>NC_091622.1:17956629-19206629 GCF_027580195.1 Bos mutus | reverse complement strand
GGCTGTAGGTAAAGAAGTTTTGAAAGTGGGGAAGAGGTTGTCCTCTTATTACTAGAATAAAATTTGCTTTGTTCAACCTCTTTTTGAGCCTTTTAACGTGTTATTTTTTTTTAATAGTCTCTTTCTTCCCATTATTCCTCTCTATACCAACACACATGAATTTAAAAATAACATTGACGTTCACCCCTAGCATTTAGCAGGATAAAACTGGGGAGATGCAGGGCTCCAATGATGTTTGAGAGCACTCGTTTTAAGAGACTGTGATCTTAAAGACTTGCCCTCAGGAAGAATTACCTTGATCCCATGCCAAGACTGTTGGATGCGGCAGATAGTGTGGCTGCTTTGGGATACTCCTGCCAAAAATTAAATTCCACTCTCAGTTCATCTTCAGTCATAGCTGCTGGTTAAATTAGCATGGATGAGGATATTTTGGAAGCTTCTTAATTTGCTGTCTGGAGTCTATAGCATATATTCCAAGTAAGGGAGTGGTTCTAAGATTTTAATTCATAATATAAAGAAAAGTTCTATTTAACAACCTCTTCCACTAAACATATATATCTTTCAATGTAAAGAAAAATACAATCGAAGTAAGGGGCTATTTGGAGACTGCCCAACAGTGGCTGTAACTAACATCAACTGAAAATTCATGAAATGAGGAGAGCCAAAGTCTATTCTCAGACCAGTGGAGAGTAAGGATGGCTTAAGAAATTACGAACTTGGGTAAACTCCAGGAGATAGTGAGGGACAGGGAGGCCTGATGTGCTGCGGTCTATGAGGCTGCAGAGTCAGACACAACTTAGTGATTGAACAACAACAACAGCAAGAAATAATTATGCCAGGAATGAAGAAAGTATCCAATGAATAAATGGTGTTGAACTGAAATAGTGTTAAGGTTTCTCTGCCAGGTATGTTATAGTGCAGATTCATGGGCAGGTATCTAATCAGCAGTTGTTTTCCCTGAGGCGGGTCATACAATGCCTGGGACAGAGTAGGCTCTCAGAAATATTTGTTGAATGAAGTGAAATGGATTTTTATATTGGATTCAGCTATTTCTCAACTATTCAATAGACTATTGATTCTTACAGGCTATCCCCAAATAATCTAATTTATTTCAGACTTATGATCTTTCTCTTAGGCTGATGAAGCTTAATGTAGCTATTAAAATAAAACATTCTCTGGAAAACTAAATCTAACATACTTCTAAATTTTTAAGCATGATTCTGAGAAACAGTCAAAAGATATTGGAAAAGAATATAAGACAGAGGCATATGAAAATGAGAAGTTTTTAGCTACTGTTGAGGATAGAATACATTGAATCAGAAGATACGGTTTTGATTCTCACCTCTATTACATGTGAGTTCAGTGACTTTGGCCTGATTACTGTGTTTTCTACCTGAATGTTTTCATCTGTTACATGAATGTTTTCATCTGTTACATGGCAGTAGTATTTAACATTCTCATAGAGTGCTTCAGGGATCAAACATAATACAAGTAAAAATGTTTGTGAATTTTTAAATACTGTGAAATGTAAAAGATTGTTGTATTTTATAGGAATGACTATGATGGGGAACATTTAAATAATATGTGATTAAGACAATAACTTTTATATATGATATGGAATATTAAGCATATGTTTTTTAAATAATTTCAACGTGAGGAACCCTAGGTTTTTCAGATTGTGTGAACAGAATTATAATCAGATATATTTGCAGGACTAGCCCTAGCTTGTTTTAAGCAGCACTGAAGTTACCTGATGGGCTTCCCTAGTAGCTCCGATGGTAAAGAATCTGCTTGCAATGCAGGAGACCTGAGTTTGATCCCTGGGTTGGGAAGATCCCCTGGAGAAGGAAATGGCAAAACCCACTCCAGTATTCTTGCCTGGAGAATCCCATGGACAGAGGAGTCTGGTGAGCTATAGTCTGTGGGGTTGCAAAGAGTTGGACATGACTGAGGGACTAACACTTTTGCTTTCAAAGTTACCTGATACAGCATTAAATTCTTGTTCCTCCACTAATGGGACAGACCGATGCTTTTCAAAGTGTTTTATAGAACGTTAGTTTTCTGGGATATTAGGCAAGTGTATACCTAAAAAGTTCTGAAGTCGAATAAATTTGAGAGATCCTATGCTTCGTCAGGGCTTCCCAGGTGACACAGTGGTGAAGAATCTGCCTGCCGACGCAGGAGACACAAGAGATTCAAGTTTGATCCCTGGGTTGGGAAGATCCCCTGGAGGGGAGGGCATGACAACCCACTCCAGTATTCTTGCCTGGGAAAGCCCACGGACAGAGGAGCCTGTTGGGCTACAGTCCATGGGGTCACAAAGAGTCGGACATGACTGAGCAACTGAGTAAGCCTGCAGGTTTAGTCAACTTAAATAGGTTTGTTAAGTATAGGACTTTTCAATATGCTAGCGGTCATTATGAATCTCTTGAAGAGGCATATAAGGTGCATCATTTCCCAAATGGATTTAACCATGGGATTATTTAACTGTTGGGCTCAGAGTTCATTATAGCCCACTTCAGATGAGGCTGGGTTGAACTAAGACTTCTAGAGACTACAAACCCAATAGCCTTATCCCATTAGCTGTCATTTATGTGGTTTCTGAAACTACTGGGTTGATCTTGGACTCAAAGAGCCTGGTGGGGATGTAGTAAGGGGGTGTAGGGAGGACAGAAAATTACCGGGCAGACTTAGAGCAAGAAAGGCAGATTTAACTGGTGGGCTGCCTGCCTGGATATCAGAGGTATGCTGCAGGGGATTGCTAAAAGGTTGGAGACCAAGTGAACACCAAAGACAAAAATCTGGTATCAGAGCAGGTAGGAGGGATCCCAGAGCAGAGAAAAAAGGAAAAACGCTATATAGAACCCAAAGTAAAGGACGTTAGGGAAAAATGCAATTCCAGTCTAGCAATACAGTGAAATATTATGCATTGATTTCTTTTTCTAAAAAATGTTCGCTGACTTGGAAAAGTACTTACTTTATAAAAATGTTAAGTGAAAGAGAATATACAGAACTGGGTATACCATTTGATCCCAATTAGGTATAAAATACACATCTTCCTATGTCTGGATGAATACAAAAGTCTGGAAGAAAAAAGACCAAAATAGTAACCATGGATCTATCCAGTTCTTGATGTTTGGGGTGATTTTCATTGCCTTTTTGTTATCCTCATGCAGTGATTTTTAATCTTCCCATTCCCCCTGTCACTGGTCACAGTAATTTATTACAACAGTCTTTCCTTAGGAGAGGGTGGTTGTTGTTGTTCAGTCGCTAAGTCGTGTGCAACTCTTTGCAACTGACCCCAAGCATGCCAGGCTTCTCTGTCCTTCATTGTCTTCTGTAGAATCCCACCCTCCTAGCAAGAGAGTTTTGTGTTTTGAAAAAGTACCCCAGGGAATGTTGATGGTGAATCATGTTAACTTTATTAGAACTTGCTGGTTTTTAAAAACTCAAAGTTTTGTTAACTTCTATTTTTAACCTTTCAAAATTTGTTTATAATTGAGCATGTCAGATTTGTCCAGTTTTAGCTAGAAAGCTCTGCAAGGAATATAATAGCACTGGGATCAGAAAGTAGATTTTTCTCAGAGTGTTACCAGAAGCCCAGTTGAACCAGAGTGATTTAGGGTACTTATAAGATGTAGAGTCCTAATCCACACATTAACTAGATTGGACTTTCTGGGGAGGCATGTCTCAGTCTTCAGTGTGTATATAAATCAGACAGAGACTATGTTAAAAATGTCCAACTCTTAGAATTCCATGGACTGTAGCCGCCAGGCTCCTCTGTCCATGGGATTCTCCAGGCAAGAATACTGGAGGAGGTTGCCATTTGCTTCTCCGGGGGATCTTCCTGACCCAAGAATCAAACCTGGGTCTCCTGCATTGCAGGCAAGTTCTTTACCAAAGAGTAGGGTTCCCTAAAACACAATGACAACTCAGTACAGCAAAACCATGCCTTGAATGGAGACAAAGCCAGCTGTGGGTTGTTCCACCTGCAGTGCAGGAGATGCAGGAGATTCGGGTTTTATCCCTGGGTCTGGAACAGCGCCTGGAGGAGGGCATGGCAACCTACTCCAGTCTACTTGCCTGGAGAATTCCATGGATAGAGGAGCCTCGTGGGCTACAGTCCATGGAGTCACAAAGATTTGGACATGACTGGGCAATGGAGCGTGCACACATGGTTGTTTAAAATTTAACACTTGTGCCTAAAACATAGTGTATAGCATCTGGGCCATATCAAGAAGGAAAGTGTTGCAGAATAAAGATTATGGAATATAATGTAATATGTATCAGGGGCTTTTAAGAGTGGCCATATCAGAAAACCAGACTCATTGTTGCTGTAATACTCTAGATCATGACTGTGTGCTGAAATTCCAGTTGAGCACCATCAGTAAGACAGAGTTGTTTGCCCTTTAATGATTGCTGCTTGGCTGCCTCCTGTCCACAAGTTCTTTCTCTTTTCCCTTTTACGGATTTTGCAGAGTCTGTGGCTGGTGTGATCACATTGTTCCATAGTCATGGAAATATGATCTCTTTTCTGATTCTGTGTGGTGATGAGTAAAAAGATTGTTTCTGCTGAGGGGTGAAAAGGTCTTCAAACTAGTTTGCTTTCTAGTAGACCGTAAGGCCTAGAGAGACCCTGGAGAAGATGCCTGGCATCTTCCTGAAGATGAAATTTCAGCAAATGTTTTGAAGGACTGCTTGAAGGTCAGGTTCGAATGCTGTGAATTCTGAAAGTTTTCAAGGCATTTTATTTATATTTTAATTGGATCCTGTGATGGCTGTTTAAAAAAAAAAATAGGTCTCTCCCGAAGGTATAAATTGAGTTCTTGGTGAACATGAGCAAAGTCAGAGATCAGATTTTTTTGTTGAGTTGCTGTGCACATTTAGAGTTGTAATGAAAAATACTATGCTCATAGCCACTCTGTGACTTGCAGCATGTTACCAAATCTTCCTGTGCCTTTGTTTCCTTATCTGTAGGTGGGGGTAATAACAGTATCTGCTTCATTGGGCTGTTGTGAAAATCAGGTGAGAGAGTGCTTGTAAAACTCTTACCATAGTGTTTGGCATACAATAAGAACTCAATACCCAAAAGCTGTACTACTTCTATTGATATTGTTGAATTCATTTACATGGTGAAGAAAACATGTCCCACTTAACTCATAAAAACACAGCCTTATTTTGTCTTCTAGTTTTGAGTTTATATTTTTCTGATGCTTTTTATCATGTTTCATTACTTACGACCAAGTAATTGGAATATCCTGTTTTATTTTTTTAGGTATTTATGGTACCTAATTGAACAGTGGTAATGTTAAAACAGAGACAGTATCACCTCAACTTCTTTACTGAGCAAATAGTGACGACAGCCTTTTCAGAGATGAATCTATGTAGATGGGAAACTTACATGATGGGTCTTCTAAATACCAGAAATAAAAGCTTTCCCTTTTCCTTTGAAGTGATTCATTAGTCCCAAGGGCATGAGGCCTGTCCCTCACAGTGGTGGGCTTCTGTGTCACCCAGGGTATTGGTGCTGTGTTCATCCAGGCAGCAATAGTCAGAGAGTCGGCTATGGTACCACCTGTGCTCTGTTCTAGGGCTCAGACTCAGGCCTCACCTTCTAACTTCCTTTGGCTTATAGGAAAGCAAAGGGAAAAAACGTTTCTGGTGGTAAAACCTAGGGATCTTCAGAGATTACAGAGTGGGGATGAAAGGCAAGGAGTCTGAGATGCTGTCTTTTGCCTCCCACCACTCCTCTCTTCCTTGTTCTTTGCCTCCACATTCCTTGTCCAGTGATCTGTGATCTAGAAAAGATGAGTCATCACTCTTATGGTCATACTTAGAGAAAAGCCATCTCTTAGACATTCTCTTCTCCTGGTGTGGCTCTAGGCAAGTGCTTCAAGTCATCCTGCAACCTTACTAGAAGAGAAAGGGAAGTTACAAAAATGGGGCTGATTATTGTTAGCTGTGTCTATGTTCCTACCTTTCACTAGAGATTTAATTTTTCCCAGTTCTACTCTTTACTCTCAGCCCAAAGGTGTCTTTTGAACTTTGGGGATTTTTCCCACAGTGAAAGCTTTGGCACACTGGGGCTTATTTCTGTGGAGCTCAGCAACCCTTTGCATTTTGTTAGTGATCGGTAGATGACTGAGAATTTTCTCTAAGGTAGTTAAGGAAATTTCAGAATCTCTTTTCTAATCTTTTTATTTGCTTCCCTCTGGTGATTTAAAGCTGTACTGTGTATGTTCTTCATCTGGAGAAGGAAGGAAAGGACAGGGGAGAGAGGGAAGTGGGGCAGGGGGAGAGGAGGGGAGGGGAGAAAGGAGGAGGGGAGCAGAGAGAGGTGAGAGATAGTCTCTTAAAACCCTTGTCATTCATGCCCACTTCTGCCACAAGAAAGAGCCTTCAGAATATTAGGGAAGTTACATATGTACCATTTTCTCCAGATGAACTAAACTGCTAAGTATAGAAAGAATTTAAGACAGTGTTATCTTTAATCTTCTAGTCCTGCAACAAATGCCAAAACTGGCCTGGGTAATGTCATGGGAGCCACCCTGGAACAGAAACAGAATTTGTAAACCTACCTTTAATAAATTGTGCTTACATTCTGCTATAGTAGTTACTCTTTGAAAGAAGTCTGGTAGTAGGTGTGTGGGATAATATTTACATTTCCTTCACTGGGCTTACCTTTTTTTCAATTGGAGTTGACTTGCTTTACAGTGTTGCATTAGTTTCTGCTACAGCACAGTGAATCAGTTATCTGTGTACATGAATCTCTTTCCTGGGTTTCCTTCCTGTTTAGGTAACCACAGGAAATTGAGCAGAGTTCCCTGTGCTGTGTAGCGGGTTCTCAGTAGTTATCTATTTTATACATAGGCTTTAGGGGCTTCCCTGGTGGCTCAGTTGGTAAAGCGTCTGCCTGCAATGCGGGAGACCCAGGTTCAGTCCCTGGGTTGGGAAGATCCCCTGGAGGAGGAAGTGGCAATCCACTCCAGTATTCTTGCCTGGAGAATTCCAAGGACAGAGGAGCCGGATGGGTCACAAAGAGTCAGACACGACTAGGCAACTAACACTTATACAAAGTAGAGTATATATGTCACTGTGCTTACTTTTAATGTTTTTTGGTAAAAATATTCAGTTGACTCTTGGGGAAACCTCATTTATGAAAACAGATTATATATTAATACCATTATCCCTGAGGAAAATATACTTACTAGAACATCCCAGGGCAGAGTTCCTTTTAAGAGGTTTTTTGCTTATCTGTGTGGCCAGTTCTTCTCCCAGGCTTCAGGGCTCCTGTGTCCCCCAGCCATCGGGAACATCCTGGGCCCCTGAGCCCCATCCAACCACATTTTATCCGTCTGTCCGCTTGCTTCAGTACCTGTTCCTTCTCTTTATTTTAGTTCATAAGATTATAAGAAGTAGGTTTTGGTGGATGAAACATTGACTAATGGAAGAAAAGGTTTTAGGAAATTATCTAAATAGTATATGAAAACAGTCTTTGGTTGGTGTTAATTGTGGTCCTAACTGCCCTTTGACAGCCACTCCCCCCTGTTCATCCTCTACGCTCCAGCCAGAATGCTGTACCTGATCTTGGCGCTCCTCTGTTACAGTCTTCGAGACTTCAGTTTCAACCAGAATGAAGTCCACAGTCTTCACAGTGCTGTAAAAGGCCCTGCAGGATCTGCCTGCACCTCTAGCTTTATTTGGAGCCCTCCCTACTTCCCCTCTCCACCACCGCCTCCAGCACCCTCGTGAGCTCTGCCCCTGGAATGATGTTCACATTCATACCTGATCAGTCTCTAGGGCGCCAGCTCACAGTAACTCATCCTGCAGGTCATAGTGTAAGCAGCTCCTCTCAGAGATGTTCATGCATCTGTCTTCTGGTCAGCCCCCTGTTCCCCGGGGAGTCTTTAACCCATTCTGTCATTTTGTGTGTGTGATAATGATCCAGTTTCACCTTTTTTTTTTGCATGTGGCCATCCAGTTTCCCAACATTTTTTATTGAGGAAACTATTCTTTCTACACTGTAGACTCTTGGTTCCTTGGTCATATATTAATTGACCATGCATGGGAGTGTATATCTCATCACTTTTTTCTAGTCTGTTTTTTTCTTTGTTCATTTGTTTTTCTTGTACATAGTGGAAATCATTTCATTTAAAGTTTTATATAAACTGTAAAATATACCAGGGGGTGGGTAGTGAACCTTCTCTTGACACTTCAGTGAGACACTTCAGTCCATACTGGTGTGTGTAAGGAAGGAGGATTCGTTGAATAATTTAGCAGAGCCACAAACTGCAGCACACAAAATTGTACGAACTAATAGCTGCTGAGCATCTTAGATCTAAATTCCTTGGCATACTTCCCGGTGAACTGCAATGAAGGTGGGCATGACCATCCACTGCTAAATTAAATGGTTCTTGGAAACGAAGTGCCTAAAATACTAATGAACCATCTGGCACTTCACAAGTTGTTAGATGACTAATTCTCTGAGTGGCTGTTTTCCAAACGTGTGGTCTCATCCCTTACTTTTAACCTCCATCCCTCCCACTTTCTTCGTTTCTGAGCATCCTCCAGACACTGTGAATACCTTTCTCTCATATTTCCAAGCACCTTCTTTGTACTCACTGCCTTAAATACTCGCTCTTCCCCGTCTCCAGCACTTGGCTTTTAGCTTGGAAGGTTCCATCTTCTTTCCGTCTCAGACTGATCAGTGGTTGCTCAGAGAGGACCTCCTTGGTAAAACAGGCCCTTGTGCCAGGAAACCTTTGTCCTGTCCTCCCCTCTGCACCAAGACTCTCCTTACCATTTGACGTCCTTCATTTAGAGAAACAGGGGCTGATAAACCTTCATCAGTTCAGTTCAATTCAGTTGCTCAGTCATGTCTGACTCTTTGCAACCCCATGAATCACAGCACGCCAGGCCTCCCTGTCCATCACCAACTCCCGGAGTTCACTCAGACTCACGTCCATCGAGTCAGTGATGCCATCCAGCCATCTCATCCTCTGTCATCCCCTCCTCCTCCTGCCCCCAATCCCTCCCAGCATAATGCCCTTAAAATATGGTAGTGTCAAATTTGAGCTATTCCAGTCCAGAGATGATTTGTATATTCTATAACAAGAGAAGGGAACAAAAAAGTAATTGTTCTATGGATTTGGTTTTTTTAAAAAAAACTCTATGTCATGAGAAATGAAACATGTGTGCCTACAACCCTGTAATATTTCTAGTCATAAGAGGCGGACTGCCTCTCAGAACCCCAGATGAGGAAAGGAGAGCTGAAATTGGACGACTTTGCTGTCAGTCATTTGGGTGTAAAAGTGGCCTCCCCAAGGGCGCTTGTGATCAGTTTGTCCCGAGATCTTGTCCATTAGCTAGCCTCTCTTCTTCCACCCATCTGATGCTGTATTTCAGATGGTATATATGAGTGGGGGGCAGGGCGTGGAGATGAGCAAGGGGCTTCAGTGTTTAGATTTCCACAAAAAAAAAAATAGAAAAGAAAAACTTCAAAAGTAGTAAGCTAAAAAAATCAGGGCAAGTATTATGGGTTTGTTACTTAATTTTAAAAATTATTGCTAAAAATCACTGGAACATTATTGAAAAAGAACTTTTTTGACTGATGTCTGTTCCATGGTGTTCTACATCTTTCCTCCCTGCCTTATAAAAATAGAGCTAATTAATTTAAGTTCTGGCAAAGAAAAGGGAGGATTCCCTGGTCTTGGGCCAAGAATCCCCTCCACTACCACCAGCATTCTCTCACACTCTCCACTCCCAGCCCAGCTACTCTCCCTGACATCATCTGGCGCTTTTCCATGCTAGTTTTCATTAGAATTTGGAGTTGTAGTGTCCTAAATTCTACATTTAAAATTTGCCTCTCCCATTAGAATGCAGGCTCCGAGGGGGCCGGGTCCTTCTTGCTCTTGTGCAGTCTGTTTCCTCGGGACCTCCCCCAGGGCTTGACATATGTGTGGCAGTTAGATGTACATTGAAGAAGTAAATAAATGGATATGAATCCATTTTTAAAGTGTACATGGGCTTCTGACAAGGTCTTCCCATTCACTCAATAAACACTTACTGAATGCCTGTCACTTGGTTCAACCCTGGAAATGCCACATGAATAAGACGTGATTGATGCCCTCCAGGACTTCAGAAGCCAGCAGAGGGAGAGACGCACATGTGTGTAAATGACTGCAGTTCTTTAGGAAAGAGTGGAATAGCAGCATGTAAATATGAGTACAGTGGGGAAGAGTTGAATTCACTCAGAACATTAGAGTTTTCACCCGGCCAGTGGTATTTATGCTGAGCTTTGAACAGAGATCTTGCCTGGAGAATCCCATGGACAGAGGAGCCAGGCAGGCTACAGTCCATGGGATCGCAAAGAGTCAGACATGCCTGAGCGACTAAAAAAACATTTTTTTTTTGTAACAGAGAGGGGAGGTTAGATTGGTTAATTAGCAGGAAGAAGAGCATCCCGGGCTGGGCAGGGGGTCAGAGAGGTGAACAGGACAGCATGTTCGGGCAGTACTGTGTGTTTTAGGGGGTGGATTGTGAACTCTGTGCTAAGGGGTTTGGATTTGATCTAAAAGGAGCCAGGGATCCTGCTTAAGCCCTGAAGCCTATCGCAGATGCGGAGTTCACTGGAGACGAGTTCATGCTTTGGTTAGAAAGTTAAACCGTTCGCTGCAATTGCAGGCATCCCCACCGCCCATTAAAACAGCCTTAGAGTCCATAATGTATCTTTCATAGACAAATTTTAGAATTTCATAGAGATATTTTGCTAGAAATTGGTAGCTGTTTTAAAATGTATTTTCCAGATACTTTTTAATGTATGTTGAATTTTAGAAGCTTTTGAAACCCATTTATTAAAACTGTACCCAGAAAAATGTTATCTCTCCAGAACAAACTTCATGAATCCTCATGTGAACTGTGATGAAATATTTTGGAGTTTCCAGATGAGTGTAATACCTACGTCTTTCCCCCATTGTTAAAGGTAATGCCTCTTTGTCAATGCCTCATTAAAACTGAACAAAATGCATCTCTCTTGCAGTTCCACGGCAGCCTTCAAATGACTTGTTTGAAATATTTGAAATTGAAAGAGGAGTCAGTGCAGATGATGAAGCAAAGGATGATCCAGGTAGATCCCTATATTCTTAGTACTGTTATAATGACACTATTCCCCTCTATTTCATTAGAATAACATTTTTTAATTGGAGGATAATTGCTTTACAATGTTGTGTTAGTTTCTGCTTTACAACAACATGAATCAGCTTTAAGTAAAACAGCTTTTAAATTGTAGATTGTTTGGTCACATCTGAGAAAATGGTACTTTTTTCTTCTTTTTTTACCACTTGGTTTCCCCTGTAGTTAGATCAGTTGAGCAAAACAGTGAATCGTCATTATCTTCTTTTAAAAAATATTGAAGCAGCATTAAGCTGAGGAGGAAGTCATATTTTATAAGTGATGACGTAACAAGGTCATAATTTGGCAGCAATGGTGTGTTCTATTTTTACAGCTGAGCACTGATGCACCATTGTGCTGAGAAAGGATTCATGTGATTTCCTTTTGATCTCATGGACAGACCTTCTGGTGGGATATTTAAATGTGGACAGGAGAGAACACTTGGACAGATACTCCTAGTTCTCAAGACTTTTGTTGTTGTTAGCCCTTGGGTTTGTGGTCTACTCATCTTTCTGGTAATTTCCTTGCAGGTGTTCTGATACACAGTTGTAATTTTGACCATGGGCTTTGTGGATGGATCCGGGAAAAAGACAGTGACGTGCACTGGGAACCAGTGAGGGATCCAGCAGGTAAAACCATTCGTCTAACTCTAGTACACATTTCAGCTGGGTCCTATCTGAGGACCCAGTTCCGCTACTCAAGGATGCTGCGACACAGCTCTCTGTTTACTCAGAAAAGAACGTGTGTCCAGCATTCATCTTCTATTTTTTTAGGTGAACTGAATTTGTTAGCTAGCAATTAGAATTATAAGTAGACAAGCAATTTATTAAAAGGCCAGCTAATTTCTCTCAAAACAGCTTGGTGTAAATATAAAACATGTAGACTCATTCTAACATGTAAAGTTATGTGTAGTGCCCCCTGCCCAAGGATAAAAATAATATGATACAGCAGCCATCATATAGTCCCTGGTTGTTTTCTTGATTATGTCTTTCTTTAAGAAATAGTAGAAGGAAACAGTGGAAATTTCTGTGAAGTTGTGGATCTCTCTCACAATCTAGTTTTCAGTCTAATTTGGATGTTGGACAAATTCGTTATAAATTACCACCACTTTTTCTACAAGTGAATGTTATTGGAAAGGTAGGTGTAAATATAGACACTCGGAAAATTAAGACTTTTAAATTACACACGTCCTACAAATCTAAAGTTTCAGAAATTACAACATGTTTTGTCATCTTGCTTCAGGAAACAAAGCTACATATTATTGTTGGTTTTCCCCTCCTCCCTTTAGTAGTTAGTCTTTTATGGGTGAGTCAAACTTAATGGAAGGGTGAGAAGTTTGGGTTCTTTTTTTTCCTTTTTACACTCCCGATTCTAGACTAGGGAATGAAAGATGAAAATCATGAAAAAAAGAATAAAAAAAAGTTACTTGCTTTAAAAGCCTAGTTCCTCAATACTATCCCAGCTATAGAGATAGAGCACAGAACATGTAAAGGTTAGCTTGAGGATATGCTCTATTAAAACCAGCTCTTCTTAGTGGTCAGTATGCACCAAATCAGCCGGAGACCTTGTTAAAATGTAGGTTTTCATGCATTTCTCATACTTCCTGGGGATACTTTTCAGGTTCATCCCTCATGTACATTTTGAGTAGCAAGTTACTAAAGATTGGGGGCCAAAATATATTCATTAGATCCCCTAAGACTGAAATGTTAGAGATATTTAAAAAATGAAATTTGAGGTAAGCTTTTAAAAAATTCCCTGGTGGTTCAGATGGTAAAGAATCTGCCTGCAATGTTAGACACCTGGATTCAGTCCCTGGATTGGGAAGATTGCCTGGAGAGGGGAATGGCAACCCACTTCAGTGTTCCTGCCTGGGGAATTCCATGGACAGAGGCGCCTAGCAGGCTATAATCCATGGGGTCACAAAGAGTCAGACACTGACTGAACGACTAACTGTTTCACTTAAAAAAATAAGTATGCAATAAATTCAGAGGGATTTTTAGATTTAACTATAAAATAATTTTTAATCTCACATACACACATACCAGTACATTCTCTCTCATTCTCACTTAAGGTTAGCTCTGAGACAGATGACATTATTATTAATGTCATAGATAACTGTGAATAAGGGAGAAATCAACATTTATTTGATAGGTACTATAGTCCTGACTCATTCATCATCTCAGTTTTATTTAATCCTCTTATCTACCCTGTGGAAGTAATGTTTTTATTTCACAAAGGCCCAGGGGTTACATCAGTTTCCTAAGGCTACAGAGCTACAGAACAGACTTCCCATCCAGGCCTCTCTATCCTGCCTATGCAGCCACCTCAGCAGTTCAGTGCCCACAACCCCTGCAGCATTACTGAGGTTGGCCCCATCCAGCCTGGCCTCCCTGTCCTGGGATTGTGTACATGATCTGATTAGCAAGTCTCAGGCCTGGAGATTTGAGTGACCACTGACCTGGAGTAGTGTGCTATAGAAGGAAGGATCTTTAGCAACCTGATGTGAAAAATGGTGAATAATGCTCATAAGCGTAATGAATAACTGTTCTAAGTAAGGTACACTGGGGAGAGTAATTCACACTCAACTCAGAATTCATTGCACTTGTCTGTAAACAGCCCGTGTGAAATGTTTGACTTTTTAGAATTTAAATACTGTCTTTTAGAACCAATTTAGTACTTTTCAATAGTTTTTATTATTCATCACATATGTAAATATTTAAATTTGCTGTGACCAAACCCCGCCTCCCCCCCCACCCCCGACCCCTGCACCCCACCAAATGCACTTGCCCTCCAAGAGGAAAATGAAAAGAGGATTGGCAGTTAGAATGGTAGACAGAAAAAGGTCTGAAACGGTCCTTTGGCTGTGATAATACAGAACAAGTGGAAAGGAATGGTGGCTGCCTGGGTAATTAGACAGCTCCTGCTCATTGGCTCTGGCCCCTTTGCTGGGGTTGCTCCAGGTTTCTGCCAACAGCTTGGATGAACTGGATGTTGAAGGCGTACTAACCAATCTGTGGATAACTTAAAGCCATGGGAGAAAGCAACTGTGTGTGCTGACACAAACACCCTCCAAAGATTAGACCAGTGGGCCACACTTAAGAGGCGGCATCTCCTGGGGATGAATACATAGTGTAGCTCTTGAACCACCCACACAACTGTGGGAGTGCAAGGATGTGACTTAGCAGTAAGTGTGAAAGACTTAGAGTTTTAATGGATAAAATCAATGTGAGTGAACCCTGTGTCACTGCTGCCAGAAAGTTGGGTCATTTGCATAGAAATAGGTATTTTTTTCTAGAATGCAAAATACACTTTGGTTCTTACCAGTCAGAGAAAAGAGGTAATTGTCGGTGACTCAGAAGAGTATGACCTTGATAGAAAGATATCTCAAAGCTTATAGAAAAACAGGTAAGAAACCCAGGAACCCAGAATGTTTAGTCTGGAGTAGAAATAATGGAACAGGGCAGCTTTTCAAATACATGACCGGCAACATCTATCTCCGTTGTTCTGTGACCGCAAGGGGATAAGAACTTGAATCAGTAGGTAGAAACTTACAGGGGGGCTGACCTTTGCTCACTATCAGAACTTTCCCATAGTCAGAGCTGTCTAAAGAGAGATCAGGGGGCTGTCAGTGGGGACCTTGGACTGGGCGACACGTGACAAGGTGGTGTTTTGAGAATTGGACAAGGGTTGGATTCGAGCCCTGGGAGCCTCTGAACCAGAAGGGAACATCCCAGGTCATCCACGGAAATCAGAGAGCAGAGTTCTATCTTGGAAAATGGATGGGAAGTCCAAAGATGACGGAGTTGGAAGAGGTGGTTAGAAGACCAAAGATGACACAGCTTATATGTCAGGGCGTAACTGCAGGTGGGTGGTTTGTTTTGTTTTGTGTCTTAGCACATATTGGGAAATTCT
Organism: Bos mutus; assembly: GCF_027580195.1. Taxonomy (NCBI): domain Eukaryota; kingdom Metazoa; phylum Chordata; class Mammalia; order Artiodactyla; family Bovidae; genus Bos; species Bos mutus. Next base: position 19,191,548 of record NC_091622.1, on the reverse strand, counting down.
GACCATATACAGATTCTAACACACTCAGATGGTAAATACTACTGAAGCTTACTTTCTGAGCCTACTTTTCTTCTAGGAAGTCCAGGTGAGGTTGTGTGTATATCACATGCTTAAGGCCAGAAAAAGACTATAAGCAATTTAATCAATCACTTTTGTGTGATTATTCTAATTACCAAACTGTTTGCTTTTTGCTTCTTTCTATCTAGATTATACCATTTGTAAGGGAACATATGTTTGGATTTCTGCAGTTATGACTGACTTTTATGTTGTGTATTTCTTATGCAAGATCCAGATTTGCAAATATTCTTAGATACTAATATCTCTAAGACAAACCTTAATTAAACAAACTTACAATTTTGAGAAATAGCTGCAAAATAAGTGCATTTATTAGCTGCTTTCCTCGTGCTGATTAGATTTTGTTATCACATTCAGTCTTGAACTTAATTGTGACTTAGTGAAATTAATCCATCCTCTAGGGAGTGTGTGCTCCTGACAGATGTGATGTTGTGCTATAGACTTGTTGCTGTGACCCTGAATACATGTCCTTTTCCTGTAGCGTCAAGACTAAACTTGGGACCCTTTTCCTGGAACCCTCTGGGAATCAAGAGTTAAGGGCAACTGACTCAGCCTGCTACTGAGAGCTACAGGGAATTCATTTAAATATAAAATTATATGCTAGCATGTATGTACAAGTATGTCTACTGTAGCATTAAGAAACATTATTTTGAAATACATTATTTTGAAAACAGGAAAAGAAAAGCTCCCTCCTAACCCTGGCTGCCAGATGCAGCCAGTTTCTTGGTTACCTTTCCAGAGAGAGATTTTTCCACACAACAGCCCCCTCTTCGGTACCTTGCTTCTTCCACTTAACGGTGTTATCTTAAGAGTTAACATGAGTGTGGACTTTGAAGCCAGGAAGCCTGGGCTGTAACCTGGCACCACCACTTACTAGCTTTGATCTTGAGCAAGTTAAGTTACTTCAGTAGTGTCTGCTAAACATATGTAAAGCATTTAAGGCAGTCCCCGGCCCAGAGTTACCATTAAAATAGTATTAGCTGTTGCTGCTGAAGATTGTTCTGTATCAGCACATACAGGGCACCCTCACTCTTGTTAATGGTGGTTACTCCATTACTCCTTAAACGTATTTAAACAGCCATCCACTGAGGGACGTTTCAGTTGTTTCCAGCCTTTGGATAGTTCAGACAATGCTGTAGTAAGTAACCTTGTCCAGATATCATTTCCTATCTGTTTGAAATTAAAATTTTATCACCTGTATATCTGGCATCTATTATTGACCAAAACCAACTTTAGATACTGTGATGCTTTAAATTGAATCCATGAAAATAAATGTAATTTTATATTTAAACCAGTATTTTGTAATCAGAAGTGAAAATATTTAATAGGGTAGTTTGTTTGGAATGCTCAATCACTTTTCCCTTACCATTCTAAAGTTGTAATAGCTCCATTTATTAAAAAGGGAAAAAATTCTTTGTGGTTAAAAAACAAAACAAAATAAAAAATTCCTAGTGGCCACAAAGTAGCCCTATACGGGGAGAGCAATTGTAACCTCATTTATAGAATTTGAAGTATCTATATAAAAGGATTATTTGACTCTTCATAGGATTCCTTGGTTTTTGTTAGCTTGTCTTGTTTGCAGGCAGTATCTGGTATGGTGATAGTATCCATTCCACAGGGACTTAAGATAATCCTTGTTTTCTTAAATATTACAGATTAACTGTAATAACCTTATATCTTTGTCTTGACCAAAATACCTGTGATGATTCAAAAAGCTGACTAACAGGGAGACATTTTAAATCCATCTAAATATTTTGGCTCAAAATATTGTTTGGATTCATTTGAGGAAGAGAGAGGTGGAAGGAGTACAAAAAATTGTGTTTGTTTTGGTGAGTCAAGTACATGACTCAGGGACTTATTTCTCTGTTGTTTTTTGCTGTATTCTTGGAACATCATTAATTCAACAAATGGCATTAAACACCTACCATGTATTAGGAATGCAACGGGGTTTAGGGGAGAAGTTGGTTACAACAAAGAGTTCATAGTCTCCTGGAGGAGGGAATTGTGGAGATACGTGATTCCCATGCTGAACAGGTATTCAAGCAGTTTTGAACTCAAACTGTTACTCAGCTACACAGTGGCTGGATGACACCTTGGGTGACTTCACCTCTCAAAACCTCAGGCTTGTCTGCAGATGCAGAAGCTAAGAGGTGTTCACCTCAAGGCTTGTTAGCAGGCTGAATGAGATGCTCCTCATGGAGCACTTGCACAGGTACACCCAGATCACCTCTTTGGGTCTTTAAAGGCCCAGAGGGGACTTGGTAGAGGAGAAGTCACTTGCAGAATAACATCCCAAACCTTGTCATGTCTTGTGCAGTTTGTGTTAAGAAATCATCTCCAATGAAATGTAAGTGGTGTTTCTACCAAAACAGATACACATGTTCAGCATTGCAACCACATTCTTCCTATGGACAAGTCAGTATTGAGACATCAGTGTGTTTTTCAGTTGGTTGCAATAAAACAGCCTGAGGGGAATGTCATTTGTACACGGACTGAGTTTCAAAATATGACTTGCAGCTTTCCCTATCCTGAGAAGCAGCACCCCCTCCCACATCACTGCTGCTCAAATCTTTCCCCCTTAGTTGCAGTTCCTCTAACAATAGGGGGAAGCAAAAGCTGTAGCCCTGAGGATCCAAGATCATCAAAGTGACCTTTCCAAAGGGAAAGATTTTATTAACATTTTGTATTCATGTATACATAATAGAAATTGTATATATTAATTGCATTGTTATGGATTTGTTTTCATATAAACATGTTTTAAACTATTTGCCTCCAAGTAATACTGATGCTCTGGGAAGAGTGGCAGGTTCCCAGAACATTTCTGCTTCTTCTTGAGGTCAGGTATGAGAACCACAGTGAACTCATTTGTAAATGATCCTTCTCCCTTGAGAGATTTTTTTTTTTAAATGGGGAGAAGCGAGAATAATCAGATCTAGTGTCCCTTTAAATCACCATCGGCTCTACTGCCAGGAAGTAGAAAATCCACCTAGAAAATTCTCCCTGGCAACTTAAGGCAACCACCACACCAGGCAGGCAGTAGATGTATGCGGATCAAGAGGTGGTGAGTGTGTGTTTGCCTGTGTGTGTCTGATCATATTCAACTGGAAATATTTATAGCATTAAGATTACTATTGCAGGCATTCTTGGCATAATCTGTGCCCCTCATGAGCAAAGGTTCTCTGTTAATAGAAAACCACAGAATTTAAGACAGTCATAGAGATAAGTCCTGTCTTCCTCCTTCAAAAGTCTGCAATTATTTACAAATGACTGGCACAGCCTGAGGCTTACCAGGACAGAAGTGAAGCGCCAGTCCCCGCCCTGGTGCCAGCAGACACCTGAGCGCATGCGCACACACGGCCCTGCTCTTCCCCTGCAGGTGGACAGTATCTGACAGTCTCAGCAGCCAAAGGCCCGCTGGGAAGGGCCGCCCGCCTGCTGCTCCCTCTCGGCCACCTCCTGCATGCAGGGGACCTGTGCCTGTCATTCAGGCACAAGGTGACGGGGCTGCACTCCGGCACGCTCCAGGTGTTTGTGAGAAAACACGGTGCCCACGGAGCAGCCCTGTGGGGAAGAAATGGTGGCCATGGCTGGAGGCAAACGCACATCACCCTGCGAGGGGCCGACATCAAGAGCGTAAGTAGACCCACCAGGGACGCAGAACCGGGGAGGTTTTCCTTTCAGAGGAGAACTCGGGGGTCTGCAGTGGAAGCCTCCTCCTCTCTTCCTGAATTCAGGCAGGAGGCTGTTGCATTTTCCAGGCGCGGTGACCCTGCCTCTTGCTTCTTTCTTTAACCCCGTGCTCCTTCATACATGTTCTTCACGGCCACCTCTGATCACCACCTCTCCCCTGACCCTGGTGAACAGCCCCTACTTTTAATGGAAAAAAAAAAAATTAGGAGTTGCAAAAGTTAAAAAAAGTTAACAAAAACTTCAAAAGGTGGGGGTTGTGGTGGACTTAACCTGCTTTTCCTTTTACTCAAACTCCTTCAAACTATGAGCACCATGAGCTACCCTAAAGTGGGTTATTTTTTAAATGTTTCTTTAAAGTCTTTTTTTCCCCCTCTTTGGCTCAGAGATCATAGTTAAGCAGCCTTGGGTGGGAACCAGAACCAGAATGTTTGGAAAGTATTATTCTATTCAGGACAGGATGTGGGGAAAGCTTCGATGGAATATATAAATTTTATCTGAAGTAATCAAGTTATAGGTGGCAATAAAAGATCTATAACACCCCACTGAAATAGTGAATGTATTTGGGAAATGTGTCGTCTTTATGGCGATACTTATAAAAATTATTAGGGGATTCTGCATCTATAACTAGATGTATAGTTTCTAGAAACTGCTTTAAAAAGAAAGGATGGAGTCCTTGAAGACAGCTTTTATCAGAGAATTGGATTTTGTTTTACTATTTTTCTGAAATTTTCTCTCAATATTTACATTGTTTGGAGATAAAAAACAGTAAGTTGTTTCACACCCTAACATAGATTTCTGTTTTAAAAGGAGCAAGGATACTCTACAGAAGATAAAATGCAGGAAAGACTTTGGTCTTTACATAAGTGACCAAGGCTGTGATTGCATCAGGGTGTTTGGTTCTGCTCCATTTTAAGCAACAAAACTTGGAAAACATCTAAGATAGGCTGCATGATTGTGATCTTTCAGATCTTTGGCTCCTAATTTCTACACCATTATATTCCATCCCACTCTTTTCTTCTGACCTTGGTAATCTTTGACAAAGTCTCTACTTCATAATCATTCCTAAATGTAACTAGTCTATTGTTTAGAATGACTTTTCAAAGAAGAACTGATTCTGGGTAAGGTGATCTGGTGAACAGTCGACTGATGACTTAAATTCCTACCAAAAGGCAAGCATCGGTGACACTGGCAACTCTGTTCTAGTCTTTCCTTCTGTTAAGCTTACTATTTAGTTTTGGGGAAAGGTTGCCTTTATTTTGGTAAATGAGCAGACATTGGACAGGAGCAGAGGAGGCTTGACCCGTGTGTGCATTCTCTCTCTAGGTCATCTTCAAAGGTGAAAAAAGGCATGGTCACACTGGGGAGATTGGATTGGATGATGTGAGCTTGAAAAAAGGCCACTGCTCTGAAGAACGTGAGCAACTCCAGAACTAGCAAAGAACCCCTGTGTTGCTCCCTCCTCTTTTTCCAGCCTTCACCTCCTGTCCTCTCCTCCCTCTTATCAGGCCTAGGAAAAGAGTGGGTCAGGAAAGTCTGGTTGGTGACCCACATCCCGCTGGCCTGCTTTTGTTGTGCAATCCCAACGAACAGTGACACCCTCCTTGAAATACAGGAGGGCATCTGTAGATGTGTCCAAAGTCATTTTTGGGTGTTAACCTTTCATGCTGAGTCTCTTAAGAAGGCCTTCGGCGTCTGTGACCTATACCATCCTTCATCCTGGTTGCAAGGTGTTTCTTGTAGCAAATTATGGGAGAAGGTTTCAGAAGAAATCTGTGCAAATGGCCATTCTGTTATCTGTTCAGTGTTGTACCACAAGTAGTAGTGACTTCCCCTAAGATGTGTTGTACAGTGTGCTTGTGAAATTTGGTTTCTGCTCTCCACTCAGTATGGATAGTTCCTGAACTCTTTCACTGCCATTCTCTTTGTAAAAGAAGGGTGTATAACATATCAAGATGCATTTATTCTTGTTAACTGTATTTTTCTTCTAAAGACAATTATGTAAAGTGGGCACATAATCCCTCGTTAGTAGTATTGTGTTTTGTGTAAATGTGTTATTGGTAATAAGTAGTTACGTGTTCCTAATTGTTACAGACTCTAGTTGCAAGGGAAAGGCAGCTTGTGATCTCTTGAGTTAAAAAATACGCGGTGGAATGGCATCCAGTTCCATGACCTTATATTGGCAGCAAGAGAAAATTGGAAGAGGTGTCAGGCTGTGGTCATAGGAGGTGAATTTAATGGCATCGAGTTTGATCATTACAAAGGACAGTAGACCATTCAGTAATAGACAGGAAACTGAGGTTAACATATAAAACCCTCACTGTCTCAGGTTACGCTTGAAAACCAACAGCTTTTACTGTAACATCAAGGCTCTTTCTGGTAATCTGTAAGAAGCTTTATGAAAGTTCAGGTTGTTTTGAAGAAAAGGTTCTGTTTGTGGAAGCAGGGTGTTTGGAAGCATGGGGGAAGCTCCGTTGAATAGATTTTCATACTAATTTTAAACCAGTATAAATTTAGGCAGATCTAGATCATGACCTATGTGCTGTTGTGTCAGGAAAGGATAGGAGGCAAATCTCATGCTTTGAGGCGCTGGATGTGCTGGAATGGGTTTCAAACACACACTAGGGCCACAGGACAAGATTGGAATTCTAAGATCAATGAGCCCCGACTACATTTCCTCCCTGCAAAGTTTACTTGTAGGTTTAAAAATATACATACCGAACTTTTAAAAGGCAACTTATTCCTGAGGCTTTCGTTTCTGATTAAGTAATCAAAATATTTTCTGCTGTTTTTGCCAGGAATCACAAAGATGATTAAAGGGTTGGAAAAAAAGATCTATGATGAAAAGTTAAAGGAACTGGGATTATTCAGCATGGAGAAGAGAAGACTGAGGGGCAAACCATTGCTGGTTTTCAAGTATATAAAGGGTTGGTACAGAGAGGATGGTGACCAGCTGTTCTCCACATGCACTAAGAATAGAACAAGAGGAAACAGGCTTAGACTGGAGTGTGAGGGAGCGTTTCCTGGCAGGGACAATTGTTAAATTAGAATCTTTTGTTTTTAAAAAAAGTGTGAATTTTTTTGAGACTTTACAAAAATTTGATAACATTCTTTTCTATTAATTTAAGATGGTTAAAAGTGTTCTTACCTCAAGGTAGAGTAACAGATTACAGAATCTCTCCAAAGATACCTTGATTGTATTACTATGTAATGAAAATTTCCAGGCCTAAGTAACATGGACTTAAGCTAAGGTCTAACTGAGGTATTTCCCTCTTGGCCTCCGAATAGAGAGGAATGAAAAGGGGGAAATCCACAGTACTGAGCTCATGAAAAGGTCTCTCTGTTTATGGCAAGCCTAGAAGTGTTACAAAAACAAACCCCCCCCCCAAAAAAAATAGGAAAAAATGTAAAATCTATTTATTCCAAAAGAGTATGATGGGCAGATATTTTAGTATCTCAGTGACAGCCTAATGTGGTGGTGTGTATTTTTTTTCTTAGTAAAGTTATAACCCTTTCACTTGCTTAATGGATGATATTTCAAATTTTTAGAGAGACTATAGCTAAGAACATAGCTTGAGAGAGATTTTTATCTGGTGCAATCTCCCTGCAGTGTGTGTGACAACTTAACCTGGCTACTGAAAAAGAGTGCCATGCCCAACACCACTGCCAGGACCTTTCCTTCACCTAATAGCAGGAGTTTCTCTCATCAATTGGAATCTCCAGGCCCCACAAAATGGTATTGTTTTTGGAACAATAGGACTGTAGAATCTTTCATCATTTAACTTGGTGGAGGCAGGGCTGGAGGGGGAATATAAATCAGTAAGCCTTTGAGTTAGGGGCCAGGAAATACAGCTTTAGATCCATTTTTAATGATTCATTTCCTTTTTGGTCATATAACTGCACAACGGGAGATGAAAGGGGAAAATAGAAAATTTGACTTTTAGGTGCCAATAGTACATTGCACTACACTGATCGAAGAAGTTATCCAAAGTACTGTATAACATCTTGTTTATTATTTAATGTTTTCTAAAAGTGAAAAATGTTAGTGGTTTTCCAAACAGCCAAATAAAAATAATTCTTTGTAAATAAAAACACTGTTAATAATACCAATCGTCTCTTTGAGTTTCTTTTTTTTTTTTTTTTACCTGGAAGAATTATCAAGGTAGTTTGAGTTTTCACAGAAGCCATCTATAGTAGAACCACTTTAATACCAGGAATATTGGGAACAAAGATGATAAAATATTGCCATTATCAGTAAACAGAGGATGTCGCAGTCATCAGCGATTGCAGCCCTCCAACCTGAGCTGGTGAGCCCTGAGAAACAGAGCTGAGAAAGGAAAGAATACCTACCATCTAGCAGCCATTAGCCTGCAGCCACTCCCTATGGTGAGCCCTGAGGAAACTCAGGATGTGAAAACACAGGATACTAGCCCCAGGGAAGTGAAATGAAGTGAAGTGGAAAGTTGCTCAGTCGTGTCTGACTCTTTGCGATCACATGGACCATACAGTTCATGGAATTCTCCAGGCCAGAATACTGGAGTGGGTATCCTTTCCCTTCTCCAGGGGATCTTCCCAACCCAGGGATCGAAGCCCCAGGGAGCTGAGTTGCATATCAAAGAAATGATTTCACTGAGCCCAGACTCTTGCATCTTCCCATACCAAAAAAAGTGAGAAATTCCTTGAGATATCTAGTTTTCTTTAATTAACAATAATCTTGATGTTCAGACTACCTGCCCTTTAATGCAAGACTTCTATATAACCTGGCTCCTTCCCTTGCTTTCTTGGAGCAGTTCTCTCGGGATTACTTGAGATGCTGCCTCCCAGGCTTGAAGTCCTAAAAATTGCCAATGAATGAAATATAACTCTCAACTTTCAGGTTGTGAATAATTTTCTAGTTGAAAGATATTACCACATTATTATGCTTTCTGAGAAAGATCGGAAAATCACTATAACATGTCATACCTCAGCAAATTGCTTTAGTTATGTTTTCTCATGTCTCATTTACTTCTAAACATTTGTCTTAAATCTTTTTATGTAAAGGAGTATAAAGATATAAATAAGTATATATATATGAATTATGAGCCTTTTTAAAAAAACGTGTTGATTTGGTTAGTGACATTTTACTCCTATTCTAATCTTTCCTGATAGACAAATCTAAAGATTGACAATTAGTCCTACAGAATTATTATAGAGAATATGTTACTAGCTTCTTCCTTTCCAGGACTCAGAGAACCCTTAGTGGCTAGGAAGCTCAAATTTTGTATAAATATATACTTTAAGCAAAAGATAATAAAAAACTTCAGCTTCCTTATCTCAGTTTTTTCCTTATCTCAGAGATCCTTCCTAATCATTTCTAGGAGATCTGAGAAAACTGAAGTTTTCCAAATATTTTAGAAATAAAACCTCTTCCTAAAGTGTTTGAAGTTGGAAGAAGCAAATGAGTTATAAGATCTCAGAGTCACTGATTTATTTGACAGATTTTACAGCACTCACTATGTGCCTGGCTCTGAGGTACAACCCCCTTTGTGGAGTTTGAAACTAGAGAGGAAGATGGACATTTATCAGAGTCATACAAATAAATGCAAAGTTGCTGTTGTAAATACTGGTATACCTTGAAGGCTCTGAAAATGTGATGGGTTCTAGGACCTTTGGCTCACTGCTTTTCAAGCTCTAATGCACGTGTGTGTGGGAGGTGAAAGTGAAAGTCGCTCAGTCATGTCCACTCTTTGCAACCCCATGGATTATACAGTCCATGGAATTCTCCAGGCCAGAATACAAGAGTGGGTAACCTTTCCCTTCTCCAGGGGTCAAACCCAGGTCTCCCACATTGCAGGCAGATTCTTTAGCAGCTGAGCTACCAGGAAAGCCCAATCTTGTTAAAAATTCAGCTTGATTTGGGAATCTGGAGCGAGGCTTGAGATTTTACATCTCTAACCAGCTCCCAGGTGATGCTCATGTTCCTGGTGTTGGAATCAAATTTGGATTACAAGCCCTTACTGATAATACACTGGGTGGGGGGTGGGGTGGCTAGGGCCTTCATCTCTGTTAATATTCATTGTTGGATGGTATAAAGGACCATGATAGCAAGATGTATATTTACAAATATTCACTTAGTTCCAGTGTATTCTTTCCTTCAAGAAACTTCTGAGCCTCAACAAATAGAGAATATCAATTAAGTAGAGAAATATTGGGGCAGGAGGAGAAGGGACGACAGAGGATGAGATGGCTGGATGGCATCACCAACTCGATGGACATGAGTTTGGGTAAACTGCGGGAGTTGGTGATGGACAGGGAGGCCTGGCATGTGTGATTCATGGGGTCACAAAGAGTAGGACATGACTGAGTGACTGAAGTGAGGTAAATATTATTTTAAAAACGTGGATATCATAGCACAATCACTAAAATGAAAAAAAATGATCAAAATACTCAACAGCAGAATTGAGCTGGTAGAATAAATAATCAGTCAATTTGAAGATTGGTCAGTTGAGATTTTCCAATTTAAGGAAAAGAAAGATAAAGCTTAAGTAAGGATAAACAACTAGACTTGAGATCAAAAGGATATAGAAATGTTGAAAAGTTCTATAAACCAACCAGCATGCACGCATGCACTTCAGTTGTGTCTGACTTCTGTGCAACACTATGGACTGTAGCCCTCCCACTTCCTCTGTCCATGGAATTCTCCAGACAAGAATACTGGAGTGGGTTGCCATCCATTCCTTCAGGGGATCTTCCCAAACCAGGGATCGAATCCATATCTCTTACTCTCCTTCACTGGCAGGTGGGTTCTTCACCACTAGCACCATGTGGGAAGCCCAAATATCTATAGAACACTCCACTAAACACAAGAGTATATGTTTATTTCAAATGCATAGAGATGTCGACAGACATGAATTAGGCCATAAGACACTATCTTAAATGTAAAAGGCTTGAAATTATACAAAATAGGTCCTTCTACCACAGTGGATGAAATCAGAAATCAGTAACAAAGGAAAATATGACAAATTCAAAATATGTGGAAACTAAGCAATATGCTTCTAAACAATGGCTAAAAGAAGAAATCACAAGGAAATTAAGAAATATTTTGAGATTAATGAAAATATTCCAAAATTTATGGGATAAACTAAACCCTTGTTTAGAGGGAAGTTTATATTCATAAATGCCTATATTAAAAAAGAACCTTGTAAAACTACGAAGAACAAATTAAATCACAGTAAGCAAGAAGGAAAATAAAAATTAGAGCAGAAAAAAAAAGAAAAACAATATAGAAAATCAATGAAACTAAAAGTTGGTTCTTTGAAAAGGTGAATTAAAATTTATGCACATTTAGATAGAGTGAAAAAGAAAAAAAAAGACTTAAATGAACAAAATCAGGAATAAAAGAGGGGACATCATCACTGACCTTATAGAAATACAAAGGATTTTAAGGAATAAAAGAGGGGACATCATCACTGACCTTATAGAAATACAAAGGATTTTAAAGGAATACTATGAACAATTTATGTCAATGAACCCAGATGACATAGAGTCTTAGACAAAAACTATTGAAACTGCGTCAAGAACAAATAGAAACTTGAACAGACATTTCAAGTAAATGGAATGAGCTAATAATCAAAAACTTCACAACTGAAAGAAAATGCCCAAAGAGCTTCACCAAAGCAACGAAGTAAATGGAGTATTTAAGAATTAGTACTAACCAACAACAAAACTAAGTATTCGTAAATTCTATATGGAGGAGGATACACTTTCCATATATAGAATACCCACCCTATCTATCCATATAGAATATCCATATATAGAATATTTCAGAGATTGCTAAGTCATTTCAGTCGTGTCCGACTCTGTGTGACCCCATAGACGGCAGCCCACCAGGCTCCCCCGTCCCTGGGATTCTCCAGGCAAGAACACTGGAGTGGGTTGCCATTTCCTTCTCCAGTGCATGAAAGTGAAAAATGAAAGGGAAGTCGCTCAGTCGTGTCTGACCCTCAGCGACCCCATGGACTGCAGCCCACCAGGCTCCTCCATCCATGGGATTTTCCAGGCAAGAGTACTGGAGTGGGGTGCCATTGCCTTCTCCAATTTCAGAGATTACCACCATCTTAACAATATTAAGTCTTCTATGAACAAGGGATGCAACGAAGGCAGTGCTCAGGTACTGCAGTGAACACAGTAAATGGTGAAAAGATCTAAAATCCATGTTGATGTTGTTTAGTTGCTAAGTCATGTCCAACTCTTTTGCGACCCCATGGACTGTAGCCTGCCAGGCTTCTCTGTCCAAGGGATTTCCCAGACAAGAATACCAGAGTGGGTTGCCATTTCTTTCTCCAAGGAATCTTCCTTACCTAGGGATTGGACCCATGTCTCCTGTATTGACAAGCAGATTCTTTACTGCTGAGCCAGCCAAAAAAGATGCAAATTAAACTTAAAAACAGCAGGAGGAAGAAAATATATATGAATGAAAATGAAAGAGAGAAAACCCAGAGAATCAATCAAAGTAAAAATTTGTTCTTTGAAAGGATCAACAAAAATTAGAAACCGTTAACTAGACTAACAACCAAAAAAAGCTCTAAATAACTAAAATCAGGAATGAAACTGGAGTTGTTACTACTAACCTGACAAAAATAAAAATGATTATAAGAGACTGTTACGAACAATTATATGCCAGTTAGTTAACGAGTTAGTTAACAGTTAATGAGTTAGATATTCTAAATGAAAAGAACAAATTCCTACAAATTGGAAACAAACAAACAAAAGAACCCTCAAGAAAACAAAATCTCAATAGGCTTATTACAAGTAATGAAAGTGAAAGTGAAGTCGCTCAGTCTTTTCTGTTTCTTTGCAACTCCATGGACTGTAGCCTACCAGGCTTCTCTGTCCATGGGATTTTCCAGGCAAGAATACTGGAGTGGTGTGCCATTTCCTTCTCCAGGGGATCTTCCCGACCCAGGGATTGAACCTGGGTCTCCTGCATTGTAGTCAGACGTTTTACCGTCTGAGCCACCAGGGAAGTCCAAAGAGACTGGAGCAGTAATCAAAACCACCCAACAAAGAAAACTCCAGGACCACCTAAATGTCTTCACTAGTAAATTCTACCAAAATTTAAAGAATTAACATCAATTCTTTTCAAACTCTACCAAGAAATAGAGGATGAGGGACAGTTCCTAACTCATTCTATGAAGCCAGCAATACTGATACAAAACTAGATAAAGATATAACAAGAAAAGAAAATACAGTTGACTCAAACAACTTGGGTTTGAACTATTGGGGCCTACTTATACGTGGATTTTTTTTCCCAATAAATACCACGGTACTACATGCCCTCAGTTTGGTTAAATCCATGGATACAGAACCACTTTATAGTGGGAGGGTCAACTGTGAAGTGATGCTCAGATTTTCAATCTCCCCAGGGGGTGAGTGCCATTAATCCCTACATTGTTCAAGTGTCAACTGTATAGATCAGTATCCTTTATAAGTACAAATATCTTCAACAAAATACTAGCAAGCTGAATCCAAAAGCACATTCCAAAGATTCTATATCATGACGGGATTTATGCCAGAAAGTCAAGGATTTATGCAAAGAAGGGAAAAGTGGTTCAAAATAAGACAATCATTTATTCAAAATTTTACTGGATGATCTAGTTAATGCAATTAGACGACAACAAGAAATAAAATGTATTGGAAAGGAAGAAGTAAAACTGGCGCCGAAAACTAGGAATTCAGAAAATCACGGTAAACTGCAGGCTTCACATGGCTGCGGCTTGAGGCCCCTAACTTACTTCTTGCTTTCTTTCTCTTGCTCTCCCCTTTGCTTTCTTTTCAAGATGATGCTAGGTGTAATCTGTCTGCTCACAGCATTATGGCCCCGCCAGCAACACTGTGGCTGGCAAGGGAATCCCTAGGCCTTGCAGATTCAAATAATGGTTGATGGACAGCTAACGCTGTCCTGTGGAACATGGTGGAAACATGATTTCTGAACCCAAGCGGTCTCACTCTCATTCTTTCACTGTCCCATCTGGAACCCTCCATTATTCTTTTCTTTCCCACTTGACTCATACAAGCAGGTCTCTTTCCACATTTTATCTCCTAGCCCTTTTAGGGAAGGAGTTTAGGATGTCATTCCTAAACTGCAGCCCCACTGTCATACCCGGTACTGTCTGTGTCAAACAGATTCCATTCTATCTTAGCTGCCAGGCAGATAGGGCAAAGGATTTGGGGTTTTCCTGCTGTCTAGTCTCTCGTTTCACTCAATCCTCAGAAATTTACTATGACAATTTCTCTCTCAGCCCTCAAGCCGTAGACCCTGTGCCATCTTCCACACTGCTGGGTGCTGCACTTAGTCACTCAGTCATGTCTGACTCTTTGTAACCTCATGGACTGTAGCCCGCCAGGCTCCTCTGTCCATGGGGATTCTCCAGGCAAGAATAGTGCAGTGGGTTGCCATGCCCTCCTCCAGGGGATCTTCGCAACCCAGGGATCAAACCCAGGTCTCCCACATTGCAGGCAGACTCTTTAACATCTGAGCCACTAGGGAAGCCCATCTTCCATAGTGCCCAGCTCCAATTTCTCCAAGGGTTCCTCTTTGCATCCACTGGACTCCCTTCACCCCAGGCCTTGGCAGCCAACACACTGCTATGGTTTATCAGGCTGACCACTACCCATAAGCCTAAATTACAAACTCTGTGGATGCTCAGTCACAAGGAGTACACCCCAGTGGGCATGCATGAGTGGGTGCTAAGTTGCTCAGTTGTGTCCAATTCTGTAGACTCCATGGACCAAAATCTGCCAGGCTCCTCTGTCCATGGGATTCTCCAGGCAAAAATACTGGAGTGGGTTACCATGCTCTTCTCCAGGGGATCTTCCTGACCCAGGGATCAAAGCCATGTCTTTTATATCTTCTGCATTGGCAGGCAGGTTCTTTACCCTACCTGGGAAGCCCACATCCCAGTGTAGGAAGACTTATAGGACATAAGCTCTCTAGACAAGGAATACCTCCTAAGGAAAGTCCTGACAACCAGTCTGCTCTAATTCCAAAGTCCTCCTCTGGGTATGCTGTGGGAGGCAACTTGCGCAATGTCAAAAGGAGGGCCAGAGATGTCTGGTCAGAAATCACTGGGAGAGTAGAGGATGCTTGAAACCCCATCAGATTTGAAGGGAATTTGGGGGACGCCCTGATATCCAGGTTACAGCTTCCTGGTAAATGTTTCTGAGACACTGGATTCCATTCTAGGAGTGCTCTCTTGTTCTCAGGTGTAGGTTACTCAACATGGGAGGAGCCCCCTCTGAGCCAGAAGAAACGCCTCTGTACATACTTATATACAGCGTGTACTTGAGAATCAGAATTTCTGACCTGACACCAGTGATGAAGAAAGGCAATGCACAGTGGGATGGAGCTACCTTAGAGCAGTACTTGGAGGACACGATGAAGAATCCATCCATTGCTGGAGCGCTAGGCACGGATTCACAATGGCTCAATCTGGGCTGCCTCAGAACCCTGTCAGATGAGCATGCTGGGGTGATATCTGTTTTAGCCCGGCAAGCAGCTAAGCTAACCTCAGACCCCACTGATATTCCTGTGGTATGTCTAGAATTAGATAATGGGGACGTTAGAAGCACGACAGCATCACACTGGCCGTGCACAAAATGGCCTCTTGATGACTCATAGTGGTTCTCCAGCATCCTGTCACAGGGACTCAGTCACACTTAATTATCTTCTAGAACTATTAGAGTTCCAGTAATTAGACCATTCATGTAATATGCACTGGGTACTTTTCTATTAATTTTAGAGTAAACTGCTTTTTGACATTCTGTGGATTGAATACTATCAATACTTATCAAATACTAGATAAAGAAAGTATCATGTTTTGAAGCAGCAGGTTTAGGTCACCTTGTATACAGAATTTTGTTATGTTTAATAAGCCTGGTTGGAGGGGGGAGAAAAGAATTGGAATTTTTTTTTTAACTGAAGGGCTAAAAAAGGAAAAACTTAAATTCTATTGTAGCTGTGCCTGGCCTTTGTGTAAGTTGGAGGATGGAGAAAAATGGCCTAAAAAATGGGTCTCTAATGTATAATATCACCCTGCAATTGTATCTCTATTGTTGCAGGATGGGAAAGTGGAGTGAGAGTCCCTATATTCAGGCTTTTGTGGTCCTTTACCAAAATCCTGCCTGATACAATTCTTATAATTTAAAGCCTGGAGGACCAGAAGACTCTCCTGACATTTTATATGATTCTCTTCTAAGCTCTCCTGTCTCTCAGAGGGAAAACCCAGCTCCTCCTTCTTCTGACAGAACCCTTACTTCTCCAGAGGCACCTACTTCTCCTGATCCCTCTGATTAGTCTGACTCCACCTTCCTAGGCTGGAAGAAGCACAAGCTGGAATCAAGATTGCCGGGAGAAATATCAACAACCTCAGATGTGCAGATGACACCACCCTTATGGCAGAAAGTGAAGAGGAACTAAAAAGCCTCTTGATGAAAGTGAAAGAGGAGAGTGAAAAAGTTGGCTTAAAGCTCAACATTCAGAAAACCAAGATCACGGCATCTGGTCCCATCACTTCATGGGAAATAGATAGGGAAACAGTGGAAACAGTGTCAGAGTTTATTTTTTAGGGCTCCAAAATCACTGCAGATGGTGATTGCAGCCATGAAATTGAAAAGACGCTTACTCCTTGGAAGGAAAGTTATGACCAACCTAGATAGCATATTAAAAAGCAGAGGCATTACTTTGCCAACAAAGGTCCATCTAGTCAAGGCTATGGTTTTTCCAGTGGTCAAGTATGGATGTGAGAGTTGGACTGTGAAGAAGGCTGAGTGCCGAAGAATTGATGCTTTTGAACTGTGGTGTTGGAGAAGACTCTTGAGAGTCCCTTGGACTGCAAGGAGATCCAACCAGTTCATTCTAAAGATCAGTCCTGGGTATTCATTGGAAGGACTGATGCTAAAGCTGAAACTCCAGTACTTTGGCCACCTCATGCGAAGAGTTGACTCACTGAAAAAGACCCTAATACTGGGAGGGATTAGGGAAGGAGGAGAATGGGACGACAGAGGATGAGATGGCTGGATGGCATCACCTACTCGATGGATGTGAGTCTGAGTGAACTCCGGGAGTTGGTGATGGACAGGGAGGCCTGGCGTGCTGCAATTCATGGGGTTGCAAAGAGTTGGACACGACTGAGTGACTGAACTGAACCACCTTCCTATGTTCCTCCATAACCTCTGTTATCCCAAGAAACAGAGACTAGTCCCTCTGGGGTAACTCTAATTGGAGTTCCTATCACTCAGGATCCTAATTTTATGCTCTCTCAAGGCAGTGGCAAATGGTGAAGGATCAGAGTACATATGCCCTTCTCTTTAACCAACTTAGCCCAATGCAGACAGGAACTGAGCCAATTTTCTGAAGACCCTAGTAAGTTTGTTGAAGGGTTTCATGCCCTCACTCCAGTTTTTGATTTATCTTGGAAGGATATTCAAGTCATTTTATCTACTTACTGTACCTCTGAGGAGGAACAGAATCTGGACAGAAGCCCAGGGGCACGCTGACCAGCTTGTTGGAGACCAACCTAGACATTATACTATGGGTGGAGATGCAGTCCTAAGCCAGGAGCCCCCTTGGAATCATAATTCCTGGGAGGGAACAGAAGCCAAGAAGCACATGAGCCAATGTGTATTAGAAGGGATGAGAAAGTGTTATCAAAAAGTCAGTTCACTATGAAAAGTTTAAAGGAGTGACCCAAGAAGAAAAGGAAAACCCAGCCCCCTTTCACAGGCAGCTTGTGGAGCCATTTAGGAAATATATATCAACATAGATCCCTCCACTTCTGAAGGTCAGTCCTTTCTGGGACACCACCTTATTAACCAGTCTGCCTCTGATATCGGAGAAGGCAATGGCACCCCACTCCAGTACTCTTGCCTGGGAAATCCCATGGATGGAGGAGCCTGGTGGGCTGCAGTCCATGGGGTCGCTAAGAGTAGGACACGACCGAGCGACTTCACTTTCACTTTTCACTTTCATGCGTTGGAGAAGGAAATGGCAGCCCACTCCAGTGTTCTTGCCTGGAGAATCCCAGGGACGGGGGAGACTCGTGGGCTGCCGTCTATGGGGTCGTATAGAGTTGGACATGACTGAAGCGACTTAGCAGTAGCAGCCCCTGATATGGGGCACAATCTGGCCCACAAATGCCCATGCCCCAACTTCTACATGTGGCCTTTGAGGTATTTAATAATTGAGACCAAGCTCAGGAGGAAAAGAGAATCCAACGTGAGAAAAGACAGGCCAGGGCTAACACACCACAGATAGCTGTTGCTGACAGCCATGCCTTGCTACCTCAGGACAATCTGAGGGGGCAAGAACGTCCAACCATCCGGCTAGAGGTAAGACCAATAAGGGGGAATGCTACAAATGCAAGTCAGCTGGCCACTGGGCCCAAGATTGCCAGAAAGAGTTCCCCGGGCCATGCCCAGCCTGCCAACAAACAGGTCATTGGAAGAGGGGCTGCCCTCAGTCCTGAAGGGGAAGCGGGGCCTCCTGCTCTCGAGATGGCCATGCTGGACGACTGAGATAGCCCAGGGATTCTGGCGGCTCCCCACAATGAGATGTCTGTCTCTATGGAGGAGCCCCGGCTAGTTCTTGCAGGGGCAGGTAAGAAAGTCTATTTTTTAATTGATACAGGAATCACTTACTGTCTTAATTTCTCACATTGACTTCTTTCCTCCAAAAACTGTACTGTGACTGGTGTTGATGGAAAGCCTCACACCCACTATCTTACTGGTCTCTCACTTGCCAGTAAGAGCAGTAGTTGATTTCACATGCTTTTCAGTTGTACTTGAATGTCCCACCCCATTACGAGGGTGAGACCTTCTGAGCTCCCTGGGGGCCACACTATGAGTAGGAGGCCCTAAGTAGCCCCTTATCTTGACTCTAAGACAGACCAGCCAGAAGAGCAAGATGTTATTCCCACCATATTCTACAAGCAGTTGACCCTCAGTTTAGGACAAAAAAATCCCTGAAAGGGCCATAAATGCCCATCCTATAAGAATTAGCCTTAGGCCAGAAACTGCCTAACCTAGCAGGAGACAATATCCTATAAAGCTGAAAGCGAAGAAGGGTTTATGACTTCTCTTGGATAAATTCTTAAGGCATGGCCTCTTGTTGCCCTGCCAGACTCTGTGCAATACTCCTATTCTGCTAGCTGTTAAGCCAAAGGGTGGTACAAGACCTTAAAGCAGTAAATGACACAATGGTCACTGTATATCCCTTTGTGGCCAATCCTTACAACATATTAAGCCAGATCTCTGAGGACGCTATATCATTTATTGTACTAGATCTCAAGAATGTCTTCTTTTTCATCCCAGTTCATTTCTCATCACAATATCTGTTTGCTCTCGACTGGACTAACCTTGACTTGGGCCAAATGCAACAATATACCCGGACGATATTGCCTCAGAGGTTTCCAGACAGCCCACACTTGTTCACCCAGGCCCTGGGAAGGGAACTAAGGGAAATACACCTAAAACGAGGTGCTATTCTATAGCATGTAGCTGATATATTAATATATAGTCCCTCCATGGATCAAAATACCATGGAAGTCCTTAATTTCCTGGGGACCTGGGGTTACAGAGTCTCTTGTACAAAAGCACAAATCTCAAAGCAACAGGTTAAATATTTGGGATTATGTTATAAACCCTGGAATTAGACAGTTATCTCCAGATAGAAAACAAGCTATGTTAGGCCTAAGCACTCTGAAGACAAAGAAACATCTCCATACATTTTTGAGCAAGGCAGGACTTTGTAGAATTTGGATTCCAGAACTCGGGCTAATAGTTAAGCCCCTATATGAAGCCACTAAAGGCCCAGATACAGAACTGTTACTTTGGAACGGAGAATAGGAAAAGATTTTTAACGATAATGAGCCCCTGTTCACAGTCTTCCCACCTTGAAAAAGCCATTCATCTTATATGTGGCTGACAAGCAGGGGACAGACGTGAAAGTCCTCATACCAAAGTTAGGGGGAGTTCCTCACCTATAGGTTACTTTTCCAAGCAACTAGACTCCATGGCCTGATGTTGGCCTGGCTGCCTCTGGACAGTAGTTGCCACCACTTTCTTAGTGGAAGAAACTAACAAACTTACCTTTGGACAGCCCCTGGAAGGCCGGACGCCTCATCAACTGTATGTACTCATCAAGTACAAGGGATGCTAGAGATAAAAGGCCACCATTGGCTAACAGGAGGCTGCATTATTAAGTGGTTTTGCTCCTTGACTCTCCAGAACTAAACCTCAAAACTTGCCACACTCTTGGGCTTCCCTGGTGGCTCAGCGGTAAAGAATCCACCTGCCAATGCAGGATACACAGATTTGATCCCTGGTCTGGGAAGATGCCACATGTCATTTAGCAGCTAATCCTGTGTGCCCCAACTATTGAGCTTGTGCTCTAGAGCCTGGGAACCACAACTACTGAGCCCATGCCCCAGACCTACTGAAGCCCATGCACTTAGAGCATGTGCTCTGCAACAAGAGTAGGCAGTGAGAAGGCTGTACACTGCAACGAAGAGTCAGCCCCGTTCTCCACAGCTATAAAAAAGCCTGTACAGCAATGAAGACCCAGAACAGCCAAAAATAAATAAATTATACATAAAAAATACTTGCCACACTCTTAACTACATTAATGCCCACCAAAATCCCATAGCTAACACATTCTTGCCTCAAAACCCTTGACCAGGTCTGTGCCCATTCAGTTCAGTAGCTCAATCATGTCTGACTCTTTGTGACCCATGGACTGCAGCACACCAGGCTTCCCTGTCCATCACCAACTCCCAGAGCCTACTCAAACTCATGTCCATCGAGTTGCTGATGCCATCCAACCATGTCATCCTCTGTCGTCCCCTTCTCCTCCTGCCTTCAATCTTTTCCAGCATCAGGGTCTTTTCCAATGAGTCAGTTCTTCCCATCAGGTGGGCACAGTATTGGAGTTTCAGCTTCATCATCAGTCCTTCCAATGAATATTCAGGACTGATTTCCTTTAGAATGGATTGATTGGATCTCTTTTCAGTCCAAGGGACTCTTGAGTGTCTTCTCCAACACCACAATTCAAAAACATCCATTATTCGGTGCTCAGCTTTCTTTATAGTCCAAATCTCACATCCATACATGACTACTGGAAAAACCATAGCCTTG
Source organism: Bos mutus (assembly GCF_027580195.1). NCBI lineage: Eukaryota > Metazoa > Chordata > Mammalia > Artiodactyla > Bovidae > Bos > Bos mutus. Next base: position 19,170,617 of record NC_091622.1, on the reverse strand, counting down.
ACTAGATGGACTTTTGTTGGCAAAGTAATATCTCTGCTTTTTAATATGCTGTCTAGGTTAGTCATACCTTTCTCTTCCAAGGAGCAAGCGTCTTTCAATTTCATGGCTGCAATCACCATCTGCAATGATTTTGGAACCCCTCAAAATAAAGTCTCTCACTTTTTCCATTGTTTCCCCTTCTATTTGCCATGAAGTGATGGGACCGGATGCCATGATCTTAGTTTTCTGAATGTTGAGTTTTAAGCCAACATTTTCACTTACCTCTTTTTTTTTTCACTCTCCTCTTTCACTTTCATCAAGAGGGTCTTTAGTTCCTCTTCACTTTCTGCCATAAGGGTGGTGTTATCTGCCTATCTGAGGTTATTGATATTTCTCCTGGCAATCTTGATTCTAGCTTGTGCTTCATCCAGCCCAGCATTTTGCATGGTGTACTCTGCATATAGGTTAAATAAGCAGGGTGACAATATACAGCCTTGACATACTCCTTTCCTGATTTGGAACCAGTCTATTGTTCCATGTCCAGTTCTAATTGTGCCTATAGGTCTGACCTAACAGACCAGGTATAGAAATCCCTGAGGAAGAATGGTTTACTGATCACAGTAGTTTCATTAAAGATGGAGTCAGGAGGGCAGGATATGCTATAGTAAGCACTCAGAGTCATAGAAGCAAAACCTTTGCCACCTAACAAACTCAGCCCAAAAGACTGAACTGTTAGCTCTAACCTGAGCCTTAATCCTAAGGGGAGGAAATACTGTAAATATGTACACAGACTAAAAATATCCCTTCCTCTTTTTACATGCCCACACAGCTATCAAGAAAGAGGGAGACTTCTAAATGTAAGAAATTCCTCTATAAAATATGGGGTTGAGATCTTATATCTCATAGAAGCGGTTCAAAAACCAAAACAGGTAGCAGTCACTCACTGCTGCAGGCACCAAAAGGGAACTTCTCACATTTCCCGAGGAAACAACAGGGCAAATTGAGAAGCAAAGAAAGCGGCTTTGATGCCCATAAACAAAGTGGCTGTAATGCCATCCCTAACCCCTTTTAACATTATACATGGTACTTGACTTCCAAAAAGCACTGGGCACAAGACAGAGAGGGAATTAAGGGAACAGATGGGTGGTGGCACATAGATCAGAAATTGCTCATACTTCTGACCAATGGAAAATTATCAAAGCGCTCCTGGAGACAGTTACTCAAGCCTGTGCCCTTCATACCATCCATAATCCAGGAGGCAATGTCAAGCCTCTCCCTCTTGTTAACCAAGTACGGCAACATGGGACTTACCCAAGAGAAGACAAGTAGATTTCACTCAGGTGCCCTCTTTTCAGGGCTTCAAATACTGACTAGTCTTTATAGATACCTTTGCTGAATGAATAGAGGCCTTCCCTACTAGAAAAGAGAAGAGACTGAAGTGTCGAAGGTGCTCCTAAAGGAAATTATTCCTAGATTTGGGTTGCCCCATCATCTTCAGAGTAACAATACACCTTTGTTTGTAGTGAAAGTAACTCAACAATTTTTGCAGCTTTAGGAATTAGCTACCACCTCTATTCATTCTGCGGAGAAGGCAATGGCACCCCACTCCAGTACTCTTGCCTGGAAAATCCCATGGCTGGAGGAGCCTGGTGGGCTGCAGTCCATGGGGTCGCTAGAGTTGGACATGACTGAGGGACTTCACTTTCACTTTCCACTTTCATGCATTGGAGAAGGAAATGGCAACCCACTCCAGTGTTCTTGCCTGGAGAATCCCAGGGACGGGGGAGCCCGGTGGCTACCATCTATGGGGTCGCACAGAGTCGGACACGACTGAAGTGACTTAGCAGCTATTCATTCTGAAAACCTCAGTCCTCAGGAAAAGTGGACCAGGCTAATCATACTCTAAAGAAAACCTTGTACAAACTCTGTTAGGATATGCTAGAGGCATAGTATTGCCTGCTGCCAATAGCCCTTTTAAGGGTCAGGGAAGCTCCTAAAACAATGACTAAGTTAAGCCCTTTCGAAATGACATATGGAAGACCGTTCCTTACTCTGAACATGCTAGGTGATCCAGAAAACCAAGCTCATAAACCTAGCATTAGTCACTTAGTCATGTCCAACTCTTTGTGACTCCATGAACTGTAGCCTGCCAGGCTCCCCTGTCCATGGAATTCTTCAGGCAAGAATACTGGAGTGGGTAGTCATTTCCTTCTCCAGGAGACTTCCCAACCCAGGGATGGAACCCAGGTCTGCCTTGCAGGCAGATTCTTTACCATCCGAGCCACTAGGGAAGCAGTGTATTCTAGGTGTCATAAACCTAGGCTAAATCCCAAAGTCTAAATGAGAATATGGCAACAGGACTTCCCTTATGATTCAGTGGTAAAAAAAATCTTCCTGTCAATGCAGGAGACACTGTTTTGATCCCTGATCTAGGAAGATCCCACATGCCATGGAGCAACTAAGCCCATGCACCCCTGTGCTCTAGAGCCTGGGAGCTGCAACTGCTGAAGCCCTTGTACCTTAGAGCCCCTGCTCTGCAACAGGAGAAGTCACTGTAATAAGAAGCCTGTGCAATGCAACTAGGGAAAAGCCCATGCAGCAGTGAAGACCCAGTACAGCCAAAAATAAGAACTGAAATTAAAAAAAATAGGAATATGGCAACAGAGTACAGCCCTCTCCAGATAACAGTTCCAGTGGCTCTGTTGTAAACTCTGAAAAGTGGGTACTTTAAAAGACCTTGAACAATGAGTCCCCTGGTGACCAGCTACTCCCAAAATGGAAGGGTTCTTCCCAAGTTCTGCTGAGCAACCCCTATGGTAGTCAAACCCCAGGGGTTCACCAGCTGGGTTCATCTGTCCAGGATTAAACCTGTTTCTACTGATATGTTACAGGAATCTGAAGACCCACATTCCAGCCCATCCCTGTGAATCCACTCCTTCCTCCAAGACTCCATAGGATCCAGAGGATCCAGGACAGCATGAAAATTTCAGATGGAGGAGTGAGCCACTACAAGACCTGAAGCTACTATTCAAAAAGGCCCTAGGCCTAAGTATCCATAGCTACAGTCTTCCTTTTGCCTCTTGGTACTCCATTCCACTTACAGAGAAATAGATATATTCTGGTAAATGATAACTATTGTCTTTTTTTGCCCTCACCCTTGCTCTCAGAATTCACTGAACTTTTCTGCCCTTGCTGGGTGATTTAAATATGATCCTGACTGGTGCTGCTATAAAGCTAATAATTGCCTTAGCTTTTCTATGACTATTTTCCTTACCCACAGGATAGACATACAGCTCTCTGGTTTGCAATGCACAAACTTTCATTTCCTCCACCCAGTTGACAGAAGGCTGAATTTGTTTACTCCAAGCTAAGTCCATCATGCACCAGAACGACCCCCTTCCCATCCCATAAGGAATTTTAACCAAGTTCCTGATGGAAATTGCTCTTCTACCAGAGATCCAAAGGCTCAGAACAGTAATGTACAGGGTCAGAATTGTTCATTTTCCTACTGAAGAAAATTCTAATGTCTCTTGCCTAAGTCCACCCTTAGCAATAGAAAGAGAAAATAAAGCCAAACTAGAAGGACGAAGAATTGGCATTAACACACCCCAGCACTTTATAGTGTCTCCTCCTAAACCAGAATTCCAGTTACCTATGTGTGCTCAGAGTCCAGATTGCTACCCGAAGGAAGAAGGATCAACACTTAAGGAACAAGTATCAAGATGGAGGGGCTTCCGAGGAGGCTCAGAGGGTTCAGGATGGGGAACACATGTATACCTGTGGCGGATTCATTTTGATATATGGCAAAACCAATACAATATTGTAAAGTTAAAAAAAAAAAATTAAAAAAAAAAAAGAACTGACATCTTGGGGAAAAAAAAAGATGGAGGGGCTTTCGAGGCAGTTCAGTGGTAAAGAATCTGCCTGCCAGGCAGGAGCTTTGGGTTTGATTACTGTGTCAGGAAGATCCCCTGGAGAAGGAAATGGTAACCCACTCTGGTATTCTTACCTGGGAAATCCCATGGACAGAAGAGCCTGGGGGCTACAGTCCATGGGGTCACAGAAGAGTCAAACATGACTTAGTGACTCAACAACAATCAGGTTGGAGAACATTTTTCATAACAATAGAATTGAGCGGCTGGGCCTCGAAACCTTAAGCCCACTAGTCTATATTGTATCCCACCAGGATATGTTTTCATATGCCAGGTGGGTAAGAAACCACGGGCCACTAATTGCCTATGCAGCAACTCCACACCTACACAGTATATGCCAGGAACCTTGATTACTCCTTTCTCAATACACTCCTTAAATGAATTGAAGCATTTGGCCGAGTTCATCAACTGTTCACTGGATTAACTTGAGACTTACCTGGTGCCATCCCAGACAGAGACACCTGTTTCTTTGGGTAAACCTTGTTACCATAGTGGAGAGTAGCTGCACACCAACATGTCCTTCGAAACTTGTCTCATACTCTTCCTGCCATAGCTAACAGTACCGCTAATTCTCATTAGTTTACAGAAGTCTCTAGACTCACTGGCCAAGGCTGTACTTGACAACCATATGACACTGGATTATCTGTTGGCAGAAGGAGGAGGAGTATGTGCAGTTGCCAACAATTCCTGTTGCACTTATATTAACACCTCTACTCAGGTAGAGACAGACATTGAAAAAATTCAACAGCAAGCAACCTGGCTTCAACAATTAGCTAGCAATCCTCGCTATTCAATACAGGCTGGAGAATTGAAAACTGGTTTTCTAACTTGTTCTTCTGGATTTCACAAGGTATTAAAAACTTTCTGATGGGAGGTTTCCATTTTCTTATAACCTTCCTCATTTCAGCCATACTGATTTATGCTATATTTTGCCTAGTGCTTTGTTGTCTTCCATATTATTGCAAATCTGCAACTTAGACCTTTCAGTCCAACAAGGAGGCCTGAGACCAACAGGTTCAGACTTTCCATTTTAGAGATAGATATTAAAATTTTAAGCCTGAGATTAACAGATATGCTGACCTTGCATAACCAGATTCCTACCCTTGCTTGAGCCTCTGATTATAATAGTCGTTTACTGGTTTTTAGTAAAAGACCCCTGCTTCTCTAACCAGTTTGTTTTCTCCAGGGCACCATAAGATAATGATGATGCAGGGACTTCAGCCACTCCTCAAAGCAGATCCTGCCGAAATAACAATAAAAGTCACTCTGGGGCCCCTTAATGAGACAGGTTGAGAGCTCTGTGACCCCAACTAGGTAGGGTCTAAGAGCCCCTTGCCATGCTTTAGAAGCTACAGAAAACAGACCTTTGCCCTTCATCTTCCCAATAAAGATTTCTTGAGGTCTCTTAGTGGGTATTTGAGAGAGGAGGTAGATGGACCTCACAAGGTAAAGCAATTAGAGATTCATCCCCTGTGGACCTGGCTGCTCAGATGGCGCTAGTGGTAAAGAACCTGCCTGCCAATGCATAAGACACAAGTTCAATCCCTGTGTTAGGAAGATACCCTGGAGTAGGGCATGAAAACCCACTTCAGTTTTCTCCAGTGTCCATGCCTGGAGAATCCCATGGACAGAGGAACCTGGCAGGCTACAGTCCACAGGGTCACAAAGAGTTGGACACAACTTGAGTGACTTAGCATGCAGCACTCATACGCCCCTGAGGACCTATTCTCTAAGATGAGACTAGCAGGACAATTGAGAAAGGGGGCTGGGCTCTGTCCAAATAGAAGGTAAGAGACCACATATGTCTCAAAGTCAGGAGACCTCACCAATTACACAGACACAAACACACACACACAGAAAGGCTCCTTGGAGGTCAAAAGGGGAGTGATGCTAAGTGATGCCAACTACCCACAGGCCTCTCTTGTAGAATCTATGTTGGCTAAGAGATGTGTGCATACACATGGGTGGATCCTGAGATACACTAACTATGGACTCTGAATCAGCAAATTAAAATGATTGGCCAAGGGAAACCTGGAAGAAATATCCCATAAAAGTAACTCAAACTACCATAAGTATATGACTCTGTGACTCTTTCTGAGTCTGCCCGTGTGTCTGTCCACATGTACTATATGTACTCTTTTTCTCTTAATAAATACTTGTTTCACTATATTCCATCTTTGTGGAAATTCTTTTCTGCAAAGCCAAAGAACTAGGGCCTTGTCACTAGACCAACCACTGGTCTAGTTAGGTTAGGATTCAGTGCTCTCACCCCCATGATCTGACATCAATCTCTGGCCAAGAACCAAAACCCTGCTTTAAGTCACTGCAGGCCAAGACCACACGAAATCAAAACTATCTCTAATGCAGATGTCATGATCCTACATATAGAAAATCACAATAAACCCACAAACAAGCTGCTAGAGTTACTAAACAAATTCAGCAAAGTTGCAAGCTGCAAAATTAACAACTCAGTTTTTCTTTGCATCAGCAATGAGCAATGTGAAAAGGAAATTAACAATTTCATCCATAACATCCAAAAGAATAAAATAACTAAGAATACATTTAGCCAAAGAGATGAAAGAACTGTACACAGAAAACTAAAAACACATTGCTTAAATAATGTGATGAAATAAAATTTATATTTTATGGCAAGGTGGGAGCAATTTAAACATGAAATTTTTCTTCTCCTATTTGGGCTTCCTCATTTCCCTTTAGGGTATATTGTGCATTTAACCAGACCTCCTTAGGAGATAACCTTCCTTTTTAATCTGCTAAGGGGCCATGATAACCCATGATCCACTGCTCATTCTTACGTGTAGATCTGGACAATGTAAACTGTCAGCAATACATCATTTGACATACAACCCTTTGTCTCAAAACTTTGTATAATTGTGCTTTGACCTTTAACAGGTAGAATAGTCCTCAGAGCTTTCTGAAAGATTGTCACATTGGACATTTTATATATATATATATAAAACATTGGAATAAAATTTTTCCTTTCTTAGATCAACTATTAATAATTATCTACCAGTTTAAGAAGATTTTAATAAGTTGAAAGACATTCTGTATGTGTGGATTAAAAAACATCAATATCTTAATACTACTAAAAGTGATCTACATACTCATAACAATGCCTATCAAAATTCCAATGACCTTTTCTTGAAAAAATTGGAATCAGTTCAGTTCAGTTTAGTCGCTCAGTCGTGTCCAACTCCTTGCGACCCCATGAATCACAGCACGCCAGGCCTCTCTGTCCATCACCAACTCCTGGAGTTCACCCAGACTCACATCCATCGAGTCAGTGATGCCATCCAGCCATCTCATCCTCTGTCGTCCCCTTCTCCTCCTGCCCCCAATCCCTCCCAGCATCAGAGTCTTCTCCAGTGAGTCAACTCTTCGCATGAGGTGGCCAAAGTACTGCAGTTTCAGCTTTAGCATCTTTCTTTCCAAAGAAATCCCAGGGCTGATCTCCTTCAGAATGGACTGGTTGGATCTCCTTGCAGTCCAAGGGACTCTCAAGAGTCTTCTCCAACAAAACCAATGTTCAAATTGATACGGAATTTCAAGGAACCCCAAATGGCCAAAATAATCTTGAATAAGAAGGACAAAATTGGAGGATTCACACTTCCCATTTTTAAAACTTACTGCAAAACTACAGTAATAAAAACTGTGATACTGGTATAAAGACATACACATGGATCAATGGAAGAAAATCAAGAGTTCATAAATAAACCCTGGGGAAAGGACAGCCACAGATAGAGCTGGGACAAGAGGATATCCACGTGCAAAAGAATGACATTGCCTCCATACCTCATATTATATACAAACATTAACTCAAAACTGATCAATGGCCTGAATGTGAGAGCTAATACTATAAAACTTGGAGAAAATATACAGGTAAATTATCATGACCTTCAGATTTGGCAATGAATTCTTAGCTATGACACCAAAAGCATGAGTAATAAAATAAAAAATGGGCACAATGAATTTTATGAAAATTGAAACACTTTGTGCAAAGGACATAATTAAGAGAGTGAAAATACAACCCATCAAATGGGAGAAAATATTTGCAAACTGCATATCTCATAAGAGTCTAGTAAACAGAATATGTAAAGAATTTTCACAACTCACCAAAACAATCCAGTCTAAAGATGGTTAAAGAATTTGAACAGACATTTCTCAAAAAAAGTTCTATTCAACTGGTCAATAAGCACATGAAAAAATACTCATCATAATTAGTCTTTTGGTGTTCCAAGATTCAATTTCCAATGTATGTATATGCGGGTTGGGGGAGGGAGGGTTGTTTCCCACACACCAAACAATTTTTGGACACCAGCAGGATTTTCAAGAATTCAACTCAATTCTGATATTAAATATCCACATAATTTACCTGGAGACAGTAACAGATGCCATAGGTTAAGAATTCAGTGTCACAAGACTACCAACCAAGTCCCCACTTCTGACCTTAGTTGCAAGCCCAGGCTGTCACGTGTGCTTCTGACTGATCAGCTACAGATGGAAGATTCCTACAACCCTGCTTTGGATTTGATTAGTTTGCTAGAGTGGCTCACTGAATTTAGAGAAACATTTTACATTATTGCTTGTTTTAAAAGGGGATATAACTCAGGAACAGTGGGATGCAGAGGGAAGGTATAGGGAGGGGCTGGGGAGCTTCCATGTCCTTTCCTTCAGGTGCCATTCTCAGCACCTCTATGGTTCAGTTCAGTTCAGTCACTCAGTCGTGTCTGACTCTTTGCAACCCCATGAATCACAGCTCACCAGGCCTCCCTGTCCATCACCAACTCCAGGAGTTCACTGAGACTCACATCCATCAAGTCAGTGATGCCATCCAGCCATCTCATCCTCTGTCGTCCCATTCTCCTCCTGCCCCCAATCCCTCCCAGCATCAGAGTCTTTTCCAATGAGTCAACTCTTCACATGAGGTGGCCAAAGTACTGGAGTTTCAGCTTTAGCATCATTCCTTCCAAAGAAATCCCAGGGCTGATCTCCTTCAGAATGGACTGGTTGGATCTCCTTGCAGTCCAAGGGACTCTCAAGAGTCTTCTCCAACACCACAGTTCAAAAGCATCAATTCTTCGGCGCTCAGCCTTCTTCACAGTCCAACTCTCACATCCATACATGACCACAGGAAAAACCATAGCCTTGACTAGATGGACCTTTGTTGGCAAAGTAATGTCTCTGCTTTTGAATATGCTAGCTAGGTTGGTCATAATGTTCCTTCCAAGGAGTAAGCGTCTTTTAATTTAATGGCTGCAGTCACCATCTGCAGTGATTTTGGAGCCCAGAAAAATAAAGTCTGACACTGTTTCCACTGCTTCCCCATCTATTTCCCATAAAGTGGTGGGACCAGATGCCATGATCTTCATTTTCTGAATGTTGAGTTTTAAGCCAACTTTTTCACTCTCCACTTTCACTTTCATCAAGAGGCTTTTTAGTTCCTCTTCACTTTCTGCCATAAGGGTGGTGTCATCTGCATATCTGAGGTTATTGATATTTCTCCCGGCAATCTTGATTCCAGCTTGTGTTTCTTCCAGTCCAGCGGGTGCTCACCAACAAAAACGCTTTCCAAACCCTGACCTTGTGTGGTTTTACAGAGCATTCCTCACACAGGCATGATTGATGAAATCATTGGCAAGTGGTAATTGTTTCAACCTCCAATCTCTCTCCTCTCTCCAGAGGTCAGGAGGTGGAACTGAAAGTTTCAACTTTTTAATCACTTGGTTGGTTCTCCTGACAACCACACCCATCCTTAGGGGGTGTCCAGAAATTACCTCATAGAAAAAGAACATTTATTGCTCACCTTACTTAGGAAATTTCAAGAGTTTTAGAAGCTCTGCACCAGAAACAGGACAAAGACTGTATCTATATATTTATTATAAATCACAATATCACAATTCATCATTAGGGAAATACAAATTAAAACCTCTATGTGACATCACTTCATACCCACAAAGTAGGTGATACTCAAGAAAATGGAAAGTAACCAGTGTTGGTGAGGATGTAGAGGAATGAATATTGCTGGTGGGAATATAAAACAGTGCAGACATCTTGAGAAACTGCTAAACTGTTTCCCACAAAGTTAAACAGTTAACCTACGACCCAGAAGTTTCACTCTTAGGTCTCTGACCAAAGTTTTGAAAACAGGTACTTAAACAAATACTTGTATACAAATTTTCATAGCAGCACTATTCACAATAGGCAAAACATAGAAATAACCATATGTCGATTAATATATAAATAGATAGGCAAGTTATGCATCAATTCATGGACAATTATTCAGCCACAAAATGGAATGAAGTGATGCCACATGCTCCAATGTGGATAAACCTCAAAAATACTATGCTGAATAAAAGGAGTCAGACACAAAGGTTGCATATTCTATTATTCCACTTATGTGAAATATCCAGAATAGATAAACCCACAGAAACAAAGTAAATTTGTGGTTGCCAGAGGGTGAATGGAGAGTAACTGCTTAATAGTAAGGGATTTATTTTGGGTGATTAAAATGTTTTGGAACCAACTGGAGGTCGTGTTTGCACAATGCTTTAAGTGTAATAAATGCCACTGAATTGTTTACTTCAAAAATGGGTAGTTTATGTCAGGTGTGTTTCACCTTATAAAATATTTTTTAAATTTTCAAATAATGTAGTAGAAAAAAAAAGAGAAAGAACAGTAAACAGATGAAACAACTAGAAAACAAAGAGCAAGCTGATAGATTTAAACGGGAACTTTAACAGCAATCATATTGTGTATAAACGGGCCTAAACACCCCATTTAAAGAGATTGTCAGAGGTGGTCCTAAGATGGCAGAGGAATAAGATGGGGAGACCACTTTCTCCCCCACAAATTCATCAAAAGAACATTTAAATGCTGAGTAAATTCCACAAAACAGCTTCTGAATGCTGGCAGAGGACACCAGGCACCCAGAAAAGCAGCCCATTGTCTTCAAAAGGAGGTAGGAAAAATATATAAGACAAAAAAGAGACAAAAGAGAGAGGGACGGAGCTCTGTCCCAGGAAGGGAGTCTTAAAAAGAGAGAAGTTTCCAAACACCAGGAAACACTCTCACTGTCGAGTCTGTGGCCAGCCTTGGAAGCACAGAGGGCAACATAATAGGGAGGAAAAATAAGTAAATAATGAAAGCCCAGAGATTACGAGCCCAACGGTAACTCCCCCAGCAGAGAAGCAGCGCAGATGCCTGCACCCGCCACTAGCAAGCAGGGGCTGGGCAGGGAGGCGAGGGCTGCATCGCTTAGAGTAAGGATTGGGCCTGAATGCCCCGAGGCTAATCAGAGCGAAATAATTTGGGCTAGCAAACCAGAATGTAGGATAGCTACCACGCGAAAAGCCCTAAGACACTGCCAGGCCCATGCACAGAACAATGGGCTAAACAGAACTAGCCGGCTGCAGACCATCCCCCTCCTGTGACAGGCAGCCAGAGCCCAAAGGGGGCAATCACAGCCCCAGAGAGACATTATCTACTTAACTACAAGCCTGGGGTTGTACTTCCAGGTAAGACTTCCTGGGGTTCTGGACAGTTATCATCCGCCTGAGAAGGTGAGCCGGTTCTACACCCAGAAAACCGAGTGGCAGGGATGGGAAAAGCGCTAAGTTGCAGTGACTGCGCTTGCCAAACATCTCATCACCCGAGCTACTCGGAGCTGGGAAGGGCACAAAACGCAGGCCCAACGGAGTCTGCACCTCTGAGGACTACCGGAGAGCCTGAACCTGAGCGGCTTAGACCTGGGAGGTGCATGCAGCCCAGGGCTGGCCTCGGACGGTTCCGGCGGAGCAACCTAGAGCCTGAGCTGTGTGGGCAGGGAGGGTGCACACGCTGTGAGCGGGGACAGGCCCAGTGTGGCTGAGGCACTGCGAGCATACGCCAGTGTTATTTGTTTGCAGCACCCCTCCCTCCCCACAGCGTGACTAAACAAGTGACCCTAAAAAAAGTGTCCACCACCACCCACTATGTGTCAGGGCGGAAATCAGACACTGAAGATACCAGCAAACAGAAGAAGCTAAAACCGAGGGAACCGCCTTGGAAGTGACGGGTGCAATAGATTAAAACCCTGTAGTTAGTACCAACTACATAGGATGGGGCCTATAGATCTTGAGAAATATAAGCTGGACCAAGGAACTATCTGAAAATGAACTCACCCCACACTGCCCACAACACCACCAGAGAAAATCCTAGATGTATTTTTACTATTTTTATGATCATTCCTTTTTTTTTTTTAACTTTTTAAACAATTTTTAAGTCCTCTATTACTGCTTTAATTTTCATTTTTATAACCTACTATTACTTTAAAAAAAAACCATTTTTTAAAGCAAACTTCAATATATATATTTTTTGTGTGTGTAATAAAGTTTTATTAAAGTATAAAGGAGATAGAGAAAGCTTCTGACATAGGCATCAGAAGGGGGCAGAAAGAGTACCCCCATATATATATATTTTAATAGCTTTTGTGACTTTGTTTTTTTTTCTTCTTTTCTTTAATATTGTATTTTTGAAAATCCAACCTCTGCTCTAGAATTTTAATCTTTGCTTTCTGGTATTTGTTATCAATTTTGTACCTTTAAGAACCCAATCTTCAGTACCCATTTTTACTTGGGAGCGAGATTACTGGCTTGACTTCTCTCTTCCCCTTTGGACTCTCCTTTTACTCCACCAGGTCGCCTCTGTCTCCTCCCTTCCCCTTCTCTTCTCTACCCAACTCTCTGAATCTCTGTGTGTTCCACATGGTGGAGAACACTTAGGGAACTGATTACTGGTTGGATCTGTCTCACTCCTTTTGATTCCCCCCTTTTATCCTCCTGGCCACCTCTGTCTCCTTCCTCCCTCTTCTCTTCTCTGTATAACTCCATGAACATCTCCGAGCAGTCCAGACTGTGGAGTGCACATAAGGAAGTGATTACTGGCTAGCTTGCTCTCTCCTCTTTTGATTCCACCTCATCTCATTCGGGTCACCTCTAACTCCCTCCTCCCTCTTCTCTTCTCCATGTAACTCTGTGAACCTCTCTGGGTGTCCCTCACTGTGGAAAAACTTTTCATCTTTAATGTAGATGTTTTGTCAACGGTGTTGTATAGAAGGAGAAGTCTTGAGACTACTGTAAAAATAAGACTGAAAATCAGAAGCAGGAGTCTTAAGTCCAAATCCTGAGAACAACAGAGAACACCTGACTCCAGGAATATTAATCGATAGGAGCTCATCACACCCCTCCATACCTACACTGAAACCAAGCACCACCCAAGGGCCAACAAGTTCCAGAGCAAGACATACCACGCAAATTCTCCAGCAACACAGGACCACAGCCCTGAGCTTCAATATACAGGCTGCCCAAAGTTACTCCAAAACCATTGACATATCATAACTCGTTACTAGACACTTCATTGCACTACAGAGAGAAGAAATCCAGCTCCACCCACCAGAACACGGACACAAGCTTCCCTAACCAAGAAACCTTGACAAGCCACAGATACAAACCCACCCACAGCAAGGAAACTCCATAATAAAGAGAACTCCACAAACTGCCAGAATACAGAAAGGCCACCCCAAACTCAGTAATATAAACAAGATGAAGAGACAGAGGAATACCAGCAGGTAAAGGAACAGGATAAATCCCCACCAAACCAAACCAAAGAGGAAGAGATAGGGAATCTACCTGATAAAGAATTCCAAATAATGATAGTGAAAATGATCCAAAATCTTGAAATAAAAGTGGAATCACAAATAGCCTGGAGACAAGGATTGAGAAAATACAAGAAAAGTTTAACAAGGACCTAGAAAAAATAAAGAGTCAATATGTAATGAATAATGCAATAAATGAGATCAAAAACACTCTGGAGGCAACAAATAGTAGAATAATGGAGCAGAAGATAGGATTAGTGAATTAGAAGATAGAATGGTAGAAATAAATGAATCAGAGAGGAAAAAAGAAAAACGAATTAAAAGAAATGAGGACAATCTCAGAGACCTCCAGGACAATATTAAACACTCCAACATTCAAATCATAGGAGTCCCAGAAGAAGACAAAAAGAAAGACCATAAGAAAATACTTGAGGAGATAATAGTTGAAAATTTCCCTAAAATGAGGAAGGAAATAATCACCCAAGAAACCCAGAGAGTCTGAAACAGGATAAACCCAAGGCAAAACACCCCAAGACACATATTAATCAAATTAACAAAGATCAAACACAAAGAACAAATATTAAAAGCAGCAAGGGAAAAACAACAAATAACACACAAGGGGATTCCCATAAGGCTAACTGCTGATCTTTCAATAGAAACTCTTCAGGCCAGGAGGCAATGGCAAGACATACTTAAAGTGATGAAAGAAAATAACCTACAGCCCAGATTACTGTACCCAGCAAGGATCTCATTCAAATATGAAGGAGAAATCAAAAGCTTTACAGACAAGCAAAAGCTGAGAGAATTCAGCACCACCAAACCAGCTCTCCAACAAATGCTAAAGGATATTCTCTAGACAGGAGACACAAAAACGGTGTATAAACTCGAACCCAAAACAATAAAGTAAATGGCAACGGGATCATACTTACCAATAATTACCTTAAACGTAAATGGGTTGAATGCCCCAACCAAAAGACAAAGACTGGCTGAATGGATACAAAAACAAGACCCCTATATATGTTGTCTACAAGAGACCCACCTTGAAACAAGGGACACATACAGACTGAAAGTGAAGGGCTGGAAAAAGATATTCCATGCAAATAGAGACCAAAAGAAAGCAGGAGTAGTAATACACATATCAGATAAAATAGACTTTAAAACAAAGGCTGTGAAAAGAGACAAAGAAGGACACTACATAATGATCAAAGGATCAATCCAAGAAGAAGATATAACAATTATAAATATATATGCACCCAACATAGGAGCACCACAATATGTAAGACAAATGCTAACAAGTATGAAAGGGAATATTAACAATAACAGAATAATAGTGGGAGACTTTAATACCCCATTCACACCTATGGATAGATCAACTAAACAGAAAATTAACAAAGAAACACAAACTTTAAATGATACAATAGACCAGTTAGACCTAATTGATATCTCTAGGACACTTCACCCCAAAACAATGAATTTCACATTTTTCTCAAGCGCACACGGAACCTTCTCCAGGATAGATCACATCCTGGGCCATAAATCTAGCCTTGGTAAATTCAAAAAAATTGAAATAATTCCAAGCATCTTTTCTGACCACAATGCAGTACGATTAGATCTCAATTACAGGAGAAAAATTATTAAAAACTCCAACATATGGAGGCTGAAAACACGCTGCTGAATAACCAACAAATCACGAAGAAATAAAAAAAAGAAATCAAAATATGCATAGAAACGAATGAAAATGAAAACACAACAATCCAAAACCTATGGGACACTGTAAAAGCAGTGCTAAGGGGAAAGTTCATAGCAATACAGGCATACCTCAAGACACAAGAAAAAGTCAAATAAATAACCTAACTCTACACCTAAAGCAATTAGAAAAGGAAGAAATGAAGAACCCCAGGGTTCATAGAAGGAAAGAAATATTAAAAATTAGGGCAGAAATAAATGCAAAAGAAACAAAAGAGACCATAGCAAAAATCAACAAAGCCAAAAGCTGGTTCTTTCAAAGGATAAATAAAATTGACAAACCATTAGCCAGACTCATCAAGAAACAAAGGGAGAAAAATCAAATCAATAAAATTAGAAATGAAAATGGAGAGATCACAACAGACAACACACAAATACAAAGGATCTTAAGAGACTACTATCAGCAATTATATGCCAATAAAATGGACAACGTGGAAGAAATGGACAAATTCTAAGAAAAGTACAACTTTCCAAAACTGAACCAGGAAAAAATAGAAAATCTTAACAAACCCATCACAAGCACGGAAATTGAAACTAATCAGAAATCTTCCAGCAAACAAAAGCCCAGGTCCAGACGGCTTCACAGCTGAATTCTACCAAAAATTTAGAGAAGAGCTAACACCTATCCTACTCAAACTCTTCCAGAAAATTGCAGAGGAAGGGAAACTTCCAAACTCATTCTATGAGGTCACCATCATCCTAATACCAAAACCTGACAAAGATCCCATGAAAAAAGAAAACTACAGGCCAATATCATTGATGAACATAGATGCAAAAATCCTTAACAAAATTCTAGCAATCAGAATCCAACAATACATTAAAAAGATCATACACCATGACCAAGTGGCCTTTATCCCAGGGATGCAAGGATTCTTCAATATCTGCAAATCAATCAATGTAATACACCACATTAACAAATTGAAAAATAAAAGCCATATGATTATTTCAATAGATGCAGAGAAAGCCTTTGACAAAATTCAATATCCATTTATGATAAAAAAAAATCAGGAATAGAAGGAACATACCTCAACATAATAAAAGCTATGTATGACAAACCCACAGCAAACATTATCCTCAATGGTGAAAAATTGAAAGCATTTCCCCTAAAGTCAGGAATAAGACAAGGGTGCCCACTTTCACCACTACTATTCAACATAGTTTTGGAAGTTTTGGCCACAGCAATCAGAGCAGAAAAAGAAATAAAAGGAATCCAAATTGGAAAAGAAGTAAAACTCTCACTGTTTGCAGATGACATGGTTCTCTACATAGAAAACCCTAAAGACTCCACCAGAAAATTACTAGAGCTAATCAATGAATATAGTAAAGTTGCAGGATATAAAATCAACACACAGAAATCCTTGCATTCCTATACACTAGTAATGAGAAAATAGAAACAGAAATTAAGGAAACAATTACATTCACCCCACTCCAGTACTCTTGTCTGGAAAATCCCATGGATGAAGAAGCCTGGTAGGCTGCAGTCCATGGGGTCGCTAAGAGTCGGGCACGACTGAGCGACTTCACTTTCATTTTCACTTACATGCATTGGAGAAGGAAATGGCAGTCCACTCCAGTATTCTTGCCTGGAGAATCCCAGGGACAGAGGAGCCTAGTGGGCTGCCATCTATGGGGTCACACAGAGTTGGACACGACTGAAGCGACTTAGCAGCAGCAACATTGCAACGAAAAGAATAAAATACTTAGGAATATATCTACCTAAAGAAACTAAAGACCTATATATAGAAAACTACAAAACACTGGTGAAAGAAATCAAAGAGGACACTAACAGATGGAGAAATATACCATGTTCATGGATTGGAAGAATCAATATAGTGAAAATGAGTATACTACCCAAAGCAATCTATAGATTCAATGCAATCCCTATCAAGCTACCAACAGTATTTTTCACAGAGCTAGAACAAATAATTTCACAATTTGTATGGAAATACAAAAAACCTCAAATAGCCAAAGCAATCTTCAGAAAGAAGAATGGAACTGGAGGAATCAACCTGCCTGACTTCAGGCTCTACTGCAAAGCCACAGTCATCAAGACAGTACAGTACTGGCACAAAGACAGAAATACAGATCAATGGAACAAAATAGAAAGCCCAGAGATAAACCCATGCACCTATGGACACCTTATCTTTGACAAAGGAGGCAAGAATATACAACGGATTAAAGACAATCTCTTTAACAAGTGGTGCTGGGAAAACTGGTCAACCACTTGTAAAAGAATGAAACTAGAACACTTTCTAACACCATACACAAAAATAAACTCAAAATGGATTAAAGATCTAAACATAAGACCAGAAACTATAAAACTCCTAGAGGAGAACATAGGCAAAACACTCTCCGACATACATCACAGCAGGATCCTCTATGACCCACCTTCCAGAATATTGGAAATAAAAGCAAAAATAAACAAATGGGATCTAATTAAAATTAAAAGCTTCTGCACAACAAAGGAAACTATAAGCAAGGTGAAAAGACAGCTTTCAGAATGGGAGAAAATAATAGCAAATTAAGCAACTGACAAACAACTAATCTCAAAAATATACAAGCAACTCCTACAGCTCAACTCCAGAAAAATAAATGACCCACTCAAAAAATGGGCCAAAGAACTAGACATTTCTCCAAAGAAGACATACAGATGGCTAACAAACACATGAAAAGATGCTCAACATCACTCATTATCAGAGAAATGCAAATCAAAACCACAATAAGATACCATTTCACGCCAGTCAGAATGGCTGTGATCCAAAAGTCTACAAGCAATAAATGCTAGAGAGGATGTGGAGAAAAGGGAACTCTCTTACACTGTTGGTGGGAATGCAAACTAGTACAGCCACTATGGAGAACAGTGTGGAGATTCCTTAAAAACCTGGAAATAGAAATGCCATACAACCCAGCAATCCCACTGCTGGGCATACACACTGAGGAAACCAGAACTGAAACAGACACGTGTACCCCAGTGTTCATCGCAGCACTGTTTATAATAGCCAGGACATGGAAACAACCTAGATGTCCATCAGCAGATGAATGGATAAGAAAGCTGTGGTACATATATACAATGCAATATTACTCAGCCATTAAAAAGAATACATTTGAATCAGTTCTAATGAGGTGGATGAAACTGGAGCCTATTATACAGAGTGAAGTAAGCCAGAAAGAAAAACACCAATACAGTATACTAATGCATAGATATGGAATTTAGAAAGATGGTATTGATAACCCTGTATGGGAGACAGCAAAAGAGACACAGATGTATAGAACAGTCTTTTGGACTCTATGGTGGAGGGGGGGGATGTTTTGGGAGAATGGCATTGAAACATGTATAATATAAGAAACGAATTGCCAGTCCAGGTTCGATTCAGGATACAGGAAGCTTGGGGCTGGTGCACTGGGATGACCCAGAGGGATGGTACGGGGAGGGAGGTGGGAGGGGGGTTTCAGGATTGGGAACATGTGCACACCGTGGCGGATTCATGCTGATGTATGGCAAAACCAATACAATATTGTAATTAGCCTCTAATTAAGATAAATAAATTAAAAAAAAATAAAGAGATTGTCATATTGGATTTATTTATTTTGGAGGGACTGGTTATTTCAAAAAGACATTTATCAATTTTCAGTATCAAAACAGTTACACTATTGGGTTTTTTTCTCCCAATTGGTCCCCAAAGAGACCACACCAAAGGAGAGGACATTTTAAGCCAATTAAGCTGCAGGATGCACCCCTAACAGACCTCACTGAAACCTCATCAAAAAAGGGGGATTGGGTAGGGAAAGAAACTTTAAAAGATCAGCACACTGCTAGCCCACAGACTGTAGAGAGCTCTCACAGGCAGAGGGGTGACCAGTTTGCCTCAACCCCAAAGAAGCAAAGTTCCAAAATATAAAAATTTACAAGTTTTGTACATACGCTTTTCAAGATTTCTCCAGCACTAACCGATACAAAGCACAGTGAGATGGCACTTTTAGAGACAGCAGCTTCAGACCCAGAAAAGGGTGATGAGATGAGTTTCATATGGCTAAATCAGTGGCAAAACATAATTTTCTTTCCTTTCTTTCAAGGAGGCAGGAGAGCAAATAAGTTGTCACTTCAATATAAGGGGCACATGATCCATTCTGTGAGCAGTTGGGAACAGGGTAGAGCTGGAACAAGGATTTGGTCTCAGAGGTTTTACCATCTTAATTGTTTGGTCACTTCTGATGAAAAAAAAAAAAAAAAAAAGTGTCCAAAGATACCGTAAAGCTGAAAACCTGAACAGCATTTTTTTTTTTTTTTTTTGGCTAACTCCTTCTGGAATCATCTTTCTGCTTTGGCAGGTACTTTTTACAGGGCAATGAGGTTTCCCCAAATGAAGCCTTTCTCTGGGCTGCTAGGCTCTCAGTAAGGCAGGCCCAAACCTTTTCCCTTTCTCTCTGGAGAAGGCAATATGCATTAAGCTGAAATGTTACCTTCCAAAAGTGAGAAAGGGATTAGACTGCTGCTTC
This sequence comes from Bos mutus, assembly GCF_027580195.1. Lineage (NCBI taxonomy): Eukaryota > Metazoa > Chordata > Mammalia > Artiodactyla > Bovidae > Bos > Bos mutus. The sequence goes on along the minus strand of NC_091622.1, from coordinate 19,150,814 downwards.
AGTTCTACGGAATTATCTGGAATGTTTTTTTACAAATGGGTGTAACATCAAGAACAAAAAAGGTAATTACAAAATGTGTACATCACAACATGCTTTTAAAGACACTTTGCATTGTGCTCACATTCCCTTAAACGTTGTTCCCAAAGGTGCTCAGCCTCTAGCCCAACTGGAATCTCTGGGGAGAGGCAGAGACTGTTTGGCGAAAAGGACACAGGAGTAGGGGGGTGGGAGAGGTGGCGAAAGGAGAAAGCAGCCTTCCAGTTAAAGATCAGCCCTCCGTTTAAAGGTCAGCTTCGGGCAGGCTGGCCCCAGTGGAGTCGGAGTCGGGGTGAGAGGGAGGAGCAGCGGCAGGGCGGGGCTGGGGTGCTCTACATTTTATTCAGGTCAAGCAGAGTCTGGTTCAGCATCCTTTGTGTACAGAGGTCCTCCTCTTTGGTGCATTTCAGTTTATCTTCCAAATCATCAATTGTCTTTTCCAGCTTGGCTACTGATTTCTCAGCAAACTCAGCACGAGTCTCTGCCTCCTTGAGTTTATCGGTAAGAATCTTTATCTCTTCCTCATATTTGTCTTCCTTTTGAGAGTACTTTTCTTCAGCAGCACTCAGACACTTCAGGTGCTGGTCCATCAGTCTGATTTGCTCACCCATCTTTCGGCAATGGGACTCTGCCAGCTCCGCTCGCTCCTCTGTGCGCTCCAAGTCTCCCTCAATAATCACCAACTTGCGAGCCACCTCTTCATACTTCCTGTGTGCCTCTTCTGCAATGTGCTTAGCTTCTTTGAGTTGGATTTCCTGGAGTTCCATTTTTTCTTCATCTTTTAAGGCTTGGTTTTCAATAACCTTCATAACTCTCTCGCTCTCATCAGCAGCTTTCTCAGCTTCCTCCAGCTTTTGCAGCGCAGTGGCCAGGCGCTCTTGAGCTCGGTTCAGCTCCTCTTCAACCAGCTGGATCCTACGGTTTAAGGAGACCACTTCAGCCTCAGCCTGTTCTCGGGCCCATCTTTCTCCATCCACTTTCTGCTGGAGGCGCTTGGCCCTCTCCTCTGCATCATCGGCCTGCTGCTGCAGAACCTGGATCTTGCACTTCATTGCCTCGGTGACGGCGATCGCGGCCATGACAGTGGTCCCGGCCATGGTCCCCACCCAGCTCCTGCTTGCCTTCGGGTTCCTGCCTCCTCCGCTCGGCGCTCGGCGTTGCAGCCGCTTCTCACCCAGATTGGATTAAAAAAAAAAAAAGCAAGACTTAACGATATGCTGCTAGAAGACAGCCCCCAAAAAGACATTAAACAAAACTTTGGAGCACAGAATAAACTTGATAACCTGGTACAAAATGTTCCTTTGTCTAATAAATAGCAGGGGCTTCAGAATAAGAAAGTCATAATTGAGGACACTTAAACATAAGTGAGGCAGCGATCCAGAAAGCCCACATTTTAGAAGACAAAGGGACATTCATGTATCGGGGACAGCTGACTAAAAATGCTTTGCAGGGCTCCAGGATGAGGAAAGCTGAAAGCAGCTTGGAATTACAGCGCAAGTTAGTTCCAAGTTGATTATCTGGGGTTAATTCACTTAAAAGCCAAACACTGAGCCCTTATCATAACCTGGTCATTAAATTTTGAAAAGCATGGATTACTACTCTGTTCCATTGTTTCACATGGATCTTCGTTTTTCAGACCAAGCCACTTCATCATTTCTGGATTTTCTCAGTCTTTTCCGATCTGTTGAATTATCTAAAGGTGTGGTTCCCATTTGGGGGCAATTCTGACCCTCAGGGGACATTTGGTAATACCTATAAGCATGTTTAGTTGTATTATCCTGGGGATGCTACTGGCATTTAGTGGGTAGAGGCCAGATATGTTGGTACACATCTTATAAAGCCCAGGACAGCTCTTTACAAAAAAGAATTATCTGTCTAAAATGGCAATATTGCCAAGGTTACAAAAGCCTGATTTAAATCAATTATTTCCAAAGAGTGGCCCCCAACCATGTAACCCCAATGCAGGGGATATATTAGAACTGCACATTCCTGGGGCTTCATATCTGACCTGTAGAGTCTGGAACTCTGGTGGTGGGGCCCAGAAAACAGTGTTATTACAACACCCCAACTGATTCGGATATATGTTGGTTTGAGATTAAATTTCCTTTCTCTTTCTACTTTCCACCGACTACCTACAAGCCTGACTTACATGAGACTCACCTTCCAGTGCCTTAATACCACTGCTCGACTCTGAACTTTAACTGTTCTGTTAAGATTGCTTTTTCAAAGACTACATGTTCTCTTGTACTTTGTTCCACTGTTCAACTCACACGCAACATCACACCAGCAGCATTTAGCAATGGAGGTTGCTGTACCCACTTCTCTGAAATTTTCTTCTCCCTTGAACTCCACAAAAGACATTCCTACACTTCCAACCAGTTACTAGAAAAAACTAAGAGGTCCCAAACTGTATGAATTATAGTTTATTTTCCTCCCTTTTTTTCTTTCCCCCAAACCTGCTCCCTGTTGCTAATTCCCCCTTTCTCTGGATAAAAGCAGCATCTTATCAACATTATTAATTCTTGAAATATGCCACTGTTTAACTTATGTATTATTTCTATTTATTCAAGTCATTGACAAATTCTAATCGTTCTCCTTCTGAACAGTTCTTCTGAGTGTGTCCCCGCCCTGCCCCCCCAAAAAAATGCAAAATATTTGAGATGACACTTTAAAACTTGAAGTTAAGAGAGAATGATTTAATTTACAAGGCATTTTAAACGATAGGTCAGTAGTCCTGCTCAGTCTTTCTCATGAACTAGTTTAGTCTCTTTGGCAGGCGACAGCCACAGATGCAGACTTCTTTTCAGTTTTGTTCTTGTATGCACTTCTGCAAGCTCTTTCTAATATATTATTCAATAAGGTAACACAAAACAATAGGACATACCTTGGTTCCTGCAGGGTTGAACTTGTGGCCCACACTAGGCGAAGAGCATGCGCAGTCGAGGCTGACAGTAGGAAGCTTGGGATACTTAGGAATGGTGGGCTGCAGTTTATGGGGTCGCACAGAGTCCGACACGACTGAAGCGACTTAGCAGCAGCAGCCTTTTCTACTTCTTCTTTAATAGAAATCAAATGCATACCCGTGGGCTGTACCTTTCAGTTTGTTAGTCAAATTATGGTCAGCAGACCAGTAGAACAAGCACCACCTGTGTGCCTTTAGAAACAGACTCAGGAGCCCATCTTAAACCTAATGAAGCACAATCCACAAGTAACAAGAATCCCTAGGTGACCTGTCTGCCCATTCGGGTTTTCAAAGCACCACTTTAGAATATAAAAATTTTCTACAGACCTGAGCCTTTCCTACATGTAAGGCCCTGTGCAACAAGTCTACCCAGCTGACCATGTTTGAGAACAGTGGGTTCTCACAGTGTGGTCCTGGAACCAGCAGAATCAGCATCACTAGGGAATGGACCAGAAATGCAGGTTCCTAGGCCCACCCGGAGGTGGATCAAAATCTCAGGGCGGATCCACATCGGTCTGGGTTTCGGCAGCCCTGCAGTGATTTCAACGCTAATTCTAGACAATCACTGCCTTAGGGAGGACGGTTTTGGATCATAGTTGCCTGGAGAAGCTCCCTGCCTTCCCTAATAGCTTCATGAGTGCCTGCAAATGACAGCACAGCTGCAAGCACCAGCAAATACCTAAAACGTGGTTTAGGGCTAATTCATAATTAGAAGAACCTGAGTCAGTGCTAGTTCTTCAGCACTGTGAATAATAACATTTCAGGTATACACAGAAAAGTTACAATTTACAAAGCGCTTTCTGAGCCATTTAATTTAATCTTCACTGTAATACAAGGACATAAATATAACTGCCTCCCTCAACAGATAAGGAAACTAAGTGTGAGAAAGATTCAGTGACTTTTTAAAGGGCACGGGGATGTGAAGGGGCAGAGCTCGTGTTGGAACCCAAAAGCAAATTGCAGAGAGAACTTCTACCAGCTATTTGGCAAGTTAAATGGAGGAGGAGTCTCAATGTGGCTGAATGTGCCAAATTGTTTTTACCTTTGGAAAACAAATTCCAGGCACTCAGGTTAATGAAGAAATACACATAAAAAATAAAATTCACAACTTTCTTTCTAATGGTTCAACAGCAAAATATATGAATATAGAGAGACAAAGCAATAAAGCAAATGAGGCAAAATGTTGATGTTTGGAAGAGTGTTACAGAGGAAACATTTCTGAGTTTTCATTATACAATTTTGGCAACTTTTCTTTGAAAAACAATACCCACAGGGCTTTAATGTGTGTCTGTGCTAAAGTAGATGTGATGTGGGAATTCCCTGGTAGTCCAGTGGTTAAGATTCCAGGGGGCAAAGGTTCCATCCCTGGTTGGGAAAAATAAGACTCCGCATGCTGAGCAGCACACCAAGAAAAATTAAAAAATAAAGTGGATGAGATGTTATACTTCTTATCTGTCATTGTGTATGTTTTTAAGACTTGGGTCAAAAAGCTTCTAAGTATAAAAGAATTTAACTATGTCTGCATTGTGAGAAGGAGAAGGTGATGGCACCCCACTCCAGTACTCTTGCCTGGAAAATCTCATGGACAGAGGAGCCTGGTGGGCTGCAGTCCATGGGGTCGAGAAGAGTCGGACACGACTGAGTGACTTCACTTTCACTTTTCACTTCCATGCATCGGAGACGGAAATGGCAACCCACTCCAGCAGCATTTTGAGAAAGCAGAGAATAGACATATAAGTAACAAGCAAAATGCATTTACATTTTTTCTTTTGGAGTGAAGATCATTCATGTATGCCAATATTCTTCATGGGGTCAATAATTCACTGTCGAAGGGGCGATTCTGAATCACAATTTTTATTAATATGGTTGTTTCAATCTAACCCTAGGCATAACATCAGTTTCACCAGAGACTCTGGGGATGTCTTTAGAGAATCTGGCTATTGACCATGCTGCAGCCTGGGGCTCTATTCTTCCAACCCTAGAGCCAGGACCTACAGTCAGCTACGTCTCAGGACATTTCATACGTATAGACCACTTTCTTCACATTTCATAGCTGGAGTTTCTAAAAGCCTTTTTATTAAATATCAAAATGTGAAAACAATGACTAGAAAGACATTACTGAGACAAGTAGGGAAATCTGATTTCAATAACAGCATTTCTGTCAAAAATGAATGATTACACCACCACACACCTGTAAGCCACTTGTAAGGAGCAGTCCTATCACCTGGGCTTGGGTCCTCTTGACTTCTATTCCTGTGTGGATAGCAAGGATATTATAAGAGCTAAGAATTGCACATGGGTTACAGTCAACAAACACTTTTCCATTTATTATCTCAATTGGCCTCATTGGATAACATAATTCCCTTGTATGACCACAGTGCTTGACTATAGGCATTACTAAGTTTTTTATTTCACAGACAAGAAATATGAGGGCCATTGAGTAATAAAACTTCCCAGGATCACTTGGACAATAGGTACCAGGCCTGTACTGCACAGCCAGAGTAGCGAGTCCCATAGGCCCTACAGGGAGGTGGGGGAAGGCCAGAGCAGGAAGAGGCTTTAGGGTCTGAACATGTACTCAGGAGTACCCAGAGAACCCAATGAACATTTCTGGAAATTCCAAAAGTCATAAATGCTCACTGAAAAGTATTGAGAAAATTCAAAAAGAAAGAAGAAAAAAAAGAAGGAGGGGAAGAAGTAACAAAGGAAGACATTATACCTCAACCTGGAATAGGCATGGCTGCTACTTGGGTATGTATTCTTTCAGAACTTTTGTTTTGTGTGAACCTATGCTCACTATCCAAACTCCAGGTAGAAGCTTATAATTAACAACACTTTACGGACAGCTTTCCCTGAAGTTGGACATGCCTTTACTACCTTGTCTGAATGGCTGTTGAGTATTCTTTTGAATAGATAAACCATAAACTTTTGTTTCTCCAGGACTTTGAACTATTTCAGTGGACAGGCCCTCTGTGAGCCCAATTATGCTGCTGAAAATGAGTCACAAGCTGTTTGTAATTGCTGGCCTCTTTCCTTCCCTTCACTTGCTCCAGTGAACCATGGCAACATTCCCTGGAGGCCTGGGACCAAGTGCAGGAGGTTAGATTCCCAGAAAAGCCAGGCTGGAGTGGTTGGTAGTCCTTTAGAAATAGAAATAGGGAAGACACAGGCCAATAGGAATCTTTTAGACTCAAAAGCATTTCACTGAAAAACAACAGAAGAAAATGGGCAACAAAATTCACTGCTCCCTCCCAGCTGCTCTGCAGGCCACCTGCAGGGGAACTTATAGTAGGCAATAAGGGAAATTTGTAGATCTGAAGGTTTTGCAGTTGAGCTCAGTGGATTATTCCTCTAAGGTCTTGGTAATTAAAGCATTATAACAGTGAAGCTAGAGTCAGAATTTAGATGCCTTTGTAGATAATGGGTTCATTCTGGAAGTTTACTGCAGAAGGCAAACATGCCTGTGAACCACATTGAAGGTAGAAAATCTGGTGAATTGTGGCCAGACCAATTCCAGTATTGAAAGAAATAACTTGCAGTCATGTCTCTAGATAACTGTGGAGCCGTTTGGATAAGTGAAGTACCGTACATTATTTTCTATGCTGGCTTGTTTAAAATGGAATTTTACTTCAACACTACTTAAACTGATGTATGTCAGCTAAAATTGCATTGCTTGGGATTAAATGCTGTAAGAATTCTTCATAAAACCTCACAGGTCCAGGGGTTTCTGGGTGGTATGTGAAAACAAAACAAGCAAAACAACTAACAAACACAAAACCAAACACCTTGCCCAATTCTGCTTGGAAAGGTGTTGCTTTTTAGCCTTGACTGTGTTCATTGAACTGTTAGCTAGGTAGAATAGAAGAAAGGAGTCCAAAATGGTGGTGGCTAAAAGATAAAGAAAGGGAAAAGCCCGCGAAAATGGAACAAAAGAAAACCCACGGACTGGAGTGAGAACTTCAGGTGAAACAAACATGCCCCCTTCTTGGCCAGTCCAATTTGCAAAGGGTAGGCTCAAAGCGGGAAAGAGACAAATCTATAAAAGGAGAAAGCCAAGATGGATTGAGGCCTCTCCTTTGGGGTCGGTCCACCCTCACACCTCAGGGTGTACTTTTCTTTGGTTGCCAAATAAAACTGAGCTGTAACTGAGCTGTAACACTAGGCCACTGCTTCAATTTTTTGCTGTGGTGAGACGGAAGTGAGGAAATTACACACTGCCCCGACATACCTGGTGCTGTTTCTGGGATTTAACCAGGCTGAAACAATCTTGGCTTGGCCCCCAGAAGCTCAACTTGGCAAAAGCTCACATGGTGGAAGCTGAACACGAAGAAAACCCAGGGCAGTGGATGTGACAAGAAGCCCAGCGTGCTGGAAATCAGGACAGCAAAAACAAACTCGGTAGAAACCTCACTTGGCTCAGTCTCAAATTCCAGAAGATCTCCAGTTAAGGTAGGAGGTCCTTGCCCCTATGGCTGGAAGGACATATGGCTAACAAAACCTTAATTCCTTTACAATCTCTTGTTTCTTGTTTCCTTGAACCCTCTGTGAACAAGCAAGTGGCAGTGGGTGCAATTGAGTGACTCTGGCAGGGGCTGCTCCCCAGTGTGTCCCAAAGGCTCCACTGTCCTCTGTGCCCTTGTAGCTGTTGCCCAAGCAGGTGAGGGTTCGTCTGTCCTTAACCTCCTTTGTGCCAAGGATCAGGCCAATGAAAATTGTGGGCACAGGTCAGGCATTTAACAGTTTTTCTGGCAAGTTATGAAAGGGGTTCCTCAGCATGCTTTTCCCACTGCCTTTTCCTCCCATCCTTCAGCTCCTCTTTCCATCTATGACACTGTTTGATTGGGCAGGTCATCATCTTTCCATTTCTGAAAGTTGTATTTGAAACTGTTTATCTAAGGTTGGGACTCAAACCCACATGGTAGGGACTCTGTGCTATGCTCAGCCACTCAGTTATGTCCGAATGGGACTTGAGCCTGGTCAAAATCCATGTTGCCTGGTTTCAGGACCAATGAAGCTCAAGTTCTTGATGTCTCATTGCAAAAAAATTCAGTGAGAGACACAGCGATAGGTAAGAGGTAGATTTGTTTGGATTCAGAGAGAAGCACACTCCAAGAGTATGGGCCATCACAGAGGGTGAGTGTGGTGGCCATGGAATGTGGTGTGGTTGGTTTTTTTATGAGCTGGGTGATTTCATATGCTAATGAGTGGGAAGATCATTCCAACAATTGGGGAACCACCGACTCCTTGGTCTTTTGATAGTGTCTTGAAACTGTCATGGTGCCTCCAGGTGTGCCATTTAGTTTGCAGATTGAGGATCAAGGTTTAGCTGAATTGTATTGGCTAGTCTGCCATCTTGGACCCATTTGATTCTAACCAGTTTATGTTATGCCCTTGAAAAATGAAAGTGAAGTCGCTCAGTCATGTCCGACTCTTTGTGACCCCATAGACTGTAGCCTACCAGGCTCCTCCATCCATGGGATTTTCCAGGCAAGAATACTGGAGTGGGTTGCCATTTCCTTCTCCAAGAGATCTTCCCAACCCAGGGATTGAACCCAGGTCTCCCACATTGTAGGCAGACACTTCACTGTCTGAGCCACCAGGCAGATCTCATGTTATGCCCTTGGCCTATATCATTCTTCCGAAAGTTGTGCCCTGCCCCCTTCTGTCCCGTTTCATGCTCTTTTCCTGAGCCCCATCTGGGCCCACAACGATGCTGCTACAATCTTCTGGAGGGACAACCAGAAAATAGCTGGCCTTTGGAAGGGAAATACTGTATAATATCCAATCTCTCCAGATATTCGGGCCTTCATCTTCCATGTTTCCTACAACATGTGCGACAACAGCACCTCTCAGTGGACCCACTAGGGCTGGTGACAGGCACACAATGCCTGCTAGAAGTCCATCTGTTGGTGGCATTCCTTCAAGGGCAATTGGGCTTCCAGGGACAATGTTTGCCACTTTGGGAGTTATCCCTGCAGGCTGTTTAGGCCCAAACCCTTACCACACTTCTAAAATTACAAACATACCAAATCTCCACTCCACTTTTATGGAAAATCTGGTGTCGCCTCTTATCAATTTGTCCTTAAGCCACTTACTAATTCCTACAACCAGGACTCTGCCCCCTCTATAGGCAACATCACTCCACCCAGCTTATTATTAAAATACTCTTAAAGCCCCTAACAGGCCCAGATAACCCACTCCTTTGTCATTACTTCTGTTATTACCTAAGTGGGTCTATGACAATGAAGTGTTTACCATTGGAAACACCCTAAATTGCTCTTGTGGAGGACTAGGGGAAGAAATCAGTGACTTATTAGCTCAGAGCAATAAGAGGATAAGGCTTACGGCTGTTTCACCAGATTTCCAGTTACAGGCTTGGATTGCTGTACATCATGGTGTCTATTCCCATCCACGGTGGACAAACCAGAAATGAGTTAAGATTACAACCCCTTAATCCTACCCAGCACTAGTCATGCTGGAGAACTTGGAGATACCCAACTCCAGCCTGGGGTCCCAGGAGATTGACCTGCCTTGACCTACTTAGGGATCTCATCTCTGGGAGGTTGTCATGCCTCAACCTGCTTGGGGATCCACCAGTCCATGGGTCCCAGGAGGTTGACATGACTGACTTGCTCAGGGACCAACTTCTCTGGAGGTTGACATGCCTTTGACCTGCCCAGTGATTTGGTCTCCAGGAGGTTGTCATGCCTCAACCTGCCTGGGGATCTGCATCCTGACCCGGGGAGGCCTGACTCTCAGGTTGCAACAGTACTGAGAGGATAAGCTTCAGAAAGACTCACCCCTAAGGAAGCCCACCTGTGGAAATAGAAGGAAGCCAATTAGTTGTAGGACTATGCCCAGTCTCAGCAGTAACTCAGCAGCCCAACGAGAATCCCATTGCCTTTCTGGAAAGGCTAAAAGGGGCCCTCCAAAAGTTTACCAATCTGGACTTAGACTCTTATGAGGGACAGGTGATTTTAAAGGACACATTCCTTTCCTAATGTGCATCAGACATCAGGATAAAGTTACAACAGCTACAGCAGTAGGACCCTGCTGCCTCTTTAGGTGAGATGGTCCAGACAGCCACCAATACCTTTTATTACAGAGAACAGAAGAGGGAGGCCAAGTCCCAGGAAAGGGAGAGAAGGAAAGAGATAAGGCATGCCAAGATGCTGGCTGCCCTCCAGGGAAGCCCTATGGCAAACCCTGAGTCCTTGAAGGACAAAAGTGAAGTGAAGTCGCTCAGTCGTGTCTGACTCTTTGCGACCCCATGGACTGTAGCCTACCAGGCTCCTCTGTCCATGAGACTTTCCAGGCAATAGTACTGGAGTGGATTGCCACTTCCTTCTCCAATTGAAGGACAAGGCATGAGGCAAATGCCTAATTAGACAGGCGAGACATAAGGCCAAAGAGTGTCCAAACCATGACAAGTCCCCTAAAACAGCTTGCTACAAATGCCATCAATTGGGACATTGGGTGGCACTCTGCCCTCAGGACCCAAGGGCCTCAAGGTCAAGTGCCAAGCCTTCCCTCACAATGGTTCAACAGGACTGAAGCAGCCCACTCCAGTCAGCCCACCCATCACAGATAACCATCATGGGAGTAGAGCCAAGAGTGCAACTGGATGTGGCAGGTAGGTCCGAGACTTTCTTAGTTGACACAGGGGCTCCCTACTCTGTCCTGACCTCCTGCTCCAGAGCCTTCTTCTCCCAAACCTGTACCATTTTGAGTGCTACAAGAAAAATAATTACACAAAGATTCACCTGAGCACTTTGTTGCTGGGATGGACAAATATTTTCCTACCAGTTTCTGGTGGTCCCTAGGTGTCTTACTACCTTACTGGGAAGAGACTTTTCCCTGCCTTTGAAATCTTGCAGCTGTTGCAGTCTTAATAGAAGATGCTTTAAAACTCTCTCTTGGGGGCAAACTATTTTTACTAGCCACCAACTGAAACAACTTCTGAATGGGAGAGGCCATTTATAGATGTCTGATTAAAGGATCCTTATGTATCAAGTAGTGCTGATGGCAAATCCAGGCCTGACTATATCCCCTTGTGAGGTTCTTGACCCAGCTACTCTCTTGCCTATCTCCCAAGGGCTCTCTCCCCTTTCACTCTTGCCTAGAAACCTTGGACCACTGGACAAAGCCCCAAGAGGGATTGTCAGAAGATCCTCTGACCCATTCTGCTGCTGCTACTAAGTCACTTGAGTCATGTCCGACTCTGTGCGACCCCATAGACGGCAGCCCACCAGGTTCTTCTGTCCCTAGGGTTCTCCAGGCAAGAATACTGGAGTGGGATGCCATTTCCTTCTCCAATGCATGCATGCATGCTAAGTCACTTCAGTTGTGTCCGACTCTGTGTGACCCTATGGACAGCGGCCCACCAGGCTCCTCTGTCCACAGGATTCTCCAGGCAAGAATACTGGAGTGGGTTTCCATTTCCTTCTCCAGACCAATCCTGAGGAAATTTGATATACTGATGGAAGCAGCTTTGTCTTAGATGGAAAAAGAAGAGCTGGATATGCAGTAGTCTCCAATTTTGAGACCTTAGAAGCTAAACATTTGCCACCAGATTCTTCAGCCCAATTAGCTGAGCTCATAGCCCTGACTCGAGCTTTAGAGCTGGGAAAAGGAAAAAGAGTAGCCATTTACACTGACTCCAAGTATGCCTTTCTAGAGCTACATACACATGCTGCTATTTGGAAAAAAGAGGCCACTTGACTACCTGAGGGTCCTCAGTCAAATATGGTGATCAAATCCTTAGGCTCTTGGAGGCAGTCCATCTGCCCACTGAGGTTTCAGTCTCCCACTGTAAAGAACACCAAAAAAGGAGCATCAAGGTGGCAGAGGGAACCAAGTAGCTGATCAGACAGCTAAGAGAGCAGCATTACAGAACAGGGACCTAACAGGGGTTGCCACCTTAGTTCCACAGACTACTTTGCCAGAAACTTCTTCAAATACTGAAGGTGAGATCCTGAAGCTAAAAGTGAGGGCTTTCAAGAAGATCATATGGGGTGGTCCCAAAAGGAGGGATTCTTTTTCTCTCTGGGAAACTCTAATGGAAGTTGGTTAGCTCCTTTAGGGGGAAAGGTCCTCCAAAGATTACTAGAAAGGTCTTTCAGAGGAACAGGCCTCCAAACGACTATAAGACACATGGTCTTCTCTTGTCCCACTTGCCATTAAACAACCCCCATGGAGCTCAAAGACGCCAGCTGGCCCAGCCCGTCCAACGACGTGGGGCCTACCCAGGAGAGGACTGGTAGATGGACTTCACCTAGATGCCAGTTTCTCAAGGGCATAAATACCTACTAGTCATGATAGATACATTCACAGGATGGATTGAAGGCTTTCCCACCAGGACTGAGAAGGCTGAGGAGGTGGTAAAAAAAAACTGTTCCATGAAATCATTCCATGATTTGGTCTGCCCAGCTCATTACAAAGTGACAATGGGACATCATTTACTTCTAATGTCAGCCAAGGGGTCTCTAAAGCATTGGGCATTACTTATTATCTTCATTGTGCCTTCATTCAGTCATCAGGAAAAGTAGAAAGAGCCGACCAGTTCTTAAAATTAGTGATAAAATAAATAGCCAAAGAGACCTCCCTGGGAAGGAAGGAGGCTTTACCAATAGCTTTCCTCCATACCTGTATTGCCCCTAAAGAACGGGTTGGTTCTAGTCCTTATGAGATGCTATGTGGGAGATCTTTTGTTTATGTCAATGACCTCTTCCTAGATCGAGAAGCTCAGACCCTCTGGTCTTATACCATGGCTGTTGGGCAATTCTAACAAGATATACGCCTTTGGGTATCAACCAGGATCCAAAAGATTCTAAAGAGCCATGACTATATGCTCCAGGGACTCAAGTCCTAATTAAAGCCTGAAAAGAGGGGTCTCCAAAGGCTCAACTCCAGCCCACCTGGAAGGGCTCCTACCCTGTAATACTTTCTACCCCCACAGCAGTTGAGGTAGCAGGAGACAACTACTGGATTCACTACTTACAAATCAAGCTGTGGAAAAAAACAGAAGAGGACACTCAATACACCTGTCAACAAGCTACAACATGCAATGCCAGTTCAACAAGGATATATAAAACTACACCTGATCACATAAAATATCACTCACCCTTAGATGGACACTGATATAAGGACTCTGAGGCTTGAGAATAGCAAGAGGGGGAGACCCAAGGCCCCTCGCCATCCCAGCTCAGCAGGAAGTAGCCAGAGGCACCTCGATGGCCCTACTCCCAAAGAATTGGGCCTCCCATCTCTCGAGGGGGGAATGTTAGGTAGTTAGAATAGGAGAAAGGAGCCCAAAATGGAGGTGGCTGAAAGATAAAGAAAGGGAAAAGCCCACAAAAACAGAACAAAAAAACCCTGTGGACCAGAGTGAGAACTTCAGGTGAAACAAACATTCCCCCTTCTTGGCTAGCCCAGTCTGCAAAAGGCAGGCTCAAGGTGGTGGGGAGGAGGCAAACGTATAAAAGGAGGAAGCCAAGACAGACTGAGGCCTCTCCTTTGGGGTCGGCCCACCCTCATGCCCTGAGGGTGTACTTTCCTTTGCTTGCTGAATAAAACTGAGCTCTAGCAGAGCTGTAACACTGGCCCGCTGTTTCAATTTTTTGCTGTGGTGAGGCAGAACTGAGGAAATTACACATTCCCCTCACAGAACAAAAGAAGGTTTTTCCTCAACAGAGGTTAAAACTCTTTGGGAGTCTGTTCCCTTCCTGTAGGGCTACTTTAGCAAGCGGTCCTATGTGTACATGGAGGCAGTCACACCTCCGCACCGCTGGCTCTCTGTCCTTAGGCTTCCAAGCACACGCTGTCCATATCACTCCTCTGTTTCAGTGCCCTTCAAGCTCCTTCTCTGGCCCACAGTCAGGCAGTCCATTTCCATCAGTTCAAGCTAGGATAGCCACCCTAGAGCTAATCTGTCCTTTTATTTTCAAACAAAGCTCTAAACTCTTCTGTGGCTTTCAAAAGCTAGGAGTCCCCATCCTACCCTCCAGTGTTACTTTGGATTCTGGGTGGTCCTGGGAAGTTCACACAAGTCTCCCTCATTCACATGCAGTTTGATCTTCTCCAAGCAGAGTAGATGTCTCTTAAAAAGTCAAAGGTCCTGGGTCCCATTGGGAAGTTGAATTCAGTCAAGCTTTGTAATATATCCACCCTCAGGGTAGGAAAAAAGCTTGGCTATCTGTTCTCCCATAGGGAAATGTGAGATTATGTCTCTTTGGGTCTCTCTCTCTTTTTCTTTGTCACCAGGGGCAGAGTGGTGGTGGTGGCTAGGAGAGCCGTCTGCACCTGTCCTGGGTTCGCCCAAGGACCCCTTGATCAACAATACCATTAATCTAGAGAAGTCATGATCCAGAAGCAGAAAACAAAATAGGGAAAAGAGAAGTTTCTTTAAGTATTTTCTTCTAGTTTTTTCACTCCACATCATGTTATGTTGCTAGCAAAGAAGAAAAATAATGACCTTTGAAGCTCTGTTCTGAAGAAGTTTGTTCTTTATTTTAAGGAATGAGAAAGATGTACCTACTGATTCTGCATTTGCATTATGGTTAATTTTTAAAGGTATCTTTTTGGTCTGTTAAGAACTATGTGGGAACTGAAGTTTTTTCAATGTCCTTTCACAGCCTGATGAGAACCTATTGCAGAGAGTCAATCACTTGGTCTTTCAGAGAGTATAGAGTTCTGTAACTGCATGGTGTGCATACATTGCTGCCAAAGTAAAAAGGCACTATAAATGCTCAAAATCCTCCAAGCCAGGCTTCAACAGTAAGTGAACTGATAACTTCCAGGATTTAGAAAAGGCAGAGGAACCAGAGATCAAATTGCCAACATCCGTTGGATCATAGAAAAAGCAAGAGAATTCCAGAAAAACGTCTACTTCTGCTTCATTGACTATGCTAAAGCCTTTGACTATGTGGATCACAGCAAACTGTGGACAATTCTTCAAGAGATGGGAATAGCAGACCAGCTTACCTGCCTCCTGCGAAATCTGTATGCAGGTCAAGAAGCAATGGTTAGAACTGGACATGAAACAATGGACTACTTCAAAATTGGGAAAGGAGTACATCAAGGATGTATATTGTCACCCTGGTTATTTAGTCTTCCCTGGTGGCTCAGATGGTAAAAGTGTCTGCCTACTATGTGGGAGACCCGGGTTCGATCCCTGGGTTGGGAAGATCCCCTGGAGAAGGAAATGGCAACCCACTCCAGTATTCTTGCCTGGAAAATCCCATGGACAGAGGAGCTTGGTAGGCTACAGTCCATGGGGTAGCAGAGAGTCAGACATGACTGAGCGACTTCACTTTCACTTTCACCTGGTTATTTAACTTATATGTAGAGTACATCATGCGAAATGCTGGGCTAGATGAAGCATAAGCTGGAATCAAGATTGCCAGGAGAAATATCAAACCTCAGATATACAGATGACACCACCCTTATGGCAAAAAGCAAAGAGGAACTTGAGAGCCTCTTGATGAAGGTGAAAGAGGAGAGTGAAGAAGCTGGTTTAAAACTCAAGATTCAGAAAACTAAGATCATGGCATCTGGTTCCATCACTTCATGGAAAATAGATGGGGAAACAAGGGACACAGTGACAGACTTTATTTTGAGGGGCTCCAAAATCACTGCAGATGGTGACTGTAGCCATGAAATTAAAATACACTTGCTTCTTGGAAGAAAAGCTATGACAAACCTAGACATCATATTAAAAAGCAGAGACTATTTTGCTGACAAAGGTCCATATAGTCAAAGCTATGGTTTTTCCAGTAGTCATGTATGGATGTGAGAGTTGGACCATAAAGAAGACTGAAAGCTGAAGAACTGATTCTTTTGAACTGTGGTATTGGAGAAGATTCTTGAGAGTCCCTTGGCATACAAGGAGATCAAACTAGTCAATCCTAAAGGCAATCAATCCAGAATATTCATTAGAAGAACTGATGTTAAGGCTGAAGCTCCAATACTTAGGCTACCTGATACGAAGAGCCAACTCATTAGAAAAGACCCTGATGCTAGAAAAGATTGAAGGCAGGAGGAGAAGGGGATGACAGAGGATGAGATGGTTGGATGGTATCCCTGACTCAATGGACATGAATTTGAGCAAGCTCCAGGAGACGGTGAAGCACAGGGAAGCCTGGCGTGCTTCAGTCCACGGGGTCACAATGAGTCAGACGTAACTAAGTGACTGAACAGCAACAACAATCTTCTAAATCTACATGGTGAATAGGTCCTGGTTTGAGTTAGACATCTGGAATCATTTTAATGGTAACTTGAGGTATTTATACCACCACCTGCCCATTTGACTTTTTCATGGACTTCCTTAAAGATATCCCCTGACACCAATGACTGATTATCATTCTACTGTAGGAAATAGATTATCTTAGTTTTCTATTAGTCTAACCATATTTCCCACAAATTAAAACAACACACTTATTATCTCACAGACACTATGAATCAGGATTCTAGGTGTAAGTAGGTTCTCTGCTTCAATGTCTTTCAAGGCTGCAACCAAGGTGTCGGCTAGGTATGTCATTGTTGGCAGAATTCAGATCCTTGCATATGCTTCGTTTCCTTGCTGGATGGAGGCTGTAAACTTTCCTTAACTCCTTGAGGCTTCCCACAGTTTCTTCCCACATGGGGCTCCCCAAGATGACTACTTGCTTCTTTAAAGCCAGCAAAGGAGAGAGAGACACCAGCAGGATGGGCACTAAAATATTTTACGATGTAATCACAAAACAATGTGCGTGTAACCATCCAATGGTCCATTTAAATACATCTAATTTGTAATACACAAAGATTATCCCAAGTCCTGCCCTATGATATGTGCAAATGTGATTTGTGTCTGTTGTTCCTACATGGCAATCAAAAGCCTCGAATTATTTATCTCCTCCAAGATCAGAAGAAAGTTCCTCCTCTGCATACAGCAAACTTTCAAAGAGCTATGCTAATCCTGGGAGGAACACTTTGCAAAAGACTCTTCCCACTTTGATGTGCTAGCTTTTACCCTACATTCAAACGCAAATCCCTCTCTATTCCTACTTTTATGAGATCACTGAGGAATGGAGCTGCCATAAATTTCTCCTCTAAAGGGTCACATTGTATGCAAAGAATACCAAGTTATTTTTATAAAAATGTTAAGTCTCTAAGTGTTTTTAAAAATAGTATTAATGGGGAATTCTGTCAGTGTGTACTGCTCTTACTACCAAGTCTATATATTTTCAAGTTGGTTGCAACTTGATCATCCAAGATTAGCCAGCTGTCCTAAACACGACTTTATTTTGGCTTCGAAGTTTGTGTGACCTTATTAGGACACCCCTGGGGTGGGGGGTTTACTAGCAGTGCTCACTGTTAAATATCAGCTTAATTCCCACCCCTGACCTTCTTCTATAAAAAAGCTGTAATTTCCTTGGGCATGAAGGAAATCCTCCCATTGGTGGGAGTGGTTGGCAGTCCCTGTTATGAGATCACTGGCTATTTTGTCCAAGGTGAAACATTTCCCTTTGACCTGGCAAGGCCATTTCTAAACCCACAGCATTTTCAGAGGAGGTGAGCAGTGCCAACTTGCAAAATGGGTTAATCTGTTTGTTTCAATAATTTTAAAATCCTAAACTCATTGAATAATGAACATATGATCTTAACTGCTTTAATTAAAAAATACCATTCATTAAAAAAACTTCTTTCCCAGCAAAACTCATGAAAGATGTATTTTTGAGTGTACAGCTTGTGACCTGAACGTGTCAACCACTCTTCTTCACTTCTTCCTCTATAACCTTAGTGTGTCTATGTCTCAGTGCATAATGTTCCGTAATTTTAAAACTCACTACAGGATAGTAGATATTTAGAACCTTGAATCATTCTTTAGGATATTTCATATTTCTAATATTTCCTTCTATCCTTACACTTTTGGTGGGGGATACCTTTTTTCTCTCTTGCCATTCTAATTTCCCTCTAGAGTTTTCCTTTTTATTACTTGTCCATACAACTCTTGGATGTGTGTGGGGATGGGTGTTCAGAGAGGGGTGGATAGTGATTGGTGTTCCCCCTTCTCTGGGCTCCTACCAACCCACAAATTTAGGAACTCTTCCTTTTCTGAAGTAGCAAGGAAGTCACTGCATTCTCCTCTCTTTACTCTCCCTCTGTCTTCCCAGGACCAGTGAATAGTGTCAGGCTAGACCTTTGGTCCATAGATCCTGTTGGGTGGGGCTAGTGGAGCCTCACGCCTGTCTCTCTTTGCCTGCCTGTAGTTTCCACATGTTTATCTCAATCTTATAAGCCCTCTCAGGGAAGATTGTGCTCCTGGAGGGCGGTGGGGAACAGTCCTGTAATTGTTCAGCTGCTTTGGCTAAGAAAGTCTCTTAGGCGAGTGATGATTGGTCATTTAGTCACAAAGTCGTGTCTGACTCTTTGTGACCCTATGGACTTTCTGACTCTTTGTGACCCTATGGACTTCAGCCCGCCAGGCTCCTCTGTCCTTGGGATTTTCCAGATGAGAATACTGGAGTGGATTGCCATTTCCTTCTCCAGAGGATCTTCCCAACCAAGGGACCAAACCTAGATCCCCTGCATTGCAGGCAGATTCTTTACTGCTGAGGCACCTGGGAAGGAAGCCATTTGGGTTGCAGATCCAAGCTACCTTCTTAAATCTTGCTTAGCAGTGATACAGATAGTCTTTTGGTCTCTGACAACAGAGACTTTTAAATTTATTCCTCATCTAGCAGAGAAGGGGGTGCTATGAGTTCATATCCTCAAATACCAATAAGGTGCTATCAACCTAGATCTGCCTCCCAGGGAGAGAGACTGGGAGGAAGGCAACAGGAGTCAAGTGGGCAGCAGAGATTGAGAGCAACTTCACGGGTCCTGCTCAGGAAAGCAGAAAAAAAGCCGGATGTCCTGTGAAGTGAGGGCATTTGTGATGTGGGCCACCAAGCCAAGTTTAGTTCTTCCTGATTCCAGCCAAATCGCAGGAGGGGTGCCAAAGTTTCAGTGGAGACTCTGGGCAGGAAGCCAGGCTGTAGGAACCTGCTTAAAACACACCCAACAAGTACCAAGGGCATAGCTCATAGACCCAAAAGATGGACATCCTCAGTCATGATGACAGAAATGGACAAGCTGGCCATGGCCCTGAGGAAGCAGGCTTGCTCACAGCTTTTAGATTGTGCTTTCCAGTGTATGTGAGGCAGGAACAACAATGTGTCCCCAAATCGCTTCCTTGAAATTAAGAATCATGACTTTGACCAACCCAGACTTCAGTGAGGTGAACTCAAGGATTCTGTTAAAAATAGGGGAGGGCCCTATCTGACTAGGAATTGATGTGACCATGGTAGGATGGTAAAGAAAGCTGAGCACCGAAGAATTGATGCTTTTGAACTGTGGTGTTGGAGAAGACTCTTGAGAGTCCCTTGGACTGCAAGGAGATCCAACCAGTCCATTCTGAAGGAGATCAGCCCTGGGATTTCTTTGGAAGGAATGATGCTAAAGCTGAAACTCCAGTACTTGGCCACCTCATGTGAAGAGTTGACTCATTGGAAAAGACTCTGATGCTGGGAGGGATTGGGGGCAGGAGGAGAAGGGGACGATGGAGGATGAGATGGCTGGATGGCATCACTGACTCGATGGACGTGAGTTTGAGTGAACTCTGTGAGTTGGTGATGGACAGGAAGGCCTGACGTGCTGTGATTCATGGGGTAGCAAAGAGTCGGACACGACTGAGCGACTGAACTGAACTGAACTGATGGTAGGATGCAGAGAATGGAGTATACGCACAGAAGCTAAAATGTCCTGCTTCACCCAGGTATGTATCACGAAGAACTCCCACATCCCCCTGCTAGCAGTCACTTGGGGTGAGTGAAGATAAGTATCTCTGGCAGGCAGGAAGGGAAAGGAAGGCCTTTATTATCCCCTCTTTGATGATGAGAGCAAGTTTGTCGAATGAGATGCCTTAAAACCAAAGGAAATGCAGTGTCTGATCCTGAGTGCTTCAGTGAGGCCTCTTCAACACCCCAGAGAAACAGTGGACCCTGTCACCACAACCATATCACCAAGAGCAGCAGCTGTAGCCCCATGGGACCTACAGTTTTGACTCTCTGTCTGCAGCCCCCTTCTTCCTCCTGTAGTTCTATGCTTGCCTCAGGGAGTGTGGGGTAGGTGGGTAGGTGGGTAGGTGGAGTGGGTGCAAAGGGGTCTCAGGACTGCCTGCCTCAGTTGGCATTAACTGTGTGGTCATTCACCTGTATGGTGACTTGTCCTCATCCTGCGGCCCAGGTCATCCTGGATCCTGGCCCCAGAAGGCTTATTGTTATCATCATTGTCACAGCCTTCTTTCCACAATCCAGGATGTGCATCTCTGCTCATTGCCAGCTGTGTGACCTTGGGCAAATTAGTCAACCTTGCTGATCATCAGTTTCCTTTAAAGAGATACAATACTTCTTTCAGGATTTATGTGCTTGGTCATGCTCAACTGTGTCCAACTCTTTGTGACCCCATGGACTGTAGCCTGCCAGGCTCCTCTGTCCATGGAATTTTCCAGGCAAGGATACTAGAGTAGGTTGCCATTTTCTCCTCCAAGGGATCTTTCCAACTCAGGAATTAAACCTGTGTCTTCTGTGTCTCCTGCATTGCAGGCAGATTCTTTACCACTTGAGCCATCAGGTAACTTGAATAGTATATTTTGGTACCACTTAACACAGCATCTGGCCATAACAGGCATCCAATGAGTAAGAAGTCATTATTACTATTATTCCCAGTGTTACCATTAACATTGTTATTGTTGTTATTACTGGTAGCTTATTTAGATTGCCTATGCTAGTACGTTTGTTATATACCTCTATGTATATACAGTGGACCCTTGAACAACATGGGTTTGAGCTGCACGAGTCCACTTACACACAGGCTTTTTTCACTAAATATATGCTACAGGACTGCATGATCCATGGTTGGTTGAATCCACAGTGGAGGAATCTCAGATAAGGAAGGCCAACTGTGAAATTATATTCAGATTTTCGACTGTATAGAGGCTTTGTTGTTGTTCAGTTGCTCAGTGGTGTCTAGCTGTTTGTGACCCCACGGACTGCAGCATGCTAGTCTACCCTATCCATCACCATTTCCTGCAGCTTGCTCAAATTCATGTCCATTGAGTCGGTGATGCTGTCCAAACATTTTGTCCTCTGTCATCCCTTTCTCTTTTTATCCTCAATGTTTCCCAGCAACAGGGTCTTTTCCAGTGAGTCAGCTCTTTTATATCAGGGAGCCAAAGTATTGGAGGTTCAGTTTCAGCATCAGTCCTTCCAATGAATATTTAGGATTGATTTCTTTTAGGATTGTCTGGTTTGATCTTCTTGATGTCCAAGCAACTCTCAATAGTCTCCTCCAACACCACAGATCATCATTTCTTTGGTATTCAGCCTTCTTTATGGTCCAACTCTCATATTCATACGTGACTACTGGAAAAACCATAGCTTTGACTATATGGACTTTTGTCAGCAAAGTAATGTCTCTGTTTTTTAATATGCTGTCTAGATTTATCATGGCTTTTCTTCCAAGGATAAAGCATCTTTTAATTTCATGGCTGCAGTCACTATCTGCAGTGATTTTGGAGCCCAAGAAAATAAAGTCTGTCACTATTTCCATTGTTTCCCCATTTATTTGCCATGAAGTGGGACCAGATGCCATGATCTTAGTTTTTTGAATGTTGAGTTTTAAGCCAGCGTTTTCCACTCTCTTCTTTCACCCTCATCAAGAGGGTCTTTAGTTCCTCTTCACTTTTTGACATAAGGGTGGTGTCATCTGCATATGTGAGGTCATTGATATTTCTCCCTGAAACCTTGATTCCAGCTTGTGCTTCAAGAGCCTGGCATTTCCCATGATGTACACTGCATATAAGTTAAATAAGCTGGGTGACAATATGCATCCTTGATGTACTACTTTCCCAATTTGGAGCCAGTCCATTGTTCCACGTCCAGTCTTAACTGTTACTTCTTGATCTGCATAGAGGCTAAGTG
This sequence comes from Bos mutus, assembly GCF_027580195.1. Classification (NCBI taxonomy): domain Eukaryota; kingdom Metazoa; phylum Chordata; class Mammalia; order Artiodactyla; family Bovidae; genus Bos; species Bos mutus. The sequence continues at coordinate 19,128,815 of NC_091622.1, read as the reverse complement.
TCCATAAACCCTCACTGTTCAAGGGTCAGCTATATTCACATACATACTAGTTTCTACATCCAAACACTTACATCTTTGCATGGCCAGCACTTGTATTATGAGGCATAGCACATACAATTTATGTATAGAATATATCTGTTATATTCAGGGTAACAGGATCAATATACACTGGAATTTTATTTCTATAGCTAGTTTTGAGATAAAAGAGCAGTATTTAGGTTTTAATTCTCCATTTGCATTGTATAGGTGGCTTGGCCAACTGTATGGATGGCCATTGTTTTAGCGTAACCAGGCTCTTGTAATAAAATACCATGGACTGGGAGGCTTAAACACAGGAATTTATTTCTCACAGTTATGGAGGTCGAGAAGTCCAAGATTAAGGTGCCAGCCAACCGGGTTCCCTGAAGAGGTCCTGCTTCCTGGTTTGCAGACTACCACCTCCTCACTGTGTCTTCACATGGACAAGCTCTCTGGTATCTCTTTTTACAAGGGCACAAATCCCATCATGAGGGTCCCATGCTCATGGTCTCATCTAAACCTAATAACCTCCAAATGCCATGAAATTAGAAGATGCATGCTTCTTGGAAGGAAAGCTATGACTAACCTAGACAGCATATTAAAAAGCCAAGACATCACTTTGTTGACAAACATTTGTATAGTTGAAGTGTGTTTTTTCCAGTAGTCATGTATGGATGTGACGGTTGGACCTTAAAGAAGGCTGAGTGCCCAAGAATTGAAGGTTTTGAACTGTGGTGCTGGAGAAGACTCTTGAGAGTCCTTTGGGCTGCAAGGAGATCAAATTAGTCAATCCAAAGGAACTGAACCTTGAATATTCATTGGAAGGACTGACCCTAAAGCTGAAACTCCAATATTTAGCTACCTGATGTGAAGAGCCTACTCACTGGAAAAGACCCTGGTGATGGGAAAGACTGAAGGCAAAAGGAAAAGAGGAAGGCAGCAGATGGTGGATAGCATCATTGACTTAATGGATATGAATTTGAGCAAACTCCAGCAGATGGTGGAGGACAGGGAAGTCTGGCGTACTGCAGTCCACAGGGTTGCAAAGTCAGACATGACTTAGCAGCTGAACAACAACTGCAATGAGGGGGATTAGGCTTCAACATATGGCTTTAGGGAGACATAATTCAGTCCATGGCAGGCATGTTTAGCTGTTTCTTTTTCTTAAAAAAAAAAATTTTTTTTTATTGAAGGATAATTGCTTTACAGAATTGTGTTGTTTTCTGTCAAACCTCAACATGACTCAGCCATAGGTATATATGTATCCCCTCCCTCTTGAACCTCCCTCCCATCTCTCTCCCCATCCCACCCCTCTAGGTTGATACAGAGCTCCTGTTTGAATTTCCTGAGCCATACAGCAAATTCCTGTTGGCTATCTATTTTACATTTGGTAATGTAAGTTTTCATGTTACTCTTTCCACACATCGCACCCTCTCCTCCCCTCTTCCCATGTCCATAAGTCTATTCTCTGTCTGTTTCTCCATTGCTGCCCTGTAAGTAAGTTCTTCAGTACCATTCTTCTAGATGTATGTGTGTTAGAATATGATATTTATCTTTTCCTTTCTGACTCACTTCCCACTGCATAATAGGTTCTGGGTTCATCCATCTCATCAGAAGTAACTCAAATGCATTCCTTCTTATGGCTGAGTAATATTCCATCATGTATATGTACCACAACTTCTTTATCCATTCATTGGTAGATGGATATCTAGGTTGCTTCCATGTTCTAGCTATTGTAAATAGTGCTGCAGTGAACAATGGGATACATGTGTCTTTTTCAATTTTGGTTTCCTCAGGGTATATGCCTAGGAGTGGGATTGCTGGGTCATATGGTGGTTTTATTCCTAGTTTTTTAAGGAATCTCCATACCATCTTCCATAGTGGCTGTATCAATTTAGATTCCCACCAACAGTGCAAGAGCATTCCCTTTTCTCCATACCCTCTCCAGCATTTACTGTTTGTAGACTTTTTGATGAGAGCCATTCTGACTGTTGTGAGGTGATATCTCATTGTAGTTTTGATTTGCATTTCTCTAATAATGAGTGATGTTGAACATCTTTTTTTCGTGTGTTTGTTAGCCATCTGTATGTCTTCTTTGGAGAAATGTCTGTTTAGGTCTTTCCCCCATTTTTTGATTGGGTTGCTTTTCTGGCATTGAGTTGTATGAGCTGCTTGTATATTTTGAAAATTAATCCTTTGTCACTTATTTCATTTGCTATTGTTTTCTCCCACTCTAAGGGTTGTCTTTACACCTTGCTTATAATTTCCTTTGCTGTGCAAAAGCTTTTAAGTTTAATCAGGTCCCACTTGTTTACTTTTGTTTTTATTTCCATTACTCTAGGAGGTGGGTCATAGACAAACTTGCTTTGATTCATGTCATTGAGTGTTCTGCCTATGTTTTCCTCTAAGAGTTTCATAGTTTCTGGTCTTACATTTAGGTTTTTAATCCATTTTGAGTTTATCTTTGTGTATGATGTTAGGAAGTGTTCTAATTTCACTCTTTATATGTAGCTTTCCAGTTTTCCCAGCACCATTTATTGAAGAGGCTGTCTTTGCCCCATTATATATTCTTGACTCTTTTGTCAAAAATTCAACTCATTCTTCTAAAAAAAAAAAAAAACAAAGTTAAGTATGTTACTTAGACTGCTTTTATTTATTTTTTTGAATGTAAACTTGTTTGTTTTGATTGGAGGTTAATTACTTTGCAATGTTGTGTTGGTTTTGCCATACATCAACATAATGTCCTCGGTGTTTTAGATGGTCTGCTTCATTTAACTGAAAAACAAATCTATGAGAAAATTATTGTCAATATTCCCATTTATACTTCAGGAAGCTGAGGCATTAATGAAATTGCTAGTAAGTGAAAGAGATGCTTTTGCTAACTGTGTTTATCTATACTTAGTAAACTTTGTGGGAAAGGGCATTGTCTATGTAGAATGTTTGGGGGAAAAAATTTGATTTCAATTCTATTTAAAAAGAAACCCCAAATGAAGTATGTTACTTAAGTCTACTCAGCATGTCTTCAGTGTTTTACATGCTCTGCTTCATTTAATTACCAAGAAAATGTACGAGGAGGGTGTTATCAACATTCCTATTTTATAGATGAGGAATCTGAGATATAGAGACATTACTGTTGTTACTAGTTAGGGAAATACATGCTTTTTGTTGAGCGTATTTATCTGTTTAGTAAACTGTGTGGGGAAAGGGCATTGTCTGGCTAGATTGCTGGGGGAAAAAACCCAATTTCAATTCTCTGTATTAAAAAAAATTAAGTGAGTTGCTTAGATCTTCTAAGCAATGTCCTGGTTGTTTTGCATGCTCCTCTTCATTTAATCCAACAGAAAATCTACGAGTAAAGTGTTATTAACATTCCCATTTTATATATGAGGAAACTGAGGTGCAGAGGCTTTAAGAAAGTAATTGGTAGGTGAAAGATGATGTATCAGTGGGCCTATTTATCTATACTTAATAAACTTTGTTGATAAGGACACTGTCTATTAGATTTTTGGGGGAAAAAACTCAATTTCAATTCTCTTTTAAAATGAAGTATGTTACTTAACTCTACTAAGCATGTCCTGGGTATTTTACATGCTCTGTTTCATTTAAAGAAAAATAAGAACCAGTAAGGTAAAAGAAAATCTACAAGGCTGTGGGGTAAAAATAAAGATTTTAACACTCTTAAAAAGAAAAAAACAAAAAGGGACCCATAGGTGCAAGGGTTTATCTCTGGGCTTTCTATCTTGTTCCATTGGTCTACATTTCTGTTTCTGTGCCAGTACCATACTGTCTTGATGACCACAGCTTTGTAGTATAATCTGAAGTCAGGAAGGTTGTTTCCTCCAGCTCCATCTTTCTCAGGACTGTTTCGGCTATTTGGGCTCTTCTGTGTTTCCATATGAACTGTGAAATTTTTTGTTATAGTTCTGTGGAAAATGTCATTGGTAATTTGATAGGGATCACACTGAATCTGTATTGCATTTGGTAGTATAGTCATTTTCACAATATTGATTCTTCCTACCCAGGAACATGGAATATCTCTCCATCTGTTTATGTCATCTTTGATTTCTTTCCTTAGTGTCTTATAATTTTCTGTGTACAGTTCTTTTGTCTCCTTAGGTAAGTTTATTCCTAGATATTTAATTCTTTTTGTTGCAATGGTGAATGGGATTGATTCCTTAATTTCTTTTTCTGATTTTTCATTGTTAGTAGATAGAAATGCAAGTGATTTCTGTGTATTGATTTTGTATCCTGCAACTTTGCTAAATCCACTGATTAGCTCTAGTAATTTTCTGATACTATCTTTAGGGTTTTATATGAACAGTATCATGTCATGTACAGTAAACAGTATCATGTACAGTAAACAGTGAGAGATTTACTTCTTCTTTTCCAATCTGGATTTCTTTTATTTCTTTTTCTTCTCTGATTGCTGTAGCTAGGACTTCCAGAATTATGTTGAATAATAGTGGCAAAAGTGAACACCCTTGTCTTGTTCCTGATCTTAGGGGGAATGCCTTTCAGTTTTTCACCATTGAGAATAATATTTACTGTAGGCTTATCATATATGGCCTTTACAATGTTGAGGTAGGTTCCTTCTATGCCCATTTTTTGAAGAGTTTTAATCATAAATGGGTGCTGAATTTTTTCAAAGACTTTTTCTGCATCTATTGAGATTATCATGATTTTTATCTTTCAATTTGTTAATATGGTGTATCACATTGATTTGCCTATATTGAAGAATCATTGCATTTCTGGAATAAATCCAACTTGATCATGGTGTATGAGCTTTTTGATGTGTTGCTGAATTCTGTTTGCTAAAATTTTGTTGATGATTTTTGCATCTATGTTCATCAGTGATATTAGCCTGTAGTTTTCTTTTTTGATGCTGTTTTGGTATCAGGGTGATTGTGGCCTCATATAATGAGTTTGGAAGTATTCCTCCCTCTACAATTTTTTGAAAGAGTTTTAGAATAGGAATTAGCTTTTCTCTATATGTTTGATAGAATTCTCATGTGAAGCCATCTGGTCCTGGGCTTTTGTTTTTTGGGAGATTTTTGATCACAGCTTCAACTTCAGTGCTTATAATTGGGTTGTTCATAATTTCTATTTCTTCTTGGTTTAGTCTTGGAAGGTTGGATTTTTCTAAGAATCCATCCATTTCTTCCAGGTTGTCCATTTTATTGCCATATAGTTGTTCATAATAGTCTCTTATAATCCTTTGTATTTGTGTGGTGTCTGTTGTAACCTCTCCTTTTTCATTTCTAATTTTGTTGATTTGATTCTTCTTTTTTTTCTTGATGAGTCTGACCTAAGTTTGTCAATTTTATCTTTTCAAAGAACCAGCTTTTAGTTTTATTAATCTTTACTATTGTTCCTTTCATTTGTTTTTCATTTATATCTGCCTGGATCTTTATCATCTCTTTCCTTCTATTAATTTTGGGGGTTTTTGTTCTTCTTTTTCCAGTTGTTTTAGGTATAAAGTTAGGTTGTCTGTTAGATATTTTTCTTGTTTCTTGGGGTAGGATTTAAACTTCCCTCTTTTGTTGCATTGCATAGGTTTTTAGTTGTCATGTTTTCATTGTCATTTGTTTCTAGAAAATTTTTGATTTCCCTTGTGATTTCTTCACTCACCTGTTGGTTATTTAGACACATGTTTAATCCCCATGTATTTGTGTTTCTTATAGTTTTGTTCTTGTAATTGGTATTTAGTCTCATAGCACTGTGGTAGGAAAAGATGCCTGATACAATTTCAATTTTCTTAAATTTACTGAGGTTTCATTTGTGACTCCAGATGTGGTCTATCCTCGAGAATGTTCCATCTGCACTTGAGAATAAGGTGTATTCTTCTGCATTTGGATGGAATGTCCTGAAGATATCAATGAGATCCATATCATCTTATGTATCATATAAGACTTGTGTTTCCTTATTAATTTTCTGTTTTAATGATCTGTCCATTGGTGTGAGTGGGGTGTTAAAGTCTCCTACTATTATTGCGTTACTGTCAATTTCTCCTTTTATGTCTGCTAGAGTTTGTCTTATGTATTGAGGTGCTCCTATGTTGACTGCATAGATATTTACAATTGTTATGTCTTCCTCTTGGATTGATCCCTTGATTGTTATGTAGTGTCCTTCATTATCTCTTGTAATATTCTTTATCTTAAGATCTATTTTATCTGATACAAGGATTGCTACTGCAACTTTCTTTTGCTTCCCATTTGCATGGAATATATTTTTCCATCCTCTTACTTTTAGTCTGTATGTGTCTTTAGGTTTGAAGTGGGTTTCTTGTAGACAGCATATATATGGGTCTTGTTTTTGTATCCATTCAGCCAGTCTGTGTCTTTTGGTTGGAGCATTTAACCCATTTACATTTAAAGGAATTGTTGATGTATATGTTCCTATTGCCATTTTCTTAATTGTTTGGGGTTTATTTTGTAGGTCTTTTTTCTTCTTGTCTTTCTTGACTGTATAATTCCCTTTAACATTTGTCGTAAAGCTGGCTTGGTGGCACTGAATTCTCTTAACTTTTGCTTGTCTGAAACACTTAATTTTTCCATCAATTTTGAATGAGATCCTTGCCAGGTATAGTAATCTTGGTTGTAGATTTTTCCCTTTCAGTACTTTAAATTTATCCTGCCATTCCCTTCTGACCTGCCTAGTTTCTGCTGAAAGATCAGCTGTTACACATATGGGGTTTCCCTAGTATGTTACTTGTTGCTTCTCCCTTGCTGCTTTTAATATTCTTTCTTTGTGTTTAGTCTGTTAATTTGATTAGTACGTATCTTGGCATGTTTCTCCTTGGGTTTATCCTGTATGGGACTCTTTGTGCCTTTTGGACTTGATTAACTCTTTACTTTTCCATCTTGGGGGTATTTTAAACTATAATCTCTTCAAAAATTGTCTCATACCCTTTATTTTTCTCTTTTTCTTCTGGGACCCCATAATTCCAATGTTGGTACATTTGATGTTGTTCCTGAGGTCTCTGAGACTATCCTCAGTTCTTTTCATTCTTTTTACTTTATTCTACTCTTCAGAAGTTATTTCCACCATTTTATCTTCCAGCTCACTGATTCGTTCTTCTGCTTCAGATATTCTGCTATTGATTTCTTCTAGAGTATTTTTAATTTTAGTAATTGTGTTGTTTGTCTCTGTATGTTTATTCTTTAATCCTTCTAGGCCTTTGTTAATTGATTTCTGCATTTTCTCCATTTTGTTTTCAAGGTTTTTGACCATCTTTACTATCATTATTCTGAATTCTTTTTCAGGATGTTTGCCTATTTCCTCTTTATTTATCTGGACTTTGGTGTTTCTAGTTTGTTCCTTCATTTGTGTAGTATTTCTCTGCCTTTTCCTTATTTTTTTTAACTTATTGTGTTTGAGGTCTTCTTTTGCAAGGCTTCAAGGTTGAATTGTTTCTTCCTTTTGGTTTCAGCCCTCCTAAGGTTGGTCCAGTGGTTTGTGTAAACTTTGTATAGAGTGAGATTTGTGCTGAGTTTTTGTTTGTTTTCCCTCAGATGGGCAAGGCTAAGTGAAGGGTAATCCTGTCTGCTGATGATTTGTAGTTTTGTTTTTTGTTGTTGTTGTTTAGATGAGGCATCCTGCACAGGGTGCTACTTGTGGTTGGGTGATGCTGGGTCTTGTATTCAAGTGGTTTCCTTTGTATGAATTATTACTCTTTGATAATCCCTAGGGTTATGTCTCTGGTCCTCCACTGGCTGAGGGCAGGTCCAGCCCTACTAACGCTCCTGTTTTTCCTGCCTAGTTCCTTCATCCTACCGAGTTTTGCATGGTTCTATATATCCTTTTCCACTGGTCAGGTACTCCTGTCTGCTCTCAGCTGGTGTTCTTCATGCATTTCTGTGTCTAAAGGTGTATTCCTGATGTATCTGTGGAGAGAGATGTACTCCATGTCCACCTCCTCCTCTGCCATCTTGTTCTTGTCTCTGTTTAGCTGTTTCTAGCCTACACATAGATCAGTCCAGCAAAGGATTTGGGTATTTTTCAAGATGGTGGAAGCAACATAAGTGGAAATAGCATTATGTAATGCATCGCTACAAACAAAACTAGTGGAGGTGATGGAATTCCAGTTGAGCTATTCCAAATCCTGAAAGATGATGCTGTGAAAGTGCTGCACTCAATATGCCAGCAAATTTGGAAAACTCAGCAGTGGCCACAGGACTGGAAAAGGTCAGTTTTCATCCCAATCCCAAAGAAAGGCAATGCCAAAGAATGCTCAAACTACCACACAACTGCACTCATCTCACACGCTAGTAAAGTAATGCTCAAAATTCTCCAAGCCAAGCTTCAGCCATACATGAACTGTGAACTTCCAGTTGTTCAAGCTGGGGTTAGAAAAGGCAAAGAAACCAGAGACCAAATTGCCAACATCTGCTGGATCATCGAAAAAGCAAGAGAGTTTCAGAAAAACATCTATTTCTGCTTTGTTGACTATGCCAAAGCCTTTGATGTGTGGATCACAATAAACTGGAAAATTCTGAAAGAGATGGGAATATCAGACCACCTGACCTGCCTCTTGAGAAATTTGTATGCAGGTCAGGAAGTAACAGTTATAACTGGACATGGAATAACAGACTGGTTCCAAATAGGAAAAGGAGTACGTCAAGGCTGTATATTGTCACCCTGCTTATTTAACTTCTATGCAGAGTACATCATGAGAAATGCTGGGCTGGAAGAAGCACAAGCTGGAATCAAGATTGCCAGAAGAAATATCAATAACCTCAGATATGTGGATGACACCACCCTTATGGCAGAAAGTGAAGAGGAACTCAAAAGCCTCTTGATGAAGGTGAAAGAGGAGAGTGAAAAAGTTGGCTTAAAACTCAACATTCAGTTAATGAAGATCATGGCATCTGGTCCCATCACTTCATAGGAAATAGATGGGGAAACAGTGTCAGACTTTATTTTGGGGGGCTCCAAAATCACTGAAGATGGTGACTGCAGCCATGAAATCAAAGGACGCTTACTCTTTCGAAGGAAAGTTATGACCAACCTAGATAGCATATTCAAAAGCAGAGACATTACTTTGCCAACAAAGGTCCGTCTAGTCAAGGCTATGGTTTTTCCAGTGGTCATGTATGGATGCGAGAGTTGGACTGTGAAGAAGGCTGAGCACCGAAGAATTGATGCTTTTGAACTGTGGTGTTGGAGAAGACTCTTGAGAGTCCCTTGGACTTCAAGGAGATCCAACCAGTCCATTCTGAAGGAGATCAGCCCTGGGATTTCTTTGGAAGGAATGATGCTAAAGCTGAAACTCCAGTACTTGGCCACCTCATGGGAAGAGCTGACTCATTGGAAAAGACTCAGATGCTGGGGGAGATTGGGGGCAAGAGGAGAAGGGGACGACAGAGGATGAAATTACTGGATGGCATCACTGACTTGATGGACGTGAGTCTGAGTGAACTCCGTGAGTTGGTGATGGACAGGGAGGCCTAGCATGCTGAGATTCATGGGGTTGCAAAGAGTCGGACATGACTGAGTGACCGAACTGAACTGAATGCATACTCTTCAGGAAATAGATGTAGGGCAAAGAAATTCACTGGCTAGTAGCTAGGAGACCATGACTGTTTACTTTTGAATGTTCAGTCACCTTGGAATATCCATGCATCAAAAGGTATGTGGAATTCAAACCTTATCTAGGCTGACAGACTCAGATTCCTAAAAAGCATAAACCTTTGGCATCCAAACTAACAAAAATCATTAATTAACCAAAAGGACAAGACACGGCTTTAGAAATGAGTTTTACATTTGTCTTGTTGTGTGAATCTAGAAAAGTTAATATAGGGACATAGTGAATACACTCAACAACTGGTAAAGAACCAGAGAAAAATTAGAAAGTCTCAAAGCCACAAGAAAGAAAAAAACTATTTATTGCTGCTGAGATGCTTTATTTAAACTGCATCACAACTTTTAAAGAAATATTATTGTCCCCATTCTATAGATGAGGAAACTGAGGCCTGGGGAGTTTAAAAAATTCTTGCAGAGTCAGCTTGGTAGTGAGTGGCAGTGGGGCTCTGAAGTGGCCATCTTTCAAATAAACCACATGCCCCTGCACTATCCTTTGTATTGGGTTGGCCAAAAAGCCCATTTTGGTTTTTCCACACTATCCTATGGAACAATCTGATCGAACTTTTTGTCCAAACCAGTATCATCACCATAACTGCTCTAGTCAGTTGTACTGTATGCAGACAGTGCCATTTTAAAGTACAGGAAATGAGGCAATGTAGAATGTGAGGGGTGGGGGTAGGGAGCATATAGACAGGACATTCAAACTGGTCCTTGAGATTCTTTCTTAGAAATCCTGTGATGGGCTCCTGAACTGTGCTTTCCATTAGCACATATCTCATTGGCTATGTTTCAAAATAATGCCTGGGCACTTTGACAAGTTGGCACTCCCTCAATATCTGAGGAGGATGGGTTCCAGCACCCTTGCAGATAGCAAATCCAAGGATGCTCAAATCCCCTATAAAATAGCTCACTATCTGCATATGACATACACACATCCTCCTGTATACTTTATATCATCTCTAGATCACTTATAATACCAAATACCATGTAAATGCTATGTAAATAGTGGCCAATATGCAGTGAAGTCATGTTTTACTTCTTGGAACTTTCTAGAATTAAAAAAATTTTTTTTCAGGGACTTCCCAGGTGGTCCAGTGGCTAAGACTCTGTGCTCCCAAAACAGGGGGCCTGAGTTTGATACCTGGCCAAGGAACTAGATCCCACATGCTATAACTAAGATCAAAGATCCTATGTGCTTTGACTAAGACCTAACTCAGCCAAATAAATAAATATTTTTTCACGTGTGTGTGTGTACTCAGTTATGTCTGACTCTTTTGCAACCTCATGGACTGTAACCCGCCAGGCTCAGAAAATTCTATGGAATTTTCCAGGCAAGGATACTGGAGTGGGTTGCCATTTCTTCCTTCAGGGGATCTTCCCAATGCAGGGATCAAAATGCATCAAAAGATGCATTTCTTGCATCTCCTGCATTGGCAGATGGATTCTTACCACTGCACTACCTAGGAAGCAGTTTCTTAAAAAAAATATTTCCAATCTATGGATATGGAATTCAAAGACATGGAGGACCAACTGTATTTTTAATTTTCAATATGTTTTTTATTTAAAAGATAGTATAATTTTCAGAGTTCAAATTCTAAAATATAGCAGTGATTCCATAGGTCTGACATATCTCCAGTTAAGCACCTCACCTCTCAGGGCTTCAGTGAATAAAGCCCTGCTCCCCGACCCTGTGAGCCTGGAATGGAGCAAAGTACTTTCCACTTAATGATCCCTACGGCCACCTTGCAAGAAACCACCACCCACATCCTCTTCCACGGATGAGGAAAGAAAGTGATACTCAGAGAGTTGTCCAAAGTCAGTGGGTGGAACCAGAAATCAAACCCAAGCCATGGGCCCTGCACGTGCTGTTCACACTGCTGGCCTTTGTTACAAAGGTTCAGGAATGTTCCTGGGTGGGCAAGAACCTGGTGGTGGGGGGGGAATAAATAGGAGCCTGGGATCACTTCTGTTAATTGCTTGAAAACGCTTCCCTCCACGTATCACTGACCTCTGTACTCTCAGAGTAGAAAGAGTGGCTATTAGTGAAGCAGGAAATTGTCCAATGACATAAGGACATCCCCTCAGTTTACTCTGCCAGCCCTGAATCCTGCCTGGCAGGTGTGTGGCCACATGCCACATCCTGTCCTGTCCTCCCAGCTACAGCAGAGCAATTGGGTCACTTACACATGGAGTTAGAAGGTTTGCGTTCACCTCAAAACCTTCCCTCCGTGTGAGCTGCAATTAACTCCGCTCATTTCCATCCCACAGACTGGCCACCTCCTTTGTATCCACCAGACAGTTAATACTTGCCACGTAAAACATTCCTTCATTTGTTTGCATGGGAACAAACTGAGACATAGCAAGATTTCACGCCAGCAACAAGGATTATTATTACCCTTATTGTATAGAGGAGAAAATTTGGGATCAGAGAGGTTAAGTAACTTGCCCAAGGGCACACTGTTGGGAACTGTGCTGCCTGCCTGTCTGCCTGACTCCAGAGCCCACGTGTTGACACTGCCTCAACTGAGTTAGGGGCACAGACCAGACTAGAAGCAAGTGTTTCTGCATCTATTTCAAAGCCCTTTCCAGTCATTACACTGCTTCCCTCCCTGAGATGAACTGAACATTGGGTCACCATTTTCTAACACATCTCAGTGCCAACACTGTGAGTGTTTTACTAATGTGTGGGAGGAAGTAACTGCCAAGGAAGGTGCTGTGGGATGTAGAACCGTGGGGTGCTGGCCCTGATAGAAGCCCCATATCTGATCTTCTTCAGATGGCTCCAACTGCTCTGGCTTTTTAGTTCCTAACCTCTACCACTTCAATCAGAGTGAAATGTCTTTTGCAGCACAATCACTTTCCTGCAAAATTAATCTTCTAGCTGAAAGATCACAGTTTTCTCACAAGTGACGACCTTCACCGCAGCTCATGGGGCACTGCTGGTGGTCTGCACAGGGGTGGTGGAAGCATCACTGAAGGTGTGACACACAGCTCCTGGTTGGAGCATCGTCACACCTATCACACTCTGTGTTTACTCTTGGGCATTTGTTGGTTGTTTCCCTACTTCTGTTTTCCCTTCTCTAGATGACAGAAGCCTGATGCTAATTAGTTAAAACACTGTTTCCCCAGTCACGAAAGGGATTTGGGTAGACTGGACCCTCCCCCACCCCTACGCCCCAAGTTCCAGGATGAACTTGCTTGCTTAAGCTGATCAATTAGCCGGAAGTGGTTCAGGCATTGACCTGCTACACAGACCCGGACTGAGCAGAGTACTCCCCTTGATCCAAAATTGAGCCCTCTACCCATGCTCGTCCATACCAAGTAGATCTCCTAGTTACTACTGAGAAAATGAACATAGAAACTCTCCCTTCCCTAGACAATGTGGTGTGAGGGCGACAGCTCTGTGGCCATGGCAGCCACCTGCCACCATCAGAGGGACATCTGGAGGTGCCAAAAGAACTCTGGAGTCTGAGGATAAACTTGAGCCTGTGGGAAACAGAAAAAGATGGAGAGAACTTGGATCCTTGGAGACACAGCTGAGCTGCTAGATCAAGCCTCACCTGAAGCCAGTGCTCTCCTGGCCTTTGAGTTATGTGAACCAGGCAAGTCTCTCTGTAGTCTAAGCCAGACTTCTGTCCCTATTAACACAGAGGACTGTGCTCCTGTCCTTGAAAGTTGCTTCCATGACTGACTGGTCTGTGTTTCTTCCACATCTGCTAACACTGTGCTTTGCTCAGACTAGGGGCAAACATGCTTTTGCAAAGTAAAAATACTTCACTATTTATCTTTCAATGCATCTGTGAAATCAGCCTGTGGTGCTATGGTGCTTATTGGACTCCTTGACACACAAACATTTTTCATAGCTAGACCTGTGCACTAATCTGCCATGACAAGGCTGAAAATATTTACAGTTTTCTAATGCACACTGAATGCTGCAGGCAGAAAGCACATAAGATAAGTGAGATTTGTGAGCTATATTGTGTTATCCTAAACAGGAATGATTTTGGTCCATCAAGCACTATTCCAGCCTTTCAGAGAAAGGTGTGAATTTTTGTTTGTTTCCTATTCCTTTACCCTAGAAGGAATTGTTACATTAAAAAGAATTCCTTGGTAAACTTTTAATTAATTAGAATTTTCTACACAACCAAAGGGAATAAATTCTTAGAATCTGTTGCTATGGTGGAATCATTACATACAACTGTTTTACTGAACAATGTATTTTTTTAGTGCCCATCTCTGAGGAATACAAAAACTTTTATAGCTTTTTGCAAAAAGGGTTATGATTTTGATGCCTGAAAAAATCTGTGTCACCTTGAGTGGGTTGTTTAACTTCATTGAGCCAGATCTTCCTCTGTAAGACATAAGAGTGGGTCACAGGAAAGTTCTCTGTTTTAATATTACTTAGCTGTTTACAATGGCAACCCACTCCAGTACTCTTGCCTGGAGAATCCCATGGATGGAGGAGCCTGGTAGGCTGCAGTTCATGGGGTTGCTACGAGTCAGACACAACTGAGCAACTTCACTTTCACTTTCCACTTTCATGCATTGGAGAAGGAAATGGCACCCCACTCCAGTGTTCTTGCCTGGAGAATCCCAGGGACGGGGGAGCCTGGTGGGCTGCTGTCTATGGGGTCGCACAGAGTTGGACACGACTGAAGCGACTTAGCAGCAGCAGCAGCCGTTTACTATGCAAAATTGGCATTCTGACTATCCAATGGTGTTTTCTCCAAGGGACTCGGAAGGGATTGGAATTGCCCTCACCCATGAAGTGCCTTGTCTGGAGACTGGAGGAAATAGGCCCTCCATAAATGTTGGTAGAGGACTTCCTTGGTGGTCCAGTGGTTGAGAATCCACTTGCCAACGCAGAGGACATGTGTGTTTGATTCCTGCTTGTGTAAGATCTCACATGCCATGGAGCATCTATGACTGTTGTGCACCACAACTACTCAACCTGCAGTCCAGAGCCCACGAGCCACAGCTACTGAAGCCTGCATGCTCTAGAGTCCAGGCTCCATAACTAGAGAAGCCACCACAGAGGGAAGCCCGTGCAACAAGAGCAGCCTCCACTCAGCGCAACTAGAGAATGCCCTCACTCGGCAACAAAGACCCAGTGCAGCCAAATAATTAAATAAATCTTCAAAAAAAGAGTCAGTGGAAGGAAATTTAAACAAGAAGGGAAGGGCCGGTTCTGTTTGAATCAATCTCTCTGAAGAATTGCTTGAGATCTCCCTCTGTGCTTTACCCTGGCTAAGGGTGGAGGTGGGAAGTGTATCTGGCCCTCAGCTTTGATTGGTTGTTTGCAGAGACAAACCCAACATGCATGAAATAGTAACAGGCATGACAGTTCACAATTAAATGCTGTTGTGGATGACAGAGACTGTGAAGGGCTGAAAGTGTTTATTGGGCTGGGATTTTTAGAGGGTGGAAAAGGTCAGGGGAGGTTTACAGAAGATGAAGGACTTGAGATGATCCTCAAAAAGGATTTGGAGTGTGTGTGTGTGTGTGTGTGTGTGTGTGTGTGTGTGTGTATGTGCACATGTGTGTGGGAAGAAGGCTCAAGGAAGATGAAATCTAATATTTGAGTCTCTGCTCTGCCTTGGCCTCTGGTGTAGTAGGCTGGGACTCCTGCCGCTACTGTATCTTTAAAGCTTTTTTTAGTGCTGTGGAAAATCACCAGGGTGGACTATTATGACTCTGACTTAAGTCTTGGCCTCAGAATGTGCACATTTCCTGCATGGCAATGCAACAACCACAAGTAACATAACCCGCACATTAGGGAGCCAGTAAATAAATAAACCTTTACATTCCAGATCAATCCATTCAGCCTTGGACAATGACTTACGGCTTGTATTGCTAGGTTAAATATTAATCAAGGGTGCCCAAGTCAGCTTACACACAATTTCTGGAGGAAACACACAACAGCCATGAGCCTGGTCTGTGCACATAGCCTGGGCTGCTAAAATGAGATCATTTGGACATGAAGCAGTAGAAAGAGGAGGGAGAAACCGTGGAGTAAGATGCCTTCAAAAAACCACAAACCCACTCACTCAGATAACGTGGAATGCTGCCCACAATCATTTTTAAAGTTGACACAATAATCAGAGAGCTTCTCAAAGACTCCTAAGTCAGTTAGTCAGTTCAGTCGCTCAGTTGCATCCAACTCTTTGTGACCCCATGGACTGCAGCACGCCAGGCTTCCCTGTCCATGACCAACTCCCAGAGCTTACTCAAACTCATGTCCATTGTGTTGGTGATGCCATCCAACCATCTCATCCTCTGTTGTCCCCTTCTCCTCCTACATTCAATCTTTCCCAACATCAGGGTCTTTTCCAATGAGTCGGTTCTTTGCATCAGGTGGCCAGAGATTTGGAGTTTCAGCTTCATCATCAGTCCTTTCAATGAATATTCAGGACTGATTTCCTTTAGGATGGACTGGTTGGATATCCTTGCAGACCAAGGGACTCTCAAGGGTCTTCTCCAATACCACAGTTCAAAAGCATCAATGCTTTGGAACTCATCTTTCTTCATAGTCCAACTCTCACATCCATACGTGACTACTGGGATAATGATAGCTTTGACTATTTGGACATTTGCTGGCAAAGTGATGTCTCTGCTTTTTTAATATGTTGTCTAGGTCATAGCTTTTCTTCTAAGGAGCAAGCGTCTTTTAATTTCATGGCTGCAGTCACCATCTGCGGTGATTTTGGAGCTCCAAAAAGTAAAGTCTGTCACTGTTTCCCTTGTTTCCCTATCTATTTGCCATGAAGTGATGGGACCGGATACCCTGATCTTAGTTTTCTGAATGTTGAGCTTTAAGCCAACTTTTTCACTCTCCTCTTTCACTTTCATCAAGAGGCTCTTTAGTTCTTCTTCACTTTCTGCCATAAGGATGGTGTCATCTGTGTATCTGAGGTTATTGATATTTCTCTCGGAAATCTTGATTCCAGTTTATGCTTCATCCAGCCCAGCGTTTCTCATGATGTACTCTGCATAGAAGTTAAATAAGCAGAGTGACAACATACAGCCTTGACGTACTCATTTCCCAATTTGGAACCAGTCTGTTGTTCCATGTCCAGTTCTAACTGTTGCTTCCTGACCTGCATACACATTTCTCAAGAGGCAGGTCAGGTGGTCTAGTATCCCCATCTCTTTCAGAATTTTCCACAGTTTATTGTGATCCACACAGTCAAAGGCTTTGGCATAGTCAATAAAGCAGAAATAGATGTTTTTCTGGAACTCTCTTGCTTTTTCGATGATCCAGCGGATGTTGGCAATTGGATCTCTGGTTCCTCTGCCTTTTCTAAATCCAGCTTGAACATCTGGAATTTCATGGTTCATGTACTGTTGAAGCCTGGCTTGAGAATTTTGAGCATCACTTTGCTAGTGTGTGAGATGAATGCAATTGTGCGGTAGTTTGAACATTCTTTGGCATTGCCTTTCTTTGGGATTGGAATGAAAACTGACCTTTTCCAGTCCTGTGGCCACTGCTGAGTTTTCCAAATTTGCTGGCATATTGAGTGCAGCACTTTCACAGCATCATCTTTCAGGATTTGAAATAGCTCAACTGGAATTCCATCACCTCCACTAGCTTTGTTCATAATGATGTTTCCTAAGCCCCACTTGACTTTGCATTCCAGGATGTCTGGCTCTAGGTGAGTGATCACACCATCATGGTTATCTGGGTCATTAAGATCTTTTTTGTATAGTTCTTCTAAGTATTCTTGCCCCCTCTTCTTAATATCTTCTGCTTATGTTAGGTCCATACCATTTCTGTCCTTTTTTGTGCTCATCTTTGCATGAAATGTTCCTTTGGTATCTCTAATTTTCTTGAAGAGATCTCTTCAATTGTTTTCAATAGGGACCTCTTCTATTGTTTTCCTCTACTTCTTTGCACTGATCGCTGAGGAAAGCTTTCTCATCTCTCCTTGCTATTCTTTGGAATTCTGCATTCAAATGGGTATATCTTTCCTTTTTCCTTTGCCTTTAGCTTCTCTTCTCAGCTATTTGTAAGGCCTCATCAGACAACTATTTTATCTTTTTGCATTTCTTTTTCTTGGAGGTGGTCTTGATCACTGCCTCCTATACAATATTACCAACCTACATCCATAGTTCTTCAGGCACTCTATCAGATCTAATCCCTTGAATCTATTTGTCACGTCCACTGTATAACCATAAAGGATTTGATTTATGTCATACCTGAATGGTCTAGTGGTTTTCCCTACTTTCTTCAATTTCCGTCTGAATTTAGCAATAAGGAGTTCATGAACTGAGCCACAGTCAGCTCCCAGTGTTGTTTTTGCTGACTCTATAGAGCTTCTATATCTTTGGCTGCAAATAATATAATCAATCTAATTTCCATATTGACTATCTAGTGATGTCCATGTGTAGAGTCTTCTCTTGTGTCATTGGAAGGGGGCATTTGCTATGGCCAGCACATTCTTTTGGCAAAACTCTGTTAGCCTTTGACATGCTTCATTTTGTACTCCAAGGCCAAATTTGCCTGTTACTCACGACTGAAGTGACTTAGCAGCAGCAGCCAGGTAGTTCTTGACTTCCTACTTTTGCACTCCAGTCCCCTATAGTGAAGAGGACATCTTTTTTGGGTGTTAGTTCTAGAAGATCTTGTAGGTCTTCATAGAACCATTCAACTTCAGCTTCTTCAGCATTACTGCTTGGGGCATAGACTTGGATTACTGTGATATTGAATGGTTTGCCTTGGAAACAAACAGAGATCATTCTATTATTTTTGAGATTGCATCCAAGTATTGCATTTTGGAGAAGGAAATGGTAACCCACTCCAGTACTCTTGCCTGGAAAATCCCATGGACGGAGGAGCCTGGTAGGCCACAGCCCATGGGGTTGCAGAGTCAGACACAACTGAGCGACTTCCCTTTCACTGCATTTTGGACTCTTTTGTTGACTATGATGGCTACTCCATTTCTTCTAAGGTATTCTTGCCCACTGCTGCTGCTGCTGAGTCACTTCAGTCGTGTCCAACTCTGTGCAACCCCAGAGACGGCAGCCCGCCAGGCTCCCCTGTCCCTGGGATTCTCCAGGCAAAAACACTGGAGTGGATTGCCATTTCCTTCTCCAATGCATGACAGTGAAGTTGCTCAGTCTTGTCTGACTCCTAGCGACCCCATGGACTGCAGCCCACCAGGCTCCTCCGTCCATGGGATTTTCCAGGCAAGAGTACTGGAGTGGGGTGCCATTGCCTTCCCTGATTCTTGCCCAGGTTGTAGTAGATATAATGTTCATCTGAGTTAAATATTCTAAGAGAACTGTATCCAGGAGTATCTATAATAATATCAGCTTCCTTTCTAAAATGCTCTATGGTTTATATTCCTTTGTTGATATCAAGTCGATGACCCTGGAGGTAGGCCTTATATCCATTTTAAGATGAACAAAACAGGTGTCAGAGAAAAGAAATTCCTTCTTATTCCTTATTATTAAAGTTGCTAGCTGGAAGGACAAGTACTCATTTTTATAATGAGATTTAAGAACAAACCCAAGTGTGCACCTGCCTAACCACATACCAAGAGACCTTTTTCTCACACTGTAGCTTTCTGAAACAAATTACAGTACACCTAAACAGTGGAATACTTAGCATTAAAGTCTAGTCTGAGGGCCCATGTCTATTAACATAAAAGGATATTCAGACTGTACTGCTGAGTTAGACAAGTAGCCACTGATCAAATGTGGGTTATCTATTTGAAAATAAAAAATGTTTGCATACCAGAAACAAACAAAAGCCAATGATGTATCCAAGTATAATCAAAGGATCCCTAATAATGTAGAAAGTTTCGTCTAGTCAAGGCTATGGTTTTTCCTGTGGTCATGTATGGATGTGAGAGTTGGACTGTGAAGAAGGCTGAGTGCCGAAGAATTGATGCTTTTGAACTGTGGTGTTGGAGAAGACTCTTGAGAGTCCCTTGGACTGCAAGGAGATCCAACTAGTCCATTCTGAAGGAGATCAGCCCTGGGATTTCTTTGGAAGGAATGATGCTAAAGCTGAAACTCCAGTACTTTGGCCACCTCATGTGAAGAGTTGACTCATTGGGAAAGACTCTGATGCTGGGAGGGATTGGGGGCAGGAGGAGAAGGGGATGACAGAGGATGAGATGGCTGGATGGCATCACTGACTCGATGAATGTGAGTCTGAGTGAACTCCAGGAGTTGGTGATGGACAGGGAGGCCTGGCGTGCTGCGATTCATGGGGTCGCTAAGAGTCAGACGCGACTGAGCGACTGATCTGATCTGATCTGATGGGTGTTTTATGCTTACCTCTTTCTAATTTTTGTATCTTTAAATTTTTCTGGTTTGAGATTTTGCTTTTGAAACAAGCATTAAAAATCAAAACAAAAAAGCAAGAATGAAAAAGACAAATTCTACAGGAAAGGCTAAGAGTCTTCCTGCACTAAAAGGATCATCCCAAAGATTTATCTCAGTATTTGGAATTTCTACCATTATCACTTTTTGGATGAGAGCTATTTCAAAAGACATATATTCCTGGGGCAGTGACACTAATTTTCACTCTCACATCTTTGTGGCTTAGAGATAGATGAGCCAACTCCCATGAAGGGAGGCCTGGAGCAGGTCTTGCAGGAAATTCACATTTGCCCGGAGTACAGGGGCAGCCCTCAAGGAGGACAGGGCTTCTCAGGGAGGGCCTGAGAAGCATAAACTCCTGGATCTCAGGAGGAGGTAAAAGGAGATGGGAAAAGGAAGCAGGAAAAGTGATGCAGCTGCTCTTGGTGAGGGAGCGGGTGTGACCTGAGGGACTGGATGAACCCACAGACCGTCTCAGCAACTGGCCTGAGCTTCTGTTAAGTGTTAGTGAAGTCGGTGTAAGTGGAACCGTGTCTTTAGGCTGGTAAAGTCAAGCCCTGGACCTAAGAATTAATCAGAGTGTGGGGCCAAGGGATTAACCTCTGTGAGGAAGTGGGGGTGCTGTCAGGATGGAGGCTGGAGTGGGTAGGAGCCCTTGAGGGATTAACCCTGAATTAAGTGGCACCACCTGAGTTGTGGCCTTGTTATTTGATATGGTGCTTTCTGTTGTTTAAATTCATAGAATCAAGAGTTTCCATTATTGGCAACAGAAGCCTCCTAATGAGCCCACCCACACTTAATGAGCATACGTGTGTGCCAGGCACTGTGTCTCAGCGCTGCGTGTATTACTCCATTTAGTCCTCACACAGCCCCATGACAAACACACCATTGTCAGCCTCTGCTGGAGTACAGGGAAGGGTGGCCTGGGGAGGTTTAGGAACACGCCCCCAACTGTGGAGAGGTGCGTGTGTTTGAATGCAGACTAGTTGACTTGGGAGTCCCAATCTCAGCCTCTCAACAGTGGTTCTATTCACACTCACGTTTAATTAGGTAAACATGTGCATTGCTCAGTTGATGTATATTATCCAGGATTTATTAATAAGTGAAAAGAAAGTATTGAGCCACACTTTCAAAGCACGTTCTCTTCTTCATGCGCTCTGGTCTCCTCTGCAAAAGGCCAAAATCCATATATCTAATTTGTTTAGAGGGAGATGCTGGGTGGGAGGGGGAAAGAGGTGAGTAGGGAGGGATACAGCCTAAGAAGTTCAACTCCTGGCTCTCGGGCAGGGTATCAAATTTCTTGAGCCTCAGTTTTATCATCTGAGATAGGGGCGGTGGAGGAGACCCATCTCCAAGACATGGAGACTTTTACAGTGCATAAAGCACCCGGCACTACGTCTAGCTGGTTAAAAAATAGCCAGTTAAAGAGAAAAAGGTATTATACTTACTGGAAAACATGGTCCTGTGCTAGTTAGGAACCCAGGCTTGGGAGTTCAGGCTGACCAGAATTCTATTCTTGCCTTACTTTCCTGCTTTCTCCCTGAAATGAAAATAATTATCCACTATATATATTTGACCTCCATTCTGGACCATAAACTGAGATTATAATGAGTTGATTCTGTACTATTCTCTATATATTGACTCTCCAGATAATAGTCTTAGAAATTATAATCTAGTAGAGAGACAGCATGAAATTCTAAGATGGAGAAATTCATGGTTCAGAGGACTGCATGGGTGTTAGATTCAGCCTTGGCTTGGAGGGTCAGGAGCAGCTCCCTGAGGAAGGGGCTTTTCAGGTAAGCACTGACACATGAGCAGGAGGGCTCCAGGTTGAAGTTGGCACAGGGAAATAGCAAAGAATACTTGGGTCTCAGATTTGGCAAAGTAAAATATTACTATTAAACAAAGCAATATAAAAATCTAAAATACAATGCATATGAATTGGTTAATATAGTACCAGCAGTTTCTCTCTACACTTTAAATGGTGGTAATTTCCTTATTTTATAACACTTGAAATACATGTGTTTCTCTATTCACATTTCTAGCTTCAGAATGAATGTTCTCCATTAACTCTGCAGTGGTTTTCTGACTCTGAGAAGCATCACTTTAGATGTTCTCCTAAAAAATCACGCCATCTTCTGAAGTGTTCAAGCAGCAGGGGAAAGGACACCCTTCTTCCCTTCCTCACAGAAAATAAGTGGCAGGGAGAACAAAGCCTCAGTAAGTGAAGATAAAGAAGGCTGGCCTTTTGCTGAGGTTGCAGAAACACTCCATGACTCCCTTTACCAACGGTTCCATTAATTTTCAGTTCATCAGACAGGAAGAGAAAGCATAGAATTTTATAATAGTTAAGTGGTCTGCTCATGTTCGCCCTACAGACAAAGCCTAGGGGTGCATGGTTTTGCTTCTGCTCTCTGAGTAAGTAGCCTGCATCTTGATGTGTATTTATGATGCTTCAGAATAATTTCTTCCTGAATCTGATTCTGTACACTCATTGGATTATTAGAGGAAGACCATATTCAGTTCTGGGGATAACATCTTAAGAGAGATATGAAACAAGTGAAGTATTGTATATGCATAGGAGAAGGTCATAGGGAAGTAATTATAAGAAAAGTCAGGAGAGTGGGGAGGGGGGATGCTATGATTGGGAATGGACACCCTGGAAATTTCTGGAATCTAGCCATAATGTAAGTGCTCATTTTATAATTATTTTTAACTGTACATTTATGTTTTTTACATACTTTTCTGTATATAAAAAATGTAAAAATAAATCCTATGACCTTCTGAACAAATGGTGGCCTATTGAGCAAATCATTAATAAAATCATTCTCTAATGAACTTCCAGAGAGAAAATCTTTGTCCAAGAGCCTCTGTTAAGTGCTTCATTTATCTCTAAATTCAAGACCTTTGAGCACCACTGGTTTTGCTATAACCAGGAAAGGCTTCTTTTCAGATACATCAGCGAATCTGGCTCTAATTCTCTGACAAGCAGGTTAGAGGGCTGGAGGGAAGATTTTCCCTCTTTGCTAACCTGTTTCTTGTGAACAAAATAAGTTGGTGGGATCTGGTGTGGACTAGAAAACCAGTGTGTTTCTGAAATGAGGGTAATTGTTTCTAGAGGAACCTGGAAACATTAACCAGAGTCCTCCAGGGAGGGCTGCTTGACAGATTATATTTTTGCTTGTTACTTGTGCAGGTTAAGAATAAAATTGGAGATATGCCCTGAGTTTCCCCCTCTCCTACAATTCAAAATCTATTAAACAAAGCAATATAAAAATCTAAAATACATTAATGTGTTGTGCATTTTTGTTGCTCTCATGAAGGAGCTCTGGCCTTGTTACTCTAAGTGGTTAGAAATTTTCAGGCATAGGTTTTCAAATACCAGAATCACTCCCTCAGTTGCCCTCTGCCATCTCAGAGCCACTGTGGCTCCTGGAGAATAATCTCTGACCCTCACTGTCTTTATAAACACTTCACGAAGAGAACACTAAATTAGAATAAATTATTTTGGGAGTTAAATGTTCCATTTCCCTCAAGCCTCCAGTCAAAGTTAATGGTTTTTAGGAAATAAGGAGAATAGAGAAATGATTTAAATATGCTTTTCCATGGGAAAGCCATCAACAAAATCTAGAATGTAGGAAAACTAGAGAGCAAACAACTTAAGTTTTCTCAATAAGCAAACTGTAAGAAAAAGAAAAAAAAATTAAGAGATGTTAGAGTATATCAACCAAATGCAACTAATAAGATAAAACATACACTGAAGAAACTAATGAGAGAATTGGGGAAATTTGAATACTGCCTGGATATTTGATGATATTAAGCAACTATTATTAATTTTGTAGTATAGAAATAGTTCCCTTTCTCTAACATCTGGGGTCTAGAGGTGACCAGATTCACATTGGTTTAGATATTTACTAGGGAGAAGGCAATGGCACCCCACTCCAGTACTCTTGCCTGGAAAATCCCATGGACGGAGGAGCCTGGTAGGCTGCAGTCCATGGGGTCGCTAAGAGTCGGACACGACTGAGCAACTTCACTTTCACTTTTCACTTTCATGCATTAGAGGAGGAAATGGCAACCCACTCCAGTGTTCTTGCCTGGAGAATCCCAGGGATGGCGGGGCCTTGTGGGCTGCCATCTATGGGGTTGCACAGAGTCGGACATGACTGAAGCGACTTAGCAGCAGCAGGAAAAAATGGAACACACAAACAAACCCGTGTGTTATGGGCTGAATTGTGTCCCACAAATTCATATGTCGAAGTTTGAACACCCAGTATGACTGCACTGGGAGACAGGGCCTGTAAGGAGGTAATTAAATGAAGCCAGAGACTTCCCTGGTCTAGTGGTTAAGACCCTGTTCTCCCCAATTCAGGGAGCCCAGGTTCAGTCCCTGGTCAGGAGCCAAGATTGCACACCTGACTTGGCGGTCAATAATAGCAACAATAATAAATGAGATCATATGGGTGGGGTCCTAATCTGACTGGCACCTTAAAAGGAAGAGATGCCAGAGCTCTCTCTGTCCACGTGCTCACACAGAGAGAATGCATGAGGACATAAGGGGAAGGCAGCCGTCTATAAGCCAGGCAGAGAGGCGTCCCCAGAAACTGAATATTTTTGGAACTCTGATCTTGGACTTAGATTCTCCAGAACTGTGAGAAAATGAATTCCTGTTGTGTGAGTGGCCCAGCCGGCAATGTATCCTTATGGCAGCATGAGAAGACTGATGCCCCGTGCTGTCCTCTTTAAGAAGCCACCATCTTCCACATTCTGTTTTTGGTGTTCATGTCCCAAGCACTGTACAGGGTTTATTTGCTTAAGTTAAATGAGGCTGACCACTTAATCCAGTGAACAGGCTTGAGAACTCACTGTGTGCAAGAATCAGTCTAGACTCTGGGGATACAGCAGAGAATGAGATCATATCCTGCCCTCAGGGAGCTTATACCCTAGTGGAGAAGAAACAGCGCTGGTGAGGGAACCCTGGTGCCCCAAGGCAAGTCATATTTCACATGAGAGATTTCAAATTTCTTTCCCTTCTCTTAAATGAACAGATCAGTGAACATCTCTATGACCATGTTAATCAAGAACATAACCAACAGGAAGAAATCCTTTCTCTTCTCTTTTTAAAAATAGCCAAATTTAACACAAATCTAAGTTAAATGAGATTCACAATCTGTGAAAAGGCCAACTAAAGGCTTTTTAAAAAACAAACAAACTGGTCAAGCAAAGAAAGAAAATAATTGCTTCAGGAGATTATATAATAAACAACTTGTCAGACCAATATTGGGAAAGCAACCCAGCCCTTCCACATGCATGCCTAGTCAAACTGCCAAATTCTGAGAGCCATGGTCTCCTTGCTGTGTTGCAGCCTGGAAACCCTCTGGGAGGTAGGCTGGGGCCGAGTTACCCTTCTCTCAGTAGTCAGTGTCTGGCAGGGTCCATTGACCAATATATGAAAATCCTTTTTTTTTTTTTTAATGTGTTTTGTCTAATTTTTCAGTTGTTTGTGATGTGCATTCATTTCCTAGGACTGCTGTAAAAATTTACAAACTGGGTGGTTGAAAACAACAGAAAACTATAGCAATTTACTCTGCCATAGTTCTGGAGGCCAGAAATATGAAATCAAGGTGTCAAAGGACATGCCTTCTGAAGGTTCTAATGGAGAATCCCCTTCCAGCTTCTGGGGGCTGTCCTGGTGTTCCTAGAACGTTTTGGCATCACCTCCATCTCTGCCTCCATCCTCACACCACCTTTCCTCTGTGTGCCTGTGCTAACTCCCTTTGTTTCTCTCTCAATAAAGACAGTTGTGACATTTAGGGCCCACCTACATAATCTCATCTTCAAATTCTCAATTTATACATCTGAAAGTAAGGTAACATTTCTTTTTTTTTTTTTTTTCAAGGAAGGTAACATTTACTAGCCTGGGGATTAGGACTTGATATCTTTGGGGGACATGATTCATCCTATTACAAGATGTAAGAGTAGACTCAGTTCAGTTCAGTCGCTCAGTCGTGTCTGACTCTTTGCAATCCCATGAATCGCAGCACGCCAGACCTCCCTGTCCATCATCAAGTCCCAGAGTTCACTCAGACGCATGTCCATCGAGTCAGTGATGCCATCCAGCCATCTCATCCTCTGTCGTCCCCTTCTCCTCCTTCCCTCAATCCCTCCCAGCATCAGAGTCTTTCCCAATGAGTCAACTCTTCACATGAGGTGGCCAAAGTACTGGAGTTTCAGCTTTAGCATCATTCCTTCCAAAGAAATCCCAGGGCTGATCTCCTTTAGAATGGACTGGTTGGATCTCCTTGCAGTCCAAAGGACTCTCAAGAGTCTTCTCCAACACCACAGTTCAAAAGCATCAATTCTTCAGCACTCAGCCTTCTTCACAGTCCAACTCTCACATCCATACATGACCACTGGAAAAACCATAGCCTTGACTAGACGGACCTTTGTTGGCAAAGTAATGTCTCTGCTTTTCAATATGCTATCTAGGTTGGACATAACTTTCCTTCTGAGGAGTAAGCGTCTTTTAATTTCATGGCCCCTGTTTTTCCGTTTTGTCCAGAAGCAGAAGACTGGTGAGGAAGTACAGGATGGGGTAAGAAAAAGGTGTATGGAATGAGGAAGAAAGAAATCCCAGAGATTTTGTCCTCCAAATAATCTGTTTAAACATTTTTTTACTGAATATCTAATATGTGTTGAGGACATAGGATTGAACAAAATATCCTTGCCTTCATGGAGCTAAGAATAGAATGGAATTAAGGTCTAGGAAATGCAATGGTTGGTGAGCAAGTGTCTGGAATTTATCCTAAATTAGTTTACTAAATCCTCACAAGATGAGTATTATTGCCTAATTTATGGATTGGAAAACTGACTTTCAAAAGGGTCTAGTGACCTGCCCAATGTCATTGAGTCAGTAAGTTGTAGAGTTGGGAATTGAAGCCCAGTCTGGCTAACTCTAGAGTGAGGTCCTTCCAATGACCCTACAAGGCTTCCCCATCAACTAGTTTAGACAGTAAGAATCATCATGATTTTTGGACTCAAGGCTCACTTCTTTATTTATGAGGTAAAGCTTTCTGACCCAGGGAAAGGTCTAGACTGGTTTCACAAAATGGGCAATAGAAGCCGTAACTGGAAATATCCATTACTTGATAACTATTTCCACTATTAGTCTGAAAATGAAGGATGTTGTATCTCACCACTAGGTTATATGAGATCATGAATGAGCGAAATATGATTAGGATTGATTAGGAAGAGAAACACGGAATGGGAACCCAGCCCAATAGTTAACATTCCACTACTGACATCAGGCCAGAAAACTTTTCAACTTAGGGGTGACACAGCCAATTTAAATAAGTCTCTCAAACTCTAAGATACCTCCCTACCTCCTCTACCCCCCACATCTATCACTGTGCTCTGCCAGATTAGTGAGGCCATTTCTAAGGAAGGAAAAGTGTCCTAGTGAATAGCCTGATTCTCTGTCAACAATGAACCTGCTTATTCTCACTATCCTTTCTTCTTGGGTCCTCTGTAAGATAAAAGGTAAAGTTGTTTATCATCTATTGCAGTACCTGGCATCAAATGTCAGTGACATCGATACAGGAGGATAAGAGAGCTCATTCCAGGTGAAATGGATGATACTGTTTGGCCTGTTTATCACCCAGCACGAGGGGAGGAAGGAAGGGAAACAGGGAGGATGGAGCAACGCACCTCACAAAGGGAGATGGGTGAGCCATGCCAACAGCCATCCCTTCCCAGGACACCAAAGAAGCCATTGTTACCAACTCTGCTTTTGCCTCCACAGGAGACGTGACCTCAGTTTAGAGGCTTATTTCCACCACAGAATTATGCAGTCCAACCTGACCCAGGGGGCCTGGAGATCACACATGCCCGGCCAGCCCCTGCGGGGACACGGGCTCCAGTGAATCTCCATCACATATGGTGCATCTGCACCCCTCAGGGTGGCCTCCACTGCTTCCTACAACTCTATGTCAAAATGGTGGCACTTGTGATGTGGCAGACCACTTTCCTCTCCCCTGGCTCCATTTTATGTGGTCAGTTTTCCACCGTTAAGGCCCCCCTCATCAAAATGGATGGAGAGGCAGGTGGCAGGAAGATTTTGTTGCTTTGGATTCCCTGGCAGCTGGGCAGCTGGAAAGGTACTTGAGGCTGAGTTCCCTGGAGACTGAGCTCCACACAGATCTTGGCACTGGGAAGCATTTGTATTCTTTGACTCGCCTGCTACTTGGTGGAGGAAATCCAGTTGCAAGTTGGGAAGGAAAGATAGCAAGCAAGATGGGGTTTGTGTTACACAAGCCAGGGGCAGGGAGACAAGAAGCAGAGGGCATGGGGCCACTGAGAGGAATTTTAGAGTCCTTGTTTCTTGTCTGGATGCCCCAGGGGAAGTGATATACTCACTAGGAACCAGTGCTGACTAATGCCTGGAGACTGCACTTCTAAGCTGATGGAGTCTGGGATGAATAAATATAACACATGAACACACCCCCCCACCCATCCAGCCAATGTTAATTTTCTAAAAAAAAATACCTTCTGGAGAGAGAGTGCCCCCAGATACCCAGTAGCTTAAAAAGTAGCAATATGAGTGTTAAGCTGACATCTCGGGAAGGAGGCAGCTCCATAACTTGAGAAGATGTTTAGCATGGGTTCCAGGCACCCCAGGCCAAATAAACAGGCCCTGAATTTCCTGGCAGCCCCAGCCGAAGTCCACACCAGTTCTTCTGTTCAACCAAACTGAAGGGTGCGATTAACAATTTCCGTGACTTGGACTTCATTGCCTTCAAAGTTACAAGAGGGTAAACAAGTAGGAAAGAAAAGGGAGATGCTGGTTCAGAGGAGGAGGAATAAGTCCAACCACAGGGAAAGCGGTCAGAAATGTGATACCCTTTTCATGAGAGCCCAGGGAGACCCCAAATTGCCAAACCACTGCATCCGAGGAGGCACTGCTTGGGACTGGAGCTTCCAGCAGACTTGAAAGGGCTAATGTGTTTTATCAGGGGCTGAAGCTGATGGGGTAATCATCAGGGAAAGCTACGGATCTGACTGATGCTCGGGCAAGCAGTCTTCCCCTGTCATCCAGGAAGCCCTCGGTAACTTCCCACCACAATGTGCCATGCAGACCCCTGTGTGCATGTGTCTGGGGTAGGGTGTAGGGGAAGGGATGGCCCCTCTGTGACTTTAAAACCAAGCTAAGAGTTTTCTTGGCTTGGTGTTTATACCACAGAGTCATCAGAGAGAGGTGAAGGCATCAAAATTTTCTCTGTACTAAAGCCTACGCTAAAGATGAATTTCTGTTCTTCCTGTAACTCAAGCCTCCCCAGGCCTCCCCACTCTAACAGGATTAGATTCGTGGCAATAGCCTGAACATCACAGGCTTTCTTCCCTCTCCCTTCACTTTCCACTCCTCCCCTACACCCCTCCCCTGCCAGCTTCATGGCCCCCACTGAAGTCTCACCCAGTTTCAGATAGTCCTCAGTGGGGTCTCCTGTGACCTCAGGAACAACCCTTTTATGGTCTTCTGTTCAGGGTTCCCTGGTTGGGGACCGAGAAGGCACCTGAGGGTGGCTGAGCCTCTCCTCACCTCCTCATGGCTCCGGTGTTCTCGACAGTCCAGATTCCTCCAAGAGTCTCCAGTACCTCATGGCCCAAGTCAGCAGGAGGCTGAGGAGCTGCTGCACTCCCCGAAGTTCTCACTGGGCGATGCCACCTCCCCCCAGTTCTGTCACTTTTGCCTCCTAGGTAGTGATGATCAAGCTGCCAGGTCACGCATCACCTTGTGAGAATGTATCCTTCAGCTTCTGCCTGTAGCCCTCCCTTTTTGTGCAGTACAGACAAGAATTCAGAAGGCTAGGCAGGCAGATCCAGAGAAGGCGATGGCACCCCACTCCAGTACTCTTGCCTGGAAAATCCCATGGACGGAGGAGCCTGGTAGGCTGCAGTCCATGGGGTCCTGAAGAGTCAGACATGACTGAGCGACTTCACTTTCACTTTTCACTTTCATGCATTGTGAAGGAAATGGCAGCCCACTCCAGTGTTCTTGCCTGGAGAATCCCAGGGATGGGGGAGCCTGGTGGGCTGCTGTCTATGGGGTCGCACAGAGTCGGACACGATGGAAGTGACTTAGCAGAAGCAGGCAGGCAGATCAGCCTTCTCAAACGTTAGTATTTATTAGAATCACCTGGAGGCTTTGTGAAGCCCTTCTGGGGTTTAAGCCCAGACTTTCTGATTTTGCAAGTCTGGAGTGGGACTCAAGATTTACATTTCTAATGAATTCCCTGATGATGCTGAGGCTGCTGGTCTGAAGACCACATTGTGAGAACCACGGTTCTAGATTAGTGCTGGGCTGACCCAGGACTCTTGTCCCAACCACTGTCTTGCTGGTGGCTCCTACCCACCAACAGGATGGATATGCCTGGATATATGTAGATCTTTGGATAGGGTCCAATTTAGGTTCAAGCTTCAATACCATCAAAGAAGAGGAGAAAATGTGGATCCTCCTATTTTTGCTTTCAAAGCAACATTACTTGCCTGGATTATGGCAATTTAGGATTTGATTTAGGAATTTCAAACTTGTGATTTATGTGCAAATGGGGCTTCCCTGGTGGCTCAGGCAATAAAGAATTTGCCTGCATTGTAGGAGACCTGGGTTCAATCCCTGGGTTGGGAAGAGCCTGTGGAGGAGGGCATGGAAACCCATTCCAGTATTTTTGCCTGGAGAGTGCCATGGACAGAGGAGCCTGGTGGGATGCAGTCCATGGGGTCACAAAGAGTTGGACATGACAACAATTAACACCATGTGTGAATGGTTGAATACCACCATCCTGGGGGTGGGGTGGGTGGGGCACGCTTAAATGTTGAAGATAACCATTTGTGTGGCCTCCTCCCTCTCACTACAGACAGCATTAATTTGGGGGGATAGCCATGTTTTTCTCTTGGTGAATTGGTAAAGTTAGTGATGTGTGGGAGGTCTGAATGATGAAATAAGAGAAGCTGTAAAGCCAGGGAGAGGAATGGGGGGAAGAGGATGAAATAGATGCCTTCAAAGTCCAGTCTTTGAGGAATACACTCAGAGCTATTGTTTCATCGTGGATTAAATGGGCTTAGTGCAAAGGGCATTCCTGGGAGTCTAAACCATGTCAAATGTTTCTGTGTTATGAGAAGATGCAAACTAACTTACCTATAAACTGGAACTCAACTTGCTGCAAATTAGAGATTTCAGTAAATGTGTTGAAGTTCTTTTGTCAGAGATGAACATTCTGCTGCTGTCATATATTTATCATCTGTCATGCTATGGGAGAAGCACACATTAAATCTGGCACTTGCTAGGCTGTTGAATTATTGCTGTTATGATTGGGTTTCCCACGTCTTTCCCATGGAATTACAGAGCTCATCACTATGGCATCTGCTGGGCCTGCGATGGATCAAAGCGAAAGTTAGGATGGAAAAGCGAGGCTCCTGGAGACAGCTTATCTACTGTGAAGTCTGCTCTTCTGGTTTGTCCCAACTTTGGAGTTTGGCAGCAA
The DNA here is from genome assembly GCF_027580195.1 of Bos mutus. NCBI lineage: Eukaryota > Metazoa > Chordata > Mammalia > Artiodactyla > Bovidae > Bos > Bos mutus. Next base: position 19,097,349 of record NC_091622.1, on the reverse strand, counting down.
CAGGACAGGCACAGAGCTCTGGGAAAGGAAGTGTGTGAAAACTGAATCTCACCAATGTCATGAGCCCCCCGGGATCTTCAAGGTCATCTCGTTTAATTCCTCTACACTGCAGATGAGAAACTGACATTCAGAGAGTCAATAACCACACGGCCTGAGTGTGGTTTGGGCCTTAGCCGTGGAGCTGCCTCAAGCTGGCCTCCTGCAGTGCCCAGTGGCCCATCAGGGCTTGAGGAAGCTAGCACATGCCAGGTGAGTTCAGTTTAGCAAATGCTACCTTAATAGTTAAATGAGTATCTTTTTTGGTAGAGTCTTCTTAAGCTTTAGTATGAGATATGTGAGTCTCCAAGAGAGGATATGGTAGACAGCTTTTTGTTTCCCCTCAGCATTTGGTAGAAGTAAAACTCCGTGGCATTCCCTTTGGGAGATACTGTATCATGTACATAGTTCTTAAACAGACCCCACTGGATCCATGCCCTTTAGAACAGTGCAGAAGGGCCTCCATCTGTGTCCTTACACAGGCCCAGTAAGTATTTAGCACAGGCAGTTTGCCCCTCACACATCCTCCATTGCTCCCCTCTTCTCCTCGCTCTGGGCATTCTTCTCCCTCTGCCAGCACTGCCCCTCTCATCTACCCCTCACTAGGTTTCAGCAACACGGTCTCCTGTCGCCTCGGCAAACCCAGGCCTCCTTCTGCCTTCTTGCTCCACAATGATCCGCCTCCTGTGGCCATCTTCTAACAGCTCTGTAGGCACTGCTGGCGGAGAAGGCGATGGCACCCCACTCCAGTACTCTTGCCTGGAAAATCCCATGGACAGAGGAGCCTGGTAGGCTGCAGTCCATGGGGTCGCTGAGTCGGGCACAACTGAGCGACTTCCCTTTCACTTTTCACTTTCGTGCATTGGAGAAGAAAATGGCAACCCACTCCAGTGTTCTTGCCTGGAGAATCCCAGGGACAGAGGAGCCTAGTGGGCTCCTGTCTATGGGGTTGCACAGAGTTGGACACGACTGAAGCGACTTAGCAGCAGCAGCAGAAGGCACTGCTGGCAGCTGCTCCTTTTCTTTGTATTTCTAGCCCCTCCTGGGCCCATAGACACCGTGAATAAAGGACGCTGCTTCTATTAGCCAAAAATGCATCTTGCTTACCCCATTTCACCACTGCTTACATTCAATAGCACGAGAATTTAGGAAAAGCACACACTAGGATGGGCACATGGTGTCTTATATTATTATTAGCTGCCCTGAATTAAGTCTTTCCTGTGTGCCAGGCACTGTGATAAGTGCTTTACATACGTGATCACATTTGTCTTCACTGTAGCCCTGTGGAACACACATGATTATTAAACCTGCTTGACAGAGACATAAACCGAGGCTCAGCAACGTTAAATGTCCCAGGTCACAGCCGGGAAAGGAAGTCAGGTTCCCACCCAATGACTTCATGTACACTCTGTTGAAGCACCTCCTACTGTTCAGAGCACTGCATCAGAGCATCCTGTCTACATGAAATGTCGGGTCACTCCTCCAACCAGTATAGATGTGTTTAAACATATTGAGGTATACTTCGGGAAGAAATTCCTATATGATTTTCCAGTATGTTTTCTTAAGGAAATAATATAGAGCAACAATAAACAATTAACCAGCTGAAATTTAGCTCCAGTTTATTATGTGAAGAAGGCTGAGCGCCAAAGAATTGATGCTTTTGAACTGTGGTGTTGGAGAAGACTCTTGAGAGTCCTTTGGACTGCAAGGAGATCCAACCAGTCCATTCTGAAGGAGATCAGCCCTGGGATTTCTTTGGAAGGAATGATGCTGAAGCTGAAACTCCAGTACTTTGGCCGCCTCATGCGAAGAGTTGACTCATTGGGAAAGACTCTGATGCTGGGAGGGATTGGGGGCAGGAGGAGAAGGGGATGACAGAGGATGAGATGGCTGGATGGCATCACTGACTCGATGGACGTGAGTCTGAGTGAACTCCGGGAGTTGGTGATGGACAGGGAGGCCTGGCGTGCTGCGATTCATGGGGTTGCAAAGAGTCGGACACGACTGAGCAACTGAACTGAACTGAAGTATGTGTTTGTAATAAGAGATACGTTTAAGGTAGTTTTTAAACTTAAACACCCCAATAGAAAACTTGTTTCAAGGAATCACTGTGTACATATTTTTTAGATTAAGCAATTAGACTGCTTCTAGAGCAGAAACAGAGTAACAGTGTTGTGAAATAAAATTTCTTCCTTCTTAACAGAGCCTATGAATCCTCAGATACTCAAAATACTAACTTATTACTTTGTTACTGTTGTTTAGTCACTAAGTTGTGTCTGACTCTTTGCGACCCCATGGACTGTAGCCCACCAGGCTCCTCTGTCCATGGGATCTCCCAGGCAAGAATACTGGAGTGGGTTGCCATCTCCTCCTCCAGGGGATATTCCCTGACCTAGGAATTGAACCCGCGTCTCCTGCATTAGGAGGAGGGTTCTTTACCACTGCATTGGTGGCAGTAATAAGTTGGATGTCCCAATTTACTACTAATATTAGAAATAATGTAATAATAACTTATTACTGATATCAATAATTAAGCAGCAGAGGAAAGATTTATCCTGACACTTATATGCTCAGTGGCGTCAGAATTATGTACTAATCTGTGCAAGAGCTGAGGTGCCTCGGAAGGCATGCCATCACCACCTGCAGCAGAATTAACTTGCAGTGCTTTTAGGAAATGGATGCATGTTAAGGACAAAGGCAAGAACAGTGTTGGCAACAGGCATAGGCTAAAAGGGAATTTCAGCTTGCCCCTCAGTACAACTGACTCCAAATAGGATCCCTGAAATTGAGAAGTCAGAGCTAGGGGGAAGCTAGCTCTGGAGGCAGGACTGCACAGCTCCTCACAGTCACAGGGTAGATGTTCTACAAGGGCTCAGTGCAGTAGCAGCAGCAGCTAGCCGCTGCGGTGTCTCTTTTTAGCAGGCAATTGCCCAAAGGCTCTCAAGACACCTGGCAAATAACTCTAGAAGCAGGTGCTGTTTCCCAAGGATCAGCAAGAACTGCACAGAACTCCACGGTGCCCAGTGCATGGCTGTTTAACATGCACAGCTTCCTGCTGGCCCTCATTTCAGGGGGAGCTTCAAAAAGAAAGGACCCTATTTCCTTCTTCTTCTCTGGCCCTGGTCATGCTCACTGTAAGCCTTAACATTTTTTTCTGTCTTGGCTAGTTAATTCCCACATAATGAGTGGAAAAAGACCACAAGCATGGAGACATCGTGAAACTGTGCTTCTAAAGGTGAGCTAATGATGAGGTAAAAAGCTTTCAGGTTAACAATAAACGGTATAAAAATAGCTACTTCTATTTTTACGTGCTCTAGGTGCTAAGCACTGTGTGCCTTGCAATCATTTTTCCCTTTATTCCTCATGCCAGCCCACAAAGCAGGCACTGATCAACACTGTTTAACAGATTAGGAAACTGAGGCTGAGACAGAACTTATTCAAGGTCACACATTCAGCAAGTGGCAAAGTGTTGAAGTCCAAAGTACTAGAGCCCCCCAACCCCCAGTCTTGAGAATTGGTCTCATTATGGAGAGCCCTGGCTCACAGGGAAGTAAGTGCCTGGCCCAGCTTTGCTGAGTACACAGAACAAGTGTATAGCCTGTGCCACAAAGTTATATCAGGGGTCTCTTTCCAAATTCCTTTGTGTGTGCCAACCCTTCTGACAGGGACCACGTCTACCTCATTAATATCACTCACTGCCTATCCTAGGATGCAGGCACATACCTGGTACTTAAGTAATCATTGTTGATTGGTGCTTTTTGCTGTAAACAATGATCCTCTCCATTTGTTCAATAGACACACATTGAAGCCCACTTCTGTGCTGATGATGTTCTAATTTCTGTGGGAAATAGAATGAAAATGCTACTCAACTTGCCCTCAAAGAAACGACTTTGGAACAAAAAGAACACCGAGAGCTAAGCAATAGATATGACAGGGTTGGGCTAGAATGTGTCATCACTGTTTGAAAAGGGACTGATACACAACCTGGGTAAGCAAGGCCAACAACTCTAGCCATATCTGTAATAATTTTATGCCTCATGACTAAGTCCAGACATAGCTTTTTTTTTAAAAAAATCAGGGTCATATCCAGTGACAGTCTAAATTTGTACTCCAAACACCAGTACTCCATTATACTACTTATTCATACTAATATATTCTTGTTCTGTTGTGATCCTACTCATTTAAAATGGGCACCACTCTCTCCTTATAATGGCTTACAGGTATGTATTCAATTTACTTCTTTCCTCTGTAAGGAAAAATGGCTGTGGATCTCACACGGATGCTACTGAGCAGAATGACCTTCAGCGGATAGAGATAAACAAGAGCTGCTTTTCATCTCTCAACCATTGATTTTCTGCAAGGCAAACCACAAAGCTGCTTTGAAGTCCAGGGGAGAGCTGCAAGGGAAGGAGGAGATAAAACTGAAGGGAAGAGTGGATTTGAAATGAAGTTAATCTCTATCATCGAGGTGTAGATGACTATTGGCAAAGCTGAAACGGCCAGATTTTATCAAGAGAGAATAATTTAGATTATTCTTAGAAGAAGGTATTTTAAGTTGGTAAAACTGGGTTAGGGGAAGGGGAGTGTAGAAAACAAAGAGAAATCTGAAAAGATCTTGGATAAAACTTATCGACTTAGCAAAAATGGTTGCTTTTCACCAAACAGTAGCCAACGTGTAGTGTGCAATCTTATCACCATTCATAGAGCCTTCCCCTTGTGTATATTGTATAATAGGACCATATTTATGGATTGTAAGAGTAATCGTTATTGTGTCAAATTTCTTATTTAAAAACAACATGGTAGATAAACAATTTGGCTTGATGGTTTTATAGAACAGTTAGGACCTTTATAAAAATTGTAAACATGTTACATTTGAGTAACACTTTTCCTTTTATAAAATGCTTTTTCATGAGCTCCAGCATAAGCCTGGGAGACAGGCTGGATCAGTGCTCTTATTCCTGTTTCATATAGGAGGAACTTGAGCCTTAGAGAGCCTCAGTGAACTGCACAGGGACATGCCGACAGCCACAGTGGAGAGGCAGAAGATTCCAGATTTTCTTACTCTTGGTCTCCCTGTGCGTTTTGTTGCTTCAGTTGTGCCCAACTCTTTGTGACCACACGGACTGTAGCCCACCAAGCTCCTCTGTCCATGGGATTCTCCCTGCAAGAACAGTAGAGTGGGTTGCCATGCCCTCCTCCAGGGAATCTTCCTGACCCAGGGGTCAAACCCGCGTCTCTTACGTCTCCTGCATTGGCAGGTGGGTTCTTTACCACTAGCGCCACCTGGGAAGCCCTGGTCTCCCTGTATGCTCCCCCTAATCTGTGGTTTCTTAAGGGAGAGGAAAACTCTCTTTTCTTTTCCTCTTTCTAAACTTGCACTTTCTCTCAGAATGGTCTTCTGACAATTCTTTATGCAATAGTGTTGGGATCTTGAAATATATTAATATTTCCTATTGTTGAGGTGTCTGGAGGTTGAATTCTGATAGGAGGTTTGGAGGCCCTGCTCTGAGGACAGTGTTCTCCAGTGTTCTTGCCTGGAGAATCCCAGGGACGGGGGAGCCTGGTGGGCTGCCATCTATGGGGTCGCCCAGAGTCGGACACGACTGAAGCGACTTAGGAGCAGCAGCAGCTCTGAGGACAGCCACAGGGGATGGAGGTTGAGCTTCCAAATAGTGCTGCAGGAAGCGAGATTTACCAGAATTCTGGGGGGCTTAGGGTACTCAGTGTTGTGAAAGGAAAGATCCTTGAGAAAGTTCAACCCCTCTCTCAACCATAACCACTAAACAATTGCCAGCCAATCTGAAACCCCAGCCCAGAATTCTTCCTCATTCCAGCCTTCCAAGATCTGGGTAAACAAAAATATACATGCCATGTCAGGGGCAAGGTGTCATTGAGGAGTTAGGATATCACCTACCCTTGAGACACTGATAGCTGAGTCACACATGTGCTCTCATGGGGCAACAAAAGCATGACCGGGGCCAAGACGTGTCAGGTTTAGCATCTATGCTGGGATGACAGATTTTAGAGCTGCCAGTGGGATCCTTTGGTAATCTTTATACAACTAATTTGTATCAGATATTTAACTTATCATTTTGTTCATATCCTAGAAATCATCTTTTTGTTCTAGCTGGTACGTGATAATGCTCTAGTAAAATTTGAATCAGTCTTTACAATAAATGCATAGCACCTTTTTAAAAGGCTCACTTAATGTCCTAGGCAGGACAAGGTAATTGAAAGGGCTAAATAATTGCAATAATTTCCTCATTAATTTATGTTTTTTATTTTATTGAATTAATTTAGCTGATAGTAATGAACTTCAATATGAATTTTTATATTACTTCACTTAATCAAAAGGGGCAGTTTTAAATTCATTTCAGGATGTTAATAATAACTAAAGAATTAATTATGTATAAGGCACTTAATAAAGTCAGCTTCTACTTGAGCTACTGTCATCTTATGGGATAGTTTCTGTGTAAGTATGTAACATCTTGCTTTCTGTTAAGTTATAAAAGTCACCGCTGCAATTTTAAAATAGTTGTTATATTGTTGCATAAGCTTCATGTTAAAATTACATTTCCAGAACTTACAGTGAAATGAGTTGGTTAAGATGTTAATTATTTATTAAAATCATCTCCTTTATTTCATTCACTTACACATATGCAATTTTAAAAAAATATGTGATTTAGAAATCAGCATATTTTGGAATAGGTACTTAAATGCCTAATCGGCACATTTCATGCTCAATAGATTTCATAAAGTATTAGTTAACTAGCAGCCCGATAAATAAATACTATAGGTATATTTATTTACGAACTAGTTCTTCTGAATTAGGTCTTTTCTGTTACCTGGGATGCTGTTAGACTTAATCCCTGTAGGATTCATATTAGTTAATTTAAAAAGTGGGAGGGCTAGTTTTAAAAATTATCTTGGTACCAGGAAAACACTCACCTCAGGTGTCTTTTTAGGCACCAAATGGTTGTATAAATCAAGACTACCTGGTATCAACATTAGGGCATGCTGATATGAAAAAAATTCTTGTTACAAACTAAATGTAGATAAACCACAATTTAGGGCAACTATCCAGTCATTGCTGTAGTAGCCCCAAAGTAGGGGTGAAAAACTTTTTAACACTGATCAGCCTCCACCAGATTAATTTGAGAAAGTACAGAACTCAAACTAACCTCCTAGCTCTGAATCAATCTTTTTTGATGTCTTTTTGTTTTTTTCTACACAGAGATAAATAGATAAATCACTGGAAGCTGATTCTTCCTGTTTCTACTAGTTTCTCATGGTGGGGCCTTCATGCCAAGCCATATCTCAGGAAGGCCTCTGCAGAGCACGTGGAGAACAGGTGTAACACTCCTGGGACAGAACCTCCTTTATAAACAGGAATCAGGCTCAGAATAAGGAGTTACTACGATCAAACTGAGCTTTGGTCACTGCCTCCAGCGCAGTGTTACACACCTCCATCCACAGTTCCTCATGTACTCTGTCTACCGGATCTAATCCCTTAAATCGAATTGCCACCTCCACTGTATAATCATACGGGACTTGATTTAGGTCACACCTAGATGGTCTAGTGGTTTCCCCTACTTCCTTCAATTTAAGCCTGAATTTTGCAATAAGGAGGTTCATGATCTATGCCACAGACAGCTCCATGCAAATAGAAGGGGAAAAAGTGGAAGCAGTGACAGATTGTATTTTCTTGGGCTCCAAAATCACTGCGGATGGTGACTGTAGCCATGAAATTAAAAGATGCTTGCTCCTTGGAAGAAAAGCTATGACAAACCTAGACAGCATATTAAAAAGGAGAGACATCACTTTGTCAACAAAGGTCCATCTAGTCAAAAGTTACGGGTTTTCCAGTAGTCATCTACAGATGTGAGAGTTGGACCATAAAGAAAGCTGAGCGCTGAAGAATCGATGCTTTTAAATTGTGGTGCTGGAGGACTCTTGAGAGTCCCTTGGACTGCTAGGAGATTAACTCAGTCAATCCTAAAGGAAATCAACCCCGAATATTCATTGGAAGGACTGATGCTCAAGCTGAAGCTCTAAAACTTTGGCCACCTGATACAAAGAGCCTACTCATCAGAAAACACTCTGATGCCGGGAAAGATTGACGGTAGGAGAAGGGGGCAACAGAGGATGGGATGGTTAGATAGCATCACTGACTCAATGGACATGAATTTGTCCAAATTCCAGCAGATAGTGGAGGACAGAGGAGCCTGGGGTGCTGCAGTCAATGGGGTCACAAAGAGTCAGACATGACTTAGAGACTGAATAAAACCAAGTGTTCATACTGACCACTGCATTAGATGTTTTATCCTGTAATCTTGTATTGCTATACATAATTAATGATGGTGTGTGAGCACAGAGATTGCTTTTAATCCTTATTACATATTGAAATAAAAGATTCTCTTTTATTGGTTGCACATTAGTATGCAAATTACTCTTTGTGTCATTTGGGCTCAATCCAGTGATCATATTCCTCCCATGCCTTTCAGGTCCTTAATAACCTGATGTGAAATTCATGGAAATGAATGCATGGTACATGAGATTACTAATGATCTTAAAGATAATTTTAGAAAAGATATAATATCTGACAAGTAATAAATCATCAAGATTGTTTACCTCAGGTATAAAATTAATTTTTTTTAAGATAGCAAACTATCTGACCTATGACCGAACTGACTATATGACTTAACTGATCTCTGATCTAACTAAAGTGTATTTCTTCTCTTTTATGAATAATAGACCTAGAAACTAGCTAACTAACCTCTTTCCTTGTAGTCCCTCTCTTTGGCTTTCCACGTGTTACTGGGAGGCTGATACAAGGACTTCTCCAGTTCTTCAAGCCTGGTGCCTAGCAAAGACATAGAAGGCAAAGGTTAAAGGCCAACTTTGACCTGGTATATCAAGGACTTGACTGTTTATAGAAACACTGTAGAAGTGTTTTCTGGGTAATCCTGTCTTGGAGTTGAAGAGGTAACTTAATATATAGCAGGAGTTCCTGAGAACAGTGGTTCTTCCCTCAGTTTGGGGGAATGCAGATACTTAACTGTGTTTCTTTTCTTGGAAATCTTTACTGTTTTCTGAGGGAATATGGAAGGGGCAGTGAGAGAGGCGTCTGCCAGGAGTTAATACTAAGTGATACTTCTACATCATAAAGTTAACAGTGAGCTTAGTCAACATTTTTTTGTGCTTTATTTTCATATCCTATGCATAATATAGGAATCAAGATTGCCGGGAGAAATATCAATAACCTCAGATATGCAGATGACACCACCCTTATGGCAGAAAGTGAAGAGGAACTAAAAAGCCTCTTGATGAAGGTGAAAGTGGAGAGTGAAAAAGTTGGCTTAAAGCTCAACATTCAGAAAACAAAGATCATGGCATCCGGTCCCATCACTTCATGGGAAATAGATGGGGAAACAGTGTCAGACTTTATTTTTCTGGGCTCCAAAATCACTGCAGATGGTGACTGCAGCCATGAAATTAAAAGACGCTTACTCCTTGGAAGGAAAGTTATGACCAACCTAGATAGCATATTCAAAAGCAGAGACATTACTTTGCCAACAAAGGTCCATCTAGTCAAGGCTATGGTTTTTCCTGTGGTCATGTATGGATGTGAGAGTTGGACTGTGAAGAAGGCTGAGTGCTGAAGAATTGGTGCTTTTGAACTGTGGTGTTGGAGAAGACTCTTGAGAGTCCCTTGGACTGCAAGGAGATCCAACCAGTCCGTTCTAAAGGAGATCAGCCCTGGGATTTCTTTGGAAGGAATGATGCTAAAGCTGAAACTCCAGTACTTTGGCCACCTCATGCGAAGAGTTGACTCATTGGAAAAGACTCTGATGCTGGGAGGGATTGGGGGCAAGAGGAGAAGGGGATGACAGAGGATGAGATGGCTGGATGGCATCACTGACTCGATGGATGTGAGTCTCAGTGAACTCGGAGTTGGTGATGGACAGGGAGGCCTGGCATGCTGCAATTCATGGGATCGCAAAGAGTTGGACATGACTGAGCTACCGATCTGATCTGATGCATAATATAACACAGGCCTGACCAAAATTTGTCCTGTAATAAGTGTGTAATGGGTCAAAATTGGTGTTTTTTACCTTCTCCATTTGTATGTTGTAGACAGAGAAATGTGTTAAGAATCAGGAAAGCAGAATTGTAATTTTGGATCTTTTACTAGCTATGTGATTTGCACAAAATCATTTCACTGTTATTGTTTGGGTAATGATGTTTGGATTGGATGATCTTTAAATTTATCTTCATGATTTATAATCTACAGGTAATATGCTGAGCATAGGATGGTCAAAATCAGTAGCTTTCTGCTAAATATTATTAACTGGCTTTCAAAAAAATAAAAATGAGTGCAAAGAAAGCCATGTTTCATGATGTCTATTTCTAAATACTCCTGCCATGGCCAATTTTAAGCTACCAAGGTCACTGAATGTGGAACTGGGAAGAAATGGGCACATTTAGCAGTTCCAAGCCAGTAGGAACAGTTCTAACAAACTATAAGCCTGAAAACAGTAAATTATCCTACCATAAAAGACTGAAGAGTATGCAAATAGAGTTGAGAAGAAATTAATAATGGTAAAAAAAAAAAAAAAAGAGTTTCCAGCATTAATGAGAAAATTAATGCATGGACTGTCTCAATTTTTAGTACTTTAATGATCACACTGTAACTGCTTTTTAAAAGATTGGTAGGCCATGTAATGTTTTTCAAAAAGTCACAGCTACCTATTACGACAATAATAGTTTCAAAAGTTGACTCTTTCAGTGTGGCAAGAAGCCGTATTTAGAATCTGATCTAAGGCTTTAAATGCATTTGCTGTAGCTCTGAGATTAGTCTTAAGCCAAGGCAGGACAGTGTTTACGTCTCCATCACCCTGAGGATTAGTACATGATATCAAGGAACGCCGGCAATGCTGTAGCTGGGCACCTGGGCACTGCTTATTGGCCACCGTGAGCATTAGAACAGAGCGGTATTGAAATGCTGCAAACAATGAAAACTAAAAATGAGTCCTCTCAAAGGGAGGAGAAAAGATATCAAAGATCATCACTCCAAGAGGAGAGAGTAGGCCTGAAAGTCACTAGTACCAGCTACAAATATAACAGTCTATCTACAGAATATGGAATTTGCCAAGATCCAGGTTTAGTCTTCATGTGACAAGCACCTATCATAAGATATTAACAAGAAAATTACTCAGAGAAGACAAAAATACATGTAACTTAAAAAAAAATGGCAAACTTTTTAAATAGCTTATTTACAATGTGTACTAGTTGTAGGCAGAGGCTTTACCATCTGAGCCACTAGGGAAGTCCAGAAGTTTGATATAATTCATGCTCTCATTTGTTATTTTCTGGCTGTGCTGGGTCTCTGTTGCCATGCGAGCTCTTCCGTGGCTGCTGTGAGCCAGGGCACTGTCTAGTTGTGGAATGCAGGCTTCTCACTGTGGTGGCTTCTCCTGTTGCAGAGAACGGGTTCTAGGGCGCGAGGGCTTCAGGAGTTGCAGCTCCTGAGCTCTAGAGCACAGGTTCAGTAGCTGTGGAGCAGACACTTCCCTGCAGCATCTAGGATCTTCCCAGATCAGGGATCAAGCCTGTGTCTCTTGCATTGGCAGGCAGATTCTTTACCACTGAGCCACGAGGGAAGGTCCATTACTCTCCTTTTTAAACAGTCAGGTAAACACATGACCTGAAGCCTGTCCTAGTCTGGGGACTTAATCCAGCCTTTCCATTGAATGTCTCCATCTGTCTAAAACAGATGTCTTCCCTCAAAATAACAGGCCATGACCATCTTCCCTATAGTTTCCCGGATTTGGCTGAAAGCCATCTCTAATCACTTCACGGAGCAAAGAGTTCTCTGAAACTGTCACTTTGTAAAGGAGTCTTAGTACCAACTCCTTACCAGAAGACCCAAAGCCTCTATCCCTATGAACTTCAGCTCCTAGGGCCTATATTGATATCTGATATCCCAGCTCCTCTTTATAGCTGACATCAGAAATTTGTTTTATTCTTTCAGTCTTGGTTAAGTATGAGATATTTTTATTAACATTTCTAAATTTAGCATTTCTATGTTTTGGAAAGTAGATGCAACTAGCTTAGTTTATCCTGTTGTACAGAATTTTAGAGTTGGGTAAAATATTAGAGATCCTATCTTTACTCCATGAATTGAATTTTCAATTTATTTATATATCATCAGGTACCAGATGAGTTTGGCACTTGAAAAAAATTACCTGGATTTCTTATATTCATATCAAATCTCTAAGCTAGAGATTCAATTCTACATACAGCAAGTATCGCCAGTGTACTGGGCTGCTGAAGATAACAAAAGGTATAAATTATAGACTCTGACTTTAAAGGGAGCTCATATTTTAAAAATAAAGGTTCCAAATGTGAACAGATAATTGCAAAATGATGTAACAAGTCTATTACTAGAAGTATGAATGGAATGCTTTGATAGACTTGAGGCTCAATGCAGCACACAGAAGTCAGAGAAAACTGGAGACCATGCTACTGGTGCTAGATTATGAAGAATCTGTAAATGTATGTGTGCGTGTGTGTGTCTGTGGAGCTGGTGGCGGTAATAAGGACATTCCAGGCAGAGGGACATGAGTCTGAGTGAACTCCGGGAGTTGGTGATGGACAGGGAGGCCTGGCGTGCTGTGATTCATGGGGTCGCAAAGAGTCGGACACGGCTGAGCGACTGAACTGAACTGAACTGAGGCAGAGGGAAGAGACTGCTGATGCCAAAATAAACACTGCTGATAGTGACTGTGTAGGAGTCAAAAATACATTAAAAAAGGACCTCTACAAGTCACGGGTTATATAGGGTTTAATTCAACAAACGGTTGTGGGGTCAACTTTGTTGAAACCATCTGCCATCGAAAAACATACCCTGTATGTAGATATGGCAGGGATTGTATGCTTGCTTATTTTACTGTTGAGAATATTAAATATTATTCATAATTTGAATGTTTTAAAAAAACTTCCAAGTTTTTCAAAATAAGCCTAAATGTATCATTTTAAGAAAGAACAAAGGCAAAGTTGTAACGGAGGCTGGCCACTATTATGTTCTCACACAGCCACCCTCACAACTCAGGTCTTCACCCTCTCTCACTACCTACCACCCTATTCAGTTCACATCTCTGCTCCTCCATCTTTCTCTGCTTTTTCAGGAAGGCAAAGTTAAGACTCCGAAGCACTTCTCCCAAACAATCATCAGTGCTACACTGATTATGCAGTCAAATAAGTCATCAAAGGCTGAAGGAATGGATAGGACGACTTATTTTCTTAACCAGGGTAGATGATGGTAAATGATGTTAGAGGAATCATGGTAAAATTTTCTTTTCTCATTAATTCTCACATTTTTCTTTGTATATTCTCTGGAGATCACAGAATGATACAACCATTGATTATGTCAGTGTCTTGCAAGGAGTAGTATTTTATTTGGTGAATGACTGAATATAATTTAATTGAGCAAAAAACCCAACACAGCTGCTGGGAGAACTTGACATCTACGTGCAAGAATGAAGTTGGCTACTTATCTCACTCCATACATAAAAATCAAATTAAAGATCTTGGAAGGGGGTCAATGGGGAATGCCTGCTTATAGGTAGAGGATTTCTTCTTTGGGTTTTGAAAATGTTCTGAAATTAACAGTGATTATTGCACAGGTTTGTGAATCTACTAAAAAACATGAATTATACATTCTAAAAGGGTGAATTTTAAGGTATATAAATTATATCTGAATAAAAAATATAGATGACAAAAAACCCCAAAACAAACTGCAGTCATAAAACCATAGTCTGGAAAGTTGGACTGAGGTTCTTATTGAAATATTCTACTTATGTAGTCCTAATACTGAAAAGAGAAATACAAGTTAAAGATAAAAAAGAACATGTTGTAGTTAAAACAAAATTGAAAAGTCAAAAAGACATACTGTATTTTAATAATTCTAATATGCATATTTTTTCACATTTCTGAAATGGAAATGAATCTTATAATTGATAGGGTGTCACAGTTTATTTGGCTGCATTTTTCTTTCTTCATGGTGCATAAAATTGTGATATATCTTAGATTCAATGAAATGTCTGATTTTTAGGATTATGTGGCAGAGGCTGCCAGCTGTCCTTCAATGTGTTCTCCTCTTCCTAAACAGTAATAAAAACTTTAGCTGGGTAAATGACTGCCCAGTCAAAACTATATTTCATGTTTTCTTGATAGCTAATTGTGGCCACATGCCTAAGTTCTGGCTAATAGTATGTATGCAGAAGGAACATGTGCAACTTCTGGTTTGTGCCCTTAAAGAGAAGGAACATGCCCTCCCTTCTCTTTTTCCTCCCTATTTTTACCTTCTCTTCTTTTTCCTCCTCCCTCCTCTGAGATTCCCTTCCTTCCAAACTGCGGATGTGATAGTGGGAGTTGAACAGCCATCTTGATCTATGGGATAGAAACCGTGTTGAGGGTGGTAGATCAATGAAAAAAGACACCTGAGTTCTTAATAACCATGAATTCAATACACTAGCCCTACATTGACTCTGTAGGGTGTTACATGAGAGAAAAATAAAGTTTTATTTTGTCTAAGTCACTCTTATTTTTAGTGTCTCAGCTACAGAAGCTGAACAATATTCTATATAATATGAATAGTTTCTGACTGTCATTTTTTTAGAACTGTTATTACTTTCTCCAATAGGCTAAATAATGCTCCCTCTAAACACACACACACACATGTCTGGGCCAAAAATGAGATACCAAATGTAACATGTACTTATAAGGAATGTATGGTGAATAGCTTTTCACTTTTCTTTATCATGGGAGAATGATTTCAGCCCACATTCAGTCTATATTCCTAAAGAATACCGCTGTTAGGACTATCTGTTCAGTGTTGTGGGAAGACAGCCTTTTCAGTGCAGCAAGATTTCTTGATAATGCTAAACCTGCCTCGTCAATTGAATTCTTCTGGCTTTGTGTTGATGTGGTAAAAATACATGGTCGGATTTCACCATTAAGAAAATTCTTTCAGCAATACATGTACAGTCAAGTTTGATTCCTGGATAGCTGAACATTTGGGTCATGCATTTTAAAAAATAAATGTCTCATGACAAAACTTTATGAAGACATAACAATCTGGAAGTCTGGCTCTGTCAGAGTGGCAAGGGTGTGGACAGTGTGCTGTGGGGGGTGCAGCTACTCTGTCCTTTTAACAGCGATGCTCTTGTTCTTCATATTTGAGGAGAAGGAACGGTGAGGAGGCCTGTGGGCTTGATTTTATTAATGCCACCATCTAGAATACAGATTCTTGGATATTTCATCTTCACAAGATGAGCTGCAAACTGAAAAAAAAAAAAAAAGGACAAATTTATAAAGGATACACAAAATTGATATCTGTCTAATCCCATTTTTTTCTCAAGCTGCCCCACTCCAGTACTCTTGCTTGGAAAATCCCATGGACAGAGGAGCCTGGTGGGCTGCAGTCCATGGGGTCGCGAAGAGTTGGACACGACTGAGCAACTTCACTTTCACTTTTCACTTTCATGCATTGGAGAAGGAAATGGCAACCCACTCCAGTGTTCTTGCCTGGAGAACCCCAGGGATGGGGGAGCCTGGTGGGCTGCCGTCTATGGGGTTGTACAGAGTCGGACACGACTGAAGCGACTTAGCAGCAGCAGCAGCAGCAGACAAAACAATGGTGATATCACTGCTGTCACTGTTTTATCAACGAATCATTAATTTAGTTTTTAATATAAATTAAATCCCTCTTTCAAACGTATTCATGCTATGGTATAAATGTGTCTCTTTAGTTCTCTTTTAAACTTGTTTGAATAGGCAGTAAATATACATGGTAAACAGTTCTAACAATATAAAAGGGTAAAAAGCAGTGAGACCTAAACTCCTCTTACATTTCTTCTTAGTCCCCCACCCCCAGAAATCATTAACATTCCTATTTTTCCTATATCTTTCCAGTGATTGCCAAAACATTCTCATCTATATTTTGAACAATTTTTATAGTATTTTCAACATATTAGTTATTGCAATTATGTGCACAATATCCCAGAGAGGGCCAATGTTGTTTAGTTGCTAAGTCATGTCCGACTCTTCTGTGACCCTATGGACTACAGCCCTCCAGGCTCCTCTGTCCATGGGATTTCCCAGGCAAGAATACTGGAGTGCATTGCAATTCCTTTCTCCAGGGGATCTTCTGGATGAGGGATAGAACCCATGTCTCCTTCACTGGCAGGTGGATTCTTTACTGCTGAGCTACCAGGGAAGGGAGGGCCCATAAACTGGTTCTAACATGTTTTTGGAGCAACTGCAATGAACAGTTCGAGACTATAAACTTGGAATAAATAGGAAGGACTGCTCTAAGAAGTCTTCTAGATGCCTAACAAAGCAGGGCTTTGAAAAATTATCAAGACATACACACTCCCTGGCTTGCCCATGTCTATGTATCCAGGATCGTGGATTATCTTTCTCTACTCCTTGTACTTGAGTTGTGGACTGTAATCAGTCCCCTGATAGGGATCACTTTAGGACTCAAGAGTCTTTTTTGTTGTACACTGTTGGTTGGAAACAGGCTCCAACTCCCACCAACTCCTGGGTTTTAGTTTCTCCTGAAAACAAACCCCCTCCCACCTGCCTAATTTCTACTTATTTCCCTACTCAGGCAATTCCTTGTCTAGGAGCCAAGTTTGCATTAGGAGGCCCTCTTCTCAGCCCCCAGGCTTTTTGTGCAAGACTTTATCTTTGGCTTACAGCAATGTAAATTGCCTATTTAAGAGTCTGCTTCTCTAGCAAACTGTAAACTCCTCTAGGACAGTGACAGTGTTGTTTATGTTTATTTGTTTTGGCCACACTGTATGGCATGCAGAATCTTAGTTCCCTGACTAGGGATCGAACCTGTGCCCCCTGCCATGGAAGCGCAGAGTCTTAACCATTGGACTGCCCGGGAAGTTCCCGTATATATTTTTTTAAATTTTATTTTATTTTTTAACTTTACAATATTGTATTGGTTTTGCCAAATATCAACATGAATCTGCCACAGGTATACAAGTGTTCCCCATCCCGAACCCTCTTCCCTCCTCCCTCCCCGTACCATCCCTCTGGGTCGTCCCAGTGCACCAGCCCCAAGCATCCAGTATTGTGCATCGAACCTGGACTGGCGACTACTCTAGTCCCCGTATATTTTTATCTCTAATGCCCTGGACATGGCAGGGACTCAATATACGCCTATTGATCTGAACTAAACTATGATACAGGACAAATAACTGAGGGAAAAAGAGTGAAGTAGAGAAGGTTTTCTTGGGCTCTCTGGCATTCTCTCTCTATCTGTATGTGGTGTCCTGTTCCTCCTCCTTGGGTGTTTGTGTCCTCACGTTCTTCTCAATTACTTTATTATAAGCTGATCTCAGATCCTTCAAGAAAAATGACTAATACTTGCTCACAATGCTGTTGTTTCTTGGGAGTATTTGAAGCTTATCTGAAGCTTAATATTGGTGGAATCTCAAGCCAGCAGTCTTGACTTTATGGTTCAAGAGAATCAGCTGAGTGGTTTGGTCAGGGTAACTTCAAGGCCTCACTCAGAGATTCTGCTAATAAGCAATAGATCCAGGGCTCAGAAATGTGTTTTTGTTGTTGTTGTTGTTGTTTTTAAACAAATACCATTAGATGATTCTAAAGCAGGTCTGTGGACAATATTTTCAAAAATACTATCTTAAGCCCAAAGGATAAAGGTATTGGTAAGTAGGTAAAACAGATGTTGCTGGATTTGGATCTTAGCAATTTTCAGAACAACTCACAGAAATGGACCTCAGTATTGCTGACCCCACTTATCTTTTCCATTTCTGTAGAGCCTTAAGAGATTCAAAGGCCATGTACCTTTCAAACCCTAAACTCTTCCAGAGCCACTGAGAGTCTCCTTAATAGTAGTTAAGTATTTAAGTAGTTGAAGAGAAACAGTACCCCTTGATCCAAAAGGTATCATGTGAGCTAGAGTGCAAAGAGAGCTGATCTTCATCCTGTTCTTCCTGCTTATTTATCCTTGAACCCCAGTCCTTCAGAACAGAGGCACCAGACTCATCTGCCCTGAGTCGTTGCAGGCAGCAAGCCCCTGGTACTATATGATTACTGAAACACCTTGGCTTCATTCTCCCACATACAGTGATACAATTACCATTTAGGTCGAAATTCTAAAATAAACATACCATTACTCAAAAGGTCTTGTGGATAAGCAGTCTTAGCGTTCAGTACTTTCAAAACACTGTAGAAGTCAGAAAATGAGTAAGACAGGACTTACTGTACATTTAACTAATCGCTCTGAAACTCTGCTGTAGAGCTGGAAAGTCCCCACTGTTATTTTAAGAGGAGGGACATAACAAGTAGGTTACTATTGAGCTGGAAACTGGTAAAGGCAAAGCAAGCAGAACTGAGCATTTTATAACAAGCAGACTGCTGCAATGTGGGAGGTCTAAGAAGAAAAGCAGAAATGGAGCAACAAGGAGATGGCGCACGTTTAGGTGCCTTGAAAAGAGGCAAGCCTGTGCTTAAGAAAAATAGCAAGTGTTGACTTTTCAGGTTAAGATTATGAGTTCTGCTCCCCCAGTCCTCTGCTTATTGTTCCAATGATCCATGTAACATACTGGGCCCTAACAGTGAAGCCATGACAGCATCTTTCCACTTCTGTGATAGAAACAGCTCTTCTCCATCTATTCATTCGTTCCTTCATTTATGTATCAATCAAACATTTCACTGAACACCCACAAAGTACCAGGCACTGTTGCAGTTTTTGCAGCACTTACAGTGGAGGAGACAGTAACAATATTCAGCAGTATTGCTATTATACAAGCAGAAGTTCAAGGTACTTCTGTATTTAACAGAGGTTTGGAGGGGGAGCTGTTGTCTTCTCCCCACTCCTCTTTCATTAGTGATACCTGGAGGGAATGAGAACCCAGGTGTGATGGCCACAGGCGTTATACCAATCTTTGAGGCTATGGCTGGACAGGTTAGGGAGGAAAGAAAGGGCTATGAATTAATTCACTGTGTGAAAACAGCCACGTCACTTATGGAGAAGACACATGGTGGAACAGAGGAGAACCAGGCATACAGAGTTCAGGTTTCATCCATCTTCTGCTCTCTGTCTGGCACCGGCTTCGGTGTGAAGGCCCTGGTGTAGACTGCAACTGAAACTCTGGGAGAGGCCTGACTTCAAGCAGAAATCACAAACCTAGACTTACTGAACAATATCCTTGGTAGAAGTGGCAATATATCATATTGGACCAGTGCTATGAAGCCATCAGAATCATCTAGGTGCTTTTAGTAAACAGTGATACCCAGGCCCACTCTAGATCAGTAAGAAGTAGAGTTTCTCGGGATGAAGCTCCAGTATCATTTTTGTTTTATTCACCTAGAATCCAATGTGATTTTATTGTGTAACCAGATTGATGGCAGCTTTATTAGATAACGAGATTCATTTGCTGTTCATGTTTGTTTGGGACCTCAAACTGTAATTCTTGTACGTATAGTCCAGTGTGGAGAGCAAGTCACTTTGTACTAAAAGAGGCTGCCATGTTGTGGGGCTGGAATTTGCAAGACCAAGTCTTGTGTGGAGACAATGGGGCTCCTCAAACTTGCACAATCAGTGTAGATCTTGGAAAAGACCCTGAGGCTGGGAAAGACTGAGGGCAGAACAGGGTGACAGAGGATGAGACAGTTGGATGGCATCACTGACTCAAGGGACATGAGTCCGAGCAAACTCCAGGAGATAGTGAAGGACAGGGAAGCCTGGCATGCTGCAGTCCATGAAGTCACAAAGAGTCGGACATAACTTAGTGACTGAACAACAATAAGAAGAAGACAACATCATACGTGGAGATGGCAGAATGTAGTATTTTCTGGGATAGAATTTTGGGAATTACGAGAGCAGTGGCAGCTGCATTTCTTGTGGGATGTACTCCCGTGTGGAGAGGCAAAGCTCTTGCATTTTTATCGTTCTTCTGGTTAGTGGGATCTGGCAGCGGTATTCGTTTCTAGGGTAGGCACACTTCAAATCAGCCCAGTCTGAAAATGGCAGGCTCTTGTGTGTGCCACTCATCTTGTTTTCTCTCTCTATCTTGCATCTTAGCTTGCAATAAGAGGCTGGCGTGTTTGTCCAAGGAAATCAAGTTCTACTGTAGGAGGACAGTGAGTGGAGAAGAAGGATTTTTGATCTGCCACAGAGTAGTGCAGGTTAACCAAGGCCAAGAAATCACAGCTGAGAACAGGTAAAAGGTGTGACAGGACTAGAGCAGGACTATGTTGTTTCTCACTGAGTATCCTAGGAATCTCTGTAGTAGAACGTATAGTAGGAATTTAAGGAATTTAAGTATAGCAGGAATTTAAGGAATTTAAGTATAGCAGGAATTTAAGAAAACCAGGCTCCTACGAGATTCTGCAAGGAGCGCATTGCAGATAATTAAGTTCCTTGATGTGAAAGTCTGGCCTTGTGAGCTTTAAGTTCATAGCGGGGACTTGATAATGGTCATGAATTGACCAACTTCCTGGTGAAAGTCAAACTGAGAAATCTAATATGAACAAAATATAGGTGATTTCTCCATCTAGAGAATAGGGTTGCCTTGGGTCAAATATAACTCAAGGTCTTGTCCTGACCCTTGAGATTTCTGGGGTCACTAATTAATGTCCAGATCATTTTAATTGTACAACTCAGTGATCCCAATTAGAAACATAACAGTTGTGACAAGCATTAGTAGGAAAGAGGTAGAAATACTGTATGATTTCACTTACATGTGGAATTAAAAAGAGGCAAGCTCACAGAAGCAGAGGTAGAACGGTGGTTGCCAGGAGTGAGGGGATCAGCGGGAGGAGATGGGCAGATGTTGGTCAAAGGGTACAAAGTTTAAGCTGTGCAAGATGAATAAATTCTGGAGATCTAATGTACATCATAGTGACTACAGTTACTATATACAGCAAGTATAACAGTACTGCATGGTATACTTGAAATTTGCTAAGAAAAAAATGGTAACTATGTGAAGTGATAGATACGTTAATTAGCTTGATTTTGGTGATCACTTAATAATGTATATATATCAAAACATCAAGTTGTACACATTTAATATATACAATTCTTCTGTGTCAATTATACCTTATTAATACTGAAACAAAAAAGAGGGCTATATAAGGTGTGAAACCAGTTTTCACAGTATTAACATCTAATAACAATTAGGCAGTGGCTACTTTACTTTCTTATTTCACTCACAGAAACAAAAATCAGCCGGAGGGCAAAACCAAGAAGGTGAACACAAGGTCAGTAATCATCTTACACCCTTATCAAAGGTACCTGTGACAAATAAGGAGCAGGACAGGTACTTCCAGGGTCTTAGTCTAGCATGTTATATACTGAAATATGGTTAATTATGCTTTAAGAAAAAAAATGAGAATTTACAAAAACAGATATTATATGGTCTAAGCTTTCTGGTCCATTTTTTTTAGAGATAACTATCCTAATGGTGTTTGGGATATTCAGGATCCATGCTATGGTATACATTAGTCTTCTATTCTTGGAACTAATCCTTGGGGATTAAGAAATGTGATAGTATAAAAATTTCATATTAAAAAACATTTTTAATTGCTTCATTTTATGTAAGAAGACATATAGATAATTGTAGTGCACTAACTCAACGTGTTTTCTCATTTAACTTTTCTGTTGTCAATGTTTTCTGTCTCCATTTCATCTCTTCCTATTCTCTTTCTCTTTACCTTTTCATTAAGAAAAATATCTAAAAATATGAAAATAGACATACATGAGTATAATCAGCCTGTAGGTATCCAACACCCAGCTTGAACAATCATAACTCATAGACAATTTATTTCATTTATTCCTCCTACTCAAGCCTCTCAACTACAATTATCATCTTGATATAAATCCCATATATCATTTAGCACATAAATATGTATCTCTGAAATAAAATGACTTAAAAAATATAACCATAGGATGACTAAAACATTCAATATATTAACAATAATACCTAATATAATTAAATATTCAGTAAGTGTCCAAATTTCTAATTATTTCATATATGTTACCTACTCATCCATCTCTCCCAATATACCGTATGCTCCATAAAAGTAAGGACTTTGTCCCAGAACAGTGTCTAGTTCATAGCATTTTCTCTAATATCTGCCGAATAACAGATCCATTTATTCAACAAATATTTTCTGAATACCTACTGTGTGTCAGGTATTATGCTAGGTACTGGTTAAGCTGCCTTATTGCCAATGGAGGAGGTAGAAAGGACTTTTGGGCAAACAGGAAGGAAATTGGTTCTGGTAAGAGTTAAATGCTATTTTCTTTTATCCTTTATTAATAGGGTATTCTTTCAAATTTTGCGTAAGTTGAAAGAGGAAAGGTGGTTTTTAAAAATGTCTTTAAAAGTTATCACTATAAAAAACATTTATACAAAAAAGTAATTATGATGTTTATATATAAATAATAAACTTTGTGATAATTTTTATGTAGAATCCAGAGAGTAGTCAGATGAGAGACAATGTCCTCTGTCATTTCCACAGTTAAGGAACCAAAGCAGATGAATGAATATGAAGACAGTACAGTGAAAATTTCATTTCTACTCTTGGCCTCCATTCTTAGTCCCTTTTCTCTCAGTGGGTTTGGTAATTTTTAATGGTATATGGGCCACTCAAGGGGTATATGAAAAAAAAAGATATGTTAATATTTTCATGTACAATGATAAATTCTTCTTTGTCTCTTCTGTTTTACTGTCATATGTGATTCTAACAAAATCCCAGAGGAATAAAGGAAAGGAAAATAATTTTAATGTTTTAAAGTACACAGTTTGAATAGAAATGACAAGAAAAATAAATACTTCCCAAAGTCACAAGATACGTCAGCACAACAGAAGTCAAGGCAACTTCTGCTCCATTGTTGGCTTTGTTTACAGCTCAATATCAGATTTTTTTTGTCTCACACATCCAAATGATATTTTCCCTTTCTTCCTTTTCCTTTTTCCTTTGATTTTTGTTTCCCTTGTTGATCATATGGATCACAGCCTTGTTTAACTCAAAGAAACTATGAGCCATGCTGTGTAGGGCCACCCAAGATGGACGAGTCATGGTGGAGAGTTCTGACAAAATGTGGTCCATTGGAGAAGAGAATGGCAAACCACTTCAGCATTCTTACCTTGAGAACACCATGAATGGTATGAAAAGGGAAAAAGATATACTACTGAAAGATGAACTCCCCAGGTAGGTAGGTGCCCAAAATGCTACTGGAGAAGAGTGGAGAAACAGCTCCAGAAGGAATGAAGAGGCTGAGCCAAAGCAGAAACAACACCCAGTTGTGGATGTGTCTTCTGGTGAAAGTAAAGTCCAATGTTTGTAAAGAACAATACTGCATAGGAACCTAGAATGTTGGGTCCACGAATCGAGGTAAATTAGAAGTGGTCAAACAGGAGATAGCAAGAGTGAACACTGACATTTTAGGAATCAGTGAACTAAAGTGGACTAGAATTGGCAAATTTAATTCAGATAAACATTGTATCTACTACTGTAGGCAAGAATCCCTTAGAAGAAATGGAGTAGCCCTCATAGTCAACAGAAGAGTCAGAAATGCAGTAGTTGGGTACAATCTAAAAATGACAGAATGATCTCTGTTCATTTCAAAGGCAAACCACTCAATATCACAGTAATCCAAGTCTATGTCCCAACCACCAATGCTGAAGAAGCTGAAGTCAAAGAGCTCTATGAAGAAATACAAGATCTTCTAGAACTAATATGAAAAAAAGATGTCGTTTTCATCATAGGGGACTGGAATATAAAAGTATGAAGTCAACAGACACATGGAGTAACAGGCAAGTTTGGTTTTGGAGTGCAAAATGAAGCAGGGCAAAGGTTAACAGTTTTGCCAAGAGAATGCACTGGTCATAGCAAACACCCTCTTCCAACAACACAAGAGATGACTCTACACCAGGACATCACCAGATGGTCAATTCTGAGATCAGAATGATTATATTCCTTGCAGCCGAAGATGGAGAAGCTCTAAACAGTCAGCAAAAACAAGACCAGGAGCTGATTGTGGCTCAGATCATGAACTCCTTACTGCCAAATTCAGACTTAAATTGAAGAAAGTAGGGAAAACCACTAGACCATTCAGGTATGCTCTAAATCAAATCCCTTACAATTTACAGTGGAAGTGAGAAATAGATTCAAGGGATTAGATCTGATAGACAGAGTGTCTGAAGAACTATGGACATAAGTTTGTAACATTGTACAGGAGGTGGTGATCAAAACGACCCCCAAGAAAAAGAAATGCAAAAAAGCAAAATGGTTGTCTGGGGAGGCCTTACAAATAGCTGAGAAAAGAAGAGAAGCAAAAGCCAAGGGAACAGGAAAAATTTAACCATCTGAATGAAGAGTTCTAAAGAATAGCAAGGAGAGATAAGAACGCCTTCCTCAGTGATCAATGCAAAGAAATAGAGGAAAACAATAGAATGGGAAAGACTAGAGATCTCTTCAAGAAAATTAGAGATACCAAGGGAAGACTTCATGTAAAGATGGCACAATAAAGGACAGAAATGGTATGGACGTAACAGAAGCAGAAGAGGTTAAGAAGAGGTGACAAGAATACACAAAATATCTATACAAAAAAGATTTTAATGACCCAGATAACCATAATGGTATGATCACTCATCTAGAGCCAGACATCCTGGAATGTGAAGTCAAGTGGGCCTTAGGAAGCATCACTGAACAAAGCTAGTGGAAGTGATGGAATTCCAGTTGAGCTATTTCAAATCCTAAAAGATGATGCTGTAAAAGTGCTGAATTCAATATGCCAGCAAATTTGGAAAATGCAGCAGTGGCCACAGGACTGGAAAAGGCCAACTTTCATTCCAATCCCAAAGAAAGGCAATGACAAAGAATGTTCATACTGCCACACAACTGCACTCATCTCCCATGCTAGGAAAGTAACGCTCAAAATTCTCCAAGCCAGGCCTCAACAGTACGTGAACTTTGAACTTCCAGATGTTCAAGCTGGATTTAGAAAAGGCAGAGGAACCAGAGATCAAATTGCCAACAGCTGCTGGATCATCGAAAAAGCAAGAGAGTTCCAGAAAATATCTGCTTCTGCTTTATTGACTATGCCAAAGCCTTTGACTGTGTGGATCACAACAAACTGGAAAATTCTTAAAGAGATGGGAAGGAATACCAGACCAGCTTACCTGCCTCCTGAGAAATGTGTATGGAGGTCAAGAAGCAACAGTTAGAACTGGACATGGAACAACAGACTGGTTCCAAATAGGAAAAGGAGTATGTCAAGGCTGTATATTGTCACCCTGCTTATTTAACTTATATGCAGAGTACATCATACGAAATGCCAGGCTGGATGAAGCAGAAGCTGGAATCAAGATTGCCAGGAGAAGCATCAATAACCCCAGATATGCAGATGACACCACCCTTATAGCATAAAGCAAAGAAGAACTAAAGAGCCTCTCAATGAAAGTGAAAGAGGTAAGTGAAAAAGCTGGCTTAAAAGTCAACATTCAAAAAATGAAGATCATGACAACCAGTCCCATGACTTCATGGCAAATAGATGGGGAAACAATGGAAACAGAGACTTTATTTTGGGGGGCTCCAAAATCACTGCAGATGGTGACTGCAGTCATGAAATTAAAAGACGTTTGCTCCTTGGAAGAAAAGCTATGGCTAACCTAGATAGCATGTTTAAAAGCAGAGACATTACTCTGCTGACAAAAGTCTCTCTAGTTAAAGCAGTGTTTTTTCCAGTAGTCATGTATGGATGTGAGAGTAGGACCATAAAGAAAGCTGAGTGCCGAAGGATTGATGCTTTTGAACTGTGGTGTTGGAGAAGACTCTTGAGTATCCCTTGGAGTGCAAGGAAAGCAAAACAGTCAATCCTAAAAGAAATTAATCCTGAATATATACATTGGAAGGACTGATGCTGAAACTGAAGCTCCAATACTTTGGCTATCTGATGTGAAGATATGACTCATTTGAAAAGACCATGATGCTGGGAGAGATTGAAGGCAGGAGGAGAAGGGGATGACAGAGGATGAGATGGTTGGATGGCATCACTGACTCAATGGATATAAGTGTGAGTAAGCTCCAGGAGTTGGTGAAGGACAGGGAAGCCTGGTGTGCTGTAGTTCATGGAGTCTCAAAGAGTCGGACTTGACTGATCGACTGAAAAACAATGAATCCAATCACTTGCACTAAAGCAAATTTTTCTTATATATAAGATATTAATATTTTGTAATAGAGACAATGGATTTTTACAATTTCTTGACACAAATACAAGTTATATCTTTTAATGGTTTTTGACAATCTCCTTTCAGGCTATCAGCTGGACTTTGTCTCCTCTCCTAAAATAATACATTTATAAGTGGCACAGTGGTAATGAATCTGCCTGCAATGCAGGGGAATGTGGGTTTGATTTTAGGGTTAGGAAGATCCCCTGGAGAAGGAAATGGCAACTTTTGCCTGGGAAATTCCATGGATAGAGGAGCCTGGCAGGCTACAGTCCACAGAGTTGCAAACAGTTGGGCATGACTGAGTGAGTGAGCACACACAAAGAAAAGCCCTACATCTTTTTGTTTTGTATTGTAGAATATTAAGTGTTTATAACTGGAAGGCTTCTGTACATACCCATATAGTTTTTACTCTCCTTTGAATTCCAGTCTGAACCTCTAAATACTTGACTGACATTTTTTTATTCTGGTGTCCCATGAGCACTTCAAACACAGTATATCCCAACATCATTATATTCCTTCCAAACCTACTTTATTGTCTCTTCCTTATCTATTAAAGGTATCAGCAATCTCCCCAAAATCAAACCTGAAAACTTTAAGGTAATATTTTACTTAAAAAAATCAAAACTTCCTTTGGCTCCATATTCAATTAGGCACAAAACTGTGCTAGTTCTGTGATTTATCTTTGATCCATTCCCTCTTTTCCATTCCTCAGCTCATACTTCATTTTAGATCCCAATTACTCTTGAATTAGTCCCTCAGTGGTTCTTGCATTTTTAGTTCTTCCTGTTCCATTTTACCCAGTACCTTGCTGCTGCTGCTGCTACTGCTATTAAGTCACTTTAGTCATGTCCAACTCTGTGCAATCCCATAGATGGCAGCCCACCAGGCTCCCCCAGCCCTGGGATTCTCCAGGCAAGAACACTGGAGTGGGTTGCCATTTCCTTCTCCAATGCATGAAAGTGAAAAGTGAAAGTGAAGTCACTCAGTCGTGTCCGACTCTTCGAGATCCCATGGACTGCAGCCCACCAGGCTCCTCCGTCCTTGGGATTCTCCAGGCAAGAGTACTGGAGTGGGGTGCCATTGCCTTCTCTGCAGTACCCTGCTACCTACATGGTAACATTATGGAGGACCTTTAGGAAATCCAGTAATTGTTATATAGAGATATGTTCCTTCGTAGGGCTAGTGCCCTTCAGCAAGATCGGTGGATTTCTTACAAGGAATAGCTTGCTTATTTATAGTCAGTAAGGGCAATCTGTAGTACCTAAAAGTTCTTATTCAACGTTTCATTTTGGTAATATTAAGTCTAAAGTTTCTTTGAATTTTGAGAATGACAAAAGAAATTCATTTTAGACTTATACTTGCTTATTCTTTAGGTTAAAGGTTAATGAGAAGGTTGTCCTTTAGTATCTTAAATAAGGTAAAAGAAGATAGTGACAGGATGTTACCAGATGCCTTGAGTCACATAGTAATAGCAGGGAGGCCATTTCCTGAAATCTCTTGAAAGTTGCAGAGCTTTGGCTGTCAGTCTCAGAGAAGCGCCTCTGTTGTCTTTTCTGAACGGCTGTTTGAGCTTTGCTGACACCGGGGGCTTAAGAAACTGTTTAGACAGTGGGAGACGGCAAGCTTAAGGCAGGAGGTCAACTAAAGGTAGAATCTGGATAGAATCTGGCACTGAAATAGACTGGGAATACAGGAAGAGTGAAATTCTTTAACTGGTCTCTAGTTCTTGGTGTTTTAAAATTTCAATTTCTTTGGGAGCATGGGCAAAAGAGAGGGGAGACACTTAAAAATAACTTTTCAAATGATTTTCTAAACTATAGCTGAGAATGTTACTTTCCTTCTTTAAAATCTTTAATAGCTCCCCACTGCTAAAATGTAAACTCCCTAGCATAGCATTGAAGGCCTTCTATAACCAAATACCCCACCCATCTTTCCAGCCTTATCTGTAGTTAAAATGCTCTTCAGAGAAGCCCTGTGCTTTCTAATCAGCCTGTGTTATTTCCTTTGCCTGGAATGTTCCCGCCTGACTACGCCCTCCTCTCAACACTTTACCTTACTGAAATCCTACTGATAATTCAAGATCTAGGTCTATTATCACCTTCCCCATGAAACTTGAGGAATCCTTCACTTAACTTGAAGAAATTCCTTCCTTCTCACTGATTTTCTACAACTTTAACTATAAATCTCATAGCACATTGCATATTCTACTTTTGAGTTTTAATCAGTTGTACATGTGTTTTATCTTTTTAATTAGATTTTTTCACTTCATACATGTCTTATCTTAATTAGATTGCAAGTTTTGTATGGCCAAAGCCTGCCTTTCTCATTTCTGCTTCCTCATAATAGTTTCCACCCTGTAGATACTCAATGTTTGTTGTCCTAAACTAAACTTGTAGTTGATATTAGCATTTTTTTCTATCCTCTTTTTACCAATTTCTGTAAGTGCACAGTCTACTGCAAACTATTATTTTTAAGATGTTCATTCTTAACTTAGTCACTAATTTAACCATCAAATATGAATTGAGTGCTTGCTACCCGAAGGGCACTACGCTAGGGGCTGGGGGTGTGACCATGAATACAATGTAATCCCTGTCCTCAGTGAGCCTGGACTTCAGGAGGAGATGCAGGTAAGTGGACAGCTGACTACAATGCCTTTTGATAAATGCCTCACAGAACCATTATTTAAGGTGTACAAATTGTGCCTGACATGAGAGAACATGGAAAAGAGGTAAGTGAAGCATGAAATGTAGCCCCATCGTCTCCAATCCAAGTTTTGTGGCCTTACATGGTGCTGTGTTCCTAAATGAACACATTTATCTAATGCGCACAGAAATTCTGTATGTGGTCTCAATGCCACTGTAAGAGTAAGTAAAATATTTTCTATGAGCACTTGAAAAAGCTACTTAGTTCCACACTTGAGGAATTAAGAATGAATTCCATAAAGAAATGCTATATGAACAGCTTTTCAAGACAAAAGGGTGAACAGAAATAAGAATGCTTCAAATAGAGAGAAGTACAAAGAGACAGTATATAAGGAACTATGAGTAGTTTAATTATGTCTGGACTCTAAGAGCAGTGAGAGTGAGCTTGGAAAACAGAGTCCAGTTCAAGAAAGGCCTTATAAACTCTGATTAGAGTTTGAATTTTGATGGCAATGGGAAGTCATACAGGCATTCTGACAATGATCAGGTATCATTCACAAATCTCATTGGTTGTAGGGTGGAGCTGGGGGAAGAAGGTTGCTTGCAGGTAAGGACAGTGGGAAACGGTAGTAGGTTAGGCATGAGATATTGATCTCAGTGAAGACAGTTTGGAAATGAATATGAGAGAATTTCAGACCTACTTAACAGGATGATAAGACAAATAGTAATTTTCCATAAAGTTTATTCCACCAGCAAAGAAGGAGGGAAAATTCACTATTTCAATCAAATAGGCTGGGTGGTATGGAGGAAGGTGTAGGAACTTTGTAGCTGGACAGCACAGAGTTTGAATCAGGGTTCTGTTAATACCACTGGTTAGCTGTGGGATCTTAGGTGAGTCACTTAGCCTTTTGGCCTTAGTTTCTTCATCTGTTAAATCTGTAATAATTATACACTTTACTAGCGTATTTAAAGTGTTGAGAGGTTTAAATTCGATATTATATATGTAAGTGTTTGATTCATACTAAATAGTCTCTATAAAGCTAGTTTCCTCCTTTTCTCCTCTTTCCTTTCCCCAAGTGATCCTTTAATAGGAAAGCCATTTACAACATTCTGCAATTGAACAGATTCAAACTTAAAAGACCAGAGTTCTTCCCATATGGAACGTAATATAGGGCTTCCAGTGTAAATGGTGAACTGTTTATGTTGGAGCAGTAATTTATACTAGTGACTCTTATAGTTTACTGGGTCACATATAGTTTTGGCAATCAGAAGAAAGCTTATGAACCTATTCTCTGAAAAAATATATCATACAGCACATACGTATATAACACTTGGAACAAATTTTTAATTAATTCAAAGAATTTCTAAAACTCATATGAATTCTAGGTTAAAAATTTTCTTTTACATTAATTCATTTAATTAAAAAATTTATGATAGCTAATAGTGACCTAGTATTTATGCATAAGTCAAACTGGGATCTTTCTACAGATTTACAGATTAGTGTTTAAAAACAGCTTATACTTTCAAATAAGTTTTCTTAAGAATGGCTATGTGGAAATTTTCTGAAAAGCTGACATTAAAGAAATAGGAGAAACCATTTTGGATATGACATAAAAGTTTGTTTTTATGACATAAAAGCATACTGGCTCACATTAGAGGATAAGCCTCTTTTGATAAAATTCCATCATCTAATACCATTAATGTATCAGGAGCGCTAATGAGTTCTGTGGCACATTTTCCTATGATCTGCAATACTGAGGACGAGAATTTCAGCAACAATCATTTATCCACTTCTGTTTATACTAGACAACTGAGAACGGTAAACCCATACTGTGTCCAAGGCACCAGTCGTATTACACACAGTATACCATGCTCTGAAAAGGATGTACACAATAAGAACTCAGATTCAAAAGCGAGGCTGTGATGGATGGACCACGGCCAAACCCCAAACTTTGTAGGTCAAGAGGGAGGGTGAGTATGGTTATTTTCTCATTCAGCCACAAACATTCCTGTGGTAAGGAATAATTAATTAAATGGCAGGCTATGGAGACCAGGTTTAGGTATACAGAATAACACATATTAAGACAAAATAACTTTTGTCCAGTGACAGGTCATGAATATAGCGCCAGAGATCACAAGATTCAGATAATGACTTGGAAGTTTTTTTTCTGGAAATTGTAAATGAGCTCCCTCTGTTTTTTAAAAAATTGCTTATACACATAATACATCTAATAAACATGTTACAAAACCAAAGTCTGGGTTAGGTGTTTTAGGGTTCCCGTTACTGCAACTCCTACATTGCTTTTCAATTCACACAATTTTTGAAAGGTTATAAGAATAGGGATTCTCAGGACAGGTTTTATTTTAGTTTATGGGCTTTTAAAAGTAAATTATCCTCCATTGCTTAACAAATGTAAAGTTATATAGAAGAGTTTTCACTGTTACTCTTAAGCCTCATATGATGTCTAGTGTCTTCAAGTTGCATTAATATCTAAACTCTTTCCTTATAATCTGATATAAACCCACAGACCAAAAAATTTGCTGACAAAAAGGCAAGGAAAAGGTCAGGAGAAAAGCCAAGTTCAACCATAACCAGTGCTTACAGTTCTAACAAGACCAAGAAAGAATTCCTTACATATTTGGAACTTATAAAGGAGATTCACTTCCTATTATCAAAATGCCTAAGGTACAATTATAAAGAGACCTAATGTATTTTTTGACAGAACGTTTCATACAAAGTAAAGGTATTATATTAATTGGACAAACTAGACAGATACTATCAGGAGCTAGAGAAATTTACTATATGGATAAGACATACGCTGAATTGGTTTAAGGAGTTTTCAGAATTGTTTGGTCCCCTTTGAACACTCACTTGGAGGAGGACAATCTCAAATGCCTGAGGCCAAAAGCTAAGGGAAGAGCTTGAGCAGAGAAGGAAGAAAGGAGACGGAGCTAGAGAAAAATGGAAAAGGCAAGGGCTACTAGTGATTATCTCAGTATCACAAATCTTGGTTTAGTTTGGTTAAGGGATCCAGGAAGTAGTGGGGTGGGACTGGAGGGCAGGAGCCTCCTATTACTGCAATACAAATTAACTTCCAATCTGACATGGGAAGGTCAAATAACCTTGGCCTCCAGGGGACTATAAATGAACACAACTGGAGAATCATCTTATTTTTAAAAATAGTTGCAACAGTATGCCTTGCTTATTATAAATCTGCTTATTTTCACTTGAAAACAAATGCCATATTCTAAATTTAATCCTTACATGCCAAGGATAGAAAACATCAGCTACACACAATGTTTAGTCATAGAATTGCCACAAAAATCATCTCTTGTCTAGGCTTCTGAATCAAATGCTATTCAGAAGTGTTTGTTTTGGTTTTAAAGAAAAGAATAATAACACACATGGCTTATTACTGAAGATGGCTCTTATGTTCTCAGATGAATATTTCTTCTGATGACAAAAGAAAAGCACTGATTTCATGCCAAGAGGATATCCAAAGGGTTGTTGACAAGTCAAAGTGAAACACAAAGATTCCTTCAATTTCTTTCTTAGATAACTTTTCGATGTGATACACTAGCAGTGATGAAATCTTTGTGGTCTTATAACCACTAAATATAACCTAGACAAAGAGTAATTATTTTTAGAGTTTCATGTGTTTCAGTGACTAACATAGTAATATGATGTACTGTTGAAAGGACTCAGTGAAAGTAAACACTGACTGGAGTTTCATTTTGCTCTGGTCAGTATTGTTGGCCATTTTTCTGTCTGAGACCTATCACTAGCTCGAGTTGGATCCCACTGTATTATTTTCCCACAAGGGAAAAAAGGAAACCCAGTAACATTTTAAAGCATGCTGTTGTGCTAAGTCATCATTGTTGCTAAACATTATTATGTACTTCTAGGAAAGAAGTGGATTCACCATGATGTTTTGTCAAGCTAAGATGTATACGACTTTGACCTTAGGCTGGGGGTAGGACAGTGTGAGTAATGACTGCTAAGAGAATCAAAACAAATCATACATCTGTCCATGAAGGAATGATGCTAAAGCTGAAACTCCAGTACTCTGGCCACCTCATGGGAAGAGTTGACTCATTGGAAAAGACTCTGATGCTGGGAGGGATTGGGGTCAGGAGGAGAAGGGGACAACAGAGGATGAGATGGCTGGATGGCATCACTGACTCGATGGACATGAGTTTGAGTGAACTCCAGGAGATGGTGATGGACAGGGAGGCCTGGAATGCTGCGATTCATGGGGTCACAAAGAGTCAGACACGACTGAGAGACTGAACTGAACTGAACTGAATATTTGATTAGTGCTTAAAATAAAAATTTCTGTTAAAATTGAGTAATCCACTCTAGGATATAACAATGAACTTTCCTGAGTTCAGTTAATCCAGGATATGGATGGTAGACTATTTCTGCCTCTCCCTACTGATTTGAAAAGCTATTGCCTTAATTCTCAGATTTATATACTTGCTCTCTGAGATTAATTCAGCATGTTTCCTTGCATACCCAGGGAATCTAATTCTAGTTTAACAATCGAAGATGCAGTTTCTCATGTGAGTTTCAAAGACATGATTATTTCTGCAAGAAGACAAGAGTGAGACCTTGCCACATTTTTCATTTAAATGTGCCACAAAGCTTGAATTGTCTTTACCCTTCTTTTCATACAGGGGTCTTCCTACTCCCATAGCGACAGATGCAGCCTGTTAACGCCTGGCTTGTCAAATGCTTGCTGACTATACAGCAGCAAGGATCAGCACAAAATCTGATCCCACTCTTGAACAGTACTATACATTTCAGAGACTAGGGATTCCACTCACTGGAGACTATCTGAATTTCCTTGATGCTGGCATAACTTTGTTCACAAAATATCTGGAAATGCTTGATTCTATCATGGTTCACTGCTTTATTGAACCTGAAGGTTAAGGTGAATTAAAGATTACTGACAAGTGAGATTTAATAGGACTTAATTCTGGTATGCAGAAGCCTCTACCTAGAATACTAATTAAGCTAAGATCTTTGTAGTCCTTCTTTTTTGTCCTATTCTGAGGGGGGCGGGGGTGAAGAGTAATGTTTTATCTAGAGTAGAAATGTCAGATTCTAAAAGTTTTTTGATGTATTTAATGTGGGAGCAAGGTCAAAAACAAAAGCCTTATGAAGTGGTAATTGTAAAGAAGCTATCTCATAGAAAAAGTTGCTAATCAGTTGTAATTACAGGAAACAGTTCATGAATACATAATTAAAATGGAATCATATATCTCTGATTATAGTTTCCCAGGTACATGAATAAGTGATGTTTCTCAGATCTCTTCTGTCTCCTGTGTGATTTTAGACAATACATTCAATACATCTGGTCACTGTAGAGTACTTCCTTCATACCTGTATTACAAAAAATACCCTAGTCCTAATTGCTATGTCAAATGAGTGATTTAATACTATCATATTCTAGATAAGTGGTTCACTTATTTTCTCTTGCAGTTGTTCAATGATATTTTGCTAGTTGTAAATCCACTATTGAGAGATTTTTCTTTTACTGAACTATACTTGATTTCATTTGATGAATTTTCAGTCTAACTTTATTACTAGGTTTTAACGGCAGATGTAAAACTAGAAAAATTATAATCAGTGCCTACTGTTTTGCAAACAGAAAGTTCCCAAGTCCAAATCATAAACATTTTGTGTTTGACATAAAATCATAAACATCTGCAAAGATAATTTGTAACCATACTAACTAGAATTGGTACCTCTGCTTTCTTTTCACAGCACTCAACTATGGCTTTCTTAATCTTTTCAAAACAGGACTGTGCCAGTTGCAGTGCATTGATTTCAGCTTAGAAGAAAAGCTGCTACTTGTTTAGAAATCACTGTTTTGGTTTTGATACACACAGAGGAAAAATATTAGACCTGATCAGAACAGCTTTTATGAAAATCCTCACTATTGTTTGACCAAAAATTGTAGGGCTCCATACGAACTGGGGACAGTGGGGGTATCCTGAAGATATCAAACTCTAGAACTTAAAATCAATATAAAAAATTTATAACATAAAATTTTCCATCTTAACCATCTTAGGTGTACAATTCAGTGGTATTAAGTATATTCACAATGTTGTATAACTATAACTGTAATAGGGAAGAGTCTATTTTGACTATTCCACACTAGATCTGTTTCTTTGGCTGCTTTTGTTATTACAATCACACATAATGGCCTGCCTCAGAGAATCCTGCCCCTCTGCCTGACTGTTAAGCTGAAGTGCCTTTGTTCAGAACCTTGTCCACCTGCAGATGGCAGGAAAGAAGAAATTAACACGTCTCCCAGCCTGAGGCTTGCCATTTTAGGAGATACTTAGAAGATTAAATGGCCTTTTTACTTTGCTTTCTCACCTCCTCCTATTTTTTATCCATAAAAGAACCTGGCATCCAGACCCCAACAAGATGGTTATTTTGACACATTAGTCTGCCATCTACTTGGTCAGCTGGCTTTCTGAATAAAGTAGTATTCCTTGCCTTAACACTTCATCTCTCGGATTCACTGACCTCTCGTGCAGTGAGCAGAGCAAGCTTGGACTGAGTAACATGACCATTGGTTATTTCCATTTTTTTTTTTTTTAAATCATTAATGGGAAACCCTGTACCCATTGAGAAACCTATATGCAGGTTAGGAAGCAACAGTTAGAACTGGATATGGAACAACAGACTGGTTCCAAATAGGAAAAGGAGTACGTGAAGGCTGTATATTGTCACCCTGCTTATTTAACTTCTGTGCGGAGTACATCATGAGAAACGCTGGGCTGGAAGAAGCACAAGCTGGAATCAAGATTGCCAGGAGAAATATCAATAACCTTAGATATGCAGATGACATGATCCTTATGGCAGAAAGTGAAGAGGAACTAAAAAGCCTCTTGATGAAAGTGAAAGAGGAGAGTGAAAAAGTTGGCTTAAAGCTCAACATTCAGAAAACTAAGATCATTGCATCTGGTCCCATCACTTCATGGGAAATAGATGGGGAAACAGTGGAAACAGTGTTAGACTTTATTTTTTTTGGAATCATAAAATTCCATAAAACACATAAAATTATCTTTTATGTGTTTGTCTTCTTTACACTGTTTTGAAGGCTCATGGCAAATAGATGGGGAAACAATGGAAACAGTGAGAGACTTTATTTTTTGGGGCTCCAAAATCACTGCAGATGGTGACTGTAGCCATGAAATTAAAAGATGCTTGCTCCTTGGAAGAAAAGCTATGACCAATCTAGACAGCATATTAAAAAGCAGAGACATTACTTTGCCACCAAAGGTCCATCTAGTCAAAGCTATGGTTTTTCTAGTAGTCATGTATGGATGTGAGAGCTGGACTGTAAAGAAAGCTGAGTGCCAAAAAATTGATGCTTTTGAATTGTGGTGTTGGAGAAGACCCTTGAGAGTCCCTTGGACTGCAAGGAGATCACACCTGTCAATCCTAAAGGAAATCAGTCCTGAATATTCATTGGAAGGACTGATGCTGAAGCTGAAACCCCAATACTTTGGGCACCTGATGTGAAGAACTGACTCACTGGAAAAGACCCTGATGCTGGGAAAGATAGAAGGTGGGAAGAGAAGAAGACGACAGAGAATGAGATGGTTGGATAGCATCACTGACACGATGGACATAAGTTTGAGTAAACTCTGGGAGTTGGTGATGGACAGGGAAGCCTGGTGTGCTGAAGCCCATGGGGTTGCAAAGAGTTGGACACGACTGACTGAACCAAACTGAAGGCTCATCCATGTTGTAATGTGTATCAGAACTTCATTCCAAAGTACATTATATGTATATACCACACTTTGTTTATTCATTCATGTCTTGAGGGACACTTGGGTTGTTTCTACTTTTGGACATCATAAATAATGCTGCTATGAAAACTGGCATACAAGTATCCTGTTTAAGTCCATGTTTTCCATTCTTTTGGGTATTTACCTAGGAGTGGAATTGCTTATTATATGGTCATTCTATGTTTACATTTTGAAGGAACTGCCAAACTATTAAACTGTTTTCTACATAAGCTACATTACTCTACATTCCCCCCGCCCCTCCAAGCCATGCACCTGGGTTCCAGTTCTCCAAGTTCTTGCCAACATTTGGGTGCAAAGTGGTATTTCACTGTGTCTTTGATTTGCATTTCCCTACACAGAGGATGAGATGGTTGGATGGTATCACTGACTCAATGGACATGTGTTTGGGTAGACTCTGGGAGTTGGTGATGGACAGGGAGGCCTGGTGTGCTGTGGCTCATGGGGTCACAAAGAGTCGGACATGACTGAGTGAGTGAACTGAACTGGATGACAAATGGTGTCAGGTATCTTTTCATGTGCTTATGGCCATTTGTATATCTTCTCTGGAGAAATGTCTAAAATGTCCCCAAATTTGTAAACTTAAAAATTTGATTGCCTTCTTTTGTTGAGTTGTAGGAATTGTTAGTGAACAGAAATATAACTAATGTTTGTGGGTTGACTTTGTATTCCAGTAATAATCCTTTATAGATACATAATTTACAAATACTTTGTCCTATTTTGTGGGTGGCAAGGATTGTTGGCCACCATGAGAAGCAGGAAAAGGTGAAGAAAGATTCAACCCACAGCCTCAGAGGGAACATGGCTGACACCTTGATTTCAGTACTCTTGCCTGGAAAATCCCATGGACGGAGGAGCCTGGTAGGCTTCAGTCCATGAGGTCGCTAAGAGTCAGACATGACTGAGCGACTTCACTTTCACTTTTCACTTTTATGCATTGGAGAAGGAAATGGCAACCCACTCCAGTATTCTTGCCTGGAGAACCCCAGGGATGGGGGAGTCTGGTGGGCTGCTGTCTATGGGGTCCCACAGAGTTGGACACTACTGAAGCGACTTAGCAGCAGCAGCAGCAGCAGCAGCAGCAGCAGCATATTGAAAAGCAGAGACATTACTTTGCCAACAAAGGTCCATCTAGTCAAGGCTATGGTTTTTCCAGTGGTCATGTGAGAGTTGGACTGTGAAGAAAGCTGAGCGCCGAAGAATTGATGCTTTTGAACTGTGGTGTTGGAGAATACTCTTGAGAGTCCCTTGGACTGCAAGGAGATCCAACCAGTCCATTCTAAAGGAGATCAGCCCTGGGATTTCTTTGGAAGGAATGATGCTAAAGCTGAAACTCCAGTACTTTGGCCACCTCATGTGAAGAGTTAACTCATTGGAAGACTCTGATGCTGGGAGGGATTGGGGGCAGGAGGAAAAGGGGACGACAGAGGATGAGATGGCTGGATGGCATCACTGACTCGATGGACGTGAGTCTGAGTGAACGCCGGGAGTTGGTGATGGACAGGGATGTCTGGCGTGCTGCGATTCATGGGGTCGCAAAGAGTTGGACACGACTGAGCGACTGAACTGAGCATCTAGAACTATATTGTATTAAGCCACCCAGTTTCTATTATTTTTCATATCCTAGGAAACTAATGTATGTTCATTTTTGATACCTTTTATTTCTTTTTCTTGCCTAATTGCTCTGGTGAGAATTAACACAAATCCTTCTCAAACCCTTCCAACAAACTGAACACGAGAGGACCCTTCTTAACTCATGCTACAAATCAGCACCATTCTCCTGTCAAAGTCAAACAAAATCATTGCAAGAAAAGAAAAGTACAGACAAAAACCCTTGATGACTATTGATGTAAAAACTTCAACAAAATACTGGCAAACTGAATTCAGGAGGCTCCTGAAAGGATTATGTACCATGACCAAATGGAATTTACACTAGGAATGCAAGGATACTTAAATATATGGATATCAATGTGGATAACAATACCACATTCATAGAAGAAAGGGAAAAATCATAATTACAATTATCTCCACTGATGCAGAAAAAACATTTAATAAAATTCAATACCATTCAATGATAAAATACTCAATAAACTTAAATAGAAGAGAATCTCCTTAATGTGACAAAAGCGACGTATGAAAAAAATCCAACTAACATCATATTCAATGGTCAAAGACCGAAAGCTGTTTCCCTAAGATCAGGAAGAAGACACGGATGCCTGCTCTTGCCATTCTATTAAAAAAAGTATAGAATCTACTTTTTTTCCAATGTTTCTGTGGAAGAATGGGAGATTAGCACTGCTCACTCTGCCATTTTGCTGCTGTTACTTGCAAACTCTAGAACTTTTATACTATTATCATATATAAAATAGTACTTACCAAATTCACATTTGGTATTATATGCAAATTATATAGTACTGGAAAATAAAATTAATAGCTGAAATTAATTGAGTGTTTACTATTATCAGGCTGTGTACTGAACCCCTTATTGCCTAATCTGCAATCTTTTCAACAATGCCATGAGGTAGGTATTATTTTCCCCATCTTATAAAGGAATCAATGGTGACTTAGGGAGGTTAAACCATCTGCATAGTTTAACAGCTAGTAAGAAAGAGAACAGAGCAGCTAATATAGTCTGACTAAAAAATCATACATTTAAATAGCATCCTTATAACAGTCAGGGTTCCAACAAACCCTCAGGATAAATTGAGGGATTTTAACTCACAGTGAGATTAATTACAACATTATGGAATGTAAGAGAACCATATAGGATGATGTAGTAACCCTGCAACTACCAAAAAGCAGAGCTGTTGCCGCCCCTAAAGCTAATGGGACCAGGGGCTGGAAAGTGAGTATAGAGAAGGTTTATTGTAAAGAAGCATTAACCTTTAGTAGAGGAACACTGTAAAACTGAGACAACTTTGAAAGGAGAAACCAGGGGGATAAATATCCTGACCTCGCTCCCTCCCAAAATTTGTCAGAGGTCCCCATTAGCTCAATAACTGGAAGCCAGAAGACATGCAAGTCTGCCATCTTGAACAGAGAGCAGCGTGAAGAACTGTGGAGAATGGATCTATGATGGGAGGTAAGGTAAGTAAAAGATATCTAGTACCATGGATACATAGTAGAATTCTAGCAAATATGCTTTAAGTTGAGATGCCTCCAACTTAGAGGAGGGTGAGGGGAAAGGAAGCATTAGTAAAGTCATACAGATCTGTACAGCAGACAAAAAAATGATGGAACAATACAAGCAAAAGGATATCAAAAGTTCTCTTTAGCTCCAAGATGAAAAAAATTATTAAAAGTACATCTGTGGACAAAAGAATGTCATTAGCCATTTCAATAAACCAAGGGTGTTGCAGCCATAAAACCATCAACCACTGTAGAAGTCCCTGATGGTGTATGGTGAAGGCAATTACAGATGGAGAAAAACAGGATACTGGCCCTAGATAGTTAAGATGTATATCAAAGGAATAATTTCAATAAGCCCAGACTCTTGCATCTTGCCACACATAGAAAGGTACTAAAATCATTAGTACCACTGAGATGCCTGTTTTTGTGATCAGCAGTAATCTTTTGATGTTTGACTATATTTTTTTTCCCCCCTCAGCAAAAATGCTATATCCTGGCTCCTCCCTTCCCTCTTTGGAACATTCCCTAAGAGCTGAGAGGCTGTATCTCCAGCTTAAGTTCTCACTAAGTCTGCTGAATAAAACATGCTTCTCAAATTTTAGATTGTGCTTTTTTTTAGTTGACACATCTCTATACAAATA
Organism: Bos mutus; assembly: GCF_027580195.1. NCBI lineage: Eukaryota > Metazoa > Chordata > Mammalia > Artiodactyla > Bovidae > Bos > Bos mutus. The sequence goes on along the minus strand of NC_091622.1, from coordinate 19,056,783 downwards.
TTTAAAACTGTTGCTCAAAAATTACTTTCTGACATTGGATTGAAGCATTAATAGCCAAGCATACAATCTGTTCAGTCACTTATGTGCAAGTATGAATAATCATGTAGAGTCTGAGGAAGAAGGAACTACTATGATAGCATCTGGTTTCTGATAAGGAAGACACTGGCTGATTTGTCAGGAATGTGATGGCTCTTTGTATACCATTATTGTCATATATTCTTATTGCTTCATCTAAATAGTCTTGCTTCCAGATTTCCTTCATTTGTCGAACTTTTAAATTTATTCGCACTGTGACACATGCATTTCACAACATGACATATGATCTATAGTTTATTATTTAATGAAAGAAAGAGTTACCCACTTATTTGTATATATTTTTTGACCTTTATGATAAAGTAAACTTAGAACAAACATAAATCTAGAGATTAATACAATGAGTGGGATGTTGGGATGCATTTGACATATTTAAGAAGATTCAGTTATTCAGGTCCACTTGATACCATCTTTCAAATGGTTAATGCTTTCTGAAAGTACAGCCTTAAGATTGTTAGCACTTAGTGCATAATTGGGAGGAGCTATTGTGATCCATGAAAAATCAGAACAAGTCTATTTTGAAAAAACAGGATAAATGGCTGCATTCAGACTCAAAAGCCTTACTTGCTCACTAAGTTAGGAGTATGGGCTTAGAGTCATATAGACCCATGTTTCAGTCCTGGCTCTGACACCAGCAAATTAGATAAACTCCAAATCTAAGTTTTCCTTGTACATAAAATGTGTAAATAATGCCTCCCTCATAGAATTGTTGATCACTCACCTAGAGCCAGACATCCTGGACTGTGAAGTCAAGTGGGCCTTAGGAAGCATCACTACGAACAAAGCTAATGGAGGTGATGGAATTCCAGTTGAGCTATTTCAAATCCTGAAAGATGACACTGTGAAAGTGCTGCACTCAATATGCCAGCAAATTTGGAAAACTCAGCAGTAGCCACAGGATTGGAAAAGGTCAGTTTTCATTCCAATCCCAAAGAAACACAATGCCAAAGAATGCTCAAACTACCACACAATTGTACTCATCTCACACACTAGTAAAAGTAATGCTTAAAATTCTCCAAGCCAGGCTTCAGCAATACATGAACCGTGAACTTCCCGATATTTAAGGTGGTTTTAGAAAAGGCAGAGGAACCAGAGATGAAATTCCCAACATCTGCTGGATCATCAAAAAAGCAAGAGACTTCCAGAAAAACATCTATTTCTGCTTTATTGACTATGCCAAAGCCTTTGACTGTGTGGATCACAATAAAACTGTGGAAAATTCTGAAAGAGATGGGAATATCAGACCACCTGACCTGCCTCTTGAGAAACCAGTATACAGGTCAGGAAGCAACAGTTAGAACTGGACATGGAACAACAGACTGGTTCCAAATAGGAAAAGGAGTACGTCAAGGCTGTATATCGGAGAAGGCAATGGCACCCCACTCCAGTACTCTTGCCTGGAAAATCCCATGGATGGAGGAGCCTGGTGGGCTGCAGTCCATGGGGTCGCTAGGAGTCAGACACGACTGAGCGACTTCACTTTCACTTTTCACTTTCATGCGCTGGAGAAGGAAAGGGCAACCCACTCCAGTATTCTTGCCTGGAGAATCCCAGGGACGGGGGAGCCTGGTGGGCTGCCGTCTATGGGGTTGCCGAGAGTTGGACACGACTGAAGCGACTTAGCAGCAGCAGCAGCAAGGCTGTATATCGTCACCCTGCTTATTTAACTTATATGCAGAGTACATCATGAGAAATGCTGGGCTGGAGGAAGCACAAGCTGGAATCAAGATTGCCGGGAAAAATATCAATAACTTCAGATATGCGGATGATACCAACTTTATGGCAGAAAGTGAAGAAGAACTAAAAAGCCTCTTGATGAAAGTGAAAGAGGAGAGTGAAAAGGTTGGCTTAAAGCTCAAAATTCAGAAAACTAAGATCATGGCATCTGGTCCCATCACTTCATGGGAAATAGATGGCGAAACAGTGGAAACAGTAGCTGACTTTATTTTTTTGGGCTCCAAAATCACTGCAGATGGTAATTGCAGCCATGAAACCAAAAGATGCTTACTCCTTGGAAGGAAAGCTATGACCAACCTAGACAGCATATTAAAAAGCAGACATTACTTTGCCAACAAAGGTCTATCTAGTCAAGGCTATGGTTTTTCCAGTGGTCATGTATAGATATGAGAGTTGGACTATAAAGCTGAGCGCCGAAGAATTGATGTTTTTGAACTGTGGTGTTGGAGAAGACTCTTGAGAGTCCCTCGGACTGCAAGGAGATCCAACCAGTCCATTCTAAAGGAGATCAGTCCTGGGTGTTCATTGGAAGGACTGATGTTGAAGCTGAAACTCCAGTATTTTGGCCACCTGATGTGAAGAGCTGACTCATTTGAAAAGACCCTGATGCTGGGAAAGATTGAGGGCAGGAGGAGAAGGGGACAACAGAGGATGAGATGGCTGGATGGCATCACTAACTCAGTGGTCATGGGTTTGGGTGGACTTCCGGAGTTGGTGATGGACAGGGAGGCCTGGTGTGCTGCGGTTCATGGGGTTGCAAAGAGTCGGACATGACTGAGCGACTGAACTGAACTGATAGAATTGTTATGAAGAATAAAAAGAGATAACATATAGAAGTACTTGTCACAGTGCCAAGCACACAATCACCAGGCAGTAATTGGGATGATTATCACTGTTAACATTTCTTCCTGACAGTTTCCTTGGCAATCCAGTGGTTAAGACTCTATGCTTTCATTGTAGGGTGTGTGAGTTATACCCTTGGTCAGGGAATTAAAATTCTGCATGCCTCATGGTGCAGTCAAAATATAAAATAATTTTTTAAAGTCCAGCTCATTTGGAGTAATAAAAAACAACTCTTCCTAAGGCTGTGTATTATGTGCCACCCAGAAATAAGTGATTCTGAATACTATTTCTGTGAGTTGAATGTATTGATATGCATTGTAATGGAAAATGGATATTTTTCATTGGAGTGATATTGCAATATGGATTAATGTAACAGCAGCAGTATTGTGGTAATAATAGTAATAATAAAAGCCGATTTACATAAAAATAATTGAGATACCAAGGCTTTAGTTCTAAAATCTTCTCAGTTACTTATTAAAATTGCACATTAGTCATTTACTATACTGACTTTCTCTGAAATAGGTAAATTTAGATTCCCTATCAGGTGCTAAATACAGTGACATAAAAGAGAGATGAATAATTTAAGACTTACATAGCTAATATCCACTCAGATATTTCTTTAGTTTTGTCAATTAAGCTTTTTTTTAACCAAGGATGACTTTAATTTAGTGTCAAAAGCCAATACTTCTGAAACAAGATTATTAGATGCTTAAAACAGCCTATGACAATAGTCTTAAAGTTCTCACTTGACTACATTTCCATAGATATCCTTTCTGGATTATTCAACTTATTTGCATAAGCTATCTTCAGAGAGCAAACTATCTCTGCTACTTTTTCAGGAGCAGATTCTTCTGTCCTTTTAGAAAAAGGGCCTGTCCTGGTTCACTGTTGCCTACATCTAGATATGTCATTTTAAAAGCCGCTTTATAGAGCTCTGATTGACATACAATAACTTATACATATTCAAAGTGTACATTTTAATGTTTGACTGAGGGATTTGTAAATAAGTACATTTGGCTCTCATAGTCCAGATAGCCTCTAACTTGTCTTTTATGAAAAGTAAAGGTTGATGTTTGGTAGAAACCAACACAATACTGTAAAGCAATTATCCTTCAATTAAAAATAAATAAATTAAAAAAAAAAAAAGGTGAAGTTTTTGACTTCCAGAAACTACTCTGTTTCAAGTTTCAAAAATTTTAAGAACATAGCCAGAAGAGAGAAAAGCCATTTTACTGTTTCATATACTCCTCAGTTCCTGAAAGTTGATATCCTTCCCAAATTCTCTATTACCATAAAGCTTTGGGCCTGTAAGAAAGAAAACCCACAAATGATCCATCACAATCAACTTTCAAAACCACCAGTCAAGTCCCACTGTTTTTCTCCAATGAAAGGAACTGAATTTACTTCTTGTAATTTCAGAAAATAGTTAAAACATCAAAACCACAACAAAACATAGTAGGCTATCATTTGAAGTTTCCTAAGCTTAGTATTGAAGAAGGCAATGGCACCCCACTCTAGTACTCTTGCCTGGAAAATCCCATGGACGGAGGAGCCTGGTAGGCTACAGTCCATGGGGTCGCTAAGAGTCAGACACGACTGAGCAACTTCACTTTCACTTTTCACTTTCATGCATTGGAGAAGGAAATGGCAACCCACTCCAGCATTCTTGCCTGGAGAATCCCAGGGACGGGGGAGCCTGGTGGGCTGCCGTCTATGGGGTCGCACAGAGTCAGACACGACTGAAGCGACTTAGCAGCAGCAGCAGCAAGCTTAGTATTGATCCTGATGCTGTAGAGTGAGGAAAAAAGGCTTGAATTCTTCTATAAGGAAAAGGTAGACAATCTCTTTGATGTAAGAATATAGACAGATATTCAAAGCTCATTTGATTTGCAACCAGCTCCTGAAGAAATAACATTTAGACAACCTGTTGCAGTAGGCTGGTAAACAACTCATCATGAGGTCCATATGACATTTCTGAGTACACTTACCTCTGCTGTGTGCTTTGCCACATTCCCCACGATGACAATGACCTTCCCTTTGAAGCTCTGGAGCATGGCAGTGTAAGGTCCCTGGGTAAGCTCCCCTTCAGCAGTAAATGCAGTGCTGAATGGAATGTTGATGCTGCCTGAAATGTGACCCCGAACAAAACTGAGAAAAAAGGTTAAGGGAAACATTTATTTGTGTGCAGATTTGAATGTGTGAGAGAAGCTCACAGGGAATTAATTCTCAGAAGAGAGTACCATTAAAATCAAACACAAATGGAGATAAGACTTGAAAATCCCCTGAACAGACAAAACCAGTTTAGTCATACAAGCAAAGATTAATTTAGCTTGTTTTGCAAGACAAGCGAGGCTAACTTGACCTGGGTCACTTCTTGTTTATGCCTCTGAAAATTGTAAGTGAAACTTAAACTGTCTCCCTAAATTGATATTTGACGTTCACTACCCATTTCCCTTTCATTTAAGAAAATTCTAATATTGTAACCAGTCACTGAAAAATGGTCACTGCTGCTTTTTAACAATATACCTCTAAGCCTCACTCCATGTTTTGGTTCAACTGCTCCTGGTTTGCAAACTGTCTTTTGGTGTGTACACAATAAACTTTTAATTAATTACTACTTTATTAATTAACTTTTATTAATTACTGCTTTAGTTATTCATCAGTTTTACTTCTTTTTTCCCCCTGAACTTTTGACAGAAAGGAAAAAGATTAGCCAAAGATGTAAACAAGACTTTCTTGATTAAACAAAATATTGTGAAAGTGATCAGAATGCAGCAAATCAATGGCAATCACATAGGTTGTACAACATTCATGGCTTTCAATTCATTATTACTATTATTACTACTACTGTGATTATTTTAAAGCTCTATTACAAAAGAGTGCAATTAAAAAGATGATTCTTCCTATAGAGTCTATAGAGAAAGATATTATTATATCAATCACTTTTTTAAAAAGCATAAATTAACAACTACAAAAACTGCTCTGAAACAGATGTATACGATGCTTTGATAGGACATGTCAATTTGAGGAGGACAGGGAAAGTTTCCACTAGGAAATAAGTGATGGCTGAGGTAAATCTGAATAATTAATAAAAGTTAGGCAACAGAATAGAATACAGGTGGTATAGGGTGGTGGAAGGGACAAACTATTTAAGGCAGGAATGTGAGGTGTGTATTGGGGAGGCACATGACTAATCATGAGAAGGAAGGAAGGCCAGTATAGTGGAATGCAGAGAGCAAAGACAGCATAAGACTAGCCTGGAAATGAATGCAGAGGCCAGATCATACAGCGCCTTGCAGATCATGTTGTTAAAATTGGTCTTTCTCCTAGAGCGAGGAAAATCAGGAAGTATTTTAGGCAGATAAGAACAGATCACATTTGCACCTGGGCAACAAGTTGGAGAAAGGCTAGGAGGAGAGTGAATGTGAAGGTCAGTCTGTGAGACGTCTGTCTAGGCTGTATTTTGTCTCCTCCTTAACAATCACTGATGATAATCATGAAGAGATGTTTATGTTCAATATTAGCAACTCCCCCTGAACTTCCACTTTAGATATGTTCTTTACAAAATGGAAAAGACATAGCATTTTAAAAGGTTATATCACAAGCAACGAATATCTGCCCCCCCAAAAAAAACTAATCAGTCATTGCTGTAGAAGAATTATACATTATAATTATAATGTAATTAATATTATATTAATATAATTATAAAATTATAATTATTTATTGACATGAAAATTTCTCAACTGCCCCAGTTTGTAGGTTCATCTTTAGAATATTACTTCTCTCTGTTTCTGTCAATCTCTCTTTTTCCCTTATTAACACCAAGAGGAGAAATTTGAGGCTCCTACTCTCAAGATTGATGGTGGAGGTTGAACACATTATCTTAAACTTCTAGTCAGCTGTTAATTCATTTTTCTTTAAAGAGAAGCATTTGGCACTAATAATGAGGGGAAGGATGTAAAAAGTTCTGGAAAATGAAATGAGAAATAGAATAGATACCATTCCAGGTACACTGTTTAGTTAGAATGTTCTAGAACATTTCATCAGCTCTAGTTTTTTGAACATTTACAATGAAATGACTCAGTATTCAAAGTATTGGCTTCAGTTTTCAAGAACAGAAATGACTTTGTCCTCAGCATATAATTACTACAGTAGCACTTTAATCTTTAATAAGGATATACCATAAAAACTTTTGATTTTTCTCAAACTGTGAATATGACAACTCCACTATTTTCAGCAAAGCAATCTACATCTGCCAGCCTAAATCAACTGCCAGAGAGAGTTTCTGTGTTTATCAAATAGCCAGTGTCAACCATGTACATTTTTCCTTTTTAGTGTTTTTTCAGTAGCAAAAACAATACAAATCTATACTAGTTAAGTGCTCTAGCAGACACGTTTGCACTGCCTGCCCCAACCCTGCCTTCTTGTTTGAAAGGACCTCAACCACTGACCCTGATGAAAGGATGAGCGTAGGCGGTCACGTTTGCGTCAGGAGACCCCGCCACAATCAAGACTGACAGGACAGTAGGGAGAGGGAGGGCGAAGGTGGGTATCTGACATGGGCTGAGCCCATTAGACTCTCTCCCTTCAAAATCAAAGGTAAAAGGCAATGCTCAGACTGTGTTAAACTTATTCGAGCGCCTTCTCTATACATAATTTATTCAGCCACACATTAAAGAATTAAATAAAATTATTTACTTTACAAGATAAATTCTATATTTGGTTTAAAAAAAGTACCCACCTGTATCCAAATACCCAATATCTAATATCTGTATCTAAAGTCATACACAAGCATCTAGATGAGTTTCTAGGTTCAATATCACCAATTTATTACATGCTTTTAAAGAAGATTTTAGTCCAAATTGCCTTTTAGTCACTACAAGTATGTCATAAATTTATCATTCTAGAATTTGCTTTTGTGTTTTATGGTTTGATGTTTAAAAAAATGTTCACTAGATTAAATGTTAAAATGCTGACAAAGTATCATGGCAACAGAGTCCTTTGGGTAAGAGACAAGTTAGAATCCAAAATACAAAACTATTTCAAACCTTTTTAAAGCTATTTTAACACTTTGGACAATAAGACACAAAAGAAAAAAAATCTTAAACCACACTTGCCCCATTTTTAGTTTAGTTCAGTCAAAAAAATCCTGGAAAACATATAAAAGCACTCATCCAAGAACATTCTTGTCATAAAACTTATAGTGCAAATAAGATTGGGTAAACACGGATATTTGTAGACAGAATGATCAAACCTCTAGATAGCTATTAACTGTGTGACTGGCAAATAGCAGAGGAGAATGAGACTGGTCTAGTTACATATTAATACATTTACAATGAACATTCTCTTCTTAAGTAAGTTGGACAATGCAGACAGTTTTGGTTATTTAAAGATCTTGTTTCCTTGGTAATTATTTACCTTTCATTGCCTACAACAGAAATTCTCATATGACGCAAACATCATATGATGAAGTAGAACTTTTTCAGGGCAAATTCTAAACACATGAGAGGCTGTCAGACTCTTGTAAAGGCAGGTAGTCAAAGTTTTTTTTAATCTTCAGTCTTTCATAATCATAATAAAGTATTAGGTGTTTGAAAAATGAACAAAGAACAGATTCTGTATATTTTGTGTTAATAGGACAAATTGCAAGGAGATCCAACCAGTCCATTCAGAAGGAGATCAGCCCTGGGATTTCTTTGGAAGGAATGATGCTAAAGCTGAAACTCCAGTACTTTGGCCACCTCATGCGAAGAGTTGACTCATTGGAAAAGACTCTAATGCTGGGAGGGGTTGGGGGCAGGAGAAGAAGAGGACGACGGAGGATGAGATGGCTGGATGACATCACTGACTCGATGGACATGAGTCTGAGTGAACTCCAGGAGTTGGTGATGGACAGGGAGGCCTGGCGTGCTGCGATTCATGGGGTCGCAAAGAGTCGGACACAACTGAGTGACTGAACTGAAGTACAATGAAACAGAAGAAGATTTCTGACATATAGAGACTCTGATTAATTCTGGGCACAACATGGCAAGGAGAGCAAAATGATAAAAGAATACACTGCAATATGCACTTTCTCCATGATCAAAAGACTTGTTTTATTTCATTGAACTGAAGTAGAGGACAAATAGGAGAGGGAAATGGCAACCCACTCCAGTGTTCTTGCCTGGAGAATCCCAGGGACGGTGGAGCCTGGTGGGCTTCCGTCTCTGGGGTCACACAGAGTAGGACACGACTGTAGTGCCTTAGCAGCAGCAGCAGCAGAGGACAAATATGTGTGAGTTCTTTAGCTGACTCATTGGAAAAGACCCTGATGCTGGGAAACATTGAAGGTAGGAAGAGAAGGGGACAACAGAGGATGAGATGGTTGGATGGCATCATCGACTCGATGGACATGAGTTTGAGCAAGCTCTGGGAGTTGGTGATGGACAGGGAAGCCTGGCTTGCTGCACTCCATGGGGTTGAAAAGAGTCAGACACGACTGAGCAAATGAACTGAACTGAGAGACGAACATCCATTTTTTAGAATTGTGATTGTTACTTCATTGCTTAACCTCACATTCTAGACAAAAACTTGGATTCATTGCATTTGCCTTTTGCATTTGGGCTTCCCTTGGGGGTTCAGGTGGTAAAGAATCCACCTACACTTAAAGAGGTTCTATAGTGGGTATACTACCCAACAGATGGACACTATACTATTTTACAAACTATAACCTTAAAAAGCTTCAGCTTCACGTATCCAGTTTAGAGACCAAGGCTATAGAAGCCCAAGTATTTATGTGGTAATTAGCCTCAATCATATATACATCTTGATAGTGTACTTATAACAATGTCCACCATAATTTTAAGATTGGTTTTGGCAAAAAAAAAAACACAATAAAAACAATGCCACATATAAACACTAGCTATTATCTTTTCAGTGTTTATAAGACATTTTGCTATTTGGATTTTTAATGATGAATTTGAAAGAATTAAAAGACATAAGACATGATTAAAGAAGTTGATAGAAATTGCAATGAAATCTCTTCTATGGAATAGTAGTAGCTATAAAAACACAAAAGCATCTGATTACTATAGCAGTCACTGCCTCAGGTGTGTTTGTACCTTAAATATTTTTGTGTACGATAAAGGAGTTGGGTTATTAGAACAATATTAACAGGTAAGGATGATGTGTATTATCTTGTACATTTCTAAGATACGAAGACTTTCTTACAGTCACAAGTCAGTCTATATGATGGTACAAGAAGATGCATCACACTTTAATGAGGAATGCAGAAAAAATATTAGTTCTAAGAATAATATGGATACATGATATAGGTAAGTTACATAGGCAAATTTTCATATTCCAAAAAATTATTTACTTTACTAAAAGATTTTAAAATTTCTTTAAATAATTGATGGTTCAAAATTCAGTACAGAAATAACCTTAAGGTTTCTAAATTCTGAAAGTGCACAGCATTTCTCACTTGGTGACATCACACTTCTATACACAAAGCATACTTGTATCTTACCAGACCAAGAAGGTATGCTCAGTTATATGTTGGCTTCTTTGTTTGCTATGTTATAGTTTGCAAATTATAGTTAGTGTTAAAGAGCTCAAAGTAAAGGCTATACCTTTAGTATATCAAAAGCCAAAAGCTTTCTATTATATAACTAAGCTGTATTAACTGATATAAAAATTATACCCTTGAGATATCATTTTTCTTTGCTAAATCTATTGCTGCTTTCTTTGAATAGGATCACCATCTCCAAGTCACTCTAAAACCTCATTTTTGTTATCTCATTAGTGGCAACGTTCAACTGTACTATACTCATAAATTCCACTGTCCTATCTGTATCCCATTACCACTTGCCTATTTCAGACACTCATTACTTTGAGCTTAGACTATAGCAATAGCTTTTTGTTTTCTCCAATTCTCTTTTCCTTTGGAAATCCATTTTATTCACAATATTGTTATATTAAAATATTTAAAACAAAGTTCTGATTACCACACCCATCCTGAGAAAACTTCCAAGGCTGCCTACAGGACAAAGTCCAAATTTCTCAGTTCAGCGCTTATGAACAGAACCAAACTACTTCAATTCCAACCACACTGGATCACATACTGTTTCCAGCGTATGTTCTGCCTAGTTCCTATAGTTTTCCCTACCTAAATAGGGATACCTAAATATATTTTCTCTATATTTTTGAGTGTTCAAATATTATCTATCTTTTGAGAATTCCTCCATGAAAGTTTCCCTTCCTACAGTCTCTGTACATCTCTCATGACAGCCATTTGGTCTGTTATAACACATACTAATTTGGCTTTCCTGGTGGCTCAAAGGCAAAGAATCTGCCTGTCAATGCAGGAGACATGGATTCGATCCCTGAGTTGGGAAGATCCTCTAGATAAGTGCATGGCAATCCACTCCAATATTCTTGCCTGGGAAATCCCATGGACAGAGGAGCCTAGGAGGCTACAGTCCAGAGGACCGCAAGAGTCAGACATGACTTAGAGACTAAAACCATTAATACATACTAATGTACCTGACTTTCATCAAGACTTTAAATGACTTATATAAAGGATCTGTATTTATCTCATCTATGAAACTCTTACAATGCTTAATTTAGTGTCTAGAATACATCTAACATATTTGCTGAGTAAACAGATTTCAGCATTGTGCCAAACCTAGAGTAACTAGTATGAGGGGCAAATACACTAAATGCCTCCTGGCCTTCTAGCTTGTGGCACCACTACCTATCAATACTTGTTAGTGTTATGGTACATAATTATCTTTTGTCAAAATACAGTATGAGGAAAAAGAAACAGCAACAGGAGTCATTTCCCTGGATTTTCTCCAGCATAGATACCAACCCAAAGGGCCCAGGAAAACTAGTTTATTTTAGGGCAAAGCTAGAGACCTCACTCTGTGACTGCAAATATGAAGGAATATTTAAGTACATCAAATCTCTGGGTGAGTCCATCCTTCCAGGCTTGTCTGCACCATTCCTTCCACAGTCATTCTTTTTCTCACTGAAAGACAAATCTGAGCATGCCACTTAACTGATTAAAATCCTTTAACAGTTTCTCACAGCCTATGGAATAAAACCTGGATTTCCTAGCACATTATACAACATTCTCTGTAAGTTACCTTTGCCTACATTAGTCTCACTTTCTAACCTCATATATTCCAGCCAAGTATACCCAGAGTACTTGTAATTCCCTTATTGTGTCTTCCTCACATTCTTTGCACCCACCCACTACGTGTTTTTTCAGTCTCAAGTGTCTTCTTTCTCTTCATCGCTCGGGTGACTTCCACTTGTCTTTTAAGACCTGTTTCAGGCATTATCTGGCTTAGATGACCATCCTAATATTCCCAAGGCTTTCTGAGTATGGCTCAGACATAGAGCATTTCACACAGTATGGCAATTATCTATCTCATTTGTCTGCCTTAGCCATAAGACTGAGTTCCTGTTGGGCAGGGGCTCTGATTTAACCAAGCAAAGTAGGTTCTCAGGCAGGACTGACTGGTTGTTTAAATAAGGTTGATGGAACTCACGAACTGGGGCAATGGATAGGTGTCAGAGAAACCAGGAGCTCTCCTGTGCCGGTAGCTCAATGGTAAAGAATCTGACTGTAATGCAGGAGATGTGGGTTCGATTCCTGGGTCAAGAAGATCCCCTGGAGATGGAACCCACTCCAGTATTCTTGCCTGGGAAATCCCATGTGCAGAGGAGTCTGGCAGGCTAGAGTCCATGGGGTTGCAAAAGAGTTGGACACCACTGAGCAACTGAACAACAATTGATGTACTTCTCAAAACTATTAATCCAGACAGTGGAGACATTCTTCAGTAGTGGCTACCATATACTCCCACATTATACAAGGTCCATTCAGCTGTAGTAATATACATGAATAGAAACTGTAATTCAAGTACCTTAAATCTAGATCCAAACAAGAATCTTACTAAGCCTCTTTATTATCACTTTGCTCTGAACACAAGTACCTCAATATTACTTTGAAGACTTTTTTAGAAATTAATTCTTCAGGACACAGAGACAAGAGCAAATCTAGCATTTACTAAGGATGAATAACATGGTGTAATAATGAAAACAACTGAATTTATGTGCTTTTTAAATTAAAAACGTAAGCTTGAGGTCTTTCCTATAGCTTCTGATATTTAAAAAAAGTTAAGAGTTTTAAAAATAAAGCTTCAAAACCAACCTTGACTTCAAGCAAATGAGAACAGACCTTCAAAGTATTTCTATTCATAGATAACAGTTAGACCCACATTATATGACTAGGACACTAAATATGAACTCTGAAATTTGGAACTGAAATATTTAGGATATTTGAAACGAAATCTTTAGAAATATTAAAGAAAACATGGAACAAAATAGAAAGCCCAGAGATAAATCCACGCACCTATGGACACCTTATCTTTGACAAAGGAGGCAAGAATATACAATGGAGAAAAGACAATCTCTTTAACAAGTGGTGCTGGGAAAACTGGTCAACCACTTGTAAAAGAATGAAACTAGAACACTTTCTAGGAGAAGGTGATGGCACCCCACTCCAGTACTCTTGCCTGGAAAATCCCATGGATGGAGGAGCCTGGTAGGCTGCAGTCCATGGGGTCGCGAAGAGTTGGACACAATTGAGCGACTTCCCTTTCACTTTTTACTTTCATGCATTGGAGAAGGAAATGGCAACCCACTCCAGTGTTCTTGCCTGGAGAACCCAAGGGACGGGGGATCCTGGTGGGCTGCCATCTATGGGGTCGCACAGAGTCGGACACGACTGAAGCGACTTAGCAGCAGCAGCAGCAGAACACTTTCTAACACTATACACAAAAATAAACTCAAAATGGATTAAAGATCTAAACGTAAGACCAGAGAACTATAAAACTCCTAGAGGAGAACATAGGCAAAACACTCCCCGACATACATCACAGAAGGATCCTCTATGATCCACCTCCCAGAATATTGGAAATAAATGCAAAAATAAACAAATGGGACCTAATTAAAATTAAAAGCTTCTGCACAACAAAGGAAACTATAAGCAAGGTGAAAAGACAGCCTTCAGAATGGGAGAAAATAATAGCAAATGAAGCAACTGACAAACAACTAATCTCAAAAATATACAAGCAACTCCTGCAGCTCAATTCCAGAAAAATAAATGACCCAATCAAAAAATAGGACAAAGAACTAAACAGACATTTCTCCAAAGAAGACATACAGATGGCTAACAAACACATGAAAAGATGCTCAACATCACTCATTATCAGAGAAATGCAAATCAAAACCACAATGAGGTACCATTTCACACCAGTCAGAATGGCTGTGATCCAAAAGTCTACAAGCAATAAATGCTGGATAGGGTGTGGAGAAAAGGGAACTCTCTTACACTGTTGGTGGGAATGCAAACTAGTACAGGGACTATGGAGAACAGTGTGGAGATTCCTTAAAAAACCTGGAAATAGAACTGCCTTATGACCCAGCAATCCCATTGCTGGGCATACGCAACGAAGAAACCAGAATTGAAAGAGACATATGTACCCCAATGTTCATAGCAGCACTGTTTACAATAGCCAGGACATGGAAGCAACCTAGATGTCCATCAGCAGATGAGTGGATAAGAAAGCTGTGGTACATATACACAATGGAGTATTCAGTTCAGTTCAGTCGCTCAGTCATGTCCGACTCTTTGCGACCCCATGAATCGCAGCATGCCAGGCCTCCCTGTCCATCACCAACTCCTGGAGTTCACCCAGATTCACGTCCAAGTCAGTGATGCCATCCAGCCATCTCATCCTCTGTCGTCCCCTTCTCCTCCTGCCCCCAATCCCTCCCAGCATCAGAGTCTTTTCCAATGAGTCAACTCTTCGCATGAGGTGGCCAAAGTACTGGAGTTTCAGCTTTAGCATCATTCCTTCCAAAGAAATCCCAAGGCTGATCTCCTTCAGAACAGACTGGTTGGATCTCCTTGCAGTCCAAGGGACTCTCAAGAGTCTTCTCCAACACCACAGTTCAAAAGCATCAATTCTTTGGCACTCAGCCTTCTTCACAGTCCAACTCTCACATCCATACATGACCACAGGAAAAACCATAGCCTTGACTAGACAGACCTTTGTTGGCAAAGTAATGTCTCTGCTTTTGAATATGCTATCTAGGTTGGTCATAACTTTCCTTCCAAGGAGTAAGCGTCTTTTAATTTCATGGCTGCAGTCACCATCTGCAGTGATTTTGGAGCCCAGAAAAATGAAGTCTGACACTGTTTCCCCATTGATTTCCCATGAAGTGATGGGACCAGATGCCATGATCTTCGTTTTCTGAATGTTGAGCTTTAAGCCAACTTTTTCACTCTCTACTTTCACTTTCATCAAGAGGCTTTTGAGTTCCTCTTCACTTTCTGCCATAAGGGTGGTGTCATCTGCATATCTGAGGTTATTGATATTTCTTCCGGCAATCTTGATTCTAGCTTGTGCTTCTTCCAGTCCAGCGTTTCTCATGATGTACTCTGCATATAAGTTAAATAATCAGGGTGACAATATACAGCCTTGACATACTCCTTTTCCTATTTGGAGCCAGTCTGTTGTTCCATGTCCAGTTCTAACTGTTGCTTCCTGACCTGCATACAAATTTCTCAAGAGGCAGGTCAGGTGGTCTGGTATCCCCATCTCTTTCAGAATTTTCCACAGTTTATTGTGATCCACACAGTCAAAGGCTTTGGCATAGTCAATAAAGTAGAAATAGATGTTTTTCTGGAATTCTCTTGCTTTTTCCATGATCCAGCGGATGTTGGCAATTTGGTCTCTGGTTCCTCTGCCTTTTCTAAAACCAGCTTGAACATCAGGAAGTTCACAGTTCACATATTGCTGAAGCCTGGCTTGGAGAATTTTGAGCATTACTTTACTAGCGTGTGAGATGAGTGCAATTGTGCAGTAATCACGATGTTGTGATCACTGACCTAGAGCCAGACATCCTGGAATGTGAAGTCAAGTGGGCCTTAGAAAGCATCACTATGAACAAAGCTAGTGGAGGTTATGGAATTCCAGTCGAGCTATTTCAAATCCTGAAAGATGATGCTGTGAAAGTGCTTCACTCAATATGCCAGCAATTTTGGAAAACTCAGTAGTGGCCACAGGACTGGAAAAGGTCAGTTTTCATTCCAATCCCAAAGAAAGGCAATGCCAAAGAATGCTCAAACTACCGCACAATTGCACAATGGAGTATTACTTAGCCATTAAAAAGAATACATTTGAATCAGTTCTAATGAGGTGGATGAAACTGGAGCCTATTATACAGAGTGAAGTAAGCCAGAAAGAAAAACACCAATACAGTATACTAACGCCTATATATGGACTTTAGAAAGATGGTAACGACAACCCTGTATGTGAGACAGCAAAAGAGACACAGATGTATAGAACAGTCTTTTGGACTCTGTGGGAGAGGGAGAGGGTGCATGACGGGAGAATGGCATTGAAACATGTATATCATATAAGAAATGAATTGCCAGTCCAGGTTCGATGCAGGATGCTTGGGGCTGGTGTACTGGGATGACCCAGAGGGATGGTACAGGGAGGGAGGTGGGAGGGGGGTTCAGGATGGGGAACACGTGTACACACCCGTGGTGGATTCATGTTGATGCATGGCAAAACCAATACAATATTGCAAAGCAATTAACCTCCAATTAAAATAAATAAATTTAAATTAAAAAAAAGAAAACAGCGGTTTAACTTGTGTATTATCTTTAAAACTATTAAATACTTATCAAATTTATGTACTACCTGAGGAACATTTTCTATTGCCTCTTTAAAATATTCAATTATTGTTTGCTCTGAAGTTTCCATTATGTACTGAAGGACAAAAATAACTGACCTGAACCTTTACCTAGATTAACAATTCATGTTTCCTTCTTATAAAAACAAAAAGAAAATAAGATTTCAACAAAACTTTGCTGTTTAGCCTCCCTGATATAAGCCGTTTAGCTCTACTATTGAGAATATGAACTAGATTATCTCTAGGGTTCCTTCATATTCTAAAGCTGGGATTATATCTCTATTCCAAGTGTATGAAGTCTGTCTTCATGTCCTCCAGCCTTCCTTGTCTAAATTCCCCTCCTCTCTTGGTCTCCTCCTAGGTTAGAGGCAGTTCTCATATTTTTGACATACTTCTCCTCACCTACAATCACAAAAACTGATAATAGATTAAAATATTATCTCTGTGATGGGGTTCAGGACACGTCACCCCAAATTACGACATCTTGACATACTGAATATTTTAAGCCGAAGGAATTTGAGAAATGTCATGTGCAGGAAGGATTTTCTGACCTTCCCATGCATCAGGTCATAAAACCTTCAATTGAGAGATGCCCTGCTTATATTCGGCTTCTCAGGTGGTGGTAGTGGTAAAGAACCTGTGTGCCAATGCAGGAGACATAAGAGATGCAAGTTGGATCCCTAGGCCGGGAAGATCCCCTGGAGGAGGGCATGGCAACCCATTCCCGTACTCTTGCCTGGAGAATTACAGACAGAGGAGCCTGGAGAGCTGTAGTCCACAGGGTCGCACATAGTGGGACATGATCGAAGTGACTTAGCTCACGTGCCCGCTCCTTATATTAATACTTAGAGGATAGGAACATCCTTATCTTCAAGACTGAGGAACACTAAGAGGAATCTGAATGGACAGGTCTTGCTAAGTTTTCCTTGGTTTACTACAAAAGTTTACAACGCTTAGCTCAAACCCCTTTTGCTCTATCACATTTTCCCATGGCTGTCTACTTTTCATCAGACCTAGCTTAAAAACACTCAGGTTTAGTCAATTCTTCACGTGTTCCTTATGAAGGCGCTTATGTCATATAAAACTTCTATTAAATAAAATCTGTATACTTTTCTGTTGTGAATTTGTCTTCTGTTATAGGGGTCCCTATAGAAAAGAACTTAGAAAAGTAGAGGAAAAAGGTACTTTTCTTTCCCTATGTGCATAGCAGAGTTCTAGGGAGGGGTAAGGCTGTCCTTTGAATTCACTGGTAGCTTATCTTGCTGAAGGATAACACTGCCTCCTTCCTTTTCATAAATGATCATTTTAATTATTTTACATAGGTGAAGAAAGACAACATGAAATTTAATTCTAGACAGAGTAAAATGTATGAGGAAAGCAAATTTTTCACCGATATAAAGATGTATCACCTATATGAAGAAGTGTATTAGCCAAATTTTCCTGCTTAATTGATCCATAAAAGCAGAGGATAAAAAAATGATTGTGTGTGTGCTCAGTCATCTCTGACTCTTTGCTACTCCATGGACTGTAGCCTGCCAGTCTTCTCTGTTCATGGAATTTTCCAGGCAAGCATACTGGAGTGGGTTGCCATTTCCTATACCAGGAGATGTTCCTGACCCAGGGACTCAATTTGTGTCTCCCATGTTTCCTGCTTTGGCAGGTGGATTCATTACCACTGAGCCACCTGGGAAGCATAAAAAATGACATAAGAAGACTATAAACAGTTAAATATTATATACAACACTTAAAAAGATAACTTTCTTAGGGGAAGAAAAAGATGTTACAGAGTTTCTGGTTTGGTTTTTTTTTCCTCCCTGCTGTACTGTATAGGACTATAATTTGTAGGCACTGGAGAAATAAAACTATTTAAAAAATATACTAGTGTTAAATATTTATTCATTTCTTAAACAGATAGGAAAAGTCATGTTAATCCCAGAGTTTAACTGAAAAATTAAGTTAGTCTACAAAAATGATTCCTTGAAAAAATATGAAGATTTCAACAGGCTTACTTTGTTAGTTTTAAAATTACAGCATCTTAGTGACAGTTTTGGAAAATTTTAATAAAACATACTTTGAAAGCATTAGATCTTATAAATTAAGTTACTACAGTAGGAAAGAACCTTTCTAACATGCTTCCTCTCTCAAAGCATTCCAAATTTTCTCTACAGTATTTAAAATAACTCATTTTTCTTTGATTCTGTGTCTGTGTCTGTATAAAGATAAGTAGTAGTCGTATTTAATTGGGATTAAGGCCCCTACACACAGAGGCACTGGAATCTACAGTTCAGTTTGTGTGTACGACCTGAAGAATGTATACCATGTATGGGACTTCCCAGGCAGTACAGTGGTAAAGAGTCCGCCTGCCAATGCAGGAGACACAGGAGATGTGAGTTTGATCCCTGGCTCCGGAAGATTCCCTGGAGTAGGAAATGGCAATCCATTCCAGTATTCTTGCCTGGAAAAACTGCATGGACAGAGAAGCCTCGCAGGCTATAGTCCACAGGGTTGCAAAAAGTCAGACACGACTGAGTACGTACAGACATACAGTGTATGAACACATAATTTGGAATCAATACACATCTCATTCAGTCAATAATTTATATTAAGTGACATATCTCAATCTTGTTTATGCTTGCTGAATAGTCCTATGAAAAGACCAAACAGCCACCTGCATAAAGCTTGGAGAATAAAGCTTGGAACATGTCCTGGCTATTATAAACAGTGCTGCGATGACCATCAGCAGATGAATGGATAAGAAAGTTGTGGTACATATACACAATGGAGTATTACTCAGCCATTAAAAAGAATACATTTGAATCAGTTCTAATGAGGTGGATGAAACTGGAGCCTATTATACAGAGTGAAGTAAGCCAGAAGGGAAAACACCAATAGAGTATACTAATGCATATATATGGAATTTAGAAAGATGGTAACAATAACCCTGTGTACGAGACAGCAAAAGAGACACTGATGTATAGAACAGTCTTATGGACTCTATGGGAGAGGGAGAGGGTGGGAAGATTTGGGAGAATGGCATTGAAACATGTAAAATATCATGTAAGAAACGAGTTGCCAGTCCAGGTTCGATGCACGATACTGGATGCTTGGGGCTAGTGCACTGGGACGACCCAGAGGGATGGTATGGGGAGGGAGGAGGGAGGAGGGTTCAGGATGGGGAACACATGTATCTCTGTGGCGGATTCATTTTGATATTTGGCAAAACTAATACAATTATGTAAAGTTTAAAAATAAAATAAAATTAGAAAAAAAAAAAAAAGCTTGGAACATGAGGCTAGCTCTACCAACTGTCAGTTATCTGCCCTTGCGAAAGTTGATCAGCCTTTTCAAGCCTCAGTTTCTTCATCAGTAAAATAGAGATATTATTTTATGCCACGCTTGGCACACTGTGAGAGCTTAATGATCACTATTATTGGAAGTCAATTCACTTATATCTATTGAATCTTAATAAATTATTCATTCTAAGTGTCTCTCATTTTAAAGAAACAGGTCAGGCATAAAACTGCCACCATGTACATTTTTGTATCTTCAACAGGACAGTGAAAAGTCTTTAACCAACAGCATAAATCTCTCATCGTGGATTTTTTTGAATAGTGATTACAGGTAGTTGAGTAATTAAAAGTATGTTAGTAACTCTAAACTCACACTGTAGAGATTTCTGACTGCCCCATACCTTCTGGCTTCAGTGACTATCTCCTTTGAGAAAAGATGATATCTCAGCAGAGCTGAATGATGTAAAGAGGCAGGCTATAAAAGATGTGGGGAGAAATATTCTAGGCAGGAGGAGCGAGGGCAAAGGCCTTGATGTATAAATATGCTTGGCCATTTTGGACCGGCAAGAAACCAGCAAGTACAGTAAGAGAGGAAATCAGAGGAGATAAAGTCACTGAAGCCAGGTCTCTGCCGAGTCCCAACCTTGAACCAAGAGTGGTAGGATGACATAAAGACACTCCTACGTTGGGCAACTCACCTATACTTATCAGAGAACAATGTTCAGGTGAGTTGCTCTGCTTTCTGCTGTTCTATTTATATTTATTCTGTATAAAATAAAGGAGAGTTTTAATAAAAATTAAAGTCAGACCACAAGCTTTGGAAAACTTGGATTGAATGTTCCTTTCATACTGTGTGTATTTAAAAATTTCAAGTGGTTAATTAAGTAGCTTGAAAGGAAATATCAGGAGTGTGGTGTATACATAAACTGTTTTAATTATTTTAGTAATAGTCCTTAACATTAGGATAAATCACTGTAAAATTATGCTTTTTTGGATGGTTTTATGAGTCAGTAAATAAAAGTAAAAGTAAAGTAAATATTGCTCAGTTGTGTCTGACTCTTTGTGACCCCATGGACTATGGCGTACCAGGTTCCTCCGTCCATGGGGTTTTCCAGGCAAGAACACTGGAGTGGGTTGCCATTTCCTTCTCCAATAACTAAAGGCTCAACCAAAAGAAACATAAACTATAACATTAAGAAACTAAAAGTACTTAAAACGTTTGAAATCATGGATAAGTAGAACTTGTACATCAGGGGTCCCTGACCAGTCAATTGGAACTGAATGCTTCTTTTGGGAGTCCACTCTACTCTGCTGAGGAACTCTTAGTACCCCTAATGCCCTAACACCAGAAACATGAACATTTATATTTTCCCCAAACTTGGGGTCTCACAGTCTAGGGAAAGTAGAAACTTTTCACAGAAAGATGGTGAGGTATCATTTGAAGTAGAAGGCTCTCAAAGTATTTTCAGTAATCTAAGATTCTAAGGATTGCTTCAGGAGTTCTGGAAATCTATGGCTTGAATTTCATTTTAAAATTTCATTTCAAAAACTGTGATTGAAAATATGCACATGAAAACTTATATGCCAGCTTCAGCATATAAGAAACCACCAACTTGCCAATCCTCATCCACATATAACCCTTATTTATAGTTAGTAAATGCTACAAATGTTAACTTACAAAGAAAATTAATTGTAAAAAATTTCTTCATTTATATTTTATATATTGAGATTCTAAGAAAGATTTTAAGAGGTAGTTACCTGGTTCAAAAAAACAAAAACAAAAACAGAAAATCATTTATCTAGATTTAAGAGTATAGAGAATCAAGACATGCTTTACAAAAATCTGATAGAGATGAAAATATAAGGAGAAAGACTAAACTATTACTACTTTGTAACTTTTTATATTTTAATGCCAAGCAAAACCACCAGAAATTATGGTACATTTAATAGTAAAATATCAGTGGAAAATACTTTAACATGTTCCCTATAAGCCAATATTTTGAAAATTATAATAAATAAAAGTTCAGAGTTGAGATCTGGTGAACTTTCCTCTCTAGGCTAAGAGGTAGATCAGGTAAACACTTACTTTTCATCTCTGCCAAAGTTTTATCTATGCCAGGAAGGATTCAAATTCCCCCAGGAGTACCAATATACACCAGAGAAACACAAAAACCAAGAAAATAGCCCACTATTCTGGTGTTGTTTGGAAAGTATTTTAAGCTCTCTGGTATGTAATGTTATCTTATGAAACATTATATTAATATTATGCAAGTCTGTTCTGGCACCAGTTTGAGATTTAGCTATCTGAATTCAGAGGAATCCCAAACATGTTCATTGTTTTTATCACATGCCCTTTAAATGAAAAGGAAGCAATGTGAATAAAGCAGTACCACCCTTTAAAACCAAATGTGTAAAGGATACTCTTCACTATTCCGGATGTCGACTACCAAGAGCTTTGGTTTACTGGACTTTGTCTTCTTGGTGGGTGTTTTGAAGTGGCCAGTCACTGTCAGCTCACACAAGTCAATCAGGTCCTCTGCTGAAATCCGGGGTGATACTTCCGACTTTAGGTCATTTAACGGAATGGATTCTCTTGACTGAAAAAAATGAACAAACAATACAAATATTGAGACTATTACAGAGAGACAAACTATAGCCAGTATAGAATATCTTCAAGTTTTTATATCAATCACTATAGCATATGGGAGAAATATAGAAATATGAGATATAGAAAACTATATCTCATTTTAGCAGTGTACTGTGTACCTATTTCCTATCACTGATGTTTACTTTTTTATTACTCACACATATTGTTGTTGTCTGGGAAAGACTAGGGATCTCTTCAAGAAAATTAGAGGTACCAAGGAAACATTTCATGCAAAGATGGGCTCATTAAAGGACAGAAATGGTAGGGACCTAACAGAAACAGAAGATATTAAGAAGAGGTGGCAAGAATACACAGAAGAACTTTACAAAAAAGATCTTCACGACCCAGATAATCACGATGGTGTGATCACTCACCTAGAGCCAGACATCCTGGAATGTGCAGTCAAGTAGGCCTTAGGAAGCATCACTATGAACAAAGCTAGTGGAGGTGATAGAATTTCAGCTGAACTATTTCAAATCCTAAAATATGATGCTATAAACGTGCTGCACTCAATATGCCAGCAAATTTGGAAAACTGAGCAGTGGCCACAGGACGGGAAAAGGTCAGTTTTCATTCCAATCCCAAAGAAAGGCAATGCCAAAGAATGCTCAAACTACCACACAATTGCACTCATCTCACACACTAAGCAAAGTAATGTGCAAAATTCTCCAAACCAGGCTTCAGTAATATGTGAACCATGAACTTGCAGATGTTCAAGCTGGTTGTAGAAAAGGCAGAGGAACCAGAGATCAAATTCCCAACATCCGCTGGACCATCGAAAAAGCAAGAAAAACATTCAGAAATACATCTTTTCTGCTTTATTGACTATGCCAAAGCCTTTGTGTGGATCACAATAAACTGTGGAAAATTCTGAAAGAGATGGGAATATCAGACCACCTGACCTGCCTCTTAAGAAACCTGTATGAAGGTCAGGAAGCAACAGTTAGAACTGGACATGGAAAAACAGACTGGCTCCAAATAGGAAAAGGAATATGTCAAGGCTGTATATTGTCACCCTGCTTATTTAACTTATATGTAGAATACATGAGAAATGCTGGGCTGGAAGAAGCACAAACTGGAATCAAGATTGCTGGGAGAAATATCAATAACCTCAGATATGCAGATGACACCACCCTTATGGCAGAAAGTGAAGAACTAAAAAGCCTCTTGATGAAAGTGAAAGAGGACAGTGAAAAGGTTGGCTTAAAGCTCAACATTCAGAAAACTAAGATCATGGCATCCGGTCTCGTCACTTCATGGCAAATAGATGGGGAAACAGTGGCTGACTTCATTTTTTGGGGCTTCAAAATCACTGTAGATGGTGATTGCAGCCATGAAATTAAAAGACGCTTGCTCCTTGGAGGGAAAGTTATGACCAACCTAGACAGCATATTAAAAAGCAGAGACATTACTTTGTCAACAAAGGTCCGTCTAGTCAAGGCTGAAGTTTTTCCAGGGGTCATGCATGGATGTGAGAGTTGAACTATAAAGAAAGCTGAGCGCCGAAGAATTGATGCTTTTGAACTGTGGTGCTGGAGAAGACTCTTGAGAGTTCTTGGACTGCAAGGAGATCCAACCAGTCCATTCTAAAGGAGGTCAGTCCTGGGTGTTCATTGGAAGGACTGATGTTGAAGCTGAAACTCCAATACTTTGGCCACCTGATGCGAAGAGCTGACTCATTTGAAAAGACCCTGATGCTGGGAAAGATTGAGGGCAGGAGGAGAAGAGGATGAGATGGTTGGATGGCATCACTGACTCAATGGACATGAGTTTGGGTAAACTCTGGGAATTGGTGATGGACAGGGAGGCCTGGCATGCTGCAGTTCATGGGGTTGCAGGGAGTCGGACACGACTGAGCAACTGAACTGAACTGAACTGAATACTGGAGTGGGTTGCCATTTCCTTCTCCAGGGAATTTTCCCAACCCAGGGATTGAACTCTTGTCTTTTGTGTCTCCCGTACTGCCAGGAAGATTTTTTTTTTTTTTTTTACCACTGAGCCACCTGGGAAAGCACACATAGGAAACCATTAATCTTTTCCTTCACTACAACTTCCGAGCTCAAATGTGATGCAAAGAAATGAGGTAGACTTTTCCTTATGAGAGCACTGTTTATCTTTAAAAACAACTCTTTTAAGAACATTTCATTTTTCAAGTATAATTACTGTTGTTGTAAATTGCATTAGTTAAAGTCTGGTAATATGAGAAATTGTTTTGTGACTCAGTATTGAACTTTTCTAACATGAGTTATGTTACTTATGAATGGTTGGGTGGAAATTAGATTCACAGAAATGAAGAACAACATAATGATTTCTTAGATAATTAAAGTAAATTGACAATGTATTTTAATTGTAAAGGAGATAAAATCAGACTCCAGACCACCGAACCTGTCTGTATATGTTTGTTATATGTCATAATACCGATTCAGACTTAAAAAAAAAATCACTCAGTTGTGTCTGACTCTTTGCGACCCCATGGACTATACAGTCCATGGAATTTTCTAGGACAGAATCCTGGAGTGGGTAGCCTTTCCCTTCTGCCTACAATGCAGGAGACCTGGGTTCAGTCCCTGGGTCAGGAAGATCTCCTGGAGGAGGAAATGGCAACTCACTCCAGTATTCTTGCCTGGAAAATCTCATTGACAGAGGAGCCTGGTAGACTACAGTCCATGGGGTTGCAAAGAGTCGGACACGGCTGAGCGACTTCACTTTCACTTTCTCCAGGAGATCTTCCCAATCTAGGATCAAACCCAGGTCTCCCACATTGCAGGCAGATTCTTTACTAGCTGAGCCAGGAGGGAAGCCCAATTCAGACTAAGGGCCATTCACAATTATTATTCATGTTATTTGGTAGGCAGGAGGATCCTCTACCCTTCACAAAAGGTGACACAATACATCTCAATTCAACATAAACTTGCTGAACACTAGTAGCCACTCTTGAAAACTTTTTTAACATAATTTGAAAATTTAAGAACTTTCAAAATTCACTTGATTTAAAATATGGGGATTCAAATAATTTTTACTTATATGCTTAATATGCTTCCAAGATTGAGTCTATTATCTCATTTGCTTATTTTCTCTCTTTCCTCAATTTCATAGTGGGACTCCACATATATAATTTCCAATTTAGACTTTCTAGGCAGGAGAGAATAAAGCCTATGAATCACATAACAGACAAGACTTATTTTGAAAAAAAAAAAATTGTCCTCAATTGTTTTTGGAGTTTGAATGTCAGCCCTCATCCCTTGGGTTTCTGTGACTATGCATGCTATAAATTCTTTAGTAGTAAGAGTAAAGCACTTGTTCTCTCACTTTATTAGCTTTTAAACAGAAATGGAAGTTGCTAAGTTTTATGAGTTTATTGCACTTAATCAAAAATAGGAATTAGGAATTTTTTTAGTATTAGAAATTAAATCTATTTAAACATTCTGAAATTAAAACTGCTTCAGAAAGATTAGTTTTAAAATCAGCAAGTCATACAATCAATGCTTCTATCTTCTTTTGCATTAGATTGCAGGCTCTATAGGTATTTTCCTCAGCCTTCACCTGAAGCTGTACATTTATGAAGATAAAATAAAGAACTCTTGATTACTCTAGTTCTGCTTTCAGTCATTCAGTGCTGAATGGGGCTTTTCTAAAAGAGGTTTTGTCTGAACGGAAGGTGTGCCTGACTGATGAAGGAAAGAATTTGACTAAAGTATTCTCTATGAAGAACTGACTGATGAAAGAGATTTGACCTTGGCGTTGGTTCCAATCAAATGCATCATTTGTGAGGAGTTTCTTCAAAGAAAAGACTGATTGCCTTATGAAATGGTAAGAAAAGAAGGAAACAGGAGTCACTGACAAGTTCATAACTTTCTGAAATTTCAGTGTGTATCATCAAAGAACTTTAATATGTTGCAAGCATGTTCGTCTACAAATCAAATTTAGGAGATTAGTAAATTATACTTAGGAAAAATTATACAACTTTGCTTTATGAAGAAAATAATTATAATACTAAAAAATTCAGAATATAGTTTTTCTTTTATTAGACAGTTTTATACACAATTTCACTATTCACTGTACAATTTCCACTTAGAGGCATAAAAGTAAAACTTCCTTTATAAAATTTAAACCTTCTTTAGTATCATTGATATTGATATTTTCCTGTATGAGTAGGATTTCAAATTCACAGAACATTGTTTATGGACAATGGACAAGAATTGAGGATAACTACAGAACAACTCTGAAAATTTCTATTATCATTTATGCCTAAGAACGTGTACATACAATGCACATTAAATTTAGATGTCCAAATATCAGAAATCAATTGGAATGAGAATGACTTTAAAAAAAATAATATTCCATTTCCAAACTAGAGTCAAAATTTATTTAGCAATGTTACTGACAAAAACTATCTTTCAGTAGAGTGAATTCTCTGAAAGGGCTATCTAAATGTGTTAGTGATAACGCGGAGCAAGCAAGCAAAAATCCAAACCTGGTAACATGACAGTTATTTTCCTGTGTCCATTAAACTACTAGGAGAATCACTCTGTCATGGTACCTAAGAGTCTGATATGGCAGACTTGACTTTTTTTGGTATATGGTGTTAGAGAATGTTCTGTTGTTTTTTTTTTTTTTTTAACATGTAGCTATTCAGTTTTCTTGGTACCACTTATTGAAGAAACTCTATTTTTGTCACTTTTGTAGTAGGTTAATTGACTACAGGTGCCTGGGGATAGTTCTGGGTTCTCTATTCTGTTCCATTGATCTATGTCTCTGCTTTTGTGCCAGTACCAGGTTTGATTACTGTAGCGTTGCAGTATAATCTGAAGTCAGGGAGCATGATTCCTCCTACTCTGTTTTTCTTTTCTAAGATTGTTTTTACTATTTGGGGTCTTTTGTGTTTCTATACAAATTTTAAAATTATTTGTTCTAGTTCTGTGAAAAATGCCATTGGTATCTTGATAGGGATTGAATCTGTAGGTTGCCTTGGGAAGTATAATCGTTTTAACAATGTTAATTCTTTCAATCCAAGAACATGGTATATCTTTTCATCTGTTTGTGACATCGTCAATTTCTTTCATCAGTGTCTTATAGTTTTTCAAGTACAGGTCTTTTACCTCCTTGAAAGAAAGTGAAAAGTGAAAGTGAAGTTGCTTAGTCGTGTCAGACGCTTTGCGACCCCCTGGACTGTAGCCTACGAGGCTCCTTCATCCATGGGATTTTTACAGGCAAGAATACTGGAGTGGGTTGCCATTTCCTTCTCCAGGAGATCTTCCTGACCCAGGGATTGAACCTGGGTCTCCCACATTGTAGGCAGACGCTTTACTGTCTGAGCCACCAGGGAAGTCCTTTACCTCCTTAGGTAGGTTTATTCCTTATTTATTATTTTATTCTTTTTGATTCAGTGGTAAATGGGATTGTTTCCTTAATTTTGATAGTTCACTGTTAGTGTATAGAAATGTAATAGATTTTTATGTATTAATTTTGTACCTGCAACTTTACCAAATTCATGAGCTCTAGTAGTTTTCTGATGGTGTCTTTAGGATTTTCTATTATAGTATCATGTCGTCTGCTAACAGTGATACTTCTTCCTTTCTAATTTTAATTCCTTTCATTTCTTTCTCTTGTCTGATATCTATGGTTAGGACTTGCAATACTATGCTGAATAAAAGTGGTGAGAGTGGGAATCCTTATCTTGTTCCTGATCTTAGAGGAAATGGTTTTAGCTTTTCATTGTTGAGTTAGTTGTGGGTTTGTCATATATGGCCTTTTTTATGTTGAGGTATTTCCCTTTATGTCCACCTTCTGGAGAGCAGTTTTTAAAATCATAAATGGATGTTGAATTATATCAAAAGCCTTTTCTATATATTTTGAGAATATCATATGGTTTTATTCTTTAATTTGTTAATGTGATCATCACACTTACTGATTTGCAAACACTTAAAAATCCTTGTATCCCTGGAAATATTAACTATGAGAATAAAGAACCAGTGTCTAGAACACTCCTCCCATATTTTCTGTCACATATCCTGGCACTAACTTCAACTTAGTTACCAAGGACAGAAATCTGAAAACCACTGCAGACTTTTCATCCTTCCTTACTTCTCATTCCTATATAACAAATCCCCAAGTTTCATCAAAATAACTCTTGAATCTGAATCTGTTCCCTGATTTACTGCCCTACTTCAGGACTTCTACCATCCCTCAAACGGACTGGAGAAGCTGTTTGCCCCTCTTGCTATTTCTTTTTTTCCTCTAATATTCTCTTCACATAAAGTCATCCCTTCTAATCCATATTCCAAATGCCACTTGAGTTAAAATAAAAACCTGATCAGGCTTCCCTGGTGACTCAGATAGTAAAGAATCTGCCTGCAATGAAGGGGACCTGGATTTGATCCCTGGGTCAGGAAGATCCCCTGGAAAAAGGAATGGCAACCCACTCCAGTATTCTTCCCTGGGAAGTTCCATGGACAGAGGATCCTGGGAGGTCGCAGTCCCTGGGGTCATAAAGAATCGGACACAACTGAGCAGCTAACATACACTTAAAAATCTGATCATGTAGATTTTTATAATTAAGAACACCTCACTGGTTTCTAGACATTGATGGAGTGAAATCCAAATTCTTTGGTATAGAATATAAAGTCTTTTATGAATTGGTATCAGTCTATAGTAGGCAAGAGACCATAGGCTTTGGGGTCAGATTACCAGGACTCAAATTTTGGCCAGCCCACTCACAGTGTATGATTTTGGACATGATACTTAAACTCTCTGCCTAATTTCTTCATCTATAAAGTGGGATAACAGCAGTTATCTAAATCCTCCTGGGCTGCTGTAAGAACTAAATGTTAATCTCTATAGAACATTTAGAATAGTGTCTGACACACTGTCAGAGTTTAATAAAAGCTTGGTATCTTTCACCTTTTTTCTCACCCCTCACCACCTTGTACCTCGTGCTTTGGCATTAGCAGACTATCTGCCTTTTTATACCACTGTGCCACCTTTGCCCATGTTGCTTCCTCTGCTTAGAATGCCACACCTTGTCCACTTAATAAATACCTGCTCACCTTACAAGTATCAGTTCAAACATTACTCTCTCTGTGAAGAAAGTCTTTTTAACCTCTGACAGGCTCATTTAGTTTCTTTCCTGTGTCCCCACAGGTATCTGGTACATGTCTTTATTGTAATAGGATTATTTACTTCCACCAGACTAACAGCTCCTCAAAGACAAGGAAAGTTACTTTTACACCTACAATCTCCCCAGGTTTCAGCATATTATCTGACACATAATATATTTGTTGAATACAAATGAATAAAATAGTATTTCTAAATTTTCTATTACTTTTCCTGAGTAATTTTGTGCTATGGGGTATGTACACGTTTTCCCAAAACATGTACATACCTGTATCATAGTAATTACTATATTTGTAATTGATTATCTGTTTCTTCACTTGAATTACAAAATCCTTAAATACAGGTTCTACGTCTTTTCGTATTTGTATCTCCAAAAGACAGCACAAGGTCTGGCACCAAAAATTGTTAATAGGTGTTTAATGAATGAATGAGTGAATAAAAATGTGATTAAATAACATTAGCAAAGCTATTTGTCTGGATCACTAGACAGACTCTTCAGGGATGGTAAATCATCCGATTCTCTAGCCTCTGGGCTCTGTGATGGTTAATCAAGAATACTGAAACCCATGTCTGCCTCAATAATTTCTCACAGCCATCTCTCTTTTCCTCAACTGAAAAACTGAAGATGCCAGCTGCTACCATATAAGCTTACAAAACATACTCTAATTAATTGAAAGACTTAGATGAATATAAAGAAGGAAAAAATAAACAGACAACAAAACTATCCTAGTAAAGTAGGTAATTTAATGATAATAAAAAATATGAATGAAGGAAAAAATAGATAAATACTAGAGCTGAAACTTAGGGGAATATCAATAAAACTAGAAAAGCTGTATATGAACCATGTGCATGATAATAAATGAGAAAAATATAAGTAAATATGCTTCTCTTTTTCCTTCTCTCTGTATTTTCTTTATATCTCTCTTTTCTATATATCTTTCTAATTGTCTATAAATGAGAAAAATATAAGCATGTAAAAATATTTGAAAGAATAACTGATTCCAAATATTTTCAAAAGAACAGAAAATCTGAATAGACCTATATATTCATAGACCAAGGTAAAGTTGAGGAGAATGATAAACTCTGTGTGCACTTTACAATACAACAGACTATTTACAAAATCTAAATAGACTTTGTAAATACAACTAAATAGACTGTGTAAAAACAGGTAAGATTTTAAAGTTTTTAAACAATTGCTTTAAAGAGAGGTGCCAAACAGTTTTCCCCTAAGCACTTCTATCTTATAACTATTTCAAAGCAAAGAAAACATTGAAAGGTCATTTATGAAGCATCCTTAACCTAATACTTAAATCTAACAAAAATGGCATCAAACACAAATGCATGCACAACCCTCAATATTCCTTATGAATATAGATTCTTTCAAAAAATCTCAAAACTAGAGAATTGAATGCAGTAGAAATTTAAAAGAATGGCGTATTATGACCAAACGGGATATTCCAGGAATGAAGGATGGCTCAATAGAAGGACGATTTGAAAAGTAATTCATCACCTTTAATTAGTCAAAGGAGACAAAGTATGTAATTCATCATTGTAGGTGACACAAAGCCATATGTGACAAAACTTCACATTTATTTCCAATTTTAGAAAAAGAAAAACTCATGGTAAACACATATCAGAAGGAAAGCTAATCTGAGCGATGAAAGATTTCATTAAGACAGATGTTCTTCATCTCAAATATTTGACATTCTACTTAATGATGAACCATATAGGCAGACTTATTGTGAAAAAAATGTATCTCTTAGATAATACAATAGTCTTAGAAAATCCAGACTGCTCAGAGGAAAGTCTAATAAAACTGGTAAGAATTCGGTAAAGTTTTAGTCACAATATATATACAACAAAATTGTTAGCTATTTTCAACAGCAGCAGAAGCCAGTCAAAAAACTCAAGGAACATAAGCTTTCAATTGCAATGTCAAAATATTCCTCCAAAACAAAATACTTAGAAATAAAAATAATATTTAAAGAAAATGAAACAGTTTTGTGATGGGCATTAGAAAAACCTGAGACACATAAAATGCTATCTGGAAAGAAAGATTCAGTATTAGAAGACCTTTATTTCCTCTTCAAACAATGTATTAATATATTACAATTTAATCAAAACTCTAAAAGGATATTTCTTTTTTATTTTGAAACAAAAACTCTAAAGTTCATTTGTCTAAATAGGTGAGAATGTCAAGGAAACAATGAAAAATAATAAAATACATTGTCATATGCTAAAACCGTATAAAATATCACCACATGATATTGCACTAGAATTGACTAGGAGACTAATAGGCCATAATGGGGTGTATAGACAGACCTCAATAAATGAAAGAATGCTGTAAAAGAATAGGATTCCATATCAAATCACTGGAGAAAATGGTATATAATTTAGGATATAATGTAGGCATCATTTATTACCTAGAATAAAATAAAATCATGTTTCTATCCTATACTACAAAGCAAAATGATTTGTAAGTTGAACAAAAATTATATGTAAAAAGTAGAATCACAAAAGAGTAAGAATTGATGACTTAAATTAATTTCAAGCATATAGCAAAAGCTGAACTCTTAAATAAGAGAAATATATGTGAAAAATAAAAATTTAAGATGTCCTTAATATATAAAGAACTCTTTTAATCAATAAGGCAAACCAATAAGAAAAAACAGCCTGCTTAGTTAAAATGAAGGGAGGGGAGATATACACATATACTTGACAAAATAAACACAAATAAGTAAAGAAAAAGTTTTTACCTCGATCACAGATATACAAAAAACATGTATAACCAAAGACATAGAAAAAGTAGCTAAGTGTTCTAGATATCTTTTGCTTGTCTCCCCAGATTCACTCTCCATTGGTTCCTGCCTGTTCTCTACTGGTGGGAGGCCTCTGTTTGGACCTAGAAGAGAGACCCCAGGTCCTCTGGCTTTCAAGGTGGTTCAGACAATAGAAAGAGCAGGTCAAGGTAATATAATCCCTTGGTTCTGTACTTGAAAATTCACCTTGATTTAGTTATGTTTGTTGACCAAAAGTCACTTTTCCTCTCAAAATGGCTTTCTCAATCTGCTTTTCATTTCCCGTGTTCTGATCAGTGCTATTGCTAATTTTCATAATTTACTGCATTATTTCTCATATTTTCACCAACATTTCACCATCATCTTTGTAACTATTATCTCTCTAAATAAACTGTTCTTGAATTATCCTGATGTGAGTGTATAATCTTTTGCTGTTGGTTGAACTCTGACAGAAAGCATGTAGGGAAGAACTCAAAAACACATTATGTTTTAAGGCACATGAAAAGATGCTCAACATCAGTAATTATTAGAGAAATACAAATCAAAACTACAATGAGGCACCACCTCACACTTGTCAGAATGGCCCTCCCTAAAAAAATCTACAAATACTAAATGTCAGAGAGGGTGTGGAAAAAAGGGAACCCTTGTACACTGTTGGTGGGAATGTAACTTGGTGCAGCCACTGTGGAAACAGTATTGAGGTTCCTCAAAAAACTAAAACTAGAGCTACCATATGATCTAGTAATCCCACTCCTGGGCATATATCTGGACAAAATTATAATTCAACAAGATACATGCACTCCTATGTTCATGGCAGCATTATTCACAATAGCCAAGACATGGAAACAACATAAATACCCAGTGACAGATGAATGGATAAAGACACCGTGGTACACATATACAATAGGATACTACTCAGGCACAAAAAGAACAAAGTAATGCCATTTGCAGCAGCAACGTGGATTCAACTAGAGATTATCATTAAAGTGAAGCAAGTCAGATGGAGAAAGGCAAATACCATATGATATCACTTATGTGGAATCTAAAATATAACAGAAATGAACCTGTCAAACAGAAACAGAATCTTGGAGATAGAAAACAGATTGGTGGTGGCCAGGGGGTAGGACCTGGGAGAGGGATGGAGTGGGAGCTTCTACACAAGCTTTCATATGTAGAATGGATAAACAACAAGGACCGACTGTATAGCACAGGGCTTCCCAGGGGGTGCTAGTGGCAAGAACCTGCCTGCCAGTGTAGCAGACCTAAGAGACCAGGATTCAATCCCTGGGATGAGAAAATCTCCTGGAGGAGGAAATGGCAACCCACTCCAGTATTCTCTTCTGAAGAATCCCATGGACAGAGGAGCCTGGGGGGGCTACAGTCCACAGAGTCGCAAAAAGTCGGACATAACAGAAGTGACTTAACACACAGACACACACACACACACACACACACACACAGACACACACACACACTGTATAGTACAGAAAACTATGTTCAATATCCTATGATAAACCATAATGGAAAAGAATATTTAAAAAGGAATGTGTAAATATGTATAAGTGAATCAATTTGCTATACAGTAGTAATTAACATAACATTGTAAATCAACTATACTTCCATAAAAATAAATAAAATACACATGCTTTAGATATGTGAATCAACATAGACTTTCTGGAGGAAAAAATCATAATATGTATTAAGAAATTTTCAAATATGAATGCAATAGAAATTTCTTTTTAGAAATCTGTTCCATGGATATAATCACAGATTGTACCAAGCAGTATGGGAAAATATTTATTAAATATATTGTTTTTCCTAAATTATGAAAAACTGGAATACTGGAAACACATAATAAAAGGTGACAGGATAAATAAATAACACTAGATTCATGTAAAGAAATAGCATTCACCCATTAAAATCACATTTTAGAAAAATATTTCTTAATAGAAGAAACAATAAAGATGTATTATCAAGGGGAAAAAGATCCTATACAACAATAAGTTTGGAACTTCCTTTGTGGTCCAGTGGTTAAGGAATCTGTCTTGCAATGCAAGGGATGAGGGTTTGATCCCTGGTTGGGGAACTAAGATCCCACATGCTGCAGAGCAACTAGCCTACACACCAAACTAGAGAGTCTGTGCACCACAATGAATGATCCCACATGACACAATGAAGCTCCTGTGCCACAACCAAGACCTGATCTAATCAAACAAATAAATGAGTAGATAAATAAAATGAATATTAAAAAAAACAATAAATCCACTGCAATACCAGTTTGGTGACATATATCACAGTGAATATGTGTGTGTGTGCATAAACACATGCATGTTTATATAAATACATTTTCATAGATATAAGAATGATGCATAGAAATTGTAAAAGTCTGTGAGTCAGTGGAATTAACAACTTTTTATCTAAATGCGTTTCTGTGTTTAAGTTTTAATCATTAAGCATGAGCTATTTTTGAAAATTTAAACATTTATAAAAATATGAGATTTATTTTCAACCAGCACTATTATATACTTCTCTTAAATACTTCATAACTATGAATCTAATCAGTCTGAAGATAATTCTTACCAAATATTTACAGCAATATGAAAAGGCTTCACAAATGAGAGCTCATGGCTTATGGTCACCATTGTAGGTAATCAGATCTAGCACTAGAAAATATGTAGTGAAATATGTCTAAAATATGTTACAGAAAAACAATAAAGTTATTATTATGCTTAAATTCAGATGAAGTTTTTAAATGATTAAAAAAAAAATATTGGCCAGCAGGGCAGGCTTTCATGCATTCATAAAGGAGACAAACAAACGTTAATACAGACAATTGGAGAAAAAACTTTTGAGGTTTACTGCCATGTTTCATTGGTAAGGACTACCTTGTTTTCTGCATGAAAAAATATTTGAATAAACTGATCTTTATCCAACTCTTCATCAAAGAGAAAAGGGCCTATTGGCTACCTGGAAGAATATTTAATATACTTTTCTAAGCTTCTATCAACATAAATGTAAATTACATTACCATCACTAAATAATTATACAGGTTTTCCTAGTTTAATGTAAGATATTAGAAATTATTTAGTAGATTATTGCTTACTGGCTATTATTTTTCTTAACAAGAATTGCATTTCCTCTAAGAGTAATATATTTTGATCCTGTACTCAGAAACAACTCCCTATGTGATCATACTCATAATGTATATTAGAAGGTTAAAAACAACAAACACCCCTCCCTATGTAAAGAAGCAGTTTTCGTATATTATTTTGTGTATCTGTGTGTTTAGGGGGAGGGTGAGAAAGAAAGATAAAATCTTAATATAAAAAATTAGGCTCTCTAAAGCCACTTGGAGATTAAGGATTTCAAATGACATTTACAGTGGTGGATTAGTTGCTAAGTGGTACCTGGGTATAAATGAGGCCAGGAGTGGTGTTCAGGAAATACATGATAGATTGATAGTTTCCTGGAGCTTCTGAGGGTTTTTCTCTGGACAGGATGACCTTAGAATGTCTATGGTACTGATTCTTTGAGTCAATTTAAGTTTTCTTCATTTTGGAAGCAAAGCAGAATTTATTAAATATCTAGTTTCTAATTCAAGAAACTAAAATGAGGCAGCACAGAAAGTGGCACACATTGTATACATTTCCTATAGAGAGAGATTTGCCTTATTTTGAGCAAAAACATTTAGAATTAGAACACCAACTGTATAAACTTCTAAAAGAAAGGTGGAAATCAGAAAGCATGAAAAGCAAAAGTAGGCATGTTTATAAGACAGGGAACATCACAGGGCCAGCTATCTATGTATTAAATAATGTGTATTTCAACATAATGAAAATACTTTTTTTTTTTTTTTTTAAGTACACTTTCTTAAGGAAAACTCTACTCCACAGAGCCTTCAAGTGACATATCATGTTTTGAGGAGAGAGACAGGATCAATACAAATATGCTGATGACAACAAAGAGCCAGGTATATCAACAGCTTAAATTGCTTAGATTTCTTTTGTATCTCTCATAGCAAGAGATGAGAGGGCTCTGCCCAAGGAAGGTGCTGAAATGTTTGGTAAATGAATGTATGCATGTGTAACAGGATGCGGAATGATATTATTCCTGGGTTGAAACAAAGAGGCTTAAAAGCCACCAACGTCTCCCCTGCCCGCCCCCTCTCCATCCCCCCTCCCCGGGGCTAGGTGAGAAGTGACTGAAATTGCAACTTCCAATTATTATCCCAGTGTCCTCTCTCCTCCCAAATTACATAAGGAGCTTTAGTTGGAGGTGGTGTGGTCAACTTCATGGTGAGCACAGTGTTCAAGATAAGATGCCCCTCCCTTCTCATCCTGCAGGATAGAGAAGTAGGTGTTTCTGGACACTCTAATCACTCCCCCTGGCTCTCTCACAAGGTAAGTGAAGGGAAGTGCCCAAGACAGCCATTTGTAGAGATTTGGGCATACCTAAAAGAAGGGGTAGTGATATTCTCTTTTGTAGTAGAATGTCTGTTTATACAGAAGACTTAATAATCTGTCCTGTACCTGTCTGAGCAGGCAAGAAGTAGGGAATGTGGTAGTGCTGAGAAATAGGGTGTTAGATGCTTACCTTCTCTGACCATACAATTCTAAGCTGTACTATGAGAATAAACCAATTTAAGGATCAATTGATATAATAAGGATAAAAGTGTTCGGTAGACTGTATATCTTTAGATGAAATAAGTTGTTTTTAAAAATCACATTCCAAGTGAAGCAGCTTGAATTTCATGGTAGTCTTAATATAGTCTAAATTTTTAATAAATCATCAATTAAAAAATATTTAATCAACCAGCTTTGGGCTGAGCCATCTTGATAGAGATAAAACACCATTTTCACCTCAAAGAGTCCCTAATCTGATTGGAAAATATTAACATAAAAGCAATAATAAAAGTACACAATAATGAAAGAAAATATTTATATTGTGCTTGCTATGTGCTGGTCACTGTGATAGGCACTTGACATATATGAGCTCATTTCAATATTGCAACAATTCTGTGAGGTAGATTTTATTATTTTGATCATGCTACAGATGAGGAAATTGGGGTAGAGAAAGGTTAAATAACAAAGGCCACATAATCAGTAAGTAACAGTGTCAGGATTCAACTTTAGTCTGGCTCTGGAGTCTGAGCTCTTAACCACATTATTACACTGCTTCTCTCATAAGATTCAGTGTATGGAATCACAGCTACATACTATGAGAATACAGGGAAAGGAATAAACACAATAATGGGGAGAAATAGCAAAAAATTGGTGGAAGAAGTGGGACTTGAGTCAGGAAACAGTAAGGTTTAGAAAAGTAGAAAAGAGGAAGAGGAGTGTTGCATAAGTAGGTAATTGTAAGAGTTCTAAGGTGTGAATGAGTAAGGAATCAGTCCATAAATAATTATTGAGCACCCACTAGGTATATACAATATGCTTGGGATACATTTATGAACAAAACAAAGATACTAGTTCTGATAGAACTTAGAGCCAAAGGGTATGAAAATAGTAATGAAGAGACTAGTTTTACTGAATGAACATCTGTCCTGAGAAAAAGAGAGAAATAGTACTGAATAAGTAGGTAGGCGACAGACCATGAGGGCTCTGAAGACAGAGAAGCTCAAGGACATAAGAAATAGATAAGAACTTAGGATTTTTGGAGGAATGTGTCACATGTCAACAGCAATATTTTAGGAAGATTAATTAGGCCATATTTTGCAGGATGAATTAGAGATGGGAAAAAAGTAGGCAGAAAATCTTGTAATAAAGTGAATTTTATGAAGATCTAGATTAACTGACGACACGGGAAACCGAGAGCCTTGCTCTATTCATTATCTTTTTTTCCTTCAGTCATTCCCTTGGCCTACAAATACATCCAATTCTCTCCCATCCATAGTGAAAGCTAAATGTAAAAATAAATACTAAGTAATACAATTACTCTCCAAGGGGCAAGTACTTTCTAGCTACTGTCTATCTTCTCACATCTACTTTCTTTACATTCACTCCTGAACTCACTGAAATTTGGTTTCCATCCTGATACAGGAAAAGCAGTGGTTCATTTGCCCAGCAGCAAGTGGAAATTTGGAAACATTTTTTAAAAAAGGTAATACATGAGTAAAGCCTAAAAGGATGAATAGGAGTTTGTGAAGAAAAGAAGTGGGGGTTTACATGTATATTCTGTGTGAAGCAATTAATCAAACATACTGGGAAAGTATTTTGATTCTAAAGCTTGGGTTCTACCTCTAGGAGGTATGCTGAATAAATAACTCATTTAAAATCCTTTCCACAATTGTTTCAATTAATCCTGCTATGAACAAGGCAGAAATTTGTCAGGAAGCTATTTTCATTTTGAAGGATTTTTTTTTTTTTTAATTTAGTTCACAAGTATCCAACCAGAGTGTCTCAGGTTTACAGGCCCTGTTCCATACTGATACTAGTCTCTTTCAATAAATATACCATGAGCTCCTTGAAAACAGGGACTAGGGCTTGTTTTTACACTTCCACTGCCTAGCAGAGAGCCTGAAATTCAGTAGCTGTTCAGTAAAACTGGGTGTATTGATTAAAGGTAAAGGAAGAATATGTGAGAGGCACTGTAGGAAAATTTATGAAAGATAAAGGACAGGGATGAGCCAAGATAGTACTTATGTTTTGGACATGGGTGGTTAAGGGAGAAAAGAAGACAGTAACAATGACAGACAGTAGACAAGGGGAAAACAAGTTCTGATTTAGACTTCTGAAATAGGATGCACGGGGTCTATCTACCAAGTTGAAGTGTTGAGATGCGGCTGGAGACAGAAACTAGTGTTTGGGAGAAGATGTGGCTAGGTTGAAGATTGAAGGCAGGAGGAGAAGGGGATGATAGAGGATGACATGGCTGGATGTTATCACCAATGCAATGGACACGAACTTGGGCAAACTTTGGGAGACAGTGAGGGACAGGGAGGCCTGGCACACTGCAGTCCATGGCGTCACAGAGTTAGACATGACTGGGCAACAGAACAACAAACAACAATGGCTACAGGATCATATTTTTTGAATTATCAGCATAAAAACTTCAGTCAAACCATAAGAAATAATAAACAATGTCTGAAGAAAAAGGGAAAGGAAAAAGGTACTTTTGTTAGGTATATCCATACACTGCTGAGTAAATCTTACATTACGTAAACTATTAGTAAGGCTTAGAATACATAAAGCTGAGAGTTTTTAGAGCAATATTCGGTAATTCTTATTTTCCCACATGTCTACAGCAAGCAGACTCTGCTTTCTTAGTAATAGCTATTTCTAGCTAATGTATGAGGAGGGACCGGCAGTGCCATTAACTACCATTCTCAAAGGAACACTAACAAAGAAAAACAATCCTCAAAAACTTTATCAACTTGCAAAGATATTTAAAAAACAAATTGTTTAAATGGCATTATAGTATTTTCATTTATTCCTCTTGCTTATAGAGAGACTAGGAAAGGTTACTATTTCTAAGATACAGAAACCTAGCATCTGAAATGGAAGTCTGAAATAAAACTGTCAAGCTCTGGAAGCTGCATAATATAGCTCTCATACTAGAGAGAATATTTTTCTCCCTCAAATAAGTGAGATAATGTACATGAATATGAAACATATGGAGATAGAACTTCTTCAGTGATTAGGGATTTTATGCTAAAATTTTCACAGATGTGCTCTTAAAAAATTGTGTGTAAGCTTAATTTATGTAAAGAAAGTAATTTTCTCTTTGATATACAATATCAATATTTTGGAGATATTTCATCTCTCTGGGTCTTAGCTTTTTCTCGTATAAAATGAAGGGCCAGGAGCGGACATCTTATGTTTTTTTCAGCTCTAGAATTCTGTGACAATTTTTTTCTGATTGATTTTCAGCTGTTAATAGGTCAGAAAATTTCTTGCCTATCCCTTAGGACAGAAGTTTGAAACGTGTACATAACACTTAATGACATCAGAGGAGTTTCTACTTAAAGAGATTCAGGAATGATTCTAATTATGAGGCTTAGTACTGTTTATATGTATAAGCATACATACATTGAAACATGTATATTACCATATGTGAAACAGATCGCCAGTCCAGGTTCGATGCATGAGACAGGGTGCTCAGGGCTGGTGCACTGGGATGACCCTGAGGGATGGGAAGGGGAGGGAGGTGGGAGGCGGGTTTAGGATGGGGAACACATGTACACCCATGGCTGATTCATGTCAATGTACGGCAAAAACCACTACAATACTGTAAAGTAATTAGCCCCCAATTAAAATAGATAAATTAAAAAAAAAGTATACACACAGACTTAGATCAATTAAGAACTTATGCATTTCAAAGACAGGTAACTGGGAAATATTTTTTAGTTTAAAGTGGTTGAAAAAAAAAAAAATAAAGTGGTTGAAGTGAGGGCAGAAGACATGGAGGCAGTTACGTGGAGAACTCTCACAGTGGTCCAGGGATCAAAAACATGGACAATGTGGTGATGTATATGGGCAGCGGTGGTGCTGGTGCCACTCTATAATTTTCTAAAAGCTTCTGGAAATAATTTCAAAATAAAACCAGAACTTGATAAATTTCCTAGGATGAGATAAAGAAGATGAATATGTTAAACATGAGAGTGGCTCCCCTCAGCTAAGCTCCTAAAGGTAGAACATATGATAGCTTCCTTCTGGAATGTGACAGAACTGCTACTTCACACAGAACTTTATAGTCAGCTTTCAATAGCAGCAGAGACTCAGGAAGTAGAGCCCACTGGTGACAAAGAGGTGTTTTAGTTGGTTAAATTGATATCTTCATCTCTAACTCTACCTTTCCAAGGTACAGCCTTTACTTAAATTGGGTTACTGACATCATTACCCTTTTCTCGCATTTTTTTTTTCTTATCAGTTCAGTTCAGTCGCTCAGTCATGTCTGACTCTTTGTGACCCCATGAACCGCAGCACACCAGGCCTCCCTGTCCATCACCAACTTCCAGAGTCAACCCAAACCCATATCCATTGAGTCGGTGATGCCATCCAACCATATCATCCTCTGTCGTCCCCTCCTCCTCCTGCCCTCAATCTTTCCCAGCATCAGGGTTTTTTTAAATGAGTCAGCTCTTTGCATCAGGTGGCCAAAATACTGGAGTTTCAGCTTCAGCATCAGTCCTTCCAATGAACACCTAGGACTGATCTCCTTTAGGATGGCCTGGTTGGATCTCCTTGCAGTCCAAGGGACTCTCAAGAGTCTTCTCCAACACCACAGTTCAAAAGCATCAGTTCTTCAGTGCTCAGCTTTCTTTACAGTCCAACTCTCACATCCATACATGACCACTGGAAAAACCATAGCCTGCACTAGACGGACCTTTGTTGGCAAAGTAATATCTCTGCTTTTGAATATGTTATCTAGGTTGGTCATAACTTTCCTTCCAAGGAGTAAGCGTCTTTTAATTTCATGGCTGCAGTCACCATCTGCAGTGATTTTGGAGCCCAGAAAAATAAAGTCTGACACTGTTTCCACTGTTTCCCCGTCTATTTCCCATGAAGTGATGGGACCAGATGCCATGATCTTCGTTTTCCGAATGTTGAGCTTTAAGCCAACTTTTTCACTCTCCTCTTTCACTTTCATCAAGAGGCTCTTTAGTTCCTCTTCACTTTCTGCCATAAGGGTGGTGTCATCTGCATATCTGAGGTTATTGATATTTCTCCTGGCAATCTTGATTCCAGCTTGTGCTTCTTCCAGCCCAGTGTTTCTCATGAATATAAGTTAAATAAGCAGGGTGACAATATACAGCCTTGACGTACTCCTTTTCCTATTTGGAACCAGTCTGTTGTTCCATGTTCAGTTCTGTTGCCTCCTGACCTGCATATAGGTTTCTCAAGAGGCAGGTCAGGTGGTCTGGTATTCCCATCTCTTGAAGTATTTTCCACAGTTTATTGTGATCCACACAGTCAAAGGCTTTGGCATAGTCAATAAAGCAGAAATAGATGTTTTTCTGGAACTCTCTTGCTTTTTCCATGATCCAGTGGATGCTGGCAATTTGACCTCTGGTTGCTCTGCCTTTTCTAAAACCAGCTTGAACATCTTATACATCGAAGGAAATTTTTGCTCCTGTGTTCCTTGTCACTTGGGAAATTCTCTCATCACTCTCCTCATTATATAACCAAAGTCAAGTAATGACTGAAATGCTCTCTGGTTGGAGTGCCAAGAAACACCTATGGGACAAAGTCTAGCGATTGCTGTACTAAAGACAAGGCTGGTGAGATCTCTAATGAGCTTGTGGTATATACTGTCAATACCCTCTATATAAACAGAAATGAGGACAGAGCCTAGATTTACAGCTGGCTCCAAAAACTGAAACAATAAAAAGCTTAGGAGCCAATAATAGTTATTTTCTCTTTATTTACTTCTGAATATCCAAAAAACATGTTGAAAGATATTTGATAAAACTCTTTAAGAAATCAGAATGCATGGTTCTTTCATAACCTATAAAATTTATCTTTGAAGTCAAAACTGAGCAAGTAAAACACCAGAAGCACTGCCACTA
The DNA here is from genome assembly GCF_027580195.1 of Bos mutus. Taxonomy (NCBI): domain Eukaryota; kingdom Metazoa; phylum Chordata; class Mammalia; order Artiodactyla; family Bovidae; genus Bos; species Bos mutus. The sequence goes on along the minus strand of NC_091622.1, from coordinate 19,013,994 downwards.
ACTCTAAATGTTAACTAAAGATGTCTACCATCATGCTCAATCATGTCCGACTCTTTGTGATCCCATGAACTGTAGCCTGCCAGGCTCCTCTGTCCATGAAATCTTCCAGTCAAGAATACTGTAGTGGGTTGCCGTTTTCTACTCCAGGGAATCTTCCTGAACCAGGGATCCAAATGCGTCTCTTGCATATCCTGCACTGGCAGGCAGATTCTTTACTACTATAACATCTGGGAAGCTCTGTTCATCATTACCGTTGTTATTTAACACTGAAGACTGAGGTTAATTAACTAAACAACAGATAGATATAAGACGGATAGAACTGGAAAAGAAGCAAAATTATAATTTTTAGATGATATACAACTGGAAAATTTAAATCAATGGAAAAACTTACAAATAATGAGGGAACATTAACATGGCAGATAAATGATAATGATAATGAGGATGAAAGTGAAAACTTACAGAGTGTTTACTATGTGCCAGCAATGTTCTGAATATACTATCTAATTTAATACTCCCAATAAATCCGATGAAGCATGTAAAATTATTAATCTCTGTTTGATGGATAAGCAAACAGGTCATACAGTTGGTATGGCAGACCTGGGTTTTGAAATTCTAATCTATTCTAAACAATGTAGCTGTTTACCACTACATTAAACTGTTTGCAAAGCCAGCATCTTTCTTTATATATAACCAGCTAGAAAATACAATGAAATAAAATATCCTAATAATAATGGTAAGAGAAAGGTTAAAATAGTAATAAGCCAAACAAGAAACACATAAGAAATAAAACACCATAGAGAAACTACAAGACATGAATACATAGAAAGGCATATTCTAATTTTGGAAAATATAAAACTCATTATTGTATATCGATTTTTTCTACTTTTTATAAACTTAATCACAACATAAATACCAAAATGATATTTTTCCCAGGGGAGGAGGGAAAACGACAAGCCAATTCTACAATTCATGTAGAAACACAGTGCCAAATGTATGATATAGTTATAATTTTAATAATCTCTTGGTACTAGTACTGGGAAAGAAAGAAACTGAAACAGATGAATATAACTGAAAATAGGATTTGGAAATGGGTATAAGTACATGTGGGAATCTAGTTTTCCATAAGAGGGCTATTTGAATTCACTGGGAACCATTTAGTTTATTCAAGAAAACAAACATTAATCTTAAACTATTTCAAGTATCTATTTAATAAGCATGAAAGTTTAAAATGCATTAATTAAATGAAGTATGTCAGGATTCTAATCTATTCTTTGCTAATGTTTGTTTTACTTAATTTCTATAGGATTTAGGAGCTGCTGCTGCTGCTGCTAAGTCGCTTCAGTCATGTCCGACTCTGTGTGACCCCATAGACGGCAGCCCACCAGGCTCTCTGTCCCTGGGGTTCTCCAGGCAAGAACACTGGAGTGGGTTGCCATTTCCTTCGCCAATGCATGAAAGTGAAAAGTGAAAGTGAAGTCACTCAGTCGTGTCCGACTCCTAGCGACCCCATGGACTGCAGCCTACCAGGCCCCTCCGTCCCATGGGATTTTCCAGGCAAGAGTACTGGAGTGGGTTGCCATTGCCTTCTCCGGATTTAGGAGCAGTAACCTATAATTCACATAGACACATCTGGAATAATTCCAGTTTAGTTGCTCATTTTGGCTTTGGGGAGAAATGAAGAAACAAATAAACTTTAACATTAATTCTCTAGAAGATATGAGAATATTTCAGATAAAAGCTGCCTTTTCTTTTTCATTATTCACCTTTATTTGTTAGCATAATTGGGTTTAACAAACTGAAATTTTGGTAGTATATATCATATAACAAGGCTTGTTTATTTATTTTGCATAGCTTATAGGATATCCTGGAAGGATAGCTGAAAAAAAACAAGACATTTAAACCCTGGGATTGTGAAAATCATTAGACTCACAGAATCCTGTATGTGTCTCTTGTTGCTACCCTTCTGTAGAATAGCGCCAGAATCCGTTTCTCTTTAAATGCCATGGAATGTCACTGATACATGCAATGACATCCCTGGACTTTGAGTATGCATAAGAAAGATCTCAGTGCAAGAACCCAGATATTCATTAGCAAGTTGGAATTGTGCTACCTGTGCCCAACAGTCTTCATGAAGAAAATATATTCAATAGACTTAACTAGTGAAAAAACACTGCTTTAGGAACTGTCTCAAATCCATACTGAACTAAATCAAACTGCAAAGGAACAAAAACTGTCACCAGCATAACCTTCCTGTCAACTGCAATGTAGATATGCTAATGCCATGTCAAAGTCTCACCCTGATGTCTGTGGGGAAGTGTGCCGTGGCTCAGATCAGTCCAGCTGCTGGCCTGGGCCTATTCTAAACAGGGTATTCTACCCTAAGTCATGAGAAGTGTTATTTTCACCAAAGATGACAAGACTTCTTATTTATTTTCTTCTTTTGTGTTTTCTATCCAAAACTCCATCCTCAATACCCTCCTATCCCAAACTTGTAAACATCTCTTTTCCTTCCCAAGATCCAACCCTACAATCCAACCTTCCTCGGTACAGTACGCTCGAGAAATCTAGTGCTCCTTCAGTCATTATTTGATTCTTGTCTGGCTCTGGGCATTTTTCTGCCCTTGTTTCACTCACTGAATTAAGAGGGCACTGCTCCATTCAGAACAGACTGTGAACACCGAAGTATCTACAGTCAGAAAAGTGGCATTTACTAATTTAATGATTTAGCAAAAGAAGACCCAGGGATTTCTATAACTCAGAAGAAGATATATCTTTAATATACAACTGGAATTTTGATTTCTCACACTTCACAAAAAGGGGCAGCAGTAAATGTTGAAGATATTCAATATGTAAATATTTCAAGTTTTAGACTGCTGCAGTGAAGCAAATGGAGTTTTAAAATGAGAAAAAATATGAACGGTCAATGACAGAAAGCAATGGCAAACATGTACCACTAAAATCATCAGTAAAATGGATGCTATGAAGGAAAAGTAGATGCAGTTAACATGCCTGATGAATAATGAGTTGTGGATTAATGCTTTGTTCAACTGAGAGTTCACTAGTAAAACCTTATTTGTGGTAATTACTTCAATTAAATACACATATATTGAGAGCACACTATTTCCTGGCCATTGAACTGGGCCCTGGGGATCTTTAACGCACATGTAAATTATCAGAGATGTATCTTATTTCATTTCTTAAGAGGTTATGATGCATCAAGCATTATACTAAGCAATGGGAACACAAAAATCATTAAGATGCAGTTCTTACTCTTCACGAATTTAGTTTAATAAAGGAAATATAGGCACATAGAGAGACTGAATAATCTGGCACCCTCATGATCATGTTAAATGGATTAAAATATAGTGTTATGCTATTATAAATGACTAACAAGATAAATTATAGGTACAGAAAACAATCAGCTATATTAATAAACCCTAAAGAAAAACAAATAGTATGGATTTCAAAAACAGGAAGCCTTTACCTATTACACTTCATTTTCCTTATTGTGTTAATAGATACAGCTTTGCCATGTAATTTTAATCCAGCCAGTCCTAAGTGTCGGACTCTGACAGACTACTCAGTGTGAGAAGTTCACTTCCTTAACCTCAGAAACAAGTTCTCATTAGCTGTATCCAACCTGGAGGAGTTCTCGCTTTGACTAACAGAAGGAAAAGTCTGACTTAGCTTAGAGAGGGATCAAAGATATTCTCCCTCTGAGGATCAGCTCTGTTTAGGAACGACTGTTCTTATCAAGATTCCCCTTTTAACATTAGAGAGACTTCAGAAGTCTTGCTGGAGTTGTTTTTGTCCTCTCACCTAACCAAGATATTTCTTGCCAAGGACTCTGAGCTTCCCCTAATACAATTCTTCTCTGTATAAAGTCTCATAATTAATTAAAATATAGTACCAATGAAACCAACTTAAATTAGAGTTTAAGAATATGCTTTCCTGGCTTTGCCACTTCTTTTGGATCTACTTTTCCCGTTTCCTCCTTCAGCAACTTACAGCTACACTTTATAAATATGAAGTCATACATTTTTCCTCATGATGTTTACTACAGAGTAATTTTTGGGAGCACTAAATTCATCACTTAAATAAAATGTAACAATTAAATACAACTTACACACACACAATACCATGGTATCAATAGTTAACAAGAAGAAATGATCTTTGTTTAGACTATAGAATTCAAGAAAGGTATGTTCAAACTAAAAGGATATTAAATGTATAAGCAGAAAAACTGTAATGAGTAATTTAAATTTTAATTTCAAATCTGTGTATTTAAGAACTCCTTTATTTCACTGTGAATAATTTCAACGACCCAGTTTCTTTCAACTCTTTACATACTTAATATTCACAAAGTCACAATATGTGTGTTATAAAATTTTAGCCTCTGCATAACCTAACACTCCAGAACATTAATGGTGGAACTCCATAGTGTTGCAAGTTCCCTCCTTAGCAGAGGAAATGGGGCCTCTTCCAGTGAACCTGCTCTTTACCAAAGCAGAGTATGCTTTGGAAAGAGTAAGTAAAGCAAAATTAGGTGAATATGGAACATTATTTTTATTTTCCATAAATCTTTAGAATGGTGTTGAGATTTCTCATGGTAATAAAAAAGAAATTATCTTCTTTACTTATATAAACTCTATCAATCTTCCAAAAGCTAGCTGAAATAAAATGACTTGATAGGGACAATCAATCAATATCTAATATACATAAGGGATCATGTAAGTGGTTAAGAGAAATATCCACTTGTGCTGTACTAATAGGTTCTGATTATTTTCTAGATACTCTAGAATTTTTATTGGAAATGTATTCTTTATTTGAAGAGTAAAAAAGAAGTTGTTTATTTTATTTTTTGGTTTATTTTTAACTTCTACATAGTAAGAAAACTGTTTTTGTTTCTATTACTTTCTTTTTTATTTTATTTTATTTCTATTACTTTTTGCCAGCCCAAGAGGTGGCAAGAATACACAGAAGAACTATAAAAAAAAGGTCTTAATGACCTGGATAACCACGAGGAGGCTCAGATGGTAAAGACTCTGCCTGCAGTGCAGGAGATGCAGGTTCAATCCCTGGGTCAGGAAGATCCCCTGGAGGAGAGAATGGCTAGAGAATCCCATGGACAGAGGAGCCTGGCAGGCTACAGTCCAGGGGTTGCAGAGTTAGACATGACTGAGCAACTGACACTTTCTTTCACACACTCTCTCTTTTGTACCTCACATTCAATGAGTCAGCAGTATCTGTTGGTTTTTCTTTAAAAATTAATACTTACTATTGTAATAGTAAGTTTGTATATCTTTAAAGGACAGAACAGCCTGGTCAGCTAAAGTCCATGGGTTTGCAAAAGAGTCAGACACCACTGAGTGACTAAACAACAAAAACAACACTCTTATCATTCCATTCTATGTATAGTATCCTTACTGTTCTCCTAACATTCAAAGCAATGCTACTACCTTGCACTTGCAAGATGGAACATTTTTCCTCAGGAAATATATATGGCTCACTCTCTCACTTCTTTTAGGTTCTCTTCCCAAATGTCTCCTTATTAAATAGATTTTCTTTGCTGCTACTGCTGCTGCTAAGTCGCTTCAGTCATGTCCGACTCTGTGCGACCCCACAGACGGCAGCCTACCAGGCTCCCCCGTCCCTGGGATTCTCCAGGCAAGAACACTGGAGTGGGTTGCCATTTCCTTCTCCAATGCATGAAGGTGAAAAGTAAAAGGGAAGTCGCTCAGTCGTGTACAACTCTTCATGACCCTATGGACTGCAGCCTACCAGGCTCCTCCATCCATGGGACTTTCCAGGCAAGAGTACTGGAGTGGGTTGCCATTGCCTTCTCTGAGATTTTCTTTGAGTCTCTCACATAAAATGGTAACTCTTCTCTAATGTTCTCCAGACTCCCACTTCTTGGCATTTTCCATTGTCCTTTTCTTCTTCTCCTTTTAAAAAATGAAATATAGCTGGAATACAATATTATATTGGATTAAGGTGTACTAGACAGTGATTTGACATTTGTAGATATTATGAAACGATCAGTACCGTAAGTCTGTGAATTGAAACTCGTTCAGTCATATCCAACTCTTTGTGACCCCAAGGACTATACAATCCACGGAATTCTCCAGTCCAGAATACTGGAGTGGGTAGCCTTTCCCTTCTCCAGGGGATCTTCCCAACCCAGGGATGGAACCTAGGTCTCCCGCTTTACCAGCTGAGCCACAAGGGAATCCAAGAATACTGGAGTGGGTAGCCTAACCCTTCTGCAGGGGATCTTCCCAATTGAGGAACTGAACCAGGGTCTCCTGCCTTGCAGGCGGATTCTTTACCAACTGAGCTATCAGGGAAGACCATAAGTCTACTAGCCATCTAACCCTATACAAAGTTATAAAAATATTATTGACCACATTCCTTATACTGTGTATTATATCTCCATGGTTTATTTATTTTATAACTGGAGGTCTGTATCTTTTAATCTTCTTCACCTATTTTACACACACCCCTCTGCCACATCCTTCTCCTCAGGCAACCACCTGTTTGTTCTCTGTATTTGTAAGTACGGTCTCACTTTGTTCTGTTATTTTTTTGTCTTTTAGATTCAACATATAAGTGAGATAATATGATATTTTTCTTTCTCTGGTTTATTTCACTGACCAAAATACCCTCAAGTTTCATCCATGTTGTTGCAAATGGCAAGATTTCAATATTTTTTGTCTCAGTAATACTCCATTGTGTGTGTATGAAAATACCACATCTTTATCCATGTATCTATTGATGGACACTTAGGTTGCCTCCATATCTTGGTTACTATAAATAATGCCGCTATGAACACTGATGTGTAGATATTTTTTTCAAATTAATTTTGCTTTCTTCAGGTAAACACCCAGAAGTGAAACTGCCATAGATCATATGGCCGTTCTATTTTTAATTTTTTGAGGAACCTTTCTGTTGTTTTCCACAGTGGCTGGTCCAATTTACATCTCACCAACAGTGCACACAGGTTCCCTTTCTCCACATTTTTGCCAATTAATTATTTGTTGTCTTTTTGATGATAGCAATTCTAACAGTATGCTGCTGCTGCTGCTAAGTCGCCAGTATGAGTGCATATCAAATTGGGGTTCTGATTTACAGTTCCCTGATGATTGGTGATGTTGATCATGTATTTGTTAGCCATCTGTATGCCTTTGGAAGGGCTTCCCTGGTAGCTCTGACAATAAAGAATCTTCCTGCAGTGTGGGAGGCCCAGGTTCAATCCCTGGGTCAGGAAAATCTCCTGGAGAAGGGAATGGCAATACATTCCAGTATTCTTGCCTAGAGTATTCCATGGATAGAGGAGGCTGATGGTCTATAGTCAATGGAGTCGCAAAGAGTCAGACATGACTGAGCAACTGACATATACTTTATGGCTTTGGAAAATGTCTATTCAGGTCCTCTGCCCATTTCTTAATCGGGTTGTATGTTCTTTGATTTTGAGTTGTATGAGTTCTTAGTGTAATTTGGATGTTAATCCCTTACTGAATATATAGTTTGCAAATATCTTCTCCCATTCATAAGACTGCCTTTCCGTCTTATTGATAGTTTTCTTTGTTGTATAACAATTTTTCAGTTTGATGCAGTCCCATTTATTTTTTTCTTATTGTTTAATTTCCACAATGGCACCTAAATGCCACTAAATGTTCCACAACAGATGGATGGATAAAGAAAGTGTTGTGTATACGTATATGATGGAATATTATTCAACCATTAAAAAAGAAATCCTGCCATTTGTAACAACATGGATAATCCATAGGATATTATGCTAAGTGAAATAAGTTGGACAGATAAAGACAAATACCACATGATCTTACTTATATGTAGACTCTAGAAAACACACTAAATGTTTACTTTTTTTGCTTACTGTTGGTATATCCTTCACTAAATGCAAATTTTGAATGTAGGTACTCTTAATTCAGTAACTTGAATGACATCTGTTTAACAGTATGTGTTCAGACATATTGTTGAAAAACAATGCATTTTTACACTATTCATTATATTTTTCTTTACAGTTGAAATATAAAAAGAATGAAATAAATTCTAAACAAAAGTGAACCAAAACTTGAATATTCTTCAGATAGCAACATTTTATGTAAATAATACATTTTTCTCTTTCATTCTTAGTATTGTTGTTAGGAATAATATATCAGATTTATGAGTATACAAAAAAAGTTAGTTTTGTATTACAAAGTTTTAGCAAATTGACCCAGTACTCTGACACTTATCATAATTAGCAACATATTAAGGGACTTGGGGTTTAGTGACATTCAGACTATTAAACACTTTAAACAAAAATCTCATGTCAGATGAGACTGTAAGGGCAAAGATTTAAAACCACTTATTCAAAGTTAAAATAAACAGCAATTTTCCTTAGTAAAATTTCACTTAATCACAAAATGGAAGTTTCACATTACTTGAGCTGTCACTCTTCCTTTTTGAGCTTTTAAAATCAACGATTTCTCAATCGTTTTGTTTCATTGAGGAATTAAAATGTAGTGGACAAATAGCATAGAATATGAGTGACATCAGTGAGAATGGCGAAGTAAGAATCTCAGAAGAGCTGCTCCTTCAAAACACAATGAGAACACTGGCAGAGATTATCAAAATAAACTTTTTAGAATTCTGGAAGTTTAACAAAGGTCTGTCTGCTGCAATCTATAGAGTATGTAGTCAAAAGAAACATCTGAATTTCAGTAAGAATGTAAGATTTGCGGAGTTTTAATTTTCCCTACTCTCATTTCCCTCTCCTCAGTTCCACAGTCACCTTAAAAACCAACAGTCTCACAAACCAGAAATCTAGCAACCACTGGACAGGACAGAATGGTTTTAGAGCTCCCAAAAAGTGTCATTTCAGCAGGTTATGATTACTTGACCTATCTTCCAGTTTCCTAGAAACCTCTCCTTACAATGCTTGCCTTTATTTGACCTGATTCACAACCCTCTCTGTGCAAAGAGACACTTCTCTGAAGATATCTGTCAAAAAGAGTCAGCAGCAATTGTTTAATGTTGTGGCTGCCTGAAGTGGCCATAACAGTAGAAGCAAAGAATAAGCTGACAATAAAAATAAAAACACTAAAATTAAAAGCTGAGGAATTCAACATCCACAGGGGAATCTGAAAGTGCTAAGAGAATCCTGGGAATCTAGAAGTCTGTCTATGCACACACAGGATGTTTGCATGCATAGGAAAGACCTGAGAAGGCCTTAACTAAGCTCTCACCTTTGGCTGGCCTCAAGACCTGAACCAGTTGTATGAATACAACATCCTAGAAGAGAGCTATGTTAAAAGAACATAAGTGATTACTGTATTATGAACAATAAAGATGCTAAAGTGTATTAATATAATATTCATCTTCTTTTATAGTTTATAAATTAAGTCAAGCAAATACATACCAGATCTGTTTTTGGAGGATCTGGACACTCAGTGGGGAAATAAGGTGTTGAACTTCTGACTCCACTGCTATCAGATGTTGGCTTTGGAGGTTGAGCATGCTGCCTATAAGTAGCACTTTTAGGAGTCCAACAAAACAGGTTGATTGATTCTCGCACACAGCGTTCAATGTCAATTTCTAGATAGAAAAAATTAAAAAAAAAAAAAAGCAAATATAGAAGCTATTGCTCTCTTTATGTAAGAACCACAAGTTTTCCTAAATACATATGCACAAATATGGCTAAAATGAAAACTAATTAGAAAAGATGTCAGTAAAATGTAATATGGATATTAATCAACATATGATTAGAATGGTAGAGGGTATCTGGTATTATTATGTAGACACATGATACATATATAGAGTATATTTCAGTATATCATTATTCAAAAAGTTAAATATAGTAATCATACATTCTTGTTAGAGAATCTGCTTCTTTAACTTTAACAATATTTTTACTTTCTCAAATTAAAAAATTAAGATTGAGTAGAAAGAAGGCTGGAATTTGGGAGTGGGCAAACAAAAGACTCAGATTTAATATACCATGATTTCAAGTAAAGGGTACTAACAGTTTCACTTCCACTTATTACAGAAGATATAAAATAATCAGGACAAAAATTAATCAAAATCTAAATTCAGTATTTATCCTTTTAAAAAGAATTTCTTGATTTAAGTGCAGAAAAGTTTAAGTGAGGTATCACATATACAGAAATAAAATGCACCCAATTAAAAATGATAGAAAATATTTTCAAAGAAAATTTTCTTTTCTTTTTCTGATCTGAAAGAAATTTAAACACCTTTGATACAGAGGTAATATACATAGGAAATTTATTACAATGCTAAATTATTGTGTGTGTGTTTCAATAAGACTGCAACCCATGAGGAGATTAATATTAACATTCCTGATGGAGAGTAAAGCTGTAACTCTATGGGGAAATGGAGTTATCACAGAAAGGCAGTAGAAATTGAAGAATTTGGCTAGGATGAAAGAGTTTAGCATGGACCAGCTTTTTCCTTTCTATATTCCTAATATAGTAAAAGGTAGTTATCATCATTTCTTCTGTAAAAGTCCAATTGTGTCAATTCAGATAAGCAATGGAGAAAAATACATCAAATCCCTTACAGAGGGATAAGGTCCCTATTTCCCTTTTTGGAATGAAGTGCTTACATATAAAGGAAAAAGGAAATAGGCCCTTAAATTGATTCTGTGAATGGTGCATGAGTCATGCCTTATAGAACTGTCTGCTTTTATAAGGTGGAAAACTCTTAGAGAAGGGCACAGAAATGGACACTTATTGAACATCTATTATGTGACAGGTGTTGTATGCTTTCACTGCTGCTGCTAAATCGCTTCAGTCGTATCCGACTCTGTGTGACCCCATAGACGGCAGCCTACCAGGCCCCTCCGTCCATGGGATTTTCCAGGCAAGAGTACTGGAGTGGGTTGCCATTGCCTTTAGACAGGTAATGTAATCCCCTGATTTCTGTTGAAGATGAAGAAATTAACACGTAATGAAGTTAAGTGATTGAATGTGTTGTGTTGTTACCACCAGTAGAATCTCTGAAGTTAAAAGGATTATAAGGCATCTTTCACTTCCCAATTTATTTAGATTTGGGAAACAATAGCCAGCAGCTCTAGAAAGACCAGTTATTCAATTAAACATTGCTTTATCTGCTCTTAGTGATGCTTGCGAACTTCACAGTTGGTTATTTCCATTGCTGCACAAAGAGGTCAGATTTCATCACCACCATATGCTATTCCTAACATAAAATCTATAAAACAAGAGTTAAACATGTTTTGAAGCGTGGGCCCATTTATTTGAGAAATTGTCAATAGGAAATGTATTCTTCTAAAAAGCTCTTTAACATCATCAACTTAATTCCACAAAGAAAAGAATACAAACACCAATGAGAAGAAAAATAAAAGTTCAGATACATTCCTCTACTTCACTTGAGACAGAAGAGATATGTTCAATTCATTTTAAAACATTTCCAATTAATATCGTTAAAAACTTGCAGCTAAAGAGAGAAAACTTTGTCATCTTAAAAAAAAAAAAGTTTATCTACTTCACACTGTTTAATTTCCAAAGGAAAAGAATTTTGGACCATAAATTTTGCGTCCGTAGTGCTCAAATCAGTTTGACACATCTGTCACCCATTAAAAGCTTGAGGTCAAGTTACTGATGCAGATGAGAGGTTGTAGTTCAGTCCTTAAATCACTGGCATGGAAAAGTCATTTATATCTGCTTCCAAAACACCCTACCAATACCATAAAAGGTTTACAGAGAATCACGAGAATTCACTGGCATCCACCCCAATTTGAGCCTGATTATTACTACTGGCAAATATCCCATTCTCCATTCTCTTGACCCATGTCATCCCTCCATCTCAAAATCCTTCCAAAGTACTTTATCATAACCAAAATATTATGAAAAGTACTTTATAAACTGTACATTAAAATATGCAATTATTCTTTTAAAAATAACCTCTCATCCCAGAGCACTACTACATTCTACCTTGCATTCTCATTTTGATATAATGCATTTGTGAAAAAGTATGCACCCTGGATTATGCTTTCCAAGGTTTGATTCCAAGCTCCATGAGGTTCACTCAGAAAAATAACTTTTGTAAATCGTAGTTTACCTATCTTATCCATTACTATTGTTCCCTCTCATAAATACTGAACTATTTTAAAATTATAAAATGCAACTCATGTTACATTTGGGCAAGGGTAGGTGGAAAAGATCTCTCTCCTGAAGCCCTCCATTCTTTTGCTTTAATGAGTATGAACTGCTTTCCAGATAGAGTGAACAGCTGTTTACATGGCACTTCTCTTTACCATCACCTAATTCCCTCTATATTTGATCCTTAATTTGGGCATTAAGATATTATTTTCTCCCTTTTGATTTACTGCATCATTTTGGTGGAACACATTTCCCAGTAATTTTTGAGAAAGGATGCACAGGAAGCAAATTATTTTGGAATTGTCCATGTTTTTAATATATTTATTCTGCCTCTGACTGATAGTTGGGCTAGTCATAAGATTCTAGGATTGATTTATTTTTCTTCAGAGTTATGTAAGGCAAGTGCTCTATTGTCTTTCTTCTGAGAAATCTGATGCAATTTTGATTTAAGATCACATATATGTGATTTTCTTCTTTTCTGTAAACCTTTAGGAGTTCTGGTGTTCTGAAATTTCATAATGATGGTCTTATTATAATCCTTCAGTTGCAGAAAAAGTTATTGTGTATTATCTGTAATAATTTTTCACTTTTTTCCTTCTCTCTTCTTTCATTAGAAGAGTCCTGAACATCCTGAATAGATTTTCTAATAATTTTGCCCTTTCCTCTTACTTTGCATCCGTGTTTTTCTTGTATTCGCTGAGGGCCTTCTTAAGCTTTATCACCCAACTCTTTCATATAAAGCTGAATGCATTTCCACATCATTTTTAATTTCCAGTAAGTATTTTTGTCATATTAATACTTTAAAAAATCCTGAATTTTCATAGCTATTTTATCTTCTCATAATTGCTTTTCTGAGGATATTCCTTTATTCAGTAGGTGCTATTCTGTGTTTTTTTAGCTGGAGACTTTCCCCAGAGGTTTGGTGGTATTTAAATGAACAGCACTAAAAATTATATTGGAAGTTCTGAATATGTGGGCAAGGCTTTGTTACTGGTGGATTCACTATAGGTAACTTGGGGATATGGTCATTTGTTAGACGATCCCCAAAAGTAAGGTATTCCTCTTTTGGGGAACATTATATTTCTCCAGAGAATTATTCTTTAACCTGTCTAAACTAATCCTTGCCAGTATTCTAGGAACTGACCATGGAGAAGACTGGATATTGTAACTGTAGACATTTCCGCTCTCTGGCTCTTGGCTATGCTGCTGATTCTGAGTTTCAAGTCTTTTACGATTCTGCTACTCCAAAGAATGTACCTCCAAATTTACTGTTTCTATGGTCATGTTTTGTAAAATGTGCAAAAGTAAAAATATTTAAATCACAGTGAAAACTTGTCTTTATTTATACCAATTTCAACTCCATTACACTTCCTCTTGTGTTGGACAACATAGTGGCTGTGAATACTCTGATATAATTAAGCTAAACTAGAGATATGTTTAGTATGGTTTAATGGGTATTTTTCTGTTATGTTAAGTCACTTTTGGGTATTGACATAGATTTCCTCCTTGGTCAACTCTAGCTAGACTCTTCTAAGCCTTTTCTCAACTATGTCTCAATCTTGGCCTAAAAAGTTGGCCTGAACAAAACTCTCAACATAATATATAGCAATTCAAGGTCACATCCCTCAGATGACCCTAACACCCTATGAACGCCTCCTTGAGAAAATCAAGGCTGCCAGAAGAATTTACTATTTGTTCCAGGAAATAACTGAAGATAGGGTCCTTGTCTGAAGATAGGTATCTCTGTGGGAAGGTAGGAGCCTAAGTTTGGTGTCTATTAGTAAATGCAGATGTACTTCACATGGACCCAATGCTGTCCTTCACATATTTTACAGTTTTTCACTTCACACTGGGATATTTTTGCAGTAGTGTAATACTGATTTAAAACCTGTGCTTACCACTTTAATTAGTGTCTGGCATTGCTTATCTTTGACAATATAGTAAAGTTATTGCTAACTCTAGAAATGACTTCCTGGAATATCCCCAATCCCTACTATATAGGAGCAATGTGAATGTGTGTTCTAGAACCAAAAGTTTATGTGCAGGAAAAACATAGTTGACATGTACACAGCCAAAAATAAGACTGAAAATTCGAAACATTAAACATGTGAAACTGTAAGCAGAGAATTAGGTTCTCTTCGATGCCTGATCAAAAGAAATTCTTTCCTTCTAGAAATATACTTCAATAATGCTATATACACAATTATAGGTGCACCATTAACTTTTTCTTTTTTTTTTGACAGGAACTTCACAAAAAAATAGCATTCCTGTGTTTACAGGAAACAAACTTGCAGCAAACAAACAGAAGCCACACCTGGGGTAAGTGATATGTTTTATGCATTACTATTATCAATATTAAAAAACAAAGTTCAACCAACTAAGCCTGTGAAAAGGCTGATTATTCATGTTTTCTATAGAAAATAATATACAACTACTGTTATATGAATCAATGAATAAGAAGCAAAAGAGGAGGACAAATACAGAGATATGTCAGACATTTAATGAATAAAAATATTATGCTATTTGTTTTGTAATTTGTTGTGATCTCCTCACTCATTCTAAATATTCTTTTAAAAGCCTAATTTTATATTGTCGTTTTTAACCCCTCCTTAGTCAGGTGACTTAATGGAACCAGGAAGTAATACTACATGGAATTAATATAATTCAAATTAAAAGTGTTAGTCATAGTTACAGGGTACCATTGAATCCCCTTTAAATAGTTAGGCAAAAATGCTCTGGGCCAGTACAAGAATGATAAACCAGTAATAAGATTAATTATACACATACATATATGTACACATTACATACACACACACATAAATATTTGTCAAATGAAGGACTGAGCACATTTTATAAGTACAATCTTGGTTATGCAGTCTGAGGGGGAAATGATGGTACAATACATAACTGGGCTCCTACTTTACTTCACTCAGACTTTCACATCCCTGATATGTGTGCATGTGCTTACTGGCACATTTTGCTAAGCATCTATCATCTCTGCTGCTTAGCGCCTACAATGAAGTGAGAAATAAAATAGGAAATGCAATAAGCATTACTGACACACAGACACTTAAACTGTTTTCTATTCTTAACATAACTGTCTTGATCATTTAGCAGTTGAGTAGATACATATTATGATGCAAAGCAGCTGGTGTTGCTAATAGAACACAGCTCACTTCAGAAAAAAAGAACAATGTAGCAGCTTGGAAGACCCAGCACCAGCTCAGCAGTAGCCATCGTTTTCTCCTTTTCTTTTATACTTAACACTGAATCCAAAACAAAACTGGAAATCTGATTCTTTCTTGGCAATAGAACCTTGTATTCAAGCTCAATAAGCATTTTTTCATATGACTGATACATGCTTTTACTGAAGGACTGATGGTTTACATTTTTCAAGGTAATCCAATGTAGATTTTTAAAATAAAAGTATGAAAATTTTGGTTATTTCCTCTGTGTTATATAATATTTACTAACTAGCCTATAAGCATATGGCATATTATTCCTCTTCATTTTCTCTGATCTTGTTTATTGGTTTGTTTTCTGTTTGACTCGGCGCACTCACACTTAGAGGGGATATGTAGTAAGGAGTTATTTTCCATTCTGTTGAGGATCATCATTTAAGATAACGCAACAAGAACACATCAGATTACAGTGGACCCTTGAACAACATAGGTTTTGAATTGCATGGGTCCACTTACACATAGATATTTTTCAATAGTAAATATCCCAGTACTACACTATCCACGGTTGGTTGAATCTGTAGATGCAGAACCGTTGATACTGAGGAAGAGTGGATGTGGAGGAACAGCAGATACAGAGGAACTGGTATACAAAGGACTGATGGTAAATTATATTTTGATTTTCAACTGTGGCAAGCAAAGGCACCCCTACCTCTGCGTTGTTGAAGGGTTAACTGTACTTTCATTTTTGTAGAGTGATACAAGGTTAGGTGCCTCCCAGGTGGCACTAGTGGTAAAGAACCCACCTTCCAATGCAGGAGATGCAAGAGACACTGGTTGCTTGGGAATATCCCCTGGGGAAAAAAATGGGAACCCACTCCAGTATTCTTGCTTGGAAAATCTCATGGACAAAGGAGCCTGGTGGGCTACAGTCTATGGGGTCTCAAAGATCAGGATACAACTGAAGTGATAGCACATAAACATGCAAAAGGCTAGGTAGAAGACTGGAAAGAATGCGACCCAAAAGTATTATTACATTTTAAAGTAACAATGACATATAGAACAATATATGTTAAAAGTCATTCTAGGTATGATATATATATACTCATTTTGGTCCTTACATTATTATTTTCATTATCCATCAGCAGTATATATGGGGGAAATTTTAACCATAACTTCTGACTTTTAAAGATTTCTGAGGTTGACTACTTTTAAGATACTTCAGAAGTGTAAAATGTTCTGTATATTTTAAAAATACTTTAAAAACCTAACACACACATAAATACTCAACAGTAAAACAAAAACAAACAAATTCCATCATTGAGGTCCTGAAACAAAGTACGTTTAATACCTGACTGAGACTGCAAGATAATTTTTGGACTACTCAAAAAAATTCAGAGAGCAGAATCCCTGTCAATCATAAAAAAAGACTGCTTTACTATGGAGAAGAGTCTTCCTATGGAAAAGAGCCTTGAAACCTTGGGACCAACTTTAAGATGTATTAGGACTCTAATCTACTCTCAACTTTCAAGGTAAGTAGAAAATTCTGATCACCCCTAACTTTATTTTTCATTATACTTCTGAATACATAAGAAACCTTTAACTTTATAAACTATTTGCTGCTGCTGCTGCTAAGTCGCTTCAGTCGTGTCCAACTCTGTGCGACCCCATAGATGGCAGCCCACCAGGCTCCCGTCCCTGGGATTCTCCAGGCAAGAATACTGGAGTGGGCTGCCATTTGCTTCTCCAGCGTGTGAAAGTGAAGTGGCTCAGTCACGTCTGACTCTTCACGACCCCATGGACTGTAGCCCACCAGGCTCCTCCATCCATCGGATTTCTCAGGCAAGAGTACTGGAGTGGGTTGCCATTGCCTTCTTCGTATAAACTATTTATGTATTGCAAAATTAGTGATGTGCTAAGAGCAACAACTAGCTCAGTGTTAAAGGAATTTACAATTTATTCTACTGGCTTTGTGTTTTCTTCATAGACAATTATTTTCAGCTTGGAAGTCATGTTTTCTAACATCTGCTTTCATATTTTCCCCTTTTCCATACAATAATACAGTATTCCCTTCCCAACAAGGAGATAACTTAAGATTTTGAAAATACATTTTCATGATTTTCATTTCACTGACTACGTGATCATGTCAATAAAAATATATTACTCTTTCATCTTTCATCTAAATCTTAATGTTAACATGTAATTTCTATGGGTGGGGGTAAAATCTCCATATTTAATTTCCAATATGATTGTCCTTTTGCAATTCCATGAAGAGGTGCTTAGAAATAGACATGCATTAACATTACATAGCTACAAGCAGAAAATGTAAACAATTATGGATTCTCAGCTTCAGGTAAAACAGTATAAAATCTTAGAGGGCTGACAATACAAAACCTTCACTGAATAACTGGGTACTATTATTGCTCTATTTTTTCATCTCATCAGCTCTCCTCAAGCCAGAATAAAAGGAATTATGGATACCTACTGAGAATACTCATGTTAAGAATCCTTTGCCTTTTGCTCATTATAGAGCTTCTTGAAAGGAATGTTCAGAGACTAGAATGCACCTCAAATATCAATACAGCATTCTATTTTGGGAATGCCGTACTGAAGGAAAAGTATCTTTTCAAGGATACTTTTCATTCTTTTAAAAATAGTGAAAAGAAAGAAAATACCTCTACAGATATATTTGAAAAATATCCCTAATGTGGCCTAAGATTCTGCTTGATCACTCTCTTTTCTAACCACTTTCCTCCTTGCACCAAGGATACCACTCCAGTTCCTTGAGTTGTTTGGGGCTTTTGCAGCACTTTCTTTCCTCTGTCTAGAAGATGCTCCCCTCTCTCCACTTCTTACTTCCCAAAGTCAATTAATTTCAGATATTACCTTTAGTATCACTCTCTTAGAGAAGGTTCTTTACCTCCTTCAGACTTGGTAGTGTTCTGTAATAAATTCCTACTGCTTTCTGTAGCACTTATCACCATTATAACTATTTATTTAATAAAGGGGTCACAAGTATAGTTTTAAAAAATCTGGGCCACTGTTTACAATTGGGAAATTATATATAAATACTATAAAAACCCAATTTAATTTATACTTATCCCTAAATGAAAGCAAGAAATTATTCACTGAACCCTATCCAAAAAAAAAGGAAAACCTGGATCAGTTCTTATTGATCTTCTTTCCTACTTCACTACCACAGGGATTGTCACCAGTACCTTAAATCTATGATTTCATAAACTAAATTGAATTTCCTCTTCACTCTCATTATCATTGATTTTCAGTTTCATCTTGTGGAAAAACAGGAAAATAACAAGACACAGCTTTAAGGATTCAACATACTTTAGTACTTTGCTCTATTTCTTAGTTTTTAATAACTTTAATAACTTTTCTCTCAGTCTCAAAATATGTGAATGTTATTTGAAATAAATGGCTAGGATTTCTCAGCATACATCTTAAACAACCTGGTACATAACTGTGTTGCTCAAAATACGTGTGATTTTCATGACATATTCTATGCTATGCTAAATAACAATAAAGACTGCATTACAAAACTGCTTTAAGTCAAAAGGGATATGTACCTTTGCTGAGCTACAATATTTTTGAGGAACCAGTGAAGTGCTACATGATAGACACTACCAGTATTTTTCATGTATGTGTTGAATCCTACCATAAATTATGTAGGTAATACTGAGATAACATCTTAAAGTTTTATTTAAAATGTTTTAATTAAATTTCTGTAATAAAACATACATCAGACAATTAAGATGTTTCAACCAACTGCTGATTTCTTCCTGCAAAAAGGATTTACTTTTCACACATTCAAGTTCCTTCAATATACACAGTATTTCCTTCAAAATACTTTATACATACTTATTTTTTTCTTTCAGAGGTAAAGTAAATATTTTAATCTCTGAGGGTAAGTGAAGTGTTCTTCCATACAGATTTCCTAATTTCTTTTATAGATTCTCTAAGAAAAACTTCTTTCTTACTTTAAAAGATTCCTATGCTTGAAGATGTTCAGAGGTACAAAGTTATGCATTCTGGGAATTTATTTCAACCACAATCACATAAATATGCTGAATTAATTTTTTAACTGTAAAAGGATATACACCAACAAAGCAAAAAAGCAATTAAACATTTCAGCTATTAAAAATCCACTCTAAAATTATGACCATTTTGGTTTTAGTCAGATTATCATATTCATGTTGGGAACTGCTTAGATGTATCCTCAAAAATATTATTTTGTCAGCCAGATGGACACAACAGCAGAATAATATGGCTGAAGGCTGACTACCTCATCCTGTAGTTGGCTTTAACGGTGGTAACTTTGGAAACTACACTCTTAACACCAGTGGCCAATATCCAGTACTGAATGGTGCTATGAAAAACCCAGTATTTTTTCCAAAATACCCTACTACTATTTTGAGATTGTATAAAAAATGCCAAATATACTGGTCTCATGGATATTTCCTTTAGTACTTAAATGACACACATACCAATACATGTTAAGAACTTCCAGCAAAATTTTCTAGCACCACTTGTACCTCCTTGGAATGTGACATCACACTATATCATTTACTAAAGGGGACAGAATTTGGAAGCAGTTTTTGGCAAAAATAATAATGCCTTTCTGCTGTGTTCTCTCTTCAAGAATTAAAAGGTTAGTACAAAGTTATGGAAAGGAGGAAGAAAAGAGAGGGAATTTACAAAGACTGAATGTCATACATTCTTTGTAAGTTTAAAGTATTAAATGCTACACATACTTTAAAAAATAGTTATGAGTATTTGGTATCAGGTTTTGTGTCAAGTACAGTATGCATATTATCTGCTGTGTTCATTTTAATGCTAAAACAGATATTTTTAGCTCCATTTTGCTAAAGCTTTCCTAATGTATAGGATTCTCTTTCCAAAGAGATTAACAACTTGTTCATGTTCACACAGCTAATATATGCCAGAGTTGGGGGGTGAACTCTCATCTATTTCACTCTATATATCACTCTTCTCAGCAAGAGAACCATACAAAGTTTCCAAGATCACACAGGTAGTGAGTGGAACAGTTAGGACTCAGACTCTTATGTCTTGACTCCAAAGACTGTGCTTTGTATCCACTAGACTATGTTGTCCCTGAGCAATGAAAAGAGATACTCTTCTTAGTCATAATATGCATACATACATATACAATGAAGGCTTACTTGGCTTCTCAGGCAATTCCTCAATTGCTTTTGCTAATAAGGAAATCTATATGATTGATATCAGTCTCAATAATCTATAGAAAAAGCCAAACGGGGTGATTGCTTCATTTATTCTACCAGTAGGAAAGCAGTCACGATGGAAAGGAGTAAGTGAGGGAAATCATAATAATGATGAGAACATTAATAATAATAATCACTTACATAGCTCTTGCTCTTTGCAAGGACTGCTCTAAGTTGTTCAGAGGCACTGATTTACTTAGGACAACAATCCTGTGCGGTAGGTACAATTATCATTTACATAAAACCAGGGCTAAGGAAACAGATACAAAGAGGCTAAGTCAGGTCCCTAAGGTTACACATGAAAGTGGTAGAGCTAGTATCTAAAACCCAAGTGATCTGGCTCTACATTCCATGCTCTTAGTCACTAGGCTTTTGGACCTCTCTTTGTAGAAAGAAGCAACTAGAATGGGACAATAAAAAAAAAAAAAATGCAAGGGCATTTTGTTTTCAAGGTTACCAACTGGATGGTGATTCCATTACATTACTGTCAACAGATGTTTTGAACAGTGAATTTGCTAATCTGCTTCAGAAAAGAATTTAGCTAAATTTGTTCTGATTGCTTACTTATGTTTTTAAACACAGTTAAGTGAGGACTTCAGTAAAACACAATATATTTAAAGAGTTCAAATTAATGTTTAATTCTAACCTATCTTTATCTACAAAGTCTATTTCAAGAATTAAGGTAAAATTCCCTTTCACTTTTCACTTTCATGCATTGGAGAAGGAAATGGCAAGCCACTCCAGTGTTCTTGCCTGGAGAATCCCAGAGATGGGGGAGCCTGGTGGGCTGCCATCTATGGGGTCACACAGAGTCGGACACGACTGAAGTGACTTAGCAGCAGCAGCGGCACAGAGCTAGCCTATCCTTTCTCTTTTTTTTGCAGTCTTAAAAAAAATTTTTTTTTTCTTTCAAATATGTCCTAAGTTTATGTCACGTAATATTTTGATTAGAAAAGGCATATTCAGTGTGTTTGTATGTATATTAATCCAGATTCACTTTGTAGGCCTTCCCATGACCACTTCTGAATTTCTTCAAGCATCAGGTATAGTGAGGGGGCTCAACATGATGAAAAGAGATATCTTTTAGATCTAAGTGGGAAAGACATCCCAAATAAGTGCACTGTGATTAAAAGTAAAAAGAAACACAGGTGTACTTAAGGGAAAAGTTTACATTTAACCCCTCTGTCCTTTTTATTTAAGTCACATTTTTTCTTATAAATTCTTTCTTTCCCAACTGGAATCATATACAGTGGCCAAGTAAATGATGTGCCAGAATAATGGCACTGAGGACCCATGCAAATCACATCAATAGAAGGCATCCTATCCTACTTTCAAAACTAAGTAGTGTTTTCCTTTTCAATGAGTCAGTGCTAACCAACATATATTCTTACTTTCTGATTTCAGAAATAATGACTTTATTTTAATGTATAAGCAGAGTTACCACTAATCTGCCTGTTCAATATGAAAATAGATTCCTTCACCAGTGTATAGCTGGAACATTTATGTATGTAATTGGAAAGGCAAGAAATTTGCTTTACTTAAAAATGCACAATCATCATTTCTAACATGTATTTTTTAGACATGACCAGAAAAATTCCTTTCATCCTAATCAATCATCCTCTGTTTACTTTGGCAAGTTAGGAACAAGAGGAAAACATCTACACGGTTACAGACAGTATTTGTAGTTTGTGAAACTAGCTTTTTTTGGGTAACTGTTCAACATCAATAGGAAAACCAGAGATAACTTGATTTACATTAAGAATCTCCCAGAAAAAAAAAAGAACTAAACTACTATTTGTTCATATAAGAAGTTATCAACTTTAATTAAAGTTTGGTAAGTTAGGAAGCTGATGGTGATACTTTTAGTTTGGGAGGAAAGTAGAAAGAGAAGTTTTAAACAAATCCCATAATGTTTCTTAGTTTCTCAACAAGGATGAAGATTTTTCAACAACAGAAAAATGCTGAAATACCAGGTATAGATCAGCCACGAAAAATAAAAAATGGGGTAGGCAGCAGTTTATTATTCCTTTTGAGAGTACTTATTAAATATAAAATCTTAAGATATCTTTCTTTTACTCTTTGATTTTTTGAAAAATTTATCTCTTGGATAATTTTAAGTGTGTTTATTTTCAGTAATCACTTTGGTTGCCTGCAAATATGAAGAATAGCAATAAACTCATAGATGGGTTGGATCCAAGGAAATGCAATTTGAAATAGAATTTTTCTACTTGAAAAATACTTTGGTTTCTGCAAAAATGTAGTTAAGTTTTTTTTTTCTGCCACAGATTATTATATCCTATGCAACCATATTACTTCCATCTTTTCAGCTATAGTATAAAAGCTTAAACTATACTTGCATTCTATATTTCTACACTAACCATTCAACTCCTAGACTTACAAGTTCCTCACTTAGGAATACAATATATAACTTTACTTACTATCCAGCATAACACAGAACTCCCCTGGAGTATGATTTGCTCTCTCAAGAGGACAGTGTTTCCTTTCTTTAAACTATTAAATAGTTAGCAAGTTAACTATGGATAGGAGAGACCAACGTTCCATGTGAATTACATCTTTGTAAAAACTTGGGTTCTCAAACACCTTCCCAAGTGGCCTTTATTTACTATCTATCTGCTGAAGATAAACAGGCCTATCCTAAGCAAGGCATATATGTCACATGATGCTCCCTTCTCCCCCTTCTCCTGCCCTTGTCTTTCACCTTTTGGCATCATCACTGACATGAAAATAAATGACTGAGCTAGTATGACCCAGCTTTGTATCTATAATGCTGGGCCGGCTAAAGAGGTAGTATATAAGCGAGAGAGTTCAGAGAGGAAGGATATGGCTCAAGCAGGAGAGATTCTGAAGATCTGGATGATTATTTTTGAAAATTGTTTTAAGGATGTCTCATTATCCCATAATTAAATTTCACTTAGTGATTCCATTTTTATATATCTATACCTGGTAAGTCCGAGAAGAGAAGAATGCACTCATTAAAGCCATTAGCCAAAAGTCGGTCACGCAGCTGCTGAAGAATTGCTACTCCGATACAGAATGGGAAGGAGGAATTCCCAAGCAGTAAGGTATCCCAGAGGTGGAAAATTTTGTGCAGTGGAAATACATCTGTAAAGTGACAAATATAAATAAATCAATTTAAAAAATTTAAAACAAAATAAAAATTAAATCAACAACAAGCTGCTTTACTAGTCATGATAATTCCCTTATGGGTCAAAACTATTAAAGGAAAAATATTGGAAAACTATTTTTATAAAATGTTTACTTGGTTTTGTAGGTTTACTGCTTCCCAAGGCAGTAAAATTGATAGGTTTAAAAAATTGATAATCTAATTCATCAAATAGATTTCCTACCCTCCGTTATCAATCTCGGTATAGCTCTTACATTCAATTTCTTCCTAGAATTTTCTGGTTATATTATTTTAACAAATTCATTTACTTAGAAGAACTTTAGTACTGTTATAATTTCTGTATCATTATATTTCTACTATGCACTCTAAGAACTGCTTTTTGAAATTCCCATAAAAAATCTGATTAGCAATTTTCTATTTTCTGAAACTTTCTTTTTTTCATTTATTAGTACTTTCAACACCTTTCCAGGCCAGTGCATGCAGATCTACTTCAAGTATTGTATTTCATTTATCATATGTGCATATTTAATCTAGGTATCTACTGCATTAATATGTATAATACATTAAAGTATTACATATTCACATAAACTTTCTATTTCTAGAAGAATTCTACTTTAGGAAATAACAAAAGTATTAGTTATTAGATAGTCTCTAAAAATTGAGTCTGATTTGGTTGTAAAAGTTTCCTTCTAAAACTTTATGTAAATAGTATAGTTAATATTAACTTATGTTTCAATAGAGGGCAGAGATTTTATCAATGTTATGACATATAGGTTTTCATTCTATAGAACACTCTTTTTGATATCCCCCAGTCAGAACAATTGAAAAAATTTGCTACCCAACTATATTACCTTATAATTACATAAGGATGCTTATGTAATTAAATCTGATAATATCCCAGGGAAGAATGGACCTGTTCTTTTCCCAATACAATACTGAAAGAAAATGGAAAATGGTACTTACGAGTAAACATGGTGAGAAACCAAGGGATGGCATAGAGCTATGAGTGGAAAAACAAAGGGATGCAGGGAATGGATAAAGAGGAAATAAAAGAGATAATTAGAATGACTTCCAATAAACTGAACCATAAAAAAAAAGTTCTATGTTTTAATCTATTCCACTGATTAAAAATATTCTTTAACACCATGTACAAAAATAAACTCAAATTAGATTGAAGATCTAAATGTAAGACTAGGTGGGGAGGGAGGTGGGAGAAGGGTTCTGAATGGGGGGACACATGTATACCTACGGCTGATTCATGCTGATGTATGGCAAAAGCCATTATAATACTGTAAAGTGTTTATCCTCCAATTTAAATAAATAAATTAATTAAAAAATAATAATAAATATGAGACTGGATACTGTAAAAATCCTAGAGGAAAACATAGTCAGAACACTCTTTGACGTAGATCACAGCAATGTTTTTTCTACCCACCTCCTAGAGTAAAGAAAATAGAAAGAAAAATAAACAAACATGACCTAATTAAATGGAAAGCTTTTGCACAGCAAAGGAAACCATCAACAAAATTAAAAGACAAACGATGGAACAAGAGAAAATATTTGCAAATGATGTGACTGTCAAGGAATTAATTTCCAAAATATACAAACAGCTCACACAGCTTAGTATTAAAAAGTAAAAAATGGCAGAAGATCTAAACAGACATTTTTCTAAAGAAGACCTATGAATGGCCAAATAGCACATGAAAAGATGCTCACAATCACCAATTATTAGAGAAATATAAACCAAAACTACAATGAGGTATCACCACACATTGGTCAGAATAGTCATCAGAAAGTCTACAAATAATAAATGCTGGAGGAGGTGTGGAGATAAAGAAACTTCCTACACTATTGGTGAGAATGTAAATTGGTATAGCCACTATGGAGAACAGTATGAAGGTTCCTTGGGCTTCCCAGGTGGCTCAGTGGTAAAAAATCCTCCTGCCAATGCAGGAGACGTGCATTTGATCCCTAGGTTGGGAAGATTCCCCTGGAAAGGAAATGGCAACCCACTCAAGTATTTTTGCCTGGTAAATCCCATGGACAGAGGAGTTTGATAGGCTACAGTCCATGGGATCATAAAAGAGTTGGACATGACTTAGAGGCTAAACAACAACAATGAAGGTCACTTAAAAAACTAAAAACATAGTGATCTCACTCTTGGGCATATATCCTGAGAAAACTCTAATTCAAAAAGATGCATGCCCCACCAATGCTCACTGCAGCACTATTTATAATAGCCAAGACATAGAAGCAACCCAAGTGTCCACTGACAGATGAATGGATAAAGACGATGTGATATATACTACAACAGAATACTACTCAGTCATAAAACAGGATGAAATAATGCCATGTGCAGCAATATGGATGGGCCTAGAGATGATCATACTAAGTGAACTAAGTTAGACAAAGACAAATACCATATGATATCACTTAGATGGGGAATCTAAACAAAGGATACAATGCACTTGTTTATAAAACAGATACAGACTCACAGACACAGAAAACAAACTTACAGTTACCAAAGGGGAAAGGAGGGAGGGTAAATTAGGAGTTTGGGATTAACATAGACATACTACTATATATACTACTATAAAATACATAACTAATATGGACCTACTGTACAACACAGAGAACTCTACACGATATTGAATAATAACCTGTAATGGAAAATAATCTAAAATATTTATATATATACCTCCCACATATATATATATATATATGCAAGAAACTAACACAACAAACATTGTAAATCAATTGTATTTCAAAAAAAATGAAAAACATAACAGAAAATATAATTATAAATTATTATCACAAATACTCTATTACATAATGACATCTATTACAAATATTGCAAATGACCCTTCTGCTAAGACTTATTTCACAGAGTATTTTCATTTCATCGAGGAATATACTCAGGACAATGCCTATTCCAAACATAATATAAACACATTAACTTCAATGGCATAATTTTCAAAGGAGAACTTTTGCTATTAGGAACAAAATATTCCTGAGATTTAAACAGTCTTTATCAGTGTTGAGTTACCTTTACTGAGTACTTTTTGAGACATGATAAGATGATATTTGAAAAATGTCCAAAATGTCTCATTAAAAAGTTTTTATGAAGCTTGTATCTTCTATTACCACTTTCTAAATTAACAGAAAGCTTCATAAGAGACTAAAAGTTGTGAGACCTAGGAATGAAATAATGTTTTTCAGATGACAAATTTATCTTCCTAACAGTATCTAGAAATGAAATACACACACCAATTAATTTTGTGAGATTTTGAAGTAAGAACTCATTCTTAATTTCTAAAAGGAGAGTAAAATCTCCTTTGTTAATAACAAGTATCAAAACCCATAGTAATTTATAGAAAAATCTGAAAAAGCTCTACTTTTATTTTATATTTTATGTCAATGTCAGCTTCTATTAGACAAAAATTTTTGTGCTAAATAGAGGAAAACAACAGAATGGGAAAGACTAGAGATCTCTTCAAGAAAATCAGAGATACCAAAAGAACATTTCATACAAAGATGGGCTCGATAAAAGACAGAAATGGTATGGACCTCACAGAAGCAAAAGATATTAAGAAGAGGTGGCAAGAATACACAGAAGAACTGTACAAAAAAGATCTTCACGACCCAGATAATCATGATGGTGTGATCACTGACCTAGAGCCAGACATTCTGGAATGTGAAGTCAAGTGGGCCTTAGAAAGCATCACTACGAACAAAGCTAGTGGAGGTGATGGAATTCCAGTTGAACTATTCCAAATCCTGAAAGATGATGCTGTGAAAGTGCTGCACTCAATATGCCAGCAAATTTGGAAAACTCAGCAGTGGCCACAGGACTGGAAAAGGTCAGTTATCATTCCAATCCCAAAGAAAGGCAATGCCAAAGAATGCTTGAACTACCGCACAATTGCACTCATCTCACATGCTAGTAAAGTAATGCTCAAAATTCTCCAAGCCAGGCTTCAGCAATATGTGAACCGTGAACTTCCCGATGTTCAAGCTGGTTTTAGAAAAGGCAGAGGAACCAGAGATCAAATTGCCAACATCCGTTGGATCATGGAAAAAGCAAGAGAATTCCAGAAAAACATCTATTTCTGCTTTATTGACTATGCCAAAGCCTTTGACTGTGTGGATCACAATAAACTGTGGAAAATTCTGAAAGAGATGGGAATACCAGACCACCTGGCCTGCCTCTTGAGAAATCTGTATGCAGGTCAGGAAGCAACAGTTGGAACTGGACATGTAACAACAGACTGGTTCCAAATAGGAAAAGGAGTACATCAAGGCTGTCACCCTGTTTATTTAACTTATATGCAGAGTACATCATGAGAAACGCTGGACTGGAAGAAACACAAGAAACACAATCAAGATTGCCGGGAGAAATATCAATCACCTCAGATATGCAGATGACACCACCCTTATGGCAGAAAGTGAAGAGGAACTAAAAAGCCTCTTGATGAAGGTGAAAGTGGAGAGTGAAAAAGTTGGTTTAAAGCTCAACATTCAGAAAACGAAGATCATGGCATCCGGTCCCATCACTTCATGGGAAATAGATGGGAAAACAGTGGAAACAGTGTCAGACTTTATTTTTCTGGGCTCCAAAATCACTGCAGATGGTGACTCAGCCATGAAATTAAAAGACGCTTACTCCTTGGAAGGAAAGTTATGACCAACCTAGATAGCATATTCAAAAGCAGAGACATTACTTTGCCAACAAAGGTTCATCTAGTCAAGGCTATGGTTTTTCCTGTGGTCATGTATGGATGTGAGAGTTGGACTGTGAAGAAGGCTGAGTGCCGAAGAACTGATGCTTTTGAACTGTGGTGTTGGAGAAGACTCTTGAGAGTCCCTTGGACTGCAAGGAGATCCAACCAGTCCATTCTAAAGGAGATCAGCCCTGGGTGTTCTTTGGAAGGAATGATGCTAAAGCTGAAACTCCAGTACTTTGGCCACCTCATGCGAAGAGTTGACTCATTGGAAAAGACTCTGATGCTGGGAGGGGTTGGGGGCAGGAGGAGAAGGGGATGACAGAGGATGAGATGGCTGGATGGCATCATTGACTCGATGGATGTGAGTCTGAGTGAACTCCGGGAGTTGGTGATGGACAGGGAGGCCTGGCGTGCAGCGATTCATGGGGTCGCAAAGAGTCAGACATGACTGAGCGACTGATCTGATCTGATCTGATGGGGTTTTAAATGAATAGATTTTTCAGCACCTATCAATTGTGAATTTGTGATTAAAGTTCCATATTTCTTTGCATTGTACACAGTTGAGTATTTACATTGTTAAATGTCAGGAACCATAAGTACAGTTGTGTACCAAGCTACATTAAAATCTAAGTATTGTATATGAAATAAACCCACTGCTCTACACAAGATCATCATTTATATACAATGATACAGCCATTACAGTGGGGAAAGGGAGGAGGACAGAGGTATGGGACTTCACTATGGAGTATGGATTGCAAGTATGAAGTCAATTGGGCCTTAAGAAGCATCACTATAAACAAAGCTAGTGGAGGTGATGGAATTCCAGTTGAGCTATTTCAAGTCCTAAAAGATGATGCTGTGAAAGTGCTGCACTCAATATGCCAACAAGTTTGGAAAACTCAGCAGTGGCCACAGGACTAGAAAAGGTCAGTGTTCATTCCAACCCAAAGGCAATGCCAAAGAATGCCCAAACTACCGCACAATTGCACTCATCTTACAGGCTAGCAAAGTAATGCTCAAAATTCTCCAAGCTAGGCTTCAATAGTACGTGAATCAAGAACTTCAACATGTTCAAGCTGGATTTAGAAAAGGCAGAGGAACCAGAGATCAAAATGCAAACATCCACTGCATCATAGAAAAAGCAAGATATTCCAGAAATACATCTATTTCTGCTTCATTGACTAGGCTAAAGACTTTGACTGTGGAACAAACTGTGGAAAATTCTTAAAGAGATGGGAATACCAGACCACCTTACCTGCCTCCTGAGAAATCTGTATGCAGGTCAAGAAGCAACAGGTAGAACTGGATATGGAACAACAGACTGGTTCCAAATTGGGAAAGGAATACATCAAAGTTCTATATTGTCACCCTGCTTATTTAACTTCACATGAACAAATCATGTGAAATGGTAGGCTGGATGAATCACAAGCTGGAATCAAGATTGTCAGGAGAAATATCAATAACCTCAGATATGCAGACGACACCACCTTTATGGCAGAAAGGAAAGACAAACTAAAGAGTCTCTTGAAGGTGAAAGGGGAGAGTGAAAAAGTTGGCTTAAAACTCAATTTTCAAAAAATGAAGATCATGGCAGCTGGTCCCATCACTTCATGGCAAATAGATGGGGAAACAATGGAAACAGTGACAGACTTTATTTTCTTGAGCTCCAAAATAACTGCGGATGGTGAGTGCAGCCATGAAATTAAAAGATGCTTGCTCCTTGGAAGAAAAGCTGTGACAAACTTAGCACATTAAAAAGCAGAGACATTACTTTGCCAACAAAGGTCTGTCTAGTCAAAGCTATGGTTTTCCCAGTAGTCATGTATGGATGTTAGTGAGAGTGGTGTTGGAGAAGACTCTTGAGAGTCCCTTGGACAGCAAGGAGAGCCAACCAGTCAATCATAAAGAAAATCAATCCTGAATATTCATTGGAAGGACTGATGCTGAAGCTCCAAAACTTCGGCCACCTGATGTGAAGAACTGACTCATTGGAAAAGACCCTGATGCTGGGAATGACTGAAGGCAGGGGATGACAGAGGATGAGTTGGTTGCATGGCATCACTGACTCAATGGACATGAGTTTGAGAAAGCTGTGGGAGATGGTAGAGGACAGGGAAGCCTGGCATACTGCAGCCCATGGGGTTGCAAGAGTGAAACATGACTGAGCAACTGAACAACAAATGGATTGCAGAAAACAGTAAAACTATAACAAAAGCTAAATTCTTCAGCCTAATTTCAGTTTAAACATACAGTGACTGGATATAAATTCCATCACTATTATTTAACTCTTCTTTTTTTAAAGGACAGAACATAAATTATATTATCCTCTATTCTGATCAAAGCTAACTGTCATTACGAATCTTATCTGAGTTACTTAATTTCACTTTCCCCACATATTGAAGGGGGCATGCATATGAGGAAAAACACAAAGTGGGGAGGAACCACTTGAAAACCTAGCGGAAAAACCTGCCAAGCTCACACAAAGCCAGGAATAGTTCATCTTACTACCAGCCAGAATTTTAAAAAACCCTATAATAAACAAGGCATAAGATAGAGTACTCATAAGGATATTGCCTTAGTAATGGGGCAAAATTATGCTCTCAAATTATGCTGCCTGGTCTCACTTAACAAACCTTAAAAGCAAGCCTTGAAAATATCAGACTGTTTCAGTGTTACTTAGCTGCATCTCAAAATGAAGCTCATGAATATTTTGTTATTGTTGTTTTGTTGGTAAGTCAAGTCTGACTCTTTTGCAACTCAGCCTGCCAGGCTCCTCTGTCCATGGGATTTCCCAGGCAAGGATGGGTTGGTATTTCTTTCTCTAGGGGATCTTCCCAACCCAGCAATTGAACCCATGTCTCCTGCATTGGCAGGCTTATTCATTACCACTGAGCCACCTGGGAATCCCCAACAATATTTACAAGGACATAAAATATCCAATATGCAACAAAGTAATTCACAATGACTGAAATCTATTAAAAAATATCAGTAAAGCAAGAGGAAAAAAACGATCATAATGAGGAGAAAAATCATTCAATCAAAATGGACAAAGAACTAGAATAAATGTTTGTATTACCAGGCAAAGATGTCAAAATGTTTTTTATATCTGTTACATATGTTCAAAAAGCTAAGAAATGACTGAATAAGTTATGTAGAGAAAGAGCAGATTAAAAAAAAAGAACCAAAAAAATCCTTCTAGAGACGGAAAATACAATATTTGAGTCAAAAAATACGATGAATAGGAATAAGAGCAGATCAGATACTGCAGAAGAAAAGGTTAGTAAATGTGATAACACAGCAATTCATTAAGGCATTTATTCAAAAATTAACCTTTGAGGCTTTACTTTACTTAAATATTCAATTCCTTCTTCTCCTGACCACTTAACTCCATGTCCCTGCTTAAGCTGTTTTTTTTTTTCTTTAGTACTTACCCCTACCTAACATATCACATAGTATACTGATCTTTATTTTTTATCTCCCACTAATGTAAGTTGAATGAGGGTAGAAATTATGCCTTCTTTTTCCATCAATGCATGCAGGGCCTAGGAAAATGCCTGGTACAATCAAATATTTGTTGAAGAAAGAACGAAATATATAATAAAGATAACTAAAAGGGACAGATTAAAAGATTAGTCACAAGATTAAATAATTTCTTAAGAAATTTTTAATAAATATGTAATAATGAGAAAATCAGTTAATCTTCCTTGGGGGGGTGTGTGTGTATGTGTGTGTGCACATACATATATTTATCCTTCATATTAAACAGTGGTGAATACTGAAAAAATATTAAACTTGAAATGTTTAACTAATACTAATACCTAAACTTTGACAACAATTATGAAAAAAGTAATTAGAAGTAAAATGAAGCACATTCTAATGGATACTGAAGAGTAATAATCCAAACAGAATACATTTCTTTAATATAATATATAACAACTCTTAGGTGCTAATTAATACCAGTCACCTCTTACCAACTGAGGTCAAGAAAATAAATAGGTGATATACTCTGTGAGATTGAATGCCTGTTATTTTTTCCTTCTATATTTCTCCCTATTAAAATTTTAACTGATATTTTCATCTTAAATAATTTCTTAGCATATTCGTATATGTTCATAATACAATGTAATACACAAAAAGATACCATACAGAATAGTATGGTGGTATAGGCTTTAATTTTAAAAATAACAAATAATGAAACATTTTCTTACAAGTATAAAAAATATATTAAAAAATATATATAATTAGTCTTAATTAAGTTGGAGATATTACAGATCTTTCCTGATTTAAAGTTGGAAACAAACCCAATAAAAAATTATATATCCTTTAATTTCTTATATATCCTTTATATATCCTTTATTTTCTCCAGGTCATAAAACTGTATATTATTGATTTGGTCTAGTGAAGCGACTTAGCAGCAGCAGCAGCAGTGCTAGCCTGCTAAAAAGAGTCAGCTGAGTAAATACTGCCCCCTAGCAATATCAAGAAAGAATAGCAATATTTACCATTTCATGAGATCTTTCTATATGGTCTGGTAATATTAGAAACATCAATAGGAAAAACAAAGGCAGGGGCTCATTAATTTGATTTTCAAGAGCATAAACTATGGCTCAAAAACTTATAAATGTATAAAATGTAAAAGATTAAAAAAGAAAATATTTCTTAAAACTCAGGATGAATCTTTTGTCAAATGGATTTATTTACATACATACTGTGTTCTCTCACCTGTCTCTATATACATATATAGTAATAATAAAAATTATTAATACAAAAGAGAGTATCTTCTAATTGACTTTTATCTTTTTATGAGCATATTTTCTCTTTACCTCAAGTCAGAAGCACTTTTATATCTAAGTTAATGTCAGCCACCTCTGTAAAATGCAAGTTGAGTATCTTGCAATGATTCTGTGTAATAGGGAAATGTACATCTAGCTATTCAAATAAAAGATTATTGAAATGTTGTTTGAAAAACAGCAGATTTTCAAAGCATCAGAGTAGACCATATATTTTCCTGAAACTATGAACTTTGTGATCTGGTAGCTACAAATCTCTTTGAACCTTCAGGATGGTTGTGAAGATTAGTTAAAGGCTTTAAAACACCTGGAAGAAGATATGACATATTTCAGATGTCAGTATAGGAAGTACAATTATTCTTCTTCATAACAGCCAAGAAACTTCTACAATAGGAAAGTATTTCAACAAAATACTTTTGTTGAAGTATTTTGACACAGAATTCTGAGTCAAACTCATGAAATCATCTAACAAAAGCTACCTATGTTCTGGAACCAGGAGACAGGAGCAGAAGGTAAAGAGAAAAGAATCCTGGGCACTGGGAACTGTACACTTGTTTCACAGGCTGAGGCAGACTCAGTTAAAGCAAGGCACAGACAACGAAAGCTAAGGTAGTTGCAGTTCTGCCAGCTCTCAAAATCCGTATTTCTCAACCCCATGTCAGCTACTCTGAGGTCACAAAATTTTAAATATTCTTACATAAAATCTTTTCCCTCAACTTTCCAAATTCTAGAAGATACTTTATTTTGTCTGTACCTGACTGCTATTGCCTTCTTAACCACGTACAGAAGATGTGTTGAAACAAAGAAAAATTCTTGAAAATCAAGAATATGTTCCATAAAAGAGTTTAGTGTTCCAAAGTGCTTTTCATTTTCAAAAGACTATCAGCATTCTCAAAAATGAACAGACATGATGGGTTATGCTAAATCAGGATAAATTAGGTGGAATGGGAAAGGGTTGAACATAAATTCTGAAAATACATAATACAGGTAAGTGAAAGTTGCTCAGTTATGTCCAACTCTTGGCAATCCCATGGACTATACAGTCCATGGAATTCTCTGGGCTAAAATACTGGAGTGGTTAGCCTTTCACTTCTCCAGGGGATCTTCCCAACCCAGGGATCAAACCCAGGTCTCCCACATTGCAGGCAGATCTTTACCAACTGAGCTATCAGGGAAGGCCAATACAGGTAAAAGCAGTAATAAATAGTTCTCCTTATTTAACAGGACTCTTGGTCTTCTATCTTCTTAGCCTCTTGGGGAAAAATTCTTATGTACAAAATATGCCTTCATGTCCTAACCAGCAACAATGGGACAACAGTCAGGAGGTGAGAATTATAAATCTATATGAAAACAGCAATATACAAAGCAATTCTCTAGAATATTTTAAATAGAAAACACATTATTTTCTGATATTTTGGTGAGCCAGTAACCCTGAGGCAAAAGATAATTTGTTTCTATTTTTTATCTTAATAAACAGCCAATAAATACTGCATTCTTTTTTAAAAACAGTTCTTATCAGAGCATAGTTGCTTTACAAGTTGTGTGAGTTTCTCCTGTGCAGCAAAGTGAATCAGTTATACATATACATATATCCACTCTTTTTTTGATTTCCTTCTCATTTAGGTCACCACAGAACACTGTGTAGAGCTCCCTATGCTATATGGTAGGCTCTCATTAGTTATCTATCTTACACATAGTAGTAAATACTCCATTCTTATAGATAAAACAAACCAGTATGGAACACAGTGCCTGGCACATTAATGACTGTAGGGAATCAACACCATCAAGATTCTTGCTAGCGTTTAAAGTCAAGCTTATTGATCTTGAATTTCCAAGATATATACTCCCTCTCTTCTTACAATCATACATTTTATCTACATCTAAGTTTTTAAAGTGAAGTTGCTCAGTCCTTCTGACTTTTGTGACCCCATTGACTGCAGCCTACCAGGACCCTCGGTCCATGGAATTCTCTAGGCAAGAGTACTGGAGTGGGTTGCCATTCCCTTCTTCAAGGGATCTTTCCGACCCAGGGATTGAACTCAGGTCTCCTGCATTGCAGGTAGATTCTTTACCATCTGAGCCACGATGCAAGCCCTGATTTTTTGATCTACATCTAAATCACCTGGCATTCTCTGACAGATTATTGATGGTAGACCCACCAATGATGATGCAAGCCCCCACCCCCTTTTAAAAAATTACCCTGGTAATTTGGTTTCAGACTTGAAGCTTATTAGAGAATCTAACTGTTCTTTCTTTATTTAACATGTGCTCACGTTACATCAGGGCTTCCCTGGTACCTCAGTGGTAAAGAATCCGCTTGCCAATGCAGGAGATGTGGGTTTGATCCCTGGGTTGGGAAGATCCCTGGGAGAAGAAAATGACAACCCACTCAAGTATTCTTGCCTGGGAAATCCCATGGACAGAGGAGTCTGATAGGCTACAGTTCATGGGGTCATAAAAGAGTTGGATAGGACTTAGTGACTAAACAACAACATGTTATAACATCACCATTTTTATAAAGCAGTTTCATAGAGGGGTGGTACAATACTAAATAGCTCAGTTGGTAAAGAATCCGCCTGCAATGCAAGAGACCCTGGTTTGATCCCGGGGTCAGGAAGATCCACTGCAGAAGGGATGCATAGGCTACCTACTCCAGTATTCTTGGGCTTCCTTTGTGGCTCAGTTGGTAAAGAATCCTCCTGCAATGTGGGAGACCTGGGTTTGATCCCTGGATTGGTAAGATCCCCTGGCGAAGGGAAAGGCTATCCACTCCAGTATTCGGGCCTGCAGAATTCTATGGACTATATAGTCCACGGGGTCACAAAGAGTCAGACACAACTGAGTGACTTTCACTTCACTTCACTTCACAGTACTAAAATACATCATCATTATTACCATCTTTCATTTTTTGTACTATGTCATCCAAAGTGTTACATCATCTTTTAAGAAGATATAATAAATACATAGAGACATCATTACAGTCTGTTCTAATTTTTCTTCCAGTTTTATTGAGATATAATTGACATACAGTACTGTAAAAAATTTAAACTGTAGATTAGTTGTTCTTCAGCAAAGTTAAGAGTCCTGTCAATGTTTTGCTCTAATTGTGTCTAGACTGTGCAAGTACAAGAAGAAGAACCAGAAATAAGCTAGAACCTGTAAGATGTGTATTTGAAATATAGAATAAATATTTACAGGATAGATATGCTCCAGGTTCATGCATGACAGACAAGGAGTAAGTAAAAAGGACACCATACATTTCACATACATACACTTTCAATATATGTAATAAAATTTGGGGTTTGCTATGTTTAAATGCTTTCTAAATTTTTTAGTATTGTTTTTACCATATCTTTATGCTACTTCTATAAATTATTCAAAAAAAGAACTTCAGTTCAGTCACTCACTCATGTCCAACTCTTTGCGACCCCATGAATTGCAGCATGCCAGGCCTCCTTGTCCATCACCAACTCCCGGAGTTCACTCAGACTCACGTCCATTGAGTCGGTGATGCCATCCAGCCATCTCATCCTCTGTCGTCCCCTTCTCCTCCTGCCCCCAATCCCTCCCCGCATCAGAGTCTTTTCCAATGAGTCAACTCTTCGCATGAGGTGGCCAAAGTACTGGAGTTTCAGCTTTAGCATCAGTCCTTCCAAAGAACACCCAGGGCTGATCTCCTTTAGAATGGACTGGTTGGATCTCCTTGCAGTCCAAGGGACTCTCAAGAGTCTTCTCCAACACCACAGTTCAAAAGCATCAATTCTTTGGCGCTCAGCCTTCTTCACAGTCCAACTCTCACATCCATACATAACCACAGGAAAAACCATAGCCTTGACTAGATGGACCTTTGTTGGCAAAGTAATGTCTCTGCTTTTGAATATGCTATCTAGGTTGGTCATAACTTTTCTTCCAAGGAGTAAGCGTCTTTTAATTTCATGGCTGCAGTCACCATCTGCAGTGATTTTGGAGCCCAAAAAAATAAAGTCTGACACTGTTTCCACTGTTTCCCCATCTATTTCCCATTAGATCCATTGGACCCAGATGTTAAATGGTTAACTTGTTTTCCCTTGTATACCAAAGGTTATATTAGTTATATTTTTTGCAAGTAATGATTTCCATAATACTAAAAAATAAATAACTGCATAAATATACCTTTCTCTATTAATTATTACTTGACTTATAATACTGAGCCAAAAAACTACAAAATAGAAACCAATAACAAAATCACTTGGGCAATTTAACGGTTGTGAAACCCACATTTATCATTTTTGGAAAAGATTAGCTATATATCCAAAGTAGGTTTCAATTATCTCACTGAGTATTTAAAAAAAACAAATTTCAAAAATTTCAAATAATTAATTTTAAGTAAAAGACTACAAAACATGCTATGCAGCACTTTCTGGGAGATAGAAAAGTACCTTAAAAATTCAGCAAATAAAAAGTGTTAAAATCTAAAATGGAGTGGCAATCTTATCAACTCAAAAACAAAGTCTTTGCTGTTGTTATATCATTATTTACTCCAGCAAAGTATTTGCTAACTGAAACAGTAAAATACTATATCCATTATAGTTTGTAATAGAATGCTTTTCTAAATATAAATCCTATGAATATGACCAAAGAAACAGTGCAACATGATCAAACTCTAATAAATAAAACAAGAAAACTAATAATGGCTAACTCCTTAAAATTTACTGTGTACTTGGAACTGTGTTGAACTGTTTATACATATTATCTCATTTAATCGTCACAATAATCTTAAGACATACGATTTATTATAATCAACATTAAAGAGCACTATGGATAAGAGAAACTAACTTAACTGTTTAGCTACTAAGTTGAAGAGTCAGGATTAGAACTCTGTCCCATTTCACACCTGTGTCTGAGTGCTTATTCTCAAATTGTGTTCATAGACTCCTGGGAATCTTTAAAAGCCAGGGCCCCAAAGTTCAAAACTATAACAATACTAAGACGTTTTTGCTCCTTTTTCTTTTTTTTTTTTTTTAATTATGTTCACACTTGTGCTAATGGTACAAAAACCACTGGTGGATAAAATTGCTGGCACAATATCACAAATCAAAGTGGGGGCACTAAGTATAAAAGTCATAATCTTGTGAAGGTTAAAAACTAAAAATGATTCATTTTGCAAAATATTTTTTAAAATGTTCCGTGAGACAAACTGG
Organism: Bos mutus; assembly: GCF_027580195.1. NCBI lineage: Eukaryota > Metazoa > Chordata > Mammalia > Artiodactyla > Bovidae > Bos > Bos mutus. The sequence goes on along the minus strand of NC_091622.1, from coordinate 18,975,578 downwards.
GAAGTAGGTATAAAGCACTTGTACTGTGTACTGAAGTAAAACATTGCCTTGAAAGAACCTCCCTGATGGCCCAGGGGCAAACCTACTTCCAATGCAGGGGGTTCAGGTTCAATCCCTGGTTGGGGGACTTAAGATCCCACACGCCACGTGGCTCAGCCGAAAAGAAAAAAAAAAGGTTGCCTGGAGGAAAAAGCACTTGGGCAATGGTTTGAGCTATGAGCCATTGTAGGTGACTTTTTCAAGAAATGCCAAGTTTAATGTTATATTGGAAAAATAAAATAAAAACAATAATTTTTTTCATGCTTGGATATTTGGTGGACATTTCTCGAACATGAAGTGAGCCTGTCACTTCAATAAAAAATTCTAGCTGTCAGGTGAAGATTAGAATTTTGGAAAATTGTATCTGCCAGTGTGAGCTTGGCAGCTTCTCAATACTTAATGAATTTCTGCATGAGATCAGTGGTGATATTAATGAATGTGATTTTTTGATATATATAACTAAATGTTTCATAGTTGAAACATCTGAATAATTCAATGCACTGATATTTTTTAAATGACCAATTACAACATCAGAAAATCACATATGGGTAAAAGAGCCATTCAAAGTGTAAGAGAGACTGATAGATTTGAATATAAAAGAATATGAAAAGTTCACTGACATAGTTTTAGACTGTATATTGTAATTAAGCATTAAGAAACTACCTTTTGCAATTATGTCTGTGTAGGGCCAACAGATTTTCTTTATGTACTTCAACCAGAACAATGAACTGCAACAGGAATGAATTTAGAAGCAGATATGAGAACCTAACTTTCCTCTATTAAGTAGAAGTTGCAAAAATATAAAACAATATTACTTTTCCATTATTTTGTTTTGGAAAACAATTACTTTTCTGAAAAATTTTATTTTGTTAACATATAATGATTCTGCTATTTTCATTAAAAATTAATACATAATTTTTTAAATGTCTCAGTAAATACTGACAGATATAACTCTACCTATAAACTCTTTGAGATACTTGCTAATTTTTAAAAATGTGAAGGGGTCCTGAGACCGACCAAAAAGTTTGAGAACTACTGCATCATATTATACACTTAAAAAAAAAATGGAAGTTTAGATGATTTACAATATTGTGCTTGTTTCAGGTGTACAGAGTACTGTTTCAGGTTTGTTTTGTTTTCTGTAGAGTGTATTCCATTATATGTTATTATAAGATATTAGGTATAATCCCCAGTGCTATGCAGTAAGTTCTGTTGCTTATCTCTTTTATGTATAGTAATCAGCCTTCAATAATCTCATACTCCTTAAAATCTGTCCCTCCCTTGCTCCTTCTCTCCCTTTTGGTAACCATACATTTGTTTTTGTCTGTGAGTCTGTTTCTGTTTTGTACATAGATTCATTTATATTACTTTTTAGAGTCCATATATAAGTGGTATCATACAGCATTTGTCTTTGTCTGAATTATTTTACTAAGCATATACTTCCTTTTACTTGTCTGTCAATCAGTATAAGGATACATTAGTTTGAAAGCAGAGTAAGAATTTAAGAAAAAGGGAAACCTGGTGGATTCTTAACTTCTATGTATATGTTCTTAGCAAGAAGATACCAAACATTACTTTGTCATTGCCTGTGAGATTAGTAAGTCTTGGGCTCTATGATATGAGTGCTTTCTGAAAGGTAATTTAACCTCTACTATAAGAGAGCTCAATAAGCCCTTTGTGTTCAAGGGTTTTAAAGAATCCAAGGGTGGTAGAATGGGTTAGGAGTCAAGTCAGGGAAGCTGTAGTTTCCCAGTCGTCAAGTACAGATGTGAGACTGGACCATAAAGAAGGCTGAGTGCCGGAAAATTGATGCTTTTGAACTGTAGTGCTGGGGAAGACTCTTAAAAGTCCTTGGGTTGTAAGGAGATCAAACCAGTCAAAACTAAAGGAAATCAACCCTTAATATTCATTAGAAGGATTGATGCTGAAGCTGAAGCTCCAACACTTAGGCCACCTGATGTGAAGAGCTGGCTCAGTGGAAAAGACCTTGATGCTGGGAAAGACTGAAGGCAGCAGGAGAAGGGGGCTGCAACGGATGAGAGGTTAGATAGCATCACTGACTCAATGGACATGAATTTGAGCAAGTCTGGGAGATAGTGAAGGACAGGAAAGCCTGGCGTGCTGCAGTCCATGGAGCTGTAAACAGTCACGATTTAGCTACTGAACAACAACAACAAGGAAAACACAACAGCCAAAGGATACATCATAGCACTCTAGGATGGTCTAGGACAGGTTGGTGGGGACTTCTATTATGGGAGATTCTAAATAAGGTGCAATCTTCTAATTTATCTTATAACCATTGCTGCTGCTGCTGCTAAGTCGCTTCAGTCGTGTCCGACTCTGTGCGACCCCATAGACGGCAGCCCACCAGGCTCCCCAGTCCCTGGGATTCTCCAGGCAAGAATACTGGACTGGGTCACCATTTCCTTCTCCAATGCATACATGCATGCTAAATTGCTTCAGTCATGTCGGACTCTGTGCGACCCCATGGACAGCAGCCCACCAGGCTCCTTTGTCCACAGGATTCTCCAGGCAAGAATACTGGAGTGGGTTGCCATTTCCTTCTCCACTTGTAACCACACTAGATAAAAATCTAAAAATAAAAAAAATTCTAAAAAATTCATTGTCACCAATGTCTGTAGATTAAAATCTAAAAATTTTTTATGCAACAATAACAACATAAAGGCTAGGAACGAATGATGGAACAAATGAACAAACCAAGCAAATACCCAGGAATCGAACCCAGGTCTCCCACATTGTAGGCAGATGCTTTACTGTCTGAGCCACCAGGGAAGTCCAAATTATATAAATATTTCTGATAAATACTTTCATATTTTTAGCTACTACAAACTCAGCTAAATAGAAGTTTGGAGAATGACAGTGATAAACTTTTAGGAAAGGAGAAAATCAGCAGTGGTATAAGCATCCATTAAGAGTGTAGTTAAATGACAATGGTTTTGCCAGCATATTTATCACTGAATTTGCTGACGTTATCTTTAGCAGTGACAGTAGGTCAAGAGGCGCGTATAGTACTGGAATACGGCCTTTGTCATGTTTCTTACGGTCCACCTGATAACTTTTCATAACTTTCAGGTTGAATGCTATTCATTGCATTTCAGAAAAAGTTTCCTTAAGAATGAAGAAACAGAGGAAAATAATAGAATGGGGGATCTCTTCAAGAAAATTAGAGATACCAAGGGAACATTTCATGCAAAGATGGGCTCGATAAAGGATAGAAATGGCATGGACCTAACAGAAGCAGAAAATATTAAGAAGAGGTGGCAAGAATACACAGAAGAAATATACAAAAAAGATCTTCATGACCCAGATAATCAAAATGATGTGATCACCAATCTAGAGCCAGACATCCTGGAAAGCAAAGTTAAGTAGACTTTAGGAAGCATCACTATTAACAAGCTAGTGGAGGTGATGGAATTCCAGTTGAGCTATCTAAAATCCTGAAAGATGATGCTGTGAAAGTGCTGCACTTAATATGCCAGCAAATTTGGAAAACTCAGCAATGGCCACAGGACTGGAAAAGGTCGTTTTCATTCCAATCCCAAAGAAAAGCAATGCCAAAGAATGCTCAAACTACCGCACAATTGCACTCATCTCACAAGCTAGCAAAGTAATGCTCAAAATTCTCCAAGCCATGCTTCAGCAGTATGTGAAATGTGAATTTCCAGATGTTCAAGCTGGATTTAGAAAAGGCAGAGGAACCAGAGATCCAACATCCGTCAGATCACTAAAAAAGCAAGAGAGTTCCAGAAAAACATCTACTTCTGCTTTATTGACTAAGCCAAAGCCTTTGACTGTGTGGACCACAACAAACTCTGGAAAATTCTTAAAGAGATGGGAATACCAGACCACCTGACCTGCCTCTTGAGAAACCTGTATGCAGGTCAGGAAGCAACAGTTAGAACTGGACATGGAACAATAGACTGGTTCCAAATAGGGAAAGGAGTACGTCAAGGCTGTATATTGTCACCCTGCTTATTTAACTTCTATGCAGAGTATATCATGAGAAACGCTGGGCTGGATGAAGCACAAACTGGAATCAAGATTGCCAGGGAGAAATATCAATCACCTCAGATATGCAGATGACACCACCCTTATAGCAGAAAGTGAAGAGGAACTAAAAAGCCTCTTGATGAAAGTGAAAGAGGAGAGTGAAAGAGTTGGCTTAAAGCTCAACATTCAGAAAACTAAGATCATGGCATCTGGTCCCATCACTTCATGGCAAATAGATGGGGAAACAGTGGCAGTCTTTATATTTTGAGGGGTTCCAAAATCACTGCCGATGGTGATTGCAGCCGTGAAAGTAAAAGACGTTTGCTCTTGGAAGAAAAGTTATGACCAACCTAGACAGCATATTAAAAAGCAAAGACATTACTTTGCCAAACAAGGTAGATCTAGTGAAAGCTATGGTTTTTCCAGTAGTCCTGTATGGATGTGAGAGTTGTACTATAAAGAAAGCTGAGTGCTAAAGAATTGATGCTTTTGAACTGTGGTGTTGGAGAAGACTCTTGAGAGTCCTTTGGACTGCAAGGAGATCCAATGAGTCCATCATAAAGGAGATTAGTCCTGAATACTCATTGGAAGGACTGATGCTGAAGCTCAAACTCCAATACTTTGGCCACCTGATGCGAAGAACTGACTCACTGGAAAAGACCCTGATGCTGGGAAAGACTGAAGGCAGGAGGAGGAGGGGATGACAGAGGATGAGATGGTTGGATGGCATCACCAACTCAATGGACATGAGTTTCAGTAAACTCTGGGAGTTGGTGATGGACAGGGAGGCCTGGCGTGCTGCAGTCCATGGGGTTGCAAAGAGACGACTCAGTGACTGGACTGAACTGAACTGAAGAATGAAGAAGTGTACTTTCTTATTCTCATTTCAAAGGCTGGATATATTTTCAGAAGCAGGAACATATAGCAAGACAGAAATGATAAAAATCACTGCGGCCCCAATTTTTCCAAATACACATTGCTCACCCTATTTATATGTAAATTGCATAACTACCATGATACATATAATCTAAAGCAACACATCAATGCACAATATTCCCAACTTTTCAAGCTACAGCAGTACTCAGTATTCAGAGCTCTGTGACCCACGGCAAATGGAAAGGAGCCAGAAATCACAATCTTTTCTGCAATAGGAGTCTGCATTTTAATGATGGAAGATTAATGAGGGCTTGCTTTAATAAGATTAGTTATTCAGCAGGAAACTCAGTTTGGGATCTCATTACGAAAATGCCCATCCTTGCCCTTGATGAATTCTAGCCTGTAGTTTTGTTGGAGGTACAGAAATTCACCTAAACAATTATCTTACAGACAGAACACTGAAGGCTATGATCTGGTGGGGGAGGAGAAAGAAAGACTTCACATACAAACTACTAACATGCAGCTAAAAGTATGTGATTATTAACAGAATAATGAAAATATTAGAAAAATTCTCCATTTCATCACACCTCTCCACCACTATTCACTGTTAATAATCTCTATATTAAAAATATAAAATCTTTTTTCAAACTCAAATTTAAAAATAGTCTCAACATTTTCATATTATCTACACACCTGAGAACTAGGCCAACAAAACACAATAAAACAAACCAAGATTTCAAAAACCAAAAACCAACCTTCCTATTAACATTTTAACTTTGTTAAATCTTTCATTTTGCCCTTTCTCTGTGACAGAAGAATAGTCATAGAAAATGGAATTTTTTCCAGGTTAAGATATTTTTCCTTTTCCTTCACTTCTCTGTTGTTAACTTTAGGATTCTCGATAGAGACAGACTCTTCCCTAGAGGATGTTTGAAGATATGTGTAGTCATTTTTCAGAAATAACATGTAGGCATTTTATTGTCACAATGATTAGGGGATATTAGCAGGTAATCAGTGGATAAGGGCTAGGGATGCTCAGTATTTGTCATATACTGGACATGCTCGTCCCACAAGGAATTGTCCTCATCCAACGTGACTAATGAATGTCTCATAAGACTAATCATATATATATGTGTATATATATGTGTGTATATATATGTGTATATATATATGTATATATATGTGTGTATATACACACACATATATATATATAAAACTAATACTTTACCTTACTAGAATTAAAGCTTTTACAAGATGTTATACAAAGATACCCCAGTAATTATCGGAGGGGGTCATAATAGATAGGGAAGCATAAATAAAGATTTCGTGTCAAAATTATTATATCTACTAACTACTGTGAGCAAGAATCCCTTAGAAGGAATAGAGTAGCCCTCATAGTTAAAAAAAAGAGTCTGAAATGCAGTACTTGGGTGCAATCTCAAAAATGACAGAATGATCTTGCTTGTTTCGAGGGCAAACCATTCAGTATCAGAGTAATCCAAGTCTATGCTCCAACCACTAATGCAGAAGGAGTTGAATTTGAATGTTTCTATGAAGACCTACAAGACTTCCTAGAACTAACACCAAAAAAAGATGTATTTTCATCATAGGGGACTGGAATGCAAAAGTAGGAAGTCAAGAGATACCTGGAGTAACAGGCAAGCTTGGCCTTGGAGTACAAAATGAAGCAGGGCAAAGGCTAATAGAGTTTTGTCAAGAGAACGCACTGTTTATAGCAAACACCCTCTTCCAACAACACAAGAGATGACTCTACACATGGACATCACCAGATGGTCAAAATCGAAATCAGACTGATTATATTCTTTGCAGCCGAAGATGGAGAAGCTGTATACAGTAAGCAAAAACAAGACTGGGAGCTGACTGTGGCTCTTATCATGAACTCCTTATTGGCAAGCTCAGACTTAAATTGAAGAAAGTAGGGAAAACCACCTGGCCATTCAGGTATAACCTAAATCAAATCCCTTATAATTACACAGTTTTGAAGTTAAGTGAAAGTCACTCAGTCATGTCCGACTCTTTGTGACCCCATGGACTATACAGTCCATGTAATTCGAAGTGACAAATAGATTCAAGGGATTAGATCTGATAGACAGAGTGCCTGAAGAACTATGGATAGAAGTTCGTGACACTGTACAAGAGGCAGTGATCAAAACCATCCCCCAAAAAAAGAAATGCAGTAGGAAAAATGATTGTCTGACAAGGCCTTACAAATAGCAGAGAAAAGAAGAGAAGCTAAAGGCAAAGGAGAAAAGGAAAGATATACTCATATGAATGAGAGTTCTAAAGAATAGCAAGGAGAGATAACAAGGTCTTCCTCAGTGATCAATGTAAAGAAATAGCAGAAAACAATAGAACGGGAAAGACTAGAGATCATGTCAAGAAAATTAGAGATATCAAGGGAATATTTCATGCAAAGATGGGCACAATAAAGGACAGAAATGGTATGGACCTAACAGAAGCAGAAAATATTAAGCAGAGGTGGCAAGAATACACAGAACTATACAAAAAAAATCTTAATGACCAGATAACCATGATGGTGTAATCACTTACCTAGAGCCAGAGATCCTGGAAAGCGAAGTCAAGTGGATGTTAGAGAGCATCACTATGAACAAAGAGAGTGGAGGTGATGGAATTCCAGTTGAGCTATTTAAAATCCTAAAAGATGATGCTTTGAAAGTGCTGCACTCAATATGTCAGGAAATTTAGAAAACTCAGCAGTGACCACAGGATTGGAAAAGGTCAGTTTTCATTCCAATCCCAAAGAAAGGTAATGCAAAGAATGTTCAAACTACGGTACAATTGCACTCATCTCACATGCAAGCAAAGTATTGCTCAAAATTCTCCAAGCCAGGCTCCAACAATACATGAACCAAGAACTTCCAGATGTTCAAGCTGGATTTAGAAAAGGAAGAGGAACCAGAGATCAAATTGCCAACATCCGCAGGATCACAGAAATAGCAAGAGAGTTCCAGAAAAACATCTGCTTTATTGACTATGCTAAAGCCTTTGACTGTGTAGATAACAATAAACTGTGGAAAATTCTTCAAGAGATAGGAACACCAGACCACCTGACCTGCCTCCTGAGAAATCTGTATGCAGGTCAGGAAGCAACAGTTAGAACTGGACATGGAACAACGGACTGGTTCCAAATTGGGAAAGGAGTATGTCATTACTGTATATTGTCACCCTGCTTATTTAACTTATATGTAGAGTAAATCATGAGAAATGCTGGGCTGGATGAAGCACAAGCTGGAATCAAGATTGCTGAGAGAAATATCAATAACCTCAGATATGCAGATGACAGCACTCATAGCAGAAAGAGAAGAGGAACTAAAGAGCCTCTTGATGAAAGTAAATGAGAAGATTGAAAAAACTGGCCTAAAACTCAACATTCAAAAAACAAAGATCATGGCATCTGGTTGCATCACTTCATGGCAAATAGATGGGGAAACAATGGAAACAGGGACAGACTTTATTTTCTTAGGCTCCAAAATCACTGCAGATGGTGACTGCAGCCATGAAATTAAAAGACGCTTGCTCCTTGGAAGAAAAGCTATAACAAATCTAGACAGCATTATTAGAAAGCAGAGACATTACTTTGCCAATAAAGGTCCATCTAGTCAAAGCTATGGTTTTTGCAGTAGTTATGTATGGATGTGAGAGTTGGACAATGCAGAAAGCTGAGCACCAAAGAATTAATGCTTTTGAACTGTGGTGTTGGAGAAGACTCTTGAGAGTCCCTTGGACTGCAAGGAGATCAAGTCAGTCAATCCTGAAGGAAATCAGTCCTAAATATTCATTGGAAGGACTGCTGCTGAAGCTCCAAAACTTTGGCCACCTGATGCGAAGAACTGACTCATTGGAAAAGACCCTGATGCTGGGAAAGACTGAAGGCAGGAGGAGAAGGGGATGACAGAGGATGAGATGGTTGGATGGCATCACTGATGCAATTGACATGAGTCTGAGCAAGCTCCAGGAGTTGGTCAGGGAAGCCTAGCATGCTACAGTCCATGGGGGTCGCAAAGAGTTGGCCACAACTGAGTGACTAAACTGAACTGAACTGATAAAAATTACTGAATTATTAAATAATTAGTAATAAAGATTCCCCTCTGTAGTGCAATCCACAGCATCTGGAGGAAGCATCTGGATCTTCTGGGTTATCTCTATGGGACTTGGCAACAAGGGAAATCAAGTGGATGCTTGTGTGCTAAGTTGTTTCAATCCTGTCCAGCTCTGCAAGGCTATGGAATTTTAGCCCACCAGGCTCCTCTGTCCATGGGATTCTCCAGGCAAGAATGGGTTGCCATGCCCTCCTCCAGGGGATCTTCCAGACCTAGGGATGGAACCCACAGAAGTCTCTAGAGGCTCCTGCATTGTAGGCAGATTTTTTACCACTGAGCCACCAGGGAAGCCCCAGGGAAATAAAAAGAAATATGCCAATGCTCACACTGCTAGCTGTGCTGTGAATGAGAAAGCCCTTTATCACTGACAAAGGAGTCTTGGATTTTCTACCAGTATCCATGAAACAGTAAGAGGTTCATTTATTAGATTTAAGTAGGGTAAAATCAAATCCAAGATGTGAAAGGATCCCTGACTTGATGTCTATATTATAAAGAGCACATTAAATTTCCCCTCACATGATGCAAAATCATTAGAAAGGTTTTAAGTTGAAATCCCAATGACTCTTACCTTTCATGTTATTATCTAGACTTTTATTTCTGCCATGCTATTAGCCTTTCCCAAATCGATATTATGCATAAATATTTAACAGTCATTGTTTAATTAGATTTCAAACTTGTGAAGATTAGATGCATGCTAAAGGGTCAGAGCAGTAATTGGTGCACAGTAAGCAGTTAAATTATGTTTAAATTATTATTTTTTTAATAATACTGTTTTTTGCTTGCCTCTTCTCATATACCACATTCTTCAGAGTTTAATTATTCTGATTAACTAAGATAAACTATTTTTCCATATGTGATTTTTAAATTCTACCTATGTTCAAGAATATATCTAAGGATTTTATCAGACTCTCTTTATAATTTCATACATATTTTTGTATATTGCTCAGTTGTGTCCAACTCTTTGTGGTCGCATGGGCTGTAGCTCGCCAGGCTCCTCTGTCCATGGGATTTCCCAGACCACTCCCTCCTCCAGGGGATCTTCCCAATCCAGGGATCAAACCGATGTCTCTTACCTCTCTTGCACTGGCAGGTGGATTCTTTACCTCTAGTGCCACCTGTATAACTAAATTAATATAGGTTTCTGTTTTCATCACAAGTGGTCAGTGGTGCTTTCAAGGGAATATTTTGAAAAGAAATCCTTTTTTTTACGTCTACAGCTTAGTATTTTTCCCTCAGAAATCTAACACCACTACTAATTAGGCAATCAGTTCCTCTGTAATTTCTTCAATTCCAGCCATAAGATTTAATCTAGTATTGCTATGGTTTTTCCAGTGGTCATGTATGGATGCGAGAGTTGGACTGTGAAGAAAGCTGAGCACCAAAGAATTGATGCTTTTGAACTGTGGTTTTGGAGACTCTTGAGAGTCCCTTGGACTGCAAGGAGATCCAACCAGTCCATTCTAAAGGAGATCAGCCCTGGGTGTTCTTTGGAAGGAATGATGCTAAAGCTGAAACTCCAATACTTTGGCCACCTCATGCGAAGAGTTGACTCATTGGAAAAGACTCTGATGCTGGGAGGGATTGGGGGCAGGAGCTGAAGGGGACGACAGAGAATGAGATGGCTGGATGGCATCACCAACATGATGGACGTGAGTTTGAGTGAACTTGGGGAGATGGTGATGGACAGGGAGGCCTGGTGTGCTGCGATTCATGGGGTCGCAAAGAGTTGGACACAACTGAGCAACTGAACTGAACTGAACTGAACTGTCTATATGTAATATATATCACATTTATAATGTGAAGCAAGAAAGGCAGAGGTATATAAAAATAAATACTTAATATGATAATATATATCTATACTGGTTAATTTTTAAATAATTTTTCATCTCCATACATAATTGTAGGGTTTGATCTTATTTTGTTTGTTTTATAATATGTGTATATACTTTGGAGCCCTCATTGAATAAGCCATGTACTCCACTAAAAGGTATTTCTCCACAGGCCTAGAAGCAAATTCCACTGGATATTAAGGATGGTTACTTTATGCCTGATGATCACACCACAGAGTTACAGCACAACACACAGAGCAGTGAACTAGAATTAGTACACATATGTTTTGTCTTTGTTCTCCCCCTGAAAGATGAACCAGACAGAGAGTTGTCAATGATATGTTAAAATTTTATGTCCTGAGATTTAGTTTTATTACCTTCTCAAACATTAAATTTCTTATCTATTCAATGATGAAATTACTTGCTTCATACACCTTACATATTTGACTTGAGTATCAAATGAAATGTTTATGAAAGTAGTTTTAAACTTCAAATCACCCTGCAAGTATTTATACTGTTTAAGTGTTAACACTTTAACTGAATTTTCAGTGTTAACATTTTCACTCCTAATCTTACCATAAACATACTGTTTTGTGGATATAAGCCTTAAAAGGAAAGGTATTCTTCGACTCTGTGAACAGAACTCAGTTCCCCATTTCAGTATGATCAGGAAACAAAGAAGGTTAAGATGAAAAAATGAGATTTCTAACTCAAAAAGAATTTTTTTTTAGTTTTACAAAAACCTATGACATTGTACTCTGTCTTTTAAAAGAGGTTTGACTCCATGCCACAAGCTACATGTGAGTAACAGGCTAAGCTACACTCTGACTACCAAGAGTCAGCTCTGACTTTTGGTTTGATAAGGAACCTGAGAAGCTAATGAAGTAAGCCCAAATCTGGCAAAGCTTCCAAGTAATATCTCAAGCAAAACACAGAAGCAGCTATTAATACCTAAGAAGTAACTAAGTTCCAATTTCCTACTTCTTCAAAAACAAGCCTGAATATCATAAAATCCAAGTGAAAACTGCTGACAGCACAATACAACACTCCACTAACAGGTTTTTCAAATTAATTTGATAGTATCAAGAAAAACAAGATACTTCCCTTTACTAAGTGAAGACATGGAACGTAACCATATAAACTTTATAATAAAAGTCTATAGTTAATAGCAGAAACTTTAGATAGATGGACTTCTTATGACAACAGAACTTTAAAAACAGTTTTATTCTGTTGTGTTGCCAATTTCTGCTTTTTTTTTTTTTTACATCATTTCTTATTAATGCACCAAGTACTTACATCTGGAATAAATCCAATCTCATTGAGATGATTGCTTAGCTCTGGATCATGAAATGCAATCATCTGAGAGAACACAGTCAGATACTCTGAAATGACAATAAAGTTTAAAACAATCATTGTTTTTACATAGTACATCAAATAAAGACATTAAATCCACATAAATTAGTTTTATTTACACTTTGAATTAGATTTAGTTTCTCCACGAAGAAAACACACTTTATTAAATAATTTTCTGTTTTGTTACTACTTCAATCACTTATGGCTAATTATTAAACAAGAAAAGCTTTTTGTTAAAAGCTATGTCACAACTTATTTTCTACCTTTAGAACGGTCAGTTCATTTCCTGAATCACAAATTATTCAAATGATGAATGACTTTTTCCCTATTAAATTCAACAAATTATTTTCTCTAGTGATATTAAACCTGTTTCACATTTATCATTTTTTCAGAAAATGTAAACAGATACTTAAATAAGGAATAACACTGTCACATATAGAATAATTACACCTCAAATTTATTTACATATACAGATATAGAAATTTGTTGCAGTAAAGTGAAGATCCAGGACAGATCCCAAAGGGGAACTTCTGGATTTAACTTTTAACTTCATTTTTTCTCTTTCCAGTTAGGGATGGTATGTTTATCGTCCCAATTTACCTAGAAGCCAGAGGTATGCTACATCAACAATCATATGCATTCAACTTATGTTGATGAAAGCATATGATCATTAACTTTTATTAATAAAATGGGGAAAGAATGACAACCCACTCTAGTATTTTTTCCTGGAGAATCCCATGGACAGAGGAGCCTGTCAGGCCATGGACCATATGGTCTCAGAGAGTTGGACACGACAGAAGCGACTAAGCATGCACGCACACTCTATTTTAAACCAGAAAGTCACACCTCAAGCAATTCTCCACAGCTATGCTCCAGTTTATTAAATGTCTTTCTTATTTGAGCCTGACAGAAGATAACTACTATGGTGAATTACATGGCTAATTAAGAATCTACTGAAGAAACCTAATCCATCATGAAAACATTTTCCTTGTGTTCTGCCAAACACTGATGGTTGGATTTATGTATGTATTATAACTGCACATATGTTGCTGTTGTTCAGTCGCCAAGTTGTGTCCAACTCTTCGTGACCCCATGAACTACAGCACGCTAGGCTTCCCTGTCCCTCACCATCTCCTGGAGTTTGCTCAAGTACATGTCCAAAAAAAAAAAAACAAATAAACACACACACACACAAACATGTATATATAATACACACAAAAATAGGTAATTATTTTGCATATTATTATATACCATATATTATTTCATATATGTAAATATACGCTATAAGGCTGGCATAAGTTTTGGTTGCTCAGGATAGGCTTTAGAATGAGATACAGTATGCTTGTTACATACAGAAACATTTCTTTAAAGGAAAAGATGTGGCAGAACTGATGATACCAGCACTGTCATATCAGCACTATGTCAAATTTCAAGTTATTTCAAAAATGCATTGAATGGTTGCTTAGGACAAACGAAACAAATTGAAATGCATATGTCTTTTGATCTGTAAACCAACCTAAGAGAATTTAAGAGAAGCTACTGAAAAACAAACTAGTAATAAAATTAAAACAACAGATTCCATGGATTTACTACTGAATCTTTTAAATGTTCATAAAACACTCTAATTTTGGTTTCTAATAATGAAAATTCCCATCAAGAGATAAAATATCTCCCAAAATAGTATTTTCTGATAGGTGACCTATGTAGGTGTGCGTGTGTGTGTTCAGTCACTCAGTTGCATCTGAATCTTTGTGACCCCACGAACTGCAGCCTGCAAGGCTCCTTTGTCCATGGAATTTTCCAGGCAAGAATACTGTAGTAGATTGCCATTTCCTACTCCATGGGATCTTCCTGACCTAAGGACTGAATCCATGTCTCCTGATATCCCTGCAATGGCAGACAGATTCTTTAACACTGTACCATCTGGGGTAAATGTCATTAAAAAAAAAAAAAAATCAAGATATTTATGAAATTTCCACTCAAATTTCAAGTGAGGTTTAATGGTGTTCTTTTCCACACAATCATGTCTCATATAAATTTTCTGTTTTAACGAAACTTTGTATTTCCAAAAATTTTTGCAATGAGATATAAAATGAATACTCTTTCTCCCTTCTGATAAGATCATATTAAAATTCTTATTCCTCTCCTACAGCATAGCTTTTTTATTACATACTTTGAAAATTTTGTTATTATTGGTCACACTACATTTTTATTAATTCCTAGTAGGCTTGCTCCATGGCAAAGCTTTTTGTAATCAATGTTAATTGTAACAGAGACAAACAGTTGGACTTTTATTTTCTTAAACTGGCACACCTGAATTTGAACCAAACTCAGATTAGATATTAAACAATTATTAGAAAACACCATAATTTTTTGTGGATTTGGAAAACGATTAAACTTAATTATTTCTTCATGTGTTTTAGTGATAAACTGTCACCATATTTTGTTGGGTGAAAACCATAAATTTAACTAGTATTGATCACTTTTGACATAATAACTTTCCCTATAAAAAGGCAAAGAAACATTTCCTTACCTTGTATTACATGTGAGTTGTCTTTCAAGAAGAAGTTGTACAGGTATTTGGGGATAAAAGCAGACATACAGGCATAAGCCAGAGCTAAAAATGAGTATGGCAAATATAACAAATTAGTTAATGAGGTAAAAGATCAGCAGTCATTCACTCACTCAGCACACATTCCTTGTACCCATTTTAAAACAAGAATTACTTAATAACTGACGGAAGCACAAAATTATATGGGGAAAAACCCTACAGAAAATATTGTGCACAACAAGAGATAACCACTCCAGTAACTTTTCAATTTCAAACTACTATAGCAGCAGCAAAAAGAAAAAACAACCACGACCAAAAAAACAAACAAACAAAAAAATATATATGCTGCAGAAATTGTTATCCTACAAGAATAAAAATCTTTATTATCAGAACTTTATGCATTTTAAAATCCCTAAACATAATAATCATTATTGTGCTACATAAACTTCAATGTCCATGATTTTTACTGATGCAAAGAGTCTGAGAACATTGGATTTAAAAACACTAGTAGTAATTGATCTTTCAAATATAGATCAAATACAGATGCCATTCTTAAATCAATATGTATCATAATGAACTATGCTTAACTAAACACAGCCAGGCTTCTTGTCTAGATTAAAAAGTAATACTAGAGAACAGGCATTTTTAAAAAGCATTCAAATAGTGAAATTTTAGTTCTCTGGGATTATGCTGCTGCTGCTACTGCTGCTGCTAAGTCTTCAGTTGTGTCCGACTCTGTGCGACCCCATAGACAGCGGCCCACCAGGCTCCCCTGTCCCTGGGATTCTCAAGGCAAGAACACTGGAGTGGGTTGCCATTTCCTTCTCCAATGCATGAAAGTGAACAGTGAAAGTGAAGTCGCTCAGTCCTGTCTGACCAGAACTCGATTCCAGGAATCTATGCATTCTGATATGAAACAGAATTTGAAGAGATGGAGATTCTGAGATTAAGGTTTCTAAGGATTCATGCTACAGGATATTCATAATAAATATTTACATATTTATCTAAATACCTACTATAAAAATGGAATTATATCAGGGGACAGAAAAAACAAAAACCCTTGTCATTAAAAAAAAATCCACTAACCAAAAGAAGGGTTACTGTATTAGTATATTGTTGTCCAGTTGCCAACTTGTGTCCAACTCCTTGTGACACCATGGAATGAAGCATGCCAGGCTTCCCTGTCCTTCACTATATATTTATATTAGTATATAAGTAACTGTGATATGAAACATACAGAAGATAAATTTCTGGAAATACAAGTTGCAAGAGGGTAAGAAAAGTCTTCATTAAGGAAGTAATGGTTTAAAAAAAAGGAAGTAGTAGTTGAAATAAAAGACTCTGGAGGATGCGAGATCAATACTGTTTTCCTTACAAATCATTTACAAAGTATATATAAATGAAAACTAATCTCTAAAACAGTCTTCTTTGGAGGAAAGAATTTTCTCCAAAGTTTCATAAAAATGGTCACCAAAGTAGATGAATGCATTTAGAATAATCCATCAGGTTCTCTCTAAATCTCTGCTGCTGTTGCTGTCACTTCAGTCGTGTCTGACTCTGTGCGACCCCATAGATGGCAGCCCACCAGGCTCCCTCGTCCCTGGGATTCTCCAGGCAAGAACACTGGAGTGGGTTGCCATTTCCTTCTCCAATGCATGAAAGTGAAAAGTGAAGTTGCTCAGTCATGTCCGACTCTTCATGACCCCATGGACTGCAGCCTACCAGGCTCCTCCGTCCATGGGATTTTCCAGGTAAGAGTGCTGGAGTGAGGTGCCATTGCCTTCTCTGCTCTAAATCTCTAGTTACCGCTAAAAACTCCCAGAAATAAAATAATTCTTCACATCCTCTAAAATGAGTCACAACAGGTTATTTCACAGAAATTTACAGGCTCTACTAGGAAGAGAGCAAGCTTTCATGTTTGAATAAAATATTTTAGAACAATAAACACAATAATTATTTAAATGATAAATAGGCTTACCTTCATTATTGAAATTTAAATATAGAAATGGAGCACAAAGTGAGTCAAGACCTGATGGAGAGAGATTGAGGAAAAAATTAAACATAATCCAGCAGAATTGTAGATACATACCTTATTCAGATCTCTGCATTACTTTCATATAGATTCAGTATTATACATTTGATCCAGAAATATGTTATGGATTATTGTGAGGAGTAGCAGATGGTAATTAGCATATAGTAAATATCCAATATAAATCAACCATTATTATCAATAGTTATTATAAGTTGAAGAGAGAAATACAGTAACAGAAAAATGTACAAATGATAGAAGGGTTGAATACAGTCTCTGTCTGTGTGATCTTGGCAATCAGTTAACTCCAAAGAGGTTTCCTTGTCAAAGAGATGAAAATTTTTCTTACATGTTTCTCTTCTTACATGTTCATTAGATGAAAAAAAATTATTTAAAAAATTGTAAAGTAAAATATAAATACATGATATTTCTTTTATTGTATCTGTAACTGTTAGGGAGACATGGAACTCTAAAATGAATAGAGCTAGAAAAAAAAATAGCTTTATTTTCATGTTTGGCCAGAAATAGACACAGAATTGAAATACAAAGATTACTATTCATAATGACAAATTAAAAAATAGCACTAGGTGGAATGGATTTCTCACTCATGAATTTATCAATGACAGCAAAAAGAATAATGAGAAAAGGTAAAAATCAAGGAGATAGGGCATTATAGATATTTTTTAAAAAGAAAAAAAATGAGAACTTCAGGGTGATTTATATATTCCCCAATTCCTAATAACCTCATAATACCCTAATCTGTTAAGCAAAAGCTGTAAATCATTAAATGTCAAGAATATAAACTATCCCCAAATTATTTACAGTACAGAATTATTTTATTATTTGCATCAAGGATTAAAAATGTATTCACAAACACTACACTAGTATAAAATATTCTTTATACTTTGCTAATCAACATGATGACAAGTTGTTTCATTAAATGTCATGCATTTAAATGATATTCACTAGACATTTAGACAAAGTTTTAAAAAAAAGTTCTCATATAAACATCTCAAAAAATGGAGCATAGCTTAGTATTGACTTTTCTTAAAGCCAAAGATAATTTGATAGTTTGTTTTGATTTTAAAAATTATCGTCATGCAACATTCCTAACACTTCAAAAAGTCTTAGTAATTGGGGGAAAAAGTTACCTTGCCAATACACAAGATCAGGATGGGACACAACCCAGGCTTTTAAGACACGCCGAAATTTTGCATGACCTTCTGGTGAGGATAACAGCTCATCATACTGATGACAACGAGGAATATCCACTTCAATCTGTAAAACAGCAAAACAATATGGTAGAACTATAACAGACAGATGACCAATAAATCCCAAGAGAAGGAGGAGAAATTGTATTATGAATTCAAGAATAGGCCACCTATATACTCCTGGTGTTTTGAAGTGTTTGAACTTTATACTAATCCTTCAGGAACACTAAAAAGTTTTAAGTATACTTAAATAAGAAAAGGAGATCATTTCTTTTGAAAAAGTATGTATTAATTTAGTTTTCAAAAAATCTTACTTTAAATCTGGTCTAAATAAAGCACAAATTCTTCAGACAAAAAAGGTACATACTAGGAAAACTTACTTGGCTTAAACTCCTTAAAGGAAAAGTTCTGACTCACTAATGAGTTTTTAGACTATATCTGAGAAAGGTAAGACTTCAGTTCAGTTCAGTCGCTCAGTCGTGTCCGACTCTTTGTGACTCCATGAATCGCAGCACGCCAGGCCTCCCTGTCTATCACCAACTCCCAGAGTTTACTCAAACTCATGTCCACCAAGTCGGTGATGCCATCCAGCCATCTCATCCTCTGTTGTCCCCTTCTTCTCCTGCCCCCAATCCTTCCCAGCATCAGAGTCTTTTCCAGTGAGTCAACTCTTCGCATGAGGTGGCCAAAGTATTGGAGCTTCAGCTTTAGCATCATTCCCTCCAATGAATACCCAGGACTGATCTCCTTCAGAATGGACTGGTTGGATCTCCATGCAGTCCAAGGGACTCTCAAGAGTCTTCTCCAACACCATAGTTCAAAAGCATCAGTTCTTCGGTGCTCAGCCTTCTTCACAGTCCAACTTTCACATCCATACATGACCACTGGAAAAACCATAGCCTTGACTAGATGGACCTTTGTTGGCAAAGTAATGTCTCTGCTTTTGAATATGCTATCTAGGTTGGTCATAACTTTCCTTCCAAGGAGTAAGCATCTTTTAATTTCATGGTTGCAATCACCATCTGCAGTGATCTTGGAGCCCCCAAAAATAAAGTCTGTCACTGTTTCCATTGTTTCCCCATCTATTTGCCATGAAGTAATGGGACCAGATGCCATGATCTTCGTTTTCTCAATGTTGAGCTTTAAGCCAACTTTTCACTCTCCTCTTTCACTTTCATCAAGGGGCTTTTGAGTTCCTCTTCACTTTCTGCCATAAGGGTGGTGTCACCTGCATATCTGAGGTTACTGAGATTTCTCCCGGCAATCTTGATTCCAGCTTGTGCTTCTTCCAGCCCAGCGTTTCTCATGATGTACTCTGCACAGAAGTTAAATAAGCAGGGTGACAATATACAGCCTTGATGTATTCCTTTCCCTATTTGGAGCCAGTCTGTTGTTCCATGTCCAGTTCTAACTGTTGCTTCCTGACCTGCACATAGGTTTCTCAAGAGGCAGGTTGGGTAGTCTGGTATTTCCATCTCTTTCAGAATTTTCCACAGTTTATTGTGATGCACACAGTCAAAGGCTTTGGCATAGTCAATAAAGCAGAAATAGATGTTTTTCTGGAACTCTCTTGCTTTTTTGATGATCCAGCGGATGTTGGCAATTTGATCTCTGGTTCCTCTGCCTTTTCTAAAACCAGCTTGAATATCTGGAAGTTCATGGTTCATGTATTGCTGAAGCCTGGCTTGGAGAATTTTGAGCATTACTTTACTCAGATCATGAACTCCTTATTGCCAAATTCAGACAGAAATTGAAGAAAGTGGGGAAAACCACTATACCATTCAGGTATGAACTAAATCAAATCCCTTATGATTATACAGTGGAAGTGAGAAATAGATTTAAGGGAGTAGATCTGATAGAGTGCCTGATGAACTATGGACGGAGGTAAGACTTATACTTCTCTAATATCATATGCATATCATGGCTGCTGAGTATTCATGATGAAAGGAAGAAAATTCCTCATGCTTCTCTAAAATTGAAAGATTTGGCAAACTTATCTAGGTTGTTTAAGAAAATCTATATCATACCTGTCTATCTGTAGGAATTGGAGTGTCTTTATCAATTGCATCATACTTGGCATGAATAGCCCCCTGCAAAAAAAAAAAAAGAGAAGATAAATTACTTCTTCATATCCTTAATAAATTATAAATTTAGGCAAAATTTACTTAAAAACATCTGTCTTTGAAAGCACACTCAATTATGGACAGGCACACTCAAGCTCAAAGTATATCCTTAGAAAACTTTTCTACATTTTGATAGTTTGTGATAAAAGTCTGAAACAATTTACTATTTTGCTGAGGCAGACATTTGAATCATACATACTGTAAGACATACATGTTGAATGAGTCACATGGCTAATGAATATGCTTAGCCAATCTCCCAGCCTCCACAATGACACAAAATGCAGCTTTCCTGTTCTTTATTCACTGTATCTCATGCATAGTAAACTTCAAGGAGAAAATTTTTTTTTTTAATTCAGGGGAAGGTTGGTGGGGTTCATCCCACAAGAAATATTCCTGCTAAAAGTTGGTAATGAAAGCAAAAATAAAATGAAACTGTTTTCAGGAGTGGTAGTTCAGTACAAGGAAGCAGAAGTTTGGGATGAATCAGAGTGGAATATCATGTAGTTATAAAATAATTAAGAGACTAGAGGAACCATTTACCTTTTTATACCATTAAAGAAAGAACAATTGAATAAAGCACTTAAAATTTTGGTCATGTTCTATAGGACTAAGCACGGAACAATTCTTATTGGTCTGGTAAATGTTAATGGTAGAGAAAGAGCCAGGAATTTGGGGTTCAAATTCTGACATTATGTTCTGCATCAACTTCTCTGGCACATCTATTTAATGAAAGATTTAGACCTTGGAGTCCTTTTGAACTTTTGAACATTATATGCTTAAAGCTACATTATATCCTTAAAGTTATTTTATATGCTTAAAGTATTACAATTCTAACTACTGATATATGGTATAGAACATTAGACATTCTTATAAAAGAAGCAACCAAACTCAAAAATGTTCAAAAATTCTCACCAAAGGAATCAAAAATGAAGAAAGGAAATCTTTCAACAGAGAGTGAAAAGGATTAAAAATATTTGAGAAAATTCACACACAAAAAATAGGTGATGGACAGCCATAATATGATATCTATAATAGAACAGATGAAGGTAAGATGTCAAGGAAATTGACAGAAAAGGGAACAATCTGGTAGTATTTGGCTCATTATTATGACTGCTGTTCTCTGTTAGCACTGCAAGTCACCCTAATAATTTTGTGACACCTTTCCTTTCCTCACTGCCACAGATAAGGTATTGTACAAGATAAAGTTGCTACTTCTCTTAGCAGTGTGCTTCTGATAAGACAGATGTGTCAAAAGGCACTAAATTATGTTAATGATTTCTGACAAGGTTCAAATTAGAATGGAAGACTTCTCCAAACTTAGACAGAACTACCTATAAATAGACAAACTTATTTCTAGAGGAACATACTTTATATGCAGGACTATAGACTTACAAATGATGCATATATATTCTTAAAATATCCTGATTTTAAAATTAATAATCAAGATAATTTGAGTTCATTAAATACAATATAAGGATAAAAAAACCTTTCAATTATATTTTTCTACTCTATCTAGTCTATTCCTCTATTCTTTTCACGTAAAATTGCCAAAGATTCTTAATGCTCATATTTTACTACATAACATTCAGAAGGCACTTTCATTCTTTTTTCCTAATACTATTAATCAGCTTCCAACCTTCTCTTTTCTCTTTTACCTCAACTCCCAGAAGAGCAGCCCAGGTTAAACCTCTCATAAGAGGAGGAATGTCAACTCTTGCCTCTTTCCAGATTTGATTTTTTTTATATGGATAAGCCTACAGATAAAAAAAAAAGATATGAAAAATACCTTGAATTACCAATGCCACCTCTTTAGTCTAGCCAGTTCTCAATATACCAGTGAAAAAGTTGAAGGTGAATTATAATGTTTTTAAGTGCCTGAAATTACTTTGGTGTTATTAATACATAAAAGTTAGCAGTGAAATAGTTCTCTATCTTCTGTAAATCTCATATTACACAATCAATGAGAGGAGTTGATTCTACTGTTTTTAGTCATCCCTCTCTATCTTGTGCTCTGCGAGAATTAAGAAAAAGACTCATTCTGAGGATAATATTATCAGTTTCATACAGGTAAAGTAATATAAGTAAGGCTCTTTGTAAAATAGCTGATGATATAGAAAGTATTAAATAAATACGTTATTATTACAGTTTCTCCTATATCTTTGTATACAAATTTGCCTATTTGTAAATTTGTATGTCATGAGAAATTTCTAGAAGAGAAATATTAGGATAAAGGGTATGGATGTTGTTAATGCTCTTGATATATACCTTCAATTGTTTTACAAAATGTTTCTATCAACTTACACTTATTCCAAAAGAATGACAGTTCCAATCTTAATATATCTTAATTACTCTAATTTGGTATGCAAGAAAAGGCTATGTTACTTTTTTACATATTTTACTTTTTTACATTTCTATTAATAGTAATGATACATTCTCTAATAGATTTACTGACTAGTTGTATTTCTATTGTGTTCTTTATCTATTTCCC
Organism: Bos mutus; assembly: GCF_027580195.1. Taxonomy (NCBI): domain Eukaryota; kingdom Metazoa; phylum Chordata; class Mammalia; order Artiodactyla; family Bovidae; genus Bos; species Bos mutus. The sequence continues at coordinate 18,952,926 of NC_091622.1, read as the reverse complement.
TGTTTAGATAATAGTGCTTTTTTCTTTCGGTTTTTAGGTGTTCTTTAAATAGTAAGGATGTTAATATCTAATATGATTGTGCATAGATTCCTGCATCTTGTTTACTTTTTAATTTTATATACTATGAACAGGTATCATTTATAATTAAAATTAATCAGAAAACATAAGTCATAAGAATTAGTCTTCTCATGACATCAAGATTCCCTAAGAATTATGAATGAATAAAAGATAAGGACTATATACGGGCACTTATAACACTTTAGGTTTTAGAATCTCTACCTTTAGCAGCCTGTCAAAGAGAATGATTCTGTTTAGTTGGTACTCTGTGTCCCTCTCTCGGATGATTAAAGGGAGAGTGGCAGCTGCAGAGAGCTCATTATTGCTGTTTGAATGAGGTAAATTAGACTGACTGTAAAAGAGAAACAAAAGCAGAAAAATTGACAAAAGGTATAAAATTTTTAAAAATTCAAATACCATAGTTTTGTTTTCTTTTCCAAAGAAAATGTACAAGCTTCTCACCAGAATAACGTAAACAGATAGGAAAAATAAATGTAAAAGGAGATGATATACTCACTCATCTTCAAGTAGAGGGTAAAATGCTTCTCCACCAACATCTTTTAATCTCTGTGAATTGAGACAGAAAATATTTGATGTTTAGGACCTGTGACAGAAATGCTGATCCATATTTAAAAGAAAAAATAACATAAAATTATGAATTTATAAAGGTAACAAGAAAAGTATAAAATAGAGTCTAAAATTCATTCCTAACATAAATATGAAAATATGCCATGCCTCCAGTGATTAAATTTATCTGTGAAGAATTGCTTTTTGTTTTTTTGATTTTTCTTACCTCTAGGTACCTTTTGTAAAGATTAGATACCTATTATAAAAATTTTCCAAACATAAATACTAAATAAAGTATTCAGAAATACTAAAGTTAGTATAAATTTTAACAAATGGATAACTATTTTAAAATTATATGAAGATTATTTTAAAAGGTACTTTTGAATATATATTCCTTAATTTAAAGTCAGATTTTTGTTTTGACATTAATAAAATAGTAAGACAAAAGTAAGAGGATAATAAAAAGGATTCAAAAGAATTTCTCACATCATAAGTTGAACATAAATGATTTAAAGAGCTGATAAATCAACTAACAAAAAGCAATTATTTTATTTTTTTCACAAAGTCATTATAAAAAATGTTACTCCAAATAATAATATTGCCAGAATTATAGATATCTTTAAAAACAGAAGAAGGCTGTCAGAGTAAAGTAAAATCTAAGATACATTATAAGCAGGATGATTAAAGCTAATGCCATCCTGTCTGCTGTTCAGTTCAACTTCCAACTGGAAGGCAGAGAATGCTCCTCTGGGGACTAACATAGAAGATGGAGCTCTGTGTAGACCCAGCATTGATCTTCTGTTGATTAGCATCTATGCACTCATTCATGGAAGTTGTTCCCAGAATTTTTAAAAGCCAAAAAAAAAACCCAGCACTAAGAATCTTATAAACAGTGACTTTATGCCTAGCTTTTCTTTAAAATTGAACATGCATTTCCCATTTTGCTTTTAAGACTTTAGGTATTTCTTTCATGGATTAAAATTCTAAGTTGAAAACTAAAATTTTCACAAATTTTACTGTATTATTAACTTACATTTTTTAAGTTTAAGTTTTACTGTCCTGAAAGTCATAAACATAGCTAATATCTTTTCTGCTTTTTTTCTAGCTAAAAAATTAGCATATTAAGGGTTTATAAAAGGCAAAAATTCTTACACAGAAAAGTATAAGGTAAAATTATTATTCATTTCCATATTATTTTAAAAAATTAACAAAATTAAAATTTATTCTTAATAATTATAGAAAAAAGTATTTTAAATTTCAAAAGTGGAACTGTAAGGGAATTGGGGAAGTAAAACTAAAGTCTACATTCATTTAACTTGTATTCATATCATTTGTATCGTATTTAAATTAAAGAAACAAATTGAGAGTTAAATAAAAGTAGTTGAAACATATATTTTGGATATATTTTATTTTTTACCACCTTGTATTGTTACTTATTTTATCCACTGTACAGCCTTTCACTCAAAGGGATGGTAAGTTTAGAGTATCAAGTGTAATAATTATATATTTTAATTTTCTGTTGCTGGCATTTAAGTGGGTAAGAGATTCTAACATCCTCCTACTGCATAGCATTTAAAATATTAAATGAAAGGAAAAGCCTATAAGAGTAATGAAAATGCAGTGACAGAAGACACAAAGCTGTATTTAGAGAGAAAGAGCTAAGCTAGTACTAAAGGATACTGAGAACTGTGGACTAGGGTTTTAGAGTACAACAGGACAAAGCCTCAGGCACTTAATTAGGCAGTCAAACTGGAGGGAGACCCTGTTGCATCCAGGTAAAGAAAGAACTCCGGGTGTATGTGTGCGTGCGTGCCTGGGGAAAGCGTGCTGAACTGCTAGCCTAGAGACAGACTAGGGAAATCACCTATTTTATCTTTAGAGTTAGACACGACTGAGGATGCACATAGATCATTAAAAATAAAAAGGCTAGAAATTTTGGTTTTCAGACCAATACTCCATCAGTGTGGAAGTCATCCTTTCTGCCCTAACAACAAGAAAAAAGCTGAAAAAACTGAAAATAACAATCCTTTTTAGAACTATCAGAGTCAGGGCAAAATGCTACCCAGAAAACTGGAGCAATGACAAATATAAAGAATCACAACTAAGCTGGAACAGAAGCCATTGCTGGAGCCTGGTAAAACACTTGAAGGGTAACTGATTGCTGCAGATTTAGCAATTTGAGAGATAATAGAAGCTTGAGAGATAAAAACTTGTGGAGGCCCAGACCTAAGGGAAACTTCACACTTCCTTGAGTTTTACCCCCATAAGTCCCAGCGTGTTCTCAGGGTGAAGGTCTAAGAAAAATCCCCTCCTGTCTCTTGCACGAGAAGGGGCAAAATAACCATTTTGAACTACTCCTAGGGTATCCTGTTGTCTTAAGTAAAGGCCTGCTCTTCAGGGAAACTATTTTACCAGAGCCTAAATGACCTGCGGTAAGGGAAATATAAAATTCTAGGTCCTTCTAGTCTTTGATGTGGGGAAGAGAAATACCCAATTACTGCTCTCTCTAGCCTTCCTGTCTCACCTGAAGCAACAGGGAGGGAAGCTGAGAATTCCACAGCCCAGAGACACAGGCTCACTAAAACACTGAGACCTAATTAGCCCTTCAATCTACTTTCCCTCCCCTATCTTATTTCCATATGTAGAGTTTCTGTGAAGGACAGGGAAGCCTGGCAAGCTGCAATCCCTGGGGCTGCAAGGAGTTGGACACTAAGTGACTGAGCAACAACAAAGTTTCTGTACGATACAGGAGATTCCAGCTGAAAGAACTGCAAGCCTCAGATTCTATGTCCAGAGAAATCTAAAGACAGTAAGGAAGGTAAGAACATTGACATTTGAGGATTTTACTCTGAGAAAAAAGCTACACAAATAGTAAACAGCTAGATAAACATGAAATCTTTCACTGAAGATCTATTTATTACGGTTCTTTTCACCAATATATCATGTTGCATTCTCCCCAGCCCCAAAATTGTAAGGCATGCTAAAGTATAAAAAAAACATTCTGCAGAGACAAAGCACTCTTCAGAACCAGATTCACATATGGCAGAGATTTTGGAATTATCAGAGCAGGAATTTAACATAACTGATTAAAATGCTAAAGGTTATAAGGGAAAAAAATGAACCACATGCAAGAAGAGGTAGGTAATATAAGCAGAAAGATGAAAATACTATGGAATAATCAAAGGATGTAACCTATGTGTGACAGGAATACCCAAGAAGAGAGAGAAAGAAATGGAAGAGATATTTGAAGTAATGACAGAAATTTTAAAATCAGACATACACCAAATGAAAAATTCCAAGAAGCTCAGAGACCATTAAGCAAGAAAATTTTTTTTAAAATCTAAACCTGGGCATATCATATTTAAACTGCAAAAACTCAAATAACAAATAGAAAACCTTGACAGAAACTAAAACAGAAGTGAAAGGAACTTTACCTATAGAGGAAAAGGATAAGAATTACATCAGACAGTTCTTCAGAAACCATGCAAGCAAGAGAGTGGGGTGAAATGTTTAAAGCATAAAAGAAAAAAAAATCAAACTAGAATTTTGTACCCAACAAAATTTTCCTTCAAAAGTAGTAAGAAAGACACACTCTACATTATCTAAAAGAAACCCATTTTAAATATAAAGACATAGATACATTAAAAGTAAAGGAATAAAGATATACCATGAATAACACTAATTAAAAGAAAACTAGGATAGCTACATTAATTTCAAACAAAACTAACTTTAGAGCAAGAAACATCATAAAGCTAAGTGAGATAATTGAGGTATATCTGTATAGCTAACAAAGACTATGTAAATAAATACATTTTTTAAATCCTCAAATCAGTAAGAAATCATTCAAAAAAACTGGCAAGAGATAAAAACTAGTAATATACTGAAGAGGTAAGCAAATCACAAAAAATATAAAAGGGCTCATAACTGTACAATAATTGGGAAATTGAAAATTAGTATTACAGAAAAATACCATTTTGCACCTTTTAGAATAATAATTTTTTAAGAATTTGATAAGACCATACTTCTACTACTGCTAAGTCACTTTAGTCATGTCCGACTCTGTGCGACCCCATAGACGGCAGCCCACCAGGCTCCCGTCCCTGGGATTCTCCAGACAAGAACACTGGAGTGGGTTGCCATTTCCTTCTCCAATGCATGAACGTGAAAAGTGAAAGTGAAGTCACTCAGTCATGTCTGACCCTCAGTGACCCCGTGGACTGCAGCCCACCAGGCTCCTCCATCCATGGGATTTTCCAGGCAAGAGTACTGGAATGGGGTGCCATTGTCTTCTCCAGTAAGACCATATGTTACCACATATATGGAGAAATGAGAACCCTTATCCAATGAGGGTAAAGAGATAAAGTGATAAGATGATTTCTGTGAACAGAAAATATAACCATAGATACTAGACTGATTGCAGATATATTTTCCAACAATGCCACTCGTGGGCACGTATGTTAAAGAAATGCTCACATATTTTATGTTATCAGGAAGGAATCTAAGGCTTCATGTGTATCAGTAAGGTTTTATTAAAAAAAAAAAAAAAGAAGCCACTAAGGGAGGGAGGGAAGGAAGAAGGAAGGGAGGGAGGAAAGAAGGAAAAAGGTCTGAAGCAAATTTGCCAAGATACCATTCTTACATTTCTTAGCTGGCATAATGACAGTGTCACGGTGGTGTCATCTAATAGTGAACTTCTATCTCGACCTTGTCCAAAGCTTTCACCATCTTCAAAGAGAAAACTAAAAAGAGATTTAAAAAATAAGTTATTTTAATGAGCATAGAAATCCAATTTACTGTTTAAAAACCTTCTAGAAAATAAAATTTACTCTGAATCATAAATCTCTTCATTAAAAGAAAGAAATTTTAGACTGAATAAAATCTGTAATTGGTGGCTGAAATTTCTCCAAAAAATCTTCATTTTTAAATACATGTTGAGTTTGTATAAACACAGTGCATGCGTGCTCAGTGACTCAGTCGTGTCCGACTCTTTGCAACCCCGTGGACTGCAGCCTGCTAGGCAACTCTGTCCATGTCTACAGGGAAGAATACTGGAGTGGACTGCCACTTCCTCCTTCAGGGGTTCTTCCCGAGACGAGACTGAACCCAAGTCTTCTGCATACAGATTCTTTACCACTGAGCCACCTGGGAGGCCCCTATAAATAAGCACACAAGTGTAAAGCATTTTAGGGATACAAGAACATGATTTACACTGTTCATGCAGGTGCAATGATAAAATTACACTGACAGTATGTAATATGTTCCAGAGGAAATTCATATGGGTAAAAAATGATAAAAGGAGGAAGAAAATAAAACGCTAATGCTGATAACTTCTCAGGAGAACGAATACTGAGTAATAAACATATTTAGAATTTTAGAGAATTAATTTTCATATCCTTCAAACCATTTACTCTTGGAATTGCTATCATCTTATTTTTGATTTTTCTACTTAATTTATCATGTGAACAGTACAACTGAAGTTAATATTTAAGAATCAGTTTAAGAGGGGGGAAAGGTACAGAATTAGTGCTGTATTCAAACAATTAACCTAAAATTTACATACAAAGAAAAAAATGATCAGCAGATGGTTTCTATAGTTACCTACAAAGATCAAATCTAGTCCTAAAACCTAAAATTAAAACTTTAAAGCACTAATGGAAAGAGATGTAGGTTCTCATTTTTATGAACGAACATGATGAGCAACAGAACAATTAACAGTTTTGGCTCTTAGCATTGTATTGTCATTTAACTTCTAAGTAATTTACAAGATAGTGTCTAAGACCTTATACAACTCTGCAGTTTTTCAACAGCGCTTTAGTACCATGATGATCTCTAGGACAAGCAATGAGGTCACTGAGTACATTTTAAAATACATTAGAAGTAAAAAAAAAAAAAGTTCCTCATAATGGGCATACTAGCCTAGTATATTAACTCCGTTAAATATTACTGTTCTATTTGTACAATTTGTTTTATTGATCACCAACTATTGTGAGATGTTCCACAATAATACCTTTACTTCAAATAGATCATAAAACAAATAATTTATTAAAAATAGTAGTTTAAAAAATAACAAAAGCACTGATAAGAACTCTGCAATTAGAAACTCCTACCAAACATTTCTCCAAAGAAGACACACAGATGGCCAATAAACACATGAAAAGCTGCTCACACTTGTTATTAGAGAAATGCAAATCAAAACTACAATAATGTACCACCTCATACCAGTCAGAATGGCTATCAACAAAAAACCGACAAACAATAAATGCTGGAGAGGACGTGGAGAAAAGGTCAACCTCCTGCACTGCTGGTGGGAATACAAACTGATACAGCCATTATGGAAAACAGTACGGAGATTCCTTAAAAAAACAGGAATAAATCTACCATATGACCCAGCAATCTCACTCTTGGGCATATATCCAGAGAAAAGACACATGTACCCCAGTGTTCATTACAGCAATATTTACAATAGCCAGGAAGGAAGCAACCTAGATGTCCATCAACAGACAAATGGATAAAGAAGTTGTACATTTATACAATGGAATATTACTCAGCCATAACAAGGAACAAATCTGAGTCAGTTGTAGTTAAGTGGATGAACCTAGAGCCTCTTATACAGAGTGAAATGTCAGAAAAAGAAAAACAAGTATTGTATATTAATGCATATATATGGAATCTAAAAAAAAATGGTAATAATGAACCTAGTAGACAACAGACTTGTGGACACAGGGGAAGATGAGTTCGTTCAGTTCAGTCTCTCGGTTGTGTGTGACTCTTTGTGACACCATGGACTGCAGCACACCAGGGCTCCCTGTCCATCACCAACTCCCGGAGTTTACTTAAACTCATGTCCATTAAGGGGGACAATGAGGGTGGGATGAATTGAGAAAGCAGCATTGTCATATATATATTACCATCTGTAAAACAGTGGGAAGTTGCTATATAACACAGGGAACCTAGCCTGGTGCTCTGTGATGACCTCAATGGGTGAGACTATAGGAAGGTAGGGAGACTCAGCAGGAAAGGGATATATCAGATCAGATCAGATCAGTTGATCAGTCATGTCCGACTCTTTGCGACCCCATGAATCGCAGCATGCCAGGCCTCCCTGTCCATCACCAACTCCCGGACTTCACTCAGACTCACGTCCATCGAGTCGGTGATGCCATCCAGCCATCTCATCCTCTGTTGTCCCCTTCTCCTCCTGCCCCCAATCCCTCCCAGCATCAGAGTCTTTTCCAATGAGTCAACTCTTTGCATGAGGTGGCCAACAATTATGACTGATTTGCGTTGTTGTACAGCAGAAACCAACACTAAATTGTAAAGCAATTTTCTACCAATTAAAAAATAGAATTAAAAAAAAAAAACTCCTGCCAAGAAAGCAAGGTATCGATTTCAAATTGTTTTCACAATCACTTAGCTACAATGTCTACCTACCAGAAGAAAAAACTATCAAATTAAAAAAAGTTATTACTAGATTTCTCTCATTTACAAGAGATGTTTTCTTTCCTTACTTGGGGAGTGTGCAGATAGGTGGTTTGGATCGAATGATTTCCTTGTTCACAAGCTCTTTTTCCAAGTCACCTCCAGCTAAACACCAAAGGTAATACACTTCTTCAATAGATCTTTCTGCCAGGTAATCACTGTTTATATCTATCAATGGAAAATTAAAAAAAATAGCTATCACACTTTCTGTTTTTATTAAAAGGCAACAAGCAATAATAGCTGACATTTTAAAAAAGTAAAAGCTGAAGAACACAGTAAGATTTCCTTTACAATATTCATACTACAAAATTTATAGAGGATTAAATGCAGATATGCATACTGGTTGTGCATCCAGTGTCTTTGAGAAAAAAGTGTGATTTTTATCCTCTGTACCAGAGATATATATACGTAAGTGTGTGTATATATGTATATATGTGTGTGTGTGTGTATATATATATATGAGAGATACACACACACACACACACACACACAAACACACACACTAGCTATTATCAAGCCCTGCAGGAAAGAAATAAGGGCAAAAAAAAAGCACTTGAGTAGGCAACCAGCACACCCTGTCCCATCCTTTGTCCTGAGACAATTTCTGCCTCTTTTAAAAGTCTTGATGTCTCACAGAGGCTTTGCTTCCATTGTACTATGTTCATATTGACCTTCAGTTTTTTGGCCACTCCACACGGCATGTGGGACCTTAGTTCTCCGACCAGGGATTGAACCCATCCCCCCTACATAGCAAGTGCGGAATGTTAACCACTTGGACTGCCAAGAAAGTCTTGGATCTTCATTTATAAGAAGATAAATTTTAATTTATCTTATCTTATAATTTATCTTTATAATTTATAAGAAAATTTATATCCCCAGTACAAATGATGCTTGAAGATACAGTGTAGAGAACATAGTAGAAACTCAATACTTATTTGCCCAAATGAATGTTTAGTAAGTATTTCCTACCGTGATTATGTCATGATAATTTTTTATATAAACATAATTTACTGGTGTCCCTAAAAACACATTTTGAGAGCTGTAATTTTCAGAGAGGAATGAAAAGAGAAAAGGTGGTATTCTCTAACAAACATGGAATTTAATAATAATGGACTTATCAATAATATGATTTTTAGATAATTTATAATAAATTTTATGAAATCTATATAAATATTGAGGTAACAGAAATTCCACCGGAAACCAGAAGATCTGATTATAGCATTACGACCTGGATTTACATAAGAAAAATTTTTTTGTTTGATACTACTTCCTTCCTTTGATTCTTAAAGTCCTTGCTCCAAAGTAATTTAAATTTAAAGGATTAAAATGTTAGGTTATATTTTAACCACTTCCAAAATTACTTCTTAATTCTCAGGTAAGTATCCAAAATGTCTCACTAATGTAAATATATATTGTTGACAAATTTAAAGCTGAAACTAGGATGAGGGTACTTCCTTTAAAAACATGGCTTTATTATTAGTATTCTTTATCATTACCTTCACACAACTGACTGATATCCTCTGGCAGAGTCAAATCAGCACATCTCAGAGAAGAAGAAAACAGGCTGGCAGGTTTGATAAAGGGAGGGTATAAGGGTAACACTTCACTGAACACATTGTCCTGCATTAATTCATCTGGGGTTGGCCTTAAGAAACACATTTAAAATACAGCACAGGAATTAAAGTCATTAAAATGTTCCTAGAATAATGGCATACTTACAAGGAAATAATTAAAAGTCATAAACACCTCATAGGCATACAAAATAATGAAGCTCTCCTTATTAGAGTCTAGATACACACCTTTAAAAAAGAATCAAATGATTATAAGTAAATACTGACTTTTTTTTCTCTTTTGTGCTTTTTGTACTTTACGACTTATCAAATATTATTACATATAAGCATCTCCATTTTTTACTTTCAGCTTGACCATCATAAACTTGCTTCGCTGAATATCTTCACTAAATAATAAAATTATAAATCAATACTATCTTTTGATTTTCTTCCTACTCTCTTAATGTGGTATCAGTTCAGTCAGTTCAGTAGCTCAGTCATGTCTGATTCTTTGCAACCCCATGAACTGCAGCATGCCAGGCCTCCCTGTCCATCACCAACTCCAGAAGTTCTCCCAAACTCATGTCCATTGAGTTGGTGATAACATCCAACCATCTCATCCTCTGTTGTCCCCTTCGCCTCCTGCCATCAATCTTTTCCAGTATCAGGGTCTTTTCAAATGAGTCAGTTCTTCACATGAGGTGGCCAAAGTACTGGAGTTTCACCTTCAGCATCAGTCCTTCCAATGAACACCCAGTACTGATTTCCTCTAGGATGGACTGGCTGGATCCCCTTGCAGTCCAAGGGACTCTCAAGAGTCTTCTCCAACACCACAGTTCAAAAGCATCAATTCTTTGGCACTCAGCTTTCTTCATAGGCCAACCCTCACATCCATACATGACCACTGGAAAAACCATAGCTTTGACTAGACTGACCTTTGTTGATAAAGTAATGTCTCTGCTTTTTAATATGCTGTCTAGGTTGGTCATAAATTTTCTTCCAAGGAGTAAGTGTCTTTTAATTACATGGCTGCAATCACCATCTGCAGTGATTTTGGAGCCCCAAAATATAAAGTCTCTCACTGGTTCCACTGCTTCCCCATTTTTGCCATTTAGGGATGGGACCGGATGCCATGATCTTCAGGTCAGTTCAGTTCAGTTCAGTCACTCAGTCGTGTCCGACTCTCTGCAACCCCATGAATCGCAGCACGCCAGGACTCCCTGTCCATCACCAACTCCCAGAGTTCACTCAGACTCACGTCCATCGAGTCAGCGATGCCATCCAGTCATCTCATCCTCTGTCGTCCCCTTCTCCTCCTGCCCCCAATCCCTCCCAGCATCAGAGTCTTTTCCAATGAGTCAACTCTTTGCATGAGGTGGCCAAAGTATTGGAGTTTCAGCTCTAGCATCAGTCCTTCCAAAGAACACCCAGGGCTGATCTCCTTTAGAATGGACTGGTTGGATCTCCTTGCAGTCCAAGGGACTCTCAAGAGTTTTCTCCAACACCACAGTTCAAAAGCATCAATTCTTCGGCGCTCAGCCTTCTTCACAGTCCAACTCTCACATCCATACATGACCACAGGAAAAACCATAGCCTTGAGTAGACGAATCTTTGTTGGCAAAGTAATGTCTCTGCTTTTCAATATGCTATCTAGGTTGGTCATAACTTTCCTTCCAAGGAGTAAGTGTCTTTTAATTTCATGGCTGCAGTCACCATCTGCAGTGATTTTGGAACCCCCCCAAAAATAAAGTCTGACACTGTTTCCACTGTTTCCCCATCTATTTCCCATGAAGTGATGGGACCGGATGCCATGATCTTTGTTTTCTGAATGTTGAGCTTTAAGCCAACTTTTTCACTCTCCACTTTCATTTTCATCAAGAGGCTTTTTTTAGTTCCTCTTCACTTTCTGCCATAAGGGTGGTGTCATCTGCGTATCTGAGGCTATTGATATTTCTCCCGGCAATCTTGATTCCAGCTTATCTTTCTTCCAGTCCAGCGTTTCTCATGATGTACACTGCATATAAGTTAAAAAAGCAGGGTGACAATATACAGCCTTGACTTACTCCTTTTACTCTTTGGAACCAGTCTGTTGTTCCATGTCCAGTTCTAACTGTTGCTTTCTGACCTGCATACAGATTTCTCAAGAGGCAAGTCAGGTGGTCTGGTATTTCCAACTCTTTAAGACTTTTCCACAGTTTCTTGTGGTTCACACAGTCAAAGGCTTTGGCATAGTCAATAAAGCAGAAATAGATGTTTTTCTGGAACTCTCTTGTTTTTTCGACGATCCAGTGAATGTTGGCAATTTGATCTCTGGTTCCTCTGCCTTTTCTAAAACCAGCTTGAACATCTGGAAGTTCACGGTTCATGATTGCTGAAGCCTGGCTTGGAGAATTTTGAGCATTACTTTACTAGCGTGTGAGATGAGTACAATTGTGTGGGAGTTTGAGCATTCTTTTGGCATTGCCTTTCTTTGGAATTGGAATGAAAACTGACCTTTTCCAGTCCAGTGGCCACTGCTGAGTTTTCCAAATTTGCTGGCATATTAAATGCAGCACTTTCACAGCATCATCTTTTAGGATTTGGTATAGCTCAACTGGAATTCCATCATCTCCACTAGCTTTGTTCATAGTGATGCTTTCTAAGGCCCACTTGACTTCATATTCCAGGATGTCTGGCTCTAGGTGAGTGATCACACCATCATGATTCCCTGGATAGTGAAGATCTTTTTTGTACAGTTCTGCTGTGTATTCTTGCCACCTCTTCTTAATATCTTCTGCTTCTGTTAGGTCCATACCATTTCTGTCCTTTATCGAGCCCATCTTTGCATGAAATGTTCCCTTTGTATCTCTAATTTTCTTGAAGAGATCTCTAGTCTTTGCCATTCTATTGTTTTCCTCTATTTCTTTGCATTGATCGCTGAGGAAGGCTTTCTTATCTCTCCTTGATATTCTTTGGAACTCTGCGTTCAGATGTTTATATCTTTCCTTTTCTCCTTTGCTTTTCACTTCTCTTCTTTTCACAGCTATTTGTAAGGCCTCCTCAGACAGCCATTTTGCCTTTTTGCATTTCTTTTCTTGGGGATGGTCTTGATCCCTGTCTCCTGTACAATATCACAAACCTCCATCCATAGTTCATCAGGCACTCTATCATATCTAGTCCCTTAAATCTATTTCTCACTTCTACTGTATAATCATAAGGTATTTGATTTAGGTCATACCTGAATCGTCTAGTGATTTTCCCTACTTTCTTCAATTTAAGTCTGAATTTGGCAATAAGGCTTTCATGATCTGAGCCACAGTCAGCTACCTGTCTTGTTTTTGCTGACTGTATAGAGCTTCTTCATCTTTGGCTGGAAAGAATATAAGTATCTGATTTCAGTGTTGGCCATCTGGTGATGTCCACATGGAGAGTCTTCTCTTGTGTTGTTGGAAGAGGGTGTTTGCTATGACCAGCGCATTCTCTTGGCAAAACTCTATTAGCCTTTGCCCTACTTCATGCTGTACTCCAAGGCCAAATTTGCCTGTTACTCCAGGTGTTTCTTGACTTCCTACTTTTGTATTCCAGTCCCCTATAATGAAATGGACATCTTTTTTGGGTGTTAGTTCTAAAAGGTCTTGCAGGTCTTCATAGAACTGTTCAACTTCAGCTTCTTCAGCATTACTAGTTAGGGCATAGACTTGGATTACCCTGGTATTGAATGGTTTGCCTTGGAAATGAACAGAGGTCATTTTGTCATTTTTGAGATTGCATTCAAGTACTGCATTTTGGAATATTTTGTTGTCTATGATGGCTACTCCATTTCTTCTAAGGGGTGTGTGCCCACAGTAGTAGATATAATGGTCATCTGAGATAAATTCATGTGGTATATTTACCCAAAATTATGCTTTTAATACCATTCCTCTCATTTGAACATGTCTTGATAAAGATGTTTTCATAAAGATAAATCAGAATACATTATTTTCAAATATTATATACTTACAGAGTTTAGGGACAAATGAATGGGTAACAGTGACATCATCAAATGAACATAATAAAACTTCTAAGAAATCCTTTTACATTATCAACAATTATTAACTTAGCTCACTATGTAAGTTTTTTATATAATACTTATTTGCCAATAAACTTTTGTTCTCATTTTTCTCATATCATTGTATCTAGGCATATCTACCTTCCATAGTTTAGCTAATTTTCAAATTGGAGGTTAGGAAATGAACTAGTGGCTGATTTTGGTATATGTCAGCTTTCTGATCATGTTTTAATTATTTTTTCTTCTCTTACGACCATACATTAAAGCCAAAACTAACAGTTATGATACTAATATCAATCATACATTACTACATATGTTAATATTCTTATTTAATCCATTAGTATTAAAAAATTAAGTACTTATATGTTAAGATCTCAGTAATAATCCCAAACTCTTGATATCAACCTCTTGGAAGGGTGGAAGGTGAGGCACTTCTTTAAAAGATCTATCACAGTTTCAGGAAGCTCCTGGTAAACAGGGAGAGAAAGTAATTATTTTAAACAATCCACTTAAAAATTTATATTACTTACATCATTTTCTACTTTAAGAAGTTTTGACTGTTTTGGAAAGCCTTTGCTTTAAAATAGTTTGCTACTGGATGCCAAGTATGCACAATAAATGTTCAAGAACAGAGTAATGACAAACCTCTACAATGTCCAGACAGCCATGCTCCTCAGCCAGAACTATTATAGTGTCATCTACACAGTCTATAAAAGAGGAAAATTACATGAATCAAAGCTGCTTTTACAACTTACCAGACTGGGAGTTAAACTTTAATAACATTATTTTAAATTGTATAATGCAATTTTGGAACTTGGAATATTAAAAAGCTTGAGACTTTTCCTTATATGTTTTAATAAATGAAAAAGGCTTTATTTTTATGCTTATAAGACTGTTTTCATTAAATACAATTGAAGAATGTGCACACATTTTTTCTGGTCTTTACAGTATAAGGTTTAGCCTATAGACACCATTTATAGATCTCTAAGATTCCTTAATAGCCATATTACCAATCTTTGAAATTAAAGTGATAAAATTATAAAATTTTATACAATTTTATTTACAATCCATTGTTATTTAATATTCACTAATATTATTCTATACACATCCATATTTGTAGACCCTATTAACCTGGACACCGATCTGACATTCTTTTATACAAAGCGCTCTATCACTGTTTTTCTCTCCTTTTTTTTTACCATACATGCTTAACGTATTCTACTTTAAGTGGATTACACAAATTTTTATAAATGTGAATTACAAGTATTTGGATTATACACATGTGAAACATATGAGCTCGTTAGAAGGAAAAATAAACATTCTTCCTCAGTCATTGCTGCTAAGTCGCTTCAGTCGTGTCCGACTCTGTGCGACCCCAAAGACAGCAGCCCATCAGGCTCCCCTGTCCCTGGGATTCTCAAGGCAAGAACACTGGAGTGGGTTGCCATTTCCTTCTCCAATGCATAAGAGTGAAAAGTGAAAGTGAAGTCGCTCGGTCGTGTCCGACTCTCAGGGACCCCATGGACTGCAGCCCACCAGGCTCCTCCATCCATGGGATTTTCCAGGCAAGAGTACTGGAGTGGGGTGCCATTGCCTTCTCCGTTGTCAGTCATTACTTACGTATAATTCACTAAACGGAAAGCTCAAAAGTTATAGTACATTGAAGGTAACTGCTACAGAGAAGTACAATTTTACAATTTCATATTTTGATTCAAAAGTTAGTTTGGTTGGCTAGATCATAAAGCTAAGATTATATCCAAGGACATTATAATTCCTTACAGTGAATCAGGAAAAGCTCTCCTATAGTACCTCAAGGGTGCTTAAAGTGTCCTGTTAATGCTTATCACTGATCACTGGAAAGCTGAAGAAAGTGAAGCCTTTTCAGTGTAGTTAGTATTTTGAAGAACATATTCTCTATGTGTATAATTACTCTCACTAAAGATTATATTTATAACTGAAAGATAATTGTGAGACACTTACCCAGTGTAAGCAAAAATTTTAGTCTTTCAGAAATATCCAAACTCTGAAATAATTTTCTTCCCTACATAAAAGATAAAAGCAATTCTTATTAACATTTACATATTCTTCCCAGGGAGGGAGGTTTTATTTTTCATTGCTGAAAATGATTTTTCAATTATCTCTATTTCTCTTCAGAGGTTTTATCAGATTTTTTTTTAATATAAATTTATTTATTTTAATTGGAGGTTAATTACTTTATAATATTGTATTGGTTTTGCCATAAATCAATATGATTCCGCCACAGGTATACATGTGTATATCAGATTTTTTTTGAATTGGCTCCACTAAAGAAAAATCATTGGTGACATACATTTTTTTAATGTTGCATAATGCTTACCATTTAAACATTTTGTATATCTAAGAATCATTACATTTTAGTTTGATCTCAAGCATTCTTCATTTTTGAGACCCACATATATCTGGTTGTCCAAAGGGACTCCAGGAGTCTTATTTGATTAAGAGACCAAAATGTCTTTTCACCCTTTCATCCACCCAGCTAATTCTCACTTATATATCATGACCCAGATGATCTGTTGTCTCCACTAAGAAACATCCCACAACACTCCTTCCTCTTCTCAAAATTACTTAAGACAACCATCTTTGTGTTTTCCATAGTAGCTGGTATAGCCCTTTATTTTAAGATACACGTTATATTTTAGTTGTTTCCTTATTCCTTATTAGTTGGCTTCAGAGGGCTCCTTAAAAAAGAGTCTTGAATCAAGCACAACTTCAATGATTATGTGTTGAGCAACTACTGTGTATGAAGCTGGACTTTCCACCACGGGTTATATACTATGGGTAAATTACTTGACCACTTTAAACCTCACTTTCCTCATTTATAAATTGGAATGTTAACTATACATGCCATGTAGGTTGCAGTGAAGGTTATATGATGTATAAAAAACTGCTTAGCATTTTCTGCATAAAGAAAATGCTTCATAAATTTTGGCTATTCTATTATTATAAACAAAGTAAACTTGTATGATCATTTAAAAAGACTTAGAAGGAGAAGGTTTAAGAAGACAGCTTGGTCTTTATGCAGTGAAAGAGGCTCTGATTTTCTTTTTTTAATAGAGAAGAAAAAACTTTCTTAAAGTTTTATGAAATTAGAACTACAGGTGGAGAGATCATTGAAAATAAATTGCCCCTCCTCTCTCTTTTTAATCTCTTACACTACTATCAATGTTAATCTTCTAGACCTATATGTAAGGCCAGATACCCTAAAACTCTTATAGAAAAACACAAGCAGAACACTCTCTGACATAAATTGAAGCAAGATCTTTTTTGATCTACCTCCTGGAGTAATGAAAAGAGAAGCAAAAATAAACAAAAGGGACCTAATTAAACTTAAAAGCTTTTGCACAGCAAAGGAAATCATAAGCTAAATGAAAAAACCCACAGAATGGGAGAAAATATTTGCAAATGAAGCAACTGACAAGGGGTTAATCTCCAAAATATACAAACAGCTCATGCAGCTCAATAACAAAAAACCAACCCAATCAAAAAATGGACGGAAGATCTAAATAGAAATTTCCCCAAAGAAGACACACAGATGGCCAAAGAGCACATGAAAAGATGCTAAACATCATTAATTATTAGAGAAATGTAAATCAAAACTACAATGAAGTATCACCTTACACTGGTCAGCATGGCCATCATCAAAAAATCTACAAATAATAAATGTTGAAAAGGGTGCAGGGGAAAGAGAACAGTGTTACATTGTTGGTGAGAATGTAAATTGGTACAGCCTTTATGGATAACAGTATGGAGGTTCCTTAAACAACTAAAAATAGAGCTACCATATGATTAAGTGGGCATATACCCCAGGAAAACCATAATTTGAAAAGATACATGCACCCCAAAGTCCATTGCAGTATTATTTACAATACAGGACATGGAAGCAACCTACACGTCCACTGAAAGAGGAATGGATAAAGAAGATGTGGTACAATGAAATACAAAGAAAATATGTACAATGAAATATTATTTGGCCATGAAAAAGAAGGAAATAATGCCATCTGCAGCATCATGGATGGACCTAGAGATTGTCATACTGAGTGAAATAAGTCATAAATATTGTATAATGTTGCTTACATGTGGAACCTAAAAAAAAATGGTACAAATGAATTTATCTACAAAATAGAGTCACAGATGTAGAAAACAATTTTATGGTTTCTGAGGGTAAGGGGAGGGAGGGATAAATTGGGATACTGGGGTTGACATATATTATACACACTGCTGCTGCTGCTGCTGCTGCTAAGATGCTTCAGTCGTGTCCGACTCTGTGCGACCCCATAGACAGCAGCCCACCAGGCTCCACCGTCCCTGGGATCCTCCAGGCAAGAACACTGGAGTAGGTTGCCATTAAAATAGGTAACTATTAAGGACCTACTGTATAACACAGGAAGTGGTATACAGTACTCTGTAATGATCTATATGCGAAAAGTATCTAAAAAAGAGTGGATGTATGTGTATGTATAACTAATGCACTTTGATGTACACCTGAAACTAATACAACATTGTAAAGCCACTATATTCCAATAATAATTAAATTAAAAAAGACCCACCTTTAAAAAAATTAATCTTCTAAAATTGCAGGTTTGATTTCAGCTTGCTTAAAAACTTTAAATGACCCCCCTATCTTATATAAATATAATCCTCTCAATATGGCATTCAAAGTCTCCTAGGATATGGCTCCTATCCATTTTACTTATTAATTTATATTTAATATTTTGTATGAAATCTAAAGGTTTGATGAGGAAGATTCAAATCATTCTAAAACTGGACTGTCTAAACTTTGAGTACCTCTTAAAATGTCATGAAGCCCCTATTATGGAATTAATATTTCCTTTCTTATAATTCATGCAGTTCTTTGTGCTTATCTTCAAAGTTTATGGATTTGCATTAATTATAGGCTCTTTTGGAGAAGGCAATGGCACCCCACTCCAGTGTTCTTGACTGGAGAATCCCATGGACAGAAGGGTCTGGTGGGCTGCCATTTATGGGGTCGCACAGAGTCGGGCACGACTGAAGCGACTTAGCAGCAGCAGCAGCAGCAGCATAGGCTCTTTGACAATACATTTTAATCACAGTTTATGCCTGTTGTATTATTATACACACAGTAAATACTCAACAACATTTGTTGAACTGAATTACTCATATAAGAAATACCCAGATCATAAATAGTTTAAATATAATTAATGGTAATAAAAAGGAAAAGTTACATTTGTCATATTTACACTTATGTATACTTTACATTGGAGAAGGCAATGGCACCCCACTCCAGTACTCTTGCCTGGAAAATCCCATGGATGGAGGAGCCTGGAAGGCTGCGGTCCATGGGGCCCCTAAGAATCGGACACGACTGAGAGACTTCACTTTCACTTTTCTCTTTCATGCATTGGAGAAGGAAATGGCAACCCACTCCAGTGTTCTTGCCTGGAGAATCCCAGGGATGGGGGAGCCTGGTGGGCTGCCATCTCTGGGATCGCACAGAGTCGGACACGACTAAAGTGACTTAGCAGCAGCAGCAGCATACATTCCAACAAGAATTTTCAATTAGGTTGTGATTTTAAACAAAAAATGAGATTTACTATATTTTCATACCAATGAAAAGGAAGATGGTCTAGACAAAGGATAGCAAAGAATCAGCAAGTCTGGCATTTTCCCTTAGAAAAAGCAATGCCAATGTATAAGCTACCATGTAATTGTTAACATTTAAGTGTTAATAATAAAAGCTAACATTTATGTACTGTGATATAATACCCTATATTAGCTACGTTACCTTAAGTCACACAACTATACTTTGTTGCGTAAGATTTCAAATCAAGTTCTGACTATGAAAGTCTGTCTCTTAACTATTATGCTTTACTACTTCTGCTACTACTACTACTTTTCTGTACACAAAACACACAAAATGAAAATAATATCATCCTAATCCTTAGCTATGGTAAAGATCAATGAGTTAATATTTCAAAAATACTTTAAAAATCCATTGGAAAACAGAACAACAGATAAACAATAAAATTGTCTGCCCCTAAAGACCTCATTGTCCAAGTAGGCACATGTAACAAATGCTAAAATAGAAGAGAATAAAGAAAACGGAGACTAACCATGGCAGGTATTTGGAGGCAGAATCAACAAAATATTAGCTGTCTCTCCAAATTCATCCTGATCTATCAGGCACCTATCTAAGGCCGCATCAGTAAACTGCCACTAGTGAAAAGTAGAGTTGATGCCTGCAAATTTCACATCATCTTCTTAAAGACAGTTACCAAGAATTCACTCCTCTCCTTTTCTTATGGCTAAAAAGGAGGATAAAGCAGCATCTTTCGGAGTGATCCCTGACAGCCAAAGTTTTGGCATGACATTGTGGAACAGAGCCCACTCTTTCTGAAGATTGTTACATGAGGGAGAAAAACATCTGTGTTCTTTAGGGCACTGCATTAAAAAAATCTTCATTATGATGATATTGGCATTTTATTTTTTTGGCTGCATGCACGTGGGATCTTTGTTCCCTGACCAGGGATGCAACTTGTGCCCCCTGCATTGGAAGCTTGAAGTCTTAACCAGCTGGACCACCAGGGAACTCTCTAAGCTACTACATTTTTAATTCCTTTGTTTACAATAACTGTATAGTCTTTATTACACAAATAAATATAGAGGATATTTCAGGAAGGCCTCATAAAAAGCCGACTCTTATAAGTGAGTCTTATTGAAGACAGAATAGGGGAGGAAAAGGTATTTAAGGAAGAAAGAATACCACAGATGGGAGAGACAGCATGAATATACTGAAATGTGTAAGCAGTTTTAGTGTAAAGTTTCTAAATATGCTTTTTACACTTAATACAGTGTAAGTTTTTAATTCTTAGTACAGGTGCAAATAGTTCTGCTGCTGCTGCTGCTAAGTCGCTTCAGTCGTGTCCGACTCTGTGCGACCCCACTGACAGCAGCCCACCAGGCTCCCCTGAACCTGGGAATCTCCAGGCAAGAACACTGGAGTGGGTTGCCATTTCCTTCTCCAATGCATGAAAGTGAAAAGGGAAAGTGAAAATGCTCAGTCGTGTCCGACTCTTCGCAACCCCATGGACTGCAGCCCACCAGGCTCCTCCATCCATGGGATTTTCCAGGCAAGAGTACTGGAGTGGGGTGCCATTGCCTTCTCCGGCAAATAGTTCTAGGTATACCAAAATAATATTCAAGTAAATTGTCAAGTGGGATTTTTTAAAAAATCAAATTGAGATTTCAGCCTTTTAATCCTCATATCTAGTCAATTTGCAAAAAAAAGATAAAAAGATGCTATTACTAAATAGCTTTCCTACCCCAAAATATTTTTCTAATAAACACACTATTTTTATTAGTTTAATATTTCTTTATACATACCACACAGAGCTCAAACAAAATGATTCCAAGAGACCAGACATCTGATTTGGGGCCAGAAGGCAATGGTTTTTCACTTGGCACATGATCACTGGTTTTGAAAATTCCTTGTGCAATTACCTCAGGTGCCAAGTATGATGGATACCTAAAATGGTATAATTTAAGAATGAATTTATTACCATGAGCTAGAAAGGGGGAAATAGGTACGTAGTGGTACGTTTTTACTATCAGTACAGTATAATCCATACAAAAGCTCAATGAGATAAAATGAACAACTCTTGCTAGGAAGAATTCTTAACTACCATAACACAGGTCTTATGTCTAGGAATCAAGAAGAAATATACGAGTCTCAAGGAATGTTAAACCTATCTCGCTTTTAGCTCTTTTCTTTGTTTTCCTCTGTATTAACACATTGCCTTCAGACTTCCAGATTTCGAGGTGTTTTTCCTTCTTCCTTACTGCCTATCTTCTCTTTATACTTAACTCTTATTTAAATTTTATCTTTGAAAATAGTATTTATTCTTTTGAATAGTAGGAATGTCAAAATCTGTAAAAACATATAAATTGAAATGTAAGACTCTCTCCAATCTCTGTACTCCAGTCACTCACACTATTTATGTACAAATAAAGTTGATCGTTTGTCATCATTGCCCTATAGGGAAGTATAGTATATGCACTATTCTGTACTCTTTTTCACTCAAAATATATTTTAGAGATCATTCTTATAAATAAGTATAGATTTGTCTCATTCTTTTTGAAAACTGCCAATAATTTCATTGCATTGATACACTTAATTTATGTGATACAACTCTGAAGGAGGATATTTGGAAGTTGACTACTACTTAAAATGCTTACATGGATATATTACAGATATCCCATTTCCCATAAATATATAGATGAAAGACAAATTCCTAGACATGGTACTACAAAGTCACAAGGTAGATGAATTTTAAAATTTTATGTGTTTCCAAGTTGCCCTTTCAAGTTATGGCAATTTATATTCTTATAAGCAGTATATAGGACTGCCTCTTTCCCTTAACCTTCACCAACATAAGTTTTTTAAAAAATTGCCTTAGTAAATATAAAATACAGACTATTAAATATGAATAAGGTGTAAAGAATAAAGCTTAAAAGAACACTCATGTACCTACCAACCAGTTTAAATAATGAATATGAAATTATCACTGAAAGTCCCGATTTGTGTGTTGATAATTCCCTTCCATTTATTTACAGTTTTACCAGGTTTGTAACCCTAAAAAACATTAATATATTGTTTAGTCAAGCACATATCTGAACTTTATAGTACTGGAGTTATGCTGCCATTATTCCTTTGTGATTTGCTTTTTTTAGTCAACAATATTTATTTAAAAGAGCCATTCACATTGCTGTATGTAGATTTAAGTCATTTTTATGTCTGTTTTATGAATATATTATTCATTCAGATGTCAACGAGCATTTATTTCGTTTCTTTTTGTACTATAAACTATGTTGCTAGAAAAAGCATGTGTGTTTCTACACATAGTATGTTGTTGTGTAGCAACACTTCTAGCAAAAGTCTCCCCAGGAGTATAAACCTAGCACTGAATTTCTAGGCCACAAGACATGTGCACTTTCAACTTTATAACACCACACCAAATGCTTCTTGAGAGGGGTTGTACCAATGTATACTCCTACTAGCGGTGTACAACAGATTCTATTGCTTACTTCTCCAGCACTTGTTGGACAGCAGTGGCAGACTTTCTAATATCTGGCCATCTGAGGGTGAGACTCACAAACCATTGTACAATAGGTTTAATTTGTATTTCCTTGATAACTAAAAAGGTTGAGGTACGTTTTCATAGACAAACATTGGCACAATGATGCCATTTTACCCTTAGTTGATCATACTGCTCTTGTAAATAAATGTGTGAAATCTCTTCAGATAAGTGAAGTCTAGTGGAAAAGCAATGACCTTGATATCATAAAGCCTGTATTCTAATTCCAGTCCTGTCATATATTTTATATGTGATTTGGGTTTCTTACTCTGTAAAACAGGAACAATAATTTCTCTCTCACAAAACTGTTACAAATATTCATGAATACATAAAGAAGTTTTATAGAAATGAAAAAAAAGACACAAATGCAATGCTTTATTTCTGTCATCATTAGCATGATACCTCCAGAAGGCAAACTGTTCATTTTTAATTCTGATTTCCAGCACATCTAACTCTGAAATAATAAAATGGGTACTGAAAAGTCAAGGATTACTACAGGTAAATTGCTATATCTAAAACTTCTGACTGATGATCTCCGAAAGTACAGAGGTGACTTATGCTCCAAATATTCTAATTTCCTTTTTAATCAAGGACATGTTAAGTTAATTAATAAAATAGTAAATGTTAGGCTTATTTTTTAATACAGATTATCTCCTTCCAACAAGTGCCTCTTCTTTAGCACTGCATTTTAACACTCAGAGAAAATTACTAGAACTCTGCCGTGAGTATGACTGGTGAGATAAATACAAGTGGTTTTCACCATCTGTCTGATGTTTTAACAAGGTATTAAGCTACTGGCCAACTGAAATGAATGTCCAATTTCTAACTCATTACAGTATTTTGAAACAGATGTTAATGTTTTACTTTTTTGTTCCTTAATATTTGTCTTTTGAATCAACTGCAAGCTTCGTCTGGTGTAAATATTTTCTTTCATGACTTAGCTGTTTGATCACTTTATTTTTCCTGGCTAAGGTTTCACATTTTGCTCTTTGATACTTTCTGGTCAGAACTTTTGCGTCCAAGACTTCAAAGTAAGCCAAACCAAATGGCACATGAGACCAATTCTATCCAAGCATTTTAAATTCAAATGTAACTCTTCAAAATGTTTGATATGCTTTAAAAAAATCACTTCCTTTCTTCTATTCATCACTAAAACCTAAAGCACCTTTAAGTGAAAGATAAAAATTAAAGGAATTTTTGCTTGTATTGTTTTTGGAGTTCTCACATAAAAATTTAGACAAAATGAAGGATCACGCTTACTTCAGCTGCCTAAAAGCTATTTCAAAGGGTAATTATCATACATGATGAAGATACCAGAGCCTTACTATAAATTTAATTTTATTATTTGAAAAGGTTTTCTTTTAACAAATAAAGCGCAGGCTATTTTTATAAAATACTGTTTTTTGTGCTTGTGAGAACAACTATTTGTTGCCTACAGCCACATGGTAGTCAAAACTATAAACTATGAATTCATGCACATTAATAAGTAAGTCATCAAAACAGAAAATTTTCCATTAAATAATGAGCTTCTTGAAATTGGGGACCTATCTTATCCATTTTTGTATATCCAGAAGCCTTAAGAAAAGGTGTTTAATAAATATTTTCTTAATAAATAAAGGAAGGAATGATTAAACAATTTAAGATTAGCTATGTTCAAACAAATGAAAATTTTAAGTAAGAAACCTAGAAGTTAACTTATAGAGATAAAAAAATTCACAAATGAGATCATTTTTATGAACCTATTTGCAAGGCAGGAATAGAGATGCAGACATAGAGAATGAATGGGCTTGTGGACACAGGGAGAGAAGGGAAGGGTGGGACAAATTGAGAGAGTAGCACTGATACAATTCACTATTACGTTTAAAGCAGATAGCCAGTGGGAAGCTACTTTACAGCACTGGGAGCCCAGTTCAGTGTTTTGTGATGACCTAGATGGGTGGAATGGAGGGTGGGAGGGAAGCTCAAAAGGGAAAGGATATATGTATACATATAGCTGATTCACAGAGTTATACAGTAGAAATGAACACAACATTGTAAAGCAAGTATACTCCAATTTAAAAAAAAAAATTTAAAACATATTTTCCTGCAGAAACATACACCATTATTCCAAACCACTAGTTCCAATAATAGAGTGACAAAAACTGACTTTCGAGGGCCCAAAGAGCAAAACACAAATGCATACCATTAAGCATATCACACAGCAATTAAAAAATATTCATAAGGTCTTTAAAGAATAGTATTAAATCAACTTTAATTTCCTGATTTTGACAATTATTTTGTGGTTCTGAAAGAAAACTCCTTACTTCAGAAATTACAAACTGAAATATTTAAGGGTAAAAGGCCATTATAACACTAATAATTCTTAAATAATTCAGAAAAATTATATTATACACAACAACACATATACATATAAGATAAAAGAAAGAGAAAACAAAAGTTGTGAAATGTTAACATTTGGGGACCCTAAGTAAAGGCAATATGGGAAATTTTTGTACTATTTTGTAACTTCTATGTACCTAAAATAAGGTCAAAATTAAACACTTATAAAAGTATTATATTATTAACATATTTAAAAAGCAACCACACAATAAATATAATACAAACATCTATATTAAAAGCTTTCATTGAGTCCAGGATGAAGTAAACTTTCATTCTCTTTTTGGAGGCCAATATAAATCTGGAATTCCATATAAAGAAACTCTCCAAACTTACAATACAGACTTTCAGTTATAGAATCCACTCCATTACTGATAGTTACAGTGACCTGACTTGAGGCTTAATATCCAATTATATCTTAGAGAACAGGGATTTAAATGAAAAACACTAGAAAATAACATGAAACTGATTTTTCTTAGTCTTTTCAGGAACACACATTATCATTTGTTAGCCTTTTTGCCTTAAATTTACCTAATTCTGAATGAAATAAAGTTAATTTTTGTAATATATAGTGAAGAAATTCAATAATCTGTTAGCTTCACTACTAATTCAATGAAAAATCAATATCAGGGAACTTTTGTATGCTGGGAAAAACTCATTGTCTCCTCTTAAAAGTATATGGAAAATTAAGATATTTTTAACTTTAAAAAGGTAGTTTCATGTAAAAATTAACAAATTAACAAATAAACCCCTAATAAAAGATTAGAAAGTTTAAGATAGAACTCAAGAAAAAAAAAACCCAAAACATATTCTTACCCAATTGGGAAATCAACATCGTCACCATATGCTGTCATGTGATAAAGTCCAAATTTAGCCAATTTAACATGTCCCTACAATGACAAAGGAAGAAAAAAAATCACATAAAATATTTTCATACTATTGGCAGGGAAAATTATGATTATACATTTTATAAGTAACACTATCATATAGTCAGATACATTAAGAAAAATTATATTTCATCATAAATTTATTTAAAAAAAATTTGTCAGTGTTTGACATCTGCTTTATATTCATTACAAACATATACAAACACAATATATATTATATATACATCAAAATGACAAATAAAACTTAAAAATTGTTGCTGCTTATATTTTCTGAGCTCCTTTAAAAAACAAAATGTTGTTATCTTGAATCCTTGTTTAGAATATTTTGTGTTGATTTTCACAAAATAAATTGTTTTCAGGAATTGCAAGTCTTCAAAATGTTATGATTTAAACTTGACATGGAAGTTTTTAACTTGAAAAGGTATGTTCACAAATCAAGATATTAGTGAATCTGCTTTATTCCCAACAATTTTTATATTGTTTTAGAATAGTCATAAATACCACAAAAGAGTCTTAAAAGGCAAATGCACGTTATATAAATCTCAAGTTTTCCCCCTTTTAGATGTTTAGAACTTAATTTTTTTTTTCAGTTTAGAAGTTCTTTTTCTTAAGAGCTATATTTCCCAGAATTACAAAGCATTTATATTTTAAAAACAATTTCAATTAGTTACTCTATTATCTTAACCATGAAATTATAAGCACCATTTTATTTATATTTTTAATATCACAGAGCATATACTGAAAGTCTAGAAGAAAGAGAAAAATCCTACTAATACACAAAATAATTCCCAAGAAAAAGTTTCCTCAAACTATTTTATATGCTTATGAAGAAAATAATAAAATTCTTGAAAAAATCACCTTGCTACCCATAATTCACATAATACCCATAATTCACATAACACCCATAATAGGGGTGGACTAGCTTCTTATTTCAGAGAAGGCAATGGCACCCCACTCAAGTACTCTTGCCTGGAAAATCCCATGGATGGAGGACCCTGGTAGGCTGCAGTCCATGGGGTTGCTAAGAGTCGGACACGACTGAGCGACTTCACTTTCACTTTTCACTTTCATGCATTGGAGAAGGAAATGGCAACCCACTCCAGTGTTCTTGCCTGGAAAATCCCAGGGACAGGGGAGCCTGGTGGGCTGCCGTCTATGGGGTTGCACAGAGTCGGACATGACTGAAGCGACTTAGCAGCAGTAGCAGCAGCTTCTTATTTAATCCCCCATAAGAATCCAAGCAGAGAATCAGCACTCCAATTTAAAAAATAAGCTATGTACAAACAGCTGGTAAACAAAGAAAATAAATGACAAAGTAAAAAAGAAAGTAGAAAAGAAAAATAAAATGGAGAAAACACAATTCAGCTGTACTGTGAGAAAAATGTTCTATGTAAATAATCAGAGAATCTTTTTTAAGATAAAAGCAAATTCACAGAGAATGGACTGAGAAGTCTCAAAGTGTATTTCACAAAATGAGTGAAAGGAAAAATAAAACATGAAGACAGAAAATGAGTCCAGGGAAAAAAGAATAGTGCATGTAAAAGACACAATGATTTATATAGAGATACTTTCTTTTTAAACCACAAGTACATTACGTTAATATAATCTTTTCATTATGAATACTCTTAAGACATTCTAATTCTTTCAGCAGGCTACAACCTGAAATAAAAAAGCAAATATTTAATGTCCTATTGAGGATTACCTTTTGATCCAAAAGGATATTATGAGGAGACAGTGCCCGGTGTACTATACCATGTTTATTCATATACTGCAAGCCCTGAAGTACCTCAAATGCTATGCACAAAACCTTTGAATAGCTACAAAGAAAACAAAAAGTCACAGATCAATAGATCAATTACAAAGCAGATATAGAACCTGTTTTAAGAAATAAAATGAGGTTCAGTGATAAAATTCAAATATCTACCTATATATATACATATATATATTTATTTTATTTTATTTTTTTGACCATGAAGCTTATGGGATTTTAGTTCCCATTCCCCAACCTGGGCAGGCCCTCAGGAGGGAAAACATGGAGTCCCTGGACTGCCAGGGAATTTCCCAAAGAGTTTTCTTTTTATTATACCACCTCTAATCAGAGAAAATAGACTCTATACATTTTCTAAAGTATCTACTCAGGCATGTTTGATTTTACAATTACAGCAGAATTGATCTTACAAAGAACCTACAGTTGCCAAACAACTACTCCAACTGCAGTCCCGTTCCCCAGGAAGGGGGATTAATATTGGTGGGGTGCAAATGACCTTCTGCAGGTTGGGCTTTAACAAATTATCAGGAAATTTCAGATATATGGCAGAACCGAATCAATGAAAACCATGGATCCTGCTCAAGACAACACACCAATGTCCCTGAAAAACAGCTATATTTTATGGCAGAGAGACATGAGCTTACTTTCCAAATCAATCTGCAAGGTAATGTCCAAAATTTATGATTTATCAAATATTTCTTTCTTATCCTATGCTCTCTTAAGCCAACTTCCATAGGGACGCCCAGTTTCTTCCTCTTTCTCTCTCTCCTTCCCTCTCCCTCTTTTTTTTTTTTTTAAATAAAACATTATTCATATAGGAAGTTAGGAAGAATATACAGAAAAGCAGGGGAGATTAGTTCAAACCCAATCCCACAAACCACTAATATTAAGGTATAGATTTCTTTTATTCTCATTTTCTTTTAACATTTTAAATCATACTTTAAAAAAATCAAATTAATATCTGAGTAACTACTAAATTAATTTTTAAAAGGTATAAATAACAAGCTAATAACAGAGACATAATGAAATAATTTTAAAAATAGTTAACCTAAAAGCAGGTAGAATAAAAGGAGAAAAAGAACAAAGAACAAATGGAACAATTAGAGAAAAAAAACATCAAAATGAAGCTACTGTGTACGCAGCAGAGTGAGCAAAGGGTAGGGCTGAGAGGAGATGAGGTCAGAGAGGAAGCAAGGTCAGAGGGCGAGATCACTTTAGGCCATTTAGGTCTTTGGCTTTTACTCTCAGACAGATGGGAAGCAACTGGTACACCGCTACACTACGTACAGTAAAAATTCGCAGAACTAAGCAGAGAAGGAAATAAAAACTTAAGCCAACTTAACCCCTAGCTCTCAGAAGATACCTCCATCATCAGGATTAATAGATACTATAATTTTATAATTATAACTCTAGACGCTATAATTTTATAATTATAACTGTATTCATGAAGATTATCATCAGCTACCACCATTTTTATACCTCAGTTTTGTGTTTCTTTTTTCTTTAGCTAGAATACACTCATAAGAAAATTTTTCATAAGGGTGGCAGGAGTAGATATTTTAAAGCATGGCATGTCTTATAATGTCTTACTATTATATTTAAACATAGAATTTCTTCTTGTCTTCAAATGTTCTTTATTGATAGTGACAAATGTAATAAATATCAGTCTGATCTTAATTCTGTTGTAGATACCTTGTTATTCCTCTTTGGAAGCTTTCAGGATTCTTTTATACTTAATATTGTTAGACCTATAAAAATTTTAGTCCAATATGTCCAGTGTGTGGGCATTTGAGAATTTGTGTTTGTAAGTATTAGGTGTGTCCTCTCAATCTAAAAATTCATGTTCCATTAAGACAAAATCATTAACAAGGAAAAGTTGATTTGTTGTATCTTTGATTATTTTCTCCCTCTACTGTATCTTTTAGTCAGAACTCTTAGGGGGCAGATGAAAATTAGATTTATTCTATCAACTTTATGTTTTATTTCCTATGAGCATGGCCTATTATTTAATTTCCAAGATTTCTCTTCTGGTCTCTAGTTGTTCCTTTTCAGTACATCCCATTCTTTGGCTGTGAATTTATTTTTCTTTTGAGTCTCTCTGAGGATAATTATTAGAATTATTTTTAATTTAGGAAACAAAAAAGTGTGTTTATCTTCATTTCCTCTGGGCTAAGTTAAAAAAAATTTTTTTTTGTCCCTCGGCTCTCTTTCTCTCAAACTATTTCTTCCCTCGTATGTCTGGTAGGTTCCGGTTGTCAGCCATATTTTAAAATAAAGCAATAAGTTTATATTCTACATGAAGTACGTAAAAAATAAAACAAGAGAATTTACTATTTATAAAGAATGCTTATTAAACTGATCTACAAACTAATTTATCAAATAGTTCCTCCCATATTAAAGCACCACAACAGCCAGTATTAAGCAAATAAGGAATCTGTGGCACAAGAACAATTTAGAATTAGTAGTTTTCATTAACATCTGCAAAAAACAAAAATAAAAACCAACTATGTAAATGAAAAGATTCCAAACTTTAAAACAACTACAGTAATATTGATAAAAATGTGCGCATGAAAGAATGCAAACCCCTCCCCTGTTAAAAACAAAGGAAAACTTTCCTTGAGGTTGATTAACAAATAAAACATAAGAACATAGTTTCCTGTGATCATTTGTTCTGAGCCAGCTTTCAGGTAATAATCTCTCGTCTTTGTTCTTTCTGTATCTCTCTGTCTCTGTCTCTCTCTCACACACACATACATACACACAGAACACTTCACAAAATCTTAAAAGCTGATGCCATATTCAGCTGCGACACTAGGGGACCTCAGTGGCACACTATTTCAATACAGATGTCTTTCTCATGAGATTGAAACCAAAGCTTTAAAATGACTTTTTTATTAAACCAGTTCTGCAACAGCTGAAAACAGAAGACTACATCTTCTACTTAATCTACCTGCTTTTGTTAGCTGATTCTAAGATATAACTGGAAAACACCTGCATGTCAAGAAGCACATTCATGCTATTACTGAACTGATAAGTATTTACACTGACACAATTTTTAAAAATAGAATTATAAAGCTGAAGCTCATGACACATCTTTTCTTAGCTGTTACTAAAGACTATACATGAATTATGGTTAATGGAACCAGTATTCTTCAATTTAAATCAGACAGGAAATCAGATTTGCTTTTCCGCCTGTTGTACTCTTATGATTTAATTTTTAAATTTATTTTAAAATACAAGTATAAAAGAGAATAAGAAGCTGATGCTATTTTCTATAGTGGGAAAAAGAAATCAATACTTGTGGAATTTTGTATACTTACTTGTTCTTAAAGCTGTTTTTAACACTGCCAAGAACTTAAATTATGAAATCCTTTTAAAACTTATTTTGAAGTAGCCAGTATAAGTACAATGCAACAACAAGGCAAAACATCATATATTCAATAACAGTATGTTACAGTTTAATTGAAAACGGACTCCAGAAGGAGAGTTAGGATAAAGAGAATGGGACTTGTACAATTCAAAAAAAATGTAGGGGATAACAGGACTTTATTCTACACAATTTCTAAGTTTGAACCTTGTTAATAAAGAAATCTATCATTAACCTGGAAAACATAAATTAAATCAGGTCAGAAAATATTCTCTTCCTTTTGAAATTATTAATTACTAGCTACTATCAGAGACTGGTAGGGTAAACATCTACTTTGTTACCATTGTCTCTGAAAATCTGAAAAGTTTAATGAGCATAAGAATCCTTGGTTGTTATAAACACAAAGATATGACTAAAGATAGCTTTAAAATGATGATTGATAATTTCTGACTAAGCAAGATGACATGTTGAGATACTTTAATTTACACTCAAATACATCAATTAAGTGGCTATTAACTGTTCGGCATTATGATTTTAGGCCTCTGCATTTTTAGGCTCCATGAACACCAAGAATAAAATCTGATCTCCACAATCAAAAAACCCACAGTATAGCTGAAAAGACAGATTTAAAAACTGACAATTTTAATATAGTTCAATTCAAAAGAATTTTGATACAGTTGGAATTCAATGATAAGTTAGAAGATAATCATCCTTTTCCTCTGTCTTGAGAGGAAAAGAAAAAAAAAATTTATTTATTACATTGGTTAGAACAAAATGACCTACAAAATCATAAATTTTGGGAAAGTAAGAATAAAAACTAAAAGAGAGAAAAACATGACTACCATCACCACCAGTACCATCAAGAACAAATGTTGATCATTTCTAGGCATGAGTCAACTTGGGTGTATTTGGATTTTAAATATGGCTTAATGAATTTCAAATCTATTAAGTTAGTACAATACAAAGTATGTTTTGTTTATCCCTTTCCAGATGTATTTCAAAGGAAATTTATACTGTGCTCTTCTGAGACAATCATCTGTAAATTATCTGCAGCTGTTTAGCTTAGTTGGTTAAAATATACTGAGGCCAAGACCAGGCGTTTAAAATCTATAAGGATTAGTTAGCTTCACATGTGTATAGCCACAGATTTTCATCTAACTCCAGCCAATATCCTGAAATACAGATAGTTTGTCAAGAGACATTGCTCACTGGCTACTTACTCAAAACATCTTGATTTTCAACTAAAATCTTGTATTTCTCTGTTCCCCATTCCTGAGGACCTGCTCTCTAATCTCATTAAGACCTTGAGGTCCCTTTTCTCTTAAGCCTCCACTGTTATCTCAACCGTTCTTTTTTTTTTTTACATCCTTCTTTATTCTATATCTGTTCTGTAACTTCAATAGTTTTTTTTTTTTTTTTTGGCCAGGATCCTTAATGGCTTATCATTCAATGGCTCTAACCCTGGTAGAATTGTACAACTCTATATTCTGCAACTATACATAGTTGCAAGGTTTATTAATTCTATAGTAATAATTTCTGTTTATGTTTGTCTCTCTCACTGTACCTTGAGACAGTGGTACCTTGAGTACATTGAAGCTTATTCACCTTGGAATCCCTATGCCTATCAGAGTGTCTATAAGGAATGTGCTCAAAAAATGTGTATCAAATAATAGGTGTTTTGTAAATGTATACAGTGACATCCATGATGATGCAAGAGGGTGAAGATAAGATCAAGTTTATCACCACTAAGGAAATAACAGCTCAGAAAAAAAAAGTATGTTAGAATAGTAATGGGTTAACAGTGTAAACTTCATTTATAAGAGAGTATATAATTCCTCAAGATTATATAAATCAAGAAAGCACAAATTGCTTAAGTTCAAACAATGCTTATCCACAAAAAGTACTATCAATGATTTGTTAAAAATGTACCTCTCCCTCTAGTCTTTCATTTATTGAAAAAAGAATGAGCCACCATATAGTGGCTTTTATAATAATCTTATCATCTAGCTAAAATTGAAAATTAGATTTCGTTAGATTCTTACAATTTTTCTAGCTCAAAAAAATACTTGTTAGTATTTGAGTTGCATTCACATTAAATCTGCATATATCAAAGGGAGACAACCTTTTTATGAATTTGAGTTATTCTATCCAAGAAAAAAGTGAGTGAAGTCGCTCAGTCATGTCCAACTCTTTGCGACCCCATGGACTGTAGCCTACCAGGCTCTGAGGAGCCTCTCAGTCCGTGGAATTTTCTGGGCAAGAGTACTGCAATGGGTTGCCATTTCCTTCTCCAGGGGATCTTCCCAACCCAGGGATTGAACCCGGGTCTCTCACATTGTGGGCAGAAGCTTTACTGTCTGAGCCACCAGGGAAGCCTTCAAGAAAAAAGGAAGTGCTGATATTTGTTCAAGTCTACTTCAGTGTCTTGCAGAGTTTTATTACTTTTATTACTTTTTATACTTAAACAATTTTATTGGGGTGTAATTGATATATAAATACTACACATATACAATTTGATGGGTTTGGACATGGATACATTCATGAAACCATCACCAAGGTAACAGATACATCCATTACCTTCAAAAGTTCCTTTGTGTCCCTTTTTGTGTATATGATAAGAATAATGAATATTCAAAAATATGTAAGAAAGTGCAGGGTAAAAAAAATTAATGAGGGGGACTGATTCTAGAAGATTTAAAACATAACATGAAGATTCTTTTATAACCCTAATGTAAATCAATAGATGGCTAAAGAAAATGTGGTATATACATATGATAGAACATTATTCAGCCTTAAGAAAAGAAAGAAAATCTTGCCATTTCTGACAATACAGATGAACCTGGAGAACATGATGCTATGTGAAATAAGCCAGACATAGAAGGACAAATACTGCATGATTCTACTTACATGAAGTATCTAAGAAACAGTCAAACTTAAAGAAGCACAGAATAGAACAGTAGTTACCAGGGGCGAGGGAGAGAAGAAAATGGGAGTTGTTCAATTGGTGTAAAGTTTCAGTTATGCAATGTCATTAGGTTCTAGAGATCTGGTATACATCATGCCTATAGTTAACAATGCTGTGCTGCATTCTTAAAAATTTGTTAAGAGATCTCATGTTAAGTGAGGTCACACACAAATAAATAAGACTCAAGGAAACTTCTGCTGTGAGTGCGTGTATGCTCAGTCATGTCCAACTCTTTGCAACCCTAAGAACTGTAGCCTGCCAGCTCCTCTGTCCATGGGATTCTCCAGGAAAAGAATACTGGAGTGGGTTGCCACTTCCTTCTCCAGGGGATCTTCCCCACCAAGAGTGTACCCGTGTCTCCTCCACTGCAGGTGGATTCTTTAGAGCCAACATGATGATTTTATGGGTGCCTGCATATATCCAAACTCACCAAACATATACATTAAAATACTTACAGTTTTCTTGTATATTAATTATAACCCAATTAAAATGTTTAAAAATAAGTTAAAATGAGAAAGTCCTATTCCTATCAGCTTCAAACCATCAGTTCTTTACAGTATTTGCAAAGTTTCCAAGAAGAGATGTTATTCAGGTTGCAAGAAACACAGGCCAAGAAAGAGAATGAGAGGTCAGGCTCGCAGACATAGATTTGGAAGTCATCCACAGATGGATGGTAACTAAAGTCACACATGCTGTTTCCTCAGATCCATAATCCATGATATTTAAGGGCCACTCCATAAGCCAAAATACCCATACAGTCAGCAAACCAAAGGAGGAAACACACTTCTGGATTCTATGAGTTCAAGATGTTCTTTCACCTTATAAAATCTGATCATTCCCACAGAAATTTTCCTTTTGGTCTAAAGCTTTCTTTACTAGGTATTAGCCTGAGGTAAAAATGTTTAGAAAGAGGAAGCACAGATGAAATATAGTTAGCTACTGTGTGATTTAAGAAATGGAAAAGAAAAATAAAACACTAGGGATTAATGTTCAGATAATAAAACAACTGTATAACTCTGTGTTATCTTTAACCTAAACTCTCCTCCTATAATTTCAAGGTAAAAGAGCTCCACTAGTACAGAATTTTTAATGATTCACTGGTGTGTAATTTAAGAATTTGGAGAGGGGTATTTTCAGTGATGAACTACTGCATTTGATGCTTTTAACTTGTCTTTTATCAATTACTAAATTTTAAAACTTTGTTAAAAAATCATAACATTTAACAGCAATTTTTCTTCTAAAGGAAAAAGAAAAAAGAAAGCTTTTGGAATTGAAAAGGAAATAACTCATTTCACTACTGGCACACATGTTTGAGCCTAAAAGGATACAAAATTTAAGAATTAATTTGCTTCAGATTCAGATGTTTTGAAAAGGAAGTTGCATTGATTAACTGCTTACCAAAAGATTATTTTGTAATAGATCTAAAAAAAAAAAAAGTCCATCTGTCCATAAGTTATTCATAACTTGTGAGACTAAGCATACTTTATAATTCAATTCTCACTCCAGAATAAAACAAGGTTGAAAGCTGTAAGTCTGGAATGTGACTAATTCTCAATGGGATAGAATAAATTGAGAAATTAACTTTCTAACTTGAATACTAGATAACTTTTCCTTTCTCAGCAGAAAATTACTTTGAGAAGATCAAAATACATATGGAAAGCATAGTTTAGTTGTTTGAGGTTCAGACATAAAGCCAGGAGACTCTGTCACTGATTTGCTATGCTTGAAGAGTGTTCCAACTGTATCCTGCCTCAGTCTGCAAATTTATCAAGTGGGAAATATAACACCAAACAGGGGCTAAATGGAAATCAGTGAGCTATTATTGGCCCTATACAGAATGCTGACCATCTTAAAAGTAGAACAAGACAAAGTGCAAGTACCCCTGGGGTGTTCATAATAAATTATATAATTCCATTTTATTATAATATATCTGTGTACATATTTGTATAAATTAACAAAGATTATAAACTGGCCTCATCAACTGTTTACAAAACACAGCACAATCAGAAGATTTTCTAATTTCTCTGTAAGAATAAAATCACCATTTGATAAGCAGAACTGGAGGACCCAGGGTGATCTGATCTGGGTATATTTCTGCCCCATCAATGTTTTCTTCTCCCGAGCAGCTTTACTATCCTGACACAGAAAACTCCAAAACCATTTTTTTCATCAGCGTATACAGATACTGGCATGGGGTAATAGGTTCCACTTGCCAAGCCCAAGCAGCATTTGGGATGATATGAAGCTGTAACTTTCCCCTAAGACAGAACCAATGACGGTTCATATTTGGTTGGATCTGCACCGTAGTTCAGACTTCCCAGGTGGTGGAGCGGTAAAGAACCTGTCTGCCGATGCAAGAGACCTAAGAGGTGCAGGTTTGATCCCTGGGTCAGGAAGACCCCCTGGGGGAGGGCATGGCAACTCACTCCAGTATTCTTGCCCAGGGAATCCCATGGACAGAAAAGCCTGGCAGGCTATAGTTCATAGGCTTGCAAAGAGCTGGAAATGACTGAAGTGATTTAGCATGGATACACACACCCTAGTTCATTTCAAAGGCTTTTTTTTTTTTTTAATTAAATTTCCAATTTATTTACATATAACTGTATGAACAAAGAATGAATATATTACTATTACTGCTCAGAATTTTGATTTGAGAACAATTCACATTCTTCAAGTGGATCAACATTTCACATTTTTTAGACAATCTGTCACCCCACCCCCAATCCATCACACCAGTGAACAGGAGAGGGCCTGCACTGTATATACTTTAATAAAATATCTGCTGCAAACAAAAATTTATCAAACTGAGATGTTTAGATCAATGTCATGTTGGTCAATTATAAGAAATATGACTTTTGAAAATTTCCTATTCTATTTATCAGAAGTTGAAGTGATACAGTAATCATATTTTAATCAAGGAATCAAAAAATAATCAAATTTTATTCTTAACTACTTTTATCAACTTTGTAAGGTTCTTCATCCATAGAGAAGACAGAACAAAGCAAGATAACTTTAATAGTCAGGGCTTTGTTCTCAAACTTAATGTATTAACAGAACTCTTCAGAGCTTCGTTTACTTATTTAACTCCTTTGTCCTAGATCAGATTGCCTAAATAAGTCAGTTCTGTCTGTTTCTCCTAACCTTCAACTAGTCGCAGGTCTTGCTACTATAATGCAAGAAAGATCAGATTCATTTCACAATCTTCTTAGAAGAGAGATAAGAGAAAGCTTTCACTCATGGAATCCCATAATGACCCGAGAATACTGTTTAGAAACTGGAGAACAGTTACATTTCTTTACCAAGTCACAGAGAAGCATTATATTAATGAATAATAATATTAGTTGATGTAGCCTAAATTGTATTCCCCCTTTCCCAAAATTATCTACAATCTAATCACTGGAAACTGTGAATGTTACTTTATTTGGGAAAAGGGTCTTTGCATTTGAGGAGATCATCATGGATTATCCCGTTACAAAAATCCAATGCTGAGTGTCCTTATAACAGAGAGACACAGAGAGGAGAAGGAGATGTAAAGATGAAGGCAGGGCCTGGAGTGATGTGACCATAAGCCAAAAAGAAGCCAAGGAATACTGACACCATAAACTAGAAAAGTCAAGGAGAGCTTCTTCCCAGGAAACTCCAAAGGGAGTAAGTAGGCCCTGCCAACGCTTTGATTCCTGACTTCTGACCTTCAGAGCTGTGAGATAATACATTTCTGTTGTTTTAAGCCACTCAATTTTTGGAAATTTGTAGCAGCAGTTATAGAAACAAACATAGTTAGCTAGAAAGATGTGCAAGACATCAAGATGACTTGTTTTTCTCCATCATGGCATGATTATAACAGGATAATTCCTGCTTGATACTTTTATTTAAATGAACTTTGTTGTTGTTTAGCTGCTAAGTCATGTCTGACTCTTCTGCAACCCCATGGACTGTAGCCTGCCAGGCTCCTCTGTCCATGGGATTTCCCAGGCAAGAATAATGGAGTGGGTTGCCATTTCCTTCTCCAGTGGATCTTCCCGACTAGGGATCGAACCCATGTCTCCTGGATTGTAGGTAGATTCTTTACTACTCAGCCACCTGGGAAGCCCCTATTTAGATACAAATTATGTATAATAAAATTTACTCATTTTAAAGGTACCATCAGAAACGTATGTTTCGACAAACGTATATACTAGCATAAGCACTGCCACAATCGAGAAACTGGATATTTCCATCATCTCAAAAGGTTCTCCTGTTCCCCTTCCCAGCCAATCCCATATCCTAATCCTGGCTGAAAACAAATTGATTTCTATTATCACAGATTAAGTATGTCTTTTCAAGAATTTCAAATAAAGGGAATGACACAGCATTATTTTGTGTCAAACCTGTTTTTTTACTCAACATGATGCTCCTAAGATCTACCCATGTTGTTTCCTGCATTAGCAGTTTGTTTCTTTGTATTAATGAACAGTACTTCACTTGAGTGCATATGTCATGTTTATCTACTCATCTGTTGAAGGACATTTTCTCTTTCAGACTTTTCACAGCTCAGCATAGTACAGTATTTTACCAGGAAAAATGCAGACACATTAAACAGAAAATTTCACAAGAAAATGAAGAACAATAAGGAGTCCCAGATTTCTGAGGAGTCTCATATTCTTAAAGCTGTTGTTATGGGAGAAGTAATTACAATCTATGGGCATAAACTAATAAGGAAGAATATCAGAACATGAAAACTAGGATGTGGGGTTTGCCTAAGATGTATGTGCTTGGATGCTCTGTCATTATCATGACAATTTTGAAGTACTTATCTACATTTGAAACTGAGGTAAATGGTGTAAAAAACAGAAATGACTTTTTTATGGCCTATCACCAAGACAAACAACACGGACAACTGACAAAATAACTAGCTAGTGAATAAACTAATATAGGAACAGAAAAAGTACGATGAGATGATAATAGGAAGCTCACATCAAATGCACTGACTAGACCACCTATGCTGCTGCTAAGTCACTTCAGTCGTGTCCGACTCTGTGCGACCCCATAGACGGCAGCCCACCAGGCTCCCCCGTCCCTGGGATTCTATAGAAGAGAGCTAAAACTCTCATTGATTTAGATGACTAGAGCAGAGAAAAATCATAATCTCTCTTCTAGGTAATGTGGGAAAAGCTTATAAGTAGGAAATCCTTCATTCTTCATATGATCACTACTTTTTCATCTTAATTCACTATCTGATATAGCACCAATATTTAAGACTCATCATCTTAAACAAGACTGCTCACTCCTACCCTCCAAAACTGTTTTATAAAGGAAAATAAGGAGAACACTCTTATTGCTTTCTCATGGACCCTCCACTAGGGTACTTAGCCACTAGGACCCTCTGCCCCTACTTTACTCATATGCTTGCGATTCATATCAATGTCTTTTCGCACATGGTATTTTCTCTGCACTTCTAGTTGGCCCACTTGGATAATACTTAACTATCCTTAAAAATTCAATACAAGCATTATTTTCTTAGTAAAAATTTTCTGGATTCTCCTGATTGCAAGAACTCTGCCTATCAAGACAACTTGCATATACCCCTCGTAAGTACTTTTCAAAAAATGGTATTTTGTAATTGTTTGTTACAACTCTGCTTACTAACTAGCAATCTCTTTAAAGACTAGGACATTATATTTTCATCTCAGACACACTAGCACCTACCCCAGTCTCTGAAATATATATGTACTTAATGAAGAAGTATAGAATAATCCTTGAGTAGACTAATCATAATTTACATCATAATTAGTCATCATGCTGCTGCTGCTGCTGCTGCTAAGTTGCTTCAGTCGTGTCCAACTCTGTGAGACCCCATAGATGGCAGCCCACCAGGCTCCCCTGTCCCTGGGATTCTCCAGGCAAGAACACTGGAGTGGGTTGCCATTTCCTTCTCCAATGCATGAAAGTGAAAAGTGAAAGTGAAGTCGCTCAGTTGTGTCCGACCCTACCAGGCTCCTCCGTCCATGGGATTTTCCAGGCAAGAGTCATCATAGAAAGGCTATACTCCACAGGCAAGGCTTATTGATAACAATATCCAATAAGCCTCACAGATGGTGCTAGTGGTAAGGAAACTGCCTGCCAATGCAGGAGTTGTAAGAGACGAAGGTTTCGGGAAGATCCCTGGAGTAGGAAATGGCAAACCACTCCAGTATTCTTGCCTGGAGAATCCCATGGACAGAGGAGCCTGGTGGCCTACAGTCCATGGGGTCGCAGAGAGTCAGACCTAACTAAAGCGATTAAGCACGCATGCACAGTAGCTATAATAATAACACTATTACCACTACTGCTACTAATAGGAACACTTAGATAATTTGTATCATATCAAGTACAATATCTATATACTATACCAAATGCTATTATAAATAATTCACATCTGTTCATTAATTCTTCCCACTGTCCTAGAAGGTAAGAAAATCGAAGTATAGAGGCACTCAAGGAAGTGAGTAAATGGTACAGCTGACTCAGATCCAGCTGGTTGATCTTACAGTCCATGTCCTTAACCACCACACTATACTGCTTCTCTGTTTAACAGCATGGATGGAGAAATCAAAAGAGAGTTTGAGCTCCAGGTAATGATATAATAACTGAGGTTTAGAGCAGGTACTTAATCCTTGAAATGCAGTAGACATTTGTTGTTCCCCTTCCTGGTAACCTGCCCGTTTCTTCTAACGATAACTTAAAATTTTCATTTTAGTTTCTAACCCTCTCCTACACTCTTCAGCTCACATTTCTGCCTTTAGCAGAGGAAACATGAATCAGGCCTTTGACAATTGTTTTCTTCTGGCTGTAATAATTGTTCTGATTGAAAATCTCAGGTCTTACATAGCAACCAATAACAATGGCTTGCTCCTTTCTGGAAGACTGAGAGGATATGAAATTAAGAGAGATGACCATTTTGCCATCATTAGGGGAGAATCTAGAAGTCTTACAACTTATTAGCTTTATGATCAAGGGAAAATTACTTAACTTCTAGGATCCCTCATAGGAGCCTAACTTTCCTCCTACATCAAAAGGAAGTAATATTAGTAAACTACATCATAGAGCTCCTATAAGAAAAAGATAACCATTATAGAGTGCTTAGGATAATGTCTAGTAAAAAGTATTGCAATGTTGTTACCATCACCATTATTATTTTTGTCTAGTCCTGCTCAGTACTCTTGCCTGGAAAATCCCATGGACGGAGGAGCCTGGTGGGCTGCAGTCCATGGGGTTGCTAAGAGTTGGACACAACTGAGCGACTTCACTTTCATGCATTGGAGAAGGAAATGGCAACCCACTCCAGTGTTCTTGCCTGGAGAATCCCAGGGTTGGGGGAGCCTGGTGAGCTGCCCCCTACAAGTCAGACATGACTGAAGCAACTTAGCAGCAGCAGCAGCCCCTCTGAGGAGAAGGCAATGGCACCCTACTCCAGTACTCTTGCCTGGAAAATCCCATGGACAGAGGAGCCTGGTAAGCTGCAGTCCATGGGGTCGCTAAGAGTCGGACACGACTGAGCAACTTCACTTTCACTTTTCACTTTCATGCACTGGAGAAGGAAATGGCAACCCACTCCAGTGTTCTTGCCTGGAGAATCCCAGGGATGGGGGAGCCTAGTGGGCTGCCATCCATGGGGTCACACAGAGTCGGACGTGACTAAAGCGACTTAGCAGCAGCAGCAGCAGCAGCAGCAGCCCCATTGAGGTCCTGAATAACTTAGGATACAGAAATCATTTAATTTAAACTTTGCATTTGTAAATTATTAAAATAGGTGGCTGAGGAGGCCAAGATGGAATTAAAAACTCGTAAACTCTATACATATATTCTTTTGCAGTATATGCAGTTCTCATTTCCCCACTGCAATTATCTTACAACAGAACTCATTTTGACATGAGTTATACCAAAAGATTTTTGTCATAAAGAAACCAATTTTGCTTGCTGCTTTGTGTGACAAAGTGGAAAGACAGGGTTCTCTGGTTTCCAGTTTGATAAAAATGCCAGGAAACAAAGAAATCCTCACAGAGCCATCAAGATAGGTTGATAACTAATGGACAGGACTCACTGAACTTGGAAATTTAGAATCGCTCATTCTCTCAAAAAACTGTGTTTTTTGAACAGCACCCCTCATAAAGAGATTCTGGAGTATTAAAGGCTTACTTGCTCTAAGAAAGGCTACAGTAAGAACAGGACTTTTAGAAGCACAGTTCACTATTTATGCTACACTGTGACTTCAGCAGACATTTCATATTCTGTAAACCTTAGATTACTCACCAACTAGGACTAATAACCTTAAAGTGAAAAGTAAAAGTGTTAGTTGCTCAGTTGTGTCCGACTTTTTGTGACTCCATGGACGGTAGCCCACCAGGCTCCTCTGTCCATGGAATTCTTCAGGCAAGAATACTGGAGTGGGTAGCCATTCCCTTCTCAAGGGATCTTACCAACCCAGGGATTAAACCTGGGTCTCCTGCATTGCAGATGGATTCTTTTCTATCTGAGCTACCAGAAAAGCCCCAATAACTTGAAAATTACCTATAAAAAGTATATAGCAAAATAACTAGAATCTAGTATATATTTAAT
The DNA here is from genome assembly GCF_027580195.1 of Bos mutus. Taxonomy (NCBI): domain Eukaryota; kingdom Metazoa; phylum Chordata; class Mammalia; order Artiodactyla; family Bovidae; genus Bos; species Bos mutus. The sequence goes on along the minus strand of NC_091622.1, from coordinate 18,910,157 downwards.
AAATACTGTATCCCTTTCTTTTTTTGTATCTCTTTTGTTTATGAATGACATGATTGTTTTAAATTTAAAATTGTCCCACTTAAGAATGTCCTAAAGCTCCTTTTAATGCTACCAACATTAACTTATTCAACTCTTTATATATATCATTCCCTCAGTATGTATCAAGGGTTAGGGTTAAGGTGTTAAGCATTAACATATCCTAATAGAAATGCAGAGAATGCTCAGTTAGACTCCTAATAATTTGCCTATAAATTAATTTTTGCCTATTAATTAAAAATTAAAGACAATTTTTACAGGCTAACATTTAAGGGAGGAAAGGAAACGTTATAACTACCATACCACTGACCATCATCATAATTACTGTCTATCAGTCAGTGTCTGTTAATAAATCTTTTGATTGATTTTTTCGACACACCATCTGCTTTTGACAACACAGACGATCATCATTTCTGTGCTAAACTATACAACATAAACATTACCTCAAGACTTTTAACATTTCTCAAAAAGCCTTTAAGCAAATATATTAATAAGATTAAGAATTAGCAAAAATAGTCCACTCTGTCAGGGCAAAAATCTGTTTTGAGAGAAAAAGACAAAGAGTGAGGGATAGTCCTCCCCTTCTTAACCTGAACAGATTTTATGTGAACTAGATGTATGCCTGCTGACATTGTACAGAGTGGTCCTTTTACATACTGATGACATGACCCTCCATCCAGAAATAGCTTCAAGAAATTTTGGCCAATCATTGTTTGAAAGAACTTCTAACCTTCAATTATGCCAAAACTGAAATCGTTTTGGAGAGTCTAGGTGACATCCAGATGAATAATTTTAAAGAACGCCTTTCGACAAGTTAACTCTTCTAGGTATCTGGGGATAGTTTTGTTATTTTGACAAGATCACCCTTGCAGACTTGCTCAAATTTTAAAATTTTATGAGGGACGCATTTGGCTTATTCTATGAGCGAGAAGGACATTTGACAGCTTCCACTCTCAAATCTGGTTTCAAACAAAGATAATTTCTCCCATGTTTTATTTTGCTGTCCACTGGGGCTCAAATCAAGTATGTATTCAAAAAATTGATCAGATCCCAGCTTGCTCTCTCAGAATAGTTCTGACCCTCCTAGCAATTATGATAACAACCCATATTCACAAAGAAATAAGATCACCCTCCATTCAGTCACAAATAACTGTCCTTTCTTAAAACATTAAGGAAGTATCTTCAAACACACTGGCTATCTCAGTTTTCCAACTGTCTCATCTCAGATAATCACTAGACAGAAACTAGCATGTCAATTTTGTCTTTGCTGCAGCATAAGTGCCCAGTTTGGTGATTTCTGGCACCCTGTCTATCTAAAATAGTTTCACCGAAGTTCTAGGGACTATAAGCTGGTGAATCTATCCTAGACCTTAATATTATTCAAAGACTGCATTAAAAAATCACTTTCTACCTCATTGGATTCCTTAATCTTCCAAAAGGAAGATTTAATTGAAAACACTTAAGAAAAAAGTTAGAGGCTAAACAGTTTGGGTAAGTAATTGCTAAGCAAGCAACATATTCGAACATCTTATTGCTGATATCTTCATATCAGCTTTCTTTCCTATGACCTTACTAAACTCCTTGTTAATTCAAAGAGTAGTTTTTTTTTTTTTAACTCCTTAGGATTTGCACATAAAGAACTATATCATCATTAAGTAGAAATGTTTTCAACTTTTTCTTCCCTTTTTATCCTTCCTCTGCTTCATTTTTCTTACAATTTTCATGCCTTGTGTTTTTCTTGACCTATTTCATGTTTGTATTTTTATATATTATTCCTTTGCTGCTTGCATTTTTACACACGAGGTAGCAGAACAAGGAAGATAAAACAATTTTGTAATAAATGTAATCACAACAAAACCTAAGATACTGTGGAATATACTTAACAAAAGAACAAGAAATCTACATTATAAACTATAAAATATTGCTCAGAAAAATTAAAGAAGACTTAAAAATTTGGATAGAAACAACATGTTCATTTATTGGAAGACAATATTGTTAAGACGTCAGTTGTTCCCAAATTGGTCTGTAGATGCAGTGCAATCCCAATCAGAATACCAACAGACATTTTCAGAAACTGAGACGCTTATTATAAAATATATCTGGAAATGCAAACAACCAAAGATATTTAAAGCAATCTTGAAACAAAAGAACAAAGTTTGGAAACTTTTATTTCCTGACTCAAGATTTACTATAAAGTTAGCATAATTAAGACAGTATGGCGCTGGCATAAGGATAGAAAAAGAGATAAATGAAACAAAACAGAAGGCCAGAAACAGACCTACAGTTACATGGCCATTTAATTTTCAATAAAAACACTAAAGCAATTCAATGGGACAAGTAAAATCTTTTAAACAAATAGAGTTGGAACAACTGTACATCCATATGGCAAAAAGTGAACTTGAACATCATATACAAATATTAAATTGAGAAAGATCAAAGATCCACCATAAAATCTAAAACTATAATGCTTCTAAGGAGAAAACATATGAGAATATCTTTATGACTTGGGAAGAGGTAAAGGTTTCTCAAAAGACAATAACCATGAAAGGAAAAATCAATACACTAGACTTCATTATAAATAATAACTCTGTTTATTAAGATACACCTTAAGAATAGGCAAGTCATACTGGCAGAAAACACCTGCAAAAAATATCTAGCAAAGCATGTTTATGGAGACTATAGAGAATGTACAAAGAATGACTATGAATCAGTAATAAAAAGGCAAATAACCCATGTAAAAACGTGATCCCTCAAATTGAACAGATATGTATGTCATGATATGATTGCTAAGTAAGTACACAAAAAAGCACTCGACATTACACAAAAAAGCACTCGACATCTTTAGTCATCATGGAAATGCAAATTAAACTTACAGTGAGATACCACTTTATACTCACTACAATGACTAATGAATGAAACATTAACTGCTGACAAGGATATGGAGGAACTAGAGCCCTCATACACTGTAAGCAGAAATGTAAAAGGTACAAAACTTTGGAAAAAGGTCTGGTGGTTTCTAATAGTATTAATTATATACTTATATAAATACATACACAGACACATATGCTTATACATATATACGCCATCAATTCTACTGCTAGATATATACCCAGAGATATGAAAACATTTGCCCACAAACAGAAAAAAGATTTATGAGAACATTCACAGCAACTTGTTATAATAGCCAAAAACCTGGAAATTTCCCAGGAGTTCATAAAGGGATAATTGCTAAATGCATATTGATAAAATATAATGCATCACAACAATAAAAAAAGGAATAAGATAAGTACATGAAACCATTTAGATGCCTTTTAGAAACATTTGGGTAAAAGAAAGAATCTTTACAGAAAAAAGTCTATACTGTATAATTCTAATTATATAAGTGCTGAAATAAGCAAAACTAATCTTAGGGGGAAAATTCAGAAAAGTGGTTGCCTCTGGGAGGTAAGGGTAGGGTGAACTGCAAAGATTTACTGGGAAGGGACACTAGGAAATTTTCTAGGGAGATGGTAGTGACCTAATCTTGATGTGTATTGGGGCTACAGAGATGCATTTATTGTTCAAAATCCATCAAACGATACACAAGTTTTCATACTTCACTGAACATAAATTTTACCTAAAAAGATATCATAAATACATACTGAATTATACCCAATGATATATATGCTGAAAGAGTTAGGGTTAAAGTTCACTGATAGTGTAACCGACTTTGAAACACATCAAAATAACAGAATGAGTTGATGAGCAGGTAGTGTGATGGGCAGTTATATGATAAGGAAAAAGATGGAAAAATGTTAATTGTAGGATATAGGTATATTGTACAATTCTTTCAACTTTGCTATGTTTTAAATTTTTTAATAAAAAATATTAACCAGGAAAAAATTTAAGGTGATATATATAGACAAAGATATATATATCATATATATACAGATAAAGACATTTTCAGGTGACTGAAATCTGTAAGAATTTGCCTATATCAGACTTGAACTAAAAGAAATTTTAAAGGAAGTTTTTCAGACTGAAGAAAAATGATACCAGATGGAAACCTGGATCAAAAGAAAGGATTAAGAGTTCAGGAAATGGTAAACATGTGGTTAAATGCAAAAGAATTTTTTTCCTCATTTCTCAAGGTCTTTAATATAGACTGTAAAATGTATGACAACAATACCAAAGGGTAGGAGGATGGTGAATAGAAGTATATCGTTATAAGATTCTGACATTATATATGAACTGGCATAATATTAATTCATGGAAGACTATGATAAATTAAGGATGTATATTATAACCACTACCACAGTCATTTTAAAAAAATAGTAAAAAAAAAAAAAAGATAAAAATCAGACAATAAAAAGTACCCTCTGAGCTTCTTACATACTTATTGCAAGTACTTATTTGTGTTCTTTTATGTGTTGACATCTTATAATTTATCAACTCAGCAGTTTCTGCTTTTCAAACATTCCTAATAGGAAATTGGACTGGTTAATTTAATTACTATCTGCTCCTTCTTTTGCTTTTCATGGGTACAGATAATACCACAGAATAAAATTCAAGGTGTTCCCTTAAAGTCAGTGTAACTCCTATCTGAGTTAGTTTACTGAAATGTCCTCACTCACTGAAGGAATTAATTTGCTTAATAAGAGGCAAAACAATCAGTAAATGGAAAAAATGCTGTGACAGTTGACCACTGAGGCTATACAGATTTTTTTAAAGCATAAAGTTTTCATAGGTGAAAATAATTTCCAACACAGATGGGTCCGATCATTCTCAGATCATTCTATTATTAAAACAAAAAACAATTTTTTACAAGTATATAATTCCCACCACACTAGTAAAATTAGAAAAGCCAGATATTTCACCTTTTCTTTCCAATGTGTTAAATAAGTGAATGACTCTTAAAAGTTAAAAAGAAAAACCAGTACTTTTCCCTTCTTTTCAACATGACCCCCATTCATTTAAATCAGATAAACCATAAAGTTTCTGCCAGCAATAACTTAAGATTCTTAGACCAGCTATTGTAAACTGGCTGCCCATTGGCCAAATTTAGCTCATTACTTTGTTTTGCTTGGGTCACGGTGTTTTAAAACTTTTTAACTAGTTGAAAATGTTAAGAAATTCAGAGGTTCTCATATAAGAATCTAGAATCTAAGTCCTTTAGAAAATCTGAAAGAGACGGTAACACCAGGACACATTCTCACAAGGCAACATGAGGCTGCAGCTCCCGAATGAAGATTAGCTGCCTCTTTTCAATGTTACCTGCTTTCCAGTTTAACCCAGTTTCAGTTCGGTATACTTTACTCACTTAAATTACCTGCCTAACCCCACTCCAGTACTCTTGCCTGGCAAACCCACGGGCAGAGGAGCCTGGTAGGTTGCAGTCCATGGGGTCGCTAGGAATCGGACACGACTGAGCGACTTCGCTTTCACTTTTCACTTTCATGCGTTGGAGAAGGAAATGGCAACCCACTCCAGTGTTCTTGCCTGGAGAATCCCAGGGACGGGGGAGCCTGGTGGGCTGCTGTTTATGGGGTCGCACAGAGTCGGACATGACTGAAGCGACTTAGCAGCAGCAACCTCAAATGAGTTTATAATCTCTATTACAAATATTCCCCATCCCAAATCCAGTCTTCTCTTTCTTCCTTACTCTAGTTCCTTACTCTTGTGCACTCAATCATGCTTTCTATCAAAATAGCATGTACCTATTACTTCACTAAAACTTTCAATTGAAGATGTATTTGGCCTAAAAAATAAAAAAGTGTTTCAGAAAACGAAGATCATGGCATCTGGTCCCATCACTTCATGGCAAATAGATGGGGAAACAGTGTCAGACTTTATTTTTTGGGGCTCCAAAATCACTGCAGATGGTGACTGCAGCCATGAAATTAAAAGACGCTTACTCCTTGGAAGAAAAGTTATGACCAACCTAGATAGCATATTCAAAAGCAGAGACATTACTTTGCCAACAAAGGTCCATCTAGTCAAAGCTATGGTTTTTCCAGTGGTCATGTATGGATGTGAGAGTTGGACTGTGAAGAAGGCTGAGCACTGAAGAATTGATGCTTTTGAACTGTGGTGTTGGAGAAGACTCTTGAGAGTCCCTTGGACTGCAAGGAGATCCAACCAGTCCATTCTGAAGGAGATCAGTCCTGGGTGTGCTTTGGAAGGAATGATGCTAAGGCTGAAACTCCAGTACTTTGGCCACCTCATGTGAAGAGTTGACTCATTGGAAAAGACTCTGATGCTGGGAGGGATTGGGGGCAGGAGGAAAAGGGGATGACAGAGGATGAAATGGCTGGATGGCATCACTGACTCGATGGACGTGAGTCTGAGTGAACTCCAGGAGTTGGTGATGGACAGGGAGGCCTGGTGTGCTGCGATTCATGGGGTCACAAAGAGTCGGACACAACTGAGTGACTGAACTGAACTGAATGGAAAACAACAGGTCAGCACTCTATATCAACATATTTATACGGTCTCTGGCCAGTCTTTTTGTACATAGACACTGAAGTAGCTCCCTCTCCACAAAAGGAATTTTATATTAACAACAAAGGGTTTACTTTACTCTTGACTATAATTCTGGAAAATGGCATATAAGACAGTTTGAATTTAAACCTTATTAAAGGTTGATTTTTTTCCTTAAGATAACTGACAACTTGAATGACTCAGAAAAAATTCTTTTGACAATAATACAGAAGTTAAACATGCTTCTAATTGTTGAAAGGATTATTGCTTAATTAATTAATTAATCATTTTATTTTTTAGCCATGCCACACAGCTTGTGGGATCTTCCTTCCCTGACCAGGGATAGAACCTGGGCCCACAGCAGTGAAAGCACAGAGTTCTAACTACTGGACTGCCATGGAATCCCCTCATTTATCTTTTCAGAAATTGAGGTATAATTAAGAATATGGAATTCAGATACAAGTGTGGCGGGAAAACTTTGGTAATTATGTGTTTAAAGAATGTAGTATGCAGAATCCTCCCAAGAGTCTTGTCACCAGGGTTTTAATTCAACCACCAGTCTAGATGCAGCTGGAAAGGGTCTTTGCAGATGGAATTATGTTGCTAATCAGCTAATTTTATATAGGGAGAGTACCCCAAATTTTCCAGGTGGGCCACAGTAATCACATGAATCCTTAAAGTAGAAAAGCAGAGCAGAAAAGTCAGAGAGGGTGGCTGAAGAGGTCAGAGATTCAAAGCCTCAGAAGAAGTGGGCCTGCTGCTACTAGCTTTGAAAATGATGGAATGGGGCCACGAGCCAGGGCATGGTGGTAGCCTCTAGAAGCTAAAAGCAACTCCTGGCCAACAGCCAGAAAGGAAACAGGGATCTCAGTCCTACATCTGTGTGAAACTAAATACCACCACCAACGGGAATAAGCTTGGAAATGGATTCTTCCTTAGGGCCTCTAGAGGAAATAACCTGTGTCAACACTTTGATTTTGCCTTTGCCAGACCTGAAGCAGAGAATCCACCCAAACCCAACAGACTTTTGATCTACAGAACCATGAGGTAATGAATTTGTGTTGTTTTAAGCTGCTATGTTTGTGGCAATGTGTTTCAGTAACAAAGGAGAGCTAATATTTTGTTGATGGGTGAAAAAAAGTGTACACAACCCTAACTGAACAAGACCAGCAATCGCTGTTCTGTAGTCACAACATATTTCCTGAATTACTGGAGTAGCTATAAAATCTACTTTAATACTTCCTCACAAAGGAATCTCTCATCAATCTCAAATCTTGCACATTCTCCCAAAGGTGCCTATTTTCCTAGGGCTTTGGGGAATTATGCTCTTGGAAAACTTAACTGATAAGTTTTGCCCATTTGAGGCCTTGAATCACTGAAGCTTGTCTAAATAGCTTGTGCAAACAATGTGATTTATGTTGAACACCTGCTTTCCTTCTGGGGGGGTCTGGAGCATCATTAACTGCAATCAGTCACACAGGTGTTAGGTACCTCTGTGACCAACCACCAATAAAATTCCTCCTAGGCTCAGACAAGTTTCTCTAATAGGCAATAGTTTGCACATATTGTCACATTTTTTTCGTTGGAGAAATTAAGTACATCTTCTACAACTCTCCTGGGAGAGAAACTCGGGAAAGCTTTGGGCCTGGTTTCCACCATTATCTTGCCCTACAGTTTTCTCTTTGTTGGATTTCGCTTTGTACTGCTTTGCTGCAGTGAGTATAATGAAACCATGAGTAAAATAACATCTGAGTTCTGTGAGTGCTTCTATTGAATCACTGAAGCTGGGCACTGGTGACCCCGGACACATCACAGTTCCCACCATCTCAGCCAAAATGACTTACTAATACAAAAGAGAATGCCAAATGACACTTGCTATAAAATTAAAATTTTTTTCTCAAATTTTTACTAACCAAATTGTGGTAGACAGGATTCTAACATGGTTCCCCAAATGCAAACTTTCTGATGTCCACCTGGCATAATCCCCAAGATGATGAATAGGATAGATTTTACTTTAATGATCATGTTATATTCTATGGTATAGCTGAACTCATCACAGGAGCCCTTGAAATCTGGATCTAGAGGTTAGAGATATAGGAATGGTGGCAGCCTCTAGAAGCTAAGATGGCTGTTTAGGCCAACAGCCAGCAAGGAAACAGGGATCTCAGTCCTACAAGTGTGTGGAACCAAATTCTACCAACAATGGGAATAAGCCAGCAATGAGCAAGATGTGATATGAGGGATATTCTCCATTGCTGGCTTTGGAGATGGAGACAGCCACATGATAAGGAATGAAGATGACTTTTAGAAGCTGAGAGAGCCCCTCACTGATAGTAATCAAGGAAAATGGGGAAATCAGTCCTACAATTGCAAGGAACTGAATTCTGCCAACAACCTGCATGAGCTTAGAAGTGAATTCTCCAGAGTCATGAGAAAGGAAATCGACAGTTTGTCTCCTTTAATCATTCCAAAAAAAAAAAATTTAGTCACTCAGTCATGTCTGACCCTTTATGACCACAGTCACCTGCCAGGCTCCTCTGTCCATGGAATTCTCCATGCAAGAATACAGGAATGGGTAGTCATTCCCTTCTCCAGGAGATCGTCCTGACCCAGGGATCAAACTTGCATCTCATGTCTTGTCTCCTGCATTGCAGGCAGATTCTTTACCAGTAGCACCACCTGGGAAGCCCTCCATTTTTAAAGAAAACAAACAAACAAAAATCTTGGAAATAAATGTATTTCCAATAAAAGAATAAGTTGCTAAGATACATTTATATCTTACTTTCACCAAAACTCATTTGTTTGGGAAACAGAATTATGACACATGATTAAAAGGATGATAATCGGGAACTGGAATTCAACTGCATGACTAAACTATTAGTTCATTCAACAGTTAATTTTTAACACATTAATTATACATAAACTCTTATGCTAACAACTTTGGAAGACAGAAAATTTAAAAATACTGTATGCATGTTAAAATGTACGGTTAATTAAAGGAAAGGAAGCTGCTGCTGCTGCTAAGTTGCTTCAGTCGTGTCCGACTCTGTGCGACCCCATAGACGGCAGCCCACCAGGCTCTGCCATCCCTGGGATTCTCCAGGCAGGAACACTGGAGTGGGTTGCCACTGCCTTCTCCATTGCGTGAAAGTGAAAAGTGAAAGTAAAGTCGCTCAGTCGCGTCCAACTCGTAGCAACCCCATGGACTGCAGCCTACCAGGCTCCTCCATCCATGGGATTTTCTAGGCAAGAGTACTGGAGTGGCTTGCCATTGCCTTCTCTGGAAAGGAAGCTATACCTTCCTTAATTAAATAACTGCAGGAAAATAATTATAAGCTAGAAGGGGAAAGGTACCTTACAATTAGAGATACACTGTAAAGAAGGAACTTGGAGAAAATATAGTTTTTGCTTTGGTTCAGTGATAAGGTATAGAAGGGGACAGAGGTAAGTGAATTACTTGAAGAAGTGTTATGTACATTGTGCCAAAGACTAGAGATATACCACTGGGCAAAAACACAGCTTGGTATTCTTGGTACACTTCAATTCTGTGGCACTCAATCTCTTCAATCATATATTGGCAACAGTAAAAACTACTTGAAAAACTCAGACACTCTTTGGAAATAATTTAGAGTCTGAAGGCAAATCCAATGGCTATAAAATGCATTTTGTTCACACACACACAAACACACATACACAGAGCCACCAGATGTTTTTAGCAGAAATGCAAATGGCAATCCACTCCCATATTCCTGTTGGGGAATCCCATAGACAGAGGAGCCTGGCAAGCAAAAGTCCATAGGGTCTCAAGGAGTTGGCACAACTGAAGCAACTTAGCATGCACTGATCTTTAACAATACTCTTATAGCAGTAGAAAGTAGAAGTAACTGGAGTGTGGAAAAACTAAAGGCAGTATGAGCAGTTAAGAGAATGTTGCAACGCAATAGTCAAACTCTTTGTTAATAAAGGCCTAACTAAAGAATGTAGAGGACAGCAGAATATCACCAAGGGTGTATGAACAATACTCAGTGACAAACGGTATAAATAGTACAAAAGAGAGAGAAAGTAAAAGATAGCTGCAAGATGCCATGCCTGAGTGAAAAGCATCTTTTTGGGGCATTATTTTCTGCCTTTAGGGCTTCCCTGGTGGCTCAGATGGTAAAGAATCTGTTTGCAGTGCAGGAGACCTGGGTTCGATTCAGGGGTTGCGAAGATCCCCTGAAGGAGGGTATGGCAACCCACCCATTCCACTATTCTTGCCCGGAGAATCTGTCTTTAAACAAAACAAGTAAACCTAGAAGAAAAATAAATATCAATTACATAAATCTCTAAGTTACTTGACTCTACTGTAATTTCTAATGCATTCTGAAACTAGGGCCCTTGAAGGCAAAAAATGTGTACAAAAGTCTTAACTTCTACTCTCAGGTTATATTCTAAAATAAGAGTATCTACTACCTATTTCTGATGACAGTGACCTGTGGCTCATTATCCATCTGTGGAACATACTCTAGAATGTGTTCAAAAAACCTTTGGAATATCTAAATCAGTGAGTGAGCAGTCTTTTAATAGGGGCAAATAAAACTTACTCATTGAGTAAGTCAGATCATGTTTTCCATCAAGCTAGTGAACAACTGCAGACACAGCCTGCTTCCCATCAAAGTTTCACATATAACCTCTGCAATGCTGATGTTTCTCTGGTAAATTTTCAAAACCATAACCCTAAAAACATATGACAAACTACCTTTTATTAAAGAAATATGCCTGCACTACTCACCCTGCCTTCACTTGAAAATTTGAGGACAATGCAGGAACTTTACCTCCAGTGCCAAAACTCTGCTGAATATCTGTCTATGAACTCTACTTGCTGGCACTTTTATAGATTAAGAAAAAGTACATGCTCTATCGGGAAATACTTTCCAAATAACACCTAGACTTAAAAGGCAAGCCATTTTCCTCATGCTTACTTTAATGGGAGTGACAAAGGTGTTATCTCTTTTTAAATATTCTCTGGAAAATATTTTAGAAATGAGATACAGTTTAAGATTTTCCACTTTTCGGTATCTTGAATCTGGCTTTAGGGTAGCAATTAAATAGATTCACAGGCACCAGATATGAGATGACTTCAAACAAATCTTTCAAACACTATTTTTTTTTTCCTTGAAATGTACTGGTTATAGGAGTTTAATTGAATTCCATGCTTCTATGTTTCCAGAAAATAATTTTGATCATTTAACTGAAACTGGAGAGAATACTGGAGAGAGAGAACTCTGGCACAAGTAACATATAAAAACCACTGAAAAGAGAGCAGCAAACTCTAAAAATTAATTCCTTAGATTCAAGCTTGAATAGATTCTAAAGAAAATGGTGAGTTTCCTCTTTCAAGCCAAGTTAGCAAACTAACCCCACAAATAACATTAATTCATAAAAGACTGACTCATTAATTAGTTCCAGGTCATAGTACAAAATTATTATCTTTGGTTTGGATAACATGAATTCTTGAAAGCATTTTATGGCTATTAAAATTATAAAAAGAACACAATTTTCTAGTGAGATCTGAAAACTCCAGATAGTCTTAAATTACAATACAGTTGTGGTACAAATTACTATCATAATGTTTTAGTACACATATTGCTTTAAAGATACTAAATTTATTGTGAAAAAAATTAGTGAGTAAATTGACACCAGACTCTTACTTACTTAAGTTTCTAGTTTTCATTAGTCTATTCCTTGAACCAATGATTTTACAGAAGATGCAAAATTTTCTTTAAAATATAAATCCAGTAAGATCGATGCCTTAAATGATGCTTAAGTTTGGATAATTAACTGCAAATAGCTTGGTCTACAAGGAGATCCAACCAGTCCATCCTAAAGGAGATCAGTCCTGGGTGTTCATTGGAAGGACTGATGCTGAAGCTGAAACTCCAATACTTTGGCCACCTCATGCGAAGAACTGACTCATTGGAAAAGACCCTGATGCTGGCAGGGATTGGGGGCAGGAGGAGAAGGGGACGGCAGAGGATGAGATGGCTGGATGGCATCACTGACTCGATGGACGTGAGTCTGAGTGAACTCCGGGGGTTGGTGATGGACAGGGAGGCCTGGTGTGCTGCGATTCATGGGGTCGCAAAGAGTCAGACACGACTGACCGACTGAACTGAACTGAGCTACCAGACAAGTGGACACTTACAGTTTTGCAACAGAGACAGATGGACAAGTAAAAATCATGGGTCTCAAATAGCAAACCCATCTAAATAGATTTCCTGTTTACTTTTCATCAGCCTTTCTTACAGGTGCAGGATGCTTACTTTTGGCAGTTAAGGGAAAGAACTGATTTATAAGCCATAAGAACATCTTCTTACTTTCCACAAACAAGTTATAGAATTAATTAAAATTGTAGCACATCAACTCTGCACATGAAACAGCTCTGTTACTGGAGACAAAATTAATGCAAATATGTGGAAAGTCAAATAGTTTACAACAAAGATAATTTAGATGGATAGATCAGATAACAGCTTGGAACTGAGCCCGACAGAAGCATTTTTACTCAAAGGTGGCAAGTGCTGAATGTTATATTCCAAAACAAGCAAGGGAAATACTGAATTTTAATCTAGTGCCAAAACGATTTTAAAAAGTACTTTACATAAATGTTTAAACATATCTTACTTGAAGAAATTACAAAGACCTGTAAGACTATCAAGGACTCTTTTAAATAAATGAGAAAGACTATGTAAATGGCATGAAAGACAATATGAAATTTGCATTTAATCCTATTGATGTTCCACTAACTATTCAAAGAATATGCATCCACCTATAACATTTCATCCTCATGAAGACATATACAAAGGCATTAAAGAAAGGTGGCCTCTTTATACCTGTACACTGTTGAGACTAATGGTGTTTAACACTATGAGATTTATTATCTCTAAAACAAGGATAAACAATGACAGGAACAGAAAAGTAAAACTTTTCATGAGCTAATGGATTTAATCTTATTGGTAAAACAATGGCAATTGTGTCCTTATACAATACAAATGTAAATAAAGTAAAAGGACAGAGTTGAGATAAAATGATGAAAACGGAAATTTGTCTTCTGAGTCACCAGCTTCTCTCTCCTTCAGTTCTTTTAGTAAGTCCAAGAAGGATGCATCAGTATACAGGCAGAGAGGAAACGTGGAGATCAGAAGGAACATCCTACAGTTACTACCATCCTGATGACAGAGAACTACTCTGCTTGTGGTTTAAAGAGTCCCCAGCAATGGCTGGGAGCATAAGACCTTGGGTAACATCAATTTAGATGATGTAAAGCAATTCCAGTTGTAGCAGAGCTATGTCCTCTGGTACTTCTGGACATGCCCTTAATTGTTTATCCCCTCTTCCTGGTGTAAACGTCTTCCTTTCTTCCATCCCAAGTGCCCTAAATGAGTACTGAATAATTTTGGGAACTTTATTTTTCAGTTAGTGTTAATGTTGATTTAGTATTTCATTCCCATTCCCTGCCCCCAGATTTTTTAATACTTGTATGATCTTCAAGACTTCTGTGATAGCCGGCCTCTAAGATGACCCCCAATGCCCCTGGATTCCTGGGATTCACATTCTTGTGTTGTCTACTCCCAAATGAATAGAGTTAATGGCCGACCTTTCTATCCAATAAGACCTCACTCCTGAGGCGAGGTCATAAAAGGCATTGCAGGTTCCACTTTGTTTCCTCTCATCTCTTAGACCGCTCATTCACTCACTCACTCTAGGAAAGGCCAACCACCATACTGCAAGAATTCAGCCAAGAGGTCTGCAGAAAGGCCCTCAAGACAGGGAGGAAATTAAACCTCCTGTCAACAATCAGCACCAAATGAGTGAGCTAACTTAGAAAAAGATCTCGAATCCCTAATGGAGGTTTCAGATGACTACAGCCCCAGCTGATACACTGACTGCACAGACATGAGATCCTGAGCTAAAAATCCACTCAGCTGAACATTCCTGAATTCCTGACCCAGGGAAATTATATAAATTGATAAATGCTTATTATTGTTTTAAGCTGCTAAGTGCTGAAGTAGTTTGTTACTCAACAATAACTAATTCATACTAATTCTTCTTATAGAAACAAAAAAATACAAAAGTATGTCACTGGATGAAGCATCTTCATTAACAACAAATATTGTTGCTATATGAGAGACTCACAATCCAAGCCAAGTAAATATCTCAACAGGCTCTTAAAAGTTTTTGAGGTATAATTTACATAGGTGAAATGCATGTTCTTAAGGCATACATGTCAGTGAATTTTGACAACTTTTGCAAGTATATGTACTTTATAAGTAATACCCCAATCAAGATGTAAAAATGTCGATTCCCCAGCAAGTTCCCTCAAGGCCACTTGGAATCAGTTCCTGTATTCCCACTGCCCAACCAGGGTCAAGCACTGTTTTCATATCTACCATTGTAAATGAGTTTTAATTGTTTTAAAACTTCATGTAATTAGAAGAATATGACTTTCGTATCTGCTTTATTTTGCTCACCATAATGTTTCTAAGGTTCATCATGTTGTGTATATCAGTAGTTGATTCCACTTTATTGTTGATTAACATACTGCGATCTGCTTACCTATCCTCCCATTGATGGACATTTGAATTCTTCCCAATTTGGGGCTACTAGGTTTCTGGAAGCATTCTTGTGCAAATATTTTGTTGGACATGCATTTTCTTGATTGAATACCAAGGCAGGGCGGGACTACAAGGAGGCAAATGAGATACATCTTGGGCACAAATTTAAGGGGCTCCTCTACCTAGGAGTCTCAGTCTCTGTGGGGTCTCTGGGTCCTGGTGTGCACAAGGTTTGTTTGAGCCCTCTGAGTGTCTCTGGTGGGAATAGGGTTTGATTCTAAACACAAATTCGCCCCTCCTACCATCTTGCTGGGGATTCTCCTTTGCCCTTGGGCCTGGGGTATCTCCTCACAGCTGCTCCAGCTCCTAGTGTCTTACTGGGTTTTATCTGACCTTGGACATGGGGTATCTCCTCACACCCACTCCAGCTAAGAGCAGCTGCCGCTCCTGACCTTGGACGTGGGGTATCTCCTCACTGCCACTCGTTCCAGTGCCACACAGATGCAGTGGCCACAGGACTGGAAAAGGTCAGTTTTTATTCCAATCCCAAAGAAAGGCAATGCCAAAGAATGCTCAAACCACTGCACAATTGTACTCATCTCACACGCTAGCAAAATAATGCTTAAAATTCTCCAAGCTAGGCTTCAACAATACATGAACCGTGAACTTCCAGATGTTAAAGCTGGATTTAGAAAAGGAAGAGGAACCAGAGATCAAATTGCCAACATCCGCTGGATCACAGAAATAGCAAGAGACTTCCAGAAAAACATCTATTTCTGCTTTATTGACTACACCAAAGCCTTTGACTGTGTAGATCACCACAAACTGTGGAAACTTCTTCAAGAGATGGGAATACCAGACCACCTGACCTGCCTCTTGAGAAATGTGTATATAGGTCGAGAAGCAACAGTTAGAACTGGACATGGAACAACAGATTGGTTCCAAATAGGAAAAGGAGTATGTCAAGGCTGTATATTGTCACCCTGCTTATTTAACTTATATACAGAGTAATGTGTATGAGACGGAGAAGGCAATGGCAACCCACTCCAGTACTCTTGCCTTGAAAATCCCATGGATGGAGGAGCCTGGTGGGCTGCAGTCCATGGGGTCGCTAAGAGTCAGACACGACTTAGTGACTTCACTTTCACTTTTCACTTTTATGCATTGGAGAAGGAAATGGCAACCCACTCCAGTGTTCTTGCCTGGAGAATCCCAGGGATGGGAGAGCCTGGTAGGCTGCCGTCTATGGGGTTGCACAGAGTCGGACACGACTGAAGTGACTTAGCAGCACAGAGTACATCATGAGAAACGCTGGGCTGGAAGAAGCACAAGCTGGAATCAAGACTGCCGGGAGAAATATCAATAATCTCAGATATGCAGATGACACCACCCTTATGGCAGAAAGGGAAGAAGAACTAGAGAGCCTCTTAATGAAAGTGAAAGAGGACAGTGAAAAAGTTGGCTTAAAACTCAACATTCAGAAAACTAAGATCACAGCATTCGGTCCCATCACTTCATGGCAAATAGAAGAGGAAACTGGAAACAGTGACAGACTATTTTGGGGGGCTCCAAAATCACTGCAGATGGTGACTGCAGCCATGAAATTAAAAAATGCTTGCTCCTTGGAAGAAAAGTTATGACCAACCTAGATAGCATATTCAAAAGCAGAGACATTACTTTGCCAGCAAAGGTCCATCTAGTCAAAGCTATGGTTTTTCCAGTAGTCAGGTATTGAGTTGGACTCCATACATGAGAGCTGGACTATAAAGAAAGCTGAGCGCAGAAGAATTGATGCTTTGGAACTGTGGTGTTGGAGAAGACTCCTGAGAGTCCCTTGGACTGCAAGGAGATCCAACCAGTCCATTCTAAAGGAAATCAGTCCTGAATACTCATTGGAAGGACTGATGTTGAAGATGAAACTCCAATACCTTGGCCACCTGATGCAAAGAACTGATTCATTTGAAAAGACCCTGATGCTGGGAAAGATTGAAGTGGGGAGGAGAAGGGGACGACAGAGGATGAGATGGTTGGATGGCATCACTGACTCAACAGACATGAGTTTGAGTAAACTCTGGGAGCTGGCGATGGACAGGGAGGCCTGGCATGCTGCAGTCCATGGGGTCACAAAGAGTCGGAAATGACTGAACTGAACTTTCATGAAGATTTTTCTTTTCTTTTTTTAGAATAGGTGGCCTATAAATTAAAGTATAAATTTAAATTGGTGAGCAAAGAGCAATATGCTCTTTAACAAATATAATCAAAGATTTGTGACATGCAAAAATTATATTTATAAAAACATATTTACTAAGTTATGTTTAATACAGAAAAGCCACTTTTATTACTATGGTCACATTAGACTTTTCTAAAAAAGCAAGCGAGGCAATAGTGGATTTGATATCTGCATCTTGCATTCCAGATACCACTTAAACCAAACCATTTAAAGTAGCAATTAAAATACTTTTATCTAACTTACTTCTTTTGCTGCTATTAAATTACTACCATTTATTAAGACACAAATTTTTCCACCCTTGAAAAAGATGTATCATTATCTATAATATAGCAATGATTAAAAAGTATTGACACCAAGAATAGGAATATTTGTTCAATGTAGGGATGGAGGAGCCTGGTGGGCTGCAGTCCATGGGATCGCTAAGAGTCAGACATGACTGAGCGACTTCACTTTCACTTTTCACTTTCATGTGTTGGAGAAGGAAATGGCAACCCACTTCAGTGTTCTTGCCTGGAAAATCTCAGGGATGGGGGAGCCTGGTGGGCTGCCGTCTACGGGGTCGCACAGAGTCAGACACGACTGAAGTGACTTAGCAGCAGCAGCAGTTCAATGTAGGATGGATAATTACAATCATATAAAAGCTCAAGGCAAGCAATCTTCATTGCTTTAGTACACTTTTATTCATTAAAAATATTTTTCATAATTTTAAGATAATTTCAGAAAATCAGTGAAGAAGCTCATTTAATAGTACATTTACAATAAAGTTTAGATCACACATTTTTCTTTCCAAAAATGCCTGAGATAGAAAGCAAATTTCATATGTCATTGAAATAGCTGAATTTAAACTGTATGATTAGATTCCACCCAAGCCATGATGAGTATTTCTCTCTATTCTTCAACATGGCCTTAGTTTATACACTTTACCATGTTCCTAGGAATACCAGTCCCCTGTGAGAAGTTACCATGTACTTGTCTCTGGAAAATTCTCTTAACTTCAGCTATGTTAAAGAAAAGCTTAGTACTAAAAAGATTTCAAGTTTTCACATATATCCTCTTTGGTAACTTTTTGTCAAGTACTTTGCAGAATGCCTACAAAAGCTGAACACTGGATAATGTCAATGCTGAATTTCTATGAGGCCTGTGAATTAATTTTCCTAAAATGAGAATTTACAACCGGATTTTATCATTAAACAAATAACAGAAGGAACTAAGACCCTGCAGTTTCTAGGTACAATGCCTTTTTGTTTGCCAGTTTCTGCTTTGCATTTAACTGTCCTGCTATTACACACAGTACCTCACGGGTTTCCCTTCACGGAGCAAGTCTTCTAGACTCCGTTCACAGTGTTCAGCTACCACCACCAATCTCTCTGAGCGAAGAAAAAAGAAAAAAAAACAAAGGCACGTTATATTTGATTAATACAATGTTTTAGTAACACAATAATATACTCCACTAAAGATATTAACATATAGTACAAATGATATTTGAAAAGAGCTTTTCAAAGTCTATATTAACTTCATAAAAATCAGATATCTAGAATAACAAGGTAAATGTGTTAGAAAACAATACATCAAATAACAATCTTCATTTTGTGTTTTTCTCTATGATTTCTCCCCTGTGCATTAGGAAAAACAGCTGGAAAGGTTTACCTTTGGCAAAAAGAAGTAATTCTTCTTCTGACACAGGCTAGCAGAAGGAAAAGCTTGGATGAAGATATAAAGAAATTTTGAAGTGAAGGGGAAACTGGGATCTAGGGACAAACTGTCTTGACAGTCTGGCTCAAACATAAGGTCTCTGAAACTGAATTCAGAAACTGGAGAAAAGTAGAAATGTTCTGAATCACGATTATGGAGAAGGAAGTGAAAATCAACTTGTGATTGTTTGTAACATCATGGGGCCTGCTGAGATTAGTAACAATATAAAATTTTCGTGAGCACAATATATAGTATGATGGAATTTTTATTTTCCAACAGATCAACTGTCTAAGAATAAGTCAGCACCGTTTTGAAGGTCAGTCCATATATGTTTAATGTAATCATTAGTTAATTATTGATTGACACATTGTCTGACACAGTAGCAGATCAACAAACTCTTTCTTTCTAGATGAAACAACGTGAGAGGAACCAGAGAAAGGTGCAATTGGGCTCACAAGTGGCTGGGGATTTGATAAGGTCATTTCAGGGGAGAGTAAGTTTTTAAAGGAAATTGGGGTTTTATATATATGTATGCAGAATGAGTTCTAAGATAAGGAAGAAAGTAAACACAAAATGGTGGTGGTGGTGGTGGTTTGGTCGCTAAGTCACGTCCAGCTCTTTGTGATCCTGTGGATTGTAGCCCACCAGGCTCCTCTGTCCATGGGATTTTCCAGGCAAGAATATTGGAGTGGGTTGCCATTTCCTTCTCAGATGGCAAACTCAGACAAGAAAAAGAAGTAAAGTAAAACGGGACCGGAAATAGTGATGACTACATAGAGGTTTGGTGGCAAAGGTAGAAAAATGAAAGCAGAAGACAGGAAAAATTTCAGAGGAGGCGATCCAGTAAAAGGAAAAACTCTCAGTAAGCACTGGTTCAAGGTAAGGTCAGATCTGGCCTGCTGAGAGCAGACATGACGGACAATGGTGTACAGGCAACCAAGTGAAGTGTGAGGGCAGGGTATTGTATGGGTCACTTCTTGGAAGCTCAAACTGAGGTTGTGGCATTATATAGAATGACCTGAAACACAAAATTTAAACTACTACAAATGACTACCATCACTTTCAGGGAGAAAAAAAAAAGAGCTCCAGGTGATCTGAACAGGAACCTAAAGAAAATTAAATTTGAAAAACCATGAAATGAAGAGAAAAAAAAATTAATAGGAAAGAAAGCTGTGAGATAAAAAGGTCTAGTTCTTCAATTCAATACAGAAAAAAGCATGCAAAATTGAATTCCAAGTGATTTAGCACAACTATGAAGATCTAGAAGGAAAAAAGCAAACAATACTGTCAGAAAACCAAAACGGGAAGCAGCATTTCTGTCAGTTTTCCTTACACCTCACTGGCTACCTTCCTTAGTCTCCTCGGTAGACTGGTAACTCTTCTACCCAAGTTTAAATACTTCTAGTTCCTCCATCTTTGATTCTGGGTCTTCAACTGGGTTTTTTCCTTATTTACTCCCAAGGCTGAAAAACTCCTAAATTTTACATCAAGCCCAGAGTTCTCTTTTAAACTCCATAGCCAATTTCTCACTTTAATATAAAAGTCACCTCAAACTCAACAGAACTCAAACTGAATTTATAGTTTGCTCCTTAAGCCTTTCCCTTTAGTACCAGTAAATGGTACCACTATCCTGCTAGCTGCTCAGGCTACAAAGTTAGGAGTCATTTCCATTTCTCAAATCCAAAGAAAAGGCACTGCTATTTCTATCTCTCAAATGTCTACAGAATCTGCAGTTTGCTTCATTTGCCACAATCTGGGTCCAAGCCAACATCATTTCTTACTAGATTACTACAACAATCTCTTAACCAGTCATCTCTGATTAATCGTTACTGCCCCCCAACATATTTTCATACTAAAATCTAAGTGCTAAAATAATAATTAATAAAAGTGAATATGTAACTCCCTGTTTAGCCTTGTTTTTTGTTATTTTGTGTATTGCTCACCAACTTCCAGTTACACTGGGTAACTGGTCTTCCTTCACCTTTCCTACCTTAAAGTACTATTACATGGATTCCCATTGCCTAACATGATCTTCCCTGTTTTTCTCCCAGTGAACTCCTATCATGAAACACAGCGATTAAGAGCACAGACTATTTGGTTTGGGCTCAAATTTTAGGTTTAATACTCATTAGTTTGCTAACCTCTCTATGCCAAGGTTTCCTCTTCTGCAAAATGGGGGAAAAATAAGGACCTAACCCACAGAGCTGTTGTGAGGTTGAAATGAGTTAATATAAAATAAGGACCTGGCATGTAAGAATCACTAAGTGTTAGCTATTATTATTACTATACAGTTAAATGTGATTTCCTCCAGAAATACTTTCCTGGTCGCCCAAATCAATTTGCTCCTTCTATAATATAATCTATTTCACAGTGTACTTTTCTTTTGTAGCACTTATTTGAAATCCTAAGGATTTGTATACATTTTTATCTAATATCTTTGTTCTTTACTAGATACTAGATGCATTTCCTGATGGCAGGAAAGATTTTGATCTTGTTCAAAATGCATCACCAGTGTCTAACATGATATCTCAAACATATGCATCTAATTTAAAAATACCTATTAAATTAGTTAACTTGAGCAAAGGCTCAATGTGGCCATTAGAAATGAATAAGTCTCATATAATGACTGTCATTTTCTAAATAGAAATCTGTCCTGTGTAGAAAAGTATATGCCTGCTCTGTAAACTAGGTGTAATAATACCACAATAGCACTGATTTTAATATAAAAGACCATCAGAATATGCTAAAATGTGCATACTCCATTAATTAATAATTTTAAATTAATATTCACAAGTCTCCATATCTAAAGTGTTTGGCATTAATATAAAATTTGTCAGGTTTACAATGATTTAGAAAAAAAAATTATCAAGTTTCTTCAGGAAACTCCTTCAAAGCTCCATAAACTAGAGTTTGCCAAAGCTTCAGGATCCTAAGGAACTTTAAAGTAAATATTACTTTAATATAGCAGACCCATAAGCCTGGCAGAATATCAAAGATTCTCCCAGAGGTAATGGAATATATACCAAGACAATGTTTCCAATATGAACCAGGTTTTTCTCCAAAAAATCATTAGAGAGACTTCATCCTGAATCTCTAAACAACTGTTTGAAAATAACTTCTGCTTGTTATAAAACAATATAGTTTCACAGAATAAAATATGACAAAGATATTTGAGAATCATAACACGCCAAATATGTCAGCAATATAGTGGCATTATTTATAAAAAACAAATGTGACACCAAGATGAACTTTAAAGAGTGGGACATACAAGAACCATGAAATAATCTTTCCTATATGAAATATTTGATGAGTGCCAAGTATCTCTGTAGTGTACATACAGCTTGAACTGTAAGTTTTAAGCCAATGCTAAGAAATGGAAGAGAGCACAATATTAAGCAAAACAGATAATAAAGTAGTTGAGTAAAAAGAGGGACTAAATGAAAGATTTTAAAAAACTTTTAACTTAGAGAAAGAGGTAAATTGTGAATGTGTTAAGATAATATGAAAGTTTATTAGAATACAGTTACGCATCATTCTTTCTTTGGGCTTCCCTGATGGCTCAGAGGTTAAAGCGTCTGCCTCCAATGCAGGAGACCCGGGTTTGATCCCTGGGTCGGGAAGATCCCCTGGAGAAGGAAATGGTAACCCACTCCAGTATTCTTGCCTGGAGAATCCCATGGACGGAGAAGCCTGGTAGGCTACAGTCTACGGGGTCGCAAAGAGTCGGACACGACTGAGCGACTTCACCTTCACAATTCTTTCTTTATTCACAGTAAAAACTGAGACTAGCTCATCACCTTTTAAATAAAATACCTAAATAAATATTTACACAGTCAAACTGATAAAGGGTAATTCTGTGCTTAAGAAACAGTATTGTTACTAGGTCACTGTGATGGTCAGTTTTATGAGTCAACAGGCTAGGCTATATAGTCTTCAGTTATTCAAACGCTAGCCTAGGTGTTACTGTGAAGGCATTAAATAATTGATTAAAATCTACAATTAGTTTAATGTGAGTAAGGACGATTACCCTAGATAATCTTGGTGGTCCTGATTCAATGAGTTACTAACTCCTCAAGAGCAGAATCCAGTCTTCTCTGGAGAAGAAACTCTACTCTTGGGACCATGACTTTAGTTATTATATAAAAATTAGCCTTTGTCGTTGATGATCTGCCCTCTGGATTTCAGGCTAGCTTACCCAGCCCCCACAATCACATAAACCAACTCCAACCAATTAATCTATAGCTGTCAGGCTATCTAGCCATCTATCTCCTACTAGTTCTGCCTCTCTGATGGAACTCTAAACTGATACAGACACTCAGGTTGAAATATATATATATATATGCAGCTAGAGATACAGAATTATCTTATAGGCCCTTAACAATTCAACTATTCTCCACCTAAATTTCAAATCTATTAATTAAAATAATTTTGTTCTTGATTTTCTAGCAATAAAAAAAGATTTTTGGGTAATCAATACCAAATCAATTGGAATATATTACCATTTATAATCCTTTCTATGCTTCTAAAACTGCTGAGATTTCAAGTTCAAAAGAAAAAGATTCAAGTTTGTTAACTTAAGTATTTTCATGCTTTACTGACCTTTTTTCTTTTAAAGATATTTTATTCAATTTCTCTTTTGATAAATCAAGTTCAAAATTCGAATGTAAACTATTCTTGAGATTAAATACATCAACCTGCTGAGTTAGCAAGAAACTAATATCCTCTTGAATCAGTTCTGAATGATCTGTTGGAAACAGTGAAAGCTTGACTTCTGAGCTAACCTAACATGTGAAAACATAAGGTTACTAAAATGAACCACATGTTACACGTTACTCCAAGTAAAATGGGGAGAGTGTGGGACTAACAATGACAAGATGAGAAATATCTGTGTAACAAGAACAGAATAAAGGAACCAAAATTAAGATTGTTTGAGGAGACAAGTACAGTCCAAACCAAAATGATTACATCATTGAGAAATATGCATTGTTCACTTAGGAGATTGTTGACTTTTCAAACTAAATGTAACTGAAATGACTGGGATGTTTGGAACAAACAGACCTTCACAACAACACTTACTCTAATTTCATTAGGTACTCCTTATGCTTACGACTTTTCAGGACAATGAACATTGCCAATAGTAAAAAAAAAAAAAAAAAAGTAATCGAATTCCCTAACCTTTTGACAATAACAGGTATTTTCATTCCAGGCAGTCAAACTTAAAATATATGAATTTTATACACATCCATAATCTGTGTGTCCCTGGAAGAGAGGGCTGTGGAGACCTAGGAGCAGGACAATCAGGGGAAACAGAGTAACCAGGAATATGGTCATTGGGCCCAAGGAGACTACCCACATTGTTGAGCCAGGTTCAACATCAACAGAGTTTAACAGTGTCCAAGAGGATTACTTCCTACCTGACATTTATAACTAAAAAGAAGTTTCCTGCGCAGTTAGCAGTAGGGCTCCCCAGAGAGATTATGTCATAAGGTTTTTCCTAGTTCAGTATTTACAGAGGTACCTAAGTATTCACTTAGGTACAGGGATGAAAAAAAGGAGCTCAAGACTCTTGACTCTAGGACTACTGAGTCAATTATCCCAAAAAGCCTAGGGAAAATTGGACACAGGCAAGACCCCAGTCATCTGAAGGGATGCTCCAAATAGGCTTCCAGTCAGTGGGAAACAAAAAAGAGCACTTCAGGATACAAGAATAAAGAAGTCCTGGGTTTCCCTGGTGGCTCAGTGGCAAAGAATTGGCCTGCTAATGCAGGAGACACAGGTTCCATCCCTGATCCAGGAAGATCCCACATACCAAGGAGAAACTAAGCCCATGCACCACAACAGTGGAGCCTATGCTTTAAAGCCTGGGAGCTCAAACTATTGAACTCTGCGCGCCCTAGAGCCCAGGCTCTGCAACAAGAGAAGCCACCACAATGAGAAGACCAGAGCACCACAAATAGAGAGTAGCCCCCGACTGCCGCAACTAGAGAAAAGCCCGAGCAGCAGTGAAGATCCAGCACAGCCAAAAATAAATAAATAGATCTTAAAAAAAAAAAAAAAAGAAATGAAAAAGTCCCAAGAACTGAGTAAAGTGCCAAGAATTTGGGAAGATAAGCATAGTCTAAATTTTCAGATCTACAACAGCAAATTTTGGTTACTCATTACAGATGATAATGATCTACCATATAGCTATACTGGAGTGATTTTTGGAACCAGGCCAATTCCACAAGACAAAATTCTTTAGAATTTGTAATTGTATGGAGGTGGGTGGTATTTAAGGCATTCAGGGGTTGACAATATTTTATCAACTATTTGGTTATATAAAAGCCCCAAATGATATCTACAATTTAGTTATTGTCTTGAAGCTCTTCAGCAAACAAATACTTTAGCAAAAAGATTTTTTAAATTTGCTTGTTTGTAAACAACAAACTTGCCAAAAGTTCCTTAATTGCTACTTAACTGCTCTGTGCCTCAATTTCCTCATCTGTAAAATGTGAATACAATAAGAGTTCCTACTTCATGGTAATGTTGTAAGGATTAAGTTAACTAAAACATGTAAAGCATTTAGAATACTGCCTAATAAGTAATAAACACTCAATAAATGTTAGCCATTAATAACATTTATTACAAAAAACATTTTCCATTCAAATTCTATAAAACTTTCAGAGAAACTATTTTCAAGAGGCATAACCTAGACTACTTGAAAGTATCATTTAGCCTGTTTTTCAGCAAAACTAAGGGAATAAGAGTTTGCATTTTTTTTCAGCACCTGTAATATTAGGTTGAAACATCTGAAAACGAGATTTTTAAGGGAATAAAAACAGTACAATATCAGTAAGTATATGGGGTTATCTTTCACAATTCATTTTGTTAGAAAAATTAAATATATTTCACTGAAATGCATTTAAAATAATTTTAAGCATGAAATTAAGCTTTCAAAAATAATTTAAAAATAATTAAAATATTGCCACCATAAGCACCTTCAGGGGTGCTATGGATTGAACATTTGTGCCCCACCTCCAAAATCCATATGCTGACACCTAATCCTCAGTGTGATGGTGTCCAGCAGTGGGGCTCTGGGGGGCGATTAGATCATGAGGGTGTCCATGCTAAGTCGCTTCAGTCATGTCCAATTCTTTGCAACTCCATGGACTGTAGGCCCACCAGGCTTCTCTGTCCATGGGGATTCTCCAGGCAAGTACTGAAGTGGGTTGGCATGGCCTCCTCCAGGGGATCTTCCCAATCCAGGGATTGAACTCGAGTCTCTTATATCTTCTGCATTAACAGGCACTAGCCCCACATAGGAAGCCATGAGGGTAGGGCCCTCACAAACAGGATCAGTGCTCTTCTTTTGTAAAAGAAGCCTGAGAAAACTCCCTTTCCCCTCCCACCAAGTGAGGTTACAGGGAGAAGATGACTGTTAATGAAGAAGTGGACCTCACCAGACATAGCATCTGCTATTGCTTTAATCTTGGATTTCTCAGCCACCAGAACTGTGAGAAATAGACAAGCCACTCGGTTTATAGTGTCATATTTTAGCAAGGAGAATGGGCAAAGATACAAGTTATAGAAGAACCTGACTTTATGACTGCATGCGTGCATGCTAAATTGCTCTAGTCATATACAACTCTTTGTGACTCTAGGGACCATAGCCTGCCAGCCTCCTCTGTCCATGGGATTCTCCAGGCAAGAATAACAGTGTAGGTTGCCAAGCCCTCCCCCAGAGGACTGAACCTACATCTCTTACATCTTCTGCACTGGCAGCCAAGTTCTTTATCACCAGTGCTACCTGGGAAGCCCCGACTATACTACTAAAAAGGCAGTAAATTCTTCCTGGTGAAATACTGACTTTTTAACCAATAGAATTCAACTCTACTAAATGAAATCCTAAAAAAAAAGACTAATGCAGCTAGGAAGAGGTAAAAACATTAGTGACTCTCTTTTCACGGGAAAAAAACTTAGCCCAAATTATTACTTTCAATCATAAAATACATTCTAATAGACAATTCTAAAGTTTCTGTTGGGCTTCTCAGGTGGCTCAGTGGTAATGAATCCACCTGCCAATGCAGGAGATGCAAGAGATGCATGTTTGATTCCTGGGTCAGGAAGATCCCCTGAAGAAGGAAATGGCAAACCACTTCAGTCTTCTTGCTTGAAAAATTCCACGGACAGAGGAACCTGGTGGGATACCGCCCACAGGGTCACAGCGAGTCAGACATGATAAGCAACAGAACACAAAGTTTCTAACATTAGTCTTTCATTTCCTTTTTGGAGAGATGAAGAAATATGCTTGAGGATAGGGGCTTCCCTGAAAAAGAATATTAAAAATCCTGATTCTCAGATCTGAGAAATATGAATCATTCAAATGCAGTCAGGAAAACTCAAATGACTCAGTTTGGCTGGAGCGAAAAGTGATGGCAAGCAAACATACACACTCTGATTACTTTATATGTTTACTATTTATTATTATGGCTTCCCTGGTGGCTTAGATGGTAAGAATCTGCCTGCAATGCAGGAGACCCAGGTTCGATCCCTGGGTTGGGAAGATCCCCTGAAGAAGGGCATGGCAACCCACTCCAGTATTCTTGCCTGGAGAATCCCATGGACAGAGGAGTCTGGCAGGCTACAGTCCATTGGGCTGCAAAGAGTCAGACAGGACTGAGCAATTAACACTTACTGTGTATCAGTTCAGTTCAGTTCAGTCGCTCAGTCATGTCTGACTCTTTGTGACCCCATGAACCATAGCACACCAGGCCTCCCTGTCCATCACCAACTCCTGGAGTCCACCCAAACTGATGTCCATTGAGTTGGCAATGCCATCCAACCATCTCATCCTCTGTTGTCCCCTTCTCCTCCTGCCCTCAATCTTTCCCAGCATCAGGGTCTTTTCAAATGAGTCAGCTCTTCGCATCAGGTGGCCAAAGTATTGGAGTTTCAGCTTCAACATCGGTCCTTCCAATGAACACCCAGGACTGATCTCCTTTAGAATGGACTGGTTGGATCTCCTTGCAGTCCAAGGGACTCTCAAGAGTCTTCTCCAACACCACAGTTCAAAAGCATCAATTCTTCGGTGCTCAGCTTTATTTATAGTCCAGCTCTCACATCCAAAATGATACACTGTGTATATTATAACCTAATCAGGGTTTCAGGGTAGAGAACACAAAATATGAGAAAACAACAACTCACCGTGCTTTCCCCTAGAAATATCCACATACTGGCACAGTCTGGGGTGAGTGATGGTCTTGAGGATTTGAAAGCGCCCTAAAATCTTGATGGAATTTGGTGTGAGAGGAAGCCCATTGCTTCCACAGACATCATGGGGCAGAGCAGAGGCAAAGAAGGTAAAGGCACCCATTTCGGCATCCTTCAAGGGAAACATTCTTGGTGTCCTAAATCTTCCCAGGTAATCTAGAAAAGGAGAGAATTTTTTGATAGATCAGCTAAACATTAAGCCAGTGTTTTCTCACCTTAAATATGATTAACCATATATAATTTGGAGGGAAATGTCAATCTGTACATTTTACAGCAAAATTATCAATGTGAGAATATTTCAAGATAATATCAAAGAGGAAAAACCACCCAATCATGAATTTATATTGTAGCTCTAAATCAAAATCAAAGATTTGCAATGGCATATAAAGGAAAAGACAGAACACTCCCTCTGCAAGGATGCCTGACAATTTTAAGAGTTTAGAAGAAGTTTGTTATTGTACATTCACATTAATAAGGCTCTTCTCTTTACCCAAAGTTTGAATGTACCACAGACTACAAACACTTTTCTTTTTCACAGTGCAAGGAGTCAGGAGAGGAAATAAGGACACCAACCAGAACTTTAAATAATCAAGGACTCTATTAACAGTATTAAGTATCAAACTAACATCACCCAGCAAGCCCACTAATAGGCATATGCCCTGAGGAAACCACAACTGAAAAAGACACATGTACCCCAATGTTCAATGCAGCACGATTTATAATAGTTAAGACATGGAAGCAACCTAGATGTCCACTGACAAATGAATGGATAAAGAGCTGTGGTACATATATACAATGGAATATTATTCAGCCATAAAAAGGAACACATTTGAGTCAGGTCTAATGAAGTGGATGAACCTAGAGCCTATTATACAGAGTGAAGTAAGTCAGAAAGAGATAAGCAAATATCATTATTAATGAATATGTGTATTAATATATATATATGGAATCTAAAAATATGGTACTGATGAACAGATTTTCAGGGCAGCAATGGAGATGCAGACAGAGAGAAGAGACTTATATTGGTGGGGTGGGGAGGAAGGAGAGGGTGTGGGATGAATGGAGAGAGAACATGGAAACATATGCATTACCATATGCAAAATAGATAGTCAATGGGAGTTTGCTGTATGACTTAGAGAACTCAAACTTGGGCTCTTCAACAATCTAAAGGGGTGGGATGGGGTGGGAGGGAGGTTCAAGAGGAAGGGGACACATGTCTACCTATGACTGATTCATGTTGATAGCAGAAACCAACACAATATTGCAAAGCAATTATCTTTCAATTAAAAATAAATTTTTAAAAATAAAAAAATTAAAAGAATTAAACTAGATAACAAACAGCCTTATAATGTTACTTAAATAACTAATCGACTTTTGTCTTAAAGCCAGGCGCTTGCAAGTGATGTTTTACTCCCCTCACTGATCTTGACAGATGTTATTGCCTCCAGGTTAGAAATAGATATTCTACCTGAAGTTCCTGAGGGGTCTAGCAGTATCATTTCCAAAACAAATGGAGTCCAGCATTTTATCATGAAGTGGCCTGAAGATTAAGAAGCTTAATTTAAAATCAGTTATCACATTATGGCAACCACAATAAAAAAGTTTTCCCAACAAAAAATCTCTCTCTTACCGAGGTGTCTCACTAAAAAGACATTGATTGTTCAGGCACTGCATTCTTCCCTTCCAGGTTTCACAATAAAACCTGGAAGTCTAAATCAAGACAATAGGCTGCTTTTCATATATCTGTCTAGAAACTTCATTAAAACATTAAAAAGAACTGCTTTAAAAGGCGTAAACTCGTAACAAGGAAGAGGGCAGAAAGAGGCCGTGAGCTGATTTCAAGAAACTCCTAAAAGCATTCTGAATAGGTAAGAGCATGGTCACAAGAAACAGAGAGAAGGAGGTTACAATCTATGATATAGTTAAGAGGTGTGCTCATCCTCTTCAGATCAGAGGCTTCAGAATCAGAGAAGGAGGGAACAGTGGTGAACAACAGCAGTCGGAAGAATATTTGAAATGAGAAATAGGGCATCTGAAAGGCTGAAGAACAGAAGACTCAACTTTGCCACCAGACCCCCATTACTAGCAAGTTATCTATCCTCCTATCCAAGGATAAGGTGACTACTGCACCATTGTAGGAAAAGCAGTCATGAGATTAGGGAAGAATCTATAAGAAACTTCAAAAATACTAAGTAATATCCTAGTTCTTAATTGATGGGTTAAGGGTGTTCATATTATTCTCCATAATTTCACATTCTATATCTCCACCTATCTATGTATATGTGCTATATACAATACATTTCATAAAAATGAAAGCTTTTTTCATTTTAAATTGAAAAACATTTTTAAACACAATGAACTGATTTTCAACAAAGGCCAAGGAATTGAATAGGAAATGACAGTCTTTTTAATAAATGGTGTTACAAAAAGACGTTCACATGGGAAGAAGATTAGCCACAATCCCTACTGCTACATCCACAGAAGTCTGATATGGATTATGCTTCTGCACAAGAAGAAAAAAAAAAAAAAGAGGATATTTTTGCAACCTTAGAATAGGCAAATGTTTCTCAAGCAGGATAAGAAAAGCCATAAAAAAACGGACGTTAGGGGCCTCCCTGGTGGTCCAGGGGTTAAGAATCCACCTGCCAACACAGGGGACATGGGTTCAATTCCTGGTCTGGAAGATCCCACATGACACAGAGCAACTGAGCACATGCACCACCAACTGCCAAGCCCCAGCTCTAGAGCTCACAGGCCACAGCTACTGAGCCCATGAGTCCTAGAGCCTGCGATCTGCAACAAGAGAAGCCACTGCAGCAAGAAGCCTGAGCACCACAACAAAGCGTTGCCCCGCTCGCGGCAACTAGAGAAAGCCAGCACAGCAATGAAAAGCTAGCACAACCAAACATAAATAAATAAATCTTAAAAAAATACTTTAGTTAAGAAAATCTATTGTTTCTCTGTCCTGCTGCTGCTAAGTCGCTTCAGTCGTGTCCAACTCTGTGCGACCTCATAGATGGCAGCCCACCAGGCTGCCCCGTCCCTGGGGTTCTCCAGGCAAGAACACTGGAGTGGGTTGCCATTTCCTTCTCCAATGCAAACAAATGGAAATTAAAATGAAAACAGATCTCATCTGAGCCGATTAAAAACAAAACAATGAGAATTTTTTTAAAAAGATGAACTTTATAAAGTGGGCTTCATCAAAATGAAAAACATTGCACATCAAAAGCCACATTTGACAAAGTACAAATCCAAGCTATTATGACATATCTATATATATATACATATGACATTTTTATAAAATACATACATATATATATATATATATATGCATGTATGTTTGTATATATGATAACAGGGCTTCCTGGTAACAGATTAGCATTCAGAATATATAAAGAATGCCTATGACTTAATAATAAAAAGAAAGACAAGTCAACACAAAATAGGTAAAAATCTGAAATGTGTATTTTTCACAAAAGAGGAATTCACATAGACAATAAACACATGGAAAAGTTCTCAATGTAATTAATCAGCAGGAAAATGCAAATTAAAACCACAACATACCATTTTACAACTACCAGAATGGCTAAAATTGGAGTGACTGACAATACCAAGTGTTGAGAAAAATGCAGAATTGGAGCTGATTCTCTGCTGCTGAGAAGGCAATGGCACCCCACTCCAGTACTCTTGCCTGGAAAATCCCATGGACGGAGGAGTCTAGTAGGCTGCAGTCCATGGGGTCGCTAAGAGTCAGACACGACTGGAGCGACTTAGCGCAGCAGCAGCAGCAGCAGCTCTGCTTCTTACGGTAGTGCTAAAATGACACGAGGACTTTGAAAAACTGCACTAAAGTTAATAGTACACCTTACGATTCAAATTCCATTCCTATTGGGTATTAACCCAATAATAACTAAAATGTCCATAAAAATACTTGTATGAGAATGTTCACAGTAATTTGATTCATAACAGCCCCAAACTGGAAGCAAGGTAAACATAACACAAGTGAACTGCTAAGCAAGTTGTGGTATATTCATCCAATGAAATGCTATTTCAAAACAACAAAAAAGGAATAAATATGCCAAAATATTGGAGAAGGCAATGGCAACCCACTCCAGTACTCTTGCCTGGAAAATCCCATGGACAGAGGAGCCTGGTGGGCTGCAGTCCACGGGGTCTCGAAGAGTTGGACACGACTGAGCGACTTCACTTTCATTTTTCACTTTCAGGCATTGGAGAAGGAAATGGCAACCCACTCCAGTGTTCTTGCCTGGAGAATTCCAGGGACGGCGGAGCCTGGTGGGCTGCCATCTATGGGGTCGCACAGAGTCAGACACGACTAAAGCAACGTAGCGTAGCATGCCAAAATATGGATGTATCTCAAAAATATTATGTTGATGAAAGGAGTAGACACAGAAGAGTTCATATCCTATGGCTTCATTTAAATGTTACAGGACTACAGTTTTAAACTATAGTCATAAGAATGAGCATGTAGTGCTTGGGGTGGGGAGGAGGGTTGTGGGAACAGTCTTGGCAAGAGAAAGGTAGGAACTTTCTGGAGTAGTACAAATGTTTCACATCTTGATTAGGGTGGTGACTGTTACATGTTTGTTGACATGTATCAAAATTCACTAAACTGGTCACTTAAAATCAGTGCTTTTTAATATTTGTAAATCTTATCTCATTAAAAAAGAACAATGAAACAAAATTAAGGGAATATGAGAAAAATAATTTTAAAAATTAGTGCTTGGAAATTAAACATATGATTATCAAACTAGACAGAAGTGTTGGAAAATAAAGTTGAGACTACTACTCAGAACATGAAGCAAATGCACAAACAGATAAAAACATAAAAGATTACAAACACAGTGAATCAAACCAAGAATTCAACAACCACCTTACAGGAATTTCAACAAAAGAGAACAGAGAAAAATAAAGAGGGAAAAATTATAAAAGACTAGGAGAAAATTCCCCACAGTTGAAGGGAAATTAAAGAGGCCAGAGATATTTATTCAGGCTTCACTGAATGAGTTCATTGCAAGGAGAACAAACTTAGAACAAAACATGTCATAACAGATTTTCAAAGCTTCAAGTATAACTGAAAATGTTAATAATTTCAGAGAGAAAACAAACAGTTTAGGCATCAAAACATCAAGATCCAACACTCATTCTCATGTCCCCAGGAGCATCAACGGAAGTTAGAAGATGGTGACGCCTTGAAAAATTGTAAGAAACATAATTTAGTTTCTATACCCAGCCAAAGTATCAATCATAATAGTAAAATAATAATTTACATTATGCAAACATTAAAAAATAAAATCACTACCCACATATTTTTATGAATACATTTTTTAAAGATGTATTCTACCAAAACAGAGCAGAAGACCAAGTAGTAAAAGACATTGTACCTTATTGTACCTTTGTACAATACTGTAACATTGCACCTTATTCAAGATTTCAATGAATATAATCCAGTATAGAAGCTGTCAAAAGGATCAGAAAGTAATCTGTTCAAATCAAACAGAAAGTAATGGGGCTCCAAGGGGAGTGTCTTCAAGCAGAGAAATGGCAGGGAGTTTCTCATACAAAGAATAAGAGGACCTGGTGAATAAAGCACATGAATCTTTTCCCTCGAAGAAAGTACAAAGTCCTCTGCGAAAGTGAGGAGGGTCAAAAACTATATAATTAGTATATAATCCAAAAAATTAAGCACACTTAACTATGGCATAATTTTTGTCACTGCAGAAGAGGAAAGAACAACCCATTTGACGTTAATATTACAAATCTCATTAGTGTGGTACATAGGTTATGCAATTAAACACCTGGAAGAAAATGTATAATGGCATATTTCTTAGCTATGCACTGAAGTTTATTTACAAAACCATAATATTGTAACATTTTACTGGTTTTTATACACATAAACAAAGCAAAAAACAATTGGAGTTAAGAAATACACTGTAACTATTAATAACATTGTCAATGTATAAGGAAAAGTCCATCTACTGAAAGGCAGGAGTGGATGTGGTTTCTGCCATCTAAAGGTAGAGTCACTACTTTCCTTGTTTTACTAAATAAGGAGCCAAATATATGTATTTTCAAAAGTTGATGTGAAAAAATAAAGTTTACATATTATTTAGAATTATGAAACTAACCAGTATTAAAACTAAAAATTGTGATAACCACTCAAAAATTTGTAGAAGAGAGGTTGTGGATGGTGTGGGCTATCTTAAGAAGTCAATTAAAAAAAAAAGAATTAGCAGTTTAACATATTATTCAACATACATTACCTAAAATTAGAAAAGATTAAATGTGGTTATGTTTGAAGGAACAGGACTGAGGGCAGGAAGGAAGACACTGAGCTGCTGCATTTTATTATTACTATGCTTTTTGGTTTTCAATTAGACACACCTATCACTTAGACAACTAAAGATCAAATCACCAAATAAAACGCAAATAATTCAAAACGATAAAACATTAGTTAGCACAAACCATTTCATCAACGTTCTGCTTCAACTACGTCTTAAGTTGGGTATACATAAAAAGGTTCACCTACAACAAATACACTCACATAGATTTCCTCACACTTAGTAAGTGGAAGAAAGTCAGTGGGGAGAAAAAAAACACCTGAGATGAGAGATTAGTTGAGAGAGAGAGAGGAAAACAAAAACAAAAACAAACCAAAAAACAATAGAAGAAGCTGGATCTGAACATTCATTCATTCACCAAATATCCTGAATTTCCTATTTGAAGTCATGCGCTTTTCCAGCTTCTGCCTCACGAGTGAACAAACACGACAATATTTGCCCACAAAGAACTTGAAGCGGAAATGCATCATAGGCAAAAAAGGTCAAAAATTGGGCAAAACATGCTTATTTCATTATAAATAAAACAGCTTACACATTTTTAATGGGTTAGTAACACTAGTCTATTTACTTTATATACTTTTCCCCAGTTGTCTTTGTAGCCCAAACAAAAACAGGGACAAGAGTCCTTGAAAAGCAACCACTGACAACTCTTTTACATTCTTCCACTTCACAAATGAATGTCACATCTCGATAACTGACTAAGCCTTTGAAAACAAGAAACAAACCAAAGCAAGAGTTCGAATCTACGTTGACTAGTGGAGAGAGTCGAATCCACATTCTCTAAGCTCCTCTTTCAACCTTCCTTTGGAACAGCCAGGCAGCAGTTCCTTTTAAAAAGATGCCTACAGTTCTCAAAGGAGTCAGGTGAGTAGGGAGGAGGGCTGTAGGTGGGGATTGGAAACTGTGATCAGTAGCCAAAAGCAGCACCGGTGACCTCTTTTAACCACAGCGGGAAGTGCGGGGCCATTCGCTGCATCTGACCCGCCTCTATCTCCCGTCTCACCCACCCGTTAAAAACTGGGAAACCCAAATACCTGCCTCTGGGTCTGGGGACGCAGGCAGACACAGACAAGGGGATGCAGCTGCTACACAGGGCCCCAGAGCTGTCGCTGTGGCTGGTGTTGTCGCTATTGCTTAGGGCACCAGGCCGCGCACTGCAGGTACTTCTACAAAAGAGGCTGCTCCTGGAGCTCCGGGAGCTCCAAGACTGCCCTCTGCCCGCGAGCGAAGTCAGCTGGGGTTGCCAGCTCGGAATCCGGCCAGGAGCGCGAGCCCGGCACTCTCCGCTGACAGCTCCCGGCTCTCCCAGCTACCCGCAGCTCGGCCCTTTCCTCTGACATCACAGTTTCTGCGACGGAATTCTAAAGAAAGACCCCGGCGTCTAGCATCTTGCCTCTTGCCCAACCTGGCGAGAAAATGTAGCGACCGAGGAAGAGGTGCAGGATGATTGGCGTTATTGACTGAGGGGATGGACGACAGAGGATGTGGTGTGGCTGCGCACAGGAGAGCGGGGGACAGAGAATTTGGAGTGGACTCTGTAGACCGCTCGGGCGTTTAGCGAGGACACCTTTTTGGGTCCTTTCTCACTGTCTTCGTGAGGCGCAGGCGCTCCTTACCTGCTCCCGGCCGAGGCTGCTGAGGTGTCTCTGTCGACCGATACATGTGAGTTTTGTGCGCAGAGGGTCCCGGGGAGGACGGATTACGATCGTAGGAGTCCCCTTTCCCTTACTGGCCTTCGGGAGCTAGGACCTGGCCTGCGGGTACTAGTGGGAAGCCCTCGCACAGCAGCGCGGATCTAGGCCTGAGGAAATATGGAAGAGCTTGGGACCTTTTGAAGGAGCCAAGTTTGAAAAATGGGACGCGGGGCCGAGGGAAAGGATGTTACTGGGAAAAGTATACGCACAAACATGATTACTTTTGTGCGTGTGAGAGAGCACTGGGTGTAGTGATAGGAATTCGCTCTTTGCGCAGGTGGTTATTCGACGTCCACCATGTTCCAGGCACCGTTTTGCTGCTGCTGCTGCTGCTGCTAAGTCGCTTCAGTCGTGTCCGACTCTGTGCGACCCCATAGACGGCAGCCTACCAGGCTCCGCCGTCCCTGGGATTCTCCAGGCAAGAATACTGGAGCGGGTTGCCATTTCCTTCTCCAATGCATGAAAGAGAAAAGTGAAAGTGAAGTCGCCCAGTCGTGTCTGACTCTAGCGACCCCATGGACTGCAGCCTACCAGGCTCCTCCATCCATGGGACTTTCCAGGCAAGAGTACTGGAGTGGGGTGCCATTGCCTTCTCCGAGGCACCGTTTTAGGCGTTGGTAAAAAGGAATGAGTAAAACAGATAAAAATTTCTTTCTACCGTAGTTCATGTTTTATTGAGGAAGACACATATTAAACAAAGTTTAAAACATTATCGTGTCTTAGATCGTAACGAGTGCTGAAAAGAAAAGTAGTAAAGCAGGGAAGGGGGATATGGCTTGAAATTTTAGTGTGGCCATTGAAGGTCTCACTGAAAAGGTCACTCAAGTAGAGGTGACAGAAACAGAGTTAATTGTAAGAGTAATTTGGGGAGGGGCTTCCCTGGTGGTTCAGTGGTAAAGAATCCATCTGCCAATGCAGGGTACACAGATTCAATTCCTGGTCCAGAAATATCACTTGGAAAAAGAAATGGGAAACTATTCCGGTATTCTTGCCTGAAAATCCCCATGGACAGAGGAGCCTGACGGGCTACAGTCCATATAGGGTTACAGAGAGTCAGACGGGACTTAGTGACTGAACAACAACCATATTTTGCAGTAGTGGAGTCAGGCTGAGGGATCAAACACTGCAAAAGCCATCAGACAGAAACTGGCCTGAACCATAAGGAAGCCTGTAGGTCAGAGTTGAGTGAAGGAGTTAGAGCTGGAGAAAGAATCAGAGAGCAGGAACAGGTCATGAAGGATCTTGAAGGGCATCTAGGTCACTTCACTAACAGTGAAGTGTTATATCCTGACTGCCTTTTTGAAAGAATCTCTCTGACTGCTGTCCAGAATAGACTGGAGAGAATAGGGTGAAAGACCAGGTAGGAGACTTGCGCACAAATTCTGGGAAGTTACTGTGGTGGCCTAAATAGAGGTGGTAAGAAATGGCCAGTGAGACTTTCAGTCCTCATAATTTAGTTATGCAAGAATTTTAATGGATGATGAGTTAATCTTTTTTAATTTTGTTTGGGGAACACTTTAAAATAACTCCTAGTGTGAGGTTGCTGCTGCTAAGTCGCTTCAGTCGTGTCCAACTCTGCGACCCCATAGATGGCAGCCCACCAGGCTCCCCCATCCCTGGGATTCTCCAGGCAAGAACACTGGAGTGGGTTGCCATTTCCTTCTCCAGTGCATGAAAGTGAAAAGTGAAGTTGCTCAGTCATGTCCGACTCCTAGTGACCCCATGGACTGCAGCCCACCAGGCTCCTCCGTCCATGGGATTTTCCAGGCAAGAGTACTGGAGTGGGGTGCCATTGCCTTCTCCGAGTGTGAGGTTAGGAGTATCAAACACAAGTTTAAAATCATGGCTTTACTATTTAATATTTGAATGGTGTTAGAAAAGTCACATAATTTCTCTTGAGTTTATCTATAAACTGGAAATATTGTGTCACAAGGTTGTAAAGATTAAATGACAGTGTATGTAATATGCCAGGCCCATTAAAATAGTGGCTACTATTATTAACTGTGTTCTTGGATTAGAAATGGAAAAAAGGAAACAAAAAAAAACAGTGGTGAGTGCACCTGTAAGATAAAGGTTTGGTTAAATCCTATTGGGAAAAATTTGACCAGATAAAAAATGACCTTGTTTGGTAGAGGGTCTTGGGAAACCAAGACATATCCCTTTTAAAATTTTATGTATTTGTCACTGGACAAAAAGCT
The DNA here is from genome assembly GCF_027580195.1 of Bos mutus. Lineage (NCBI taxonomy): Eukaryota > Metazoa > Chordata > Mammalia > Artiodactyla > Bovidae > Bos > Bos mutus. The sequence continues at coordinate 18,871,646 of NC_091622.1, read as the reverse complement.
TTTCTGTGTTAATGGCCATAGTGTTTGAGATATATGGACTGCCTTCTCTTAGCCATACTCTCATAGCCATCCCTTAGGCCCTGCAGCATCCCCTGTGTCCTCATTGGTAAAGGGGAAGAAGGCTCTGGTGAGTAAAGAAAAACAATCAAGAATAAATACAGATTTCCAGTTGTAAAGTGATTGTCACAGGGATGTAATGTACACCATAGTGACTATGGTTAATAATAGTTTTGCATATTAGAAAATAGACTGAATCTTGATGGTTCTCATCATAAGAAAAAAAATTATAACTATGTATGGTAAAGGATGTTAACTGGATTATTATGGTGATCACCTTGCAACCCAATCAAAAAATGGGCAGAATATCTAATAGACATTTCTCCAAAGCAGACATACAGATGGCCAAAAGGCACATGAAAAATGCTCAGCATCACTAATTATTAGAGAAATGCAAATCAAAACTATAGTGAGTTATCACCTTACATCAGTCAGAATGGCCATCGTCAAAAAAATTACAAATTATCAATGCTGTAGAGGGTGTGGAGGAAAGGAAACCCTCCTGCTCTGTTAGTGGGAATGTAAATTGGTGCAGCCACTATGAAGAACCGTATGGAGATTCTTTAAAAAACTAAAATTAGACCTACCATATGATCTTGCAATCCCAGTCCTGGGAAGATAGCTGAAGAAAACTGTAATTCGAAAAGATACATGCACCCCAGTGTTTACCTAAGCATTATTTACTATAGCCAAGATGTGGAAGCAACTTAAATGTCCATCAAAGAGATGAGTGGATAAAGAAGATATGGTGTGTATAGACAACACATGTGTGTGCACACACACATATGCACAATGAAATACCACTCAGCCGTAAAAAAGAATGAAATAATGCCATGTGTAGCACGATGGATGAACCTAGAGATTATCGTACTAAGTAAAGTCAGAGAGAGATAATGACAAATATCATACAATATCACTTACATGTAAAATTGAAAAATGAACTTATTTGCCAAACAGAAACAGACTTACGGATGTAGAAAGCAAACTTACAGTTACCAAAGGGGAAAGATGGATGGGGCAGGGGGGTGTAAATTAGGAATTTGGGAGTAACTTACACTCACTGCTGTTACTGCTAAGTCGCTTCAGTCGTGTCCAACTCTGTGCGACCCCATAGACGGCAGCCCACCAGGCTCCCCCGTCCCTGGGATTCTCCAGGCAAGAACACTGGAGTGGGTTGCCATTGCCTTCTCCAGTGCATGAAAGTGAAAAGTGAAAGGGAAGTCGCTCAGTCGCGTCCGACTCTTAGCGACCCCATGGACTGTAGCCTACCAGGCTCCTCCATCCATGGGATTGTCCAGGCAAGAGTACTGGAGTGGGTTGCCATTGCCTTCTTCTACTTTATATAAAACGGGTTAAGTAACATGGGCCTACTGTATAGCAGAGGGAACTATGCTCAGTATTTTGTAACAACCTATATGGGAAAAGAATCTGGATAAGAAACTATGTGTGTGTGTATATGTATGTATCTGAATTACTTTGCTGTGCACCTGCAACTAACACGACATTGTGAATCAGCTGCTTCAGTAGTAAAGTCACAGCTAATGAATGAGTTGCAGAGCTGAAATTTGAATTCATTCCCTGATCACATACTTGAAAGCAAAAAGCAGTAAATTCAAAGCAGGTATTTCAGTACATAACACAGGATGTGACTAAATGTAAGAGAGCATTAGATCAGTTAAATCAGCTATGGTTTTTTCCCTTAATTACTAGAGCCGTTTTACAGTTGACGGCATCTTATATTTGATGAGAAGCAATGCTTAGAGTGTCTAAGAAGAATATAAATTTTTAGCTAATTGCAATTCTGAAACAGCAAAATCAGATATTTTGAGAAATAGAGAATCACTTCCAAATTTTTGAGGTGTTCGCTATACTATGAAGTAAAAATGAAAATCTGCAGTTAAAACTGCCATTTCAAAGCAATTATTTGATTGTTTGGTTCCTAACATTGAGAGACTGGGGTAGAAGATTTGTTAATTTTTAAAATACTGGCAATTTAAAATCAGACTGGGGAAGACTACTGAAGAGATTGCTGAAGTAAAGGGAAGCTGTTTAGAAATGATAGGGCTCTCAGGGACTTCCCTGATGGTACAGTGATTAAGGCTTCACTTTCCAATGCAGAGTTTGTGAGTTTGATCCCTAGTCAAAGAGCTATGATCCCAAATGCCTTGTGGCCAAAAAAAAAAAAAAACCATAAAACACTGGCAGTATTGTAACAAACTCAATTAAAAAAATTTTTTTTAATGGTCCATTAAAAAGAAAACTTTCAATAGAAACTCTTCAAGCCAGGAGGGAATGGCAAGACATACTTAAAATGATGAAAGAAAATAACCTACAGCCCAGATTATTGTACCCAGCAAGGATCTCATTCAAGTATGAAGGAGAAATCAAAAGCTTTTCAGACAAGCAAAAGCTGAGAGAATTCTGCACCATCAAACCAGCTCTCCAACAAATACTAAAGGATATTCTCTAGACAGGAAACACAAAAACGGTGTATAAACTCGAACCCAAAACAATAAAGTAAATGGCAACGGGATCATACTTATCAGTAATTACCTTAAACGTAAATGGGTTGAATGCCCCAACCAAAAGACAAAGACTGGCTGAATGGATACAAAAACAAGACCCCTACATATGTTGTCTACAAGAGACCCACCTCAAAACAGGGGACACATACAGACTGAAAGTGAAGGGCTGGAAAAAGATTTTCCATGCAAATAGGGACTAAAAGAAAGCAGGAGTCACAATACTCGTATCAGATAAATTAGACTTTAAAACAAAGGCTGTGAAAAGAGACAAAGAAGGTCACTACATAATGATCAAAGGATCAATCCAAGAAGAAGATATAACAATTATAAATATATATGCACCCAACATGGGAGCACCGCAGTATGTAAGACAAATGCTAACAAGTATGAAAGGAGAAATTAACAATAACACAATAATAGTGGGAGACTTTAATACCCCACTCACACCTATGGATAGATCAACTAAACAGAAAATTAACAAGGAAAAAAAAAAAAGAGGTGTGTAAGGCAACTGGAAATTTAAACATCACTGGATATTTGATGATATTAAGAATTTATTCTTAAAAAAAAAAAAAAAAAAGAAACCAATATTCATTGCAATACTGTTTACAATAGCCAAGAAACGAAAGCATGAATAAAGAAGATGTGGTACATGTATACAATGAAATATTACTCAACATTAAAAGGAGTGAAATAATGCCATTTGCAGCGACATGGATAGACCTAAAGATGATCATACTAAGTGAACAAAGTCAGAGAAAGACAAATACATATGATATCACATATGTGAAATCTTAAAAAATGATATAAATGAACTTATTTACAAAACGGACAGACCCAAAGACATAGAAAACAAACTTATGGTTCCCAAAGAGGAAAGAGGGAGAGGGATAAATTAGGGATATTAGATTAATAGATACACTCCTATATATAAATCAGAAAAGCAACAAAGTCCTACTGTATAGCACAGGAACTCTACTCAGTATTCTGTAATAACCTATAAGGGAAAGAATCTGAAAATAATATGTAAACTGAATCATTTTGGTGTATACCTGAAACTAAAGAACACTGTGAATCAATTATATTTCAATTAAAAAAAAAATGAAAAAAAAAAAAAGAAAACTTAAAAAAAGAAATGATAGGAATCTCAGAAACAATCTTTTATGTGTTTTAATGATTAAGATACAGTCCAAATTCATGTATTTCATAAAATCAGCTTCACCTGGCTTTATGATTAGTGGCATCTTACAGCAGCATTTTAGGTTTGATGAAATATGGTGGTTATGTTGAAAAAAACAATGTGAAAGGGCAGAGTAACTTAGCTAATACTTTTCAAAGCTTTTTACCATAAAAATGTTTATTTTTTTAAATTTAGTAGAGGAAAAAGGGGAAAAAAGCTTTGACTCTTACTATCCAAATACAGTTAACATACTGGGTATACTGTTTTCTTTGTAAATATTGTAGATTTGTAATTACTGTGCATGCAGTTAAGTGTTATATCTGTTTTAATAACATAATCTTTTTTATTTTTAATTTTGGTGCAGAGTAAGTCAGCATTCCCAAACTGTTGTAGAAAATTCTTGTTCAAGTAAATTTTAATAGCTTTTCGTTGGTTAGTATTCCATGGCTAAATACTTTGGGAAGTGCTTCATAATCATATCCTTTATTGAAATTTTAGCTTGGGCATTAAAAGAGCCAACTCCAGAATCAGACGGACCTAAGTTTTAATCCTCATTTACTAACTAGCCCCATGACCTGAGCCAAATTAATTTTAAGTCAAGTTTTCTTCTATACGTAATGTAGATAATTGCTATATTTGTAGCTGATCTATGCACAGCATTTAGCGAGCCCACAATAAATGCTCTGCAGAAGTTACCTATTATTAACTTTATCATCTTGAGAAATCCTCTATGTATTAGTATATTAAAAGCTCTGAGGAAGCTAAGCAGGCCTAAAAGTTTGAAATCCAGTGGATACTCAATGTAAAATTGAACCTTATGCAGCAGTCGGCACAGAGTAGTGAAATGAGCACTGCGTTGAATGATAAACATTTGTCTGAACTTAAAGCAATGACCTTAAGCTAGCATTGTTGCCCTAAACATGAAAGCGGAAAGTGGACGTGTTAGTTGCTTAGTGGTGTTTGACTCTTTGCAACCCCATGGACTGTAGCCCACCAGACTCCTCTGTCCATTCTCCAGGCAAGAATACTGGAGTGGGTAGCCAGTCGCTTCTTTAACCAGTACCTGAAGAAAACCGAGATGGCTTCATCCACAGTTTATATATGAATGGTTGAATAGGATCCTTCTGTATTCTCAGTATTTTAAGATTTCATGGCTCACATAAGTGTTTTCCAGTAACATTTCTGTCTGTTACTAATACTGTTTCTTTTTTCTTTCTTATTTCTCCTGTTTATCCACTTAGTAGTTAGAAAATTCATTTTTACTGAATGTTTCAGGTAGCTCATGTTTCTAGGTCCTGGTTTTTACCAATTTAAAACTAGACCTTAATTTAAGCAAGTATTTTTACACTTATGGCTAAGGATATAAATTATACTTATTTTTATAATATATTAAGTAAATTAATATAATTAAATATATTAACTAAATTAACATAATTAAATATATTGGTTATCTTTATATGGATAGTATATTAGTGTCTGGAGTATTTAAAGTATAAGAAAAGTTGGATGGTGTTTTACCTGTTTGTATTTGAGTGAGAGATACATACATTTTATTGAGAAAAAATTTTCTTATAAAAATGTTTAAAGTTTACTTATAAAATAAAGTTTACTTATAAAAATGTTTAAAGCTGATTTTTAAACCATTTTCTACCAAATGAATTATTAACTAGTCTTAACTAGCTGTAATTTTTTTCCTGTTTTCAGTTTGTGGTAATAATATATTGGTTCCCTGAAATGGCTAGTCTTTTCACTTTATATATCCTAACCCCTTACCATGAGATAACAAAGATTTTGAGGATTATTCTGTCATCTCCCTTTATCACATTGTTTGCTCTTATGTGTGCATGTATTTATATGTTTAACTTACTTGTGTTTCTGTGTTTTGAAACATGGCATTCTCTCTTCCTAAACAGTCTGTGCTTCAATATGTATCACAAAAGTTATATTTTACTTAACTCATAACTATGTTTTCCAGGTAGTTAATAGATTTATTTCAGTATAATTATAGATCTTTTTTGCTTGTAGACTAGGATTTATTACCTGTATTTTGTGAATTATTTTTAGTCTTAGTTTTGAAGCTGTTTTGTAAGTTAGAGCATATGTTTCATATTTGGTTTTGTAAGCAACTTGATGTATTTGTGAGATGACTTTGTGGACCTACTGTTGAATTTATGAGACCTGTTTTAGACTTAAATCTATTTATTTCATATCTGTTAAGAGAAGTTTACTAGGGTTTTTTCTAATGTGTATCACTAATTTCACATTTATTTTAGTATCACTCATCAAATATTGCATTGGTAGGGAAGCAAAAGTTACAGCTTATGCCAAACAACTTAGGCCAATCAAATCATTGTTTCCGTTAGCGATAGCTGTATTTCACCTATTGAAATATGTAATATTTGGTCATTACTTATGTTAAACTGAAATAGACATCAAACTAAAAGAATGCTGTAACCGGAATACTAAAAGTTCAAAAAACATAACTTTTTTACTTTAAATTTTCATCATATGTCCATGTATTTTTCTCTAAAATTCTGGCTTTAACATTTGAGGAGCAATAGCAGGGTTATTGGAGAAGGCAATGGCAACCCACTCCAGTACTCTTGCCTGGACAATCCCATGGACAGAGGGGCCTGGTGGGCTGCAGTCCATGGGGTCGCTAGGAGTCGGACATGACTGAGCGACTTCACTTTCACTTTTCACTTTCCTGCATTGGAGAAGGCAACGGCAACTCACTCCAGTGTTCTTGCCTGGAGAATCCCAGGGACGGGGGAGCCTGGTGGGCTGCCGTCTATGGGGTCGCACAGAGTCGGACACGACTGAAGCAACTTAGCAGCAGCAGCAGCAGCAGCAGGATTATTGTGTATTCACTTTTGGTAAAAAAAAATTGGCAGAATTTAAGTTATATCTTCATTTTCACTCTTGTACATTTTTTTTCCTCTATTTTTCTAAGCTGTTAAGTAGTAGTCCATGGTGTAGTTTACTGTGGCTTTTCCAGATTAACCACCTTTGCCCCATTTATATTTTCTTGATTACTAACAACTTTATAAGGTTTTTAAAACTTTTTCTATATCATACATTGTCACTGTTAGCATAAAGATTTTTGAGGGTTGGTTTTCTTTTTATAAAAAAGTAAACATCTCAGTATTCTTTGCCTAATAATTTGAAATTTTAAAACAATCTTTTATATTATTTGTCCACTGTTAGCCAGTTTTTTAATAAAAAACTTCACCTCTGAGTGTGTATAATTTATTTAAAATTAGAGCTGTTTCAGCAATGTTTGTGTCATGCTTTGAAGTGTAAACTGATGCTAAATTAGGTAAAAAGCAATTCTTAGTATTGTTAATGATTAACAATCGTGACTTTTGTCATGTGACTGTCTTTTGTCATGTGACTGTCTTAATATTTGGCAGTATAAACCTTATGAATTTGGCTTCAAAAGTTTGAAATTTTGAACATGATGAATTAATCCCAGAATTTTGCTTATATATGCAATATCTACATACTGATAGGCTGTCTTCTAATTTCTATGAGTTATAAAATTAAAATTCTATTTTCTTCCACAAAAGAAATAGAATTATATGATATACAGAATTCTATATATGTCATGTCAGTGTATGTATATATAATATATATTATGTTATAGTATATTCTATTATATAGAATTATATAATATATAGAATTCTATATATAATGTCAGTGTGTCTATATATGTATAGAATTCTGTATATGTGTCTATATATGTCTATATACAAAGAATTCTATAGAATTGTCTCTATATAATATATATACACTAATATTGTATCTCAGTATCTATATGATTAAATTGATGTTTTCCTAATTGTTGATCTTTTTCCTTTAATATTGTCTTTCCTAATTTACATGTTCTTCCTTACATGTAAGTTTGTACATAATTAAATAAGACAGTAGAAATATCCAATACATGAAAGAAACATATAAAGAAGAAATTCAGTAACTGTCTTTACTTGGGAACTCAGGTATAGTACTCAGTTATCTCGTAGTTAAGGTTGTTATTAGTCTGTCTCCTAGTGTTCCTGTCTTATGTCATAATATTCTGCAGTATTTAAAATTTCTTGAAAACTTGGCAACCTGAAATATGATTAAATATCATATTTTCTGCTTTTGGGAGAAAATGATTTTCTTTTCCAGTCAGAGTGAGGAATTAATCTATTAACATTTCTGCTGCTTAATTGATTTGTTTTTCTAATATATGGTTCTCTTGCAGTAGAAAATGTTTTTCCTTTCAGACTGCTTGTTCATGATGTCCTATACAATAAACTTACTCATTCTACAGTATAATGTTTCACTTTCATTTTTTCACTTAGGATTTTCTGCCGTTTGTTGGCAAAAATGGCAACTGGTGATGCTGTTCTGAAGAGATTGGAGCAGAAGGGTGCAGAAGCAGATCAAATTATTGAATATCTTAAGCAGCAAGTTGCTCTTCTTAAGGAGAAAGCAAGTAAGAAAATTTGAAAATTTAATTTTTCTGATCTGAGGGAGATACTTAAAATAAATTCATACAGTGACAGCAAAAAATAAAATGTGTTTACCACAGACAATATTATATTACTTCACAGTCTTGATGATGACTTCTGTATTCCTTTAATATTGCAATTATGAGTGAAGAAATATTCTGGGATTAAGATAAATTAGAATTGGTGTATGGTGAACATGTAATATTTAGAGAAAACAATGTGTTAATTCAAGACTAATAAAAATTAATATTTAAAATAAGTTGGTATAGAATTAGAGACTAAAAATGAAGAAAGCTGGGTAAAATCAAATAGAAACTCAAATATCTCCTTTAATTTCATATAAAAGAAAATCTTTACTTTCATATTGCTCTCTTTTTGGGTATTTTCTGAAATGATTTTTACAGTTTTTCCAGTGCTTATGTTTTACCTCAAAATTGCTATGATGTATTCACAAAAATATTAGATCTTCTGCTTCTAGAATTTAGGTTATTTTTTGTATATTTTATTTCTCAATAGCCAATGGTAATACTATGAAAATTCCAAAGTCTTTTACCATCACTTATTTAAATAAATGCTCTTCTCTCCTACATAAAACTGAATGACTTAAAGAATCCTACATTTACTATCTAAAAATTTTTCCCTTTATCAAATTTTTCTTCTTTTTAAATACTGTTTTAATTATTTTTATAATGTTTTATAAATACTTTTTCTTACTGTTTTTCTTAAAATTTAAAAAGGATTTTTCTTACTATTTTAAAAAATTTTTAATGCTTCTTCCCATTAGAAAGATGAAGAGATTATAGAGATGTATGTAATATAGAAGAGAATTAAAAAGGAAGTAATTTATGGAGAGTAGTAGTAATAAATATGTATATGTAAGTAAATACAGGGCAGGACTATACTGCTTGACATGAGAGTATCACACGCTATGTGATTTGCATACATGGAATCAGCAAAAGTGCAGCAGGCATAGTACAGATTGATATAATAGTGTGCCTTTGTGTTGGCAACCCAGATACCAAAATCAGCTTTGAGTCATGTTTTTGATTTACTCAAAATGATGAATGATGTTTCTTTAGGTAGAACTCTTGAACAAAACAAAGTACAGATTTGCATAGTACTTGATTCCTAGAAAATTCAGAGTATAATGAAAATGTTTAAAAATGTTTAAATGTAAAAAATAACTAGAATCTAGGCTCAAATAATAAACAGGATTTCACCTGTGCATCTGTACAATGTCACTGCAAAATCGTGCAGGATATGAGACAGTTCTTCATTTCACAGGAATATCTAACCTATTGCAGAACATCTGAAATCCCTGACCTCTGCCCTCCAAATGCCAATACTGACTCCCATTATTAGTGACACCCAAAAATTCCCTTACAGATTTTCAAAGTCCCACCTAGAGAGCAGTACCAACCCCACTGAGAATCCTTGTCTTTTATATTTTGTGTACCCTATTGCTCACCGTTAACACACTATGTTGAGCAAATCATTTCGTTTAATGTTTGACCAGCTCTACTTTTGAGACATTAGGAATTAAAGAGTTTTCATGTCCCTTTACAAGATACTGATTAAAAAGGAAGAAATGAGAACAATTTTTTATTGTTTGGTATCATTATTAGATCTTAGACTTTGAAAAAAGTTTAATATATCTGATATTTGTCTCTCAGTTAACCTGTTAGTAACACTGAACGAGGTTCTTATACTGTCATAGCATTTTTATAAAAGCTAGGAAAATGATTGATAAACAAAACCTCTTCTGTTTTTACTTCAAAGATTTTCTCCCTTTCTCTTTTAAATATCATGTTGTTTAATAAATATTAAACTGATACAAAGGAACTGGTGAAACATTTGGTTTTAGCTTTGTTTATACTGGCTATGCTTTTATCAAGTAGTATTCATAAGAAACCTTTTAGAAAACCCAGCTATGTCTTAACTGGTGGTTCTTGATCCCAGTTTTGCAGGCAACTTTGAGAGAAGAGAAGAAACTTCGAGTTGAAAATGCAAAATTGAAGAAAGAAATTGAAGGATTGAAACAAGAGCTAATTAAGGCAGAAATTCAAAATGGAGGTGATTAATTATAGAAATGATAGGTTGATTCATAACAATAATTATTACATTCTTTATTAAGTTGGGTTTTATGCTTGATTACTCGTCTCATCCTCACAACTGCCCTTCTCATGCATTTTTCCTCTTACATTGAAGAGAAAATACAGACTTAGAAAAGGCAGATAGATGATCTTGCCTAAGATCATGAAAAAATGCCAAAATTGGAGTTTAGAGAGCTGCACTCTTAATCTCTACTGTGATCATCACTGATCCCCTATTAAACTCGATCATCACTATTCCCTATTGAGTAGAATTGAAAATAAGCCATAATAGTATTTAGTTAACATTTATTAAATTTTACTGTATGCCAGGCACTACCAAGTGGTTCATATACGTTATGTATTTTATCCTTAAAATCTTATGTACACAGATATTCTTGTTTTATACATTGACGCTTAGAGATGTAATTTGCCTGAAATCAGATACTGGTTTTTAAGTTATCCAGATCAGCAGATAATTATCATTTCACCTGGTATGTTGTAAATGAAATGAAAGTTTTTATTGAATTATTTTAAAAGTGTCTCAGTTCTGTTCAGTTCAGTCGCTCAGTCGTGTCCGACTCTTTGCAACCCCATGAATCGCAGCATGCCAGGCCTCTCTGTCCACCACCAACTCCTGGAGTTTACCCAAACTCATGTCCATCGAGTTGGTGATGCCATCCAGCCATCTCATCCTATGTCCCCTCCTCCTCCTGCCCGCAATCCCTCCCAGCATCAAGGTCTTTTCCAATGAGTCAACTCTTCACATGAGGTGGTTTCAGCTTCAGCATCAGTCCTTCCAGTGAACACCCAGGACTGATCTCCTTCAGAATGGACGGGTTGGATCTCCATGCAGTCCAAGGGACTCTCAAGAGTCTTCTCCAACACCATAGTTCAAAAGCATCAGTTCTTCGGTGCTCAGCCTTCTTCACAGTCCAACTGTCACATCCGTATATGACCACTGGAAAAACCACAGCCTTGACTAGATGGACCTTTGTTGGCAAAGTAATGTCTCTGCTTTTGAATATGTTATCTAGGTTGGTCATGACTTTTCTTCCAAGGAGTAAGCGTCTTTTAATTTCATGGCTGCAGTCACCATCTGCAGTGATTTTGGAACCCCAAAAAACAAAGTCTGACACTGTTTCCACTGTTTCCCCATCTATTTCCCATGAAGCGATGGGACCAGATGCCATGATCTTCGTTTTCTGAATGTTCAGCTTTAAGCCAACTTTTTCACTCTCCTTTTCCACTTTCATCAAGAGGCTTTTTAGTTCCTCTTCACTTTCTGCGTGAAAGGTGTCATCTGCATATCTGAGGTTATTGATATTTCTCCCGGCAATCTTGATTCCAGCTTGTGCTTCTTCCAAGCCCAGCTTTCTCAGGATGTACTCTGCATATAACTTAAATAAGCAGGGTGACAATATACAGCCTTGACATACTCCTTTTCCTATTTGGAACCAGTCTGTTGTTCCATGTCCAGTTCTAACTGTTGCTTCCTGACCTGCATACAGATTTCTCAAGAGGCAGGTCAGGTGGTCTGGTATTCCCATCTCTTTCCAAATTTTCCACAGTTTATTGTGATCCACACAGTCAAAGGCTTTGGCATAGTCAATAAAGCAGAAATAGATGTTTTTCTGGAACTCTCTTGCTTTTTCCATGATCCAGCGGATGTTGGCAATTTGATCTCTGGTTCCTCTGCCTTTTCTAAAACCAGCTTGAACATCTAGAAATTCACGGTTCACGTATTGCTGAAGCCTGGCTTGGGGAATTTTGAGCATTACTTTACGAGCGTGTGAGATGAGTGCATTTGTGTGGTAGTTTGAGCATTCTTTGGGATTGCCTTTCTTTGGGATTGGAATGAAAACTGACCTTTTCCAGTCCTATTCGGCCATAAAAAAGCATGAAATTTTGCCATATGCAGCAACATGGGTGGACTCAGGGTATTATGCCAAGTGAAATAAGTCAGAAAAAGTCAAATACTTATAGATGAATCTAAAATTACAGCAAACTAGTGAATACAATAAAAAGCTGACTCATAGATGTAGGGAACAAAACAGTGGTTACCACCGGAGAGGGAAAGAGGGGGGCAATATTGGAGTTGGGGATTAAGAGGTACAAATAATTGTGCATTAGGTAAGCTACAAGGATATATTATACATCACGGGGAATATAGGCAATATTTTATAATAACTATAAATACAGTATAACATTTAAAATTGTTAATCATTATATTGAATACCTGTAACATATTGTATATCAACTGTATTTGTTTCAAAATAGTTTATGATTCACAGTTTCATAGTTTTCTGTTTGTTTATTTAACATAAATGACATTATTTCATTTTCTTTGTCAGTAAAACAAATACCATTTCCATCTGGTACTCCACTAAAAATTGATTCTACAGTTTCTGAAAATGAGATACAGTCTATACCAATAACAGCCATATCTTCTGGTGCTAAAGAGCAAGTAAAAGGAGGAGGAGAAGAAGAAGAAAAGAAGATGAAAGAGAAAGCTGAAAAGAAAGGTATTTTTTAACAGTTAAATTTGTTTTTCACTTGACTAGTTTACCAAATGTCAACATTTTTCATAATGGTGTCAAAAAGAAAGTTCAAACTTATGAAAAACTTATGAAATAGAATAAAGTTTAAAAACAGTAGGGTAATGGAACATTAAAGGTGGGCCCTCAAGGGTGTGTAAAGGTTGACCAGGTTGACAGGGCAAGAGCATGACTTGAGTAGAGGGACTAGCATAACTAACACCAGGAAGTAGAGAACCATATGCAGTTTGCTATGACTGAATTTGCATGTATTTGTGGGGAACAGTTTCAGAGAAATCACAGGTAGAAAGTTAGCTTAGAAGCAGTCATGAAGATAAGAAAACAATATTCCACTCAAAGTTGAGTGTCTGAATTAGCGTTGGGGTGTTAAATGTTTTAGGAATCCGTAAGAACTGAAGTAGAAAGTATATCACTGTCCACTTAAACAACTAGAATAGAAATCTTGCAGTCAACCTTAACTTGTCACTGTCCCTCAATTTTTGTATCTAACTGACTACCAAAACCTGTATAGTCATATCTCAGGGATATTGCAGATTCATTTCCAGACCATCAAAATAAAGCAGATAGCACAAGAAAGCAAGTCACAAGAATTTTTTGGTTTCCCAGTACATATGAAAGTTATGCTTATACTGTACTGTGCTCTATTAAGTGGTCAATAGCAGTATACCTAAAAAACAAAACAAAACAAAAAAAAAACTGTACATACCTTGGTTAAAAATACTTTATTGGTAAAACATGCTGACCATCACCTGAACCTTTATTTTTTTTTTTTTTTTTTCACCTGAACCTTTAGCAAGTCATAATCTTTTTGATGGGGGAAAGTCTTTTTTCAGTGTTGATTGCTGCTGACTGATCAAGCTTATGGTTGCTGATGGTTGACTGGCTGTGGCAGTTTTTTAAAATAAGACAACAGTAAAGTTTGCTGTATTGGTTGAATCTTCCTCACAAACTATTTATCTGTAGCACACAATTCTGTTTGTTGGCATTTTACCCACAGTAGAACTTCTTCAAATTGGAGTCAATCTTCTCAAACCCTGCCAACTGCTTTATCAGCCAAATTTATATAATGTCCTAAATCCTTTGTTACATTTCAACAATTTTCACAGCCTCTTCACTAGGAGTTGATTCCATGTCAAGAAATGACTTTCTTTGCTCATTCATTAGAAGCAATTCCTTATTCACTAATATTTTATCATGAGATTGCAGCAATTTAGTCATATCTTTAGGCTCCACTTGTAATTCTAGATCTCTTGCTAAATCTGCAGTTTCTTCCTCCACTGAAATCTAGAACTCAAAGTTTTACATGAGGGTGGGAATCGACTTCTTCCCAACTTCTGTTAATGTTGATATTTGACCTCTTTCCATGAATTCTTAATGGCATCTCAAATGGTGAATCATCTCCAGAAGGTTTTCAGTTTACTTTGCATCATTCTATCAGAGAAATTACTATATGTGGCAGCTATAGCTTTAAAAAGTGTATTTCTTAAGAATAAGACTCGAAAGTCAAATTTATTTCTTGATCCATGGGCTGTAGAATAGATGTTGTATTAACAGACATGAAAACAAGCTTAATCTCACTGCACATCTTTATTAGAGCTCTTGGGTGACCAGGTGGATTGCCAGTGAGCAGTAACATTTTGAAAGAAGTCATTGTTGTGAGGTGAAAGTCTCTCAACAGTGGGCTTAAAATATTTTGTAAACCATGTTGTAAACAGAAGTACTGTCATCCAGGCTTTGTTGTTCAATTTATAGAGCACAAGCAGAATAGATTTAGTGTCATTCTTAAGGGCCAGAGGATTTTTCAGAATGGTAAATGAGCCTTGGCTTCAACTTAAGGTCACCAGCTGCATTAGCCCCTAACAAGAGAGTCGGCCTGTCCTTTGAAGCCAGGCATTGACTTCTCCTAACTATGGAAGTCCTGGGTGGTGTCTTCTTACGATAGAAGGCTTACAATTTTTATCTACGTTGAAAATCTGTGGTTCAGTGTAGCCACTTCATTAATTATCTTAACTAGACCTTCTGAATTGCAACTTTTACATCACTTGCTGCTTCACCTTGAATTTTTATGTTATGAAGAAAACTTCTGTCCTTCAATCTCATGAACCAAGCACTGCTAGCTCTAACCGTTTGTTTTTGCAGATTTCTTATCTCTCAGCCTTCACACAATTGAAGAGGGTTAAGGCTTGGCTCTGGGTTAGGCTTTGGCTTAAAGGAATATGTCTGGTTTCCTCTTGTCTCCAGGCCATTAAAGCTTTCTCCATATTATCAACATGACTGTTTTACTTTGTTATTGTTCATGTCTTCTCTGGAGTAGCACTTTTTGTTCTCCTCAACAACTGTTTTCTTTGCATTCACAACTTGGCTGTTTGGCACAAAAGCTCCAGCTTTTGGCCTCTGTTGGGTTTCAACATGCCTGCCTCCCTAAGTGTAATCATTCCTTGGTTTTAAATGTGAAGAATATGTGACTTTTTCTTTCACTTGATCACTTATTAAAGGCCATTGTAGGGTTCTTTTTTTTTTTAATGACAAAGATTTTTAAAGTTTTGTTGTTGCTTTTATACTTCAGAGTCTCGTATTGATGTCCTGGTCATATCTATATGCAACAAAAACATATACATTTAAACTCATTTTTTGTATTATTGGACCGTAATGTTCTAAGAGAATTCTGTCCAATAGATATATAATATGAAGTATATATATATTGTAATGTTTTTGAGCAATATCATTAATACAAAAAGCAAGTGAAATTAATTTTAATAATACATTGTAATGTAATACATTGAAAATATTATTTGAACATGTAACCATAATAGAAATTATAAATGAGATATTTGCATTCTCTTTCTTCATGGTAGGGTTCTTAATTGGCTTAATTTTGGCCGGAGGAAAGGGAGAGACAGATGGGTTGGTTGATGGTTGAACAGTCAGAACACACACAGTTATTAAGTTTAGCATTTTATATGGGCATGGTTTGTGGTACCCTGAAGCATTTACAATAGTGACATCAAAGATCTCAGACCACAGATCACCATAGCAAATATAATAATGAAAAAATTGGAAATATTTTGAGGATTACCAAAATGTGACACCAAGACACAAAGTGACAAATGCTGTTGAAAGAACGGTGTCAAGAAAGTTGCTTGATGCAGAGTTGCCACAAACCTTCCATTTGTAAATAATGCAGTTATCTGCAAAGCACAATAAAGGGAAACACAATAAGATCAGCTTTGGCTGTAATTCCTACCACCAAAACCCATCTGGAGCCCGGTTCTATGCCTGCATTTTGTTAGGTGCTACCAGGTAATTTAGGCTTCCCAATAGCTCAGTGGTAAAGAATTCACCTGCCAAGTAGGAGACAGAGGAGATGCAGGTTTTGATCCCTGGTTTGGGAAGATCCCTTGAGGAGGAAATGGCAGCCCAGTCTAGTATTCTTGCCTGGAAAACCCCGTGGACAGAGGAGCCCGGTGGGTCATAGTCCACGGGTCACTAGGAGTCTGGCACCCCTGAAGCGACTGAGTGCGTCGTGACACCAGGTGGCTCAGGTTCTCATGAGCCCATCTGATTAATGTTAAAGCCTCCTGTTCTCTAGTGTGTCCTTACCTGGCCGCTAAAGCTCTTTTTCTAATCATAAATCTGACTCCTTATTTATTAACTTTGCTTTATTCCTTTCTGGACTTCATTTTCCCAAATGTCAAAAAATAGGTTTTTATAATTCATTACACATGCCTCTCGTGGTACTTAAACTCTTTAAATTTTTTTGGAAAATATTAAAGGGCTGAGGGATTCATAAACTGATCTAAGCCATTTTAGCACCTAACCCTTGTCAATTCCTTTTGATAAGCATGAATAGCTTCTAGGTGCTGTGCATCCTCTTCTACATCACTTCACCACTAGGTGGTATGGTTACAATGAAACCAGGTCAGACTGATTCTTTCTTTTTATGAATTTTATTAAGTAGGCACAAAACATTCATGCAACCTGTTCTTATAAGTTTGGTAAAAAGTCCATCCTCAAAGAGGATACAGTGTTGTGGCTGCAAGATCAGTCAACCTTGTGGTTAAATGAAACAACAAAAGTCTTCCTTTCGAGGAGGGAGCATCCAAGACCAAATGAAGATCTAGGTCTTGAATACCTGTGTTCAGTAGAACTTTCTGTCCGTATAGCTGGGTTGTCCGACACAGTAGACATAGCCATGTGTGGCTGCTAAACATTTAAAAACGTGTCTAGTATGACTAAAGAACTCAATTTTAAATTATTTTAAATTTAGATGTTAAAAACTATATGGAGTCAGCAGCTACTGTCTTGGATAGTGCTGGAATAGAGGGCTGTTTAATCAATGTTGACTGCCAAGATTGCCAGATTACAAAATTGTGCTCTTGAAAGGGCTGTGGCCCCCATACAGTCTTTCTGTACTACACTTATGAGCATCACTCATTTGTTAATGAAACATTTCTAAAGTCTCTTTATGATGACTAACGAAGTTCTTGGTATGGAATTTCATATTTACAATCACCTGTGTAATGTAGATCCCTGAAAAAGGTATTTCAAATGCCTGAAGTTTTAAAATTCATGAATATAGCTACATCATATTGTTACAGTAGTATGTATGTTGTTGTTGTTCAGTCACCTACATGTGTCCAACTCTCTGTGACCCCATGGACTGTAGCTCGGCAGGCTCCTCTTGTCTGTGGGGTTCTTCAGGAAAGAATACTGGAGTGGGTTGCCATATGTAGTGTTTTAAAATAAATACATAGTTTATCACTCAAAGATAACTATTAAGATTTTTGTAGTAATTATATATATATATATGGAGAAGGCAGTGGCACCCCACTCCAGTACTTTTGCCTGGAAAATCCCATGGATGGAGAAGCCTGGTAGGCTGCAATCTGTGGGGTCGCTAAAAGTCGGACACGACTGAGCGACTTCGCTTTCACTTTTCACTTTCATGCATTGGAGAAACAGATGGCAACCCACTCCAGTGTTCTTGCCTGCAGAATCCCAGGGACGGGGGAGCCTGGTGGCTGCCGTCTATGGGGTCGCACAGAGTCTGGCACGACTGAAGTGACTTAGCATAGCATAGCATATATATCTTTATCATTAAGGCTCTTAACTATTTTTAAAAATCTTTTCTGATATGTTACATGAAAAGTGGTATTTTTAAAAAATTTACTAATGAGACTAAAAATTTGTCATTTATTTTGAACTAGCTCTACGTTCTCTTTTATAAGCAATCTTTGTGAAAATTTTGAATGTCTTTTATGCAAAATCATCTGTTCCCACTCCAGAATTACTCTTCCCTGTGCTTCTGTATTTCTTTTTATTTGTAATGTTTATCACATGTTCATTATGTGTATCTGTTTTTTTTTTTCTTTAATATTATTTATGGCCATGCTGGGTCTTCAGTGCAGACTTTTCTCTGTTGTGGCAAGTGGTCACTGGCTTCCCGTTGAAGTGGCTTCTCTTGTTGCAGAGCACGGGTCCTAGGACACTCAAGACTTCAGTAGTTGCGGCTCCAGGGCACAGGCTCAGTAGTAGGGCACAGGCTCAGTAGTAGAGCACAGGCTCAATAGTTGTGGCATACAGGCCTAGTTGCTTCACCACATGTAGAATCTTCCTGGATCGCCGGGATCAAACCCGTGTCTCCTGCATTGGCAGGTGGATCCTTTTCCACTGAGCCACCAGGGAAGCCCATATCTGTCTGTCTTGTAAGAGATTTTTGGTGCCTGGCTAGTGTGGGCCACTCATCTTAATTTTTTCAGTGCCTTAGATCTCAGTAAATATTTATCCAAAGATGAAACAAAGAAGTAGTTAAGAAACAATGCTTTCAAGATAACAGCTTATGTCCTACAGATTAGGAGGTAGTTTTGTCTTACTTTTTTTTTTCTGCCAGAGAAGATAAATGTAAACTTTAGGAATTTGAACTATATTCAGGTTGCATTTTGACTTAATGGCTAAAGTGATCTTATGGCTTATAAGAGTTATATTATCAGCAAGTAAATGAAAGTAGAATTTTGAAAACATAATTGGAATAAAATGTTTTCTTCCACTCAGATAGTTTCTGTAGGCAAATCTAAAGTCCTAAGAAGTCTTCAGAGGAGTATAAGAAATGGAGAAATTCATTGTATACTTACTGGTATGTTTAAGTGGTGAGAGACACATTTTATCAGTGAAATTATATTTGATTGTAGTTCATGCTGTCAGTTGGCTACTTAAGATATTCTTTCTAAAGAATTTTTCACTCTTGGAGAGTCACAGTAAATCTTAAAGGATTTTTTTCCCTCTGTTTCAGGGAAAGGGAAATTTTTTCTGTAGAGTGTTATTTATAGACTATAAAGTCTCTGTTACAATTGCTTCACTCTGCCAGAGTACCAAAGCATGCATATACAATATATAAATTAATGAACATAATTTTGTTCTAGTAAAACAATTTCATAGGCAGCAGGCTGGATTTGACCTTGAGCCATAGATTACCAACATCTACTCTGTGTCTTTAACTAGAGATATAGACAGTTCAACAGAGAAATAGCTTAAAGGGAATTCAAGATGTTGTGACATGGATAATTCTTTCCTTTGTTACTTAAATGAAGATAGAAGATGAACACTCATTTTTTCTTTTAAACTCATCAGAATCAATACTGTGGAGATTTTCATTTTTGTTTTACTTCTGAAGTTTACCCTTTGTAACTATTTTTTAGGAGAGAAAAAGGAGAAAAAACAGCAACCAGTAGCAGGAAGTGCTGACTCTAAGCCTGTTGATGTTTCCCGTCTGGATCTTCGAATTGGTTGTATCATCACTGCCAGAAAACACCCTGATGCAGATTCTTTGTATGTAGAAGAAGTAGATGTTGGAGAAACAGCCCCAAGAACGGTGGTCAGTGGCCTGGTGAATCATGTTCCTCTTGAACAGGTAATCTATGTAGCTAAAATTATTTTCTACATATGCGTTTTGGTGTCAATCCCTCTTTCTTAATGTTTTTTCATGTAATTTTATATCAAACCACACAACATGAATCAATATTGATTAATTCAGTTGATTATTTAAATATGATAAATCCACCAAAAAGTGCACAAAACTACCAAAAACTTGCAAAAGATCTGTAAATTAAGATCAAAGTCATGACCATAGAAAGAAGAAATGATATATTATTTTTTCTCAATTTTTAAAAGTATTTTTAGTTTGTTATTTTATCATCACTGTTCTATCATGGAATTTTATTCCCTGATTTTAATTTTAAAATCACCATTATATAAGCTCGGAAAGTACCAATCTAAAATTAAGAAAACAAGCTTTATATCTTAATAACTCAAGTATTTTCATACTGGAAGAAAAAAGAGGAGAGGGAATTTTGAAGATTGAACTTGAACTTTTTAATGGTATTCCTTTATTCATTAAAAATAGTGTGTTTTAAACTTTTATTATTTGGATATTTAAATATATCTATATTTCCAATGTCAGACATTAATAATTTATAACTTGCTCTCTCTAGACATCTTCTATAGAAATTTGCATCATCCACCTATTTCTTCTGCTCCATGGTGCTTCAGAGATACTGCAAAGACCATAGTCTTCCACATTAAAATAGTTCTGCCTCTTGGTTCTTTCCCAACTCTGTTGCTGATTGACTTTGTGAACTTGCACAAGTCCCTAGTTAATTCATTCTAATTTCAAGATGCTGATATTTACTGCGAATCTGCACTGTTCCAGGAACTGTTGTAGACAAGTGAATAGAAAGAAAGATAGATGAATGATAGATTTGTTTAAAAAAAAAAACCCTGGGATTTCCCTGATGGTCCAGTAGTTAAGAATCTGCCTTTCAATGCAGGGGGTGTAGGTTTGATCCCTGGTTGAGGATCTAAGATCCACATCCATGGGGCAACTAGAAAGAACTGTGTGTAGCAGCTACTAAACCTGTGTGCTCTAAAGGTAGCATGCTGCAGCTGAGAGCCTGCATGCCATAGCAAAGGCCCATCACTGCCAATAATCATAATAAACAAAAGGCTCTGCCTTTGTGAAGCTCGTATCTGAGAGGATCAGAACTTCCATGATAGTGTGTTAATATCAGGAAAAAAATAAAAGTAAGGAAAGAATCTAGAAAGTATTGAAGCTAGGGGAAAAAAGTGGCCAGGGAAGAGCAAAGTGGTATTTAAGTAAAGGTCTAAGAAAATGAAGAAAGCAAATTATTCTGTCTTATGGGATAGCATTTTCAGGCAGCCCTGAATCAGATGTTATCCTGGGATGTTCAAAGAACAGCAGGAAGCCAGTGTCATTGTAGCAGACTAAATAACGGGGAATGTGATGGGAGATGAAGTCAGAGATAAGGATGCCAAATGCTGTAGGGTCCTAGAGATCATTGTAAAGACTTTGGCTTTTTTTCTGAGTGAGATGAAAGCCACTGGAGGATTTTTGAGCTAAGGGATAATATGGTTTGTCTCACATATTAATAGTATCATCTGGTTGCTTTGTTGAGGTAAGAAAGATGGCATTAAGGAGATCAGTAAAGAAATTTCTCTTATCTGTGAAAAATGATAGACGACACTGGTGTGTGCTTTTTCTTTTTAACATTCATTTTGTATAGGACCAGGACCCTCTCATAACAACTTATGAAGTTAGGTTCATAAGGAGCCCTGGAGAAAGAACCAGTTAATCTTGAGCCAGCTCAAATTTGAAAAACTCCTCCTCATTGGGGCTTCAACTTTTTTGTTCTCCTAAGTTACAGACTAGTTCTTCTCTTCCAAAAGCTGTCATTCACAGCCATATGCAAAGTGATTTGTATACATATCTGAATCTAACCATCAAGTCAGTACTAGTCAGCAGTCTATAAGGTAACTGCATTTAGCTCCCTAAAACTGTATACCACATTTTTTACATTTGTTTATTTTTCTAAGGTAAAAATCTACAGCTGTCATCTGATTCTTAACAGATTGCATCTAGCTAAACCTGTTATTTTTTTGTACATATTTGGTGTAACTTTTTTTATTAAGTTCCCATATATGTGGCATCTTAAAGTTATTTAATGTCTGAAGAGAATAAGAATTCATAAGATCACCAAAAAGGGGGCCTTTTCCATTTGAACCTTAGGTTCATTTTTTTTTAAATCTTAGAATGTGGGGGTAAATTTATATATAACATTTATTTATAAAACCATCTTTCACCTAGAATGTGTCTTGTCTCCACATGCAGTGACCCTTCTTGAATGTTATTTTACACCTACTGAAAGAATTTAAACAACTGTGTCCCTTATTTTTGCTCATTGACGAAAAAGTTGAGACTTCAACTATTGAAGTTTAAAGAAATTGCTGTTTACTTCTGTAACAAATTATAGAAATAGCTATCGTTGTTTGTTGTGCTGTGCATAAAGCTTAAATTGTTAAGTGATCAGTACTTTTTAATTTAGGAAATGAATCTTGCATAGTATTGAAAATGATCAAACATGTAGGGGAAAAATGTGCATTTATTTTAGTGCTGTTTCTAAGCTAAATGCTTTATATATAGGTTGTGATTTAATCCTTGCGGCGTCTTTATATCATTTCCCTCATTTTGTGAGGAAATAGGGAGATCAACTTTATGAGTCTCATTGCTAGTACATGAGAACTAGCAATGAAATTTAAAACCAAATCTGTTTCCCTCAGTCATTTCTTTATTTTTAAGTGAAATATTATTGCCTCTGCTGTTTGATCTATAATGCATTGTCAGTTCGTAGAATTTTTTTTTTTTTTCCGTGTTGATACAAGTCTTCTTTAACAATATAAAAGATTTTGGACACAGATAAGGATAAAACAGCCACAAAAATAGAACATTTGATATTTAGCATATTAGATGTACCTTAATGTATTCTAGATAAGATTATTCTAAATCTTTGTACATCTTTAATCATCAGTGTGTATTTCACACAGATGCAAAATCGGATGGTGGTTTTACTTTGTAACCTGAAACCTGCAAAGATGAGGGGAGTAGTATCTCAGGCAATGGTGATGTGTGCAAGTTCACCAGAGAAAGTGGAAATCTTGGCACCTCCTAATGGATCTGTTCCTGGGGACAGAATTACTTTTGATGCTTTCCCTGGTAAGTATTTATTAGTTACTGTTTGTAATTTGGGACTCATGGTTCTGAAAGCTATGTTTGGAACGTTTAAATTTAAAATCACTCCTGTATATGACTTGTAAGACTTTACACTAAATGACCATTGTTAGTGATATTTTTGTTTATTGAGATTGACATAAGATGGTACATTAAGCACAACTGTGTAATTATTCCTTCCCCATGAACACTCAAATTGCATAAAACACCAGAGAGACTGTACCCTAAGTGAAATACTAATTTTGATACCTACATAACATAAGAGTGTGATATGGATAGAGAACCAGTTAATGTGCTACAAAATCATTTAAGTGTAGATTATCTCAGAATGCAACATAGAAAGATGAAGAGATGAAAAGTTCAGACAGGGAGCCGAAAATGTATAATTCTCAAAGTCAACCTAGTAATATACTTGTATATGCTTTTACTAGCCTTTAGAATTTAGAGGAAATCTTTAAGTTGAAATTCATATTTTTTTAAAAATCTAAAAGGAAGGTTCATTTCATATTGTTTCTTCTCTCTAGTAAAGTGCTCCTGAGACAGATGAAGCTTCCTAATTGTGAGAAAGTTTCTTCAAATAGGTCTTTGGAAGCAGTAAAGAAAGCTTGGCAGATGTAGAATAAACATTTCTTTCATAAAAGTGGAAGACCTCTTAAGAGTAAAAACAGAAATTAAAAGACTATATATTGCCTTTTGGTCACAATCACCACTGCTTACTGGGAAATCAAAACACTTCCCCAAACCTTATGCTTTTGGTTAGGATGTTATGTTTATACCTGACAAACCTGAAATTCTATTTTTCTAAACTGGAATGGAATGAAAATAAAAGTGAACTTTTTCTTTTAAGATTCAGCATACACTGAGGGAAAAAAATCTTGGTTCGTCTTTTCAGATTAACATTTGCCTTCCTTTTTACTTAAATATTTAACATGAGTGCATTTTAAGTTTTATTTCTCTATATAAATTGTTAAGTCAGATATTTAGAACTGGAAGAAATCATTTATTTTAACCCACTATTTTACAAATTTAGAAACCGAGGCCCAATAGAACTTAGCTGCCTACTTAAGGTTTGTAGAAGGATCAAAAAATAGATGTGCCTGCATCTCAAATATTACCAGCATTTTTGTTGGTGGATCATTGGCTTGCTATGAATTCATATGGACTATTTCATCAGAGAAGGCTTATAGTTCTTTTATTTCTATGACAGCTTTCATTCCCCTTACCTTATATAGAATTAGAATTAACAGGTAAATATTTCAGCACTTGAATCAGTTGTTATTATCTGGACATTACTCTTAAGTAGTGTGGAGTTTTTTTTAAAATACTCAGTGACTTAGCATTAGAGATGCTAATAGCCCAGAGTGGATTTCTTGCCTTTAGCATATTTTTTAATCTTTCAATCTGTTTGCTGTTGGTGTGTGTTTATATCTACATCATTGCAGTCTAAAATTCCTTTCATATTCATAGTTTCTCCTTGTGCTTTAGTAAATGAATATGTAGATAACATATAAAAATTTTTCTAAAGTGAAAGGGAAAAACCTAACATTTAAGTGGCCCATGCAGTTGTTTGAATTATACTCTTATAACTTATAAAATGCCTTACCAAGCTGAACAGCATCAAATAATTGATAAACTTGGGGACGTGAGGTCTGTTAATTCTCATCCTGCTTATGCACATCAGTTCCTGCTTCTGTAGCAGTAAATCTGAAAGGAAATAACAGTTAATACTATGTATGCAACAGATCGGAGAAGGCAATGGCACCCCACTCCAGTACTCTTGCCTGGAAAATCCCATGGATGGAGGAGCCTGGTGGGCTGCAGTCTATGGGGTCGCTAAGAGTCGAACACAACTGAGCAACTACACTTTCACTTTTTCACTTTGATACATTGGAGAAGGAAATGGCAACCCACTCCAGTGTTCTTGCCTGGAGAATCCCAGGGACGGCGGAGCCTAGTGGGCTGACGTCTATGGGGTCACACAGAGTCGGACACGACTGAAGTGACTTAGCAGCAGCATGCAACAGATCATTAGTCTTACTGTATTTTTTTTTCTTTTCCCAGAGAGAGCCATGATTTATCCGTATTTTATTTTTCAGCATATGTTTTACGTTTTAAAGCTTAAGGTGTCTGCTGGTACATTTTGATGTTCATTTGTTGTGCTCAGTGTCTAGAGATTTACATTTCATGTTATAGTAAGTGTGGTATAGAAATTGCATTTGGGGCTCAAACCTTTGAATTGCTAATTGGCTTTGAATAACGATTTTCCAACTATAAAACCATTGCTTCCATAAAGTTTAGAAGATGCCACATAATATATTTATAATAATGGCTAAAACCCCTCCCCACTCCTTTTTTAGTCTTAAATCTGTAAAGCCATAAATTATTCCAATATCTAGTCCCTAAAGTATCAACCAAAAATAACAAAAATTACAGCAAGAAGACAAAGACATTGACACTCCCTCCTCTTTCTTTTCCTTTTTTTTTTTTTTTTGAGAATGCACTGGATTTAGTCTCATAATAAATGGAAATTTGCATTCAGACTTTTCTGAGATCATGATTATTCCTATTTTGAGTCTTATTAATTAATCTGAGTTGATAGTTAATCTCAAAGCATGTATAAATGCAAGACTCTTTAGCTTTTGGACCCAATTACTATTTAAAAATGGGGTGTTTTTTTGGTATTGAGTGGTATGAGTTTTTTATATATTTTAGATATCAGCAGCACCTTATCAGCCAAATTGTTTGCAAGCTTCTTCTCTCATTCAGCTGGTTCTCTTTCATTCTCACCAAGTAGAATGGGCAGCAGATGAAATTCAGAGTAGTTATCATATTTAGCTAGATAACCCTAACACTTAAGTTATTTCCAGTACTGTAGGAAATCTTTAAGTACTGTAGCAGCAATTTAGTCATTTTTTGTTGAAATATATAGTAAAGCATAGGCTGCTTCTGCCATGTATAAAAATGCAACACATCAAATTATGCTCTCATCTGTTCAAAATCTTTCTTTATATGTAGTGATAAAATGAGTATCTTGTATTTTCCTTCTGATCATTTGGGGAATAAATTAGCTGTACAGCTGTTTCTTAAAAGAGTAAAAAATAATACCTTTAACATTTGTAAGGAAATGACAAAATGTTTTGCCAATTAAGAATTTAAAAAGTGCTGATGTCACAGAAATAAAATAAGTGTTAAAAGTAAATATTTAGATTCTTATCAGGTGTAAAGATCAGAGATTGTATCTAGGACAATTCACTAGAAATCTCTGAAGACAGTTTATTGATATGTTAGCTATTTATTATTTTCCCTCTCCCAACAGGAGAGCCTGACAAGGAGCTGAATCCTAAGAAGAAGATTTGGGAGCAGATCCAGCCTGATCTTTACACTAATGATGTATGCGTGGCTACGTACAAAGGCGCTCCCTTTGAGGTGAAAGGGAAGGGAGTGTGTAGGGCTCAAACTATGGCCAACAGTGGAATAAAATAAAACACTTCAGTTTCTGAAATTCATTAAAGAAAACAATAAAAAGAAATAACATTTGTCACTCATAGCTAAAATACAGCTGGCTCATTTTTGTGGTTATTTCTCTTCTAGATTTGAGTAGTCTTTTACCTGGTATGTATTGTTTTCCATTGATTAGAGAAACACTACATTTATACCGGTAGGTTTTGAGCCTGCAAGGAGGAATTTGCCTGTGTTTCATGATGATTTATTGTTCAGTGATTGTGTTGGCTAGCACATTGCTTTTTCTTTATACATTTAGAAAACTTCAGATTAACATTTAGTTTCTCATTTGTAGGCACATGTTGCATGCAATTTGAAGCCCTTGGCTTTTTAGTATCTTTATTATAAATGTCTTCTCTTTAAAAAGACAAGTTAAAATTTCTGTTAGGCTTATTAACTAGTCATATCGTGATGGTATTGAAGATGACCATCTGTTGATTCTAAAGAGCCAAACAGCATAAAAGCTAGGAGACATGGCATTTGAACATTGTTGTTATTGCTTGCCAGAGTAACCCAGATTTGTATACTTCCAACCGTGTAGAGAACTTATTTTTTGCATCTAACAAAATAATAAATAATAATAGTAATAAATCTTGACTAACTCTAAAGAATAAACACATTGTAAAGTGTTGCTAATGTAGATTCCAGTAAATTGACCATAAACACAATAGTTCAGTTTTTATGCTAGGTGACTTCAAAGATTCTTTAGATACCTAATACAAGACTATTTATAGCTTTTATCTTTAAAAGAACATTTAAGATTGATATATTTTATTTTTTCATGTACCATCATACTAAATATATGTTAAACACATTAAAAGAAATATATTTCAAGAATATATATTAAAATAAATTGTAGCCAAAAATTTAACATGTGTAAGTTTTAGATGTCAAGTGCCTATTTTCACTCATCTTTCAGATTTTGTAGGAACAAGGAAAATTAACTTACGCACTATGAACTTCAGGTACCCACCTTGAGATGATGACTGAGTTACCAAAAAAGAGATGCATCTATGGAGGTAGGAATATCTACTTTAAAAGAAAAATCACACACAGTATTTTAGCACTGTTGCTGTTTGTAGCTTACAATAAGAAGGAAAGACAAAGCAAAAATGTTTAAAAGAGTCCTGCATGCTGAGTTATAAAAAGTATCATTCACTTACGTCCATGGAGTTCTGGTAAGCTAAGACGTGTGACCATCATAGAAATTTCTGTCTTCTTCATGAAAAACTGAGTATTAACAGAATCATTAACACTTGTTGATAACTAAACACAAATGAATTTCCAAAGTTATTTTGTACTCAAGATACATTCTTTTGGGAAAAAGACTTCATGAATATTTTCTGATTTTTCCCAATTATATTACATTTCTATAAATAATTCTAATACAATTTAAAGAATATTTCAACTATTCAGGTAGTTGAAATATTTATTCTCAATTTTTTAAGTTACATGAAAACATTATTCAATCAAGTTATCCAGTTAACGCCATTCAGTTATTTTTATAGAAAACTTAATTCTGTTTTACTTATGTTGCTGGAATGAGAGCTCTTAGAGAATCAATAAAAAATAACCCTTGTGGTCTCTGACTGGTATTCAGCTCTTTAAGAATTTCAACAGTAGGAAATGGTATTAGGTCACAGACTAAACAGCTAGTGCCTCTTGGCATCTATTTATATATTTATATATTGCAAACTAAACCAGGAAAACAAAAGCTGACTTTCCCCCAAGATAATTTCTCATGCAGTGTTGACCCAGTATATCTTATAGTGAATATTGACAGGACTAACTTTTTGTATATGTAGAAATTCCATTGTGTATTATTCGTATAAGTCATTTTCAGGACATGTTAATATAAAATTGAAAATTTTTTCTACCTTGCTTCTATGAAGACCTTTAAGTGCTCTGCGGATACAAGAGCACTGTGTCCACCAAACAGATAATTTGTTGTTGCTTTCTAAAAAAACATGTAAATTATTATTTATACTATTTACAAAATATTCAGAGTAACTCACTGAAGTTTAATAAGCACATTAGCAAGTTAGACTTGTATTTATGACTCTTAGAGATGCTGACAATTCTGTAGATCTTAGTAATATTGGTTTTGAAACCAGATTACCTAGTTTTGATTCCAACTATACAACTTAAATACCTGTGTGATCTTGAACAACTGTTTAGCCTCTGTAGCCCTTACTTTCCTCATCTGTAAAATGGGTGTAATAATAGTACTTAGCTCATTGAGTTGTGAGGATATATATTACGTTACACAGAAACTAGTGTTCTCTGTCTTCTATCCTGTTTCATGGTATCAGAGTTCCTGAGAGATTGAATTCTTGTTCAGAGGATTACTTTGTATATATGAAATGGACAGACCTTGTCTTTGAATAGACCTGATTGTTCCTCTATACCAGATGTAGTATCTCTCCCCTTACTAGAGATATTCTTTATGGAAACTTTCTCTTCTCTCCCTGCATTCCCACTGAAATCCCTGTTTTAGGTGTTTTGCTACTGGTCAGCCCTGTTCATTGATGCCTTTTCACTGGTTTAATGTAACTGATAAAGTTTCAAATTGTTTTGCAATTTTCTTAGACTGGAAAGATAGTACACCTGTTAATAACTACTGTGTGTTAGTGTAACATAAATAACAGCAGTTTTCCTCTCAGGTTCTTGGTGGGTGGAGGAGCAACTCACTATTGCTTATGACAAGGGTGTTAAAACGGGCATGAGTATATTCACTGAATTTTCTAGGGAAGTTATATGTTGTACCTTTAAATATATAAGAATATCAAAGTGTACTGTGTTAGCTGTGTACTTTGACTACTTAATTATGACACAAGTCCTGGTTCTAAGTGCTGTGCAGTGGTGTGTAAACTAAAACTGTCGCCAAGATAGAGAACATAAACTAGTGAAGCAAATTAATGTTAACTCATCTAACAGTAATATTGCTAATTGCTGTTTTGTAGAGAAAGCTTTGCCTTCCAAAATTTTACTTAAGGAAGATCTATTTCCTTTTCTAATGAAAGTGAGAGGGATGGTGGTGGTGGTTTAGTTGCTAAGTCATGTCCGACTCTTGTCACCCCATGGACTGTAGCCTGTCTGGGATTTCCCAGGCAGGAGTACTTGAGTTGGTTGTCATTTCCTTCTCCAGATGATCATCCCAACCCAAGGATCGAATCTGGATCTCCTGCAATGCAGGCAGGTTTTTTCCCGCTGAGCCCGCAGGGGAAGGCTATATCTGTCTGCTGTCATGGGTTTTATTAGAGAATTATATGTAAAAAATTTAATCCTTCATAGCTAACTTAAGTACTTTCAACATGTCTTGTCAGTTTTATTCATATGTTTTTTTTGTTTTTGCTGAGGAAGTGATATAGGAAGAATCACTTGGTAAAACTAGGCTGCTGCTGTTGGTGGCTGTTGCCTTTCTAAAGAACCATTTCATGCCTTGATTCTGTGAACATGCTGCTACCAAGGGTGTGGTCCTGTGATGACGTCTGTCCCAGAAGTCTGCCTGTGAAGACATCACTCAGTTTAGAGCGATAGGTTAGATAAAGTAGGTGTTTAAACCAGGAACACTTCTATTAACAGTACACACTTGCAGTACTTTTTGCATGATAACCCAAAGTTTTACGATAATAATGAAAGATAGTTGCTGATGGCTAATATGCCTGTATGTAAAACTGGATCTTCTTCAGATAGCAGCTCTTTGAAATGGAAAAGAATTAGTAATTTATATATACATTGTTACTTATTGAACTTATGATTTTAACTTTTTGTGAGTTTTGGCAGAGATAATTCATAGGAGTATAAGAGAAAATTACAGAAAGGACTCAAAACAGTGAAATAATTTGTTGAAAGTCAGCCATCTGGAATTTCAGCAGATTATTGTATATTTTATTTTTTCACCCTATGTATTCCCCCCTCCTTTTTTTTTTTCCTTCCATTTCCTTACTCCCACCTCCTTCCTAACTTACCCTATTCCCAATTCTCTGGATTTTTGAGTAAAATATGTGTGTAAGTGTTATTTTATGTCTTCATCAGCATCATTTCCTATCTGGCAGGCTGTTGTCCTTAGCAACAGCAGCAGAAACAAGCCAAGCCATGGGCTCAATAATTGCAGGAAAAAAGAATAATCCTTTTAAATGAAAAGGCTGACTACTACTCTTGACTTTCTTGTTGGCATGATGCACGTAGAATTGTTCAAGTACCAGTTATTAACTTCTGCTCATTTCTACAATGGCATTGACATGATGAGCCTTCATATTAAGGCTGTGACAAAGTTTTACATTTGTTTCTGTAAATGTACTCATTAGAATATCATACATCCCAGTAGAGATAGGCTCTCAATATATGCATACACTCAAGTTTTCAGCTCTAAGATACTTGGCTGATACTTGTTAATTCAAAACCCACTCAACTTTTCACACCTGGGAAATTTGGAAAGAACAGTACAGAAGTCATCCAAAATCAACAACACAATTTGATTTCTCTTTGAAAAAGATTAATGAAAAATGCAAACCAAAAGTCACCTTTACTAAGTTTAGCAGAAGAATGATTTTGGTAGAAATAATTCTTTCCATAACCTTCAGTTTTCGTATAAAAGGATACATTTTTTCTTAAAGCATATGAATTGATAATAAAAATTTTAGATGCTTGTGAAAGGAAACTTCTTAAAGTTTGAGTGAGAATCTGGGAAATAGCAGTGCCACTTAAAGCATTAGCCTTTTGTAAAAGAATTGTGATCTGCCTGAAAATCAGTAGAAGAGAAAACCTAAGCAGGTTATCTTTTAGAAAGGCAGAGTGTAGATAACTTAAAAAAGGAAATATGAAATTAATAATTGAGTTAATGGTATCTAGATGAACAAACCTAGTAAGGGTCAGAGCTGGTGAGTTACTAGAGGTGAATTTCTAATTCCCTAGGATGGTATGTACCAATGAGGTTATAACCCCAGGTGCACAAAAATGTCAAGTATATTATCCTCCAGTAATCTAAAGTGTTCAAAGCACTTCCACATATAAAGTTTAGTAGAGATTTCGTCTTCCAAGTGAGAATAGCATGCAGACGGCCACCTGGAGAGATGTGAGGAAAGATTACAAATTACAGACTTTTAATAAGAAAGGTGGCAACATACTTAAGATGAACTTTATTCTAAGCATAATTTATTCTACCTGGAGCAAATTCTGATCACATGGTTGTTTTATTGCAGTTATCTCCTTAATGTTAAGTTTATCGGCTTCTCAAGTCGCTCAGCAATAAAGAATCCACCTGGCAATGCAGGAGACGTGGATTTGATCCCTGGGTAGGAAAGATCCCCTAGGGAAGGAAATGAAAACCCACTCCAGTATTCTTGCCTGGAAATCCCATAAACAGAGGAGCTTGGTGGGCTACAGTCTATGGGGTAGCAAAAGTAGGACATGACTTAGACTTAGCAACAAAAACAGTGGTAAGTTTATTCAGTGATACACATGTGCTCTCATCCAGAAAAATCCAGTCAGCTTTAGGTGGCACAGCAGCTAGGTGTTTGCTTCACTGTCTTGCTGTTCTTATGTTTTAACAACCCCGATACCAACTAAGCAATCATTTCCCTACATCCACTATGTTGATTATCATGAAGAGCTAGAATTGCTGTTGCAGAGTGGTTCATGGAAGACCATATGTGGAATTAATGCCTCTGAAATGCTATGCTAGAATGCCTGTGTTTTAGGAAAATGCACTAACTAGAAAGATGAGGGAAGATGAGAAAAGAAAACAGTGGTAAGGAATGGACCATCTAATATTTGTATATTAGGTGAGTAAAAGAGATAATGTAAATGAATGCTCAATGTAAATGGCAAGAAAGGACTTTTGAAATAATAAGGGGTGATCTGTAAGGGGAAATCTTGAATTAAATAATGAACAAAATCTAGCAAGAAGGGGAAAGTAAAACATTACTAAGACTTCTTCCATAGGAAAAACAAGGTTAAGAGAAAAAGATAGGGAAGAAATGGAAGTGCTCTGCTGCTGCTGCTCCTGCTGCTAAGTCACGTCAGTCGTGTCTGACTCTTAGCGATCCCATGGACTGCAGCCTACCAGGCTCCTCCATCTATGGGATTTTCCAGGCGAGAGTACTGGAGGGAAGGGCTCTAAATGTCTTTAAATAAGTTGAGGGGATAATGCATTGGGGATAGAGTTCTTAGGGAAACAGTTATTACTTTGTTACCAAACAATGGTAGAGAAGTACTTGATTCTGAATTCAGAGACAAATAATTCTTAATGGATATAAATTAGAGTAGAACTTCGTATTGAGAGGAAAAACTGAATAGCAACTTTATCAAATTGGCAAAACTAAGGAAAAGAAAAATGTAAGAAATTCAATAATATTAAAAAAATAATAAACATAAGATGGAGAAACATCTTGTATGCTTGCATGGGAGCAATCATTACAAAATGTCATTTTTAATATTATAAAATGTCATTTGTCATAAATACAATTCAAAATAAGTTTTTTGAAGTTAAGTAAAATGAGATCTAAAATAATATATATAAATGAATGACTGGGAGTAGTCAGAAAATACGTTGAGAAAAGAACAAGGGAAACTTGCCCTCGTAGATATCAAGGAAGGATATAAAAATCATTTGAATTAAATCATGGTATTGATAGTAATATATATCAAATAGATAATGGAAAAGAATTAAGAATATAGAATAGATCTAGAAATAAAGAAGATATATACCTATATACCCATTGGTAACCCATCAACAAGGAAATGAATCTAAAACCATTTTGTAGCATGTACATAGAAATGTATGACTAAACAAAATTCACTTTGGCTAAAGTTACCATAACCAAAACTGAAGGACAAATGACAGAATTGAAAAAATTTACAACATGAAAGACTGGGCCAATATCTGTAATATATGTAGATTTCTTCTTACTTACCAAGCAGGAAGTGTTAAAGAAAACATTCAGTGACACTTGATAAGAAAGGATCATCAAGATAGGTATAAGGACTATTGGAATGGGAATTTACTGTGAGGGAGAAAGATTGGGCTCAACTCTGAATACAACATGGGCAGGTGGGAATTTATAGCCAAGGAACAGGCTGGGAAATTACCAAGAGGGAAATACTGAACACAAGGAAGTGTCAGAGTGTGTCTGGGTAAACCCACCCAACAGGATCTTTGCTGAAGACAGACCAGGGTGATTAGACAAGGAACCTGATCAGATATTGTGGGTAGATTTTGGTAACTGACTTATTGGCAAGGTTCTTACCAAAATTAAGTTAGGCACAGATGGGCCTAGAAAGTTCAGGAGCCTGACTAAAGTTTTTGTCAAGCAAAGAAACTTTGTGCAAAGTGATCGAATAGAAAATGACAAGACAAATAATGTGAAGAGGCAGTTCATAGAAGAGTAAACGACAAACCTGCTTATAAAAATGCTCTAATTAGATAGTAGTCTGGAGTAGGCAAATTAAGGTAAATGGTAAGCAAGGTATGATTTTGTTTACCAAGCTCATGTGTAAGATAATAACACTGATGACCTGAATGTAGGAAAAGGGTTCTCAAATGCTGTTGTTGAAAATTAAGTTTGTTGCAACATTTATGAATAGAAACTTCGTAAGATATATTTAAAAAGATATATTAAAGTGTATATTATACTACAGCCTAAATCTCACTCTAAGGAATATAACTTACAAAAGAGAAATCATTATTAAATATGTACAGGAGCATGTTGGAGCATGACTTTGCATGGCAGAAAACTGGAATGCATATAAATGGAGGAATAGTTACATAAATTTGTTACATATGCTCCCAGAAATGTACATCCTGCTATGCAGCCTTTAAAAACAGTGAGTTTAAGCTACATTTTGGAGTTGCAGGAATTTATATGAGGTGATGTTTAAAAAAAAAAAAAAAAAAAAAGCAATAGTATATTATGAAAATTAAAAAAAAAAAAACCTGTGTTTGTTTATGTGTATGTGTATACTCTGTATGTATGTGATTTTCTGGCCATGCAGAAAATATAGTGTATACCATGCTTTTTGTTAACCTATGTGTAATGGCTGATTTGCATGAAAAGAAGGAGAGGTAAAAGTTAACTGAAAAAAGCAAAATACAAGATTACTAAAAAAAAGTCAAATATATAATATCATATTCAGGGATTTATGTAAAATATGTGTGTGTGTGTGTGTGTGTGTGTGTGTGTGTATATACACACAAATTAATTCAGGGAAGAACATCGCAGAGGTCTTCCTCTTTGAAACTAGAAGACACAGCACTACTCCCGCCTCAGAGATCTTGAATCCTACATGATTCTGCACCACATATCTCTCCTGAGGCTAACAAGTGTTTGTGTTCTATGAAGAGTTATCTGACATCACAT
Source organism: Bos mutus (assembly GCF_027580195.1). Taxonomy (NCBI): domain Eukaryota; kingdom Metazoa; phylum Chordata; class Mammalia; order Artiodactyla; family Bovidae; genus Bos; species Bos mutus. The sequence goes on along the minus strand of NC_091622.1, from coordinate 18,836,801 downwards.
GCATGAAGAGTATGAAGGATTGAACATCAGTTTTCCACTCTGTTCTTCACGAGTCACTGCAGTTTCAACTTCTCGACCTCAAATCTGTTTCTTTGTCAGTGAGCCACCAACCCCTGGGGAAGTGTTGATTTTTGCTTAACTTCCAAACTCAGCCTGATTGTTGATGTTCCCACTTCACAATCCTGGACCCACAACGATAGAAGGGGATCATACAGAGAAATAGAGATGTTGTTTCAAGTTGGAACTTGTATTATTCTTTCTCCTAGAAGTACTTTATAGATTTGTGTTAGAAGTTCAGATAATATTAAACATTAAGTACATTTTTGAGGACTAGTCTGAGAGAATAACCACCAGCTTTAATCTTGTTTTTAATGGAAAATAAAAGTATAATGTACACTAAAAAAAGCCATTTACAAATTATACAAACAAGCTGTAAATTGGAGACTATATTAGGAAAGAATCTTGTAAATGATAACACTCGTGCAAATGTTAAACTTGGGGGTGCTCTGATTTTGACTTGTTGATGGACTTGGCTATTGTGATTAACTCAAATTAATTTCCTTTGATCTTTACTGCTGTCTTTGAGATTATCCTGGAGCTTTCTCCCTATCCATATTGACTGACCTTCCAAGGCAGACTGGAAGCCTCTTTTTCAGTCAAAGCTTTATCTGTATTTGGTTAACAGTTATTTCCATTATTTGTGCTGCAGTATTTGGCTCTGAGCTTTTACCTACATTTCCAAGCCTAAATAGGAACCAGGGATCATATGAAAGTGGAAAAGGGAAGTTAACATTTATTGAGCACCTACTGTGTGCTAAGTTGTTTCATAATTATAGTAAATATGAAGTAGATATCTCACATGAGGAATAGGCCTTCACAAGTGTAAGTTTTTAGCATCATGTAAGCAGTGGAGCAAGTTTTGAAAATTTGTATAATTATTCATCTCTAACTTTTATTTAAGTATAGCGTATGTAGTATAGAGTTCATAAGTCAGAAGTGCTTGTTGTTGGATTTTCACAGTGGGGACACACTGTGAAACCAGCTTCCAGATCAAGAAATGGAACATTACTGGAGCCTCAGAAGCCGCCCCGGTGCTTGCTTTCACTCTTCTACCTCCTCCCCACAAGGGTAACTTGGCTTCCTTGTGATTGTCACAGCAAAATAGTTTAATTTACATTAGTTTTGACTCTGACAGATCAAATCATAGCATATATACTCTTTCATGTCCGGCTTCTTTCTTTCAACATTGCCGCTGCTGCTGCTAAGTCACTTCAGTCGTGTCCGACTCTGTGCGACCCCATAGATGGCAGCCCGCCAGGCTCCCCCGTCCCTGGGATTCTCCAGGCAAGAGCACTGGAGTGGGCTGCCATTTCCTTCTCCAAGGCATGAAAGTGAAAAGTGAAAGTGAAGTCGCTCGGTCGTGTCTGACTCTTAGCGACCCCATGGATTGCAGCCCACCAGGCTCCTCCATCCATGGGATTTTCCAGGCAAGAGTACTGGAGTGGGGTGCCATCGCCTTCTCCGTCTTTCAACGTTACGTTTGGATAATTCATTGATCTTGTTACATGCAGTTTAGTTTGCTCATTCTCCTTATTGCATAATATTTCATAGTGTGAATATACCACAATTTGTTTATCCATTCTACCATTAGTGGACATTTGGGTAATTTCCAGTTTTTAGCTATTATAAGTAGTACTGCTATGAACATTTTTATACACACGTCTTTTAGTGCACAGATATATACATTTCTTTTGGACATATATAATTATTGTGTCAGGGTTTGCCTTAGGAATCTTATTTTTAATTGCTAAACAGTTTTCCAAAGTGGTTATATCAATGTACATGCTCACGGGCAGCATACGGAAATTCTGATGGTCCACATTCTAAAACCCAAAGCGCTTTTCCTTTCACCCAAATCTTACTTAAAGGTAAGAACTTGGTAACAATTTTCTTTTACAAATTCTATGATTCTTTCCAAGATTTTTAGTCTTTGTTCACTAAGTGAGTTTCCTTTTTTATACTGGAAAATATACCTATGCTGAATAGAATTTAGTAGCTTTAGCAGTGTTTCGGAGGCCTCACGTAAGTATTCATCTTCATTGAACCCAGCCTCTTCTATTTTTTCTGCATGGGTGAAAAGAATGGCCGTGTAATTCATCCAAGTGTGGCCCAGAAGTTCCTGAAAGAGAGGAGATAAGTGGCTATTTGCTTTTGACTGTATTTCTCAAAGATGAGCAGAAGAGTTTTGGTTTAACACAGACAGTAAACAGACCTGTACCTCATTATGTTTCTAAAACTGAAATATATAATGGGAAGTGATGATGGAGTCAAATAATGTAAGCAAATGCAGAGAGATGGGTGGGCTTTCTTTTTAAAAAAAGCTAAGTTCTCCATTTTATTTTGTTGTAATTTGTGTAAATACAGCTTCAAAACTGTGTATTATCTGTGCTGCATGATATAATTACCTTTACAACATTCAGCAGTTGTACATACTTGCCTGTCAACCTGAATCTGTTAGAACCACTGAAATCCTTTAAGTCAGAGGACCTTACTCAGGAGAATGTCATATCTTTTTCTGTAGGAATATTGTATTATCACTAAAAGCATTTTCTGAGAATTTACAGTTACATAATCTGGTTACAATCTATCGATGAATCAGATGACATGTAATGGAAATGCTATCAAAATACAGTTGGTCATTTGGAACAACTACAAAATATTACTGTGATTCACATCCTCTTCACATATGTAGAATCAAACCCAATTTATTGGGTGACTTCCTCTAATGTGGGTGAAAAATATTGAATACTAGTATTCCTTTGTTTAGTAATACGTAGAAGTTGGTTATATAATAAATTCTTATTTGAATAGTAAAAAGCTGATGTAAAGCAGAAGTAATAGCATGTGGCAGATCATTAACACAGTATGAAAGGCATCTAGAAGTAACCATTTAACTTTTGTGAATATTTGCAAAGTTATATGAAATCATGACAGTGCAACAGTAAAGTTCACTCCATTCCAAACACTCCCATTACAAAAATATTTCCAAAGCTGCTACTGTAATAGCAAGAGAAATATGCTTAGGAATAATTTAATAACATATCCAGAACCTCTAAAATTAAAAGAAGGGAGAACAACTAATATTTAGTGCCAGATATGCTAAAGCTTTACCTCTTTTGAAGTTCAACGTGATGATTTGTGGGAGATACAATTATGGTATGGAGAAACTAATATACAGAGGTTGAGTACAAACCTATACAGAGGTATTAGATTAATACAAACTCTAGTTTATAAAAATACTGAAAAATTGAAAGGTAGTTTGGGAAACTTTTGAATAAGTATGAGTCATAATATTCAACAACTGAAAAAAATGAAGAAAGGAAACAGAGGAAACAAGAAGGAAGCGAGGAAGGAAAGAATTGGGATATGTAAATCTAATATGAAAATATAAGAACTGTGGAACAATATACCTAAAAATTAGAAACATCTCAAGACCACAGTTACCAGTTATAACTCCTAATACAGTCTAACTTTTATCAGAGTTATTTATTTTCACATTCATCTCTATAACTTGACTGTGACTTCTTGGAAAGTCTGTGTCTTCCTATATCAATCAAAGCCTCTAATACATTGTGCACTCAATAAATATGTTGGATTAATTTGGAATTTAGACCCTCACCATCATCTTAAATAGAAGATTCGGGGTTTTATTTATTAACTTTGGTTCCTCAATTTTGAAGTTTAATCTTTGGGACACAAAATTGTAGTTTCCTGTGAAACTTCTCTTTTCTACTCTAGTTCATTTTCACAGATTTGCCTGTAGTCTGCACTTTCTGTTTTGTATTCAGAGGACTCTCTCAAGGTATAAGTCCCCAAATTTTCCTCATATCTGTCTTTGTACACCATAGAATAATTGTATGCTTCTGGTTCTTCTGAAAATGCCCTGCTTCAAGAAAATCCTCAGACATTTCAAGATCAGTACATTAGAGAATAATTATTTTAACGGGAAGATTCTAACTTTACAAAAAAGAGTTTTGCAAAGAGAGACTTTAATTGGCATATTTTATGTGCCTTTAAAACACAAATTGCCAACCTTTACCCCAACCTTTGAAGAACATAGCTCTTGTGTAAATCAAAGTATATGTGCAATGTCAACATCACATTTTAGCTAATAGTGACATAGCAAAATTAGCAGACCTCAGAGTTTTCCGTATATTCTGTGTACTCTAACACATCTCTTGTGGGAGAGAAGTCAGAGAACTGGAAAATAAATAAATCATACTGTGGATTGAATTGTAACCCCTTTCTCCAAATTGATGTTGAAGACTTAAACTCCAGTCCCTCCAAAGTGACTATTTGGAAATAGGATTATTGCAGATGCAGTTAATTAAGATAAATTCACTAGGCTGGGACTCTAATCCAATATGTCTTTATAAAACAGAACTGTGGACAAAAAACATGAATACTGGGAGAAAACCAGGTAAGCATAAAGTCAGCCATTCATAAGCCAAGGAGAGAATCCTTGGACACATCCCTCACTCTCAGCCCTCAGAAGAAACTCGCCTGCTGACATCTATTTCAGACATAGCCTCCAGAACTGACAGGCAATAAATTTCTGTTGCTTAAGCCGCGAAGTTGGTGGTATTTTTATTGCAACCCAAGAAGATTAACCTGAATGGTTGAAAAATCAATGACATGCTAAATATAATAGATTTAGGTTCTGAGAATAAGAAGATTTCTGGGCCATTTACACCAGAATCACTTAGGGTGCTTACTAAAAGTGCATCAAAATCTTCAGGGATGAAACCTGGGGATATAAGTTTTTAAAAGCTCTCTGGGGGATTTATTCTTCTGCAAATACTTATTGAGGGATCTACTTTGTTCCAAGACAAGGAATGGTACAAAACATGCATTTCTTGCTTGTGTATGATGGAAATTCTTGTTTACTAACTAAGCTTATGGCTAAGGAAGAGGGACACATAGGGAAAAAGTACATTTAATTTGTTGTCCTTGCAAATGTGATAGAAAATATATTGGCACTACAGAGGTAGGCATTTAGTCTAATTTTGGGTGGGGGAGGTAACGTGGGGGTAAAGGGAGGGATCAGAAAATTTATCTGGCATGTGATGATGCCTGAGCATAGAAATTAGCAAGGAATTTCTCAGACAATAAAGACATACCAAGTAAAGAAAGTGATTGAGCATTACTGGGAATTGTATAGTATTGGGATTTTATTTTTAACAAGTACAACTATTGATCTTTCATCATTCTTGCCTCTAGAAGTTTCTCAAATTTAGTGCCATACCTTACATTCCCCAGTGCCTTATTGATGTGCTCATATTGAAATGTTTAATATAAGTTAATAAATAGCTACTGCCCTTAAGCTCCCTTGAGTGCTACTGCCAGAACTATTCTCTGGGTATTGGTTGATGCATGGGCTATATTTGTTATTAAATATTTATACAACATCGCCATAATACAAATTAATGTTAAATAAACTGGCTCGAGTGGTTCTCTCCTGAGTTATATATCATAACATAGAACTCTCCTCTTGCTCGGTTAGTACTTATTGCATTAAATGGTGTAACCTTCACAGTGTGTTTTTAGTTCCTGGCTTTCTATATTGTAACATGAACATGCCCTCCCTGCCTTTGTTTCCACCAGACATTTGCTATACTTTAAACCATAATATCATTCAGGAAAAATGAGTTAAAGCACCTAAGGGTAATAGATTTCTAAGCTTGACACCACTTACGAGTCCATGTGTTCAGCCACTGGAAAGTTTTTACATGTTGGTAATTATTTATGAAAAGATGCTCATGTCCTAAACTGTGAGAGAAATTGCACTTTTGAATTACCGCCAAAAATAGAAGAGAATGGTTGATTTAGCTTATATTCTTTAAATTGATTTTTGGCCAGAAAATAGTTGAATATTTGAAAGTAGTGTTGCTTGGTGTATAGTCATCATGTTAGTGGCCAAACATGTTCTCTACAGACCCAGAGAATAATCACGGTTGATTGATAGCTCACATAAAAATCCAAAAGAAAGATAGGTTAATGTAAGTTATCTGGTGTTAACAATTTAAATATAATACTAAGCTAGATGGAAAATTTATAATCAATCATAAATTGTTTGATTTCAAAGTGCTAATGGGTATGAGTCCATCTAGTCCTTTTGGGACAACTAGTTAGGATTTAAACTTTGTTTTCCAGGAATTGTGTTCATTTTCCCAGGACCTCACCAGCCCTGCCCCATTTGTTTGTGGTTGATGAAATCATAGCATCTGGTCTTTTTAGGGGGAAACTTTTAAAAAAGCCAACTATTACATCAACTGAGAAAAAAAAATTATCATGGATCAGGAGGACAATAAGGACCATTCTTTATGTTATTCCCTTATTCTCTTCCCACTTAGAGCACCACATTTTCTTCTTAGAGAGCCAAAGCTGAATGATAAGCCTTGTTAGATCAGATTTAGAGAAGAGTCAACCTTAGAGATCATCTGTCAAAATTGCCTTATTTTACAGATGAGGATATTAAGGCCTTCCTTGTGATACTAAATGGCTTGGCCAAAGCCACATTGCCGATTATTGGCAGACTTGGGCCTGTAACAGAGGTTCCCTGACTGCCAGACCCCTGTCCTTCCCACTAAATTGCGTCTTCTCAGTTTAACATTACTAACCCAGTGAATTTTTTTCCTACATTTTTTCCCTAAATTAATAAGGAAGTTCTTATATATCAGGGCAGTGTAAGTTTGATTTCACTCTTTTATGAAGCCTATCAAAATATTCCAAAGAAGGCTACAGATAATATGTCCCAATTTTAGAGTAAAACACTAGCAAAAATGTTATAGTGATCATAGGTAACGTTTATTGTGCACTTGACATGTGGGAATGTTTGAATTAATTTACCATTATGTTAATATGACATTCATTCCAAAAGTAACCCAGAAAACTATTATCTTTTCCAGTTTATCACTGGAAAGATTGAAGTTTAGAGAAGTTATTTGCCCAAGGTAACAAAGCAAGTAACTAAGTAGGAAATTGAACACAGGGATAACTTACTGCAGGACCCAGGCTCTTAACCTCTGTAATGTGTTGCTTGTATCTAGTAGTTCATTTGAATACGTTACTCATCACAGTCTAGATAGTGATGATGACGAAACAATAGTAGTGGCAATTTTCTGCAAACCTACTACAAACCCGCTGTAATTCAGGCATGATGCCAAGCACATTACATTTATTAAATACAGCCTTCAGAGCTCTCTAACATAGGTAAATAATCCCCATTTTATAAATGAGGAACTGAAGCCAAGAAAGTTGTGTTAAGTAACATCTATAGTCATGTACCTAGAACTGTAATAGACATATTTCAACTGAATCTGTGGAACAGCTAAGCCCATGATCTCTGTTCAGTATGTGCAGGTCTTGCATTGGTCTTTCTGAACCCCGTCTGTGTACACCCATCTATAACATCAGCAGTCAAGTTGTTCATTTGAAATCAAAATACTTGCTTGAAACCTGATTGTATACAGTAATAATACAAACATGATACCATGATCGTGGAAAGAATGTAATCAATTCCTGAATTCAATTCCTAGTGCAGTTTGCATGCTAGCACTTTCCTTAAGGAGACTATTACATATGCTGTGTGCTCGGTCACTCAGTCGTGGGCAGCTCTTTGCGACCCCATGGACTGTGAACCGCCAGGCTTCTCTGTCCATGGGGATTCTCCAGGTGAGAATACTGGAGTGGGTTGCCATGCCCTCCTCCAGGGCATCTTCCCAACCCAGGGATCAGACCCAGGTCTCCCGCATTGCAGGCGGATTCTTTACCATCTGACCAGAGAAGCCCGTTATATATGCTCTGATCTATAATTTAGGGATTTTTTTTTTAATTCAAATTATAAGATTCAGATGAATCATTCCCTTTTTTCCCCATTTTGGGGAGACAACTCACTAACATCTCTACTGTTTTGCTGTAGATTAAGGAAGGCCTGACATAAAGAGAAAAGGATCATTTGAGGAACCATTTCAGTTGTCACAATTGGCAGCTTATAACCTCTCTATCGGAGAAGGCAATGGCACCCCACTCCAGTACTCTTGCCTGGAAAATCCCATGGACGGAGGAGCCTGGTGGGCTGCAATCCATGGGGTCACTAAGAGTCCGACACGACTGAGCGATTTCACTTTCATTTTCACTTTCATGCATTGGAGAAGGAAATGGCAACCCACTCCAGTATTTTTGCCTGGAGAATCCCAGGGACAGCGGAGCCTGGTGGGCTGCCATCTATGGGGTTGCACAGAGTCGGACACGACTGAAGTGACTTAGCAGCAGCAGCAACCCCTCTATAAAATATTAGAGCACAAATTGAGAGATATTTAAAGAGACAACAGGGAGGTGCAGGAAAAGAAGAGGTCGCTTCTCTGGCACTGGCCTTGAAGACTCTTTCCATGGAGGGCATCAGTGCCCCCAGAAAGGGGGAAAGGCAAAGGCGAAGACAGATGTTCTGTTCCTCATTTTGCGTGAGCCAGGAAGAAAAAGAAATTCAGGGTGTGTCTGGAAGCAGAGGACCTTAACCACTCCTTCCTTCTTCCTAACAGCTGTGGGTCTTGTTGAATATTCAGACATCCTGCAGCTGCTCCCGGTCTGTGAGCACATCCAGATGGCTGCCACTAGTATCTGAGGCACCTTCAGGAAGAAGGTCATAAACAGCCAGCCTGTGCTTAGGCAGTCTTCACCCAGAGATCAAGGTGGAAGCCCAGAATAGGACTGCAGTGCCTCCAGGGGTCATGACCCTGCTGAGGATTACTAAATCTCTCCTGGGAGAGAGGTTACTTACTCTTGAAAAATTGTTCTGGATCTGAGTCTTTCCCTCGCGCATCTTCTCTCTGCCTTCAACTCCTGAATTGGACACTGACTTAAGGAAGGCAGCCATAAGCAGTGAAGGCTGCATGTATGCCAAATACCATTTAAAAGGATCAGAGACATGTATGAAATGAATTCACTTGTATAAAAAAAATTAGGGGATTACAACATAGTTCTGTATCCTAAAACTGGAAAAATCTATTTTCAAAATGTATGTCTCTTAAAATGTCCTTTTTTGGATCAGCAGAAAGAAAAATCTGGAGACATACGGAGAGAGGTTAGTTTTTGAGAAATACAGAGTTTACTGGATTACATCCATCTATAGCTTAAGTTAAATGTCTATTTAATAGCAGCTTTAAATGAATTTTTTAAGCTGCTTAAAAATTACACTGACAGTATAGCTCCAGGGCCCCCCTTTTGATTTCTACCAGAAATATTGTTGGAATGCTGGCTTTAATAGGTTAGAGGAGGTTCATGAGCTTTCTTAGATTTCACATTGTTTCTTAATTGCAATCATCTTTGCTTTTGTACAGAATATTCTTGATTTTTCAGGAGTTGGATGATGATTATTTTTTATACTCTTGTCACCCTAATTTTTTCCACTAGTTTTTTTGTGATTACACATATGCTTTTTTTTGTTTGTTTGTTTTAGGAACAGCTATAGTTACTGAAAAAGAAAATGTGTGTCTGTCATTTAGAACAGTCTTGTGTTTTTACTAGTTAAAGGAAAATACCTTTCTTTAAACCAAGGTATACTATCTTTCTAAGTGTAAAAAATTCTACATCAACATAATCAGAGATTGGACCAGAAACAGAGTAGCATTCATTCAAATTCATTTTGCTTGAAAATGTCTACTCTCTATTCTCCATGTAGTTTACTTTGGAACTTCTAGTAGAGATGAGATCTCTGAGTTAGGTCAATTAATGAGGCTACTGAGTAATACTAGTCAAGTTTAGCAGTTAAATTTGGGTGGTCCTAGACTAGAGAAGGCAATGGCACTCCACTCTAGTACTTTTGCCTGGAAAATCCCATGGACGGAGGAGCCTGGCTGCAGTTCATGGGGTCGCTAGAGTCAGACACGACTGAGCGACTTCACTTTCACTTTTCACTTTCCTGCATTGGAGAAAGAAATGGCAACCCACTCCAGTGTTCTTGCCTGGAGAATCCCAGGGACGGGGGAGCCTGGCGGGCTGCCGTCTGTGGGGTCGCACAGAGTCGGACACGACTGAAGAGACTTAGCAGCAGTAGCAGCAGCAGACTGGAGAATCAAGAAAGTAAATAAATGAACAAACAGATGAACCATTAGGGAAAGGTGGCATATGTTATTTTTATTCACTCTGAGGTCCCTGTGATCTCATGGCTGGCATGGAGCAGTTATTCACCCTACAGATGAGGCAAGCAAAGCTTCTACAATTCCTGATTTATTTCCTATAAATAAAGTATAAATCTCCCCTGAATGTTTGCCATGGTGTAGGTCTCAGTGATGCTTCCTCCACTGAGGAGTTATAGATTGCACTGTTTTGGCACTTAATGTGTTGTCATATACGTGTTTATCTATTTGTCTCTTCTAGACTGTGAGTGTTTTGAGGGCAGGGCTTATATTATCACTCACCAATCATTAAACTCTGCTAGTACTCAATATAGTGTTCAATGACTGAATCAGAGTGACCACCACCGCCCCCACCCCCCAGCCATTTATGGCGAACTGTAAGAGGTTGTCCCTTGTTGAAAGGATGCAAGTTGGTATTTTAGTTCAGTGGTTCTAAACTTGACTGTTTTAGAGAAATATATGGAAAGTTTATGCAAATTCAGATAGGCAAGCTCTACTCTTGAGATTCTGTTTCAGTAAGGCTTGGATGAATCTGCATTTTTAACAAACAGCTCAGTTGATTCTGAGGCAGATAGTCTGAGACCACATAGACAATCAAATTCTCAGTTCTTAGGAGTTTGAGATTTAGTTAACCTAAGGTCAGTATCTCATTTTTGCTTTGTTTTCTTTTATAAAATAAGAAGTCATTTCCCAGTTATAAAATGACTGACTGAATTTCTCGAAAGGAATTTGTAAAAATTACTCTTGGTGGGAGAATCAAGTAATTTTTACCAGTTTTTTCCTATGTGACCAGCGCTTGTTTTAAACTACTTGTTTACAATACCTTTTTTAACCAGTTTTTCATAGTTCATTCCTATTAAGGTGATGCCATCCAAAATGGGAATAATGTCACTGGTGTGACTGCTCTTTACCTGGATCATTTGGACTGGGGAAGATTCTTCCTGTCCACAGAGAGGCACGTCTGCTCTCTGGACCAGCAGTGCAAGGTGCAGACCCTCCTGCCCAAAGTGATGTGCCAGGGCCTCCCTGACCTCCTGTCTCACGTGCTTCTTGCTCAGCCTGCTGTGCGGGTAACCTGGCGTGTCTAACACCTGGACCTGCAGAGTCACCTCTTGCCCTCCTCGACGCATGAAGCTGCGGAAGTGACAGCTGCGGCCCAGACTACAATCTCTGGTCACAGAGCATGGAGCAAAGCTGCTGTGGAAGTCAGTGCTTCCCAGAATAATGTTCCCAGCAGAACTTTTTCCACTTTGAGTCATGCCAAAGAGGGCCAAGTTGATGGTCATCTTGTTGGAGTTCATCATGGCTCTGGGTAAACAAAAGCTCAGCGTAAGAAGTCAGGCATCTCCCCTCAGCCAATGTAAGGCTTCTTAACTGGCCTAGAGCACCCCAAGTATTGCCTCGGATTTGCTCTCCCCTCCTTTGTGTCTAAAGCATGGAGGAGCACACCACTAAAGCAGAGACACCCCAGTGACAGAGGGAAAGTGGAAATAATAGTAGTAGTTTACACTCAGAGAGGACAGAGAAATCAAATACAGATAATGAAAGGAGGAGGAAGCAATAATTGTAGGAAAATGAGGAAAAGAATTACATGAAGATAGTGTAAGCCATGTTTAGGAGAACCGTGTTAACTTATCAGTGTGATAGGTGAGTTGGTTTAATGATGGGTGCTGAGGTCTCTCAGTTCAGAAACAAAGATAACAGCAATATTTGAAAATGATTCACTCTTGGTGGAGAAGTGGAAACAGTACAGTGGAAGAAACGGCCCTTCTTGCATTTTAAACAGTGTTCTCCCTTCCCCACTCCCTGCCTCCCCACCCCTTGAATATACAAGTGGCATCTGCAAAAAATCATCTTTCCTGACTTCCTGAATGCTTCTCTCCTATGAAACATGAATGATATTAAAGGAGGACTTCTGTTTCTGTTTACTAATTTTTTAACAACTGGGCAACGTTCTGATGAAAATGATTACTTTAATTTCTGTTATGAAATAATTAATCATTTCCGTGGTTCACCATAGCTCAGTATTGGCTCTTCAACAAAGGAAGGAAAGACCAGCACATTGTACAGTTCACTTAGGAGGGAGGAGAACCTTGGGAGAATCTATTTCATTACAACACCCCTAAAATGTAGTTATTTTTGTGTATTTTAAGGTCATCTGTCATTTTCATTATATCGATAAGGCAAAGCTACTGGCCAGTCACCAAATATACTCAATCTGTTGATTCAGAAATAAAGACATTGAAAATTGCATATTTACTATTTTTGCTTATAACTTGTATTTTGACTATAAAGTTCTATGTGCCTCTTTCTTTTCCTCTAATGCCTCTCACCTTACTCCCTCCAGACCTTTATATGAACATGTTGAAGGAAACTTACACCCTCGTACGAACGACACTCACCTCAGGAGTCCCTGCAGATGACCCCATCCCACCTCACCCAGCTCATTCAGCTGTGGCAGCTGCGCCATAGCCACTCAGATTTCTTTTTACTCCAGAATTAGATGTGTAATTTTTTAAAAAAAGAATTAATTAATTATGGAATCCCAACCAGTTTGCTCTATGTCACGTACCTTTTCCAATCTTAAAAATGCTTGTTCCAGAGACTTCCCTCAAGCTGCTATGGTTGTTCGGTATGAACTTCAACCTTCTGACAGTATTACTGTACCACTCTGAGACTGATACTGTATGTACTTTATTTAGTTAATCTATTACCAGAATACTTTCTATAAATGATTAGCTGTCCTCCTCTAATCAGCATTGACTTTTTTTGTCACTTGAGAGATATGTAATTTCAATAGGTACTTCCTGAAATTTCTATTTCCAGGATTAACTTATTTGTTTAAGATAATTGTTAATAGGTAACAATTTATCATATAGCCTAATAAAATGCAATATTGGCAAGTGTAAAATAGAAACTAGACATTTAAAAGCAAAGGTCACAATTTTGTCCTTTGTAATTGACATATCACTAATTCATGAAAATTTTCAACAGATATGTAATATACATACAATAGTATTGACTTCATAACAGTATTTAGTTCATAAATTTAAAAATTCTCTAAAAAACTCTCTTGGCTATTTCCATGCAATTGAAATTTATTATTTTGATATGATCACTAGCATGATTATATCAACATATACAGTTTGCATATCAATTAATGATAGCATATTTCAGAAAAGTACAATTAGCTACAACTTAAAGCCATGTAAACTTTGCTTAAAAATTGGGTTTTTATTTTATTATTAAAAGCTTAAATTTGATTTTTACACTTTTTAGTATATAAGCCACATTTACCAACATAGTTAGTGTATAAGTTGTAGAAACCTTTGTTTTGTTATATTCTGGTTCATCTTCTCCTGTACCTCTCAAAAAGTCTGTGAAGTATGTACTTCTGCATGAAGGAATCTTGGAGACATCTGGAATGACTTATGACTTCATAAGGGCAGAAAATCTTCCTGTGTGGATATGACAAAGAAAACATAAACTGTATTCATTCATCTGAGAAGCACATTTAACTTTTGAATGAAGCAGAAAGAGCCTCCCCCAGGTGGCAGTAGCACCCTGTTTCCTAAAAAGTTATTTTGAACAAGAATTTATTTTCATTTTCTTCCTCAAAGCGTAACCTGACATTCTCCAACTAGGCAATTTATATCAATACATATTAATTTTGTGGAAAATCTTTTGAGCAAAGGCAAAACTAAGCCTTCTTTATTATGTCCCTTATATAAAGTGGCAACTGTAGAAGATCTTTAGTTTTCAAAGTGTCCTCTTTGAAATCATAGTTAAATCATTTGCTGGGTGCAACAGTTGATGGTTTAAAAAATAAAGTTCAGAATTCATATGCGTAGTGAAAAGTTCCAGTAAGACTGCAGAATTTAACAACAATTTGCAACAGATTTAACAGAAGTTTTAGATCTGTGTCAATTTAGAGATCATATAAAAGGGTAATATATTGGTAGGTGTTTGATGATTTTTAATGATTGATGGTCATTCTTTTTGAGTCAAGGTGAAAAAAACAACTTGAAATGTTACCTTCACTCTTTTTAATAACTTGGTTAAACTTAATATAGCAGGGATAACTTTAGTAGTGGGTTCAGGAATTAATTCTCTGAGGATAGGAACTGTCCTTGTTTGAGAAAATAATTTGATTAGCTACTTGATATAGAAAAGGGGCTCCTGAGAGCTTGAGCCAAATTAGCTAACAATGGGAGTCAAACTGCTGGAGATGAGGGAAGTGATGGGGGCGGGGCGGAGAGGGGGATGTGGAGAGTAAAGATGTTCTGGGTATAGAAGGAAGAAAAAATTAGAGCTATGACATTAGAACATAAAAGGAAGCTGAATTTCCCACTGTGGAAATGGCTAAGGGACTATGTTAGAGCAGAGACAGCTAATGTTCAACTTTAATCTTTTACATTTCTGGGCTGTAAAATCAGCTGTGTTCACAATTCCCTTTTTGTTTTTGTTTTGTTTTGAATTATTGTTAACCTTTTACATGATTTTATTTTATTTTTATGGAAAGACCTGAGATCCACCCTAGGGTAGCACAGGACAAAGACCACAAAAGTTGACGACTGTAAAACGGTATCTGAACTGAATCAGGAGAGAGGAGGTTGAACCTAGGACTCTAGTCCCTCGGCCCTTGCAGGAATCTTTGGGAGGACCGTGAATTTTCCAGTCTATAAAATGAGATATTATGTGGTAAGGGTGACTCTGGTTTACATGGTAACGATTATATTTTAAATCATACACACACACACACACACACACACACACTGTATTAGTTTCCTAGGGCTGCCATAGCAAAGTGCCATACACTGAGTGGTTTAAACAACAGAAATCAGTTTTCTCCTTGTTTCGGAATCTGTAAGTTTGAGATCAAGGTGTCAATGGGATTGGTTACTCCTGAGGCCTCTCTTCTTGGCTTGCTAATGGCCGTCTTCTCCCTGTGTCTTCATGTGGACTTTCCTCAGCAGGTCAGGTTTCCTCTTTTTGTAAGGATACCAGTCATAGTTGATTAGGACCCATCATAATGACTTCATTTTAACATAATTACCTATTTAAAGGTCTTATCTCCAAATACTGTCACATTCTGAGGTACTGAGAGTTTGGATTTTAACATAAAAATGGTGGAAGGGGAACATAATTCAGCCCTTAACACACACGCATTAATATCAAGTATTAATTGGTATATATGTATGTCTGTATGTATATACACATATGTTTATGTAATTAAATAGATTTTATTTCTCATACACACTCATGTATTAATGTGTGTATGTGTATACATTCTAATATGTAAATTATATGTCTCTATACTCAGTAAAATTATGTTGCTATACGCCATAAAACTGATGTAGTATAAGTAGTTCTTGACTTATGGCAATTTGGTTTAAAGGTACTCTCAAAATTTAGACAAATTCCAGTTTGCATTGAATTGAACTGTGAACCCCTTGCTTGTGTTATGTCTTTTCATAATAAAGAAGACCCTTAGAGTAACAACCAGAATCTGTATTTATGATATCTAAATGATCTTAACCTTGGCCAACACTGCTCTAAGTCAAAGGAAACAGTGACAAGCTGGCTAAAGATGGTGGTGACTTGATTGATTACACCTGAGCTAGTCTTAGAGTAAGACTCAAATCGCACCTTTCAAAAATTTTAGAGAAGACTGATCAGCAGTTTAAGTTTTCTGGACAAATGGTTCTAATTTGAATATAGTTTGAAGGTTCTTGAAACAATGAAGAATGTCCATATTTAAACAGGAATATTGCTGGGAGTAGGAGAAGGTTTCAGTCCAAACTTGGTTGGTTTCATATTTTAAAGACCCTACCAATCTCATCTCCACAAAAGAATGTTTATGGTGTTTTGGTTTTTGTTTGATGTTACTATCAATCTTTTTTTATTTTTTGTTTTCCTTGAATATTTCTGATTAATTTTTTAGGACTATAAATGAAATATGTATATTCTAAAGCAGGGAATTGGTAATAGAACAAAGAAAAGTAGGATCACTTCAAAATCTTGTATTTCCTGGGACCATGGGCCAGTGGCTTCTCTTGAAGAATGATACAGTAAATACATTTCTTTTTCCAACTCATGTTCTCCCTATTTACTTCTCATCTTTAAGATCCATTACTGTAATGAGAGGCATTAATAATGGGATTTTGTTTAGCATGTGAATTGTATGTAGGCCAGAGTAATTGTTGGCAATTACTTAATAAGAATATGGTATTTTTTTCCTATTAATATTTACAGCACTCACTTTTCTAATATTTATTATTTTAGCAACTTTATTAATGTGAGATTGGTTTGTAGCTTTCTATTTTTATCCTATATTTGATCAGGAATGTGCTAAACTCTTAAAATGAATTGTTTATTTTATGATGCTCTGCAATAATTTAGATACCTTGGCAATTAAGATCCCTTGAAAGTTCAAAGAAACCTTCACAAAAGAACCAGGCCCAGCAATTTTCTGGAGGTCATTTCAGAACAACTTAAAAAAATTACTGCCATAGTAATTTGACTCTTCTTATGTCAGTTTTGGTGATTCATTGTATAATTAACATACTTTACCCATATTTTCATTTTCTAATGTATAATTATCTCCATTTCTAGCATTAGAGCCCTTTTCTTGTTCTATAATGACTTTTCATTGAGTTTGATTTTATATACTTAATAAATATATGCACATATGAGCATGTATTTGTGCACGTATGTGTATGCATTTGACTTTTGTACTTTTATTGTTTGAAGTAGATTTTCATGAAGATAAATGAAGTTTATAACCTGATACCTCTAGGATATAATGAATGATTTGGCTTACAACAACTAAATGTTTGATCACCAGCTCCAAGCCAATTATGCTGAAAATTGAGAATCACAAGTACACTCATTTTCAATTACAATATAGTGAGTCATTATACAAATATATGTCATTATTGGTGAAATGAATACAACTTTGAAAGCAAGAGAACAATCAGTAAAGTTTGAATTCAAGTTATCTCGAAATTCCCAAGCCTTATTCTTGAAAAATTTCTGCTAAATTCTTTACCCTAATTTAGATCCTCTTTGCTAAAAGACTTCTTATTTACTCTTGAGAAATAAGATAATATAGTATAATACAAAATGTCATTGAAAATATATTCATACAAAAATAATTTTTATGTCAAAGATCTTATATGCTTTATTTTTCCTACCCAGGAAATAACATGTATTCAGCCTGTATAGATAAATGTATTTTATTAGCCAAATGCACAGAAACAGAGGGTGTTATAATAATTAATAAAGTTTTTAACCTCTTAGCCCTTGAGACAAGACACTAGACTAGTTTCAACTTCTTAAAGACTTTATTATTATTCAATGTTAAACATTTATATGTTATAAATGCTTCTAGTAATGTCCTAGGAAACACTAGAAACTTCACTTATTATGATATGAAGTGTCATGAATGCCGTGGATAATAGTTACCAATAAAGTGGTAGCCATGGATATCAGATGCTACACCTGATTTTTCTTTGGCTTGATGCTACAAAATCTCCTGTTTTATGCCAAATACTTTAAAAAAAATAAAATAACTGAGAACCCAAGTCAAGAAAAATAGACCCTGAATAATAACTGTAACTTGTATAATATGCTTATAATATTTCTAGGATAACTAGTTTTTCCTTTCCAAGAAAATGTAAAATTTTTTTCTTCCTAACAATAGCTGTGGCATGGCGCTAACTTCCCAGACACTGTCACTAAAATTTGCTGATAACACAATGTCCAAAACACTGGGACCAATGAAAGATACTGCTAATTACTGTAGAAAGGTCAGAAAATCCTATATTCTGTTAGTATCTTTCCATTCCATATTGAAGTTAGGTAGGGTGTGGGTGTGATGTACTTACCCAATGATGGACTATAACATCAACTAAACTGTGCAAAAGGCATCATTCATGACAAAGGACATTTTTATCAGGCTTTTATCAAAGAATTATTAGCTATATGAGTGGTATATTTATTAGCATTAAATTCAGGTCTTGCGTGTTTTTAGGAGATAAAGTATTGGATGACAAAGCTTTACTATATGGTGCATGCATGCTAAGTCACTTCAGCAAGCAAAGGAGCTAAAATAGGAAATTGGGATCTCTAGATGCCTAACAATACTGAGGAGTGACGGAGATACTGAGAAGGGAGTGAAATGACTGTCATCTTTTGTAGATTTCTATGCAGTGCAGATTACCTAAGGACACAGCATAGAAATAAGGTCGTTAGTAGTGGTGCAGAAAAGGAAAAGTCAGTCCCATGTTTGTGTGTATGTGTCCATGCGATGCCCCATATGAGTTCAGCATACTGTAAAGGAAAGCTGTGTAGCACACACGCCAGGCACTGCTCTAGACACTTTAATGTATTAACTCATATTGCCCTCGCTCTGAAGTGTTTATTAGTAACCCCATGTTAAAGGACCTTCAGGCACAGAGAAGTTAAATAGCATATTCATGATTGTATAGTTTGTAAGTGGCAGAATTGGGATTCTGCTTGTAAGAGTGTAGTTGTTGACACACATCTGCTCAACTAGTTACTGTTTTCATTTCAGCTGTAGCACTTAGCCAGAATGGTAGGGTTTTGTATGCCAGAGTGTGAAGGGGAAAAGGTGCACTGGAAGAAGGCAGAGGGATATGGGGATATGTATAAATTGGTACCTTATTTTTATGCTTATTTTCCCCAGAATGGTTTCAGAAAAAATTTAAAACATAAAAGTCAAGAAGTGGTGGATTTTCTAAGAAAAAAGTAAAGGTTGTCCAGAGTTAGTTGAAATTTGGCTAATGTGCTTTGCTTCTGTTTTGGGCCCAATCTTATTGATCCAGGCCATTTTAATCACAAAGATTAAACCCAATAATAGCAGCAATAATAACAATAGTGATAACAACTGTACTTTATGGACAGTTGCTATGAGGCACACAGGTAATAAGTGTTTCATGTGAATTTTTTCCTGTAATTCTCCCAACAAGTCTGTGACATAGGCACAATTATTGTCATTTTCCTTGTGAGGAAACCGAGGCTCAGGAGAAGAGTTCTCCCAAGGTCATACAGCTTAGAAGTAGCAGGAGGAGAACTCCAACCAAGACCCACCCAAGTCCAGAGACCATATGCTTATTCCATATGCCATGCAATGGATATAAATGCAAAAAGGAAAATGTTAAGTGCTCCACATAAGTCCTTTGCTTATGTTCACTTAATTCTGGTCATATGCAATAATTATCATGAATAACCACAATGTTAAAATTGTATACTGACCCATATTGTACCTCTGTGAACATGGCCCTGCACAGTACATCACCTCCTGCTTGTCAGCCAAGTCTACACAGAAATTAACAAGCGTGATTTAAAAGTCAGAGGCAGAGCAGGCGAGAGAGTGGGTGGTAAGTTTTAAGAATGGTTTTCAGGTGCAAACCACATGAGCTAAGTGCAAAAAAGACAAATGCTAAGGTTGATATGTTGTGTGGTCTTTGAGACATGAGGTCGGTAATATAACACTGTAGTGGTAAATTTTGAAAAGAGACATATGATATTTACATAATTCCTAAAAGGTGAAATTAAATAGTTCTGGATAAGAGCCACTATCTGTGCCAAGCATGATTATGAGAAATTGAAGTCATTGCTTTACAGTATTGCTATAAAATTGCTAGGCTAAAAAGCAAACTCTAGACCCACAGTATTTGGAGACATTTATCTGAAACATATTGTTGTAAGCTTAGATGTGGTGGAAGAGTTGAATTTGGTCTTCTGGCCAATTTGAGAAGGTATACAGGATATTGCAAATAGAATAAAGATCATGTTTACATAGTAAGCTTAATTTGGCAAAACAAATGGCAAGAAGTAGTTTGCATACATTAGTGGCAAAACAGCTTTATGGCCTGAGGTGGTCCTGTGTGTGATGCTAATTTTATTTTCAGCCATGTTATATGATACTTGTTCTTTTTTAATATTTATATATTTTTATTTGGCTGTGCCAGATCCTGGTTGCAGCATGTAGAATCTATTTCCCTGACCAGGGATTGAACCCTGACCCTCTGCAGTGGGAACACAGAGTCTTAGCCACTAGACGACCAGGGAAGTCCCCTGTAATACTTGGTTTTAAGGGCTAAAGTCAGGTATTCTTTGTTGTTCAGTTGCTAAGTTGTGTCTGAGTCTTTGTGACCCCATGGGCTATGGACTGTAGCACGCCAGGCTTCCCTGTCCTTCACCATCTCCCAAGGTTTGCTCAAACTCATGTCCATTGAGGCGGTGATGCCATCCAACCATCTCATCCTCTTGCCCTCGATCTTTCTGAGCGTTAGGGTCTTTTCCAATGAGTCAGCTCTTCAGCTTCAGCACCAGTCCTTCCAATGAATACTCAGCATTGATTTCCTTAAAAAGCAATTTCTAAACTCTGTGATGTGCACTAATTTATATTATAATAAAAAGACAAAAAAAAAAATTTCGAGGAGATACTATACAAAATAAATCCATAGATGGTGTCACAATCTGGTGTGACGATAGGTATTATTAATGGTATTTACAACACATAGTATGAAAATATATATTTCCCCCATCCTTGTTTCTCCTGTGCATTAAACATAAGTGAAATAAATGTCACTATTGTTTCAGATAAAGATAATTATTGGGGGAAGAATTTTATTTTTAAAAGTAAAATACCATGGAAATGTGTCAGCACTGTCAATATTAAAGAAGATCTAAAAGCATATTCAAATTGAACCCAAAGATAACTAATTAAGTTCAAAACATACTGTTGAGTGACAGTTGCATGCTAGGTACATCATTTATTTTCCAGGAATCAGAGTTTGGATAAAATAATTATAGCAATTTAAATTATGCAAGATTTATTGGTATATTTCTTTAAATCTCACATGTGTTTCATACCATCGGAGATGCTCAAAGACTCAAAAGTAAAACCTTTCGGGATCTGAACATACCTAGGCTCCAGATCATTGTTATAAAATCATTAAGTTTCAGTTGCCATGTTTCTCTCCTTATTGGCACCTAAAGAATAGTTGTAGTCAGTCAGAAAAATTATTGCTCCATGAATACCTTTATGTGAATGCCAAAGAATAGAAACAAAATAAAACATAGAAAAATGGATTAAAAATCAAGAAAGTCTTTAAGAGTAGATCACTTCTTTACAAAACAAAAATAATGATCTACTTCAGGTGGTTATTGTAGGGGTTAAGACAGATATTCTATACAAATGTATTCCACGAAATTTCTCACTATAGTAGATGCTTAATAAATATAAGTTGAATTTGAGTTGGTCTTTATAATAAGGCAGATTTTAGATTCAGTTCTCTTCCAGTCTGCACCTCATTCCCAACTATTTTTGTGTCTACAAATATGACAGTGCACGAAATGAAAGGTAATTAATTATAAGTGTAAGGAATTGGGTACATTTCCTGTTTTGTGCCTATACATAGTTTATAGTGGCCTTCTAGGGTGAAATGTGGTTATGAAAGTCACCTTAAATACTAAAGCTATTAAAAACTATAGATCTGAGTTTGATACCTGCTCTACTACTCACAAGCTGTATGAAATGGAGAAATTTTTTTATCTTCCCTCCAGACTAGCTTTCTTTTCTATAAGACAGAACCTATAAAAACCTAGTGACATAATGCTGATGATCTGAAATAAATATACTTCAGATATTTCTCCAGCTAAGATGGGTTTATTCCAGATCATCAGAGAATTGTAATTTGGGATCTGTAATCATGGCAGACCACATGCAAGTGACTGCATAGCCAGGGAAAGAGAATGCTTTTCTATAGATAAAGGAAGTGAAGAGGGCTATAGTAAACAAACAGTCCTTGATTTTTTATTGTCTGAGTAATAAAAAAAGAAGAGGGAAAGAAGAGGAGATTTTCCTTCTTCCTATTGGGCTCCTCTATGTAGCAGGATATGAGAGCTCCCCACTTTGGTCCTCGCTCTACTTAATTGAAATTTCTGTTTATTGATTGCTTTTTACAATGCATATTCATAAAATGAAATACTATAGTAGTGTCTGACACATGTCCCAAATGGAAATGATTGTATTTGTGTTAACCCTATGCTTCTCTTGTGTTCTCTAGCACTCTTCTGTAGAAATAATTTTTCCCTTTATCTCAATCTAACTCATACAACTGCTGAAGAAATATCACTAATTTTTCCCCCCTATAAACATCTGACCAATGCATACATGTCTCTTCTCTAGCCCCACTGTACTGTCTTACTTCAGGCCCTTCTGACTGACTGGTCATACTGAGATAGTTTCTAAAATGATGTCTTTGCCTTCCCTTCAGTCTTCCTGTTTTCTCTGCATGGTGCTGCTGGAAAGACTTTTCCAGAGTCAAATGTGATCATGTGTAAAAATCTTCACAAGCTCCACATTTCTGTATGGGAAAAGCCAAATTCCTTAGTCCTAGTTCTTACCTTTCTCTCTACCCATACTGTGCTCCACAGTTAATGCTTTTGCCAAAGTCCACTCCTTGTCTGGAATGCCCTCTACCCCCTACTCTCACTTCACTTGAACCTTTGTCTAACTGGCATTGGATAACCCATTCATCTTTCAAGATTCAAAAGATATTTCTGGCATAGGATCAATAAATAAAAATATGGAATAGAATTGAGAGTCCAGAAATAAATCCTTACATTTATGGTAAAGTAATTTTCAACAAAGTGCTAAGACAATTCAAAGGGGGAAAGATAGAATTTTCAACAAATAGTTCTGGGACAACTGGATATCCATATGTAGAAAAATAAAATGGATCCTTACCTCATATCACATACAAAAATTAACTCAATGAATCATAGACAAATTTAATTAACTAATATTGTACAACTTTTAGAAGAAAACACAGAAGTAAATTTTTATGACTCTGATTTAGGCAATGTTTTTATTTTTAAATACGACATCAAAGCATGTGATAAGGAAAAAAAAATAGTTGAATTTAACATCATAAAAATTTAAAACTTTAGCATTTTACAGAACAACAAGAAAAATGAAAAGACAACCCACAGAATGGGAGAAAACATTTGCAGCTCATGTATCTGATATGGGACTTCAATCCAGAATATATTAAAAAAAAAAAAAAAAAAAACTCCTGCAACTCAATAATAAAAGGACAGCCCAATTGAACAAAGGGCATAGGATTTGAATAAACATTTCTCCAAAGATTATACCAATGCCAATAAACACATAAAATATGCTTGGCACCATTAGTCATTAAGAAAATGAAAATCAAATCCAAACATGAGGTACCACTTCACACCCGCTAGGACGGCTAAAATAGAAAGAAAGACAATAACAAGTGTTATTGAGGATATGGAAAAACTAGAACCCTCTTACATGGCCAATGATGCAGTCACTTTGGCAGCTTTTCAAAATGTTAAACACATAGAGTCACCATGTAAACCAGAAATTCCACTTGGGAGTTTAGCTAAGCTAATCCATGGTATTATATTATTCCCTTAGCATTCACTGTGTTTGGCCAAGTGCCCTGCAGGGATCTCAGACTGACACTAGCCCCTCATGCAAGTGTATGTACTTAATAACAGCCCACAGAGTCACAAGCAGTTGTAAGTTCCTACGATGACTTTTCCAATAGTCCTTGCATCTCTTCTGCTTCCCAGTGCCTTCCCCTTGGGCATCCTTAGGTAAGAACCCTGTGGGACTTGCCAAAATCCCACTCTTTTGGTTTTAATTGGCCAATCCAGCCTTAACCTAAGAAGCCCAAAACATTTCCCACAGACCCTAGTAAAAGCATGTACTCCAGGTACTGCCTCTCTCTGCACTGACCCTTCTGTGTGGTTCCTCGAGCTGTACCGAGCAGTTTTTTTTGGGAACTGTGACTAACAAATCTCTCTTTCATATTCTCTTATGGTCTGTTGTTGAACTCTGACTCACCATCCGGCACCTTGTGTTCCACTTAAGTGTTAATTTGACAGACCCATAACACCACTCCTAGATACATACTTAAGAGGAATGAAAACATATGTCCACACAAAAACTTACATGGCTATCTAGAGTAACATGCTTCATAACAACCAAAAAGTGTAGGCAATCCAAATGTCCGTCAACTAATTAATGGATAGATTAAGTGTTGTAGATTTATATGATGGAATATTGTTTGGCAATAAAAACACATGAAGTACTGACACATACTACAGCATGGGTGAGCCTTTAAAACACCATGTTAACTGAAAGAAGGAGCAGTTAGAACTGGACATGAAACAATGGACTGGTTCAAAATTGGGAAAGGAGTACGTCCAGGTTGTATATTGTCACCCTGCTTATTTAACCTATATACAGAGTACATCATGAGAAATGCTGGATGAATCACAAGCTGGAATTAAGATTGCTGGGAGAAATATCAGTGTCAGATATGCAGATGATACCACTTTAATGGCAGAAAGCAAAAAATAACTAAAGAACTCTTGATGAGGATGAAACAGGAGAGTGAAAAGCTAGCTTAAAGCTCAACATTCAAAAAATGAAGATCATGGCATCTAGTCCCATCACTTCATGGCAAATGGGGAAAAAATGGAAACGGTGATAGATTTTCTTTTCTTGGGCTCCAGAACCACTATGGACTGTTACTGCAGCCATGAAATTAAAAGATACTTGCTCCTTGGAAAAAAAGTTATGACAAACATAGAGAGCATATTAAAAAGCAGAGACACCACTTTGCTGACAAATGTCCATCTAGTCAAAGCTGTGGTTTTTCCAGTAGTCATGTATGGATATGAGAGTTGGACCATAAAGACAACTGAGCACTGAAGAATTGATGCTTTTGAACTGTGGTGTTGGAGAAGACTCTTACAAGTCCCTTGGACTGCAAGGAGATCAAACTAGTCAATCCTAAAGGAAATCAATCCTGAATATTCATTGGAAGGACTGAGGCTGAAGCTGAAGCTCCAACACTTGGGCCACCTGATGGGAAGAGCCTATTGGAAAAGACCCTGATGCTGGGAAAGATTGAATGCAGGAGGAGAAGGGGATGACAGAGGTTGAGATGGTTGGATGGTATCACCAACTCAATGGACATGAGTTTTGGCAAACTCTGGGAGATAGTGAAGGATGGGGAAGCCTGGCATGCTGCAGTTCATGGGGTCACAAAGAGTCAAACACAACTTAGCATCTAGACAACAATAACAACCGCAAGAAGCCACATATTGTATGATTCCCTTTACATGACATGTCCAGAATAAGCAAATTCACAGAAACACAAAGTAGGTTAGTAATTTCCCAGACATTAGGTGAATGGGCAAGTGGGGAATGACTACTAATGGGCATAGAGTTTCTTTTGGTGTGATGAAAATATTCTGAAATTAGTAGAGACGTTGCACAACTCCATTAATATACTATCCTGGTGTTTGTAAAAAAACCCCAACTCCTCACGTTTCTTGTTTTGTTCCCTTATTAGCTTGTTTATTTATTTAAAGTTGCACCCAAGATGATAGAATGATGCCAGGAGCTAAATATGCAATTCATTGTTCAGCCACTCACAAAGCACATTCCAATTCTTAGCTGCTGTAGGATGTCAGAGATAATTCTAAAAATGTGGACCCTTGTCTATTACTTTAAACAACACAGTTCAAATTTGGCAATTTTATGTTTCTGGGATGATTAGAAACAAAGATGTCTGAGGAGGGCGAGAGGAAAAGACATCTCAGAAGGATTTTTTCAGAAGGAGTCTGAGATTGCATTTGAGCTGAGTGAGGACAAGTACCTTAATCAGTTGCTGATATTTGCAGTGGCTGTGATGAAGAGAGGGTAGGGGTACTTGAGCTGTTTATTTTCTATCTTAAGCAGTAGGCCTTAGGTCTTCTACACAAAGTTGGTGCCTTTGAAATTTTATTCTAGTTACAGATTCTCATTCAGTAATTCATGGAAGAGCTGGAGTGGAGGGGGTGGGAATTTGCATTTATTAAGCATCTTTTGTGTCCCATGCACAGTTAAGACCGTTCAGGTGAATCTTCACAATAACCCACTGGAGTAGCTGTTATTGTCCCACTTGCAAAAGTTTATCCCTCTTTGCTAACTTGGTGTCAGTTTAGTTAATGTATTTGTATCTTTGGTTTACTCACAAAATCCCATACTCATTCTACTTAATAAGGCCAGAATGGTAGCCAGAAACAGATGACAAACAAAAATAGGGTAATAAAAGAGAATTAATAAGGGGAATATATTAATAAGGTGGGCACTGATAAGCAAAACCAACAAAGGTGGAGTGGTAACCTATGGTGAGAGTGAGTGTGAGATTACCTGCCCAGAGGGGTTAAGGAAGGAAGTGGCCTTTAGAACTTTAGAACTCAGACAGAGTAGGGGTTACCTGACAGGAACTGTGGCCTCCAGAAAAAGGGTGAAGAAAATGCCTATCACCATGACCCACAAGGAAAAGAGGGAGGGAAGTAAGAACTCATCTTCACTCTCTTCCCACCCTCTTCTCTCTTACTGGTGACTCCACTGGCTGAAGTGGAGGAAATTCATAAAGGTCAGTCTTTTGGCAAACAGAGAAGGATAGAGTAAAAGGGTCAGAAGGCAAATACTTTCATACAATATTCTGTTGTTCTTAAGATAGTGTCAGGTGGTGGCACTGAGTGCTTTCTTGGGACTCATATTGGTAAAATTAAAAAAAAAAAAAAGATGCTAATAACAGAAAACTCAACTAACAGTGGCTTAAGCATTGAAGATATTTTATTGTTGTCGTCAGTTGCTAAGTCGTGTCCAGCTCTTTGTGAACCCATGAACTGCAGCATGCCAGGCATTCTACATATATCTGTCAATTTTATCTCTCTTCAGAAGCCTGCTTTTCTTTAAAACCAGTGAGGATTCTAGTATTTAAAATCACTTAACTATTTTCTCTAACTCTAAAAATTATAGTACTCAACAGTACTTCTTTATCTTGAGAAAAAGTATTCTATCTGCTTCTAGACCTACCCACATGCCTTTCTGGAAACCATGTTTTGTATGTCTTAATTTGAAGAATTCACAAAGAAAAGAAGAAAATGCAAGAGTGGCTGATTATAGTCAACTTCTCATAATTTGTAATGTCTTAATTTCTAATCCCTCTGTAGAAGAAAACAGTACTTTCTGTTTCAAATTTAGATAATTGAATAGTGACTTAATGTGCAAAATGACAGTGATTGTCAGAAAAATTTCCCTCATGATGATGATTAAAGTAATAAGATCTTTCTTTTGCAATCTCTGCACATCATTTTAACTTTTTCTAATTCCTTTAGAAGTAGGTGGGAAAGTTTTTGCCACCCATCTCTCTGTTGTTTGTTTTAAGCAAAATAAGTCTTCATTATGGCAAGAGTTCTTAGAGGATTTTTGTAAAGATTTGTAAGCTTTTATAAAGCTTTTTAGGACAATTATGTCCTAAAAGTATTTGAATCATGACTAATGTTTCTGTATGCTTATCATTCCTGCTATTTTAGTTACATCACTACTTAATAACTAATCTTGTAAGCCTTGCTCTTGAATTAATTATTCAAAGCCAACGTGTTCCTTTTCTTCAGTTTTATAGAGTACCAGATGCCAGAAGTCCTGGATTCTAGCCCTAGTGTTGCTACTAACATGCTCTGTAAACTAAGGAAAATCAGCAGACTTTTCTGAATTTGACTTTCCCCAATAGGAAACGTAAGACAGACTAGATTGTATGAAATTATTTCAAGCTTTAGAATTACAGTTCCAATATTATTGAAAGAGAATTATCATCCAAACTGAGGCTCAGAAATTATTAAGAGTTTGGCTGGTTTTTAAATTGCAGTGTCTAAGATTAATTAGCTTGTACATAGAGTCGATATAATGGAGGAAATCCTGATTCCCACAAGGATGTAACTTAGCAATTTACTGACTTTAAATTGATACCAATGCCTATTAAATAGAAGAGGAAAGGGAGATAGATACCTTTCTACATATTGGAAAATTATGGGGAGGAAAGGACCTATAACTATTTTTGGCACCGCCCCCCCCAACCCTGACCCCCACCATTTGGCCTCCTCCTCTCTTCCCCACACCACCCATCAGCACCATGCTGATGCAGAAGACCTGTCAGCTGTTGGGAGTTAGCGGCAGGGCTGGAATTTTGCAAATGATCTCACCTTGTTTTGAATTTCTGTTTTCCATCTGCTTTTGGCAAACATTGCTGCATTTTTAATGTCAATCTATTTGTAATATAATTGATGAGCATTCCATTCTTTTTCCAATGCTATACTGGGATTATTTTTATATTGAGGAACAAGAAAGCCTAGGATTCCTCCTCCATAAGGTCTCACTGGTTACTGCTGCCATTCATAATAAGAGCTCTGTAATTTACTCTCTCCTTTATCCCCACTTCAGTTCAGTTCAGTCGCTCAGTCGTGTCTGACTCTTTGTGACCCCATGAACTGCAGCATGCCGGGCTCCCCTGTCCATCAACTCCCAGAGCTTGCTCAAACTGATGTCCATCAAGTCAGTGAAGCCATCCAACCATCTCATCCTCTGTCATTCCCTTCTCCTCCTGCCTTCAATCTTTCCCAGCATCAGGGTCTTTTCCAACAAATCAGTTCTTTGCATCAGGTGACCAAAGTATTGGAGTTTCAGCTTCAGCCTCAGTCCTTCCAATGAATATTCAGGACTGATTTCATTTAGGATTGACTGGTTTGATCTCCTTGCTATCCAAGGAACTCTCAAGAGTCTTCTCCAACACCACAGTTCAGAAACATCAATTCTTCGGTGCTCAGCTTTCTTTGTACTCCAACTCTCACATCCATACATGACTACTGGGAAATCCATAGCTTTGACTAGATGGACCTTTGTTGGCAAAGTAATGTCTCTGCTTTTTAATATGCTGTCCAGGTTGGTCATAGCTTATCCCCACTTAGGTAGCATAAATCTTTTCCTGTGACCTCCTTTTCTGGTTCTCTCTTTCTCTTTTCTCCCTCTGTTCCTGGTCTTTGCTGTAGAATCAAAGATGTATGTG
The DNA here is from genome assembly GCF_027580195.1 of Bos mutus. Taxonomy (NCBI): domain Eukaryota; kingdom Metazoa; phylum Chordata; class Mammalia; order Artiodactyla; family Bovidae; genus Bos; species Bos mutus. The sequence goes on along the minus strand of NC_091622.1, from coordinate 18,807,628 downwards.
GGCCATGGAGCTCCTTCTAGTTCCCTTCTAGAGGGCACACTGTACAGAGGGCTGGCATAGGCCAAAGCCGTCCGCCTTTCCACCTGAGGATCTGCCTGGTCTCTGTCCTCTCCCCTCCGGTTAGGAGAGAGAACCAATTTCAGTCATTATCTCAGGGATTCTCCCTATTTGTTTTGTGGTCTTACAAAATTCAAGAACTAAAAACTGTATTGCAATGTATGGCCATGTTTCTTTCTCTTCCTTAAGTTTTGCAGCTGGTGAGTACAATTTCTGGTTGTCTGTGGGTGCTTAGAGTACAGTTTGAAAAGTTAAGTTGGGCTTGGGGGAGGATACTGTGATCTTTTTAGATTAACCATGTGAAAGGAGAGGGTTGGAGTCTTGAATGAAGAACTTTACTGTCCTTACTTTACACTCAGAAATAATTGATCGCATCTCTCCTTGTACAGAGAAGGCAATGGCACCCCACTCCAGTACTCTTGCCTGGAAAATCCCATGGATGGAGGAGCTTGGTGGGCTACAGTCCGTGGGGTCGCTAAGAGTCTGATACGACTGAGCAACTTCACTTTCACTTTTCACTTTCATGCGTCAGAGAAGGAAATGGCAACCCACTCCAGTGTTCTTGCCTGGAGAATCCCAGGGACGGGGGAGCCTGGTGAGCTGCGGTCTATGGGGTCGCACAGAGTCGGACACGACTGAAGCGACTTAGCAGCAGCAGCTTAGCAGTTCCTTGTATACTGTTAACAAATTCAGTCACACAACATGTCACTGCTAAAGATTCTGGGACCCAGTATCAACATAGGGGCAGGGTCCGCACAGCACCAAGCAAGTCTCTGGCTCCTACAATTCAACTCACTTCTGACACAACCTACCTGGGAAAGTGTCAGATCCTACAGTTTAAGAGCTAAGTCCTATTAAACTGCCTCCCTTCCTTCCTTAAGACACTGATCTTGGGCGGCTTACTGACCAGCTCTAAAACTGAGCTACTCCCTTCTACTTGCTTCCCCACTACTCCCTTCTCAGATTTGATTAATTTGCTAGAGCAGCTCACAAAACTCAAAGGAACATTTTACTTACTAGATCCTTGGTTTAATATAAAAGCGTGTAACTCGGGAACAGACGGATGGAAGAGATGCTAAGGACAGAGCATGGGGAAAGGGCATGGAACTTCCAACCATGCCATTCTCCCAGAATTTCAATATGATCACCAAGTTAAAAGCTCTCAGAAGCTTGTCCTTTAGGTTTTTATGGTGGTTTCCATTACACGGCCATGGTTGATTGAGTGATTGGTCATTGGTGAATAATTCAGCCTCCAGCCCCTCTGCCCTCCCTGGAGGTCAGGGAGTGGGACGGAAAGCTTCAAGTCTCTAATTACCTGGTTGGCTCCAGTAGCAATCATCCCCCACCCTTAGGTAAGGTCCAAAAGTTACCTCATTAACTCAACAAAAGGTACCTGGTTATCTCTCTCCTCACTTAAGAAATTACAAGGGTTTTAGGAGCTCTGTGCCAGAAATAGAATGAAAACCAACTATATATTTCCGATTATACATCACAGTATGGCAGTTGCACTTGCTTTTAGAGAGTCTTCCTATACTTCTTCCCCATAGACACCACACTAAACTTGGAAGGTTTTAAGGACAATGACCATATATTTTTCACAGTTGTATTCTCTTTAGGACTTATGTAATATTTGGTCTGGTAGATAGTAAGTGCTGATGAAGTTACACATATGTGGGAAATTAGATTGATTTGTTTCTCTTTATTTGACTTTTTTCCCCATCAACTCCCACATTTGATTAGCACGAGCTATTTCACCTTCTAAATTCTCTCAGATCTGTCCATGCTTCTTCCTGCAGCTGAAAGCCTTCCTTTCTCTTCTCTGTCTGATAAAAATCACTTATCCTTCAAGTAATCTCTACTGAGAATAGTTTTCTTGCACCTTTTTGCCCTTACTCCAAGTCATGTTTAATTCCTCTCCTAAGAGCACCTGTCAAACTCTGGGCATAGACCCCTCAAAGCACTTACTATTTTGTGCTACTACTAACTTTCTTGTCCAGCTTACTCTCAAAAAAATCCTGAGCTTCTTGAAGGCCTGAGAAGTGTAGCACTTGGCAACATAGAGGCACTTGATAAATGGTTTTTAAATGAATGAATGAATAAAATGATTTAGAGGCAAAAGAGTGAAAAACTCAGATATTTTATTACCTGAAGTGTATCCAAGACTAAATTCCATGTTACATTATGACCCTGACAGCTCATTAGCTGATGTCTCAACTTAAATAATGAAATCTTTCCTTATAAAATGCACTGCCATGAGTTTGATTACTTCACATTCGATTTTCATTATCACGCTTGTCTTCATTGGGAAAGACCATTCCTTCTTTTCTCCAGAGAGCATGCAATGAGTAACTTTATGCCATTCTGATAAACTTACACAGTTTATAGGAAGAAATTTCTAGTTAGAAATTCAAGAAGCCAAAACTAAGAATTTCAAAACCCACAGGGATAAAATTTCTGAGAGAGAAAACGGCAGATTTCTGTGTACTCACTGATTTTCCCACTCCAAAGAAAACCCTTTGCTCTGAGGAGAGATTTTTTTTTTTCCTGTAAAATCATTTGCGTAGAGATGGAATGGAAAAAAAAACATAAGAAGACCCAGAAGCATTATCTTCTTCCTATATTTTAATCACTGTCTCCATGAAAGTTTTGCTCCACAAACGATTTTATTTTGAGTCTACTTTAGAAGTCACTTAGTTGAGTGATGTGAATATTTAAAGGCAAAACATATACTGAAGAATTATAAAATCCGTTTTCTGTATGTGTTCTCACTTTTAGTTTATTGTTTGTTTGTTTTGTTTCGTTTGAGTTTTTGCTGTGGTTCATGGAGCGTTCTCTTTTTCTTTTCTTGATTGGGCTCAGCTTTAAAACAAACTATGCTTCCAAAGTCCAAACAACACACACAAAAAAATCACTTACATGTGCTTGCCTTTTTTTTCTTAGTTCCCCATGTTTTCTCTAAAGGATGTAAAAATAATGAGGTTGCCAATTTATGTTTTGCATACTATAAATATGTGACTTTTAACCTCAAGTATAATCTAATGTGAAGTTATTTTAAATGACTCTTTAGATTTCCTTTTACTGCAGCCTCATATGAAAACTAACGTGATACAGGCTTTATTGTGGTTTGACTTTTATTCTTGTCTAAATTCACAGGCTAATTAATCATAGAAAGGCTTTTAGAAAAATTCTTGGTGTTCAGAATTCTTGAGGAAAAACTTTTTTCTTTAACTTTTTTTATTATAACAAAATACACATAGAAGTCCATCTTTGTTTTTGTGACTCTAACACTTTTTGAGTAATTTAGTTTAGTTATTTTTGTAGAATGTGTTTAGGTTTGCATAATGTTTTCTCAATATTACATTAAGATTGTTCTTTTTTTTTGCAATACCACAGAAGTGCATCATACCTTCTCAGTGCATCATATCAGTAGTTATCTGTTGTTGATATATATTCTTTTTTTAGTATTTTTATTAGTTCTTTAAAATTTTTTTTAATTTATGCAATTTTAAAGGTTAATTTCCATTTACAGTTATTACGAAATATTGGTTATATTTTCTGTGTTGTACTATACATCTTTGAGTCTATCTTACACTCAAGAGTTTGTACCTCAGACTCCTCCACCCCATATTGCCTCACCCCACTTCCCCACTGGTAACCTCTAGTTTGTTCTCTTTATCTGTGAATCTGTGTCTTTTATATTATAATTTGTTGTATTTTTTCTTTTTATTCCATATATAAGTGATAAGATATGGTATTTGTCTTTGTCTGTCTGACTTATTTCACTTACCATAACACCTTCCACGTCTATCTTTGTTGCCACAAGTGGCAAAATTTCATTCTATGATATGGCTGAGTAGTATTCCATTGTATATGTGCACCATATCTTCTTTACCCATTCATCTGTAGATGGACACTTAGGTTGATTCCATATCTTGGCAAGTATAAATAAGGCTGTTATGAACATCGCTGTGCATGTATCTTGTTGAATTAGTCTTTGCAGATTTTGGGGGGATATATACCCAGGATTGAGATTGCTGGGTCACACGGTAGTAGTGTTTTTGAGAAAACTCTGTACCAGAAACTGTTTCCATGGTGGTTGCATCATTTTACATCCCCACCAACAACGTATAAGGCTCTCTTTTCTCTGCATCCTCGCCAGCATTTGTTACTTGTCATCTTTTTGATGATAACCATTCTTATAAGTGTGAGGTGGTATCTCATTATGGTTTTGACTTGCATTTCCCTAATGATTAGCAATGTTCAGCATCTTTTCATGTGCCTTCAGTTCAGTTCAGTCACTCAGTCGTGTCCGACTCTGCAACCCCAGAACTGTAGCACGCCAGGCCTCCCTGTCCATCACCAACTCCTGGAGTTTACCGAAACTCATGTCCATTGAGTCGGTGATGCCATCCAACCATCTCATCCTGTCATCCCCTTCTCCTCCTGGCCTCAATCTTTCCCAACATCAGGGTCTTTTCAAATGAGTCAGCTCTTCTGATCAGGTGGCCAAAGTATTGGAGTTTCAGCTTCAACATCAGTCCTTCCAAAGAACACCCAGAACTGATCTCCTCTGGCCATCTGCATTCCCTCTTTGGAAAAATGTCTTTTCAGTTCCTCTCCCCATTTTTTTGCTCAAGTTGTTTTCTTGATGTTAAGTTGTATGAGCTGTTAAATTGTTGGATATTAACCCCTTATTAGTCATATTATTTGCAAATATTTTCTTCCACTCAGTAGACTATCTTTTTGTTTTGTTGATGATTTCCTTTGTTGTGCAAAAATTTTTAATTTAATTAGGTCCCATTCATTTATTTTTTGCTTCATCTCTCTCCTGGTTCCATTTCATGTATTTTATATCCCACGCTTTTTCTTTACTGGTCTCCTAATGAGCAGTTTCTCCAGTAACCTCTTTTTCAGGTGGTTGTTTAGTTGCTAAGTAGTGTCTGACTCTTTGTGAATCCATGGACTGCAGCATTCCAAGCTTCCCTGTCCTCCAGTATTTGAATTTGCTCAAATTCATGTCCACTGAGTCAGTGATGCTATCCAACCACCTCATTCTCTGCCACCCCTTACTCCTTTTGCCTTTAATCTTTCCTGGCACTAAGATCTTTTCCAATGAGTTTGCTCTTCGCATCAGGTGGCCAAAGCATTGGAGCTTCAGCTTCAGCATCAGTCCTTCCATTGAATATTCAGGGTTGATTTCCTTTAGGCTCCTTGCTGTTCAAGGGACTGTCAAGAGTCTTCTCCAGCACCACAATTTGAAAGCATCAATTCTTTGGCATTCAGCCTTCTTTATGGCCCAACTCTCACATCCATACATGACTGCTGGAAAAACCATAGCTTTGACTACACAGACCTTTATTGGCAAAGTGGTATACCTGCTTTTTAATATACTGTCTAGGTTTATCATAGCTTTCTCAGGTAGGATGGTAAATTTTTTGAGACATTGGGTACCTTAAAATCATGTAGTTGCTTAGTAGCCTGGAAGTAGGCAAATATCTAGGGATGTAACTGCTTCTCAAACAACTTTGACTCCAGATTTACATTTAAGTCTTGAATCCATTCTGAGTCTATTTTTTCATATGGTGTTAGAGAATGTTCTATATCTTCATACTGAAGATGTGTATCTTGATTACTTGTTGAATATAGTGTCTGTCAGTTTTCTCCAATGTGAAGTTTCTCTTTTTCCCTTATAGAAAGAGTCTTTCTTCTAATGGAGATATACTTTGTGACAGCAAATATCCTGGTTTTCATCATAATTTTGCTCATTGATTTTAGCATTCATTTATAGTCTGCCTGAAACCATTCTTTTACTTATTTTACTTACTTTGTTTGTTTATTGAAATATAGTTGATGTGAAAAGATCATTAGTTTCAGATGTATTACATTGTGATTTGACATTTGCATACATTATGAATGTAATCATCACAATAAGTCTAATAGCCATCTTCCCCACACAAAGTTATAATATTATTGACCACATTCCTTATGCTGTGTTGTACATCCTCATAGCATATTTAATTTATAACTGAAAGTTTGTGCTTCTTAATCCCTTATACCTACTTCAACATACCAACAACCCCCTCCCCTGTGGCAACCACTCATTTTTTCTCTGTACCTATGAGTCTGTTTTTATTTTGTTTTGTTTGTTTTTAGATTGCACTTAAAAGAGATCATATGGCATTTATCTTTCTCTCTGACTTATTTCACTTAGCACAAATCTTTCTAGATTCAGTCCTGCTGTTGCAAGTGACAAGACTTCATTTATTTATTTATTTTTATGACTGAATGATACTCAGGTGTATATGTATACCACATCTTTTTCCATTCCTCTATCATTGGTCACTTACATTGTTTCCATGTCTTAGCTATTGTAAGTAATGCTACAATGAATATTGACGTGCAAAACACCATCTCACGATCCCCACCCTTTCCTATCATCTTGTGTTCCACTGTTAATGTGCACGCTGTAGGCTGCATTCAGTCTCATTTTTACTCTGCGTTAAAAAGGTCTTATATTGCTATCTTTTGTTGTTGTTCAGTTGCTAAGTCATGTCCAACTCTTTGCAGGCCCATGGATTGCACACGCCAGGATTCTCTGTGCTTCACTCTCTCCCAGAGTTTGCTCAAACTCATGTCCATATTACCCCTATTGTAATTTAAGGACATTTTAAACCAATTTCCTTTTGTTTGGTCCTCAACAGAGAAGAATAGCTAATTAATTGTTTCTTTGCAACAGTTTATTAGATATCCTTTTCCATGGTAAACAACAGAACATAACTTTGGCTTCATTCTTGTCTTGAGGAGCAGGAATTTCCTGCCTATTTCATAAGGATGTTGAAATTCACCAATTAGTGTACATAAGATTTTTTTAAGCTCCATAGAAGAAAGTTGTTACACATAAACAAAATTTCCACTGGGAAGAAAAATTTAAGAGATTATTTCTTTTTATCATACTTACATTGTTAATTTTAGATGTCAAAATGTGGGTTCTGTTTTTATTTTTTGGGAAAAGGCTCTCTAGAAAGTAGAAATAGTGGATTAAGTAAGACTGAAATAAAGTTTACAGTTCTTTGTGCCCTCAGTGGTATCATTCATATTGATTTCGATGATATTTTAAACACTACACAGATTTTTTTTCCTCTCAGGTGCAATACAGTTTTTAGTTCTTGAATTTTATAAGAAATGTTATCTTAGATACACAAAATCGGAAACATGTACTTTAGGGTTAAAAGTATTTTGTTCTGTAAGATCAGCTCCAAAGACTACATAAAGCTTGGCTGATTTAAAATGAAATAGAAGCAGCTGTTGTAAGGAATGCAGTATATAAGCTCTCATTTAAGGTTGTATTTCTCTTATTAATTTTAATTTTGTGTTTTGAGAGAAAGAATTTATTAAAGAAATAAAACCTGGCTTAGCAAATGTTCTGTAACCATACTAAAATAGACAATGCATGAAATCATAAAACTCAATTGTAGTCTTTTCTCTCCCTTTTACAAAATGGAGCATGGTTTTTCTGCAATAGAGGTTATCATAAAATTCTTTTTTCTCTTCACAGTAAATTACAAAAAGAACTAAGTACTGAGAAGTATATTTCAAACCATATGGCTTCAAGATTGCTTTGACAAACTGAAAGGAACTACATTTTTTAAAGCAGGTTTACCATGCTCGTTCTTACTACATGCAGCTCTGAGCTTAATTACAAACACAATAAGGGTGTGGATTAGTAGCACATTATCTAGACAACTCATCAACCAGATATTAAAAGTGGACTGGAGAATTCCATGGTGGTCCTGTGGTTAGGACTCTGTGCTCTCATTGCCAAGGGCCCAGGTTCAATCTAATATGCCACAGTTGCACAATGTGAGGGGGAAAAAAGTGGATGGGTACTGGAATTTTCTTGATTTCAAGTTAAGAGCAATCTTGAGTCCTTTCCTTTTCCATGTGGGTTTTTTTTTTTTTTTTTTATTTATTATATTTTCCCCAATTTCTCTTAATGTGCTGCTGATATGTGACTCTGGGGTATTGTGAAACCTGGATATCCATCTCAAAATTTTCTGGGGGAGGTTTATGCCGCATATATTTCTTTTATTACTAGAAAAATAAAAGGTTTGTATAACTGTCATATTGATATAGAAAATCTATTTTTAAACATTTTTGTTTCTATTATTTAATTATTGATATTATGAGGAATCCCAAGAATTGATGGCTTTTAGAGTTATGAAGCTGAGTGAAATCAGCAAAGGAGAGGTATAAATATAAAAGAGAAAGGAATCATAGAGTAACCCAAAACCACTCCATCATTTAGAAATCAAGAGAAGAGAACAACCATCAAGGGGATTTGAATAGGAGAGAAAATGATGTAGGAGAAAAATCAAAAGAATGGTATTTTAGAATTGAAGTGAAGAAAGTATACTAAAGAAGAGGGATAATCAATTAAGTCAAATATGACTGAGAAAAAAAAGGATGAGCATCTATAATTGGATTTAGTATCATGGAGGTTGTCAGGATTCCCCAGAGAAAAGAACCAATAGGATATATCTCTGTCTATCTATCTGAGAGATTTATTTTAGAAAATTGGCTCCCACGGTCGTGGGGAATTGTAAGCCTGAAATCTGCATCAGGCTATCGACCCAAGAAAGAGTTGATGTTGTAGTGTTGAGTCCAAAGGCAGTGTAGAGGCAGAATTCATTCTTCCTCAGGGGAATTCACTCTTTTCTCTTACATTCAATTCACTGGTGGTCCACCCGGTCCACCCATATTAATGAGGGAAATCTACTCAAAATCTGCTAATGTAAACTTAATCACATTTTAAAATTATCTTCATAGCAAATACTTTCATAAAAACGGTTGTTTACCAAGCAACTAAGTGCAAAACCCAGCCAAATTGACACATGAAATTAAACATCACAGAGGTAATTGATAGCACTGAGAAATTTTTATGGAGAATTTTGCATTACTATGGGCTTTCCTGATAGCTCAATGGGAAAGAATCTACCTGCAATGCTGGAGACCTGGGTTCAATTACTGGGTTGAGAAGACCCCCTGCAGAAGGGAATGACAACCCACTCCAGTAATCTTGCCCAGAGAATTCCATGGACAGAGGAGCCTGGCCAGTTACAGTCCATAGAGTTGCAAAGAGTCGAACATAACAGAATGACTAACACACACTGCACTGCTATATGCCAAAGTCTTCAAATAGTATTTAGCTCAATAAAAGATGAAAAGATTTTCTACTTTTCCCCCTTAATTATGATATCCTCACTCAAACCAAGTTAAACAAAATGTGCCAAAAGAAAAAACAATTAAGAACTATCTTTTTATTTTGGTTTGTAAAAACACATACAGGTTGAGAAATCATAGACATTTTGGTTGATCAGAAACCAAGAAAATAATTCTATAGTCAAGTATCACTGAAAAATACATAATACAAAAGATCAAATAGTTAAAAAGTATTTTAAAAAGCCAAACTATATGTTTTCTGGTTCCATTACTGCACTAGCAATAATTAGGTTTTTAGTGCAGGATTGTAAATATCTTCTCTTACTAAAAAGCTTGAAAATAAACATGGTAACTGCCAGTGTATTCCCAAATACTGGAAAAATGGCTCTAAATGAAATGCATAGATAATTAAATATTTTCATGGTGACTTGGAACAGATTTAATTTTGTTTCCCATTAAGTTTTTGCTGGAATTGTCAATTTAATAAGTGGAGAAATTTCACTTTTTTCTCTTTCTCTGAGTAATCACTGTCTGGTAACATCTGAACTCCCAAAATTATTCTTCTCATTAAGTGACTGTCTTCCTAATACCATTTGGCTTTTTGTATTCTAAAAACTGGAATTTCCACAATAATTTTCAGGTTTTTAAAATAGGCTTTAAAATAAATATCACTTTTTATTTCCTCTCTTAATCTTATTATGCTTGAGTTGCCTAGCTTATTGGTACAACACTGATTATTTTACCATATTCTAGATAAAAAGAATGCTTATGGATTACCATTAAAGTTCCTAAATTAACTAGACTGAAGGTATGTGGTGAGGTAAAAATAGAGCACTTCAAACATTGCAGCTCTCATTACTGCTGTTTCATTGTATAATTTGTCAGACTATGTAAGCAAGATAGTTTTTCTCTATGCAACATTGCCACAAATTATTACTACGATAGCTGTTTCTACTAAAATAGTGATTTTATATACTTTGGCATGCTACTTTTTTCCACTATTCAAAAGTTATTCGAATGAACATCTTATTCACAATTCATGAATTCAAAAGAAAATTAGAGTTTATCAATTAGTCATTTCTGAGAAATAGTAATTTTGACTCTATGTTATTTATTTTAGATTAACCATTCTTTGTATGAGATAATACATAGCATTCTTTTAAAATTTTAATTTGTTCCTTAATATTCATTAGTGGTATAATTTTAAGAAATTAGACAAAATATTTAATGTATCTATTTTCTGAAAAAAAAAACTCAGCAATTTCTTTTTATGCATTTGTCTTTGTCAAGACCTTCAAGACCCTGGGACTCTGTCTTGTTGCGCAGTGTAAGCACGGTTAGCCATGAAATAGATGGTTATTGATTGAACACAGAAGTGAGTGAATGACTACATTAATGAATGAGTTCATTAAGCATTAAAATTGTCTCTGAACTTCCTAATAGTCAAAACGAAAAGGAAACATGGTAGGCTATAAAATTTTCATTGCCTAATAGGGGAAAGAATACCTAGTGAAATTTCCTTCATATTTCTCCCCAGCCACATTCTGTTTCCATTTGTTTAATTTTTTTCCCCTCCCAAGTTGTTAGAACATGAGAATCTCTTCCTATGCAAAGGTGATTCTATCAGAGCCTTAGAAAATATTACTTTCTGTTTTTGCTCTACTTGCCAAACTGGTCTCCTTGCTTTCCCTCTTGCTCTCCTATGGTGCATTTTCAAGATAGAAGGGATTAAATTAAAACGTAAATGCATCACAGCATCCCTCTGGTCAAAATCTTTAAACGGATTTATCTTCACCCAGAAAAAACAAAAGCAAAAACCTTAGACCTTACAGTGGTTTACAATTCTTGCCCTATTCCTTGCCCTCTGTCCCCCAGGCCTGCTCTCTTTACCTTATTTCTTCCCATTCTATGCTAGCTCATTCTGCTTAATCTTCAAACATATTCAGTCAATCATTCCATCAGTTGTATTTTTCTACACATATCCATAGATTCATTTCCCCACTTCCTTCAGGCTTCTGCTCAAATGTTACATTAGTGTTGTGAGTTTCTTTATTGACAGCATATATAATAGAGCAGCCCTACTTTGTCGATTTCTATTCCACCTACCTTCTTTATTTTTTCCATGTCACTTACCTCCATATACTGAATGAAAGAGTGAGTGAGTTTCTACATTTCAGCCACTTGGCCCTTTCCATTTGTATCTTTAATTAATTCCTCTTTCCTTAAGTGTATAAAAACTAAGATATTTTTCATTTCTCCCTGAGGACTCTGCAAACTCATTCAAGTAGTAGCACAATTGTAGCTGTTTTACTGGATGTGATATAATAAGACGCTAGAGAGGATTAATAAGCCTTCAATGGTTTATAGCCATTGATTTGGCACATGCATTGTTTTCTATTTTGACTGGAATACAGAATCAAAAATTCAGTTCAGTTCAGTTCAGTTGCTCAGTCATGTCTGACTCTTTGCGACCGCATGAACTGTGGCATGCCAGGCTTTCCTGTCCATCACCAACTCCCAGAGCTTGCTCAAACTCATGTCCCTTGAGTCAGTGATGCCATCCAACCATCTCATCCTCTGCCATCTCCTTCACCCACCTTTAATATTTCCCAGCATCAGGGTCTTTTCCAAGAAGTCTGTTCTTTGCATCAGGTGGCCAAATTATTGGAGTTTCAGCTTCAACATCAGTCCTTCCAATGAATATTTAGGGCTGATTCCTTTAGGATTGACTGATTTGATCTCCTTACAGTCCAAGGAACTCTCAAGAGTCTTCTCCAACACCACAGTTCAAAAGCATCAATTCTTCGGTGTTCAGCTTTCTTTATAGCCCAACTCTCACATCCATACACGACTACTGGAAAAACCAGAGCTTTGACTAGACGGACCTTTGTTGGCAAAGTAATGTCTCTGGTTTTTAATATCCTGTCTAGTTTGGTTATAGCTTTTCCAAAAAGCAAGAGTCTTTAAATTTCATGACTGTAGTCACCATCTGCAGTGATTTTGGAGCCCAAGAAAATAAAGTCTGTCATTGTTTCCTCATCTATTTGCCATGTAGTGATGGGACCAGATGCCATGATCTTCATTTTTTGAATGTTTAGTTTTAAGCCAGCTTTTTTCACTCTCCTCTTTCACTTTCATCAATGGGTTCTTTAGTTCCTCTTTGCTTTCTGCCATAAGTGTGGTGTCTGAGTTTATTGATACTTCTCCTGGCAATCTTGATTCCAGTTTGTGCTTCATCCAGCCTGGCATTTTGCCTGGTGTACTCTACATATAAGTTAAATAAGCAGAGTGACAAAGCAGGATCAAAAGAGTATCCATTTATGTGAATTGACAAAATGTTTATTTACGGTGTCCTTAAAAAAATTGTCATAAAATGCTTCAAAGGGATCTGGATCTCCCTGATAGCTCACAGAACACTGATCTATTACAATGATGATATCACGATGATTGATAGGATGAGCAAGGGGTGGATAGTATGCTAGAGGCTTGGAAAGATATATATTCCAAAGGATGAGTGAACATGCCACTTCAGTGAAGATTTTAGGTACCAAAAGGTCAAGACCATATCAATTTCCTCTCCAAAGTAACAGACAAAGTGCCACATCCTGCACCACCTACAACAAAGAAGAAAATCTCCAGCAAACCACTTTCCATTTTGGAGGAAACATATTTCACACATATAAATACTGTTTGGACCATTTTTAAGGTGACAGAGAAGGCCGCCAGTTCTGAGTGGGACCAGGAGAGAAGCAGTACAGGAATCTATCCACAGTAGTCTAGACTATGATCCAGTCCATCCTGTTGCCTGGGACATGTGATCTGATGGACTCCATGATGTTGAAAGTCTTAATGTTCTAAACACAGGTAGTGTGGAGTTTACAGCAAACCTCAGTTGGAGATACACAATGCTGATACTGGGATTCTAGGGCAAAGCCATGTCATCCATACCCAGAAAAAAACTAAATGCCTTTTGAAAAAAATAGCTCCTGGAATGTTACTTGGCTCTGGTAAAGATAGAATGCTTGATCATGAAGTGCCAAGTGATTTTGTGTCCAGAGATATCCATTAGGAACTGGGTGGTATCAGGTCTACAAAGTCATAAAGTTGAGTGTGTCCAGCAGCATTTTATTGTAACACAGAAATGGCACATCTGGGATCAAGTCAAAGTAAGACCAGAGATCAAGCGTGCTGCATAAGCAGGTAGTCTGGATCCCAAACACTCTGACATAAATAAACTTATTATAGTGACTCCAGTGCTCTTCCTTCAGATCACATCGTTTTATAAACTTTTCTATGACTAACTGAAGGAAAAGGCCTGAGCTTTGTCAATGGATTGTCAGTTCAATATATGGATGCCAGCTGAAAATAAATAATGGCTGCATTTCATCCACATTCAAGGGAGCAGAGGTAGTGGAGGGAAGATAGCCCTGAAAGATGGTGGAAAGAAACCTTCTGATTTGTGACACTGTGAGTAGTACCTAGGGTCATTCACTTTGTGTGAAAGGGGCAGTGTCCTGAGGTATTTGGCTAATAAACCCGCCCAGCTGGCCCAGAACCTAGAAGGAAAATGCCTGGAAGATTAGACTTTAAGAAAAGGAAGGCAGGTAGACATACAGGAGGAGTCAAGAGATCTCTATATGTTCTTTCCCCAGTAAGAATATGTGAATCTGAGGACCAAAGCAGTGGAAGCAGGGAGATCCCATTAATCATCATTCCCAGTGACCCAATGGGGTGCTCTGTGCTTTCTGTCTGCAACTCTGGGAAGAACATCCTGGTCCATAAAGAGTTTGCATCCTTCTATAACATCCTTTTATAACAGCTTGAGTCTCTCTGAATTATAAGCTATGGCTCCCACCAGAGTACTATGGATTGCTTAAATTCAGAGATTAAAAGGTGACAAGAGGAGTCACCATCTTGCCAGGGGTAATTGACCCTGGTCAGCAAAGCAACACTCAGATCCCTTCAGTATCTAACTTTACTTTCCCCTCTTAGCTATAGCCAGGATTAAGTTATAACTGATGTGTTAGGCATTATAAGGGATGTTCTGAGCACTGCACACTGGATGAGCTGCAGGGCAAGTCAGGACAAATCAACATGTATTGGTAGGAGAAAGGAAGAGTGGTACTAGATTTGGGGCAATAGATGCACTGTAGAGTAAATATATGGTCCTAGATCCTGAAGTGTTGGATCAAGGGGTGTGGAATATAAGGTTGACTGTGGGCTTCCCTGGTGGCTCAGAGGTTAAACCATCTGCCTGGCATGCGGGAGACCTGGGTCTGATCCCTGGGTCCGATCCCTGGGTCGGGAAGATCCCCTGGAGAAGGAAATGGCAACCCACTCCAGTACTCTTCCCTGGAAGATCCCCTGGAGAAGGAAATGGCAACCCACTCCAGTACTCTTGCCTGGAGAATCCCATGGAGGGAGGAGCCTGGTAGGCTACAGTCCATGGGGTCGCAAGTCAGACACGACTGAGCAATGTCACTTTCACTTTCTTTTCATGGGATAGTTTATTGGTATGGGAGTACTCTCACATGATGAAATATTTATTACCCTGGCAGCAGCAGCAGGGTCCAAGGAGATTGTGTTAATATGCAGGGAGAATGGTTTTTGGAAAAAATGATGGTGTCCTCCAGGTTAAGTAGAAATAGAATGGCACAGCAGATGACAGAAAGGATTAAAAGTCTCAGAAAAGTGAGAGAATTGAAAGTGAGGATGTTGAAGTGGATGTACTACTTAAGACTGGAAAATCCACCATCCTGTCTATATTCTGTGAGAGAGCCCGGAAGTCTTTCATATGGCAAAGTGGTAATGTGCTTCCCTGGTAGCTCAGATGGTAAAGAATCCGCCTGCAATGCAGGAGACCAGGGTTCAATCCCTGTGTTGGGAAGATCCCCTGGAGAAGGGAATGGCAACCCACTCCAGCATTCTTGCCTGGAGAACCCCATGGACAGAGGAGCCTGGTGGGTTACAGTCTACAGGGTCACAAAGAATTGGACATGACTGAGCAACTAACAGACACACAAGGATTGTGCTGGTGAGGTGGTAGCCATCCTCTGTAGGCCAAGGCTAATGCTAACAGCTGCTGTTGCAGAACTAGGCTCCCAGACACCCAAGACCCTAGTTCTTAGAACTAACGAGGCCCACGTGGCAGCATTTAACTGCTAGAAGCAATGTATGGACAGTTATAAAATATAGCCAGGTCAGAATAGCAGCCAGGGGACCTGATCCACGGGGAGCTGTGGAGATGGTTTATAGAATAATATATTCCTAGGGGCAAGATAGATGGGCAGTCAACAAGGGCATTTCTTGAGGTATACAGTCAGTGACGTTGAAGATGGATAAGGCTAAGAAGAAGCACTCAAAAAAAAAAAAAAAATCACAGTCCCTTGCTTGTTTCTTGATCTTAGCCAAGTATTATAACTGACCCCCTGACTGAAAAGAGATCTCATAGAGACAGTAAGAGTCCTATAACATTAAAACAAGTGACTATGGTAGTAACTCGCTGTCTTTCCCCAAGCAGATGTATGGTTATTTTGTTGGGGAAAGGCTGTTGTCACAGGGCCCAAGTTTACACTGATACCTGGAGACCTAGAAGACCCCAAAAAAGATCTTTGTTTTCCCTCTTATTTGAAGATTTTTTTCTCTTTGTCTTTAGTTTGTAGACACTTCTTTTCTATAATGAACCTAGTTGTGATTTTGTACAGTGGTGGTGTTTGGTGGTTTATTTGCTAAGTTGTGTCCGACTCTTGCAACCCCATGGACTAGCCTGCCAGGCTCCTTTGCCCATGGGATTTTCCAAGCAAGCATACTGGAGTGGGTTGCCATTTCCTTCTACAGGGGATCTTCCTGATCCAGAAATTGAACCCAGGTCTCCTGCATTGCAGGCATATTCTTTACCAACTGAGCTATGAAGGAAGCCCTGTGATTTTGTATGTGTGTGTTTATTCTGCTTCAGATGGACAGTTTTACAGACATTTTATAATCCATTTATCAGTTTTAGATAATTCTTGACAATTATCTTTCAAATATTAATTCTATTCTATTCTTTATCTCCCTTCCTGAAGCTTCATTTAAATATATATGTTAGACTTAAAATTATTCCATATATCTTTCTGTGCTCTCTTCTGTATTTTCCATCCTTTTGCTTTCTAGTGCTTCTGTTTTTTTCAGTTTAGTTGAAAAAATACTCTATTATTTTAGAACTTGTATATAATAGGAACCATATGGAATGAATAAAAAGAGAAAAGGTTTGAGTAGCATAGATCTATTTTTCCCTCATGTGATTATGGTGTTATTTACTGTCACTATTGGATTTCTATTTTTTTGAAAAGTCTATTTCAAATTGTGCTAAAAATCCCATATTTTAAAATTCTTTACCAGAAGCTTTTGTTGCTGTGCCCTAGAAACTTAAATTCTGGGACACAAGATCTGAATCTTGTGTCCCAGAATAGGATTTTAAATTGACTAGAATAACAAGACCCCCTAAATAACTTAGACTGATAATTAAAAAGTAACTTTAGGGCATCATGAATAAACCACTCATAAGAGTGAAAAATAAGTCTGGAAAATAGAAAGTAGATTATGGGATATCCTTTGTTAATAGTTCATGTTTTCCCTGATAGCCAGAACACCAGACAGTCTTGGTTAGCTGACAAAGCTTTTTCCCTTCACTTGGCTTGCTGCCCTGCACATATTTGTGCACTAACCAAAGCCAGGTTTAGGGTTTAGGGTATTGAAGAGCTTGACATAGCTGTTCCAGAAATATGGTTAAGTTAAGCAGAGAAACATTCTTATACAAAGGTAGAAACAGAATGAAATACAAAAAGCATATTCTTTTAATTGGCTAAATAGTGGCCCCTGAAGATATTCAGGTTCTAATCTCTGGAACCTGTGAACGTTAGCTCCTAATGCAAAAAAGACTTTGCAGTTGTGATTAAAGATTTTGTGATGAGGAGACATTATCCTGGGTTATCTAAATGCAACCACAAGTGTCCTTATAAAAGGCAAAGGAAGATTTGACCCAGTAGAGAAAAGGATCATGTGACAGAAACTAAGGAAGGCAAAGCAAGAGAGAAATACACAATAACACTGGCTATGGAGATGGAGGAAGGGGCCATGAGCCAAGGAACACAAAGCACGCAGTTACAGGACGGCAGAGCAGAAGACCCTGAGCTCACCTCCTACCACGACACACCAAAACTACAATGACACAGAGAACAACTCCCTCTCTCAGAACAACCTGAATACTAGCAAAAGAGCTCTTCCACAACTAAGAATATAAAGGAAAGTACCATACGAGATGGGAAGAGGGGAAGAGAAATGATCTAGTCAGCACACACACCTCAGTGAGAGATCCAAAAGAGGAAGAGCATATCACAATCTCAGACGTCCTCCCTAAGGACCCAAGGGTTCAAGCCCCGTCTTAGGCACCCCTGTCCTGGAATCTAGCGCCAGGAAGTGAACATCTTAACTGGTTTTGAAAACTAGCAGGGTTAATGACCAAGAGAACTAGAAGGCTATAGGAAAAGGAGAGCCTACTTTTAAAGGGCACATGCACAAATTTACTTACTCCAGTCCCAGTTCCGCTGTAAATTACTCTGCAAGTGCAAAGGCAGCAGGTTAAAAAGTGCCTGGTGCTCTAGCGGACCTGCCAAGACTGCTATAGTGTGCCCTCCAGCCTTCACTAGGGTGACACCCTAAATGTAATCTTTGTTGGTTTTAATATATATATATTAATAGCATATTAAAATTTAATCATATGTCTTTAATAGTACTCATTAAATAATATCACATCTCTAAGTTACTTGGCTATTCTTAGCTCCTTCTCTGTGTTCTGATATTTTCCAATGTTGCTCTTATAGTCCAAATTTTCTAAATAAATCTTTAAAATCTTCTTTTAAATGTAATCTAATCTTCTTTAGAAATCTAATCTAAATCTTCTATATAAATCTTTACATTTATTAATTTAATGGTGGATGATAGAGTCTTTTTGATAAGTTATAGGTAAAAGTAACTCGTGACACACACACACACATGCACATGCACATGCACACGCACATGAATTTCTGAATTATTTAACCTAGAACATAATATCCACCCAAGGTGATTACTCAGGACCAGAAATATAATGTTGTGAGTCATTTGTATGTGAATTTGGAGCTACAGGACTGAATGAAATCACCTAGGAAGGATGTATAAAATATAACAAAAAGGTGTCTAATGAATCCTGGGTCACAGTAGTGTTGGGTTATTGGGCACAGAAAGAGTCAGCAAAGAAGAGTGAGCAGTTTTGAGTCCTGAGACAGGAGAGCTAGTCAAGTGTGGTGTCGCAGAGGCCAAGTAATGATGCTATAAGTGTATGGTCACTGTCTTGAATTCTGTTGAAAGTTCAAGTAATACAAATATATGCAGGCACCTGGAAGCACTACTAATTGTGGCAGAAACTGCTTTATTTCCTTTTTGCTCTCAGACATACAAGTATACTTCCCTTTCAGTTATATATGGACACATAAGTAAGCTCTATCCAATGGAATTCCCCATCTTCCAAACGAGTGAAGAGAGCTCTAAAGATCTATACCAGGTTTCTTGGGAGTCTCTGGAGGAGAGATTCAGGACTTCTGGCCAGTAATGCCAGCTCTGAGTTGTTGCGTGAACAAGCAACTTTTATTACAGTAAACTGTTAGGATGTTAGGTCAGTTGGGTATAACAGAACCCACTTTAATACAGTGATTTTGACAGTAATAAAGTGGTAGGAGTGTCGGATTAGAGAGAGATGTATAGAGCATCCAAAGGCAGTTTTGGACTCAGTTCTGATCAGTTACCAGGTGGCCGTGGCAGCTGACAGTCATTTTGAATACTTTACGTTTTCCATTGCTTGAAATAGTGCATCTTGTGAGTAGTCTAATCAAATATCAGCTAGACTAAACCTACCTAGTTGTTTTCTCACATTTTATTTTCCTCTAGATTAGTTGAAATGGTAAATCTTAAAAGTTAAAATGTTAAACAGTTGGCCAGATAGTGTAATAGCAAGCAGTCTGCTTGGCAGTAAGCACTTTAGCAAATATTGCCTCCCCAAATGGCCTGCTAGTCTACCAGGAGCAAAAGGCTCCCTGACACCAGCCAACGTTTACAAACAAATTCCATTCAGGATGACACCAAGGGTGTTTCTGTTGTTTTTCTACCTTAAAAAAAAAAAAAAAATGTGTAAGTGTTACTTACACAGTCATGTCCAACTCTTTGCAACCCCATGGACTGTCATCTGCCAGGCTCCTCTGTCCATGGGATTTCCCAGGCAAGAATACTGGAGTTGATTGCCATTTCCTTCTCTAGGAGATGTTCCCGATCTAGGGATCAAACTTGAGTCTCCTGCTTTGGCAGACGGATTCTTTACCACTGAGCCACCAGGGAAGCCCTCTACCTTGAAGAATACCACTAAATTCCCCTTTTGTTTTTCAAGTTTCAAAATATTCCAGGCCTCAAGAAGGGATTAGAAAGGGAAGAAAAAAGCTTTCTCAACACATTTTTTTCATGCAATAGAACTCAAAGAAAGAGATAAACCTTCTTACTTCATGTATTCTAAGTTGCCTGTTTTTCACATTTTAGCATAACTGAAACTGAGATGCCTCTTTTATATTCAATGTAGTTAGAAAGCATTATGTCATAATTCACTTGGCACCAGTTTTTCTTTTTTACTTATACTTAAAATAATGGCTTTACTATGAATTAACAGTGTTTGTTTTTTCCTTTCTTATTGTACTTAAAATAATGATTTGTCTTACAATTGACAATGTCTTTGATTTGGTGAAATACAGTTATCACTGCATATTTGGTAGATCAAAAACTTGTCATTTACATTTGCATATTGAACAAAATTTGTTGGGCTATTTTTTATTTTTCTAATTTGCATAAGCCACTTTTTTTTGAAACTGTGCATTGTTTTAACTTGGAACAGACTGCAACGTATTTGAAGTTCTAGAGTCTTTCCTACAACAATGCAACACTCCTGTGATTATTAAAATAAGATCATTAGTATGGAGGGTGGCATTTTGGTTTCCAAATCTGTCATATTTATTCAAAGGATGTCTCACTTGAGTCCTTACCTAGATTGTTTAATTCTTGTCACCAAAAAGAAACAGATTTCCCATTGTTGATTCCTAGAAAACTTATTTTGGCATTTGACAATGTGATGATGTGACAAAAAGGGTTAGCAATCTTCTCAATGAGTTTGAGACATTTGAAGTTACTCAGACAGCTTTAAAACCAATATTTTAAATTTTATGGTAAAGCAGTGTGGGATACTTCTTGTTTTCTACATTCTAACTGTATTCTTTTATGACTGTTGGGTCCATATGTGGTTTGACTAAGTGTGAGGAAAGATGTTTTACCCTAAACCAACTCTTTCATGCTTCAACATTAGGAACTGAGATGAAGATGAATCATACCAACCTGTGCTGAGGGGACACTCACAGTTCATTTACAACAAATGGAAGCCTAGATAAGTTTTTGGACTTGTATCATCTCTATTTTGAACATAAATAATTTCATTGAAAGATGAATTAGGTTTCTCAAAGGTATACAACAAACCAAGGACAAAACAGTAACTATCATTTTTTTTTTTTCACTTCTTCGCAGCTCATCAATCAAACTTACAAATCAGGATTTCCTTTCACATAAGGTAGATCTCATAAGAACTACAATGCCCACTGTTAGTTTTAATCTTTTAGGAAGATGAAGCCAAATGGTTACAGAAGAACAAAACTGGAAATTCAAATATATCAAGAAATCTCAGAGGAGATGACATTTTGTTTAGCAAGTTTCTGACTTAAAAGATAAAAATGCCAGCATGACAAGATGCTTTAAAATACTTATTGGGAAGAAATATTTATTAACTCTATTCAAATTCAGTAAAAGTAAACTCATTTAGACTGAGTTTCAGCCTGTGTCTTGGCTGGAGAAAAAAAAAAAAAAACTCCTACATGTTTTATGTTAGCTATGGTTTCCTTAAAATGTTTCAGAATTTTGGCAGACTAATCTTTTTAAAAGTCCACAAGTTTGCAAAATTTAGTAAAACCAGTAATTGGGCAGGGTAGAGACAGGAAAAAGAGAGTAGAAACAGGAAAAAGAGAGACAGGGTAAAAGAACTGAAACACATGTCTGTACTGGAAGCTTTAGAAGCGAGCAGATATCATAGTGAGGACAGGGCACCAAGAAAGGAAACTGCTTGTGCCAAAACGTTTTGAGTTTAGTTCCAGGCTGAAGAATCTAAATGTGTATTGACATGGAAGTCGAATTTTGCAATGCAGCACTGACTGAAAGACGATCTTTCTTTTTCTGAAATACATAGAGTGATTCTTTTTTAAATTAATTTTTATTGGAGTATAGTTTATCTACAGTGTTATATTAGTTTCTTCTGGACAGCAAAGTGAATCAGTTATACAGATACATATATCTACTCTTTTTTAAAGCTCTTTTCCCATGTCTTAGCTTCACTCTTTTCCCATATAGATCATGACAGAGTATTGAGTAGAGTTCCCTATGCTATGCAATAGGTTATTAGTTACCTATTTTATATATAGTAGAGTGATTCTGAAAGAACTTCATCACAATGAAATAGAACAGAATGGAACAGCTATTTTTATGCTGCTTGGTGAATTATTTCTCATTGCTACTTAGTCAAACACATTTTTCTCTTTCAATAGACAAGATGGAAGTGAACATATTTAAGGCATGTGCTGGGGCAGGATTTCTCAACCTTGGTGCTATGGACTTTTGGGGCTGGACAATCCTTTGTGGGAGGGGCTGTCCTGTGCTGTGTAGATGTTTAGCAGCATCACTGGTTGCTACCCACTAGGTACCAGTAGCAGCCTCCTATAGTTGTCTCCACTCACTGCCTCGTGGGGTGAGAGACAATCACCCCCGGATGAGACACACTAGGTCAGACGCACGTCTAACAAAATTAGTGTGCTGCCTTTTAACATTTTTTGCTTCATCTCCACTCTACACATTTTCCTCTGGAAATGGAAACATTTGAGAGGCCCATCTGGTCATATTGAAGTCTGATTATTTTGTGGCTGCCCACACATTGGATCTAAGTGCCCTAAGTTCATGCAGAAGGATATTGGAGCGTCCTTAAAATGGCTACTTATGGAAAGGACTGAAGAGGTGAAGTGAGAGTTCAGGGGTGGAGCATGGGAAGAAAAGGGTAAAAGAATGGATGAGACTTGCAAAAGGGAAAAAAAGAGGAAAAGGGTCTATATTAGTTTCTTAGGGCTACTGTAACAAAGTGCTTCAAACGTGGACAACTTCAACAACAGAAATTTACTGTCTCAATTCAGGAGGCCAGAAGTGTGAAATTAAGATGTTATCAAGGTTATGCTCTTTCTGAAGGGTCTAGGGGAGAAGTTGCTCCGTGCAGGTTCTTAGCTTCTAGTGCTGCTGGCAATCCTTGGTGCTCCTTGGCTTGTAGACACATTACCCATTCTCTGCTTGCATTGCCACATGGTATTTTCCCTGTGTCTATCTCTCTCATCCTTTTTTTTTTTTTTTTTTAATAAGGGTAACAGTCATGCTGGATTAGAAACCACTTTAACTGAATATGAACTCATTTTGACTTGTCTGCAGAGATTCTATTTCCATAAAATGTCACATTCATAGGTACTGGGGTTTAGGACTTCAACATCTTTTGAGGGGATACATTTCAACCTACAACAGGGTCTGAAAGAGAGGGGTTTGGTCTCAAATGGTTCCAAGAGAAATAGTCACTGTAGAGGCTTCAAAAGCATTAGTCAAAGATCCAGGCCAATTGAGGAATGGGTCATGAATAAAGAGGGCTTCCCAGGTGGCTCAAGAGGTAAAGGATCTGCCTGCCAATGCAGGAGATGCAGGTTCGATTTGTGGGTTGGGAAGATTCCTTGGAGAAGGGAATGGCTACCCACTCCAGTATTCTTGCCTGGAGAATTCCATGGACAGAGGAGCCTGGTGGGCCTCAGTCCATGGGGTGGCAAAGAGTCGGAAACAACTGAGCAGACACGAAATGAATAAAGAAGGCGGCACTGAAGCCTCATCTCATTGTGAGATCTCTGGGGGTTGAAAGATACAACTCAAATATGAAATAAAGAACTCTGCTGTACTCTGTGACTTTCATGTATGTGTGACAAGCTAACAGGGAGGTTGTTTAATGACAGGCAGTACCTTGTTCCTGTTCAGTATTGGGAATGGCATATTGAAGAAACAGCTAACTGATGGATATTTAAATTAATTTGAGGAGACTTTTTTAAAAATGACTATTCCAAAGGTGTGGGAAGAATGTAAGGAAACCAAAAGGATGATATGGTAGTCTGGAATTAGTGAGTAAATAGGGCTTTGTTACCATCGTCTCTAGACCTGATGGGGGATGTGGTTATTGGAACAGGAAGAGAGAAAAAGAGTGGGAAAAGAGTGGGAGAGGGAGAGAAAGAAACATTCTTGAGTTGGAAGCCTGACAGGAGACTGTGATCAAGGGGTGCAACCATCCCATGGACACCCTGTATGGAGGCACCCTGAGCTAATCAATATCCTAATCTATTCCCTCCCTCCTTGCTGCCGGTGCTACCCAACTGGTCAAACCCAACCAAAAGCCAGATACAGTGTTGATACAGTGTATATAGATCAAGCCTCTGCCACTAGCTCTACCCTCCACCCTCATCAAGCCTGTGCATAAGCGAGGTTTAAGAAGGGTAAAGAGTTAATCTGAAAGTTCAACCAAAATTATCTAGCATACATAAGAAAAAATTTTAAATATATTTTCTTCTCTACATTATTTTGCCTATTAAAAAGTAAAATTCAATTTTATTAATCTGCTATATTTTGATCATTTTATTTGAAGAAGATCTGCTTAATTTATTAATCTTTGAATGAAATGACCAAAAAATTTCCACAGTACATTAGGCTGGTTGTCGATATATAATAATGTTTATCTTTGATTTTGGGAACATGGGATATTTTATAGAAAAACTGTGGCATCTCATGATGCTACTGCAATATTTGGGTGCTACATCCCAAATAAGGACAAGAGGCAGGAGACCTTGGGTCTAGTCCTAGTCCTACAGATAACTTGAGGTGTGATGTTCATGGAGGCCACCCAGTTTCTTTGTTTTCAATTATTAAATTAAGGAGTTAGGCATCTCTTGCATATAGACAGTATTTATAAACTTTAACTTCCCTTATTTGGGGCTTATTCAGAAAACTAAGATCATGGCATCCGGTCCCATCACTTCATGGCAAATAGAGGGGGAAACAGTGGCTGACTTTATTTTTCTGGGCTCCAAAATCACTGCAGATGGTGATTGCAACAATGAAATTAAAAGACGCTTACTCCCTGGAAGGAAAGTTATGACCAACCTAGACAGCATATTAAAATGCCGAGACATTACTTTGCCAACAAAGCTCCATCTAGTCAAGGCTATGGTTTTTCCAGTGGTCATGTATGAATGTGAGAGTTGGACTATAAAGAAAGCTGAGCACCGAATAATTTATGCTTTTGAACTGTGGTGTTGAAGAAGACTCTTGAGAGTCCCTTGGTCTGCAAGGAGATCCAACCAGTCCATCCTAAAGGGGATCAGTCCTGGGTGTTGGAAGGACTGATGTTGAAGCTGAAACCCCAATACTTTGGCCACCTTATGCAAAGAGCTGACTCATTTGAAAAGACCCTGATGCTGGGAAAGATTGAGGGCAGGAGGAGAAGGGGATGACAGAGGATGAGATGGTTGGATGGCATCACCGACTCGATGGACATGGGTTTGGGTGGACTCCAGGAGTTGGTGATGGACAGGGAGGCCTGGCGTGCTGCGGTTCATGGGGTAGCAAAGAGTTTGACACGACTGAGCGACTGAACTGAACTGATTCATGATCATATCACATTCATTAATATACTTGCCTTGATTATATTAACCTATTTTCCCCTCAAAAAAGCTTTATCATTTTATGAGACTATAAACAATTAGAAATGCAGCCTTATGCAGTTACCAGTTTTCACAAAGAAATTGGATGATTCAAGACAAAGAGACAAATACATTTGAAATCTCAACTGTTTAAGTGACTAAGCTTTTTCTGACCTTAGAGTCTTGCCATGTTGTTTTCTTTTCTGGAAAGGTTTCTAGCCTCACTAACTCCTACCCTTCCCTCAAGTCATAGCTCAGCTGTCAATCAGAGAAAACTTCCTTGATGCTTCTCAACCCTTTCTCACCTTTAAAATAAGATCCCTTTGGTTATTTGCATTCTTAGAATGCATATTTATTGCTTTACTGTAGTTTATAGTTAAAAATTTAATTGTGATTTTTTATTTTTTACTTTTATTAAGATTTAACTGTAAATTGGTGGTAGAGATCATATCTGGGTTTATTTTAATCTGTTTCCCAGCACTTATCATGATGTCTCACCTAAATTAATTATCATTTTTCAAATGGTTGAGTGAATAAATTGAGCTATGGTGTCACTGGACTTATAATTACTATATTTGTCATTTGGACTTGTGAATCTTTGTATAACTAAATATTTTGTTGCTTTTGTTACTTAGTTGCTAAGTCATGTCCAACTCTTTGCAGCCGCATGGACTGTAGCCCAGCAGGCTCTTCTGTCCGTGGGATTTCCCAGGCAAGAATACTGGAGTAGGTTGCCATGCCCTCCTCCAGCGATTTTCCTGACCCAGGGATCAAACCCGCATTTCCTGCACTGGCAGGGAGGTTCTTTACCACTGAGCCACCAGGAAAGCCCATACTTAATATAGCATGTTATATTAATTGCCCAGGGGTTCATCAAAGGAACAGATATTAGGCGCTGGATGGCCAAAAAGCAGAAGGTGGCCAACTTCCCTTAGCTTAAGGCATGGAGTACCATCATAGATGTGCCAGGGTGACAAAATGTGTAAAATACATTTATAGAAAAGGCGTGTTAAAAATAATAAAATAATGGAAGTAAAATGATGATACAATAATAAGAGAAATAAGACCATTCTAAAAAGTTTATCATTCTGAATCAGGGTTTCTCAGCCTCTGCACCATTGGCATTGTTTTGGACTGGATGATTCTCTGGTGTGGTGAAATGCTCTGTGCACCACAGGACATTTAGCAGCATCCTTGGCTTCTACCCTGTCAATTCTGGTAATGTCCCTGCTGTTGTGACAGCCAAAATTGTCTCCAGACATTGCCAAATGTCCCCCTTGGAGTCAAAACTGCCTCAGTTGAGACCACTGCTCTTCAGAATTAATAAATCAGAAAACCAAACCAAACAAAAATCAATTCCCCGTACACTACACATTATCATTTCATTGTCCCAAGAACCTTAAAACTCTCCTAAGGCAGATTAGTGTCATCTCCATTTCATATTATAAAGAAAAGGAAAGAAAGGCCTGTGCTCTACAAATCTGTTTTGCTACCTTAAAAAAAAAAAAAACACCTCCCGGAAGGGTTCCAGAGCAGAGATGAGCACCAGCCCCTGGAGACAGCGAGGGCCCCGCAAGGTGAATGGGCTGCAGCTATACCACATACCATCACCCCAGGGCTGAGTGTCACCGCTAGGGAGTGCAGATGCTGAGGCCTAATTTGGGATCCTTGGTAGCCATCATCTGAGCCCTCCTGACTCCTCATTCTCAAGCCTGAGAAGAGAATTTCCAGGTCTTCCCCAACCCCCTTTTTATGAGAAATACCTAGAAGAGAGCAATTCTATATTTTCTTTCTCAATATGCATTTATATTGACACTAACTTTTAAGAGAAGAATTGGCAGTTATATCAGTGGCAGATGTGTATTTAGAAACATTACATTTGTTTTATTTTCTACTTGATCAGGAGCGATTTGGGGAAGAGGCAAGAAGGGAGAAACAGAAACACAGAAAGAGGAACTCACATAGTCATAGGCCAAGAGAGACTGAAGTTAAGTCAGAAAGAGACAAAGACATACAGAAAGTGGCACACATAGACGCACACAGGGAACCATTGAGAGACTCAGAGAAGGACATGTATACTGTGAGTTAGGAGGGAAATGAGAGATGAGGGCTTGTGGAGGGGGAGGCTGAGGAATGGAAACGGGTCCTGGGATGTAGGGCTTGTGAAGGAGTTGTGAAAGGCAGAAAGAAGACTGATTAATCTGCTCTCTGGGTGTTTAATCAAATTAACAGACCTGATTTCAGAAATGCTTCAGACATTGTTGTCAAACATATTGAGGTTCATCTCTCTCATCTGGAGAAACACAGTGACTCAGTACAATGAAAGAATTTTCAAACTTATTCAGATGATAACTCCTTGAGGATATAGGACATAAAGACCCCTGTTTCCTTCTCTCTCACTTTCTGTCCTCTTCTCCTTTTCCCTCTGGCCCCACAAATACAAGGGCAGCTGACTTAAATATGTCAGGGAATGTTCAGCACAGGTTAGGCAGGCTGCAAGCAGCTGTGTGCAGCCTGGGTGGGGTTGGAGGCTGCTGCGAGCTCTACGTTTGGGAGGGCCTTAAAAGTTTGCTCCCACTGGACCATTCAGACCATTCTAGACTGAGACACATCACACTGAGGCAGCTACTATCCAGTTTATAGCATTGCAATTACAGCGGAAACCTGACTATGCTGAGAAGGGCCTTAGTGCCTGATCCACATAATATTTGATACCTCCCTCTGGATCAGAAAGCCCCAGAGTCAGTGTCCAGGATCCAAATATTTTCTAACCGGCTTCTCGCCTGACAGCCAGAGCCAGTCATCAGAGGTTTGACCAGACAGACTGTGTGCAGCTGACAATTAGACCATAGCACAGTTAACCTTTAGGTTAGAGATTGAGTTTGACATTGAATGTGGAGGAAGTAGTTATCATTGTGTTTGATAAAAATATTTCTGAGTCGATGGCTATAGTGTTCACCCCAAGTGATCTGTGCCTCCTCTCAGTCAGTGGATGCTGAAGACAGAATATTGTGTAGGAACTGTCAGGAGCATATTGCCTTTGGAGACAGAAATTTCAGATTATAATTTTTATTGTTTTTAGACACATCCATCACCAAGACTTAAAATTTGTTTTTATTTACTTTTAGCTGGGCTGGGTCTTCATGACTGCACAGGCTTTTTCTAGTTGTGATGGATGAGCAGGGGCTGCTCTCTAGTTGTGGTGTGAAGGCTTCCCACTGCAATGGCTTCTCTTGTCGTGGAGCACGGGCTCTAGGTGTGTGGGCTTGAGTACTTGTGACACGTAGGCTCGCAGCTGCAGTGCTTGGGCTTAGCTGTCCAGTGACATGTGGGATCCTCCCAGACCAGGTATTGAACCCATGTCCCCTGCATTGACAGGCAAGTTCTCAGTCACTGGATCACCAAGGAAGTCCCTCAGATCACATTTTGATAGTGAACTATTCCATGGAGAACCCACAAGTCCTAGAATGAGAAGGACCTTAGTAATTTTCTAATTCACTCAGGAGAACACACAAGACCACAGAGGTCAAGGGACTTGTTTAAGACCGTGCAAACTAGAACCTGGGATTCATAGTCTTCATCCCAATTTATTTGCATGTAGGGTAATAAATGATGGTCTTTTTGAAAATTTCCAATTAATAGTCAAAGAAACATCAGTGTATAGAGTGCACATTTAATAAATGGTGAGAATTAGAGGAAGAACTGAGAAGAAGTATCCAGCATTTAGCCTAATAAACATCTATTGACTGAAATGAATGGGTTCAAATTATTAGCACTTTTCTCAGGAGATTCCTATTATTTGAAACAGCCACAAAATGATTTACCCTAGCAAAGGATACAAGGCTCACAACTCAAAAGGGTGCCATTTTGGAAAGATGTTTTTATTATATAATTAAAGCTAATGGAAATTTCACTAAACAAAGAAATGCTAACGATATAAGGTGCTTAAGAGATGAACAGATGCAAACCATATGTAACTACTTAAGAAAGTACACTCTCAGCACATATGAAGCTCCTTTGTTGTCCCTGCAGAGTGAAGTGAGTCCTGTTTCCCAAGTCTCTTTATTTTGGATTTTCTCCCAATGTAAAAAGAAAAAAAAAAAAAAAATCCTTCTCTGTAAAATTCAGCGACATAGACTACAAAGCCAAGATTTCATAGCAGTGGTAGGTTATTTGAGGAGAATTAGTTCCCCACCCCCACACATCACTCTCAAATAGAATATTTCATCAAATATTGCCACCAGCAAAATGCGCCAAGGAGCGATGTTCCTCCTGGAAGTGGAAGTAGCGCTGAAAGGTTGAATGAACCAGATTATATGTCACATTTTTTGAATAACTAGATTCTCTGGAGACTAAAGAGTGATAAAAGTTTAATAGGATCTCAATGAATCTCTCAGGTCTCCTTGTATTTCATTATATTCTGACTATGAACCATGTAAAAGTTCATCAGATCAACTCATTTCTCAGCTGTGTTTGTCATAAGAACTTCATTCTTGTTTGGCAAATCCCTGTGTGATCTGTCTGTAGTTCAGGTCACCTGAGCATTTAAGCTGCTGTTCTGTTTACAGCTCCCCATATGTCTTATTTTTTCCCTGCGGCTACATCATATGGCCTTTTGACATATTTGAAGGACAGAGATATTACAAAACAGCTCTTTGAGCATCTCTATTTTGGGCAATAACTTGCAAAGTGAATAAGGAAAACCAAGGATTCCCTTTACAATTGCTCCCTGTGTTAGCACAAGCCAAGATAATGCTTATCAGGGTCATTTTTGGCTAGTCTTAAGAATGACAATTTCAATCCAATAAACTTAATATGCAAAAAAAAAGTTTCAGAAGAAACTGAGTGCCACTATATTAGAAAGTGAAAATTTTAATTTACTGATAAAAATTAAAGATTCCTCACAAAATATTGTCTCTCTTGGTGATAAATACTTCAGAGATTATTATGTTAAGTGATTCTAAAAGGGTGCATATTAAAACATATGAATATTCTATATTTTAAAAGCCATATCTTTTGTTCATATACCAAACAAAGTAAACTTCATTTATAATGCATTATTCCATTTAAGCTCATAACCTTTGAAACAGGTATGATTATACACATACTAAAAATAAGGAATATGTTTCAGAAAGATCAAGAGACTTGTCTCAAGACCTACAGGTAGGAAGAAATAAGGTAAGACTTAAATCTTCTCATGCAGTCAAGATATTAAAACTATTTAAAATTATATAGTTCAGCATATTGTTTCTTAAATGCTTGATCCCTAAGCACCCATCTAATGCTTCCTGAGTTCTCTTCAGAAGGAAAAGACCTGTTTGTAAAATTATACAGGGCTTGGAAAGATATCTTTCTATGAAAATTGTATTTATGAAATCGTAAACTGAGATCAAAAGATAAATTTGAAAATAATGTATCTTTGTCATTCAGTTGGATTGCTTTGGTAAACCATCCCAGGAGATAAGAATTCATTTAAGATCTCAAAACAAAACAAAAAGATTGTGTGCCTTATTTGTGTCAATCATTCTACTGCTTAACAACCCTGCTCAACTAAAATTCCTTGTTATAATTTAGAGCTATTCACCTGTGGAGAAAGATTATTGAATACTAAACTAAAATCTGTTAAGAACAAAGATCTTTATTGAATTTTATTCATGTTGACTTTCAGGTTATTTGATTGTTATTTTATTTGTAACACTTGGTGTCTATTTATATATGATCCTTAAATAGGAAAAAGGTCATATTTCTCCTTACCTCCACAACTTTAGACCTTATTCAATATTAAAGCAGTTCAGAAAGTACTGAACACAATGAGAGCACTGTTTCACAGATCAAGAACAATGCATACTTAAGGATTACAGTTTTAAAATATCATAGTAGTCCTCTGTCTACAGCTATCATCTGTACTGTGCTATCTTTTAGTTATTGCTGTTTTCTCAAATCTTTGCCATCCAACAAGTGCTTTTGTTTCTAGTTGATCTTTGTGATTGTGTGTCCTGTGTTTCTGGTGATTTTCATTTCTTCAGTTGCCTTTTGGTATATTGGAAAGACAGAACTTTGGAAAACAACTCTTTTCTTTCTGTTTCTACTATCCAGGACAACAGAGTTTTCATTCATCCTTTTACCTGCAAGCAACATCATGATCTGGTAGAGCTATACTAGCTATTCACAGAGGAAAGAGATTCTCCTCAGGCCATTTATAATATAAACTTCCTCCTACCAAGACATGTGGCCTGCCTTCTGGGACCCAGGACACGGAAGAACAACTCTTTAAAGAACAGTTTCTAAACAAAATCTGGTGGTGGTGGTGTTCAGTCACTCAGTTGTATCCAACTCTTTGCAACCTCATGGACTGTAGCACACCAGGCTTCCCTGTCCTTCATTATCTCCTGGAATTTGCTCAAATAAGTGTCCATTGAGTCCGTGATGCTATCTAACCATCTCATCCTCTGCCACCTTCTTCTCCTTTTGCCTTCAATCTCTCCCAGCATCAGGATCTTTTCCAATGAGTTGGCTCTTCACATTGGGTGGCCAAAATATTGGAGCTTCAGCTTCAGCATCAGTCCTTCCAATGAGTATTCAGGGTTGATTTCCTTTAGGACTGATTGATATTCTTGCAGTCCAAGGGACTCTGAAGAGTCTTCTCCAGCATTACAGTTTGAAAGCATCAATTCTTTGGCACTCAGCCTTTTTATGGTCCAACTCTTGCATCCGTACATGACTACTGGAAAAACCATAGCTTTGACTATATGGACTTTTGTCAGCAAAGTGATATCTCTGATTTTTAATCTGCTGTCTAGGTTTGTCATAACTTTCTGTCCAAGGAGCAAGCATCTTTTAATTTCATGACTGCAGTCACTGTCCTTAGTGATTTTGGAGCCCAAAATCTGTCATTGTTTCCACTTTTCTCCCTTCACTTGTCATGAAGTGATGGGACCTGATGCCATGATCTTAGTTTTATTTCTTTTAATGTTGAGTTTTAAACCAGCCTTTTCACTCTCCTTATCAAGAGGCTCTCCACTTTCTGCCATTAGAATGGTATGATTTGCATATCTGAGGTTGTTGTTCCTCCCAGCAAGTTTGATTCCAGCTTTCAATTCATCCAGCCTGGCATTTCACATGATACACTCTGAATATAAGTTAAAAAAGTAGAGTGACAAATATACTATACCGCCTGTTGTACTCCTTCCCCAATTTTGAGCCAGTCTTTTGTTCCATGTTCAGTTCTAACTGTTGCTTCTTGGCCTGAATACAGGTTTCTCAGAAAACAGGTTAGGTGGTCTGGTACCATCTCATTAGGAATTTTCCACAGTTTGTTGAGATCCACACATATAGTCAGAAATGTACAGTATCTTCAGTGCCCCATGTGATTTTTACTTGTGTACATTCTGAAGTAAGTAGTACATCATTTCTTGCTTTGCAGGCAGAAAGGTGTTGGAATTACTGGAGTGATTCCTCCTGGCTGCACACTCATAGCAGTTTAGCCTTAGGATAATTTCAGGTTTTAGGCTGACCATTAAAGTAATGGAAGGAGTGTATAGTGGCTTCCAAGGTGGTGCAGTGGTAAAGGAATCTATCTGCCAATGCGAGAGATACAGGAGAGGTAGGTTTGATCCTGGGTTGGGAAGATTGCCCGGAATAGGAAATGGCAACCTACTCCAGTATACTTGCCTGGGAAATCCCGTGGACCGAGGAGCCTGGCGGGCTACAGTCCATGGAGTTGCAAAGAGTTGGATACAACTGAGCATATGCACATCACAAAATATGTAAAACAAATTAGGCTTGGGCTGTTATTGGTGTGACTGGAGTTAATCGTATGTGAAAACCTAGCTGCTTTTTCCTTGGTTATAGCAGCTCTTGTTGATTTTTGTAATGAAAAAATTCTTGGCTTCTGATTTTAACATACTTTATCTTGAATTGTATAAAAGCAGAGTTTCTATAAAGGGTATTTTATTTGACTCTACTAATTGAGCATCAATCTCATATGCCAGATAGTAGAGTCAATGTTTAAAAGACATAACTCCTGCCTTTGGGAACTTACACAAAATGTAGACATGGCAGGGCAACACTGGACATTTTTCTACATAATTAGGGCTACCTGGGGAAAGTGTATTTCATCACACACTCTATAGAAGATTCTTTGGCTGAGACCCTTTTATAAGGGATTAACCTTCAGATGCATTCTCCTTCTTCCCACCAGATGTGTATTTCTCTTACAAACACTCCCAAGTAATTCAATCCTTTGTATAGTGAAATAGCTTCACTGGAGTAGAGAATCCTTTCTCTGTCCCCAGGATTGATTTTTTTTTTTTTCCAGGTGAATATCTGTGTGTTTCTGTGGATGGTCAGAGGACTGTGGAAGAAGTAAGTAGGGACCATAATGCGAGACAAGCAGCAGTCTTATTTAAAATAAGTAAGTAAAAATGCAGACAAAATAATTTCTTCTTCCAGCCTTTGCCTTTGCTCAACTCTCAGCTGTATTTTCCATATACCGTTCTTGAGTTCATTACTCTTTAAACACATTAATTATCACGGCTTTGACTAACTCCTTGGGTTATTTACATACTGTAAACAGCTCTGAGATTCTTCGTAGACACATACTGTGAAGGACCCTTGGGTTCCAGTGCATTGTTTTCCCTTCCCAAACATTTATTCTTTTGCAAATCGTGAACATGACCATTTTCCTTATACCACTCTCCTGTGTATGACAACAATGAAAATACATACCCATGGGAAAAATAAAGAATCTTCCTCTATTCAGCATTGTTACACTATAATAGGTGAACTATGGGCCTCTTCTGTATACTATCTAGAGAGTCTTATTATCTCTCTGGAAGGGAAGCACTTTGGCCTTATTTACTCCCTTAATTAATACTGCATCTGCAAGGCATATGTCTACATTTTGCCACCATTGCAGCCACTTTAGTCCTCAGCGTATAAAAACCCAACTCTACCACCTCTGAGCACATTGAGGAAATTTCTTCCATCTCCAGCTCACGATGTATACTTACGGGCAAGCAGCCTGAAAGGAGAAGTGTGGGGGATGCTAACATGGACTGTATTTGTTAACAGGAACCTCCTTCTGGTGAATGAGGGAAGCTTAATCCCATGGAAGTATGGTTTCAATTTTTCATTGAAATTACAATCAAACAAGTTGCCAGCACACATTTTTCTTTGTCAGATGTTTCCCTTATGGTAGATTTGGAGTACTCTTGGGCCGACTTATAAACTCTGTCTTCTGCCAGTGTTGCTACAGACTCTTCTCTTTGTTTTCAAATTAATTTCATCTTTTTTCTCCTAGAAGGGAATACATTTGAAATACAGTAGTACCTGACAGGAAAATATCTCTTTAACGCAAACTTTTTTTTTTTAGCAGGACTCTGATAGGAAGGACAACACATTACTGGCTCTTCTTCAGCTCTCTGTAGGGAACTCGGTATGATAAAAATCACAAGAGCCAAGGGCCGGCAATTTCCTGATTTTCTAGCACTTATTAAAATCGTATTTATCAAGGCTGACTTTTGGCTGCTGGTTGAACTGGAAGAAATGGCTTTTAGAGGTCTGCTTTGGGAACAGGGGACCCTATGAACACTACAGGACAAAGTAGTCTTGGGATGACTGTACTGTTTTCAGACTCATGAAACCGCAAAGTTCTCAGGAGGGCCGAACCCAAGTTGGAAATCATTCACCTCCTTTTCTTGGCGCAAGCAGCATCAGAGGGAGCAAGCAAAAGATAATAAAGACCAGTTGTTTTGATCTCTGGTGCCAGAACTATGTCCCTAATGAAGGAGACTCTACATCAAAGAAACTGCAGTGAGATTGGGAATTGACCCTGTTTTTGTTTTCAGCCCGTCTCCAAGCAAAGGTGTGGTGGAATTGATTTGTCCTGAAGCTCTGGTCATGTGAATCTTTAGGCAACTGCCAAACATTACCATCTGGACCAAATCAATGCTGTTTACATCTTTGCAGGTCTTATTTTCTAAGGTGACTCGTTTTTCTTTAACTGGGGAGGAGGTAGTGTTCTTGAAACATAAATAGTGTGACTACTATTAATTCTATGGCTTACTGGAAGAGGGTTGTTCTAGTAAGTACTTAATACAATGTATGAAATAGACCCATTAGAAGAGAAAGAAATGAGGAATAAGGTAATATGATTTTGTGAAGGAGAACTAGAAAGGGAATAACAAGGTCTGGGCACAATCTGTACGTTGCTTCTGAAATCTTGGGTGACTGAAGTAAGACATTGTTGGCTGTCAGTATAACTTCTCAGGTATAATTATACCTCACTAGTATCATAGCAGTGCTGAGTCTTAGGAATGGAAAGGATCTTAGTGAACTAATGTCTCTACCTGTCTCAGTGTTATTTTCTGAATCAAATGAGTACTAAAACTATCTTTTAAATTTATTTTTCCTCCATTATCACAAAAAGCCAACTGTAGAAAACATTGGGAGATAGTCAGCAAAAAGTTACTAAGATGAAAAAGACATAAATCCATTCCTTCTAAGAAATCCACCATTTTATAGGAAAGATTCATTCTTTTTCTTGTAGGCATTCAGCAAACATTTATTTCACACTGTGCTAGATGTTGGGAATACAGAGATGAAAAGGCATAGTTTTTGCCTGTCTTCAAGGATATTTTTTATTTACTGGAGAGATAGATAAGTAAATAGTTTAAAACTGTGATAAATACTTGGTGAGTGGAAAGCCCCAGGAACTATGATGAGGTTGGTATCAGGGGAGGTTTCTCAGAGGAAATGACATTTGGTTTGAGTTCTCTGCATAAATAGTGAAAGGGATGAATGAAAGTGTGAAATGTGTGGCTTGAGGGTTGGGAGTGAGGGGCAGATACCAGATGGCATTCAGGGAGAAATGATTTTAAAGAATCTGAGGCAAACTTCTGAGCATGATATTACTTAAATATAAATGGAAGACTTTTTCCTAGTATTAATCTATTACTCATCTTCTCTTGTATATTCATGGAGAAGAGTTGTCAGGAGCTTGTTCAAAAGTTTATCTCTCTTCAAACAAACTCACAGATGTAGAGAACAAACTAGTGGTTACCAGTGGGGAGACGGAAGGTGGGAGGGGCAATGCAAAAGTAGGGGAGTAAGAGGTACAAAGTATTAGTTATGAAATAAACTACAGGGGTATCTCATACAACACAGGGAGTATAGCCAATTTTTATAACAACTGTAAATGGAATATAACCTTTAAAAATTGTGAATCACTATATTGCACACCTATAAGATAATATTGTACAGCAACTATATTTCAATAAAAATAAAGTATGTATACTATAAATATCTTCATATATGAACATATTTAGCTACTACATAGCTAATATTTAAATATAAGTTAAAATACTGAATTTTGATTTTAAAAAGTCACCTTTCTTAGTCCTGTGCTGAGTATCTAAATACTAAACAGAAAAAGTACTATACTACCACTAAGTGAGTGAGTGAATGGAAGCTGCTCTGCTGCTGCTGCTGCTAAGTCGCTTCAGTCATGTCCGACCCTGTGCGACCCCATAGACAGCAGCCCACCAGGCTCCTACGTCCTGTCCAATTCTTTGTGACCCCATGGACTGCAGCCCGCCAGGCTCCTCTGTCCATGGAATTCTCCAGGCAAGGATACTGGAGTGGGTAGCCATTCCCTTCTCCAGGGGATCTTCCCAACCCAGGGATCGAACCCAGGTCTCCACATTGCAGGCATATTCTTTACCATCTGAGCCACCAGGGAAACCCACTACCATCACTACTGCTACCATTACTATCACCACTAAAACAACCACAAATACCACTGCTCTATCACCACCGCGACTGTTTACTGTGAATACCACCAGCATCACTATTATTATCATCATCTAAAACAGCCACTGACTCCCCTGGTGGCTCAGATGGTGAAGCGTCTGGCTACAATGCAGGAGACCCGGGTTCGATCCCTGGGTTGGGAAGATGCCCTTGAGAAGGAAATGGCAATCCACTCCAGTACTCTTGCCTGGAAAATCCCATGGATGGAGGAGCCTGGTAGGCTACAGTTCATGGGGTTGCAAAGAGTTGGACACAACTGAGCGACTTCATGCACTTCACTTCACTTCAAAACAGCCACTAAAACCATCACCAGCATTTCCACTATCACCATTACCATGGTTACCATTGTCACGGCAACCATTAGTCCCCCCATGTTATCACGGCCACCAGCAATGACCATTAGCATTGTCACCACTACCATCACCACTGTCATTGCTGTAACTTCAACCACCAATAACATCATCCCTATTGCCACTATCGGCTTTCTATTTCTAGTGCTACCAGCACCGTCATTACCACCAACATTCTCATTCCCATTCCTGAAGTAATTTTTCTACATCTTCTGAGATATCATAATGGCTATATATGCCCTAGATCAGAGTTCTTGCATGCAGTAAGTGGGTTCTATTGGTAGCCATTTTAAATGTCAGATTAATGGACCACTCAATAAAAACCCTTTTAACAATAGCTAAAGAGAATTCTCCAGGCTTACATAGATAAATTGAAATTTAAATAAATCCTTCCACAAAGGAACAAATAACAGTAACACACACTCTATCCTCCATTTAAGGAATATTGCCATGTGAATCCTTAACATGTAGAGAGCTAGTTCATTCACTGGAGGTATAGAGAAGGTAGGATGGCATATTATGACCTATGATAATTGACTGATATGACTCCTATGCTTTAGTTTTATGCTAGAAGCCTGTTCTTTCTAAAGACTTTGCAGTTGAGGCTGAAAACTAAAATGTCTTCTTATGAGAAGTATGAGTTCCATGGTTAAAAGTGTCTCATTTTTTCTGTCACTTTTTATATATTAAAAGGCTATAGAAGCATCTCAAGTCAGAAGAAAATGTCCAGGATAGAGTTGATGATGGAGGCAAAATAAAAAATGAAAGAGGGTCTTAGTTTTCAAAACATGTTTATGTGGTTGAATTCCAGGAAATTATGTTTTAAATTAAACTTGGAGAAATTTTTCTCCAAGAAAAAGATGTGAAAAATAATTATGTAATTTGTATGCAAGTTAAAACAATCACAGTCTTCTATGGAGGGAAAAGCTATTGAACTAGTACAATAATTCTTTATAACTTTTTTTCTATGGTTTGTCTTCAATTCCTTTAGGTTCTTGTTTTTGTTTTGTAATTTGTTAGTACTCTTTCATGTCACTCAATAAAAATTTCTTAAAGACTACAATGTGAAACCACTGAGTGAATTCTAGCTCTTGAGGGCACAAGAAAGACTGTGCCTTTGTATCTGCCCTGGCGTTTATCAACAATTGAAAACAATAGTAAGCAGATAGTGATGTTACCATTTCTGTCCTTTATTGAGCCCATCTTTGCATGAAATATTCCCTTGCTATCTCTAATTTTCTTGAAGAGATCTCTAGTCTTTCCTGTCCTATTGGTTTCCTCTATTTCTTTGCACTGATCACTGAGGAAGGTTTTATCAGCTTTCTTATGTCTCCTTGCTATTCTTTGGAACTTATCAGCTTTCTTATCTTTCCTTGCTATTCTTTGGAACTCTGCATTCAAATGGGTATCTTTTCTTTTCTCCTTTGCCTTTTGCTTCTCTTCTTATCATAGCTATTTGTAAGACTTCGTCA
This sequence comes from Bos mutus, assembly GCF_027580195.1. Classification (NCBI taxonomy): domain Eukaryota; kingdom Metazoa; phylum Chordata; class Mammalia; order Artiodactyla; family Bovidae; genus Bos; species Bos mutus. The sequence goes on along the minus strand of NC_091622.1, from coordinate 18,768,802 downwards.
GACAGCCATTTTGCTTTCTTGTATTTCTTTTTCTTGGGGATGGTCTTGATCCCTGTCTCCTATACAATGTCATGAACCTCTGTCCATAGTTCATCAGGCACTCTATCAGATCTAGTCTCTTAAATCTTTCTCACTTATACTGTATAATCATAAGGGATTTGGTTTAGGTCATACCTGAATGGTCTAGTAGTTTTCCCTACTTTCTTCAATTTGAGTCTGAATTTGGCAATAAGGAGTTATTCTCTGAGCCACAGTCAGCTCCCTATCTGGTTTTTGCTGACTGTATAGAGCTTCTCCACCTTTGGCTGCAAAGAATATAATCAATCTGATTTTGGTATTGACCATCTGGTGATGTCCATGTGTAGAGTCTTCTCTTGTGTTGTTGGAAGAGGGTGTTTGCTATGACCAGTGCGTTCTCTTGGCAAAACTCTATTAGCCTTTGCCCTGCTCCATTCTGTACTCCAGGGCGAAATTTGCCTGTTACTCCAGGTGTTTCTTGACTTCCTACTTTTGCATTCCAGTCCCCTATAATGAAAAGGACATCTTTTTGGGGTATTAGTTCCAGAAGGTCTTGTAGGTCTTCATAGAACTGTTCAACTTTTGCTTCTTCAGCATTACTGGTTGGGACATAGACTTGGATTACCATGATATTGAATGGTTTGTCTTGGAAACAAACAGATCATTCTGTCATTTTTGAGATTGCATCCAAGTGTTGCATTTCAGAATCTTTTGTTTACTATGATGGCTACTCCATTTCTTCTGCTACTGCTGCTGCTAAGTCGCTTCAGTCGTGTCTGACTCTGTGCAACCCCACAGACGGCAGCCCACCAGGCTTCCCTGTCCCTGGGATTCTCCAGGCAAGAACACTGGAGTGGGTTGCCATTTCCTTCTCCAATGCATGAAAGTGAAAAGTCAAAATGAGGTCGCTCAGTCATGCCCGACTCTTAGCGACCCCATGGACTGCAGCCCACCAGGCCCCTCCGTCCATGGGACTTTCCAGGCAAGAGTACTGGAGTGGGTTGCCATTGCCTTCTCCGCCATTTCTTCTAAGGGATTCTTTACCACAGTAGTAGATATAATAGTAGTAGTAGATATAACTCAGGTCATCTGAGTTAAATTCACCCATTCCAGTCCATTTTAGTTTGCTGATGCCTAAAATGTCGACATTCACTTTTGCCATTTCCTGTTTGATCACTTCCAATTTGCCTTGATTCATGGACCTAACATTCCAGGTTCCTATGCAATATTGCTCTTTATGGCATTGGACCTTGCTTCCATAACCAGTCACATCCACAACTGGGTGCTGTTTTTACTTTGGCTCTGTCTCTTCATTCTTTCTGGAGTTATTTCTCCACTGATCTCCAGTAGCATATTGGCACCTAACATCCTGGGGAGTTCATCTTTCACTGTCCTATCTTTTTGCCTTTTCATACTGTTCATGGGGTTCTCAAGGCAAGAATATTGTAGTGGTTTCCCATTCCCTTCTCCAGTGGACCACATTTGGTCAGAACTCTCCACCATGACCCGACCGTCTTGGGTGGCCCTACGCGCATGACTCATAGTTTCATTGAGTTAGAGAAGGCTGTGGTCCATGTGATTAGATTGGTTAGTTTTCAGTGATTGTGGTTTTCAGTCTGTCTGCCCTCTGATGGAGAAGGATAAGAAGCTTTTGGAAAGTTCCTGATGGGAGAGACTGACTGAGGGGGAAACTGGCTCTTGTTCTGATGGGTGGGGCCAAACTCAGGTCAGTTCAGTCCCTCAATCAAGTCCAACTCTTTGCAACCCCATGAATTGCAACACGCCAGGCCTCCCTGTCCATCACCAACTCTCGGAGTTCACTCAAACTCATGTCCATCGAGTCGGTGATGCCAGCCAGCCATCTCATGCTCTGACGTCCCCTTCTCCTCCTGCCCCCAATCCCTCCCAGCATCAGAGTCTTTTCCAATGAGTCAGCTCTTCTCATGAGGTGGCCAAAGTACTAGAGTTTCAGCTTTAGCATCATTCCTTCCAAAGAACACCCAGGACTGATCTCCTTTAGAATGGACTGGTTGGATATCCTTGCAGCACAAGGGACTCTCAAGAGTCTTCTCCAACACCACAATTCAAAAGCATCAATTCTTCAGTGCTCAGCTTTCTTCACAATCCAACTCTCACATCCATACATGACCACAGGAAAAACCATAGCCTTGACTAGACGGATCTTTGTTGGCAGAGTAATGTCCCTGCTTTTTAATATGCTGTCTAGGTTGGTCATAACTTTTCTTCCAAGGAGTAAGCATCTTTTAATTTCATGGCTGCAGTCACCATCTGCAGTGATTTTGGAGCACCAAAAAATAAAGTCTGACACTGTTTCCACTGTTTCCCCATCTATCCGCCATGAAGTGATGGGACGAGATGCCATGATCTTCATTTTCTGAATGTTGAGCTTTAAGCCAACTTGTTCACTCTCCTCTTTCACTTTCATCAAGAGGCTTTTTAGTTCTTCTTCACTTTCTGCCATAAGGGTGGTGTCATCTGCATATCTGAGGTTATTGAGATTTCTCCTGGGACTCTTGATTCCAGCTTGTGCTTCTTCCAGCCCAGCGTGTCTCATGACGTACTCTGCATATAAGTTAAATAAGCAGGGTGACAGTATACAGCCTTGACGTACTCCTTTTTCTGTATGGAACCAATCTGTTATTCCATGAGTTCTAACTGTTGCTTCCTGACCTGCCTTCTCAAGAGGCAGGTCAGGTGGTCTGGTATTCCCGTCTCTTTCAGAATTTTCCACAGTTTATTGTGATCCACACAATCAAAGGCTTTGGCATAGTCAATAAAGCAGAAATAGATGCTTTTCTGGAACTCTCTTGCTTTTTCGATGATCCAGCGGATGTTGGCAATTTGATCTCTGGTTCCTCTGCCTTTTCTAAAACCAGCTTGAACATCTGAAAGTTCACGGTTCACATATTGCTGAAGCCTGGCTTGGGGAATTTTGAGCAATACTTTACTAGCATGTGAGATGAGTGCAATTGTGCAGTAATTTAAGCATTCTTTGGCATTGCCTTTCTTTGGGATTGGAATGAAAACTGACCTTTTCCAGTCCTGTGGCCACTGCTGAGTTTTCCAAATTTGCTGGCATATTGAGTGTAGCACTTTCACAGCATCATCTTTCAGGATTTGAAATAGCTCCACTGGAATTCCATCACCTCCACTAGCTCTGTGATGCTTTCTAAGGCCCACTTGACTTCACATTCCATGATGTCTGGCTCTAGGTGAGTGATCACACCATCGTGATTATCTTGGTCATGAAGATCTTTTTTGTACAGTTCTTCTGTGTACTCTTGCCACCTCTTCTTAATATCTTAATATCTTCTGCTTCTGTTAGGTCCATACCATTTCTGTCTTTTATCGAGCCCTTCCTTGCATGAAATGTTCCCTTGGTATCTCTAATTTTCTTCAAGAAATCTCTAGTCTTTCCCATTCTGTTGTTTTCTTCTATTTCTTTGCACTGATTGCTGAGGAAGGCTTTCTTATCTCTCCTTGCTATTCTTTGGAACTCTGCATTCAGATGCTTATATCTTTCCTTTTCTCCTTTGCTTTTCACTTCTCTTCTTTTCACAGCTATTTGGTAAGGCCTCCCCAGACAGCCATTTTGCTTTTTTGCATTTCTTTTCCATGGAAATGGTCTTGATCCCTGTCTCCTGTATAATGTGAGCCAAGCTCAGTAAATCCCTAATCCAGTTTTCTGTTGATGGGTGGAGCTGTGTTCCCTCCCTGCTATTTACCTTGACCAAACTGTGGTGGAGGTAATGAAGATAATGGCGACCTCCATGCATGCACTGCTACACTCAGTGCCCCTAGCCCTACAGCAAGCCACCACCAACCCACATTTCCACTGGAGACTCCTAGACACGCACAGGCGAGTCTGTGTCAGTCTCTTGTGGGGTCACTGCTCCTTTCTCCTGGGTCCTGATGCACACAGGCTTCTGTTTATGCACTCCAAGAGCCTATTTCCTAGTCCTGTGTAAGGTCTGGCAGCTCTATGGTGGGGTTAATGGCGACCTCCTCCAAGAGGGCTTATGCCATACCCAAGTCTACTGTGCCCAGAGACCCTGTCCCTGTGTATGGACCTAACAGAAGCAGAAGATATTAAGAAGAGATGGTAAAAATATACAGAAGAACTATACAAAAAAGATCTTCGTGGCCCAGATAATCATGATGGTGTGATCACTCACCTAGAACCTGACATCCTGGAATGTGAAGTCAAGTGGGCCTTAGGAGACATCACTATGAACAAAGCTAGTAGAGGTGATGGAATTCCAGCTGAGCTATTTCAAATCCTGAAAGATGATGCTGTGAAAGTGCTGCACTCAATATGCCAGCAAATTTGGAAAACTCAGCAGTGGCCACAGGACTGGAAAAGGTCAATTTCATTCCAGTCCCAAAGAAAGGCAATGCCAAAGAATGCTCAAACTACCACACAATTGCACTCATCTCACACACTAGTAAAATAACGCTCAAGATTCTCCAAGCCAGGCTTCAACAATACGTCAACTGTGAACTTCCAGATGTTTAAGCTGCTTTAGAAAAGACAGAGGAACCAGAGATCAAATTGCCAGCAGCCACTGGATCATCAAAATGGCAAGAAAAAAACATCTATTTCTGCTTTATTGAATATGCTAAATCCTTTGACTGTGTGGATCACAGCAAACCCTGGAAAATTCTTCAAGAGATGGGAATACCAGACCACCTGACCCTCCTCTTGAGAAATCTGTATGTAGGTCAGGAAGCAACAGTTAGAACTGGACATGGAGCAACAGACTTGTTCCGAATAGGAAAAGGAGTACATCAAGGCTGCATATTGTCACCCTGCTTATTTAATTTATTTACAGAGTACATCATGAGAAATGCTGGGCTGGATGCAGCACAGACTGGAATCAAGATTGCCAGGAAAAATATCAATAACCTCAGATATGCAGATGACACCACCCTTATGGCAGAAAGTGAAGAGGAACTCAAAAGCCTCTTGATGAAAGTGAAAGAGGAGAGTGAAAAAGTTGGCTTAAAGCTCAACATTCAGAAAACTAAGATCATGGCATCTGGTCCTATCACTTCATGGCAAATAGATGGGGAAACAATGGAAACAGTGAGAGACTTTATTTTTGGGGGCTCTGAAATCATTGCAGATGGTGACTGAAGCCATGAAATTAAAAGATGCTTGCTCCTTGAAAGAAAAGTTATGATCAACCTAGACAATGTATTAAAAAGCAGAGACATTACTTTGTCAACAGAGGTCCATCTAGTCAAAGCTATGGTTTTTCCAGGAGTCATTATGAATATGAGAGATGGACTATAAAGAAAGCTGAGCACTGAAGAATTGATGCTTTTGAACTGTGGTGTTGGAGAAGACTCTTGAGAGTCCCTTGGACTGCAAGGAGATCCAACCAGTCCATCCTAAAGGAAAACAGTCCTCAATATTCATTGGAAGGACTGATGCTAAAGCTGAAACTCCAATACTTTGGCCACCTCATGCGAAGAACTGACTCATTTGAAAAGACCTTGATGCCTGGAAATATTGAAGGCAGGAGGACAAGGGGATGACAGGGGATGAGATGGTTGGATGGCATCACCGATTCAGTGGACATGAATTTGAGTAGACTCTGGGAGTTGATGATGGACAGGGAGGCCTGGCGTGCTGCTGTCCATGGGGTCGCAAAGGGTCGGACATGACTGAACGACTGAACTGAACTGAGAGATGTTACAGAGAATTTGTTCTACAATATATGTATGCACCTGGTGCAGTGAAAGCACTGAGATAGATAATCAAATCAAACTTGGTATCATGAAGGATATGGTCATAAAAGGAGGCTGGGATTAAATATCACCTAGTGTGCTACTTTTAGGATTTTAAATAGCTCAGCTGGAATTCTATTACCTCCCCTAGCTTTGTTGGTAGTAATGCTTCCTAAGGCCCACTTGAATTCACACTCCAGGATGTCTAGCTCTAGGTGTTATCTGGGTTAGAACCATTGTGGTTATTTGAGTCATTAAGACTTTTTTTGTATAGTTCTTCTGTGTATTCTTGCCGCCTCTTCTTAAACTCTTCTGTTTCTGTGAGGTCCTCCATTTCTCTCCTTTATTGTGCTCATTTTTGCATGAAATATTCCCGTAATATCTCAAATTTTCTTGAAGAGATCTTTAGTCCTTTTCATTCTATTGTTTTCCTCTCTTTCTTTGCATTGTTCACTTAGGAAAGCTTTCTTACCTTTCCTTGATGTTCTTTGGAACTCTGCATTCAGTTGGATATACCTTTCCCTTTCTCCTTTGCCTTTCACTTCTCTTCTTTTCAGCTATTTGTAAGGCCTCTTCTGACAACCAATTTGCTTCTTTCATTTCTTTTTCTTTGGGAGGGTTTTGATCACCACCTTGTATACAGTGTTGCAAACCTCCATCCACAGCCCTTAAGGCACTCTGTCTACCAGATCTAATCCTTTGCACCTGTTTGTCACCTCCACTGTATAATAATAAAAGATTATATTGGTCATACCTGACTGGCCTAGTGGCTTCCCTACTTTCTTCGATTTAAGACTAAAATTTGCAATAAGGATCTCATGGTCTGAGCCATAGTCAACTCTAGGTCTTATGTTTGCTGACTATATAGAGCTTCTCCATCTTCAGCTGCAAAGAATACAATCAATCTGATTTTGGTACTCAATATATCAGCAAATTTGGAAAACTCAGCAGTGACCACAAGACTAGGAAAGGTCAGTTTTCATTTCAATCCCAAAGAAAGGCAATGCTAAAGATTGCTCAAACTACCAACAGTTCCTCTAACTTCACATTGTTAGCAAAGTAATGGTCAAAATTCTCTAGGCCAGACTTTAGCAGTATGTGAACTATGAACTTACACATGTTCAAGCTGGATTTAGAAAAGGCAGAGGAACCAGAGATCAAATTTCCAACATCTGTGGGATTATCAAAAAAGCAAGAGAGTTCCAGAAAAACATCTACTTCTGCTTTATTGACTATGCAAAGCCTTTGACTGTGTGGATCACAATAAACTGTGGAAAATTCTTAAAGAGAACGGAATACCAGACCATCTTAACTGCCTCCTGAGAAATCTGTATGCAGGCCAAGAAGCAACAGTTAGAACTGAACATGGAACAACAGACTGATTTCAAATTGGAAAGGATTACATCAAGGCTGTATATTGTCATCCTGCTTATTTAACTTATATGCAGAGTACATCATGTGAAATGTGGGGCTGGATGAAGCACAAGCTGGAATCAGGATTGCTAGGAGAAATATCAATAACTGCAAATATGCAGATGACACCACCCTTATGGCAGAAAGTGAAGAAGAACTAAAGAACCTGTTGATGAAAGTGAAAGAGGAGAGTGAAACAGTTGACTTAAAGCTCAACATTCAGAAAACGAACATCATGGCATCTGGTCCCATCACTTCATGGCAAATAGATTGGGAAACAATGGAAACAGTGAGAGACTTTAATTTGGGGGCTCCGAAATCAGTCCAAATGGTGACTGTGGCCTTGCATTTAAAAGACGCTTGCCCCTTGGAAGAAAATTATGACCAACCTAGACAGCATATTAAAAAGCAGAGACATTATTATAGGGCCAACAAAGGTCCATCTAGTCAAAGTTATGGTTTTTCCAGGAGTCATGTATGGATGTGAGGGTTGGACTATAAAGAAAGCTGAGCACTGAAAAATTGATGCTTTTGAACTGTGGTGTTGGAGAAGACTCTTGAGAGTCCCTTGGACTGCAAGGAGATCCAACCAGTCCATCCTAAAGGAAATCAGCCCTAAATATTCATTGGAAGGACTGATGCTGAAGTTGAAACTCCAATACTTTGGCCACCTAATGCAAAGAACTGAATCCTTGGAAAAGACCCTGATGCTGGGAAGGATTGAAGGCAGGAGGAAAATGTTACGACAGAGGATGAGATGTTTGGATGGCATCACCAACTGGATGGACATGAGTCTGAGTAAGCTTTGGGAGTTGGTGATAGACAGGGAAGCCTGGTGTGCTACAGTCCATAGGATCGCAAAGAGTCGGACATAACTGAGCAACTGAACTGAACTGACATGCAAAATGCCAGGCTCGGTACTCACAAGTTAGAATCAAGATTGCCAGGAGAAATATCAACAACCTCAGATATGCAGATGATACCACTCTAATGACAGAAAATGAAGAGGAACTAAAAATCTTCTGAGGGTGTAAGAGGAGAGTGAAGAATCTGGCTTAAAATTCAACATTCAAAAATCTAAGGTTATGGCATCTGGGCCCATCACTTCATGGCAAATATATGGGGAAAAAGTGGAAACAGTGACATTTTCTTTTCTTGGGCTCCAAAATCACTGCAAATGGTGATTTCAGCCATGAAATTCAAAGACCTTTGCTCCTTAGAAGAAAAGCCATGACAAACCTAGACAGCATATTAAAAAGCAGAAATATTACTTCACCAGCAAAAGTCCATATAGTCAAAACTGCGGTTTTTCTAGTGTTTCTAGTGTTTCACATTCATCCATACATGAATGTGGAAGCTGGATCATAAATAAGGGTGAATGCTGAAGAACTGATGCTTTCAAATTATGGTACTGAAGAAGACTCTTGGATAGCAAGAAGATCAAACTGCTGCTGCTGCTGCTAAGTAGCTTCAGTTGTGTCCAACTCTGTGCAACCCCATAGACGGCAGCCCACCAGGCTCTCCTGTCCCTAGGATTCTCCAGGCAAGAACACTGGAGTGGGTTGCCATTTCCTTCTCCAATGCATGAAAGTGAAAAGTGAAAGTGAAGTCGTTCAGTCGTGTCCGACTCTTAGCGACCCCATGAACAGGCTCCTCCATCCATGGGATTTTCCAGGCAAGAGTACTGGAGTGGGGTGCCATTGCCTTCTCCAGAAGATCAAACTAGTCCATCCTAAAAGAAATCAACCCCAAATATTCATTGGAAGGACTGATACTGAAGCTGAAGCTTCAATACTTCGCCCTCTGATGGGAAGAAATGATTCATTGGAAAAGACCCTGATACTGGGAAGGATTGAAGGCACGAAGAAATGAGGGCAACAGAAGATGAGAATGTTGGATGGCATTACCAACTCAATGGACATAAGTTTGAACAAATTCTGGGAGATAGTGAAGGACAGGGAAGCCTGGAATGCTTCAGGACATGGGGTCGCAAAGAGTGAGACATAGCTTAGCGACTGAACAAAAATAGTCTGCTACTTTAAATAAGGGAAGTATTTTGCTAGAAGGAGAAAGGTGGGAAGATTAGGAAAGAAGAATGATATTTCAGGCAAAGAGAACAATGTGTGCAAAGACAAAGGAATATTTTAATAAGTATGGTTTGCTTTAGGAACTGCTAAAGAGATCAATGTGGTGGGAATATCACAGTAGATAAATAAATCAAGAGCATGAAATTTCAAAAGTCCCTGCCTGGGATCTTGCTAGTAGTGTTCTAATAGCATTTCATTTTCAAAAGAATGATTCCATAGGGTTAAGAAAAAAACACTAGCCATTAATCCTAACCTGATTCAGAGGATACAGAACACAAACCCTGAAGGAATAATTTTTCTGCATGTAGAATTTGATCATAAGGAATTCTTAAGTCATATTCAACTTCTGAAAGAATGAGAAAGTTTTTTCTTTTGTTCTTTCTGATTAAAACCATACCTTTTAATTTTTTAAGAGCAGGAAATTTGGAAAGTGATTAATTCATTCTATGGTCCAATTATTTTAAGGTATGTGGAAGGAAAATGTAGACAAAAGAGAAGGCACAATGGGGCAGTTTTTGTCATAGGATGTGGTAGGGAAGGAATGGGAGGAGTCCAGTTTGTTCATTCTGCTGTGACCTATGCAATGTGTCTTGGAAAATGTGCTCTGAGGTCCACGGAAACTATTCTTATTTGTGTTGGAAGCTGCAAGGGAGAATTTAGGGACAGTCATTCTATCTAGAAGTAGATGTGAAGAAACCTTTATGAAGAAAATGTCTTCAAGATATAGATATATTCTTTCTATATCTTAAAGCAAATGTTTGTCAAGTAGATAAGGCAGAGACGTTAATCAAGGCTCCAAGAGAGTCTGTAGAGTGAGAGCTGCAACTGGGAAGAGGTAGCTGCTTGCACAGTTTTGGCTCCTGCATTCACCTTTAAACTGGGCAGTTGTTCAACCCTGGTTTGAAGAGAACACTTTTCTCTTTTTAACCCCCAGACCCAAGTATGGACATACCAGCTAACTCTCAGTTCCTCACATCCCTGCAGACCAGACTGCAGCAATTAAGGCATTCCTAAAGATGTGGTGATAGTGGCTTTTCAAATAAGGACGTAACCAATAATTATCTGCCTTGGTGGCTCAGGCAGTAAAAAATCTACCTGCAACACAGGAGACCTAGGTTCAATCCCTGGATTGGGAAGAGCCCCTGGAGAAGGAAATGGCTACCCAATCCAGTATTCTTGCCTGGAGAATCCCATGAACAAAGGAGCCTGGTGTGCTACAGTCAGTGAGGTCTCATGACTGAGTGGCAAACCCTGACACTGCCCAACAATTAAAAATGAAACAGTCTCATCAGACATCTCCCTCTTTGGTGATCACTTTGGGTGTCCCATCCTTATGTATTTCAGGGAGTCAGCATGTGCAGAGTCTCAATCTTCTTTTTTTTTTTAATTTATTTATTTTAATTGTAGGCTAATTATTTTACAATATTATGGTAGTTTTTGCCATACATTGACATGAATCAACCACAGGTGTACACGTGTCCCTCACCCGAACTCCCCTCCCACCTCCCTCCCCATCCCATCCCTCTGGGTTGTCCCAGTGCACCAGCTTTGAGTGCCCTGTTTCAAGCATCACACCTGGACTGGCAATCTATTTCACATATGGTAATATACATGTTTCAATGCCATTCTCTCAAATCATCCCACTATCACCTTATCCCACAGAGTCCAAAAGTCTGTTATTTACATCTCTGTCTCTTTTGCTGTCTCGCATATAGGGTCATCGTTACCATATTTCTAAATTCTATATATATGCATTAATATACTGTACTGGTGTTTTTCTTTCTGACTTACTTCGCTCTGTATAATAGTCTCCAGTTTCATCCACCTCATTAGAACCGGAGCAAATACATTGTTTTTAATAGCTGAGTAATACTCCATTGTGTATATGTACCACAGCTTTCTTGTCCATTCATTTGCTGATGGACATCTAGGTTGCTTCCATGTCCTGACTATTATAAACAGTGCTGCAATGAACATTGGGGTACACATGTATCTTTCAATTCTGGTTTCCTCGCTGTGTATGCCCACAAGTGGGATTGCTGGGTCGTATGGCAGTCCCATTTCCAGTCTTTTAAGGAATCTCCACACTGTTCTCCATAGTGGCTGTACTAGTTTGTATTCCCATTAATAGTGTAAGAGGGTTCCCTTTTCTCCACACCCTCTCCAGCATTTATTGCCTGTAGATTTTTTGATAGCAGCCATTCTGACCAGCATGAGATGGTACCTCTTTGTGGTTTTGATTTGCATTTCTCTGAAAATGAATGATGTTGAGCATCTTTTCATGTGTTTGTTAGCCATCTGTATGTCTTCTTTGGAATGCCTGTTTAGTTCTATGGCCCATTTTTTGATTGGGTCATTTATTTTTCTGGTACTGAGCTGCATGAGCTGCTTGCATATTTTTGAGATTAATTCTTTGTTAGTTGCTTGGTTTGCTGTTACTTTTCTCCCATTCTGAAGCTGTCTTTTCACCTTGGTCTTTCACTTTTCACAAAGTTTCCTTCATTGTGCAAAAGCTTTTAAGTATAATTATGTCCCATTTGTTTGTTTTTGCTTTTATTTCCATTACTCTAGGGGGTTGTGTCATAGAGGATCTTGCTGTGATTTATGTCACAGAGTGTTTTGCCTGTGTTTTCCTCTAGGACTTTTATAGTTTCTGGTCTTACATTTAGATCCTTAATTGAATAGCCAAAGCAATCTTGAGAAAGAAGAATGGAACTGGAAGAATCAATCTGCCTGACCTCAGACTATGCTACAAATCTACATTCATCAAGACAGTATGGTACTGGCACAAAGACAGAAATATACATCAATGGAACAAAACAGAAAGCCCAGAGATAAATCCACGCACCTATGGACACCTTATCTTTGAAAAAGGAGGAAAAAATATACAATGGAGAAAAGACAATCCTTTAACAAGTGGTGCTGGGGAAACTGGTCAAGCACCTGTAAAAGAATGAAACTAGAACACTTTCTGACACTATACACAAAAATAAACTCAAAATGGATTAAAGATCTAAATGTAAGAGTCTCAATCTTTTGATTCTAAGTTTCATTTAAGTCTTCCTTAATTTTTCTTAATCTTGTGTCCACCTGTCCTGGAGGAATAAAGAAAATTTACTATGTTCAAGTTTGCAAGAGAGCAGTTTTCTTTGAGCCTAAGAAGCAGGAGAATTCATTATTCCTAATATGGAATTACAACAATGTTCCTTTTGCTGAGTGATGGTGCTAGGGTGAACAACTTGCTCCAGTTTGCCTGGGACTGTCTCAGTTTTATTTTGTTAAATTGTGATAGAAAGCACATAACATAGATTTTACCATCTTAGCCATTTTTAAGTGTACAGTTCATCAGTATATAGTATATTCACATTGTTTTGAAATAGATCTTCAGAACCTTTTCATTTCATGTATTTCAGATTCTATATCCATTATACAACTCCCCTTTTCCTCCTCTCCACAACTCTTAGTAACCATCATTCTACTTTCTGTTTCTATCAGTCTGACTGGTTTGGATACCTCATATAAGTGAAATCATGTGGTATTTGTCCTTTTGTAAGAAGAGATGGCAAGAATACACAGAAGAACTTACGAAAAGGCTCTTCACTACCCAGATAATCACGATGGTGTGATCACTCACCTAGAGCCACACATCCTGGAATGTGAAGTCAAGTGGGCCTTAGAAAGCATCACTATGAACAAAGCTAGTGGAAGTGATGGAATTCGAATTGAACTATTTCAAATCCTGAAAGATGATGCTGTGAAAGTGCTACACTCAATATGCCAGCAAACTTGGAAAACTCAGCAGTGGCCACAGGACTGGAAAAGGTCAGTTTTCACTCCAGTCCCAAAGAAAGGCAATGCCAAAGAATGCTCAACTACCAAACAATTGCACTCATCTCACACGCTAGTAATGTAATGCTCAAAATTCCCCAAGCTTCAGCAATATGTGAACTGTGAACTTCCAGATGTTCAAGCTGGTTTTAGAAAAGGCTCAAAATTCCCCAAGCTTCAGCAATACGTGAACTGTGAACTTCCAAATGTTCAAGCTGGTTTTAGAAAAGGCAGAGGAACCAGAGATCAAATTGCCAACATCTGCTGGATCATCGAAAAAGCAGGAGAGTTCCAGAAAAACATCTATTTCTGCTTTATTGACTATGCCAAAGCCTTTGTGTGGATCGCAATAAACTGTAGAAAATTCTGAAAGAGACGGGAATACCAGACCACCTGACCTGCCTCTTGAGAAACCTGTATGCATGTCAGGAAGCAACAGTTAGAACTGGACATGGAACAACAGATTGGTTCCATACAGAAAAAGGAGTACGTCAAGGCTGTATACTGTCACCCTGCTTATTTAACTTATATGCAGAGTACGTCATGAGACACGCTGGGCTGGAAGAAGCACAAGCTGGAATCAAGAGTCCCAGGAGAAATCTTAATAACCTCAGATATGCAGATGACACCACCCTTATGGCAGAAAGTGAAGAAGAACTAAAAAGCCTCTTGATGAAAGTGAAAGAGGAGAGTGAACAAGTTGGCTTAAAGCTCAACATTCAGAAAATGAAGATCATGGCATCTGGTCCCATCACTTCATGGCGGATAGATGGGGAAACAGTGGAAACAGTGTCAGACTTTATTTTTTGGTGCTCCAAAATCACTGCAGATGGTGACTGCAGCCATGAAATTAAAAGATGCTTACTCCTTGGAAGAAAAGTTATGACCAACCTAGACAGCATATTAAAAAGCAGAGACATTACTCTGCCAACAAAGGTCCATCTAGTCAAGGCTATGGTTTTTCCTGTGGTCATGTATGGATGTGAGAGTGGACTGTGAAGAAAACTGAGTGCCAAAGAATTGATGCTTTTGAACTGTGGTGTTGGAGAAGACTCTTGAGAGTCCCTTGTGCTGCAAGGAGATCCAACCAGTCCATTCTAAAGGAGATCAGTCCTGGGTGTTCATTGGAAGGGCTGATCTACAGCTGAAACTCCAATACTTTGGCCATCTGTTGCGAAGAGTTGACTCATTGGAAAAGACCCTGATGCTGTGAGAGATTGGGGGCAGGAGGAGAAGGCGATGACAGAGGATGAGATGGTTGGATGGCATCACCGACTCAATGGACATGAGTTTGGGTAAACTCCAAGAGTTGGTGGTGGACAGGGAGGCCAGGCGTGCTGCGATTCATGGGGTTGCAAAGAGTTGGACACGACTGAGTGACTGAACTGAACTGAATTGGTTTATTCCACTTAGGATAATATCCTCAAAGTTCACCTGTATTCTAGCATTAAATAGGATTTATATTTTATTTTTGGCTGAATAATATTCCATTGTACATATATCTTAAATTTTGTTTAATCCATTTATCCCTCAGTGGACATTTGGGTTGCTTCTACCTCTTCACTATTGTGAATAGTCCTATGAACATGGATCTGTGTAAATATTTCTTTATGACTTTTCATTCTTTTCAATATATATTCAAAAGTGCAATTGCTGAACCATATAGTAGTCCTATTTTTAATTTTTGAGGTCCTCCACACTGTTTTCCAGAGCAATTGCACTGCTTTGTAATTCCACCAACAATGTATAAGTGCTTCAATTTTTCCTCATCCTCGTTTTATTATTTATTGTTTTGCTTTTTTGAATGTAGTCTTCCCTCCCAACTGGTACAAAATGATATCTTGCTGTATAATAGTTTTCATTTTTCTGATATTTTACTATGTTAAACATCTTTTCATATGTTTATTGGTCATTCATCTGTAATCTTTGAAGAAATGCCAAGTTCTTTTCTTTTTTTTTTTAAAAAAAAATAACCTGTGAGTGAATGCGAAGATGCCGCAAATTCAATCACGCCGAGTCACCTCCAAGACGACATAGGAACCCAACAATGCCAGCCGCGTCTAAGTCCCAAGTTCTTTTCTGATTCTTTAATTGGGTTATTGATTTTTTGTTCTTGAGTTGTAGTTCTTTCAATATTCTTGATCTTAACTCCTTATTAGATACATATGATTTGCAAGTATTTTCTCCTACTAATTACATAGGTTGTCTTTTTAGTCTGTTAATTGTATCCTTTGCTGCAAAAAAGGTTTAAAGTTAGATGTAGTCCTATTTGTCTACTTTTACTTTTGTTGCCTGTGCTTTTGATGCCATATCCAAGAAATAGTTGCTGTGTTCAATATCAAGAAGATTTCCCCTTATGTTTCTTTCTATTTTTACAAAAAATGTTTTTGGTATTTTGAAAGAGATTGTGTTAGATCTGTAGATGACTTCGAGTATAATGGATGTCTTAATAATGTTGTTTTCCAATCCATTAACCCCAAATTCTTTTCATGTATTTGTGTCTTATTTAATACCTTCCAGCAATACTTTGTAGTTTCTAGTGTGCTAATGTTTTACTTTCTTGCTAAGAGTTATTTCTGAGTATATTATTGTTTTGTTTTGATGCTCTTGTAAATGGAATTGTTTTCTTAATTTCTTTCTTAGTTCATTTTGGTGTATAGAAATGCAACTGATTTTTATATAGTGATTTTATATCCTGCAACTTTGCTGAATTTGCTTATTAATTCTATAGGTTTTGTCTTGTTTTGTTTTGGAATTTCTAGGATTTTCTACAGAGAGCCTGTCTTGAGTTTTAAAACAGAAAGCACTGCATCCTAGGAAATTTCTCAGTAATGGGCACACTGGGATGGTTGGTCACTTGGAGTGTTGCTGGTGATGGTGGTGGAGGAACAGTAATTATTGGTAGCAAGGCTGTGTATTTTTAACTGAAATGCTACTGGAAATTTTATAGATTTACATGTAGTTGTATGAAATAATACAGAGCAATCTTATGTACCCTTTACCCAGTGGTAACATCTTGCAAAATTATATCACAATCTGGATGTTGATATTGACTTTACATGTTACATCAGTACATGTTGATACTGACGTTACAGTCAATACAAAACATTGATTCAGATTTCACTAGTTTTACTTATACTTTGTGTGTGTGTGTGTATGTTTCTATGTCTGTATTTAGTTCTATGTGAATTAATGCATGTGTACATTTTGTATCCCATACCATAGTCAAGATACAGAGCTGTTCCATCACCACTAGGATACATCCGGTTTGTTGCCCTTTAGTAACCACATGCACCTCCCTTCTATCCTTTCCATCTCTACCCTATTCCATCCTGTCACTAATCCTTAGAAACCACTAATCTGTTCCACTTTTCTAAAATTTTAGCATGTCAAATATGTATATGTATATATATAATATATATGCATACATATATGTGTTTGTATTTTGAATAATATAGCATGTAATTTAGGGGGATATGTTTTTTTTTCATTCAGCATAAACTCTGAGGATTCATTCAAATCATTGTCAACTGTAATAGTTTTCCCTTTTTCCTGCTGAGTAGTTTTATACGGTATTTGTATCACATGGTATGTGAGATACATAGTACTATAGTTTCTTTGACCATTCATCATATAAAATGATAAAGTTTTTTTTTCCTACTTTCTGGCTATTATGAATAAAGCTGCTATAAACATCTTATATAGGTTTTTTATGTGAACATAATTTTTCACTTCTGTGGGATAAATGCTCAAGAGTGGAATTGCTGGGTCATATAGTAGTTGCATGTTTCACTTTATATGAAATTGTCTAACGTTTTTAGAGTAGTTGGATTATTTACATTCCCACCAATAGAATAGAAAAGACTAGAAATATTTGTGTGGGATTATTTCTGAGGTATCTGTTCTGTTTCATTAGTTTACATGTGTTTATGCCTCCACCCATACCACCCTGTCGTGATTACTGCAGCATAGTGAGCTTCAGTGTCAGATAGATCCCTCCCTCTTTATTCTTCATCAAAACTGTTTTATCTGTTCTAAGGCCTGTGTCTTTTCATATAAATTTTAGAATAATCTTGACTACATCTACGAAAAACTTTGTTGAGATTTTGATGGAAATTTCATGAAATCTGTAGATCAATTTGTGAAGAATTGACATTTTAAAACTTTTTATTTTATATTGTAGTATAGTTGATTAACAATGTTGTGTTAGTTTCGGGTGTACAGAAATGTGATTCAGTTATACATATACATGTATCTTTTTTTTTCAAGTTCTTTTCTCATTTAGGTTGTTGTTACACTGTGTTAAGCAGAGTTGCCTGTGTTACACAGTAGATCCTTGTTCGTTATCCATTTTAAATACAGGAGTGTAGACATGGTCATCCCAAACTCCCTATCTCTCCCGCAAGAACTGACATCTTTAACTGTTGAATCTTTCAATATGCTATGTCTCTGCATTTATTTTAAGTTCTTTATTTCTTTTATCAATATTTTATCATTTTCAACATGTAGTTCTTATATATGTTTATTAAATATATACCTAATATTTCATTTTCTTTGGAGTGATTGTAAATAGTGTTCTGTTTTTTAACTTTTATTTATTCATGCTCACTGTCAGTATAAAAAATGTGTATACTTTTTGTTCGTGTTGGTTCTGTACCTGAAACCTTGCTAAATGAGTTTTTTCTGTGTGTGTGTATGACAATTTTTGGAATTTTCTATGTAGGCAATCATGCCAAATGCAGATAGGGATATTTTGTTTCTTCTTTTTCAGTCTGTTTCCTAACTTCAGTGGCTTGAATTTTCAATATTATGTTGAATAAAAGTGGTGAAACAGGCATTCTCGCTGTCTTCCCAATTTTAGGAGAAAGCATTCAGTCTTTCACCATAAAGCACATTGGAGGTTTTTAAGATATTCTTTGTCAGTTGAAGAAGTTCTCCTTTATTCCTGATTTGCTGGGAGTTTTTGTGATGGATAGATTTTCATTTTTGTCAAATGCTTTTTTCAGCATCAATTTATCAGTTGATATGGTCATATGACTTCTTTATTTAGCTTGTTGTAATGATGGATTTTATTGATTAATTTTTGATTGTTGAAGCAGTCTTTTTTGTTGTTGTTGTTGTTGAACCCAGTCTTGAAGAGTTGGAATGAATTCCGTGGTATATAATTCTTTTTTTATCTTTCTTTTTTTTTTTATTTTTATTTTTTTTTTTTTTTTTTTTTTTTTTTTTAAATTTTTAAATTTTTTTTTAATTTCAGGTATACACGTGTAAATGTGTTTGGACTGCTGCTGCTGCTTAGTCACTTCAGTCGTGTCCGACTCTGTGCGACCCCACTGACGGCAGTCCACCAGGCTCCCCCATCCCTGGGATTCTCCAGGCAAGAACACTGGAGTGGGTTGCCATTTCCCTCTCCAGTGCATGAAAATGAAAGTAAAGTTGCTCAGTCGTGTCCAACCCTCAGAGACCCCATGGACTGCAGCCCACCAGGCTCCTGCATCCATGAGATTCTCCAGGCAAGAGTACTGGAGTGGGGTGCCATTGCCTTCTTCCATGTTTGGACTGCTGCTGCTGCTGCTAAGTCGCTTCAGTCGTGTCCCACTCTGTGCGACCCCATAGACGGCAGCCCACCAGGCTCCACTGTCCCTGGGATTTTCCAGGCAAGAACACTGGAATGGGTTGCCATTTCTTTCTCCAATGCATGAAAGTCAAAAGTGAAAGTGAAGTCGCTCAGTCGTGTCCGTGTCCGACTCTTAGCGACCCCATGGCCTGCAGCTTGTTGATTTCAATAGAGGAGTTTCATCTGTCTAGTCAAGGCTATGGTTTTTCCTGTGGTCATGTATGGATGTGAGAGTTGGACTGTGAAGAAGGCTGAGTGCCGAAGAATTGCTGCTTTTGAACTGTGGTGTTGGAGAAGACTCTTGAGAGTCCCTTGGACTGAAAGGAGATCCAACCAGTCCATTCTGAAGGAGATCAGCCCTGAGATTTCTTTGGAGGGAATGATGCTAAAGCTGAAACTCCAGTACTTTGGTCAGCTCATGCAAAGAGTTGACTCATTGGAAAAGACTCTGATGCTGGGAGGGATTGGGGACAGGAGGAGAAGGGGACGACAGAGGGTGAGATGGCTGGATGGCATCACTGACTCGATAGACGTGAGTCTGAGTGAACTCTGGGAGTTGGTGATGGACAGGGAGGCCTGGTGTGCTGCGATTCATGGGGTCGCAAAGAGTCGACAGGACTGAGCGACTGAACTGAACTGAACTGAGAGCAAGTAAACATGATTACATAGTGAAATTGTGTTGCCAAAATTCAGAACTACAAAGTTGCACTAGAGAAAGACAGAATAAGAGACAAGCTTAGGTCCAAACCACATTAGGGGAGTGTTTGGGGATGGGGGTGGTGAGAAAGCTAAACCTATCACAAAAGGGAATCACAGAATCAAAGACGATTCAGTTCAGGAAAAGTGACACACTGAAAGTCAATGACTAGCAAGTGGTTGAGATTAAAGGCAGGCTACGTTTTGATTCTACTTGCATTGTTTCTTTCTCACTAGTTTTCCAAATATATGAAAAATAAATAAGCAAGATATGGAAGTTCATGAAAAAGAAAAAAGAAAGTACTGCCACAAAATTTACAGAGAATTTAGCCAAATTTCTCAAAGTCTTTGATTACAAACAATTCTATGTCCTCCTTCAATAATTGGGAGAAGGCAATGGCACCCCATGCTATAAGTGGGCTTGCTGGTGGCTCAGACAGTACAGAATCCACCTGCAAAGCAGGAGACCTGGGTTCAATCCCTGGGTCGGGAAGATCTTCTGGATGGCAGAAGATCTGCCACCAAATGGCAACCCACTCCAGTATTCTTGGCTGGAGAATCCTGTGAACAGAGGAGCCTGGTGGGCTACAGTCGGTGGAGTCTCAAACAGCTGGAGACAACTGAGTGACTAACACACACACACACACACACAGATGCTATAAGCAGAAAAACCTGAGATCTTGGTAACTGATAATAGTTCATTCTTTTTCGTTTATGTAAAGTCCAATCAGAAATGGTGGTAGTAGAGGGTGGCCTCTGCACCATGTAGTTATTCAGGAGAATACACTGAACAAGACTCATTTTCAATCTATGGTGTCTAAGTCTTTCTAGGCATTAATTCCTGCTGAAGAATTGAGGAAAAGAGAGAGAGTATATGACCACAAAGGTGTTTGTGAGCCAAACCTGGAAGTTATTATACATTATTTCATTCACATCTCACTGGTAAGATATTAGGCAGAGGACAGCATTCAAAACTAAAGAAAACTAGAAAACATACATTAGTTTATGGCTAGGAGAAAAGTGAAATAATTTGGTGAACAGTTACGCAATCTGTGATACAAATTCTTTACCCACAAAGACCTCTTTATATAGTGTGCCTATATTACCAGTGGTCATGTAATCAACAGTCATTGCCATATTCCTTAATTTTGTCAGTTGTTTTGGCAAAAGACTGTCAGTACTCCTAGAGGCTATGAATGGGATTATTAGCCCACTGCTACAAGTTTTAAAAGAAGTCATTGGCTGCATTGGTAACATTAAGTGATGTCCAACTCATACTTAATAGGGCAGGCTCTCGTTTAGGGTTACAGCAGCTTCCCTAGTTGTATGTGTACTTTACTTTTGTGATAACGTATTCAGGTAGAGCCGGAGAAGGCAAAGGCACCCCACTCCAGTACTCTTGCCTGGAAAATCCCATGGGCAAAGGAGCCTGGTGCGATGCAGTCCATGGGGTCGAAAAGAGTCGGACACGACTGAGCGACTTCACTTTCACTTTTCACTTTCATGCATTGGAGAAGGAAATGGCAACCCACTCCAGTGTTCTTGCCTGGAGAATCCCAGGGATGGGGGAGCCTGGTGGGCTGCCATCTATGGGGTCGCACAGAGTCGGACACGACTGAAGCAACTTAGTAGTAGTAGTATTCAGGTAGAGCAATGAGACAGGATGCTGAAAGTCTTGTTCAGTGACAAGGATTTGGAACTATTGAATAAGAACAACGTTTTACAAAATGTTCTTGTAGAACATTAGTACTTGGATATACTCCAAAGGGGGAAAATGGTTTTTTACCGATAAAAGTTTAGAAAATGATGAAACTTAAATCTGACTCTTGAGTATTCACAATGCATATGAACATATTAAAGATTCTGAATAATCTTGCCATAAGAAACTCTTTGGTTTTTATCTTAGCTTTCCTAACACTTGTCATGGATCACTGTGTTTTAATGTCATAAACTACTCTGGTGCATCTATGGGCAAATCCCACATTTGACTCCCACTGCAGCCAAGCATCGGAGAAGGCAATGGCACCCCACTCCAGTACTCCTGCCTGGAAAATCCCGTGGATGGAGGAGCCTGGTAGGCTGCAGTCCATGGGGTCGCTGAGGGTCGGACACGACTGAGGGACTTCACTTTCACTTTTTGCTTTCATGCATTGGAGAAGGAAATGGCAACCCGCTCCAGTATTCTTGCCTGGAGAATCCCAGGGATGGGGGAGCCTGGTGGGCTGCTGTCTATGGGGTCGCACAGAGTCAGACACGACTGAAGTGACTTAGCAGCAGCAGCAGTTAAGCATCCTAGTTTCAAATGCAATTTTCTATTCTGAAAGGTACTTTGTATTTATTAGTAAGAAAGCACTTTTAATATTAGTGATATTAGTAATGTTAGTAATATTGCTTTATAATATTGTGTTAATTTCTGCTGTCTAATGAAGTGAGTCAGCTATATGTATCATATATTCACCCCCCAAGCCTCCCTCTACCATCCTATCCATCTAGGTCATCACAGAGCAGTGAACTGAGCTCCCTATGCTATACAGCAGGTTCCCACTAGCTATCTACTTTACACATGGTAGTGTTTTTTAGTCTTTTAAAAACAGGTAGAATAAAATAGATTTAGTCATATATTCATTTTTTATTCTTACTCCCTTCATTTATAAGCAACCTTAGTACCAGTAGGGTAACATTTATTAATATTAGTTTTTCCTTCTTCTCCCTTAAAAAGACCTTGCATTATGTACAATTTTATTTTTTCCTTAGGCTGCCAGCTTCACCTGATGAATTAAAAAATTTTTTCTCTACTCCCAATATTTCTTTATTTTTCATAGAAATCTTTTTCACTCTGGTATTTACTTCTCAGGCCCTTCCCTCTACATACTTTTGTTTTTCTTTTGTACATTCTGAAACTGATCCAGAGACCAAGTCTGAAGGAATGCCTGAGATTAAGGTCACAGCATTAGAAAATGGGGACTAAGAAGCCTTTGTTTTTAGAAGGTAGGAGCAATTTACAGTGTCATCTAGGAGTGATAGATGCCACCACAAGATGGCACTCATTTGTTTTTAGTTCCCATTGATGAAAACGTGATTTTTATACTGGCACAGATAACAAAAATAGAACTTTCACTTTATTTAAAAATTGACCTTGCTTGCTTTATATGCTTTCATTTTTATTATGTTTTATACATATGCAAAAATAATTTCTAATGGATTTTGGGGATATAATATTATGAAGGTTGTATGCCAAACATTATAATATTTGAAGTAAGTTAAATTTTATAATTTATTTCATTAGTTACCTTTTTAAGGAAAACTATTGTGCTTGCTTTCTCCTTTCCCTCTTTACTAAGATAGTTACTATTAAACTCTAAAAACATATGAACTGATATTAAACATTGAGGACTGATTTTGCACCAGTGTATATGCCTTCTTTTCCTTTTTCTGAGGTCTATCAGTCAGAGCCATTTCTGCAGATGGACTATTACCAATCTCCAGATAGTGGTTATTTTTTAAATGACTCAAGAGAAACAAACAGTCCATGCAGTAGTGTTAGAATATTCTTATTCTGGTTAAACCTACTAGGTTTGGATTAAGATCGCAGAAATTAAGACTTTTGAGAGACCATATGGTGGTATTGGTATGGCCCTCAAGAAACCTGAAGGAAACGTTAGTGTTCTAGGGGCTATATAATCTATGAACTTACTGTAGTTTGCTTTAATAAAGTAAGTCTTAAATTATGTAGAACTGTGTTTCCTGTATGTAGCTACTAGCCACATGTGGCTGTTTAAAATAAGATTAAACAAAATTAAAGTAAGATTAAACAAAATTAAAATAAGATTAAAAAAGATTAAAATTAAGAGCAACCTAGATGTCCGTAAGCAGATGAATGGATAAGGAAGTTGTGGTACATATACACACTGGAATATTACTCAGCTGTCAAAAGGAATGCATTTGAGTCAGTTCTAATGAGGTGCATGAAACTGGAGCCTGCTATATAGAGTGAAGTAAGTCAGAAAGAAAAACACTTATATAGTATATTAATGCATATATATGGAATTTAGAAAGACGCTAATGACAATCCTACATGCAAGATAGCAAAAGAGACACAGATGTAAAGAACAGACTTTTGGATCGTGGGAAAAGGTGAGGGTGGGATGATTTGAGAGAATAGCATTGAAACATGTATATTACCATATGTAAAATGGATGACCGGTACAAGTTCAATGCATGAGGCATGGCACTCAAAGTGGGTGTTCTGGGACAACCCAGAGGGATGGGGTGGAGAGGGAGGTGGGAGGGCAATTCAGGACAGGGTGGGACACATGTGCACCCATGGCTGATTCATGTTGATGTATGGCAAAAATCACCACAATATTGTAAAGTAATTACCCTCCAATTAAAATAAATTAATAATTTAAAAAATTAAACAAAATTAAATGCTTATTTAGTCACTCTAACCATATTTCAAGAGCCCAATGCATACATGTTAATAGTGGCTACTGAACTAGACAGAATATATTATAGATTTCCATTCTTGCTGAAAGTTCTCATGGACTTCTCAGTGCTAATCTGGAGACTATCATTATTTCTAGTTCATATGTGAATGACAAAAAGCTACAATTGCATCCTTGATTATTCATCTTTCAGTTTGTTTAAATCAGTTTCAATTGCTTGGATATCAGATGGTTTTCTGAGCAGCTGTGTAATCTACTGGAAAAACTATTGGATAGGGAGTTGGAATAACTGGGGATTGACCCAACTAGAAACGCATGGTTATGAGAAGATAACATGATTTCTTTAAGTTATTTTTATCTGTGGAAAATCAGATTATGAAATATGTGCAGAAAAGAGCAAGCTTGACTGCTATCAGTAGTAAGGCCTGCTTACAAGGTTGGCCTTTGGCATCTGGGAACTTGGGTTTCAGGAGAGTTCCCCCCATTCCCTCACTGGAGTGACTGGCTATGCCATAAATGCTTGTACAAATAATATGTTTATGCTGAACACCTGCTTTCTTTCTGGGAGTCTGGAATTTGTGTGCATGCCAGGCAAAGAGTGCCTACATGACTAGCCTCAAATGGAAACCCTGATGCTGATTCTAACAAGCTTTACTGGTAGACGGTATCTCACGTTTGTTGTTATAACTCATGTCTGAGGAAACTAGGCATATCCTTGTGATTCCATCAGCAGATGACTCTGGATGCTTGTGCCTGGTTTCCACTGGACTTTACCCCATATGCCCTTTCCTTTTGCTTATTCTTCTTTGTATCCATTTATCGTAATAAATCTTAACTGTAAGACTATATGCTGAGTTCTGTGAGCCCTTCCAGTAAATCACCAAGCCTTGGGGTGATCTTGGAGACTTCATAATTATATTGAAGTATGAAGTAAAAAACTTAGAACTAAGTGTGAATTCCAAAATAAGTTTCCAAATGCTTGCATATTATTACTAGTAATTGTAGGGGATGTGGCCCAGAAGAAAAAAAGATCATACAGAAAAATACTTATTCAAAAACTTTAAAAAATTAAATTGTTTAAAATGAAACTAAAAAGCTATAGACCCATGAATAAAGTATGTCTAAAAAATATTTAAGACAAAATTGATGTGATTTTGCTGATACTGAGGACAATTTTGTATTCCAATAATATGTTGAGATTAGGGAAGATATAAGATGATGGGCTTCCCTGGAAGCTCAGAGATTAAAGCATCTGCCTGCCATGCGGGAGAGCTGGGTTCAATTCCTGGGTTGGGAAGATCCCCTGGAGAAGGAAATGACAACCCATTCCAGTATTCTTGCCTGGAAAATCCCATGGACAGAGGAGCCTGGTGGGCTATACTCCACGGGGTAGCAAAGAGTCAGACACGACTGAGTGACTTCACTTCAAGCTGATGAAAATAGAGGACCACATGCCCTTCTTGGATTTTTGAGTATCCTCAGAGAAACTTCCAAAGCTGCCTGGAAATGTGAGTTGGAATGGCTAAGATAAGGATTTCAGTGAAACAGAATTGCAGCCTTCTCTCCTTGGATCAAGTTTAAAGAAACTGAAAGGTTCTCTTAACACAAGTCCCTGGATGTGAATCTATCTTTTTACAAGGTTTAAGTGACTGAAGATCTCAGACCTGCTACATTTGGGTGGATCTTGGCAGTGGCTGAGAAAAACAGCCTTGGCTTCCAGTTCTGGGAGTGGGAACTGAGCTCTTTCTCCTTTAAGTCCCTTTTAAAAGCATCTTCTTGCAATGAATGCTCTCTTAGCTCAGATGTCATAATTTTACATAAACATGAAGATTTATCTTTCTCTTTGTTGTGCAGTTAAGTCATCTCTAAATTCCAAATGTCAACTCACCCTCTCTTCTCATTTCCACAACTCATTTTTTACAGCATGGTCCCAGGAGAATAAAAGCTTGGTTTCCTAAAAGGGAACTGATGATAGTGCTTAGGCTTTCCTTCTCCCTCATCCCCATCCTCCAGAGTCCTTATTCAGACAACCAATTCTGGAAAGTTTAGATCAGAACACCCCAAGGTATCAAGGCATTTGGGCCGCTTTTGTTCATATATGATTTGTTTCTAGGGAATGCCCAGAAGTTGTCCTCATGACCAAAGGGTCATTTAAAAGTACAAACAACGGGGTGAAGAAAAACAAGTATCAAAACTTACATAGTCTACAGTAGCATAGAGGGTAGGATCATAAATGTATGGAAACAGATTGCTTGGGTTCAAATTCCTTCTGTTGTCCTTAGGCAATTTTCCTAACCACTCTGTGCTGTGATTTGTTGTTGGGATAACAACAGCACCTACCTTATTGAGATGTTATGAAGATTAAACAAGTTAATACATGTAAATTGCATATAACACCTAGCAAGTGTTATATAAATATAGTGACCATATAATTGAGCAACCAAAGTGGATGAAATCCATCATTTGAAGATGAAAGGGGGAACTATAATTATTCTAAGACAACAGATGTAATGTAACCTTAAGAGTTTGTATTATTTTTAAATTTTACTTGGAAAGCAAATTTAAATTTTTAAGAAACCAGGTCTTTTAGAGGTGACATACTCATTGATATAAACCTCCTTCCTTATAAAAGTACACAATATGATTTTAAAATAGATAAAATTTTGTGTGATACGATTTCAGAGAGATGATTTCAGTTGGATCACAGAAGCACATGTTGAATTGTCAGTCTTTGAGATCTATGAGGCAATATTCATTGAGGACAGGAAAACCTCATCACACTTTTAAATAGCTACATGTCCAACACATGGAAGATGAGGGCCTAGAAAACCTTATTGAAGGTGAAGTTAAATTTATGAATACAAGTGACCAGCTGGTTATCAAAGCCACTATCAAAGCAGGCATGAGACAAACAACTTACCAAGCATTCTGGTCTTGCTGTCTTTTGTGTAAATGGTTCTGTTTTCTCCCAGATTATTTTATAACTACCAAGTACTAATGATGATTCAAACACTCTGACCTGCCAACTGATAAATATGGTTTCCTTCTGAGTAGTCCAACTCCAGATATCATTTATACATGCTTCATTCTGATAATTTCACAGTCACAACAGATATTTCTCCTTTCTCTCTAGCAGTCTCATTGCACAACAGACCCTTTCTTGGCACTTGACAGAAGAGGGAGAGAACTTTTTCTCAGGCGGCATGATTCCTCAAAATGTATCCACTCTCAGGAACAAGGATGATAGATGATAATGAGGCAGGTAGGGAATCAACAGTCCCAGAAGCAAATGAAGAATTGGCAAGTATATCAGGAATGCCTAGTCAAAACATGCCATATTCTGCTGCTAAGTAGAGTCTAGCTGGGTAGAGCCAAACTGCATACCTATTCTTCTAGATTTTCTCCTTTTTAAAAATATTGTTTCTAACATAAGAGATGACCTATAGAAGAAGAAACAAAACTGACGACAAAGGAGGGGTTTAAATGTTGTTAATGTTAGAAGATGAGAAAATGCCTAATGAGGAGGCTGAGTCCCAGAAAACAATAGAGAAAAAGTAACTTTATGAGATTTTGAAAACCAGGCACTGACACAATGTTAATTCAAAAAAATAGAAATTTTAATGGACATTAATTAATATTTCTTAAATTAAAATTTTTGATGTTAATTGGATAATCTAGGCCATTTGTGTGTACAAACTAAGGCTCATTATGGCATAGATTTAGTTGTATTGCAAGTCAAATCATGCTCCATTGTTGGCAAACAGAAGCTATAAAAGTTAGAAGTGTTACAGAGCCTAGTTTTGGACTTCCCTGTGGCTCAGTAGTAAAGAATCCACCTGCCAATGCAGGAGATGCAGGTTCTATTCCTGAGTTGGGAAGATCCCCTGGAGAGATGGCAACCCACTCCAGCATTCTCGCCTAGGAAATCCCATGGGGTCGCAAAGAGTTGGACACGATTTAGTGACTAAACAACAACAAATAGTTCAGCTTGTAATATTTGTCATGTATTACAACTTGATGTTGATTGAGTTCTTACTATATACAAGGTACATGATAGATGCGTTTCCATGTGGTTGACATGTATTTTTGCATTTGATCCTTACAGCCTATGAAATAGGTATCATTATTGTCTCAGAGGTACAAAGATGTTAAGTCTCTTACCCAGGGTCTCACAGCTAGTAAGTGGAGGAGTAGAGATTCATACTCCAGAGCTCATGTCCACAACTTATGTTTAATTTTGACCTCAGCATCATTATCAGGTATCTTAGATTAATGCTAAATACTTGTAACATGCAGCATAACAAAGACATCTAAAGGCAGAATGCCACAAACTCCTGCTTTTGTTGAACTGAATTACAGGTCTGATGTGGATTTAAAATAACTTTTGCGTTTATGGCTATTTATATATTGTTGTGTCAGCCAGAAATAGAATCAAGCACTAAGTACCAGGACCAAAGCCAAGTAAATTGAAGAGGCCAGAAATAACTAAAAGCTCAGAATGAATTACGCCAGTTCTTTAGGGCACTCTGGGGTATTTTTAGAGGATGTTTCCAGTCCAGCTCTTAAGACACTAAACTCTATGTAAAGCATCAAATAAATAAATATAGCACTGCATAATCTTTATTCAGTGCTGTCTGAGAAGTGGTTTTCTTTCAGAGAGGCAAGCCTTTTACATTTGACCTCAGGTTGTAGTCTTGCTTTACAACTGACTTGTACTATATGGGCTTATAATAAAAGCTGTGCAGTTAGATAAGTAGATATTTTAGCTGATTAGATGAAACGGTGGGTTTAGAACCACTACTTTAATGCAGCCTTATCCCTGGATGAAGAGAGAAAGAGGTGGAGGCCTAGAATTCCAGCGGGGGTTGGAGGGGAGTCTCCTTATGCCCTGTGCGCTCAGCTAGCCACAAGGGCACTTGTGTCTCATGGCTAGGGCTCTTCAACAACAAGGCTTGATAGTAGAATCCTTGAAAATGTATGGAAACAAAATGAAACTTCAACTAAGATTGTAAATTTTAAGGAGATAAAATTTTAAATAAATTTATTTAAGGTTCGATTTCACTGGATTTATGCATATTCTGAAATTGAAGTTCTCTATTGCTATTAATATATAGAGAATCAAATTATGTCCAGGGCAGCAGGGAGGGAGGGCAATATTATTTTAACTTCTTTTTGAAGAAATGATATTACTATCTGTCTGTGCCAGTTGCTCAGTAGTGTCCGACTCTTTGTGACCCCATGGACTGTAGCCCACCAGGCTCCTCTGTCCATGGAATTCTCCAGGCAAGAATACTGGATTGGGTAACCATTACCTTCTCCAGGATAATATTATATCACTTGCCAAACATTATTTAAGCTAATTTTCAGTTTCTGAGGTGTTTGATCTCCATCCGCATTTTATGGAAGACCAAACAAGAGGCTTAGCTAGAAATCCTGTGAAAGTACAAGTCTGCCTTTGACTCTCCATGAGACTTTGAACCGTGAAACTTCTATAGTCTCCTGGGACTTTTGTTTATTAATATAAACATATGAGATCACATATACTCTTCATTTAAAAGTTAATAAGTGTTCATGAGCTTTTCAAAGAAAGAGATGATTTAAGATGAATTTGAATCAGCTAGCATATCAAATTTTTAAAAGGCTTAAAAGTGAATTTAATTGTGACTGCTTTTTAATATATAGGAAGAGCATGTTGAGATGGTGCAGATTTAAGGGAAAAGAAATTTTTTATCTTTAGCTGCAATGACTTACAGTGAAGACCACAACTATGATAAGATCAGTATAAATCAAAATACAGACCCAGGTAGTGTCAGGAACCCAGAGGGATGTCCTGTTGACTCAAAATTATGGTTAAGCACCTGCAATTGAGAACAAAAGACTAATAGTCCGTATTTTTCCATTCAGACAAACTAAAAAGTGCTGCTACTTTCTAGCAGTGTGCTTAAAAGCAAACTAACTTCGACTTAGCTTTCTTACCTTATTGTGAGGATTAAATGAGTTAGGAGAGTAAAATGCTGAAAAGAGTACTAGTTCTCAGCTCAAATACGACAATTAAAGCTCAGTAAGAGTTCAGTACAATTTAGTCATTATTATTATTTATATTATTTTTCCTGAAGTTATTTTGGGCTGCTCAGAAGACCAACTTGGTCACAGCAGGGACTTGTATGATATTTTCTATATTCTCCCTAATATTAATGCCATGCTTTTACAAAGTGTTGCCTTAATAAATTTTTCTAGCAAACTAAACAATTTTCTGTAAGATGGTATGGAAAAAACTGAACAAACTTTTTGGTTAATCCAGTAGACTACTGTAATTAAAAGAGCTATATCTACATGTATTGATACCGTCAAAACAACAACAACAAAAAAACCTAATGAGAAAACAGTAAGAAGACCATATGTATTATGATGAAATAGCCTGTGCATTGGACCTCGTTATCTCTGTCTCAATCATCTCTATTTCCATAGAGAGAAAGAATAAAAATATGAACAGGAACGTGTAAACTAAACATACGATAGACATTGCATATGGGGAAAGAGGAAGGGAAACATGACAATGTTAAGTGTACAGTGGCAATTTTAACTTTATCAGTAATGGGTTATTTCCCAGTAAGAAACAAATGAACAATAAAGAAAGCTCTGTATTAACAGAGTTGAAGTAAACATAAGTGTTAGTCGCTTAGTCATGTCCGACTCTTTGCAACCCCATGGGCTCTGGCCACCAGGCTCCTCTGTCCATGGGATTTCCCAGACAAGAATACTGGAGTGGGTAGCCATTTCCTTCTGCAGGGATCTTCCCGATCCAGGGATTGAATCCAGGTCTCCTGTATCACAGGCAGGTTCTTTACTGCCTGAGCCACCAGGGAAGCCTGAAGTAAGCATATTTAAATATTAATATTTGTTAACTGTGTATGGTAGATACATGAGTGTTTGTTATTTTTATCTATAGTTTTCCATTTTAATAGTATGTATGTGTGTGTGTGTATATATATATATATATTGGAGAAGGCAACGGCACCACACTCCAGTACTCTTGCCTGGAAAATCCCATGGACGGAGGAGCCTGGTAGGCTGCAGTCCATAGGGTCTCGAAGAGTCGGACACGACTGAGCGACTTCCCTTTCACTTTTCACTTTCATGCACTGGAGAAGGAAATGGCAACCCACTCCAGTTTTCTTGCCTGGAGAATCCCAGGGACGGGGGAGCCTGGTGGGCTGCCGTCTATGGGGTCACACAGAGTCAGACACGACTGAAGCGACTTAGCAGCCTCTCTCTCTCTCTCTATATATATATATATATATATATAGTATACAGCCTATATCTGTAAGTGAACTGTGAAGTGCTCTACTTGGCCTGAAAACTTTTCAACACACTTTTACAGACTATATCCTAGGCAGCCAAAATATTTTCCTCCCCTGATAGCTTTCTTAGAAAGAAAATTATTTACAGAGATTGGTCAGTTTATTACAAAGAATGAAGATGCTGGTCCCAGGATAGTTGTTTATTTAACTTATGGTCATCATATGATTTTTCATATTTGATTATTAAACAAAAAGAGCATTTCCGTGGCAAGGTTAAATTATGAAGATAATTAAATGACCTCATTGTAATGACTAAAATTGTTTCCAGTAGAATAATGGAGGATGATAACATCAACCCAAATATTTTGATATTTATGGGTATGAAATCCTTAAAGACTGTGAATAAATATGAGAACCAATTATCATTACTGCACATTTGTAGAGTGCCTGAAGATGTTAAATTTTCTATGTAGTTCTCTTAACACTGTGCGTGATTCCTATACTTGATAGGTTGATATCATTAAAATGAAGTGTCCAAATCTAATAAATAAATATGATTCAATTAATACAAAAAAAAATTCCCATCTCTCTATTTAGTTTTTCAGGTCTAAGTGAAATCCAGAATTAAATATTTAAAACGTTATTGTATCTTAGGGTGAGTCTCGACAGCAGGACAATTGTTAGTTTATTTTATTTATTTATTTATTTTTTGTTAGTTTATTTTAAAAGAAATCAAAAGAAACTGAAACAAAAGTCAATTTGTAATGCATTAATGATCTTAAGGTTAAATTTTTCCATTTTTCAGGAAAAAAAATCCCAAACATTTGATGTACTAAGTAATCTGTTGCATAATAGAAAGTACTTTCCAAACATCACATTTTTTAAATTAAGACATTTTGCGCTCTTCCCTTTACACATTAGAGAATATTTTATGTCCTTTCATTCTCTTTTAGACAGGGCTCTGTTGTGTTTTGAATATGGTTAATTTCAGTAGTACTGAGAATAACTTATTTTGATGAGCCAAAATCTCAAAAGCTGAGCCCTTGAGAGATGTCTTCAAAAGGAGGATTTTAAACTTTGCATGATGGCCGACAACCAGCTATGGGGGGCTGCTCATAGAATTTTCCTAACTCTTGTTGCTGTATCATTAACAAGGCATTGATCCCCTTGGGAGTGCCCAGCTGTGTCTTCAGCATTAATCCACATGAGGGGCACTTGCAACTTTAATTTCCCAGTCTTAAAGGATGACCTTGTGATATCAGAGGTTAACTTGAAGCCCAGAGGTGATGATCTTCCTCTGCTAAAAGTTTAATGTGTCTCCTGCCACTTCCTAACTGTCCAGCTTTCATCTTCCTTTAGTGATCATTTTTGAGCTTGGAGGCTTGGATCCTCAGAGTTAGGGATTTACCATTCTTTAAGGAACTTGGCCAAAAGCACTCAGAGGTGAAGAGAGACGAAGGGTAACAATGGCAGCCAAGAGGATGGCATTGGATTGTAAACAAACAGGGCAACCTTCAAGTTGGTATTCTAAAGACTTCGATAGTGCCGAGGGCTGCACCACGGAGGCTCGGTGTATCTTAGTAATATTCTGTGACCTGTTATATTCTCTGGGGTGTTCCTTGTATCTCACCTCCTTCTGCCAATATCACATTGTTTCTTCTTATGTAGGATGAACTATTTCACTGACTGGCTCAGTTGTCAAGAAAACAAGTGTAACAATTGTTTTTAGTCTTTCTTGGATTCTGATGTTGGGTGAAATGAGAAGGAAGCACTCCCAATAAAAAATGACTATTTTATCATTATGAGTATTTGCTAAACATGAGAGATGAGAAAGACAAAGTAGAGGGTAGAGAAGAGCGAAAAAGGAAAGGAGAAGGGAGGGGGAGGAAGGGAAAAGAGAATGAGAACCTAAGAGACACTTTGTGTGCTTGTGAACACATGTGAAGACATCTAAAAGATTCCTCAACTTTGTTTTCCAGTTAAATTGGATGTTTTGGTCTCCATCATGGTTTGTCAGGCATTTTAAGTCTAAGTAGTCAGACCACTTCAGTTGTTTTAACACCCCAAATCTAAATGATTGGACAGTTAAAGCTACCCAATTGGGTCAGCCATTTAGCAATCCCAGGGACTGAACAAGTGATTGATGTGGGATGTGAGGCAGACTCAGACTATAATTTGTTACTTCAGAGAAAGAAGGCTAACAAATTCTTTTGGGAAACCCAAGAGGGATTGGATAAACTTGTGCTAAATGATAGGATACTAATATTACATTACTGGGTGGTTAGTGCTGAGAAGAGTCTTCTACACATGGAAGGAGAACAGGACTACAACCATCAGTCTGCCTAAATATATTCCCAGCTCTGTTTCTAAAGGAGACAAACAGCCTCCATATGTTGGGCTTGAGAGAATTCATCAGATCCTTTGCTCCTCAAAATGGCAACTGATTGAGAACTAAGCAGAGGAATCGGAAAATTATATTGTCAGCTTTTCTGAAGGTAAAGCTTGATTGGCAAATGTAGCTTGAATGTGGTCCATCTGGCTTCCTAATTTTTTTTTTTTCAGATTTAATTTGGATTTACTTGATCTGTAAGGCCTCCAGAGCAAAAACTTGTCCAGCCAGCAATTTCTTACCATATTGGGCCAGGAAGCCCAGTCAGGGACACAAGCCAGAGGTCTCCTTTGTGGGTGCAGTGACTTACCCTGTTAACTATGACAACTGGGGAAATATGGATCAACGACCATCAGACTCTGTCAAACAGAATAGTCACTCTTGTCCTGTAGAGAGGAACAATGAGGTCTAGAAGAAAGGTGAACGCTTCTCATAAACACTTCTGAGAGGGCAGCGCTCTTATTTTATGGACCAGTAGAAAAAGAGTGAGGGAGAAAAAACGGCTTCCTCCACATCACACACAGAAGGCACCTTATTTTACTCACAGACTTGATAAAAGAAGGCGTGCAAATAGGAGGAATTTTGGCTCAGCACCTGGGGTTGCTGATAAGAGGTTCTGAGTTTTCTTGGAGAGAATGTGAGACAATGGAGTGAGGGCAATAGAGTGGGAATTTACATTTGTGGAGCATTTGCTGTTTCAAAAACCACTGTAGGCTCTTTATACCATCAAGTGTGAGGTTATCTCCCACCAGATAGCTCAGACAAAAGGAGAAGTAAGGTCTAAATCCAAGTCATTTTTCTATCAACTCTGATCGTCTTTCCACTATGCCACTCTGTTATTGTAAATGTCACTGCCACCTGGGCAAAGCCTCTAAGAGGATGGCATCTGGCCACCATTGCAAGGATGGGAACCCTGCTAGAATTATCCACAATAGCCAAATATGGAAACAGTTCAAATGCTGGTTGATTGGTAAGTGGATAAACAAAATATGCCATATCAATACAATAGAATGTTATTAAACAACCTAAATGAATGAACTACTGATACATACTGCAACATGGATGAACCTCTAAAAAATTGTGATAAGGGAAAGAAGCCAGATACAAAAAGGCAACATATTGTCTGATTTCATTTCTGTAAAGTGCCCCCAAAGGCAAATCTATTGAGGCAGAAAGTAGATTCATGGTTGCCTGGGACTAGGTTTTGTGGAGGGGACTGACCACAAATGGGCATGAGGAAACTTTTAGGGATGATGGAAATGTTTTAAAAATTGAATTGTGGTGATGGTTGTAAAATTGTATAAATTTACCAAAAATAATTTAACTGTACTCTTAAAGTGAGGCATATAAATTATAACTCAGAGATATTGTTTAGAAATTTATTTTTAACAAAGAGGATGAATTGTGGGTCCCCCTATTTAGCTCAGTGACTATTTCTATTAAAGGCTGAGAATTTTTGATACCTACTTTTTATATTACTAAGCATGGCATCTAAGATTGTATGTGAAAGGAAATAATATTGCTCTCACATCAATGTTGGTATTCTGTCTTAATTAACATTGAGGAAGCTGAATGGAAAGGCTCTGGGTTTGTACTCACAGAAGGAGAGACCTGGGGAACTCTTCTAAGACCAGCTCTCCTCCAACCGAATAGGCAGAAAGGACCCTGAGTTGGATGATTAAAAAAACACCTGTGGGTAGGGCTTTCTCCTTCCTCTGTGATTTCCTGAGTTAGTAACAACTATGTATTCTAGCAATGGGCTTCCCTGGTGGCTCAGACTATAAAGAATCCACCTGCAGTGCAGGAGACTTGGGTTCAATCCCTGGTTTGGGAAGATCCCCTGGAGAAGGGCATGGCAACCCACTCCAGTATTCTTGCCTGGAGAGTCCCCATGGACAGAGAAAGAGTCAGACACAACTGAGTGACCAAGCACACACTTGTATTCTACAGGCCTTCAGGTTAGTACTTCTCAACTGTTGTCTCACCCCACAATAGTTCCCTGAGAAGAGTGATAGTGAAGATTGATAAGCTGTTCACCAAACGCATTTCTTTTTCCTGGGCACACAGGAAGAACAAGTATCCCAGGGCCCTTGTAGTCAGGAGTGACTGTGGAACCAAGGGGTGAGTTCACTGGTTAATGAAATGGGGGGAGAAATGATTGTATTGCTTCCAGGTTCAGCCCATTAACATTTTTCTACACATGAGACTTCTGTTTGTCCCATCTGCTGGTTGCAAATCCACACCCAGGGAGACCTCAGAAGCCAAAAGTTGAAAAACAGCAGCACCATAAAATAGAAGTAGCATGAGCCTCTGAATCACTTTTTATGGGAGAGACCTCACTGATCAGAAATACCATCATGAGACTTTACATCAATTCAAAATAAATTTCTGTCCTGTTAGAGCCATTTTTCAGCTTTGGATCTATTAGAATATCTAACATTACTTTAACTAATACCCCTACCTTCTCTCTTTTAACAAAGGAATATGTTGATGTTTAGGGAGGACATGTAACTTGTATAAATTCAAGTGTTAAGGAGATGTCAGAGTCACGAGCTCTACGCAAATCATCTGGTGTTAGAGATTGTGCTCTTATCCACTGTGTTCCACTGCTTTTCCTTTTCATGAGAGCTAGGCGGTATGTCAACAAACATTGATTATCCAGAATCCAGACATTTCCTAACAGCATATCACCACCCTCGTCCAAGGTCCATCATCTGTTTTCTGAATTATTGCATTGTCCTTCTCCCGCCCTTGCTCTCTTACAGTCTATTATCAATCAGAAGTCAGAGTGGTCCTATTAAAACATATGGCTGATCAAGTCACTTCTTTGCTCAAAACCTCT
Organism: Bos mutus; assembly: GCF_027580195.1. Lineage (NCBI taxonomy): Eukaryota > Metazoa > Chordata > Mammalia > Artiodactyla > Bovidae > Bos > Bos mutus. The sequence goes on along the minus strand of NC_091622.1, from coordinate 18,732,412 downwards.
GAAGGGCTCTCATCTCCCTCAGAGTAAGAACTGAGGCCACCGTGGTCCATACCATCTGTGACCTGGGCCCTTGACCTCTCTGACTACCTCTCATATCTCCACCTCCTCCAGCCTTGCTCACTTACTCTGGCCATGTCAACCTTTTTGCTCATCCTTTACATTTACCTTTGCTCCTGATGCTCACATGATTTGCTTCCTTATTTCCTTCAAGTCTTTCCTTAAGTTTCCACTTCTTAGTGGGAGTTTCTGTAACCATTCTGTTAAAATTATGCCTCTTTACTTGATTCATTTTCAGTCCCCACATTTTTCTCAGTAGCATTTAATACATTGAGCATATTATATAATATACTTCCAATTATTTTGTTTATTGTCTGGTTCTTTTACTAGAATGTGAATTATAGGAGAGCAGAGATTTTTAATTTTTAAAACATTATTTTTTACTATTTTATCTCCAGTATCTAGAAAGGTGCCTAGAATAGAATATATCATCTTTCATATGGACGCATGGAATGAATGAATGTGCATTCTCCAAACTATGGGGAGAGGATGGAGTTACTAAGTCTCTGTGGACCTCCCCCAGGTCTTCCAAACCAGGGGGAAGATTGGTCAATAGGACAGACATATGAGCCCTTAAAACATCAGTGGAAATATATTTGTATGGAGAATATTACCTATAAGAAGTCCTTTCAGAGATAGTTCTGTAAGTGATTGGGATGAAAAAGTTGATAAGCCACTGAGATGGTGAAGACAGTGAGACTCCTCCATGACTCGATAGCACCAAACCATCTTGCAGTGAGGGTGGGCCAAGTGAACCGCAGCCTGAGGATTCCCAAGTAGGGCGCTGCTTAATTATTCAGACAGTGGGGTGGAGGCCTCAGCTGCCATTAACAGACTTCTTCCTTTGATCTTACCACATGTAATCCTTAGTCCCTCTTATAATTAAGTTTGTATCTAATGACTAACCAAATATTTATTTAGCACCAACTTTGGTGGATTCCAAGTGCTGGGACTATAGTTGCAGATGAGAAAAGGTCTTTGTTTTTGTGGAGCCTATATTCTGGTGGAGAGAGGCAAATTATAAGTGAGACAAAATCAATACAATTTAAGGCATTGATTTGTTATTGTTGTCAGTGGCTAAGCTGTGTTCGACTCTTTGTGACCCCATGGACTGCAGCATGCCAGGCTTCCCTGTCCTTTACTAGCTCCTGGAGTTTACTTAGATTCATGTCCCTTGAATTGGTGACGCTGTGCAACCATCTCATCCTCGGATGCCCTCTTCTCTTGTTACCTTCAATCTTTCCCAGCATCAGGGGTCTTTTCCAATGAGTCAGCTCTTTTCATCAGGTGGCCAAAGTATTGGAGTTTCAGCTTCAGCATCAGTCCTTCCAATGAATATTTAGGGTTGATTTCCTTTAGGATTGACTGGTTTGATCTCCTTGCTATCCAAGGGACTCTCAAGAGTCTTCTCCAGCACCACAATTTGAAGGCATCGGTTCTTTGGCACTCAGCCTTCTTTGTGGTCCAACTCTCACATCCATACATAACTACTGGAAAAAACATAGTTTTGATTATATGTACCTTTGTCAACAAAGTGATGTCTATGCTTCTTAATATACTGTCTAGGTTTGTCATAGTTTCCCTTCTAAGGAGCAAGCGTTTTTTAATTTCATGACTGCAGTCACTGTCTGCAGTGATTTTTGGAGGCCAAGAAATAAAATATTTCACTGCTTCCAATTTTTCCCTATTTGCCATGAAGTGATGGGACAGGATGCCATGATCTTAGTTTCTTCAATGTTGGATTTTAAGATATTGATATGTGCTATGAAATGGAGCATTTTGCTACAAAATTGGGTGATAAGGTAGAGAGCTACAGGAATGGGTTTAGAGCCTTTAGCTGTAGAGTGTTAACAAGGGCTTCTCTGAAGATATCTCATCAGAACAAAGGCCAAAGGGATATGAAGGAGGCAGCCATGTGAGATCTGGAAAAAGAACATTCTAGGCTGTGGGAGGATAAGTTCAGCAACTCTGACATAGGAGCAGAGGCAAAGATCGGGAATAAGGTGAGTGACTATAGAGGGAAATGGAGAGGTGGGTTTGGAGATGTTCCCAGAGGCCTGAAGGTACAAGGTCTTCAGCTGTTGTGGGGAGATTGTACTTTACTCTCACGGCAATAGGGAGTCTTTGGAGAAGCTGAAGGCAGCATAATTGAAAACCATCATTTTTAAGGGATGCCAAAACAGCCAATGGAAAGCTGCCTCATGTCCCAGGCTAGCACTGTCTGCAGATTCCCACTTGACTCACAGGAGACAGGTTGCAGGAATCTGACCCAGGCCTTAATAAACTCTTATCACAACTTTGAACCATAGCAGGGTGACTATAAAATCTGGGATCATATTTTTCTTAGGGAACTTTCACCTAATCATTTGAATGCCATTTGGAATAAATGCCCAGTTTTTAAACAGCCCACCAAATAAACCCAAATGGTTCGATTGGCATTCAACACTTTGCATTAAATGGCTAAACAATTTCCTTTTAAAATGAAACACTTTAATAAGCCGCAGAAAGCAATCAAATACACTTAACATCCAAAAGAAGATAGTCTTTAGTTAACGAGGTAAATCCAAATGGCACAGTGTGATAGAGATAAAATATGAGTTATGTGGCAAAAAAAGGCTTGTTCCTATAAAACACAAAGTAATGCGAACTAGGGAGGAACATTAATAAAATAGCAGTACAAGTTTCCAATTAATCAGATGTCACTTGACTTTGAGGAACTGGGAGGATGATCAGCATTTGTGAGGAAAGAATGCCAACAAGAATTTATAAACAGCTCAATCTCTTAGTCTCTGAGGAAGCAGTGTTTTCTGGGATAAGCATGTTTGATGGGCTTTGTATGAGCAGTTTATTATCAAGTCTAAAAAGATTACTTTGCAAGCCTCCGAGATTGAGATGTTTTTGTATTTCTTCCCCAAGGAATGGTACTGTGGGATAAAAGATAAGGAAAAATAAGACCCAAGTGTTATCCACAAAAAAATCAATCCAAAAATATATAAGGACATGGCTTTCCCCAGTCAGGATGTGTATGAGGGGTTATATTAGAAATGGAATTGAGTTATCATTTGAGCTAAGAGGTTGCAAAGAGTTGGACATGACTGGAGAGACTAATATGCTATGGGGTTGTGTTAGAAATAGAATTGAGTTATCATAGAGCTAATGATGGTTCAAATCTAAACAGGTTTGTTCTATATATTTGGGGGAATGGGTCTTGCTTTTCTATAAAACTATATTTACAGAACAATTAGTCAACAAGTATTTATTAAGTCCTGTGGGTATATGTCTCTTTTCTCCATCCTGTACGTGTTATACTCTGATATATATCCATTTTCTGGCACATGGTAGGAATTCAATAATTATTTGTTGAAACATACTTAAATAAATTAAAATATGAGTTTGTTCCTTGCCTTAAAAATTCAGAAATAATAAGCTCAAAATGCCAAAAAAATTAAACAAGCCAGGCTAACTTTAGTCACTGCACTTATTGTGTAGGTGCTTGGGAAAAATTGTGCAGGCATTTGGCAAATGCATGGGATGGAAAAACTATGAAATGGACAGTTATTTCCAGCTGATCCTCTACTTGAAGAAGACAGGGTTTAAGGCAGGGACAGTGCAGGAGAGATCAAAAGTATGAGCAGAGGTAAAATGCTGGGGAAACTTGTGATGTATTTGGGGGAATAGTAGAGTCCAATTTAGTTGAAGAATTGAATGCCATGGTGGAGAGAGGTTGGTATGGTGGGAAGAACAAGAACTTCTGAGTCACATAAAATCCCAGCCCTGCCGTCCATTTGGTAAACAGCTTAAAGTTTATGATCACCCGTTCCCTCATCCTGAAAGAGAGATGCTGATGTTTCCTCTCCCTGGGTTTTTCTAAACAACTAATAAGTGCTTGGATTCATTGAGGTCTTACTATGTGTTCAACATTGTTCTAAGCACAATAATTCTATTAATATAAATACCTGTGTGAAGCAGTTGGCGTTAATGACCTTATTCAGCCCTCACAAAAATCCTATGATGTAAGAGTTGTGAAGATAAAATGGAATCACATAATGCAGTGCTTGGCTTATAGTACATCCTCAAATAAATGTCTATATCACTTCTTTACTCATCCCATCTTTCTGTTGTAAGTAACTTGTGGGAATTAAGTCTGGAAAGGAACCTTGAGCCGAATTGCAGAGGGGCTTTACTATTAGCACTTTATTCAGCCAACAACTTGTGGTCTTTGAAGATTTTGGAGCTGGGAAGTGACATGTTTATAGCTGCGATTTCCCTTTACAAACAATCAGTCCTGTGGGTTGGAATTTTTTCTCACTGCTTCATCAGCTTTCTCAGAGATTAAATTTTCTTTGCTTTTTTTTTTTTAAAGAGAGATTAAATTTTCAATGCAAGTTGCAAATTTACCAAACATTCTTCTTTTAAAGAAATGAAATATCCCTCAATGACTAGAGGGTCTCAGTAGCATTTTTGAGATCCCCTCTTTAAGTTGTCTAGTCCCTTTATTCACAGTGATACACACAGCTGAGCCAAAAGTATTATTCCTGACTGTTGTTCATTATTTTACCCTGAGAAATATTGGGACACCCTTCACTATCAGTTGTACACCTCAATCAGTTGCACAGTTTTACTTTTTCCCCCTCCTGACTATCAAATATCAACTTAAAACCCTGAAAGAGGTTACCAATTTTTATAGAAGTTACCAATTAGCACTTATTTTTTATTGCTAGATGAATTTGAGGCTTCTTTACCAAACAGAGACCACTGGACGGACATTTCAAAATATGTCTCACATGTCTCTTCCCAATCTCTTTTATTTCAGCCTTTTATCATTGCTATATGTAAAAACCACTGAATAAAATTTATAATAATAAAGCAAAATAAATACCATCATCTCAGGCTAAACCTCTAAGGTAGATTCAAGGCTAGAATACTTAGAGAGTCTAGAACTTTTTTTTAAGTATACCTCTTAAAGAATTTGCTTATTCTAATGATTAATTATAGTATTTAATTCAAAGGTTATAAACTCAAGATTAAAATTTTAAAATATATTTAAAGCTATAGTAAGTCACAAGGCCATTAAAAATTTGTGAATAAATTTTTTTGGCAGTCTAAAGTGAAAGGATAGGAATCATGGTTTGGGGATTGCAGATAGAATATCCCTTTTACTATACTGTGGAATATACTCAACATAGTTAGATCATTTGAAGGCAATTTCTTATTCCCCAAGATCCCTTGCTTCGACAGACAGATTCAGGTCCCTACTCAAAAGAAACACATAGTCACCATGGTTAGCACGTGTGTCCCCAGATGCTGTGACTCTAAAACTAGTAGCATGAATGGAATGAATGACCTCATGATCTAAGATTTTGTTTCAGTCCATACAAACTGGAGACAATGAGATTTAATGGAGAACATTGAAATCCTGCCCAGAGAATATTTGCTTGTTTATTGTTTAACTGTACTGTAAGCTCCATGAAAGCATAGACTGTTTCTAAATCTATGGCCCTTAACACTATGCCTGGTGCACACACACACACACACACACACACACACACACACACAATAAAACGAAAATAAAAATCACAGAAGGAACCATTTACTTGAAAATCATTTAATTTCATATTGATGTTCCTTTCTTGTATTGAATTAAAATAAAAGTAAACTTGTTACAGAATAAGCCCTCTTATCAAATGCAACTATTTTTAGGTTAAAAAATATTTGTTGAAACACAGAATCTGAAAAAATAAACATATCTACTTTTCATATTTTAAAAAAGTCACTCACTCTAATATGTGGTTGTTTTTGAAATGAATTTGAGTCGGATCAGTATTTTAGTTCAACGCCTCTTAAATTAACTATGAAGAAGAACTAGTTTGCTTTTTGACTTTTCACTCTGTCTCATATTGAGTCTTCTATAAAATACAAAAAGTGAATTACTGGAAAATAAAATGTAAAGATGAAAGAAACAAACTCCTACTTTTTGTATTAGATGAAATAGACATAAAACTTTTCTATTTTGTCTCAAAAGTTTCCAAATGCTTTTTCTTCAACTCTTCTCTTATTAAGAATGAGTGAAATAGTTTATGAACTAGCTGCTGTTAGAGATCAGGTCAGATCAGTCGCTCAGTCGTGTCCGACTCCTTGCGACCCCATGAACCGCAGCACGCCAGGCCTCACTGTCCATCACCAACTCCCAGAGTTCACTCAGACTCACATCCATCGAGTCAGTGATGCCATCCAGCCATCTCATCCTCTGTCGTCCCCTTCTCCTCCTGCCCCCAATCCCTCCCAGCATCAGTCTTTTCCAATGAGTCAACTCTGCGCGTGAGGTGGCCAAAGTACTGGAGTTTCAGCTTTAGCATCATTCCTTCCAAAGAAATCCCAGGGCTGATCTCCTTCAGAATGGACTGGTTGGATCTCCTTGCAGTCCAAGGGACTCTCAAGAATCTTCTCCAACACCACAGTTCAAAAGCATCAATTCTTTGGCGCTCAGCCTTCTTCACAGTCCAACTCTCACATCCACACATGACCACAGGAAAAACCATAGCCTTGACTAGAGGAACCTTTGTTGGCAAAGTAATGTCTCTGCTTTTCAATATGCTATCTAGGTTGGTCATAACTTTCCTTCCAAGGAGTAAGCGTCTTTTAATTTCATGGCTGCAGTCACCATCTGTAGTGATTTTGGAGCCCAGAAAAATAAAGTCTGACACTGTTTCCACTGTTTCCCCATCTATTTAACCACAATTTAAATAGCGCTTTTTAGTATGTGCTTAGTCTGCCAGTAACGAAACTTGTGCTTTAAACTCCTTGGGTTTCATTTGGTCATGTGTAAATGGAGAACAGAGCTGATTCCTTAGAGGCTGGAACACAGAGGTGCCTACGTTGTTCTTACATTGCTCGTAAGTCTAATCAGTGGTTCTTCTAAGGAAGGGAACCTGACTTGTGTGAACTAATGTGAGGCTCAGGGATCCCTTTCACCATCTCCTAATCTGAGATAGAACATGACCTTTGAAAACTGATGAATGTTTTTGGTGTAGTAGTTATCTCCCCATCCCCTGAAATATTTCATTTTCCCTTCCTGCTTTATATTTTCTATGTGCGTGCATGTGTGCTAAGTTGCTTCAGTCATGTCCGGTTCCTTGCGACCCATGGACTGTAGCCTGCCAGGCTCCTCTGTCCATAGGATTCTCTAGGCAAGAATACTGAGTGGGTTGGCATTTCCTTCTCAGGGGATCTTCCTGACACAGGGATCAAACCCACATCTCTTACATTTCCTGCATTGGTAGACAAGTTCTTTACCGCTGGCGCCACTTGGGAAACCCCATTTTCTTTGTAGCATTTGAAAATAATAAACTATGCACTTTGCTTAGTCATAATCTGTCTCCTTTCCCTTAAATGTAAGCACAGTCAGAGCTGAAATTTTTATCACTTTTTGCTTGTTAGTGTAGGGGAAAAAACCCTAAAATTGTTCTTTACACATGATAGACAGCAAGTTAATATTTTTTGAATAATGAATAAGTGACTCTCAATTCCTTTATATTGCTTGTTAGTGATTTAATGTGATGATGTTTGCATATTCACTACTTTAGAATGTGGAATAGTTCATTTTCCTTGAGTCTTACTATAGTTTTAGTGGAAAATCAATATTTGAGGTAATTTAAGCACAATTCTGAAGCTTTTCCAACTTGGCTATTTATAATTCCAGGTGTATTTTTCCCCTAATATATCAAAAATGCTTTTAATGTATATAAAATTCAAAGTTCTCTTTCAAAAGCATAGTTTGGGCTCATCCAAATACAACAAAAACACAAATCTATTTTTGATGTAAAAGGCATGATTTAATAATATTAATATAAATAAAAAATAAAAAGAATACATTTGAATCTGTTCTAATGAGGTGGATGAAACTGGAACCTATTATACAGAGTGAAGTAAGCCAGAAAGAAAAACACCAATACAGTATACTAACACATATATATGGAATTTAGAAAGATGGTAACAATAACCCTGTGTACGAGACAGCAAAAGAGACACTTATGTATAGATCAGTCTTATGGACTCTGTGGGAGAGGGAGAGGGTGGGGAGATTTGGGCGAATGGCATTGAAACATGTATAATATCATGTATGAAACGAGTCGCCAGTCCAGGTTCGATGCACGATACTGGATGCTTGGGGCTGGTGCACTGGGACGACCCAGAGGGAGGGTATGGGGAGGGACGAAGGAGGAGGGTTCAGGATGGGGAGCACGGGTATACCTGTGGCGGATTCATTTTGATGTTTGGCAAAACTAATACAATATTGTAAAGTTTAAAAATAAAATAAAATTTAAAAAATGATTAAGTGGAATCATTCAATATTTTCTAAAAAAAATGAACTGAAAAAATGAGCTTAAAAATTTTAGGCCTAAGGAGACATGTATATGTATATATATGCACATATATAGTAGTAGTCTTAGTTGCTATGTCGTGTCTGAATCTTTGCAACCCCATGGACTCACCAGGCTCCTCTGGCCATGAAATTCTCCAGGCAAGAATATTGGAGTGGGTAGCCATTCCCTTCTCCAGGGGATCTTCCTGACCCAGGAATTGAACCTGGGTCTCCTGCATTGCAGACAGATTCTTTGCTGTATGAACCACTAGGGAAGCCCATGTGTGTGTAATAAAAAAATATATATATATATGTATATATATATTCATATAATAAATTTTAGTTAATGAGAAGGACTCAAGTACCTGTTTTCATATGCTTATTCAAGTTCTTTTTCAATCATATTTATACCATGACACTGTAGTATTATCAGCAATAAAACCAAACTGAACTTTCTAATCCCACATTTATAGTACATTGGGAAAAGGCACCAAAATCTCTTTATTTATATTAAATAGTCTTTACTTTTCCTTTCAGGAAATTCAAACAAAGCAACTAAATAAAACACAAATCTGGCTTATGATGTTACCCACTACAGAGAAAAAGGAATTCAAATGTATTTAAACATACATAAACTTTTGTGTTGTTGTTTTTTTTTTTGGCCATATGTGCCTTAATAATTAATTTTGAAAAAAGTTTCCATATGTTTTTTATTCTTTCTTGTTTCCATATTGGCCAGTCAACTTTTTCATTTCTTTTTCCTTCTATTACCTGATTGTTTCATTTCACTGTTCATGTTTTTAATGCAGTTTATATGTTTAGCTATAACTTCAACTTTCCCACAAAAGGACAATTTACTTTTTATGCACATTTTAGGATCTTAAGTTAAACACTGAAAGGCAGGTCATAGATGGGACCACATTTTCCCTCATCCAGTGTTCCTGCCTGCACACACACACAAGAGGTAGAAACTTTGATCCTTCTGTAACTAATGAAAAGTGAAGCTTGACCTTTTCTCTCTTTTGCATTTCTTCCTCTCCTTCCCCCAAGAAGACTGACTAAATTGATATGAGAAATTGAAAAGATAGTCTTCTCACTTGCTTGGCTTCATTTATCTCTGCCTCCTCTTTGAGATCTGTCTGCTTTGAGGAAGTGTGCTTTTCTTTTTCTTTTTTCCTTTTCTTTCTTTCTTTTTTCTAGGCTCCTCCATAGAGTAAGTGCCCCCAGTTCAAGGTCGTCTAAGGGCCTGAAGACTCATATCTATGGGGTCCCAGAGCCTAATGGGAGGGTCTGGATAAGTGTTTCTTATCTGAAGATCTTAACTCTTCTTTGGAGGAACAGTCTTGATCAGTAGGTTTGGGGAAAGAGAGTAAAACAAAACAAAACAGATTCTTGTCATAGATCAAGCTGCGTTTGTTAATCTGATATTGCCAATAGTAAAACCAATATTTTGACAATAACTTAATGTCTATTTGACTAAGCATTTATCTGATTGCTGTATCTATTCTGAGTCAACTCAGCTCATGGGGAGGAACACAGAGTTGGTATGAATAATTACTCTAACATGAGAAAATTGGGTAGAGTTTTGGTTGGCAAATATAAGGAAGGAGATTCACAGGGTGATGTGAATAAAAGTGGGCAGAGTGGTTGCTCACTTCTGCATTTGGGTTTGTGAGTGATACATCTTTTATAGCTGGTGCATGAGATGGTTTTGAGAACTTTCATGGAAAAAATCTTGGATAAAATAGAGTGGAGATAAATGTTGGTTGTTGATATTCTATGGAATGAAGAATCATGGAAAAATTTTAATTTATGTAGTCACATAAAGAAGATATGAGCAGTATGAAGGAAATTTAGGGATAGGAATTGAAATAATGGGAGAAGGGGAGAAGGGAAAAAAAAAAACAAGGGAAAATTAGACTAGGTGTCTTATCCAGCTGAGTAGCAATAAAAGTCAGAACCAAAGCAGTCAGCAGAGAAAAGAGTATATATATTAGGGACACATTTTAGAAGGAGATCAACAGATGTTAGCTGTTGACCAGATGTGAAAGATGTGGAAAAGAAAGAGCAGAATTTGACAAAAATTTTAATAATATGAATTGGGAGAATGATATTTCATTAATCAAGTTAAAGAATATGTATATAAAATATTTCAACCTTCTTTCTTCCCTTTTTTCTTTTTCTTCTTTTCCCTCTCTTCCTTCTTTTTTCCCATTTTCCTTCCTTCTTCCCTTCCTTACTTTTCTTAGTTCTGTAGCACTTCAAGCTATTGAGTAAATGCTAAGTATATCCTTTTTAATTTAAACTTTTTATTTAATCTTCATGTTGTTCCTACAAGGAAGTCAGATTTTAGTTAATTGGTTTCTTGATTAATTAGTTAACTCAAAGCTCAGAGAACTTGAGTTACTTGTCCAGGATCACCAGTTTGTTTGCCTAAACATTTGGATTGGAACCCAGATCTGTTATATTCTTTATCTTTAAAGGAAAACTGTTTTTCTACTAAGAACACATCTGACACAAAATATATGAGTTTTCCACAAGAACTTTTCCAATTCTCTGTGGACACCTACTGGGTGTCCCTACAGTATCATTTATTCTGTAATTAACTATGCAGAGTTAGCATAGACCCCACAGGACTTCCTTGGTGGTTCAGACAGTAAAGAATCTGCCTGCAATGCAGGAGACCCAGGTTCGATCCCTGGGTTGGGAAGATCCCCTGGAGAAGGGAAAGGCTACCCACTCCAGTATTCTTGCCTGGAGGATTCCATGGACAGAGGAGCGTGGTGAGTCCATGGGGTCACAAAGAGCTGGACACAACTGATAGACTAACACTTTCACTTTCTTTCCGTAGATTAAGGGCTCAGTCCCGCAAGACTGTCTGCACCACATCTGATGCCAATTACAAGTAGTGGGTCTTCAGATTACTCATACTTCTGTCTGACTTGGCTACAAATTTGGGGTTTCCATGACTTTCCTTCACCCACCTTAGTTTCTACAGTTTGCTATAATGGCTCACAGAACTTAGGGAAATATTTTACTTTCCATTACTGGTTTATTATAAAGTATAAACTGAACAATCAGTTAAAAAGGTACACAGGGCAAGTTCTGGAAGGGTCCTGAGTATAAGAACTTCGGTCTCTATGGAGTTTGGGGTATACCAGTCTCCTGGCACATGGATGCATTCACCAACCTGGAAGCTCTTAAAGAGTTTTTCGTGGACATTCCATTACTTAGGCATGATTCATTAAATCGTCAACTAATGGTGATTTGACTTAATCCCTAGCCTCATTCTCCTCTCTAGAAGTTTCGGGTGGGCCTGAATGTAAGTTCCAATCCTCCAGTCATGTGGCTGGCTCCTTTGGCAACCAACCCCCACCCCGACCTCAAGAGTCACTAGTTAGCATAAACTCAGGTTGTTGTTGCTCAGTCACTTAGTCACGTCTGACTCTTTGTGACCCCATGGACTACAGCACGCCAGACTTCCCTGTCCATCACCATCTCAGGAGTTTGCTCAAACTCATGTCCATTAAGTCAGTGGTGCCATCCAACCGTTGTGTCCTCTGTCATTCCCTTCTCCTCCTGCCTTCAATCTTTCCCAGCATCAGAGTCTTTTCTAATGAGTTGGCTCTTCGCATCCAGTGCCCAAAATATTGGAGTTTCAGCTTCAGCATCAGTCCTTCTAATGAATATTCAGGATTGATTTCCTTTAGGATTGACTGGTTGGATCTCCTTGCAGTCCAAAGGGACTCTCAAGAGTCTTCTCCAATACTACAGTTCAAATGCATCAATTCTTCTGCGCTCAGCCTTCTTTATGGTCCAACTCTCACATCCATTCATTACTACTGGAAAAACCATAGCTTTGACTAGATGGACCTAGGTCAGCAAAGTAACGATGCTGCTTTTAAATATGTTGTCTAGGTTTGTCATAGCTTTCCTTCCAAGGAGCAAGCATCTTTTAATTTCATGGCTGAAATCACCATCTGCAGTGATTTTGGAGCCTAAGAAAATAGTCTCTCACTGTTTTCATTGTTTCCCCATCTATTTACCAAGAAGTGATGGGACCAGATGCCATGATTTTCATTTTTTGAATGTTGAGTTTTAAGCCAACTTTTTCACTCTCCCTTTTCACCTTCATCAAGAGGCTCTTTATTTCCTCTTCACTTTCTGCCATAAAGGTAGTGTCATCTGCATATCTGAGGTTATTGATATTTCTGCCGGTAATCTTGATTCCAGCTTGTGCTTCATCCAACCCAGCATTTCACATGATGTACTCTGTGTATAAGTTAACTAATCAGGGTGACAATATACAGCCATGATGGACTCCTTTCCCAGTTTGGAACCAGTCTGTTGTTCCATGTCTGGTTCTAACTGTTGCTTCTTGACCTGCATACAAGTTTCTCAGGAGGCAGGTCAGGTGGTCTAGTATTCCCATCTCTTTAAGAATTTTCCACAGTTTGTTGTGATCCACACAGTCAAAGGGTTTATTATAGCCAAAGAAGCAGAAGTAGATGTTTTTCTGGAATTTTCTTGCTTTTTCTATGATCCAACGGATGTTGGCATTTGGATCTGTGGTTCCTCTGCCTTTTCTAAATCCAGCTTGAACATCTGGGAATTTCACGGTTCATGTACTGCTGAAGCCTGGATTGGAGAATTTTAGGCATTACTTTGCTAGCGTATGAGATGAGTGCAATTGTGTGGTAGTTTGAACATTCTTTGGCGTTGCCTTTCTTTGGGATTGGAATGAAAACTGACCTTTTCCAGTCCCGTGGCCACTGCTGAGTTTTCCATATTTGCTGGCATATTGAGTTCAACACTTCAACAGCATCATCTTTTAGGATTTGAAGTAGCTCAACTGAAATTCATCAACTCCAGTAGCCTTGTTTGTATTCTTATGAATAATAAAGGATGCTCCTTTCATTTTTACCACCCAGGAAATTCCAAGAGTTTCAGAAGTTCTGTGACAAGAACCAGTGATGAAGACCAAATATACATATATTTCTAATTATGTCATGGTATCACAACCTTTGTATGGTAATCATGTTTTTAGAGAAGAATGTATTCCTGTGAGGTGTCTGCAACACTGCAAAGAAACCCACCGGACAGTGGAAATGTAGGTTTGGGTTCTCAGGAAGATATAGATTTGGGAGCCACCTGTGGGAAGGTCAGAATAAAACTATGGGAATAGATGAGGTCATCAAGGAATGTGTGCAAAGTGAGCTGATGAGAGGACCTTGGGGAGTGTCTACATGGAAGGGCCAGGTGGAACACTCACAATTCCTTGGGGGAATTTGTAGTGATTTAGTCTATGAAATCAGTTATATCTAATACTATAGAGGATTTTTAAAAATTAATTTATTTTATTTTTGGCTGCACTGTATCTTCACTGTATCTTCACTTTCTCTAGTTGTGGAAGCAGGGGCTAATCTCTAGTTGTGGATGCAGGCTTCTGATGTGGTGGCTCCTCTTGTTGGACAGCCCAGGCCCTAGGGCACACAGGCTTCAGTATCTGCAGCTCCTGGACTCTAGAGCATGGCCTCAGTAGTTCTGGCACATGGGCTTTCTTTAGCTGATCTAACATGTGGGATCTTCCCAAACCAGGGATCGAGCCCAGTTGTGCCCTGCATTCTTAACCACTGGGCCACCAGGGAAGTCTTGTGGAGGATTTTAAAAAAGGTCTTCATCCCAGTAAAAGAAATTACTTGGGATTAAAAAATTATTAGAGGTGTACTTAGAAGCACATTTATTTATAAAATCACATCATGGCCACTGGCATGGTGGGGTGATGCAGTCTGAAAGTTGCCATGCCAGTGACAAACTTATTTACTCAATCTAACATTTCATTGGGTACTTGGTATCTTTTTAACTTATCAGTTATTTACTGATTTCATACCTTGCTCAAGACAAGAAATGTAGAAACTGAACAACAAAATATTCCAAAACTGCTATTAATAAAAACTGTCGCATATTTTTAAGATGTAATATTATTCCTCAAGATATACCTAACCAAATGTTTGCCTGGCCACAATTCCTACAATGAAGTGTGGGTGACTGTAATATAAAAAAGTAAGTTAAATTATGAGCTGAACTCTGCCCCCCATTCATATATTAAAAGCTCTAAACTCCGTTACCTCAGAATCTAACTGTATTCAGAGATAGTCTTTAAAGAAGTGATTAAATTATGAGGCCCTAAGATTGAGACCCAAATTCAGATATGTCTAGTGTTCTTATAAGATGAAAAAGAGAAACCAGGGACTCATGCACAGAGGGACAACCGTGTGATGAGTACAAGTTAAGAAGGCCTCGGGAGAAATCAATGTTGCTGACATCTTGATCTTGGACTTCCAGCCTTCAGAACTGTGAAAAAATTTATTTCTGTTGTTTAAGCCACTCAAGCTGTAGTATTTTGTTATGGCATCCCTAGCAATCTAATATACTGCAAAACTAGGAGCTTACCTTCAAAGAGGGTAACACTCATGCTGATATTAGGAAGGAGGATTTCTAGGCTATGCACTCCCAATACAGGGGGTCTGGGTTCAATCCTTGGCCAGGGGACTAGATCCCACATGCTGCGACTAAGAGTTCGCATCCGCAGCTTAAAATGCTGCGTGCCACAACTACAAGACCCTGCATGCAACGACTATATATCCTGCATATCGCAACCAAGACCCAGCACAGCCAAATAAACAAATAAAAAAATTTTTAAGTGTTGAGTATTATTTAGTTTCTGACAAAAATAGATTAGCCTCTTGAAAAGGTTGAACTGAAACTTAATGAGATTTACTGAGTTTTCGAGATGGGGTGCACCAGGTCTCTGAACAATTACATGTTTCAATTATTGAGGCAGTGGTTAGAGACCATATTAATATTTAATTATAAAATATTTTGCCTTTGGTTCATAGAGGGGGCAAAAGGCCATTTAGAAAGACTTTGGCTTTTCTCTTCTGATTTTATAACCCTATCTATGGTGATAGACAGGGCTATTCTGAAAAATAACGAACATATAAAAATGCAAACCAGCAACATTTATCCTTTCACAAGAACTTGTAAAGATGCCTGAAGAACACACAAAAATGCTCCTTTTAATGTTTTTAGGAGAATAGCTTAAGGTTGTTTTCAAAATTTCAAGATCCAAAAGCAAAAGACTCCACTTCTTTACAAGTGGTTTAATCCCATGGGTAGTGCGGTTATAATCCAGATGACTCTCTTGAGGGGCAGGGAGAAGCAACGCCAATATTTTTTTTTGTGTTGAAAGGACCATAAAGGAGAAACAGATCATACTTTGTGGGTTGATAAATAGCTCAACACACACAGCCAGAAGAATGAACATTCTGCACATTGCACAGCTAGCTTTTTTTTTTCTCCCCCCAAGGCAGAAATGGGGGAAAGGAGTTGTGGTTTTTGTTATTTCCCTGTTCTGATTCTTTGCTCGGTGACATGGCAGGGCTAAAAAGGATATGTCAGAATTTAAAATGTGACATTGAAAGAAGAAGTTTGGAATATGATAAAGGTCTAGATATGGAACTTTATTTATTTTCAATTTCTGGTTTAAAATGAAACATTGAAAGGGGCTTCAGAAATTATTAGAAGCAAAACATTGGTGGTCCTGTTCAGATGACATGTGAAAGGAATATTGAAGTAGGAACAAAAGCTGAGAAGAAAGTCTTTGTTTGGGCTGATTTTATACTTGATGGATGACTTGGGGAAGGATCGATTTGCAGAAGAGCTCACTCTAATAGTGAGCAGGGAGTGCAGGAGAGGGGGATTTGTAGATAATAAAAGTATACCAGATGCATGTGAAAGCTGCAGTAAGAACACTCTGGGGAGTTCAAGAGTATTCCCACACAGACCCTCCCCTCCCTTCTCCTCTCCTCTCCTTTTTTTTTGTTATGTGAGGCACTGTTAACAGTAAGGGAGCACAAACTCACTTCTTATCATGGAGATACATGATATTTGTAATCCTGGGAAAAGCTTGCTTGCTGGTATTTTCTTCCCTCTCATCCTCCAGAATTGTCTTTTCTAGACTGGGCTAAATGAAAATTTTCTTTTCTCATGTAAGTGAAAACACCATTTTTTAAACACATCAAAGCCCGTTTGAATTTGGATCACATCATAGTTTATTTTATCAAACAGATTCTAATTTTTTCCAGATTTAAAAAATTTCCAGATTATTTCAAATTTTGTATGCCAAATTCTTCCCTCAATTATACACATGCAGCTAATTGCATACACATAACTGAGGGCAGAGTTTGGCTTTTGGAGCTGAAAAATCTCTGGAGCTCTGATCTTTTTTGCTCGGAAAAGCACAGACTTTATGAAACAAACAAAAAAAATAATAAATCTTAAAAATAATTTGTATCACTTTCCCCAAGTTGCTTTCAGGCAGTTTAGTTAATCTACCAGACCCTTCTATCTTTTTTGCAATGAGACAATAGTCATGTAAATGATCTTTTTATTTGCTTGAAGCCACCTAAGCAAGACAGTGATAGAATTAGGTTAAAGGTGAGCATTCTGTGTTCTGTGATGATAGCTGAAACTATTTTTTAGCATTACATAACGGTGTGCTGAATCTGTTATTTTCTTGATCGTTGCCTCTTTTATTATTCAAAACAATAATGGCTGTTATAATTTTTTTCCTAATTCTAAAGATAATAGAAATAATTTAAGCAATATAGAAAGTGTAGAGAATAATAAAATCACTTGAATTCTCACCACTACAAGGCAGCCTTTTATATTTTGTTGAATATTCTTATAGGAATGTCATCCGATTTTTTGTCTAATTTTATATGGATAGAATATAGACATGTTAGACATGATATATAGACGTGATATAGAATATAGACATGATAGAATTAGACATGTTGTTTTAAGCAGCATTTTCCACCAGGGACATACTAGAAATGTTTCCCCTCAGGTAATAAAGGTATACCTGTTTTAAGGCCCACATACTATTCCACTGGACCGGCAAGTCCTTGACCAATCGGTTATTTTCACAAGAAATAAATGTGCTTCCTTGCTGTCTTTATGGACACATTTGTTTACTTTAATTAATAATTGGAATTCTATTCTCCTTTAGCTATGGCCAAAATCTCAGATTTCCATAAAATCGATTTGTTCTATTTTAAAACTATAATTTTGAGTTGTACATTGATAGAATTATACTCAGACAGGAAACCTGAAAATATAATGGCAATGGAAAATGTGAATAAGTATGTGAAATGCTCAGAAAATTCTTAAATGTATTTTATGAATAACCTTTTATCCTTACTCAACTTTAATCTGATACTCTGTTAAAAATGTCCATAATTGATATGCATTTTGAGTTTTATCTCCACTTCTTTTCCTTACCAGTCCCTCAGAGATTAGGGTAAGCAACAGACTGGGAAGTCTTGGTTAATCTACACTTTGGGCAGTCTGTTGCCAAAAACTAAATTTGGAGTGAAGTGTTTGTATTTTCATGGTGTTTGAAAAATTAAGAGAAACTCCATATAGGTGCCGACATTACCATTTTATTTTTTGTTCCTCCCTTGATCCTTCTACACTGCTACCCTCATAAAAACTCAGATTCTTTATCAGCCTTGTATTCTTCACTGTCTAAACTTCTTTGTAGCCTACTCAAGGACATTGCTGGAGAAGGCAATGGCACCCCACTCCAGTACTTTTGCCTGGAAATCCCATGGACGGAGGAGCCTGGTGGGCTGCAGTCCATGGGGTCGCTAAGAGTCAGACACGACTGAGCGACTTCACTTTCACTTTTCACTTTCATGCCTTGGAGAAGGAAATGGCAACCCACTCCAGTGTTCTTGCCTAGAGAGTCCCAGGGACAGGGGAGCCTGGTGGGCTGCCGTCTATGGGGTCGCACAGAGTCGGACACGACTGAAGTGACTTAGTATAGCATAGCAAGGACATTGTTCTTTCAATATTCCCTTCTACCTCTCAAATCATCAAATTTCCCCTCTTTACTGAATTATTCTCACAAATACATAAATACGAATTTTTCTCTTATCCTAAAAATATTTATTCTTACCCTTTTTCAACTCTACCTACCACAGCATTTCTTGGCGAGCAAAAAATTTATCTTTACTTCCTGATTTCAATTCTTCTTCCTTTTTACTTTAAAGCAATCTAATCAGGTTTTCTCCTCACGAGTCTTCTTGAGGTCACCAGTGACCTTCATGATCTTAAATATGATGGTCAATTCTCAATCCTCATCTTACTTGATCTGTCAGTATCATTTGATACATTTGATCATTCCTCTTCCTTACCTGGTGGCTCAGGGGTAAAAGAATCCACCTGCAATGCAGGAGACACAGGAGACATGTGTTCGATCCCTGGGTCAGGAAGATCCCCTAGAGAAAAAATGGCAGCCCACTCCAGTATGCTTGCCTGGACAATCCCACAGACAAAGGAACCTGGCGGGCTACAGTCCATGGGGTCGCAAAGAGTCAAACGCAACTGAGCGACTGAGCAGGCATTCACTTTCTTAATAAATGTTCTTCACTTAGCTTCCAGAATGCCATTTTCTCTTAGTTTCTTCCCATCCTTTCTGGTTATTCCTTCTCAGTTTCCTTGTCTGGATTCTCTTCTTCCTGATTTCTTAATTTGGAATATTAGACTTTTTCTCTTTTTTTCCTCCTCTTTGTCTACACATCTCTATGGTAATTACTCTCATATTGACACTTCTGGGACCATTTGTCTTCCAGACTTAACTTCCAGAGTGTTCCAGACTTAACATTCACATATCCATGGATATTTCCACTAAATGTGAGTACCACTCAAACTCAACATGTCCAAAAGTGAACTCCTGATCTTCTTTACCCATCTACAATCCTGCTTCACTAATCTCAGTTCTGGCCACTCTATCCCTGCTGTTCTTTATGACAACTAGAAAGCCATCTTTGACTACTTTTATTCTTTCACACCCCACGTCTAATCTTTTAAGAAATCTTGTTGGCTCTAACTTCAAAATATACTCAGAATCTTCCCATTTCTCATCCCTTCCATGGAGTGACTAGAATCTCTAAATCAGTTTTTCTACTATCCTCATCTTCTCAGAGTCTATTGTCAACAAATAAACCAATGTGAGCTTCTTAAAACTTGGACCATACAGCGATAGGTGGTACTTGTCTCCTTTAAATCCTGACATAGCTCCCTTTTGTACTCAAAGTAAAAACTGTAGTCCATATGATGGCTACAAGGCTAAGACCTTCCGTTTCTTCTCTGACTTCTACTCCCTTGCTCAGCCTCCTACAATCACAGCAGGTTCTTTGCTCTTCCTCACTTTTGCTAGGAACTCTCCTATCTTGAGACCTTTCATTTGGATACTCCTTTTACCTGGAATGTTCTTTCTCCAGATATCTGAATCGACAACACTTTTGTCTCCTTTAAGTTTTTGACTAAATTTCACCTTCTAAATGAAGCCTACCATGACCACCTTATTTAGCATACCTTCCATCTTTGGCATTTCCTATCTGCCTATCCTCCTCTGCTTTGTGTTGTGTGTGTGTGTGTGTGTGTGTGTGTTTCATAGTATTTATGTTTGAGTATATTTACTTA
The DNA here is from genome assembly GCF_027580195.1 of Bos mutus. NCBI lineage: Eukaryota > Metazoa > Chordata > Mammalia > Artiodactyla > Bovidae > Bos > Bos mutus. The sequence continues at coordinate 18,712,440 of NC_091622.1, read as the reverse complement.
AAAATTACATTTTTGTTTAGTTTCTTTGCTCTCACTAGAATATAATCTTTGAATATATCTTTAAGGACAGGGATCTTTGTTTGTTGTGAGTGGTAGGATTATGGGTAGTTATCCTATTATTAAAATTATAAATAGAATAACTAACTAAATACAATCATATCATGAATACCAATGATGAGAATATGACACAAATGGTTAGATTTTGGTTAATCCCATTCTATGCATATAAGAATCTCAAAATAGAAAAGAAGAACCAGGGTGAAAAGAAGACTACTGAGATAAGAGGAAACAGTGTAAACTTGGCATTTCTATTGATAGTTCATAAAATTCCCTACTCTAAGAGTTTTTGAGAGGAGTGATGAGGCTACAATGTTGCTGTTGGAGTCTTGATTTCAGATTGGTTAATGATTATGCTAATTTTAGGATAAAAAGGGAGCATTTTGGGCTTTGAAATAAACATGTATACATCATTAGCCCATCTCATTAGCACTTCTGAACTTTCCCTTCAGCTGTAGCTGATTAGCAACTAAAAACATCAAGGTTTATTTTGAGAATTTTGAAGACTACTCTAAGGCCTTGAAATAATTAGTTGCTCAAGTCCTCATTAAGAAATAGAGCATATACAAAGCTATAAGACTTGGCTAGTCAAGAAAGCAAAATGCTTTTGAGCATTTTATTCAGTGAGGTAAATGAGTATGCTTTGTTCCAATTGGTTAACCAAATGTTTAAAGTATGGCAGAAGGAATGAAAATTTCCCCAGCTGGAGGAGGGTAGAGGAGGGTGATGAGATGTCAGGTCCACATAAAATTACTTTGTTGCAAAGACTAGTTGCTTAGTCCACTGATTTTGCTGCCAATTATTTGTAATAAAAAAAGAATAGTCTTTGAGGGCTTATTTTTTAAAAAATATTACTTAATTTCAGCATTTGATGAGGCAACTAATTATTGAAAGAAATCTTAAAGAACATTAATTTAAATGTTGGCTGTAAAATAAGAAATATTTAGGTCTGAAAAAGTGAGGGTAAATTTCTAATTTTGATTAAGCTTTAAGAAGTAAAGCTGAGGTTTTGGGGGGCTCCAAATAAAGTGCTTTTTCATACTGTTTATCGGGCTCTCAAGGCAAGAACGCTGAAGTGGTTTACAATGGCAACCCACTTCAGTGTTCTTGCCTGGAGAATCCCAGGGACGGGGGAGCCTGGTGGGCTGCCGTCTATGGGGTCGAACAGAGTCGGACACGACTGAAGTGACTTAGCATCTCCAGGAAAGTCTGGTGTGCTGCAGTCCATGAAGTCACAAAGAGACACAAATGATTGACTGAACAACAAAATAAAATACTCTCTTCTGCTTTATGAGGGTAGAGTGTCAGATAGATGTAGATTAAAAAAATGCCAGCTTTATTACTAATCAAAATTTGGTCTGAAGAAAGCACTTCTATTCGCAGCCACAATATCCTTTCTAAAGTGCATGCATGCTCAGTCACTCAATCATGTCTGAACCTTTGGCAACCCCATGGAGGTGGCATGCCAGGGTCCTCTGTCTATGAGATTTCCCAGGCAAGAATACTGGAATGGGTTGCCATTTCCTCCTCCAGGGGATCTTCAAGACCCAGGGGTCGAACCCAAGTCTCCTGTGTCTCCTGCATTGGCAGGCAGATTCTTTACCACTGAGCCACCTGGGAGCCCCATCCTTCCTAACACTGCCCCACTATTAGACACACTTATTCATCTGGCATAAGCAATGCTTGATAACACAGACCTCCCTCATGAATCAGGATGTTTACCACATGATATGGAGCAGACAGGGAAGGCAGGGTCCTTGCATAAATGACTCCAGAAAGAGAGAAAACAAGGAAAAGCCTGAATAAACTTGCTCAGTGACTTCTCCCCCTATCCACCAATTAGACCAATTAATTCTCCTCCCTTAAGGAGGGATAAGTTGGGGTGGAACGCAAGGCTAACTGGTTTCTGTAATTATAGCTAAAGTCTCCCCAGCTGGAAACAAGAGGAATGGCGGACAGATCCGCCTGCTTCGCCAACACACTTAACTCGTCACATATGTGTGATCTATTATGTTAATAGCAATTATCCCATGTGTTTCAAAGTGTGTGTGTTAGTGGGAGGAGGGGGAATGGGGATTATTAAATTTCAAAATTTCCACCTCCATTTTTCAGGTAATTACACAGAGAGTTGCAAATCCGGGACTCATACATTGTTGTGCACAGTGCTGTGAAATAACGTTCACGAGTGGATGGCTCAGCCGTGGATGAAGGAGGAAGAAGAAAACGCAGCTGTGCTCTCATTAATGAGTGGAGGTCAGAATGTGGAGATCCCCACGGCCTCTGCTGAAGGCAACACTGCTGCCATCTGCTGGACTGTGCGTAGGAGAGCCCCGTCAGATAGGAGTCGGTTCAAATTATGTCCCTCCCACTTAGGAGGCATTATGCTAGGCGCCAGGTAGGGGCATCTACAGATTACAGACGATTTCTTTGCCCCAAGGAAGCCGGGAATTTAACAGGGAGAGACACCTCTCTCAGGAGGCTGTGATAGTCTGGCTCTAATGGGTGAGCCATGAGATGGTATCACCAGGCAAGGATTTACGGAAGAGGTGACCGGAGAGTATGTCGGAAGCAAAGGTAGGGGTTCAACAGGGAGAGATGGGGAAAAGGGAATTCCAAGTGGATGCTACTTCAAACAACTTAATTCTCCTGGCTCATAAAGAGGCTCATGAACGTTCCTCCTCTTTTTAGAAATAATCTTTTATTTCTCTCTTGTGATTGGCCTTTCCTTAGTTTATAATCGTTTCATCCATGGATCAGATTTTACTAATACAGACACTAACCGTGGAAGTTATGGGTATTGTATAAGAGCATGTTGTGCCCCTCCCTCACAGTGCTCTGATTGGGTATCTCCTGTGCCCTGCAAAACATGAGGAGACTTTATTTCAGGGAATGTCTTTGGTCTGTGGTTTACCATAGCATAAGTTTATGAGGTTGAGTTTTACAAATTCAGTTTTAATCAGATATTATTTTTGTCCTAAGAAAACTCTAAATACCACAAATAAAGCTTTCATCAGCTTAGAAACCATCTATAACTCATACGTGTAATTAGGTTTAAATGATGCTGAGACTTCACACAATCCCTGCTCAACACTTGTGATTTTACATTCTCTGCCTCTAGTGCCTGAATAGTGTGGTCCACTAGATATTTTCCTGTTATAAGCTGTGGTATGTTGAGGACCCAGCAAGTTAAAGAGTAATAACTTTTGATTTGGCAACAGCAGAATAAAGTGAAATCCTTGCCAGCACTAAGTCTGACACATGACTGATGATATTTTCAGGTCTCAGATATGAATGTGGAGCTATTCTGCCTGAATTTCATTTGACTTTCCTGTGGTCATCAAAATGGATGTCTTTCAATCTTTGTGTCAGTGGAGTTTGGCTTGTGTGGGACTTCGGAGATAAACCTGTCTAATTCAACGAAGTTTGTGATTCCACTGGGCCCTGTCATAAAAATCAGTTTTGAAACCTGCCAAACTTAGTGAAATTGGCTGATTCTGGGGCTAGGGCTTACTGCATAGTTTTGGACAACGCCTGCACATATGTTTAAAATAACCTCTTGTTTCAAATACGCTTGTGTTTAAGACTCCTTCAGTAAAGGATTTGTAACAGTAAATAAATACAATGGAAAACAAGTTTAAACAAATGTTTTAAATTTACTTATCCATTTAGTGCTTGAAATACTCTATTTCTCTTCCAAAGCTCCATTTCCACCATCTCTTCTTTTTAAATCCAAATGTTCTTAACATTAATTTAGAAGATGTGCAAAGCTAGGCCAAGGAAAAGGAGTCAAAACTATAAAATCCTGTTAGAAAATGTAAGGAAATGAGCCAAATTAGAAGCAAAGCCAGTACCCAGGGCAATGTGGAAATATTGGACAAAGACACTGCTTTGGAGATGGAGCAGACTGAAAGTGATGACATCTTCTTGTTGAGCCACAAAGAGACACTATTATCCTGGCCTTGGATGGCTTACAGTGTATTGAAGAGATATGGCTTGTTCTGATGAAAATAAACAGTAACACAAAATAGCAGGTGCTGAGCCAGTGAGTAGGGCAGTAGCAGGTGTACAACATCAAGGGCGAGTGTGATGAGGAATGGGCTATGAGGAGGGAGGGGTTAGTGTAGGTCTGCCTCTCTCAGTTGTTATTTTTAAGTTAGGAAGTATTATAAATGTGGGAGGTGTTTGTGTGCATGCTCAATCACGTCCAGTTCAGTTCAGTCGTTCAGTCGTCTCCGACTCTTCGTAACTCCATGGATTGTAGCCTGCCAGGCTCCTCTGTCCAGGGAATTTTCCAGGCATGCATGCTGGAGTGGGTTGCCATTTCCGTTTCCAGGGAATCTTCCCAAGCCAGAATGGAACCCATGTCTTTTGCATCTCCTGCATTGACAGGTGAATTGCTTTCCACTGAGCCACCTGAGAAGCCCCAAAGGTGAGAAATATATATAGTGTTTAAACAGAGCAGATACTAATTATCTCACAATAACTATCATTTGTTAAATACTATGTGTCAGCTATTGTGGTCAGGTGCTTTATATACATTATTTTACTCAATCTTTACAATTTTCTGTGACTTAATACTATTTTTGGAGAAGGCAATGGCATCCCACTCCAGTACTCTTGCCTGGAAAATCCCATGGATGGTGGAGCCTGGTAGGCTGCAGTCCATGGGGTCGCTGACTTCACTTTCACTTTTCCCTTTCACACATTGCAGAAGGAAATGGCGGCCCACTCCAGTGTTCTTGCCTAGAGAATCCCAGGGACGGGGAAGCCTGGTGGGCTTCCGTCTATGGGGTCGCACAGAGTCAGACACGACTGAAGCGACTTAGCAGCAGCAGTAGCAGTAAATACTATTTTTCCCCAAAATTACAAATGGCAACTTCAGATACCCAAAGTCACATAACTTCTACAGGACAGAACCCAGATTCAAAGCAAAACATGCCTGATTTCAAAGCCCTAACTTTAAACCATGCTTTTACTGTCAGTGTATAGCTAATGAACAATTATCTGCATGTTGTAATAAGATGGTCAAGGTGATGATACAGAGAATTTCATTCCTATGATGAGACATATGTTATTTTGGTTAGAAATTCCTGAGATGATAATTATAAAAACTATTTAACAAACATGGATGAATGTTTTTCACATAATGTCAAATGTAAAAAGAATAATATAATAAACATATACATTGTGTTTACAATTATATCAAAACTCTGTATGCATATAGACAAAACCCTGGTATAGAAGATTAAAAGGAAAATAGTTTTCTTGGAATGAAAAGAGTCATAGTTAATTTTTTATTTAAAATTTTTTAGTGTTGAAATTTTGCCATTAAGATTTTTATAAATTAAGTTAGAAAGATTAATGCTATTAGACTAATTCAGTGAAGGAAATTTAAAGCTCAGTGCTGGAAACCTATCATTCTCAAATGAAAATTACAACTTGTTTTAAAACAGGAAATCACTTTGGGAGGTCAGGACATAATGGAAACTCTCAAGCAGGTAAGGTTTAGTTTATGAGGGTGAATTTTCAATTGTTTTACTAGAAAATGTTTATTTGTCCTCTTCAGAAATTTGCATTAAAGTTGCCATTTCAGAAGACAAGAATGTTTATAGAATAGGGTCTCACCCTGCTCCCTCCCTCTTTTACATGTCTCCCTGTGTCCCACCGCAATCCATTTTGACAAATAAGCACCTTTCTTTCTTGCTGAGTTCTCCTCCACCACACCTCTTATCTAGAAACTCTACTTGACTTCTAGGGCTCAAAAAGGAACAAGAGCTTTTTCCAAAGGCAGAGGGAAATGGTGTGGATTTTTTTTTTAGGCCATAACAGTTTCTTGAGTGTGAGAACTGCTTGATGATTCTACTTCATGGAGATACAGTTCAAAGCTCTCAATGAAGCTAGAATTTGAATCCATAGGTAGAAATACAATTTACTGTTTTGTTTTTCCGTAGGGATAGTGAAAAACTGTAAATCTTCTTATCCTCTTTTTAACTGACTCACCTAATTGAGTTGCTCTCTATTGTCTCTGCAAATATTCTGCCTTACGCCTGCTCCACTGAGAAAGTCTAAGCACCAGGTACAGTCTTGCATATCTCCCTCACTTCTTTCTCATTCATCTACAGCCAAATCTGTACATGCAAATAGTACTTATTGCTGTAACTGTGTGTTTTAATAGATATTATGCACACTGGTGAAATGTGTGCAAAAATGAAAGTTGTAGAAAACGGTTGAATAGTCTTTTGAGTAGCATATGGGTAATATAGCTTATAGGAACGATAATGAATTACTTGTGGAAGAGATAGGTTTCTAAACAAATTTTAGAAAGATTATGTGCTCAGATTGCATTGAAAGTTTAAGTTTTTGCTTTATTTTAAAGAAACTCAAACTGGAGATTTTAGAACAAGTGCAATAAAACTATTATTTGCCATACATTCAAATAATGGCTTAGACTCTACATCAAAACATTTGCTTATGAATGTACACTTATGTTTCAAGTTAAAATAGAATCTTTAAGGTGTGTAATTTTAATTATGATTCCCCAATGTAATTGACTTTTAAGAAAATTATTAACTAATTGCCAGTTTCATAGATAAGGGATTGAGAGAGTTTTGACTATATCAGTATCACCTTGTATTTCCGTTGTAAAGGCACAGCACATTCAGTGGCAAAATCAGAAGTAAAGAGTTTGCTCTTTTGAAAGATCCCTAATAATTTTGAACTTCTTTGAGAGTTTTTTCATTTACTTTTGCTTCTATTCCATTTTATGCTTAAAATACTGAGTCTGTTTTATTCCTTTTTCATTCATTCAAACTGCTCTTCTCCTTCTATGGTAGAGACTAGCTGTTGAACAAATACATATTCTCCCCATTCTTTTTCAAACTGGCCCAGACTTTTCAGTGGCACATACTGCCCTATAGTTAGAAGAAAGATCATATTTCCCAACATTTATTGCTGCTGGGTGTGACCAGGTATATTAGTTTTTATGGCTGTTGTATCAAATTGGCACAAATGTAGTAGCTGAGAATAACACAAATTTGTTACATCCTGGTTCTGCAGTTCAGAAGTCTGGGCTAGCTTGGTTTCTCTACTCCAGGTTTTATAATGCAAAAATCGAGGTGTCACAGTGACTGTGTTCTCATTTGAAAGGCTCTGGGGAAGGATTCATACCCAGACTCATTCAGGTTGTTGGCAGAATCTAATTCCTTGGTTTTGTAGGACCAGAACGCTGTTTCCTTGCCTGCTGTCAGCTTCAGGCTGCTCTTAGCACCTTGAGGCCTCTCACTGGTCATTGCATGTGGATCCCTACATCTCAGGGCCAGTAGAGGTGTTGTGTTTAGAACCATGCTGGGAATGTCTGATTTCCCCTTATACCCTGGCCTGCTTTTGCCTCCAGCTGGAGAAAGTACTCCACTTTTTACAGATCATATGATTAAGTCAGCCCCACCTGAATAATCACCCTATTTTAAGATCTGTAACCTTAATTACATTGGCAAAGTCCCATTTGCCATTTAATTTAACATAGTCGCAGGGATTGGGGGTAGACATTTTGGGGGAGCCATTCCATCTACCACAGTCGGTGATTATGGAGTTCTGGCTGATGAATGGAAATGGAGATGTTGTGTACAACTCATGGATGTTCCCTTCAAGGAGAGAAGAGATTCCTGTTTCATTCTGTGCTCACCCTGCTGTTGAGAGAGCAAGGCAGCCTCCTTGAAACTGGAGTCAAGGACCACACCCCAGGGATGGGAGAGTGGAAGCTGGAAGGGGCTGAATACTTTTGAAAAGTTATTTTGTAAGTCCAGTTTGGCTCTGTCTGTGTTTGTTTCACATGAGAGAGAAATGATTTCTCCTTAAATCCCTGTTATTCAAATTTTTCTGTTATATATGTCATTCAACCTACTACTGAAAAACATGCTCTCCAAACTTTGTAACATTTTCTTAGCTCATTACAGTATCTAGCACAGATTGACAAAATTAAATGTATTTGGCTTCCCAATTCATTATATTTAATATGAGTAATAGATATTATCAAAGATTTTGAAGACGGTAACAGACGATGACATGGTTGGATGTCATCACCCACTCAAACATGAAACAACTTCTGAATGCTGGCAGAGGACATCAGGCATGCAGAAAAGCAGCCCATTGTCTTCGAAAGGAGGTAGGAAAAAATATAAAATATAAAAAGAGAGACAAAATAGGTAGGGATGGAAATCCATCCTGGGAAGGGAGTCCTAAAAAAGAGAGGTTTCCAAACACCAGGAAACACTCTCACTGGCAAGTCTCTGGCTAGCCTTGGAACCTCAGAGGGCAATGTAACTGGGAGGAAAAATAAATAAATAATTAAAATCCACAGATTACATGCCCAGCAGTAACTCCCAGCGGAGAAGAAGTGCAGATGCCCTCATCTGCCACTAGCAAACGGGGGCTGGGCAGGGAGGCACAGTCTGCATTGCTTAGAGTAAGGACCGGGCCTGAATGCCCCAAGGGCAATCTGAGGGAACTAACTTGAGACAGCAAACCAGACTGTGGCATAGCTATCCCTCGAAAAGCCCTAACCTAAGACACTGCCAGGCCCGCTCACAGAACAAAGGACTGAGCAGAGCTACCTGGCTGTGGACCGGCCCATCCCCTGCTGGAGACAGGCAGGTGAGGGCAGCCAGAGCTGGAAGGGGGCAATCATGGCCCCAGAGAGGCATCATCCACCAAACTGCAAGCAGGCTTCTTGCTAACCAAGACTTCTTGGGATTCTGGATGATCTACATCCGCCGGGAGGGTCGCAGCCAGAGATCAGCTCCCCAGAAGAGACACACAGCACACCTGAGAAGGTGAGCTGGTTTTACACCCAGAAAATCGAGCAGCAGGGACGGGGGAGGCAATAAGCCACAGCAACTGTGCTCACCAAGCACCTGGTCACCTGAGCTGCTTGGACCTGGGAAGGGCACAAAATGCAGGCCCAACTGAGTCTGTGCCTTTGTGGAGTACCCGAGTACCTGAACCTGAACGGCTTAGACCTGGGAAGTGCATACAAGCCAGGACCAACCTCAGACAGTTCCCGGCAGAGCAACCTAGAGCCTAAGCAGTGTAGACAGGGAAAGCACACACACCGTGAGCAGGGGCAAACCCAGTGTGGCTGAGACACTGCAAGCACATGCCAGTGTTGTTTGTTTGCAATGTTCCTCCCTCCCCACAGCGCGACTGAACAAGTGAGGCTTAAAAAGTGTCCACCACCGCCCCCTTGTGTCAGGGTGGAAATTAGACACTGAAGAGACCAGCAAACAGAAGAAGCTAAAACAAACAGGGAAGTGACAGGTGCAATAGATTAAAACCCTGTAGTTAGCACCAACTTCATAGGAAGGGGCCTATAGATTTTGAGAAGTATAAGCCAGATCAAGGAACTATCTGAAAATGAACTGACCCCACACTGTCCACAACAACACCAGAGAAAGTCCTAGATATATTTTTACTATTCTTTAAAAAAAAAAAAAAATTATTTTTAAGTCCTCTATTACTCCTTTAATTTTCATTTTTATAACCTACCATTACTTTGCAAATAAAAAGACCCTATTTTTTAAAGCCAACTTCATATATATATATTTTATAATTTTTATGACTTTTTTTTTCTTTAATATTGTATTTTTGAGAATCCAACCTCTATTCTAGGTTTTTAATCTTTGCTTTTTGGTATTTGTTATCAATTTTGTACCTTTAAGAACCCAATCTTCAGTACCCATTTTTACTTGGGAGCGAGATTACTGGCTGGATTGCTCTCTCCCCTTTGGACTCTCCTCTTTCTCCACCAGGTCACCTCTATCTCCCCCCTCCCCCTTCTCTTCTCTACCCAACTCTGTGAATCTCTTTGTGTGTTCCGGGTTGTGGAGAACACTTAGGGAACTGACTAATAGCTGGATCTGTCTCTCTCCTTTTGATTCCCTCTTTTATCCTTCTGGCCACCTCTGTCTCCTTCCTCCCTCTTCTCTTCTCTGTATAACTCCATGAACATCTCTGAGCGGTCCAGACTTTGGAGAGCACATAGGGAAGTGAGTACTGGCTAGCTTGCTCTTGCCCCTTTTGATTCCCCCTCTTCTCCTCCTGGTCACCTCTATCTCCCTACACCCTCTTCTCTTCTCCATGTAACTCTGTGAACCTCTCTGGGTGTCCCTCATTGTGGAGAAACTTCATCTTTAACCTAGATGTTTTATCATTGGTGCTGTATAGATGGAGAAGTCTTAAGGCTACTGTAAGAATAAGACTGAAAACCAGAGGCAGGAGGCTTAAGTCCAAATCCTGAGAACACCAGAGAACTCCTGACTCCAGGGAACATTAATTGATAGGAGCTCATCAAACCCCTCCATACCTACACTGAAACCAGGCACCACCCAAGGGCCAACAAGTTCCAGAGCAAGACATACCACGCAAATTCTCCAGCAACACAGGAACATAGCCCTGAGCTTCAATATACAAGCTGCCCAAAGTCACACCAAACCCGTTAACATCTCATAACTCATTACTGGACACTTCATTGCACTCCAGAGAGAAGAAATACAGCTCCACCCACCAGAACACTGACACAAGCTTCCCTAACCAGGAAACCTTGACAAGCCACCTGTCCTACCCTACCCACAGTGAGGAAACTCCACAATAAAGGGGAATCACAAACTGCCAGAACAGAAAGGGCACCCCAAACACAGCAATATGAACAAGATGAAGAGCCAGAGAAATATCCAGCAGGTAAAGGAACTGGATAAATGCCCACCAAACCATACAAAAGAGGAAGAAATAGGGAATCTACCTGATAAAGAATTCTGAATAATGATAGTGAAAATGATCCAAAATCTTGAAAACAAAATGGAGTTACAGATAAATAGCCTGGGGACAAGGACTGAGAAGATGCAAGGAGTGTTTAACAAGGACCTAGAAGAAATAAAGAGTCAATATATAATGAATAATGCAATAAATGAGATCAAAAACACTCTGGAGGAAGCCAACAGTAGAATAACTGAGGCAGAAGATAGGATAAGTGAGATAGAAGATAGAATGGTAGAAATAAATGAAACAGAGAAGAAAAAAGAAAAACAAATTAAATGAAATGAGGACAATCTCAGAGACCTCTGGGACAATGTTAAATGCCCCAACATTTGAATCATAGGAGTCCCAGAAGAAGAAGACAAAAAGAAAGACTATGAGAAAATACTTGAGGAGATAATAGTTGAAAACTTGCCTAAAATGGGGAAGGAAATAATCACCCAAGTCTAAGAAACCCAGAGAGTCCGAAAGAGGATAAACCCAAGGCGAAACACCCCAAGACACATATTAATCAAATTAACAAAGATCAAACACAAAGAATAAATATTAAAAGCAGCAAGGGAAAGACAACAAATAACACACAAGGGGATTCCCATAAGGATAACAGCTGATCTTTCAGTAGAAACTCTTCAGGCCAGGAGGGAATGGCAGGACATACTTAAAGTGATGAAAAAAATAACCTACAGCCCAGATTATCGTACCCAGCAAGGATCTCATTCAAATATGAAGGAGAAATCAGAAGCTTTACAGACAAGCAAAAGCTGAGAGAATTCAGCACCACCAAACCAGCTCTCCAACAAATGCTAAAGGATCTTCTCTAGACAGGAAACACAGAAAGGGTGTATAAACTCGAACCCAAAACAATAAAGTAAGTGGCAAAGGGATCATACTTATCAATAATTACCTCAAATGTAAATGGATTGAATGCCCCAACCAAAGACAAAGACTGGCAAATGGATACAAAAACAAGACCCCTATATATGCTGTCTACAAGAGACCACCTTGAAACAAGGGACACATACAGACTGAAAGTGAAGGGCTGGAAAAAGATATTCCATGCAAACAGAGACCAAAAGAAAGCAGGAGTAGCAATACTCATATCAGATAAAATAGACTTTAAAACAAAGGCTGTGAAAAGAGACAAAGAAGGACACTACATAATGATCAAAGGATCAATCCAAGAAGAAGATATAACAATTATAAATATATATGCACCCAACATAGGCACCACAATATGTAAGACAAATGCTAACAAGTATGAAAGGAGAAATTAACAATAACACAATAATAGTGGGAGACTTTAATATCCCACTCACAGCTATGGATAGATCAACTAAACAGAAAATTAACAAGGAAACACAAACTTTAAATGATACAATAGACCAGTTAGGCCTAATTGATATCTATAGGACATTTCACCCCAAAAGAATGAATTTCACCTTTTTCTCAAGTGCACACAGAATGTTCTCCAGGATAGATCACATCCTGGGCCATAAATCTAGCCTTGGTAAATTCAAAAAAAATTGAAATCATTCCAAGCATCTTTTCTGACCACAATGCAGTAAGATTAGATCTCAATTACAGGAGAAAAACTATTAAAAATTCCAATATATTGAGGCTGAACAACATGCTGCTGAATAACCAACAAATCACAGAAGAAATCAAAAAAGAAATCAAAATATGCATAGAAACGAATGAAAATGAAAACACAACCCTAAACCTATGAGACACTGTAAAAGCAGTGCTAAGGGGAAGGTTCATAGCAATATAGGCATACCTCAAGACACAAGAAAAAAGTCAAATAGGTAATCTAACTCTACACCTAAAGTAACTAGAAAAGGAAGAATTGGAGAACCCCAGGGTTCATAGAAGGAAAGAAATCTTAAAAATTAGGGCAGAAATAAATGCAAAAGAAACAAAAAAGACCATAGTAAAAATCAACAAAGCCAAAAGCTGGTTCTTTGAGAAGATAAAATTGACAAACTGTTAGCCAGACTCATCGAGAAACAAAGGCAGAAGAGTCAAATCAACAAAATTAGAAATGAAAATGGAGAGATCACAACAGACAACACAGAAATACAAAGGATCATAAGAGACTACTATCAGCAATTATATGCCAATAAAATGGACAACGTGGAAGAAATGGACAAATTCTTAGAAAAGTACAACTTTCCAAAGCTGAACCAGGAAGAAATAGAAAATCTTAACAGACATATCACAAGCACGGAAATTGAAACTGTAATCAGAAATCTTCCAGCAAACAAAACCCCAGGACCAGACGGCTTCACAGCTGAATTCTACCAAAAAGTTAGAGAAGAGCTAACACCTATCCTACTCAAACTCTTTCAGAAAATTGTAGCGCAAGGGAAACTTCCAAACTCATTCTATGAGCACCATCACCCTAATACCAAAACCTGACAAAGATGCCACAAAAAAAGAAAACTACAGGTCAATATCACTGATGAACATAGATGTAAAAATTCTTAACAAATTCTAGCAAACAGAATCCAACAACACATTAAAAAGATCATACGTCATGACCATGTGGGCTTTATCCCAGGGATGCGAGGATTCTTCAATATCTGCAAATCAAACAATGTAATACACCACATTAACAAATTAAAAAATAAAAGCCATATGATTATGCAATAGATGCAGAGAAAGCCTTTGAAAAGCCTATGATAAAAACTCTCCAGAAGGCAGGAATAGAAGGAACGTCCCTCAACATAATAAAAGCTATATATGACAAACCCACAACAAACATTATCCTCAATGGTGAAAAATTGAAAGCATTTCCTCTAAAGTCAGGAACAAGACAAGTGTGCCCACTTTCACCACTACTATTCAACATAGTTTTGGAAGTTTTGGCCACAGCAATCAGAGCAGAAAAAGAAATAAAAGGAATCCAAATTGGAAAAGAAGAAGTAAAACTCTCACTGTTTGCAGATGACATGATCCTCTACATAGAAAACCCTAAAAGGCTCCGCCATCCTTGGGATTCTCCAAGAAAGAACACTGGAGTGGGTTGCCATTTCCTTCTCCAATGCATAAAAGTGAAGTCCCTCAGTCATGTCCGACTCTGTGCGACCCCATAGACAGCAGCCCACCAGGCTCCACCGTCCCTGGGATTCTCCAGGCAAGAACACTGGAGTGAGTGATTACTAAGCTATTGACCATTAATATGTGGTGTTTTATAAGTGCTACTGTAGGAGTCTTCAGAATTCTGAGCTACCAAAAAGGTTAACCAATTAAACAAGATAGACATTTATTCATATGCAACTTGCGTCTGCCTTCTCTCTTTTTAAGATTCTGTCTCTCTGTCCAACCAATAAAGAAAGAGGCTAACATACTCCATAGCAGTATCTTTCCACAGCAACAGAAAGGGAGTAGTAGATAAATATATCTCCTTTGACTCAAAATAAGCCCACTGACCACAGAAGTTATTGTTTTTAATTGTAAAAAAAATATTGGAAACGTTTTTTGTCTTCATTTAGCTTTAGATCATCTTCTCAGCAAAGTACTTCTAATTTTATTTTTTTTCTGAAATGAACAAGAGTCTTTGATATTGAATTTAGACTTTCTGACCAATAGCTCTAGTTTTGTAGAGCTTTTTGGATTTATCTTTGGCCACAGTGGCATCTCTTTGTAGATTTTATGTAGTTTTGTGCGCTCATTAGAGCTCACCATGTTTAGGCAAAGAAATTTGTTTAGATCAATGCTTCTTAAACTTCTTCGTATCAGGATTTTGGTACACTCATTACACTATCGCAGATGAGTGAGACTTCCTGTATTAAATTTAAAAATACTGGTGCAAAATAGGACTATAATGTGTACCAACTTTTTGTGTTTACAAGTAAGCAAAAGGAAACCTCTGAGATTTCAATGATTATGAATGATAATAATGTTACAGAGATTATAGAAGAAATAAAGTGAAGAAAACTAGTATGGGCACTGAAGTACTGAGAAAAAACTGAATTAATATCTGAAAATGCACATAATTATACTAAAAAGCAACCATCTAAGAAAATTTTTTTAAAAGAATGCACAGCGATTCATTAGCTAGCACAGTAATGATATTATTACATGTGTAGTTTCTCTAAACTACATTGTACACATAAACAATTACAAAATTAAATAAAGTCTTGCCAATAACCTCAGATATGCAGATGACACTACCCTTATGGCAGAAAATGAAGAGGAACTAAAAAGCCTCTTGATGAAAGTGAAAGTGGAGTGAAAAAGTTGACTTAAAGCTCAACATTCAGAAAACGAAGATCATGGCATCCGGTCCCATCACTTCATGGGAAATAGATGGGGAAACAGTGGAAACAGTGTCAGACTTTATTTTTGGGGGGCTCCAAAATCACTGCAGATGGTGACTGCAGCCATGAAATTAAAAGACATTTACTCCTTGGAAGGAAAGTTATGACCAACATATATAGCATACTCAAAAGCAGAGACATTACTTTGCCCACAAAGGTCTGTCTAGTCAAGGCTGTGGGAGAAGGCAATGGCACCCCACTCCAGTACTCTTGCCTGGAAAATCCCGTGGACGGAGGAGCCTGGAAGGCTGCAGTCCATGGGGTCGCTGAGGGTCGGACATGACTGAGCAACTTCACTTTCACTTTTCACTTTCATGCATTGGAGAAGGAAATGGCAACCCACTCCAGTGTCCTTGTCTGGAGAATCCCAGAGACGGGGCATCCTGAAGAGCTGCCATCTATGGGGTCGCACAGAGTCGGACACTACTGAAGTGACTCAGCAGCAGCAGTCAAGGCTATGGTTTTTCCTGTGGTGATGTATGGATGTGAGAGTTGGACTGTGAAGAAGGCTGAGTGCTGAAGAATTGATGCTTTTGAACTGTGGTGTTGGAAAAGACTCTTGAGAGTCCCTTGGACTGCAAGGAGATCCAACCAGTCCATTCTGAAGGAGATCAGCCCCGGGGTTTTTTTGGAAGGAATGATGCTAAAGCTGAAACTCCAGTACTTTGGCCACCTCATGCGAAGAGTTGACTCATTGGAAAAGACTCTGATGCTGGGAGGGATTGGGGGCAGGAGGAGAAGGGGACGACAGAGGATGAGATGGCTGGATGGCATCACCGACTTGATGGACATGAGTCTGAGTGAACTCCGGGAGTTGGTGATGGACAGGGAGGCCTGGCGTGCTGCGATTCATGGGGTTGCATAAAGTCAGACACGACTGAGCGACTGAACTGAACTGAATTGTGGTAGTTTAGTAGCTAAGTTGTGCCTGACTCTTTTGACTTCATGGACTGTAGCCCACCAGGCACCTCTGTTCATGGGATTTCCCAGGCAAGGATACTGGTGTGTGTTGCCATTTCCTCCTTCAGGATATCGTCCTGACCCAGGAATTGAATCTGCATCTCCTGCATTGCAGGAGGTCTCTTGCATTGCAAGTGGACACTTTACCAACTGAGCCACCAGGAAAGCCCGTAAGTAATGTCTTAGTGATATTAGGAAAAATAGTTTTGGTTTTGTAGCTACATGAAAGTAATTCAGGAACCCCTCAGTGTCATGGACCATGCTTTGAGAACCACTAGTTTAGACATTGTCTCTCCCTGATGTGATTGTATAAAATTGTAGGGACAGACTGTTAGTTTTAGGACTCTTCCATCTTTTTTGAGCAATATTCTCCTTGAAAATCTAACGCCATAAGATCCTATTTTTCCCCTTTCTCCTTACTGGTTTTAAATCAGCTTTCATGAAGTTTAGGGTAGGAAATAATCATAGACTCTTAGAATTGCTGAGAGTCTTAATTAAAAGAAATGCTAACATGTTCCATAGTATTCCTGATTGTCACCCAGAATTTCTGCTTGAGTATCTCTGTGCCTGTGTGTCACCACCTGAGGATACATATCCCTTGCTATTGGGAGTATGGTGACTTTTTCATCACCTTCTTAATTTCATAAACTAAGCTATACAGTGATGGTTGTAGCAGGCAGTGGAAATAACCTTGCATCTTGGCTGCTAGCATGGAGTTCTTTTTGTTTTTAGCTTAAAACTGCTGTTTTATAGATAATATTTAGAATTGTGTATCAAGGGTAATTGCAAAAAAAAAAAAAACTTCATAGATTTTCTCGTCAGCAGTGTTACAATAAATACACAGAGGATATTTTTAGAAAATGTATTGGAAATGTATAATATAGCTCTTTCCACCTGCCCTCATGAGTAAGTCTCTGCTTCATAACTTCTTAGGAAAAGACTACTTTACCTTAGTAGGAATCTATGTCTCAGACAGATGTACCATCAGACAGCTTGAGTTCAGGAAGTGGTTAGCTATTTGTTTAATAATTAGTGATATTGAGCATCTTTTCATGTGCCTTTAGGCCAACTGTATGACTTCTTTAAAGAGATGTCTCTTTAGATCTTCTATGTATTTTTTTATTGGGTTTATTTTTTTAATGAGCTACATGAGCTGTTTGTATATTCTAGAGCTTAATCCCTTGTTGGTTGCTTCATTTGCAAATATTTTCTCCCACCCTATGGGTTTTCTTTTTGTTTTGCTTATGGTTTCCTTTGCCATGCAGGAGCTTTTAAGTTTAATTAGGTTGCTTTTACTTATATTTTTAATTTCATTTATCTCAGAGGTGGATCCAAAAAGATGTTATGGCAATTTATGTCAAAAAGTGTTCTGCTTATGTTTTCCTCTAATAGTTTTATAGTGTCCAGTCTTGCATTTAGGTCTTTGATCCATTTTGAGTTTATTTTTGTATATATTGTCAAGAGACTGTCCTAATTTAATTTTTTTTTTTTTTTTTTTTGCACAGAGCAGTCCACTTTTCCCACCACCATTTATTGAAGACACTGACTTTTCTCCATTTATACTCTTGCCTCCTTTGTCATAGATTATTTGAACATAGGTATGTGAGTTTATTTCTGGGCTTTCTATCCTATTCCATCAATCTATATTTCTGTTTTTGTATCAGTGTTGTACTATTTTGATTACTGTAGCTTTGTAGTATAGTCTGAAGTCAGAGATTCCTCCAACTCCATTTTTATTTCTCAAGATTTTTTCAAGTATTTGGGGTCTTTTGTGTGTACATCTAAATTTTACAATTTTTTGTCCTAGTTCTATGAAAAATGACATTGGTGATTTGATAGTGATTGCATTGGGTAGATTGCCTTGGGAAGTATATTCATTTTAACAATGTTGGTTTTTCCAATTCAAGTACATGGTTTATCCTTCCATCTGTTTGTGTCATCTCCAATTTCTTTCATCAGCTTCTTATAGTTTTCAGAGTAGAGGTCTTTTGTATGCTTAGGTAGGTTTATTCCTAGGTATATTTTATTCTTTTCAATGTGATGCTAAATGGCATTGCTTCCTTAATTTTTCTTTCTGATCTTTTGTTGTTGGTGTATATGAATGCAAAATATTTCTGTGTATTAATTTTGAATCCTGGAACTTTACCAAATTCATTGATGAGCTCTGATAATTTTCTGGTAGACTCTAGGGTTTTTAATGTATAGTTTCATGTCATCTTCAAACACTGACAATTTTACTTCTTCTTTTCCAATTTGGATTACTTTTATTTCTTTTATTCTCTGATTTCCACAGCTACGACTTCCAAAAGCTTCCCTGGTGGCTCAGACAGTAAAACTTCCAAAACGGTGTTCAATAAGAGTGGTGACAATGAACATTCTTGCTTTGTTCCTGATCTTAGAAGGAATGCCTTCAACTTTTCACCATTGAGAATGATGTTAGCTGTGGGTTTGTCATGTATAGCCTTTTTTATGTTGAGGTAATTTCCATCTGTGCTCATTTTCTGGCGAGTTCTTATCATAAATTAGTGTTGAATTTTGTCAAAAGCTTTTTCTGCATATATTAAGATGATATTTTTCTTTTATCTTAATTTAAAATTTTTTATTGAAGTATAGTTGATTTACAATGTTGTGTCTATCTCTGTTGCACAGCAACATGACTTGTTATACACATATAGGCATTCTTTTTTTAATATTCTTTTCCATTATGGTTTATCACAGGATGTTGAGGATAGTTCCCTGTGTTATACAGTAGGACCTTGTTGTTCATCCGTCCTATATATAATAGTTTACATATGCTAATCTTGAACTCCCAGTTCTTCCCCCCTGGTCCTCTCCCCCTTGGAAACCACAAATCTATTCTCTATGGCTATGAGTCTGTTTTCGTTTTCTGGATAGGTTTGCTTGTGCCATATTTAGATTCCTTATGAGATTACATAAGTAATATCATATGGTATTTTTCTCTCTTTCTGACTTACTTTGCTTAGTAGGATAATCTCTAGTTGCTTCCATATTGCTGCAAATGCCTCAGTAGTATTCCACTGTTTATATGTACCACATCTTCTTTATCCATTCATCTGTCTATGGACATTTAAGTTGTTTCCATGTTTTGGCTATTGTAAATAGTGCTTCTATGAACATAGGGGTGCATGTATCTTTTTGAATTATAATTTTGTCCAGATATATGCCCTGGAGTAGGCTTGCTCGATATATATTAATTCTATTTTTAGTTTTAAAGGAACCTCCACACTAGTTTCTATAGTGGCTGCACCAACTTACATTCCCAGTAACAGTGTTGAAGTGTTCCCTTTTCTCCACACCCTCTCCAGGATTTGTTACTCATAAACTTTTTAATGATGGCCATTTTGACTGGTGTGAAGTGGTATCTCATGTAGTTTTGATTTGCATTTCTCTAATAATTAGCTCAGTTGGACATGACTGAGTGACTGAACTGAGCTGAACTGAACTGGATAATTAGTGATGTTGAACATCTTTTCATGTGCCTACTGGTCATCTATATGTCTTCTTTGGAGAAATGTCTATTAAAAATATGTAAAGACAACCTACAGAAAGGGAGACATATTTGAAAATGAAGCAGCAGACAAGGGGTTATTATCCATGGTGACATTTCCTAGGTGCTGTTTCCAAGTCTCTATTAACCTGTTTCTCCCTTGAACCTTTGCTCTGCTCTGGCTGCTGCTGAGAAGACTACTCCCTATGAACTCTGGGCACTTCCATTATCTGACCTGTCAGATGAAAACCAGAACTCCCTATGGGCAAACACTGACCAATGGAAGACAGTGGAAGCAGACACATAAAATCCCTCTCCATTTGCTCTTCTTTGTCCATTTGGGGGCATCAGTTCAGTTCAGTTCAGTTGCTCAGTCGTGTCCAACTCTTTGTGACCCCATGAATTGCAGCACACCAGGCCTCCCTGTCCATCACCAACTCCTGGAATTCACTCAAACTCACATCCATCAAGTCTGTGATGCCATCCAAACATCTCATCCTCTGTCATCCCCTTCTCCTCCTGCCCCCAATCCCTCCCAGAATCAGAGTCTTTTCCAATGAGTCAACTCTTCACATGAGGTGGCCAAAGTATTGGAGTTTCAGCTTTAGCATCACTCCTTCCAAAAAACACTCAGGACTGATCTCTTTTAGAATGGACTGGTTGGATCTCCTTACAGTCCAAGGGACTCTCAAGAGTCTTCCCCAACACCACAGTTCAAAAGCATCAATTCTTCCATGCTCAGTTTTCTTCACAGTCCAACTTTCACATCCATACATGACTACTGGAAAAACCATAGCCTTGACTAGACGGATCTTTGTTGGCAAAGTAATGTCTCTGCTTTTCAATATGCTGTCTAGGTTGGTCATAACTTTCCTTCCAAGGAGTAAGCGTCTTTTAATTTCATGGCTGCAGTCACCATCTGCAGTGATTTTGGAGCCCCCAAAAATAAAGTCTGCCACTGTTTCCCATCTATTTCCCATGAAGTGATGGGACCAGATGCCATGATCTTTGTTTTCTGAATGTTGAGCTTTAAGCCACTTTTTCATTCTCCACTTTCACTTTCATCAAGAGGCTTTTTAGTTCCTCTTCACTTTCTGCCATAAGGGTAGTGTCATCTGCATATCTGAGGTTATTGATATCCTCCCGGCAATCTTAGTTCCAGCTTGTGTTTCATCCAGCCCAGCATTTCTCATGATGTACTCTGCATATAAGTTAAATAAACAGTGTGACAATATACAGCCTTGACATACTCCTTTCCTATTTGGAACCAGTCTGTTGTTCCATGTCCAGTTCTAACTGTTGCTTCCTGACCTGCATATAGGTTTCTCAAGAGGCAGGTCAGGTGGTCTGGTATTCCCATCTCTTTCAGAATTTCCCACGGTTTGCTGTGATCCACACAGTCAAAGGCTTTGGCATAGTCAATAAAGCAGAAATAGATGTTTTTCTGGAACTCTTGCTTTTTTGATGATCCAGCGGATGTTGGCAATTTGATCTCTGATTCCTCTGCCTTTTCTAAAACCAGCTTGAACATCTGGATGTTCACGGTTCACGTATTGCTGAAGCCTGGCTTAGAGAATTTTGAGCATTACTTTACTTGCATGTGAGATGAGTGCAATTGTGTGGTAGTTTGAGCATTCTTTGGCATTGCCTTTCTTTGGGGTTGGAATGAAAACTGACCTTTTCCAGTCCTGTTGCCATTGCTGAATTTTCCAAATTTGCTGGCATATGGAGTGCAGCACTTTCACAGCATCATCTTTCAGGATTTGAAATAGCTCAACTGGAATTCTATCACCTCCACTAGCTTTGTTCATAGTGATGCTTCCTAAGCCCCACTTGACTTCACATTCCAGGATGTCTGGCTCTAGGTCAGTGATCACACCATCAGGATTATCTGGGTCATGAAGCTCTTTTTTGTACAGTTCGTCTGTGTGTTCTTGCCACCTCTTCTTAATATCTTCTGCTTCTGTTAGGTCCATACCATTTCTGTCCTTTATCGAGCCCATCTTTGCATGAAATGTTCCCTTGGTATCTCTAATTTTCTTGAAGAAATCTCTAGTCTTTCCCATTCTGTTGTTTCCCTCTATTTCTTTCTACTGATTGCTGAGGAAGGCTTTCTTATCTCTTCTTGCTATTCTTTGGAACTCTGCATTCAGATGTTTATCTTTCCTTTTCTCCTTTGCTTTTTGCTTCTCTTCACAGCTATTTGTAAGGCCAGCAGCCATTAGTGTTTCTTTATAGCCTGATATTGTAAGTGGCAAAAGAAAGGTTTACATCTCTTCAAGAAGCCAGGATCTCTGGGAAATTCACACCTTTTCACTTCTTGTTCTTCTTTGCCTTGTATTCCTTTTCTGCTTCTCTGGCATTGCCCAACAAAGCATCAGTGCTCAAGCTCTGACTCAAGCTCTATTTCTAGGTAACCTGGGCAAAGGGATATTCCAAAGTAGATTTTAGAACTGAGTATGAGTATGATTCGTGTTTTTCCTATTTTCTCAATGTGTCTTTTGTGTTCAGTAACAGAGAAGAGAATGAAGATAAGACAGAATCAGTGTTTAGCCAGTACAGACTTTGGGTTAGTTACTCTCCTCATCTTATATATGTGTGTGTGTGTGTGTGTGTGTGTGTGTATGTATATATATATATACATATACACATGTACATATATAAGAAAACTAAGTTTTTAGAAAACTAAGATCATGGCATCTGGTCCCATCACTTCATGGCAAATAGATGGGGAAACAATGGAAACAGTGAAAGACTTTATGTTTTTGGGCTCCAGAATCACTGCATATCGTTACTGCAGCCATGAAATTAAGACGCTTGCTCCTTGGAAGAAAAGCTATGACCAACATAGACAGCATATTAAAAAGCAGAGACATTACTTTACTAACTAAGGTCCATCTAGTCAAAGCTATGGTTTTTCTAGGAGTCATGTATGGATGTGAGAATTGGACTATATAGAAAGCTGAGCACCAAAGAATTGATGCTTTTGAGCTATGGTGTTAGAGAAGACTCTTGAGAGTCCCTTGGACTGCAAAGAGATTCAACCAGTCCATACTATAGGAAATCAATACTGAATATTCATTGGAAGGACTGATGCTGAAGCTGAAACTCCAATACCTTGGCCACCTGATGCAAAGAACTGACTCATTAGAAAAGACCCTGATGCTGGGAAAGATTGAGGGCAGGAAGAGAAGGGGAGACAGAGGATGAGATGGTTGTATGGCACCATCGACTCAAGGACATGAGTTTGAGTAAACTCCAGGACTCATGTCCATCGACCATGGACATGAGTTAGAGTAAACTCCAGGAGTTGGTGATGGACAGGAAGGCCTGGCGTGCTGCAGCCCAGGGGGTCGCAAAGAGTTGGACATGACTGAGCAACTGAACTGAATATATATATAATCTTAGAGTTTAGATAATTTTATCTCTATTTAACAAATGAGGAAACTAATGCTCCCCAATTTTTATTCCAGTTCCAGTTCAGTCACTCAGTCATGTATATTTAAGTCATACAGCTATTAAGTGAAAGCATTAGAATTGAAATCCAGATTTATTTGCCTCCAAAAACACATATTTCTCTTTAACCAGTCAATCCACTTAAATTGGTAATAGGATATGGTGTGCAAGAACTGATTTTAAGTGGCTTATAAGCATAAATAGATCAAGATTCAAGGAGAATTTACAAGTGGTTATCCTCTGGATGCCACTCTGCTTGAACTTAATGCTATTCTCTGTCTTTATAAAAGAGTTAGTTTTTGCTAAGTGTTGTGGAGTTGAACTAATCTGACCTCAAGCTGCTGTAACTGATACACAAAATCCATGTATTTATGATTCAGTGTGTAGCTTTGCCAACCCAGTCTTGGCATTTGCCATAAAGATTTTTTTTTTCCAAATGACAATAACAGTACCTATAGACTTGTCATTTTTAGTGTTGTTTTGATGTTATTTCCAAGGCAAAAAACAGAGAAAATTCTAATATTCTTCCTTGATGGGGAGTCATTTATGTGTTATCTTAGTATTGATTAATCCTGGATAAAATATTAATTATCTCATATATCTATTCCGTTAGATATATGAGAGATTATATGCACTTAGTGAAATAAGCATTAGGCATCACAGGAATTCCCTAGTTCAGTGTTTATATATATATATAGCTTCCTTTGACTTTATCTTAATGTTTGGTCATTTGGGGTCTCCTGGCTTTTTACTGTAACATTTTTAAGAGGGAGTTGTATAGAAATGATTAAACAACTTTTGCTTTACTAATCATTTACCCTTTTCCTTTCTGATGTCAATAAGAATCCAAGAGTTAATTTAAAACACTGCATGATGCCCTATAATTTTTTCTGGAATAAATTGTCTTACTTATGAACTTACCTTAAAAAAAAAAATCGCCTAGGAGAAATTCTTCCCAATAGTCTTCATGGAAGGTGCAAAGTCATAAATTAATAATAAGCATGCTCTAGAGAAGCCCATAATCATGCAGGGGATTTCCATGTTATATTATCTGTCTTTCCTTGGCCAACTCTTGCAAAATTTGTCTTTGTGAGAAAGATTAACAGATGTGTTTGAATGAATCCTCCTTTTAGAATAGAGTGGGGTTAACATCAGTCCTTTCATTTAGATGTTTTGTGTGACATTTTCTTTCTCTCTTTGGGAAGTGAAATAACTTATTTTGAGCTCACTCTTACAATGATTCATCATCCTGTTATAAAATTATGGAAGTTAGAAGTTATGATTTATTGAGAAAGCTTGGAAAAGAGCTCCAACAGTTGTGAATATAATATCAGTAGTTCACATTCTTCAGAAAAAAGGATATTTTAGGGATAATATGATTTAAGATGTTTTAACAACTCAGAAACATTGCTGAGTTTCAGCAGTTAATGGACCTTTATGATATCTCACATTCCTGATTAGATTTTAGCCTAATCCTCCAATGCCAATGTTTGAAATGAAAAGTCAAAAGACAACTTTTATGCATACCCTGAGACCTATGCTCTCACTCTAGTTTTCAAGGATTTAGGAGAAAAAGGTAAGGAGATTACACGTGGAAAATATAAAACAAGCCTGTGTGTGTTTCTGCCTTCTAATGCATGCAGCTATGCTTGTCTCCTTAACTATCCCCCTGTGATACAGGTGTCAAATCACATTCTATACTAGATGTTCCTGGACTTTATCCTTAAATGTTTACTTGTTTCCTGCCCAAACACTCTGCTTGTAACCCCTCACTTGACTCTGCAATCACCTATAAAATATAAGCCGTGTAATTACTTTGAAAGATGTTTCTCCCTTTGTCATATAAGAAAATGTGTTAAACCACGTGTGGTGAGATATGGTTATTTGAAGTTTTATCAAATGTACTTGCTGTTCTCTGTACTTATCTTTTCTCCCACCTCTCAGCATTTCATACAGTCAGAGGTGTTCCTCTAAGGTGAGAAACATGGAGCAGAAAGTAAAAAAAAAAAGACCTTTTAATTGCCCCAATTTTAATCTTTGAATTGGCAAACTTAGGGAATATAAAATCCATGATGCTATAGAAGAAAGTCTTCTTTTCTACCTACACTGAAAATCATTCCCAGGACAAGGGGGAAAGATGAGAGAATGAGGGAGAATAAATCATTTTCTGCTGACAGATCCCATAGAAAGAGTTTTGCTGTATTCCAAAAGGAGGAGGAAAATGGTATCACAAATCCTCAGATAAGTCCAGGTACCTGAGAGCAGGAGAGCCCTATGTGACTACCTTCCCCAAAGCACTCCAAGTAGAGACTGGGAGAGTGGAGATACTCTGGACAGACTTCTCTGAATTAGCCTCATAGTTTCCTAAGGCTCAGAGTTTATGGGAGCAGTAGAAGCTATCATGTGACAAAGTCTAGCAGTGATCTGAATAAATCAGTTATGGGGAAAAAGGTGGGAATGTGTATTCCTTAACAGATGAGCTGTCAGTATGAGTATTTGAGATCACCAGTGATACACTGTACAACCCTTCCAATTTACACTGATACTCTGGCCTTAAATTTAGGTGTAACTCCAAAGACAGGATAGGGAAGACTGAGATTAAATCTTCAGAATTTCATGGACTAGACCTCAAAAAAAAAAAAATTCAATTATAGGGAAGAATGTAAATTTCTTCCTGTATTTCACACTAGTATCTGTAAGAGTAAAATTTGTATCCTTTTCCCCATCCTCTCCTGCCTACCCTCCACATTCTACCTCTTAAAACACTGAGCATCCTGGCCTGACATCCTCGCCTCACTCCAGGTCCTCTTGACTGAGCCTTTTCTGAGTCTCAGGTTCCCTGTGTACTCCTCTACATGAGGAGAGGTGCAGACAGACCCCTTGGCCTGATACGGCAGGGTGCTCAACCATTGCATGAAGTTTATGGTCAGTTAAAAATAAGCTGCCACTTGATAAATGAAAAGAGAAGTCCAGAAGAAGGAAATAGTCACTAGCCATTACTAGTTTATTCTCAGTGTCATGCTAGTGTTAAATACCACTAGCTAGTTAACAAATAGTTCTTTAAAAAACACCCCAATGTTAATAATGTTAGCTTATGCCATCCATGGGGTGATTTCAAGCTAGCAACTTAGGATGTAGATGGTAGATGCAGATATAGATGGATGAACGATGGGCGGGTGAGTAAATGCATGAGGGGATGTATAGGTAGGTACATGTATAGATGTACAGGCATAGATGTGCATGATGGGTGTATAGATGGGTACCTGAGATAGGTACCATGAATAGATGAGTAGATCTATGAATAGATAGGTGGAAAGGTGTATGGATAATGTATGGAAGGGAAAATGGCAGATAGTTGGATAACTGGATGACTGAAGTAAAAAAATCTCTGGACACTATTCTTAAAAAAAAAAAACAAAAAACTAGTGAGCTGGCTGGTTTTAAGCTCCCACTGTCACTGAATGTAAAAATGGGAGGGAAATGATCAAAATCATTCCTCATATGTTTGTACCTGCCAGTTCCAGTCAGTCAGTGGCAATTGTCAATATGTACATGAGAAGATATCTTCCTTTCTCAGTGATTTTCAGGTCCAAATGTGGAATTTCTGTTGGTTTCACTGATGGGTGTAGACTATTTCTGAAGCAAAGAAAAAGTCTAACATAAAAAATTGTTTTTAACAGGAACAATACATATCCTTGCAAGTAGTTGTATGTATTAAGTATAGTCTGCCTCATCTGGGGGATGAATTTGTGTTTTATTTTCCTTCACCCTTGTTGCTTAGAAATTATATTCAGTAATAGCATTATATTGGCAGGTTTCAGGACGAACAGGTGAAGCAGAATCTTTTAGACACAGATTTATTATTCAGGATCAACATTATTGGTTATTCAGGATCAATATAACCAGAACAGACACAGAAATCACAAAGTTCAGGACAAAAGCACAGAAAATGGGAATGGCTCAAGATAAAGATGTTTTTGTATATCTAGTGCTTAAGGAGAAAATGATACAGATTCTGTTCTAAGATATTAAAGGTTCAGGCTTATCTAGAGTTTACATTTATTAGGTTGTCTAATTATAACCTAGAGACAATGCAATATACTTTTTAGCCTTTATTTTAATATGTTTATGGTTTACTTTTTGCCACTTTTCTAAGTGTATTATATGTATTACTTAACCAATTATCAGAACAATATGAGACAAGTACTATTATCACCACCTGTATGTTATAGATGGAAAACTAAGGCTTAGGTTAAGTAACTTGTCCAAGGATCACATCTTTCTACTTTCTGTTGAATGATATCATCACTGATAGAAACAATAGTGTTTATCCAGTTTTCTTTAGAGGATAATTTCGTAGAATGATTTTCTGCTCATCACTTTACTCTGTCTTTCCCTGGTACATAGTGAATTGATTGACAAATACTTGTTGGGTAAGTGAATTAATCCTTTGCTTCATTTTCTGGATTTGCCCATTTTGATTACTGAGACAACTGTTATAGTTTATCATCCTTCTATTTCTTTATCTGTTGGTTCATTGAACAATAGTAGTTTATCAATATTTACAAAAAGTCACGATGAAGTTGTATTCTCAGTACTTACATAGTAAGTTTAAAACAAAAACAGACAAATGAAAAACTAATTTATTTTTTAAAAATTTCCCATCATAATTGGATTCTATAAATTACCTATTGAAATATGTTTTTTAATTCATACAATTTTGAAGGTGGGATAATTTGATGAGAGCATTAGGCAGCTTGAAAGAAGATGATGAATGAAGTGAGAAAAGGTAAATGGAATCTATGGTTAGTGGCCCCAAAATATAGTATTAATATACATTTTAACATTCTCAATTTCTATGGCTTCTGTAAAGTCACAGCATTAAAGAATTTTTTTGTTTCTTATGAGTTTATTTAATGCAGTTAGAGGGGACACTAAATATTATAGGAGAAAAAATTTATTTCCTACCATCTAAAAATAGGAATGTGTGGGTTAGGCAGAGAGAAGTGATCCCCATACCCAATTCACAGTGAATCATTCATGTTGACCATGTGTACCACAATCAACTCATGTAGTCTACCACAAAGAGCCTGATGGACACAGATTTTAGAATATGGACCTGGTGAGCTAGAATTGGCATAGTACTACAATATCCAAATTGTCTGTGTTACCACGTCTCCCTTTTCTCATACACCGATGAAACACCAGTCAACAGGATTTATTCATTTATTTCCTTTCTAACTCTTCTCCTGAAATAAAATTGATCATAAAGTTAAAGCTGAGTTCAAACAGTGTCTTAAAAACATAAAATGGGGTCAAAGGTGAATGGGCTTCCCTGTGGCTCAGAGGGTAAAGCATCTGCCTGCAATGCGGGAGACCCGGGTTTGATCCCTGGCTTGGGAAAATCCCCTGGAGAAGGAAATGGCAACCCACTCCAGTATTCATGCCTGGAGAATCCCATGGATGGAGGAGCCTGGTAAGCTACAGTCCATGGGGTTGCAAAGAGTCGGACACGACTGAGCGACTTCACTTTCACAAAGGTAAATAATGTCAAAACAGTTTCTAGTTACTGGTTTTCACATTACTTCATAGCACTCTGTCTCTCAACAGCACTATCCTTCCTCTGCTTTCCCACCCTTTCCCCCTTTCCTGTGCAACTGAAGATCAGAAAAGGATACTTTATGTAATGATATATTATTTCAGTCTTTGCCTGGAATTTTCTGTGATCTTTGCCAGTGAGTTCATTCCTATTAACAAACCATCGTTTTTCTATTTCATGCAATCAGAATAGAGGTTGTGGATCCAGCATATGATTAACTACTGGTTGCTATTTGCAGAAATTTTGTATTTGTGCTGACATGTCTTGTCATTTATGTGAAAGGCATTTCTGTTCTAATGACCAGATTGTTGGGGAAATAAATTATAAACGACTAACTCAAACAGTAAAATAAATGGCTCTCTAATTATTTTCAAAAAAAAAAAAAAAAGCTAGCAGATGTTTAAGGGTTCAAATTAAAATGTCATGGAGTGACTGATGCTGAGGTAACTGCATCACGCAGCTTTAGTTTCATCACCCTATCTATCACGGAATCATGTCAACATAGCATCATCATGTCAGTTATGCACTTAACAAAATATGAGGGAAAACACTTTCATAAGCCTGGCAGTAAACTATAGACTACTGAGTCTATAATTATAATGGTAGATATTTATTTTTCAAGTAGGTTTGAAAAGTTGACTATCTCTTCAAATTTGAATGTTTATAAAGAAGGAGAACCATTTATCTCAGGTACTGAAGCCACTTTTAAGGGGCTTATCCTCAGTAAGAAATAATAATTCATGAACCTGTTAACACAAGGAAGCTAGAAAGACCCAAAATAGGAATCCCCATTCTTCTATTTCCTCTGCTAATGAGATAACAATACCTTCTGTATGTGTTTGCATGGTACTTTGTTGCTTTAAAACCACTTTCTGTGCACATTTCCTCATTAAATATGCACAATGGATTATCATATGATATCATTCCTATTTCTTAGGTGGAAAATGATAAAAACTGATTTTTTTTTAAGATCACAAAATTAGAAAACTAGAAGACTCAGAACACAACTTTATATTCTCTGACTCAAAGTTTAAATCTGTTCCTACCATCTTTGGCTTTTTTAATGACTGTACGGTTATATATACTAGGAACTTAGTGGAGAGGTATCAGTCATTTGGGTGGATAGCCATCTGATCTAATTATATACCAAAGTTGATCTCAATCATGAAACAGCAAACATAAATACTTAAGAAAACAAAAGAATACCTAGTTTTGTCTATACAATCACTGCTAATATTTAGATATATATTACGTTGGATATTTATTTTCTGATAGTGTGGTAATACATGAGGTACTGAGAGATATTAGAGGATTAGGGAGATCTACCAGGGGAAGACTGTGGCTCATTGTTCTCTCTTGGACCAAAGAGAATTTTGAAGTCTAAGAGTTTATTTGAGTGAAGATGAAACTAACAGGCCAAATGAGTAATTTAACCCAAGATAGAAAATTGGCCCAATTATATAATCAAAAATTTTTTCTCTTATTTGTTTTTCAATATCCCATTCTCTATTCAAAAGAGTTAATGTAAATATTTTATTTCCATTATGTTACATTTGCCAAATTGGATATGGAGAGTCACATTTGGTATAACTTGCTATTTGGGGCTGTCAGTATTATGTATCCAGGAAATGTTCCCTAAAAGAATAAAGTTCATGCTCGGCTTTTAAAATTCATGTATATATTAAAGAAAACAGAACCTCTATATTTTCTTTATTTTATATATATATAATAATATACATATTATATATGTATATGCATATATTCTTTATATTTTTATATTTTACTATATGTATACATAAAAATATAAAAATATTCTTTTGTGAGAAATAGTTAGTGTACTAGAAGTTTTAAAAGCTTTCTGATGTTTATGTTAGTGCTGTGTTTTTATCTTTCCAGATTTAGGATTATATTTAAGTTCAGAACACTGAAACATTAGGTATAGTTTGATATTATACTTGCCATGCACTCTCATTCCATTTATTTTTGCTGTTGGTAAATAGTGGTGCTTCCTTTTTCATCTGAGTTCTGTTTTGAAAGACAATCAAAATGAAGAGAGCTGAAAAAATGGTTTAAAGTGTCTGTATACACATTAAGTCCAGTTGGCATTCAATAAATTGAACATATTTAAAGTGTGCAACATGATAAATTTCCACAACCCAGTCACTGTCTGTGCTCCAGTCACTGTCTGTAAGTTCATGAGAATGCTGACTGAGCCCAGTCTATTCCCAGATTCATAAGGAAAAAAACATATTGTTACTGTATCAAGTTGCTGATTTGGAGTGATCTGTACATAGAATACAGAGGAGACTGGAAAAGTTAATATTGTATAGATGTCAATTTTCCCCAAACAGATTAATAGATTCAATACTATCTCAATAAAATTCCAGCAAAGTGTTTTGAAAGAAATCAAAAAGATGATTCTAAAACGTATGTGGAAATGCAAAGAGTCAACAATAGCCAAGGTAATCTTGAAAATGAAAGCATAAAAGTTGAACATTTGGGACTTTCCTGGTGGTCAAGTGCTTAAGCATTCGCCTGCCAATTTAGGGGACAAGGGCTTGATCCCTGGTCCAAGACGATTCCACATGCTGAGGGGCAACTAAGCCCCTGTGGCAAACTATTGAGCCTGCGCTCCGGAGTCAGCGAGACGCAACTGCTGAAGCCTATGGGCCCCTGGGCTTGTGCTTCACGAGGGAAGCCACCACAGTGGGAAGCCCGTGCACCGCAGAGGAGCCCATGCACGCCCCAGCTAGAGAAAGCCTGCGTGTGCGCAGCAACTAAGACCTAGCACAGTCAAAAATAAATTTAAGAAGTTGAAAATTTGAATTACTAGATCAAGTTTTAAAATCAAGACATTTAAAAACTGAGGCAGTTAAGGCAGTGTGGTGTTGGGACAGTGATAACTATAGAGAGCAATGAAGCAGAGTGCATACCAGCATGATTCACGACTAAAAAGCTCTTGCAATGTGTTAGAGATAAGATTTTTTTAAAAAAATAAACGATACTGAGTGAATTGCATATTCATAAAATAAGATCACATGTCTCTCAGCATACAAAAAAATATGAAAGGTAAAACAATAGA
Organism: Bos mutus; assembly: GCF_027580195.1. Classification (NCBI taxonomy): domain Eukaryota; kingdom Metazoa; phylum Chordata; class Mammalia; order Artiodactyla; family Bovidae; genus Bos; species Bos mutus. Next base: position 18,680,650 of record NC_091622.1, on the reverse strand, counting down.
GCTTCTAGTAGCTAAAATAGGAGAATATCATAACTTCAAGAGTAGGCAAAGACTTCTTAAATGGTGTATAAGCAGTGTGTGTTTAAACAATGGCCACTTTTGTTCATCAAAAGACACCAGTAAGGGCAAAAAACCCTAGTAAGTCATGGAGTTAAGAAGATATGTGGATATATTTAAGAAAAGACTTGTTTCCTTTGCATATATCAGTTCTACAAATCAATAACAAAATAATAGATAAAGTAAATGGGCCTAGAATCTGAACAGAAATTTCACCAAAAAATGCATATATAAAATAAATATGTGAAAAAAGACTTAACATCGTTATTTTTCAGGGAAAACCAAATTTTTAAAACCCTATGAGATACCACTACAAGCTCACCAGAATGGTAAAAATTTAAATATATATATATTCCAAGTGTTGGCAATAATGTGGAGAATCTGGGTACTTCCTACACTGCTTTAAAAGTCATTTGTGAATAAATGTCCTGCAACATCTGCTAAAGCTGAACTTCCATGTATCCTATGATTCATCACTTCCACTTCTAGGTGTATATCCAATAGAAATGAATATATATTTGCACCAACATTCAAGAACATTCATGACAGCATGATTTAAACTAGTCTGCCCCTAGAAATGACTCAAATGTCCTTCAAAATTCCAATTGATAAATAACTGTGGTATATTCATACAGTGGAATACAACATGGCATGGGGAAATAATGAATTTCTAGACATAGAACCATAAGGAGAAATATCACAAATAATGTTGAATGATAAAATTCGGACACAAAAGTTCTTACCTGAGGTGGTGGTGGTGGTGGTGACCCCTAAAAGGATGAGGATGCCAGTAATGATATATTTTGTTCTGGGTGGTAGTTACAAATATCTAATATAAAAATTTGTAAACTTAAAATTTGTGCACTTTAGACTATGAATGTATTTTATGCTTCAACAAAAATAGTACAATTTGGAAAATATAGTTCTGACCCTTGCCAGAGTTCCTTTTTAAGTAATATTTTCCATTTTTAAAACAGGATAGTGAAAAAGTGTTCCATATCTATTTCTTACAGAGAAAAATCCTTTTGTATTCTCTGATTTATGCTACTTGACACCATTTTGAGAAATCATGGTTATTTATAATTCAGTAAATCATTAATCACATAAATAAATCTACTTTAGTTTTATGGTGGCAAAATAAATCAAACCCCATATTTAAGAAAGTCAGGAGATATCTCAAGAGAAGCAGAAACTACTAAGTGGTGGTTTGACTAATTAATATATTTTCTTAAACATGTCTTTTATAATCAAGGGAAAAATTACTCACCCTGAATTTTTCTTTAAGTCTCACTAGTGTAATTGAATTGTAATATAAAGGCCCATTTTTTTTTCAATCCTTCCTAAAACACTTTCTGGAAATAAATCTGTGTGAAGATAGCAGCCAAGTATCCATAGTGTTATGACTGCATTCATTTCAAGTGTTACAGAGTTCCATCCAGAAAGAACTGACCAAGTTATCTTAGATTGAAAAAGGAAGAAACCACTGTCTTCAATTTAGAATCCTACAGAAAATTATGAGCTATAAATTAAGAAGAAGACTTTTTCAAGCTCCTCATTCCGTGTGGCTATTATAGAATTCCAGCTCCAAAATACTGCATTAAGAGGAATTTATCCCCTAAATTACTTAGAATAACTTTTGATGTTTGTTTTAACAGAAGCTTCTCTTTACCCAGAGAAATGTGCAAAATCAAATTTCCTTTGAAAAACAAAGACTTAAAATGAAAGGAAAAGTTTTCATTGCTGTCAAAGTTGAGGGGGAAATGTTTTGGAAGTTTTATGAAATGTAACACCTCTAAAGTCATTCCATTCTTTGTCGAAATTGCAGGTACAACTTGTAATAAGAGTGAATTTGAATTTAATTTGAATCAGAGTGATTTAATTTGGAAGTGCAGTCACTTTCATATTGGAGTCCCCACAATTTTAAGTAATGATAATATCTGAGGAAGGAGATTTAAATATGCTAGCTTTGGTGGAAAGATAGTCTCCTGCTTGTTCTTAATGTAAAATGAGATTTTTATTAAATTTATCCAGCTTTTAAATCACAGGTTTTATGTGATAATCCCCATGTTATCTCCTAAGGATTTCTTCAAAGTCACATTTTTTAGTCATGTTTAACCTAGTAATCAAGGAAAAAAATAATCTCTCATAGGAAAGTATAAATTAAAACAGCAGATAGAAAATGATATTTAAGCTCAGTATAATGATTCCTTTTTGGATAATAAGAGAGAGGTGGAAATAATTTTCCTTAATAAGATAGTTAATTGATGAAAGTACAAAATCCATTGGCGCCAACTAAAAAAATGTTTTAATTACCATATAGGAATTTCTTTAAGATGTAACATCAAATTTCAGGATGTGATCATTTAAAAAACTGATATTATGATCTGATTGTTTCACTTTGGATGCCAATTTCAGAAATAAATTATATGGAAGATGTGTTTTTAGTATGTGCATCTTTGATTTCAAAAGATAAAGGAATGTACTTAAAATTATTATTTACTCAGTAAATAGGCTTTTTTCTAAAGTTGTGTAAGTATTGTATGTATGCATATGTATGGGTACATGTATAAGGTGGGAGTTCATAGTCTGAGCCACAGTCAGCTCCTGGTCTTGTTTTTGCTGACTGTATAGAGCTTCTCCATCTTTGGCTGCAAAGAATATAATCAATCTGATTTCGGTGTCGACCATCTGGTGATGTCCATGTATAGAGTCTTCTCTTGTGTTGTTGGAAGAGGGTGTTTGTTATGACCAGTGCATTTTCTTGGCAAAACTCTATTAGTCTTACCCCTGCTTCATTCCATATTCCAAGGGCAAATTTGCCTATTACTCCAGGTGTTTCTTGACTTCCTACTTTTGCATTCCAGTCCCCTATAATGAAAAGGACATCTTTTTTGGGTGTTAGTTCTAAAAGGTCTTGTAGGTCTTCATAGAACTGTTCAACTTCAGCTTCTTCAGTGTTACTGGTTGGGGCATAAACTTGGATTACTGTGATATTGAATGGTTTGCCTTGGAAACGAACAGAGATCATTCTGTCATTTTTGATACCAAAGGAACATTTCAGAGATACCAAAGGAACATTTCATGCAAAGATGGGCTCAATAAAGGACAGAAATGGTATGGACCTAACAGAAGCAGAAGATATTAAGAAGAGATGGCAAGAATACACAGAAGAACTGTACAAAAAAGATCTTCATGACCCAGATAATCACGATGGTGTGATCACTGACCTAGAGCCAGACATCCTGGAATGTGAAGTCAAGTGGGCCTTAGAAAGCATCACTACGAACAAAGCTAGTGGAGGTGATGGAATTCCAGTTGAGCTATTCCAAATCCTCAAAGATGATGCTGTGAAAGTGCTGCACTCAGTATGCCAGCAAATTTGGAAAACTCAGCAGTGGCCATAGGACTGCAAAAGGTCAGTTTTCATTCCAATCCCAAAAAGGCAGTGCCAAAGAATGCTCAAACTACCGCACAATTGCACTCATCTCACACGCTAGTAAAGTAATGCTCAAAATTCTCCAAGCCAGGCGTCAGCAATATGTGAACCGTGAACTTCCAGATGTTGAAGCTGGTTTTAGGAAAGGCAGAGGAATCAGAGATCAAATTGCCAACATCCGCTGGGTCATGGAAAAAGCAAGAGAGTTCCAGAAAAACATCTATTTCTGCTTTATCGACTATGCCAAAGCCTTTGACTGTGTGGATCACAATAAACTGTGGAAAATTGTGAAAGAGATGGGAATACCAGACCACCTGATCTGCCTCTTGAGAAATTTGTATGCAGGTCAGGAAGCAACAGTTAGAACTGGACACGGAACAACAGACTGGTTCCAAATAAGAAAAGGAGTTCCTCAAGGCTGTATATTGTCACCCTGTTTATTTAACTTATATGCAGAGTACATCATGAGAAACGCTGGACTGGAAGAAACACAACCTAGAATCAAGATTGCTGGGAGAAATATCAATAACCTGAGATATGCAGATGACACCACCCTTATGGCAGAAAGTGAAGAGGAACTCAAAAGCCTCTTGATGAAAGTAAAAGTGGAGAGTGAAAAAGTTGGCTTAAAGCTCAACATTCAGAAAATGAAGATCATGGCATCCGGTCCCATCACTTCATGGGAAATAGATGGGAAACAGTGGAAACAGTGTCAGACTTTATTTTTCTGGGCTCCAAAATCACTACAGATGGTGACTGCAGCCATGAAATTAAAAGACGCTTACTCCTTGGAAGGAAAGTTATGACCAACCTAGATAGCATATTCAAAAGCAGAGACATTACTTTGCCAACAAAGGTTCGTCTAGTCAAGGCTATGGTTTTTCCTGTGGTCATGTATGGATGTAAGAGTTGGACTGTGAAGAAGGCTGAGCGCCGAAGAATTGATGCTTTTGAAGTGTGGTGTTGGAGAAGACTCTTGAGAGTCCCTTGGACTGCAAGGAGATCCAACTAGTCCATTCTGAAGGAGATCAGCCCTGGGATTTCTTTGGAAGGACTGATGCTAAAGCTGAAACTCCTATACTTTGGCCACCTCACGCGAAGAGTTGACTCATTGCAAAAGACTTGATGCTGGGAGGGATTGGGGGCAGGAGGAGAAGGGGACAACAGAGGATGAGATGGCTGGATGGCATCGCTAACTCTATGGACGTGAGTCTCAGTGAACTCCGGGAGTTGGTGATGGACAGGGAGGCCTGGCGTGCTGCGATTCAAAGAGTCAGAAACGATTGAGCGACTAATCTGATCTGATCTGATAAAGTGGGAGGAAATGGGAGGCAAGAGGTGCTGGATCCTTATACTGCAATTGCTTTTTCCCAAATTGGGACAAAAACTCCTCACTAAGCTAAAGCATAGTACTTCAAATTTCTCCTGTGTGTATGTGGTCTCCTAATTTTTCTGCTAGTTATTTTGTTTTATTTTAAGGGGTACTTCCTCTTTCTTCTTGCTTAAATGAAATAAATGTCAATCACTTAGCAGTAGCAATATTTGACCAAATAATGCTCAATTTTCATAGAAGTGTGTTGTTTGTTGTCATCAGTCCAAAGATTATCACTATTATTTGATGTATAACAGAATTCTTCAAATTGACATGAAAATATTTTGCTTTTCTTTAATGGCACTAGTTCATTAATAAAAATTTTAATTATATACTTATTTCCTCTCACATACTAGAATAATAGATACCTATCCAAGAAGATATTATCTATATTAGAAGCAAAATTAAAAACCCCTTGAAGTTAGTGTCTCTGCTTAATTGATCTTTGTACACTTCAGTGTACAAAAATGAGATAAAATCAGCCAATCTTAAGGGAAATAAATCCTGAATACTCGCTGGAAGGACTGATGCTGAAGCTGAAGCTCTAGTATTTTGGTCATCTGATGTGAACAGCTGACTCATTGGAAAAGTCCCTAATGCTGGGAAAGACTGAGGAAAGAAGAAGAGGGTGTCAGAGGGTGAGACAGCTGGATGGCATCACCAATACAATGGACAGGAACTTGGGCAAATTTGGGGAGATGGTAAGGGACAGGGAGATCTGGCGTGCTGCAGTCCATAGGGTTGCAAAGAGTTGGACACAACTGGGTGACTGAATAACAACAACACCACTTCAGTATCCAGTCCAGAACCCAGCACATACTAATGAACATATATCTACCTATTTACACATCCTCAATTCACAAAGAAGTGGTGTTTCAGGTGTTAATTTGTAAATTGGTCTTTAGAAATCTGTTTATTATATTTCCAGGCTGGCCTATAAAAGTCTCCTTTACCCATTGTCTGAAATACTTTGATTATAAAGAAAAAAGTAAAAACAATACCAGTGCAAAAACAATGATGAAAACATGGAAAAATGAAGTTGGATAAGAAATCATGCATAGTCTGGAGCAGTTGTATTTTAAGTTTAATCTGTGAAAAGTGAAAAGCTGAAGAAGACTTTTGAAAATTCTCAGCATTGTGTTTTTAGAGGTTAATGGAACCAGGCCTTTATTGTGTTCAATTCAACATGAAAGTTTGAGTTTTCCTTTGTTTTATGAGTGAATTATTATTCTCTACTCCAGCTTTGTCAATTTTTAGCTGTGTGACCTCGGACACGTTACTCAACCTCTCTATGCCTCAGTGTGCTCACTGAAAAAAATGGGAACAATAGTAACTATCTTAGTGAATTATTATGAGGACTGAGAATAGCATTTGGCATGTATTAAGTACTTCTTAAATGTTGATATTGTTGCTGTTATCACTTGTCTTTTTCTTAATGCTCATATAATAGGTACCTCTTTCACTTATTACCTTCCATCCTGTTTTCTACTCATTTATGTATTATCTCTTTTGCCTTACATGATTTTAATCTCCCTGGAGACAGAGAATAGCTTCTATTACACAAAGCATAAGGCATGGTATTGCATCCACACTCAATAAATGTGATTTCAGTAACTTTTTTTTGTTGTCATTTCAAAGTAAAACAAAGAACAGAGGAAGAGGGCAGATGCAGTTTTCTTGGGGAATTATGGAGGTGTGGTAAGATGGTTGATGTTGTGTATCAACTTAACGGGACTTTCCCAGATAACTGGTAAAACATTTTTTCTGGGTATGTCTATGAAGGTGTTTCCCAAAGAGATTAGCTTTTGAATCAGTAGGCTGAGTAAAGAGGACCATCCTTACTAATATGAACAGGCATAATCCAATCTACTGAGGGTCTGAATAGAACAAAAAGGCAAAGGAAGAATAAATTTACTGTCTCTTCTTGAACTGGGACATTGTTCTCTCCTGTCCTTGGACATCAGTACTCCTGGTTCTTGGGCTTTTAGACTCAAATCAAGACTCTACACCATCAGCCCCTGAAGCTCAGGCCTTCTGGCTGGGACTCAATTACACCACTGACTCCCCTGCCTCTCCAGATGGCAGACTGTGGTACTTTCCAGCTTCCATAAGCATGTAAGCCATTTCCTATAAATAAGTTTCTTTTTATGTTTGTCCATATGTCTCATTCTAATTCTTATTCTCTGAGAACCCTGATTAAAACATGGGTACGGTGACTGCAGCCATGAAATTAAAAGATGCTTGCTCCTTGAAAGAAAAGCTATGACAAACCTAAACAGCATATTAAAAAGCAGAGACATCACTTTGCCAACAAAGGTGTATATAGTCAAAGGTATGGTTTTACCAGTAGTCATGTACAGGTGTGAGAGCTGGACCATAAAGAAGGCTGAATGCTGAAGAATTGGTGCTTTCGAACTGTGGTGCTGGAGAAGACTCTTGAGAGTCCTTTGGACTGCAAGGAGATCCAACCAGTCAATCCTAAGGGAAATCAGTCCTGAATATTCATTGGAAAGACTGATGCTGAAGCTGAAGCTCCAATACTTTGGCCACCTGATGCAAAGAGCTGACTTATCAGAAAAAACCCTGATGCTGGGAAAGATTGAGGGCAGAAGAAGGGGGCAACAGAGGATGAGATGGTTTGCTGGCATCTTTGACTCAATGGGCATGAGTTTGGGCAAACTCTGGGAGATAGTGAAGGACAGGGAGACCTGTTGTTTTGTAGTCCTTGGGGTTGTAAAGAGTCGGACACGACTGAGTGACTGAACAACAACCACCACCTCTGAGTGAAGGTCTGTCTGTAGAAGAATTTGCTGCTGTGAAAAATAAAAGAAGACCTATGGGTTGATATCACAGATGAACAAACATTTAAGTGCAGTCACTTATTATAGCTCAGCTGGTAAAGAATCCGCCTGCAAGGCAGGAGACCAGATTCAATTCCTGGGTTGGGAAGATCCGCTGGAGAAGGGATAGGCTACCCATTCCAATATTCTTGGGTTTCCCTAGTGGATCGGCTGGTAAAGAATCTACCTGCAATGTGGGAGACCTTGATTTGATCCCTGGGTTTGGAAGATACCCTGGAGAAAGGAAAGGCTACTCACTCCGGTATTCTGGCGTGGAGAATTCCATGGACTGTATAGTCCATGAGGTTGCAAAGAGTTGGACATGACTGAGCAACTTTCACTTTCATTGATAGAGGTGTTTTCAGGAAGAAAATAGAAGTAGGATGCATTTGATGTGTATACGTGGATGCAACTTTCTAAGATATGCTAGCGAGTATAATCTAAAAGCTCTAGGTATTTCCATCCTGTGTGTATAAATGAGGTCTTGTGGATGCCAGCTTTGCACCCATAGGAAAGTGAGTTCTTTCTAAAACCCCCTCTATGTCTCCTCCAGCTTCTAAAGTGCTCATTAATGACCCAGAGTCATCTTTGTTCCTGCCACCTCTGCCTGCTCCCTGTAAGATCTTCCCCCACACTTAGGCTCCATCAGTGGCCCTTGAGCATGGTGTGCTTAGTCGCTCAGTCCTGTCTGACTCTTTGCAACTGTATGGACTGTAGCCTGACAGGCTCCTCTGACCATAGGATTCTCCAGGCAAGAATACTGCAGTGGGTTGCCATGCCCTTCTCCAGGGGATCATCCCAACCCAGGGATTGAACTCAAGTCTCTTGCATCTCCTGCATTGGCAGGCGTGTTCCTTACCACTAGTGCCTTTAGTATTGAAGGCAGTGGGCTCAAGGAGGCAGGTATTGGCCTGTCCCTAACTCTGTGCTACATACATTCCCTGAATCCTCAGGCCCTACCATGCCTCCTCAGTTTCACACTTGTTCATTTATACAGTTCCTTTAGCTTCTTCCGATAAAACTCTTCGGTTCAGTTCAGTTTAGTTGCTCAGTCGTGTCCGACTCTTTGCGACCCCATGAATGGCAGCACGCCAGGCCTCGCTGTCCATTACCATCTCCCGGAGTTCACCCAGACTCACGTCCATCGAGTTGGTGATACCATCAAGCCATCTCATCCTCTGTTGTCCCCTTCTCCTCCTGCCCCCAATCCCTCCCAGCATCAGAGTCTTTTCCAATGAGTCAACTCTTCACATGAGGTGGCCAAAGTACTGGAGTTTCAGCTTTAGCATCAGTCCTTCCAAAGAATACCCAGGGCTGATCTCCTTTAGGATGGACTGGTTGGATCTCCTTGCAGTCCAAGGGACTCTCAAGAATCTTCTCCAACACCACAGTTCAGAAGCATCAATTCTTTGGTGCTCAGTTTTCTTCAGAGTCCAACTCTCACATCTATACTCTTACAAAGGCTCAAAACCTGCCTGTCAGGGTGTTTGGAGCTAAGAGAATGAAAGTCAACTCTTCCCTTTCATTATCCTCATTTCTTTTCCCTTCAGAGTTCCTATCTCCATATTTTCTCTCTTCTTCCAGGCAAAAACAAAACCCCATGCATATTAACTTACTTCCTTCTGCCCATAGCACCTAGACCACAGCTCCTGCCTGTAAGCCAAGGTGCTCTGTTGCAAATATATAATTTTTAAGTAGCAGGATAATAGTAATAATATTTAAAGCAAGTATAACTAAATGTTTCTATCACACAAAATGTTCTTTATTCATTGGTTCATTTCCCCTATTCTCTTGTGATCATTTAAAATGCAACATGAGAAATAGCAATGGTATCTTACTCTTTAAAATACCTATAAGACATATATGGATTGGATTGAAAGAGATTGGCTATAGGTCAAATGCCTGTTTGCTCATTCTGGAATATATTACTGAAAACACTCTAATTTTAACAAGGAATATATTACTTATATGTTATATAATATATTAATATATTACTTATAATATGTTTTATTATATAATTAATATAATATATTAATTGTAATATAATTATAATATATTAATTATATATTAATTATGTGTATATTTTATAATCTATATAAAATATATATTATGCTAATACTAATCCATCACTAGCATATTCTTTAAAAATAAAACAAATAGATAAAGTAATCATTTTCCCATAAAATTGTGTTTGAAGAGATCACTTTTGCACTAGATGTTGGAGATTTAGGGTACTTTGTAACAAAGATTGGGGGGAACTTCTTCCTTTTTGCCAGGCCCTATTAATTTTTTAAAAATTATTTATTTATTTTATTTGGTGGCTGTCCTGTGTCATCGTTGCTGCTCAGGCTTTTTTCTAGTTGTGGTGATCAGGGGCTGCTCTCTAGTTGCGGTGCCTGGGCTTCTCATTGAGTGGCTCCTCCCCTTGTTGTGGAGCACAGGCTCTAGAGCCCACAGGCTTCCGCAGTTGTGGCTCAAGGGCTCAGCGGTTGTGGTTCCCAGGCTCTAGGGCACGCACTCAGTAGTTGTGGTACACAGGCTTAGTTACTCCACAGCATGTGGGATCTTCCTGGACCAGGGGTTAAACCTGTGACTCTTGCATTGGCGGGTGGATTACCACTGAGGCACCAGGGAAGCCCAGCACCCTATTAATTTAATAGATTACATTATCTTTTATTAGAGACAAGTGTACCATATTCATTTTCAATAAATTACTTTGCCATCTACTTAATATAAGCTTAAAATAATAATGACATCAGCACTGGTTCTCTGGCCCTTCCCAGGTGAGGGTAAGGTGTCTCTTTGAACTATTTCAAAGGTCCTAGAATGATTGAAGATCAAACTCAATACCATCCTAAGTGGAGTAGACCTCCATCTACTGTCAAGCACTTGTTGACCATCAAGCTCTATGAATAGGACCTGGATACTCTTGTCAATTTTGAGATAACTTTTATTTTAGAGCCAAGATACTTGGAGCTAATGATAAAATTTTAAACAATTTTTTTTTACTCTCATTGGAAGAACTGAGAAGTGGGCTTCCTCTTTGGTATTTCCTTGGAGTTCTTAAAAGAAAGGAGTCATTTATACAAGTATTTTAAGCAGAAATAACATGTTAGTAGTTGTTTTGACTATGAGACTTTGCAGATTTTCCAGGGAACGTCTATTCCAGGTGCAAGGAATTCCAATAAAAGTATGTATGGTTTCAGTTTAAATGTAAAATGGAAGCTAATTCGTATCTCTAGTTTAAAAGACTGCTAATATACTTATATGAACTTTGCTAATATACTTATATGAACTTTTATAAAAGCATTTTGGAATTTTGGTTCTGGAATGATGATGTGAAAAAGCAACATTTAGTTGAAGTTCCCCAAAGGCAACAAGTTATAAATAATTCCACACCATAGGGCTGCTTTGTGTGTGTGTGCTTCGTTGCTCAGTCATGTCCAGCTCTTTGCGACCCCATGGACTGTAGCCCGCCAGACTCCTCTGTCCATGGGATTCTTCATGCAAGCATACTGGAGTGGGTTGCCATACTCTCTTGCAGGGGATCTTCCCAACCCAGGGATCGAACCCTCATCTCTTATGTCTCCTGTATTGGCAGGTGAGTTCCTTTTTGCTAGCACCACCTGGTAAGCCCAGGCCTGCTTTAGATCTGTCTTAACAAAGCCTGAAACCAAGTTTTGACATGTTCCTGGTGAGTCATCAGTGAATTAACTGCATGGACAAAACTGAACACTCTTTAAAGGCTGAAGCAAAATCCAGATTCACTATACTGTATCATTGCAATGCCCTATGATCAATGCTGAATCCTGGACATTGTGAATGACATTGTAGAGGTTAGAGGTTCTGATACATGCCTCAGAGTATTGATTTCTTTTTGCTTTATCAGAAAGTTATCATCAGTTCAGTTCAGTTCAATCAGTCATGTCCGACTCTTTGCGACCCCATGAATTGCAGCACGCCAGGCCTCCCTGTCCATCACCATCTTCCGGAGTTCACTCAAACTTACGTCCATCGAGTTGGTGATGCCATCCAGCCATCTCATCCTCTGTCATCCCCTTTTCCTCCTACCCCCATCCCTCCCAGCAACAGAGTCTTTTACAATGAGTCAACTCTTCACATGAGGTGGCCAAAGTATTGGAGTTTCAGCTTTATCATCAGTCCTTCCAAAGAACACCCAGGGCTGATCTCCTTTAGAATGGACTGGTTGGATCTCCTTGCAGTCCAAGGGACTCTCAAGAGTCTTCTCCAACACCACACTTCAAAAGCATTAATTCTTCAGTGCTCAGCTTTCTTTACAGTCCAACTCTCACATCCCCACGTGACCACTGGAAAAACCAAGCCTTGACTAGACGGACCTTTGTTGGCAAAGTAATGTCTCTGCTTTTCCATATGCTATCTAGGCTAGTCATAACTTTCCTTCCAAGGAGTAAGTGTCTTTTAATTTCATGGCTGCAGTCACCATCTGCAGTGAAGTTAGCATAGATGGACTCAAACATCATGCTGTGACTCCCCTGCCATGATCAACAGCTAAAATCTTTGCTTTTTAGCTGGTCTGTTTGGGTTTATCCAGTGCGTGGGTAACTTAGGACTTTCAAGGAGAATTTATACACAGAATTTGGGGCACCCAGTTAAAAAGTTCTTTCCTTTCCATATTCCTTTTCTCATTTTGTATCTGTCTTGATCCTCCTGAATTCTGTCTTCTAATGCTTCTTACAAGTAAGACTCTGAGCTTTTACTCAAATTTTAGCCACTTCATGTAATGCTCATTGCAGTGCTTCAGGCTAAAAATAAACTTAACAACTCATGAAATTCATGATCAACATGTGAAAACCAGTTGTATTTATGTAAAATAGTAACAAACAACCAGAAAATTAAATTTTTAAATGTTATTTGCAATACCATTGTAAAATATAAGATGCATAATAAGTTAAAAAATATATGGAGTATTTCTATAATGAAGACTGTGAAACATTATTGAGAGAAATGAAATGACATATAAATAAATGTAGAAATATATGCCATATTAATGGGTTGTTAAGATGTCAGTTCTCCTCAAAATCATCTCTAGATTTATTCTTATGCCAAAAAAATCCAAAGCTAGATTTGGTATGTATGTGTGAAAATAGATAAGTTGATTCTAAAATTCATCTGTTGATGCAAAGAACGTAGAATGGTCAAAACAATCTTAAAAAAGAATGAATTTGGAGTACTGCATTATCTGATTTTAAGACTTAAAGCTATGATAATCAAGATATTCAATAATGGTATCAAAGCAATTTAGTTGGGAAAATGCTTTTAGTGCTGTATCAGCTGATCTTCATCCAAATTTTTAAAAAAATCAGTGTGGACAAGTATTTCATAATATACAGATAAATTAACCTACAATGAATAATAGACCAAAATGTGAAGTTAAAACCATAAAGCTTCTGATGTGAAACAGGAAAATGTATTTTCAATCTTTGGATAGTCAAAGGTTTCTTAATCAGAACATAAAAGAAAACCAAAGATTAAGTGAACTTCACCAACATTCAGTTCAGTTCAGTCGCTCAGTCGTGTCCAACTCTTTGTGACTCCATGAATTGCAGCACACCAGGCCTCCCTGTCCATCACCAACTCCAGGAATTCACTCAAACTCATGTGCATCAAGTTAGTGATGCCATCCAGCCATCTCACCCTCTGTCGTCCCCTTCTCCTCCTACCCCCATCCCTCCCAGCATCAGGGTCTTTTCCAATGAGTCAACTCTTCACATGAGGTGGCCAAAGTATTGGAGTTTCAGCTTCAGCATCAGTCCTTCCAATGAATACCCAGGACTGGTCTCCTTTAGGATGGACTGGTTGGATCTCCTTGCAGTCCAAGGGACTCTCAAGAGTCTTCTCCAACACCACACTTCAAAAGCATCAATTCTTCACACTCAGCTTTCTTCACAGTCCAACTCTCACATCCATACATGACCACTGGAAAAACCATAGCCTTGACTATACGGACCTTTGTTGGCCAAGTAATGTCTCTGCTTTTTAATATGTTGTCTAGGTTGGTCATAACTTTCCTTCAAAGGAGTAAGTGTCTTTTAATTTCATGGCTGCAGTCACCATCTGCAGTGATTTTGGAGCCCAGAAAAATAAAGTCTGTCACTCTTTCCACTGTTTCCCCATCTATTTCCCATGAAGCAATGGGACCAGATGCCATGGTCTTCGTTTTCTGAATGTTGAGCTTTAAGCCAACTTTTTCACTCTCCTCTTTCACTTTCATCAAGAGGCTCTCTAGTTCCTCTTCACTTTCTGTCATAAGGGTGGTGTCATCTGTATATCTGAGGTTATTGATATTTCTGCAGGTAATCTTGATTCCAGCTTGTGCTTCTTCCAGCCCAGCGTTTCTCATGATGTACTCTGCATATAAGTTAAAGAAGCAGGGTGACAATATACAGCCTTCACGTATTCCTTTTTGTATTTGGAACCAGTCTGTTGATCCATGTCCAGTTCTAACTGTTGCTTCCTGACCTGCATACAGGTTTCTCAAGAGGCAGGTCAGGTGGTCTGGTATTCCCATCTCTTTCAGAATTTTCCACAGTTTGTTATGATCACACAGTCAAAGGCTTGGCATAGTCAATAAAGCAGAAATAGATGTTTTTCTGGAACTCTCTTGCTTTTTCAATGATCCAGCAAATGTTGGCAATTTGATCTCTGGTTCCTCTGCCTTTTCTAAATCCAGCTTGAACATCTGGAAGTTCATGGTTCAAGTATTGTTGAAGCTGGCTTGGAGAATTTTGAGTATTACTTTGCTAGCGTGTGAGATGAGTGCAATTGTGTGGTAGTTTGAGCATTCTTTGGCGTTGCCTTTCTTATGGATTGGAATGAAAACTGACCTTTTCTAGTTCTGTGGCCACTGCTGAGTTTTCCAAATTTGCTGGTGTATTGAGTGCAGCACTTTCACAGCATCATCTTTCAGGATTTGAAATAGCTCAACTGGAATTCCATCACCTCCACTAGCCTTGTTTGTGGTGATGCTTCCTAAGGCCCACTTGACTTCACATTCTAGGATGTCTGGCTCTAGGTGAGTGATCACACCATCGTGATCATCTGGGTGATGAAGATCTTTTTTGTACCGTTCTTCTGTGTTCTTGCCACCTCTTCTTAATATCTTCTGCTTCTGTTAGGTCCCTACCTTTTCTGTCCTTTATTGTGCTCATCTTTGCATGAAATGTTCCCTTGGTATCTCTAATGTTCTTGAAAAGAGCTCTACTCTTTCCCATTCTATTGTTTTCCTCTATTTCTTTGCACTGATCACTAAGAAAGGCTTTCTTATCTCTCCTTCCTATTCTTTGGACCTCTGCATTCAAATGGGTATATCTTTCCTTTTCTCCTTTGCTTTTGGCTTTTCTTCTTTTCACAGCTATTTGTAAGAGAATAGATTAAGGAAGAGTAATATATTCTTGCAATTAAACAGTACAGGCAATAAAATGAAGGAACAAACAAAAATGAATGAACAAGCAGTGTCAATAAATCTCAAGAATGTTATGCTGAGGAAAGGAATCCAGGCACAGATAGAGTACATATATTCATATGAAGCTCAAAAATAGGCCCACTGTCCATTCAGAAATCAAAACAGTGGTCACCCCTGAGATTGACAAACAAAGCCCTGAGGGAATTGTCTGGGGTGAAGCAAGAAATTTTTTTTAATCTTGTGTGAGGTTAATTTTATTTAGACTTGTGTTGGTTTATAAGGGCTTCCTTTGTGGCTCAGCTGGTAAAGAATCCACCTGCAATGTGGGAGACCTGGGTTTGATCCCTGTGTTGGGAAGACCCCCTGGAGAAGGGAAAGACCACCCACTCCAGTATTCTTGCCTGGAGAATTCCATGGACTGTACAAGCCCATGGGGTTGCAATGAGTTGGACATGACTGAGCGACTTTCACTTTAGGTTAATAACCCTATTAATCTCTCAAAACTCATGGAACTGTACTTAGGATTTCACATTTCACCAGATAAATGACATCTCAATTAACAACAAAAAATAACACTGGCCAAAATATCTAAACAGTAACTAAAATTGAAAGCAGTATGCATACATTTAAACTGTATTTAGAAAATTAACATTTAACCTAATAAACTTTAAAAATTATTTCTTCATGAATGTTTATTTTCTTTCTTCGAAGAATACATATAGACAGGAAGGAAACATATTTTTCTAAGTCCCTACTTAGGACATGTTATCTCTCAAGTTGGAAATATATGTATAAGACTCATTTATATCTAAGTTTGTCAGCTATTATTAACTAAAATGAATCAAATTTATAATAATTCTAGAGCTATTACAAGATGATAATTCTTTTAATATTTTAGAATATTCATTAAATTGTAAATAAGGCAAATAGGTAATTAAATAGCCATAGTTATTATAAACAATATATTTCAATAATTTAAAGAGTTTTTTTCTCAAGTAATATGTATGAAAAACTTTCCTTCATTGTAATTTTGGAGAATTTGGTTTTTTATTATTGTTCTGTAATTTTAATGAGTTTTCTCCTTATGAACTAATTGTTGACAGAGGTATTTTTGGCTGTCTGTGAGCAAACTTAGGAATAATGTAAGTTATTTATTTTCTGTATATGAATGGTTGAAAGAGTACATATTTCCATTAGATAACTGGCAGATAGAATTGTAACTGCTGCCAATGTTTACCTAAAATTGATATATATATATATATTTTTTTTTTAATAAGGAGAACACCACATACATTTTATGTAGTCAGTTATTCTTTGCATAGCTTTTGCCAACTCCACTGATGACAGTTTACCCAGGCTAAGTTCCTGGGATGCAGGTGAATGCCAATGAAAATTAGATCATATTTCTGAGGTAAGCTATGGTTTATTTAGAAGCCAACCTACATGTTATTAATGAAATTTAAAATCAGCTTATAAAAAGGAATTTATGGGAGAACTAAACAGTTTCCATGATTGGTAAATGATGATGCTAAGTTATTTATTCTTTCAAGTTTCATTCAGTAAATATGCAAATATGGATAAGACATGATATATTCTCTTAAGATGTTTGTAGTCTAGTGGGGAGATATTTTTTGAGAGAGGACATTTTATTGATTGGCCCTTATGTGCTGAAAATATATAGACATAACAGTAGCAAATAATATATTTTCTGTTTTCCATAGGCTCACATTTTGGATGGAGAGACATTAATCAAATATAGAGTACAGAGTGATGTGACAGAAGTAAGCACAAGGGTGCGTATAGGCAAGGAACACAACCTAGGTTTTGGGCATGGGTTTTACGGGGTTTCTGGGGAGGTGGAATATCTTTAATGAGTTTTGAAAAAATGCAAATGCGTAGAAGTTCCAGAGACACAAAAGAAGGTAGAAACATTTGAGGCAGAGCAAAAATTCACTGTATGATCATGAAGACATGAAAGAAGACTGCTGCATAGTCAGGAAGTGGTAAAAAGTTCATTGTGGCTGAAATATAGGGTACTTGGAAAGGATGTGAAGGAATTGAGCCCAGCTGTTATGTTGGGATGAAAGTTGTTGCACTACAAGCTATGATTTTATCCCTCAAGAAGCATACAGCCTCAGGAATTCTTCAAGCAGAAAAGGAATATAATTAAATAATATTTTTTGAATGATAGAGTGGAAAATAAGCTCACATAGAAAAGGACAGAATTAGGAATTCATCGTGATAGTCTGAGTAAGGGATGAAGAGGTCCTGGATGGTGGGAACAGTGGGAGTAATGGAGAGGAAGGGGTAAATTGAAAATTACTAGTAGGTAGAATCAATGTAT
Organism: Bos mutus; assembly: GCF_027580195.1. NCBI lineage: Eukaryota > Metazoa > Chordata > Mammalia > Artiodactyla > Bovidae > Bos > Bos mutus. The sequence goes on along the minus strand of NC_091622.1, from coordinate 18,663,157 downwards.
CTTCATTAATTTGGAATGGTTGATAAGGGAGCTGGAAAAGTCCAAGATGGCTCCTATCAATTTTGCGTGTCTGGATGCGGAGTGATACCACTGAAAAAGACAAAAGACATGGGGACATAAGAAGGAAAATAGATCTGACAGAGGAAATTTATTTTCTTATATTTGAAGTACCAGGAATAGATATTCTGCAGGTGATTATATAATTTTTTATTTTTTATTTTATTATTATTATTATTTTTACTTTACAGTATTGTATTGGTTTTGCCATACATCAACATGCATCCGCCATGGGTGTACACGTGTTCCCCATCCCGAACCCCCTCCCACCTCCCTCCCATACCATCCCTCTGGGTCATCCCAGTGCACCAGCCCCAAGCTTCCTGTATCCTGCATCGAACCTGGACTGGCGATTCATTTCTTATATGATATTATACATGTTTTAATGCCATTCTCCCAAATCATCCACCCCCATCCCTCTCCCAGAGTCCAAAAGACTGTTCTATACAAGTGGAGCCTGTTATACAGAGTAAAGTAAGCCAGAAAGAAAAACACCAATACAGGATACTAATGCATATATGTGGAATTTAGAAAGATGGTAACGACAACCCTGTATGTCAGACAGCAAAAGAGACACAGATGTATATAATTTTTTAAATTAACAAAGTGACACAGATTGAATCTAATATTTCTGTCTTCTCCTGTCCCTGCCAACTTGAAGACTTTGAATCCACTGTTATTAGAAGGCTAAAGGGGCCCAAGAGAAGACTGCAGCATCTCTTAGATAAGTGCAAAGATTATGGGAAAAACATGTAACTATACGAACATGTAGAAAAGTCACTCTTTTACAGGCCTGCTCTATGAATTCCAGTTCCTCGTAGACCCTTTTATTTGAACTTTCCATCTTTTCTGCTGCTTTTCTCTCATTCCTGTCCAAGTTTCCGTAGCCTCCTTTAGTTTCTGGACCTTGAATTGGATATAGTACCGTAATAAGTGCCTGACCAATGCCCAGTGGGACAATTGCTGCAGGGTTCTTGCATGTTTTGTTCTTGTTAGTGCATTCCTCTATCTTGCTGTTTTTAAAATAATAACTGTGCGCTGCTGACTCATGTTCAGTTAAAGGTTCACAGTGGCACTTCTTAGCCTCTGTGGCAAACCCTTTTTTCCTCCTCTTGAATTCACATAATGTATTTATATTTCTCTCTTGACTACCTTCCTGCCAAGTATTTGCTTTTATTTCCATTTTTAAGAATCATTTTGGGTTTCAGCAAGGTCTTCAAAGTAACCAGATATCTTTCTCACTTTTTTGTGTTAATTCAGTTCCAAATTGTAGTATGTATTATTTCTCAGCCATTCCAAGTCACTGATAAACAGATAGATATGCAAGATTCTTTAAAATTTGTTTTTATTTTATATTAGAGTATAGTTGATTTGCAATGCTGTGTTAGTTTCAGGTGTACAGCAGATTGATTCAGTTATATGTATACATGTATCTGTTTCCAGATTCTTTTTCCATATAGCTTATTACGGGAATACTGAGTAGAGTTCCCTATGCTATACAGTTGGTCCTTGTTGATTATCTATTTTACATATATAATACTGTATGCACGTTAGTCCCAAACTCCTAATTTATCCCTTCCTGCCACCTTTGGTAACCGTAAGTTTGCAGGACAAGGTTCTTAAGGCAGAGTATATCATTTACAGGGGGCACCTTGGCGAAGTGACTTTGCTCATTGTTCTTTTGGCATATACCAAAGAATGAGAAAAAGGAATTGGAAATAATCAAACACTATAAAAACAGAATAATGCTTGTCACATTGCAATGTTTAAAACTTTAGTTTCCTTCTGTTTTAACTCTCTGAATAAATAAGCAAATATTATTTATTTATTTTTAATATAAATTTATTTATTTTAATTGGAGACTAATTACTTTACAATATTGTATTGGTTTTGCCATGCATCAGCATGAATCTGCCACGAGTATACACGTGTTCCCCATCCTGAACCCTCTTCCCACCCCCTTCCCCATACCATCCCTCTGGGTCATCCCAGTGCACCAAATGTTATTTAATCTTCACTATTGGCAGACTTTATATTTTTGGGCTCCAAAATCACTGCAGATGGTGATTGTAGCCATGAAATTAAAAGATGCTTACTCCTTGGAGGGAAAGTTATGACCAACCTAGATAGCATATTCAAAAGCAGAGACATCACTTTGCCAACAAAGGTCCGTCTAGTCAAGGCTATGGTTTTTCCAGTGGTCATGTATGGATGTGAGAATTGGACTGTGAAGAAAGCTGAGCACCGAAGAATTGATGCTTTTGAACTGTGGTACTGGAGAAGACTCTTGAGAGTCCCTTGGACTGCAAGGAGATCCAACCAGTCCATCCTAAAGGAGACCAGTCCTGGGTATTCATTGGAAGGACTGATGTTGGAGCTGAAACTCCAGTACTTAGGCCACCTGATGCGAAGAGCTGATTCATTGGAAAAGACTCTGATGCTGGGAGGGATTGGGGGCAGGAGGAGAAGGGGACGACAGAGGATGAGATGGCTGGATGGCATCACCGACTCGATGCACATGAGTCTGGGTGAACTCCGGGAGTTGGTGATGGACATGGAGGCATGGCGTGCTGCAATTCATGGGGTCGCAAAGAGTCAGACACGACTAAGTGACTCAACTGAACTGAACTGAAGGAGAAATGGGGGCTTCTCTGTAGCTCAGCAGTAAAGAATCAGCCTGCAATGCAGGAGACATGGGTTCGATTCCTAGGTAAGGAAAATCCCCTTGAGGAGGGCATGGCAGCCTATTCCAGTATTCTTGCCTGGAGAATCCTGTGGACAGAGGAGCCTGGCAGGCTACAGTCCACGGGTTTGCAAAGAGTCGGACATGACTGAAGCTACTGAGCATGCGTGCATACACAAGGAGAAATAGATGTTCTTATACGTTAGCTGTTTCTTATACCTTGTAACTATGTTCTTATATATTAACTATTTCAAGCATTTCTAAATGGCCTTCAAAATCATAACTCTAAATAGATATTTAATATTTCCATCAGGTAGATGCATAATCATTTACATAATTAAACATTATGCAGTTTTGATATTTGACTGATTTCTGATTTCCCACAATTATAAAAAATTTGTATAGTGAGCATTTTTGAAAGAGCTAGGGTATTTTATAATACCAATGGATAAATTATGTAGAACAAGAGGTATTTATCCTATTTAGTAACAAAATTTCTAGTTATACTTACTGTACATAATCAAAATATGCACTCATGTATCTCAGATGAAGATTTTATAATTAAACACGATCTTTTCCAAGCCAGCTTCCACATGCTGATAAAAAGATCACGCAGTCATTCAGCAAGTATTTCTTAGGTACCTGCCATGCCCTAGGCACTGTGCAGAGTGTCAAGGACACAAACTTGCATAAGAAATAGTCATCTCTTTTGAGGTTCTCACAGTCGTGTGGGATGATGCACATATGTTAACAGACATTGAAATAAAATGTGATGAATACCACAGTAGAGAAATGTGCAAAGAACATCTCTGTGAACCTTTCTTCCTATTTGCCTTGTAAAAGCCCATCCAAGGCATAGCTTACAGCTCTCACTGCCCTGAGTACCCAATCATAAATGCAGAGAACGGTACTTTGTAAATTCTAAGCTTTGGGTTCTCTTCCTGCCCTTCTCCCCACTTCTTCCTCTCTCCCTTTAACCTTCTAAATTTATTTATTAACACTATGATCAGGCATTGTGTATGATATTCAGAACATAAGAAGGAACAAGACAGGCATAGTTTCTGCCTCCATGAATTTCTGGTGGTATGGGAGAATAAAACAAGTAAATAATTATATGATGTGGGAGGCAGGAGGTCTCCGGAAGCACAAGGCCCCTGCTCTGGCTTCCTTAAGACCAGCTCTATTTTTGTCTGTTTAGAGATAAAATTTTGACATTTGTTTAAGATCTCTTTAAAAGAGTATGTATATACACATTGCTCTCTACTTAAATATAAGTTGGAGACCTAGTATATCGTAATATGTAATTTGTTTACAAAGACAATTATATGGTAGTTAAAATTAAATTTAAATATGATAAGAGCCTGAATCTATGTTTCAGTGTTGGCAGATCCCAACCTTTTCTTGATTGAACAGATGCTGAACAGATTTGCTAATGGTATATTCTGAGTTTTATTTTCCTCTTACTTTCACGTTCAAATTTCAGTCATTTAAGGAAAGCAAACCTTGTTACAGTTGATGCTGTGTGATTTTCATATGATAGTAGTACCTTGACAGTTATGCCTGGACAAAGGTCTTAATGACTCATCCACAGATGCAGTCTTGGCAGTACTCTAAAATTTGTCTCAGTAACATCTCTTTGGTGTGGTACAGAGGGGAGTGCCAACTTCTTGGGTCAACCCTAAATCACATTTTCAGATTTTTAAGCTTGCCTTTATACTGGGATAGGTTCAGGTCCCAGAAACATGAGAAGACAGATTCAGTTATTTTCATTATGTAATCACACATCAGAAATATATACAATTAATTTTCTGACATTTTCTTGTTCTCTTTAACTTCACATAAACAGCATCCAAAACACTTAAATTCAGACTTTAATGAACACTATTAATTGGGTTTAAATCAAAGATTCTGTGAAGAAATATTCTGAGATGAAGATGATTTTTTCTATTTCTAGGAAAAAGTATCCCCATCACTCTGTAAAATCCATAATATAGTTACTTATCTAATTAACTTAATAGATTGAAAATATTTCTTATCTTCATTTTATAATTTCTAATTTCCCCATTGAGAGCTAGTAATTTCTTTGTATTAAGGATGAAATTATCAGCTTCCTTTTCAGAAGCTGTTTATTCACTTCTGTCAGTTTATTTTGAAACATGATTAAAATAAAGTGATGGACAGTCTGTTCTTGTTCCTACCTCAGCTGCTGGGAGGACTTTGCAGAGTGGAATTATTCCTATGGGCTACAGGAAAGGACTGGCTGGGAAGGGCATCTTCTTGTGAGTCATTCTTCCAAACTCCTAAAACTCTCATTGATAGAAAGCTTTCTTATAGCTCCAAAATACTATGCAATGGTTAATTGGCTAATCACCTCTTCAGCCTCAAGGGCTCTGAGTAATCTGAAGCTTCATTTTTTCTTTGTAGTTTGTGGTATTCATTATAGCATCATTTATTTTGAGCTCCCGATCTTGGTTTTATTTGGATATGTTTCTCTTGGGTGTGTTTTTAATTTTTTTCTTTTTCTCCTTTGCTAGGATGCCCAAGGGGCCTGGGACACACTATAAATTAATCTAAAAATGAACTACATTTGTATTCCTTGTCATCTGCCAGAATGCCGTTTGGAATATTCTGTTGGAATCCAAATCTCCCAAATACTCACCACAGTGGAATTCAGGTGCAAAGTAAACACAGCAGTTATAGTATTAACATCCATTTAGCTGGAGGGATGTGGGTGATATTTATGCCCATTATTATTGCAAACAGATTGTATGCTATTTGAAACAGAGGAAGGGTGAGTGATTTAAGAACCTGTGTTTTAAGTAATCGGTTTATTTGCACACCCACAGTTTGCCTTCAGGGTTGTGAAACCACAGCCAAAACAGAAATAAAAACTTTGGTATGCCAAGAAGCAATTCAAGTGGCAATTTGTGATTTTCTGTTTTGTAACTCACCAAGATTATTTTGCTTGTTCTCACCTACACAAATACCGTAAGAAAATGGCTTCTCAGTAAGTGATGTTGCTACTTAAACAAAAATAAGAAAAGACCCAAAACACCTAATTTGATGCTGCAAATGACATATTTGGCATTGATTGGTAGAGATGACCATATGCCCTCTGCCTCTCTCAGGACCGCTGGGCCACAGTGAGCCCCGAAATCCTTTCCTGCCTGCGGTGTGAATCTGGCTGTGGCAGTATTTCCACGTGTGCTCTATTCACACGCATGATCCGCATTCAACAGATAGCTTGTCCCATGCTGGGGCCTGGATTTTAAATGTGTATTGTTAGCTGAAAGAAGGCCTCCTTCCAGCTGGCAATGGTAGGTGGATTGCCAAATGCAGAGTTTCATCTGAACTGGGACTGACAGTATCTGAGGCACATTTCTGTCAGTGCGGGAAGACTGAAGTCATAGCAGATAAATTGAAAGATTGTTTCATGATGGATCACACAAAACGTGGTTTTTTTAAAAAAACGTTTTCTTTTGCACAAAGGCCAGAGATCACATGTTCAGGACCATCCATCAAACAGACTTACTCTCACCAAAAGGCTAAGTTGCCAAAAAATGGAGTGTCGGAAGGACTTCAGCATTTGGGATTATACATAATACGTGTCATAATCCAATGACTCTGAAGATGGCTAAGTGCCCTGTGCTTCGGGCCGAGATCTTGTTTTATTGAAATCAACTGTAAGGGATTGGAATGAACTGACCAAATTAAAAAAGCAGTTGTTTAATTACCATCTCAGAATAGAAACCTCTTTTAGGTGATTTTGGGACTAAGGAAAAAGAGAAGCGATCCAATCCCCGGGACAGTTAGATCTAGTTGAATGAAGGTATTGGCAATGATGTGTATAGATTACAGGTACATATATTTACGTAATAAACTCAGAGTCAGGTGGTGGTGTGGCAGTGGTGGAACCTTGAGGAGAAGGCAAGCTATTTACAGTGTCTTGCTATTCTTTATGCACTCTCAAGTGTTGTAATACTACAGCAAGCACTGAAGTAAGTCAGTCAACAATATTATTGAGTTTACCACAAGCAGAACTAAACAGCTGATAACAACAATTTTGAAAGAAAGAGTAGAGTCTCCTCAGCTAAAAAGCTAACTTCTAATGAAAGCCTTGGAATTAATATTTGTTTCATTAAGAAAAAATGCTTTTTCCTCAAATTTATTCAACATTTTCAAAGATCTTGGAATAACTGAAAATTTTATCTTCATGTGTTTGCGTGTTCAAACATAGTTGTAGACAAAAATCATAAATATGGGCTTATTTATTTGCTAAAATTATACAAGACAGATTTTTAAGAGAGAATTATTAATATGTTAGGTTGACACTTTATTTTATCAAATTGATTAAATTGAGAAGTAGGGAAACAAATGTTGATTGCGAATGAATTATCATAGTCTAACCAAACCAAAGTACACATTCTACCTCCTGTTCTCTGACTTAAAAATTGTTAGTTCTTGGGCAGATCTCTCAACTTCTCCAAGACTCAATTATATCATACAAAGCAAGCACATCCTTACCTACCTCATACAGTTATTGTGAGGGTTTAGTGTGGAGCAAATACTAGATATTACTGGTTTTTGTACAGTGAATGGCCAATAAAGCTATAGTTCAATTAAGCAATAGATCTGGTTTCTTTTGCACCAATTATAAATACTTATTTGAAATATAGTTAGTTGAAATGAAAAATAGAAACGTATTTGAAATGAAAAGTAGAAATGTAGTTTCTACCTGAGTCTTGAGATCTGTATTCTTAAGTCATCTCTTCAATAGAATTGCTGAAATGGATCAGATGGAGGGAAATCTGCAAGCCTCTTTGTGTGACTGAGCTGTTTGTGCTCAGTGGCTGGGAGCTGGGTTTCTCTGAGGCTGACTGAGATATTGTCACTAAATATTCAACAACTGAAATTCTTTGGCCATAAAATCTAGCCTGGGCCTCCTAGGTTTCTGGGCCATTTGGTGGTGTTTGGTGGAGTATTATATTGTAGAAGTAAAGCCTTTATAAGCAAAGGAGTGGAATTATTCTTCCCTCAGTGTTGTGGTGGACTGAATCTGACAGGAAAACAGAATTGGGGAACTGCATCTTAAAGTGAAAAAAAAACAGCCTCCCCCTGCGTAAGGGTCTCCCTGCTATGAAACTGCTGCACTCTTGCTGTCATATTGGCAAGAGCATATTTTGCACCCCACCTCTCTAGAGTTCACCCTGGCAGTGTAATACTCAGAATCTTTGGCTCTTAAAAAGAATGTGTTTTGGAACAGTATCCTTGCAGTTTCCTATCATGCACTTCCAAAATACTGTCCTGTAGTTGACCCATGAGCCTGAAGCTCTGTCGTCCCTTCCAGGAACATCCAGGTGATATGTCTGCCGTCAGATTACACCTGCTTAAGCCAACAAGTTTAATTGAACACACAAAACATGAATAATAGTGTTTTTTTTGTGTGTGTGTAAAATAGCAATATTTTCTTGTAATCCTATACTCCACTAGATGCAATACACATAGAGAAAATGCAGGCATTCTGCTTCTGTCATTTCAATACAGAGAAATTCCATGAAAACAGCTGTTGGCCAGGTTACAATTTATCAACTTGTTAGTCAATAACCTTAGCTTTCTTTGCATACGTGAATGAATAGGGCTAGTGGATTCCTCTGGGCAAGTTCTAGTTTGCCAAAATATTAATCTGGAGGAAAAAATGTACTTTTTCTCCTTTGGAACCTTGTAGAAGCTATGAAATGCGAAATGAGAATATTAAATCTGATATCTGAGGGTCATGGTTATGCTGTGCTAAAGAAATTATTCAAAGTTCCATTTTTTGGCATCAGGAACCTATGAAGATGAAAATCCCTCCTAAATTCTTCCAAGTCCTTTGTCTTCTGGCTGTACTCCTACTATTTTCAAATCTGGCCTCTTAGCTGAAAAAGCAGGCCCTGAGAAACTCTTCAATATATTTTTACTCTATCATGCATAGTAAGCTTATTTGTATAATTTAAAAAACATAGAAAATAGTTTACAGTGTTTTTAATATTTCTTTCCTTTTTCCATTACTCTCCACCAATTCTTCTTATCTATGCCCATTGCTGCTGTGCTGTGCTTCGTCGTGCCTGACTCTTTTCGACCCCATGGACTGTGGTCCACCAATCTCCTCTGTCCATGGAATTTTCAAGGCAAGAACACTAGAGTCAGTTACCATTTCCTCCTCCAGAGGATCTTCCTTACCCAAAAATCTAACCTGCATCTCCTGCATTGGTGGGCGGATTCTTTACCGCTGAGCCATCGGGAAAGTCCAGCTATGCCTGTTGCTTTTTGGTAAATTGAAGGAGTAAATTGACAGCTGCTAATTTTTCCTAATGCTTGATAATCTTTTTGGAGAAAAGTTGTGTGGTCCATATGGCTCTTGTTTAGCATTTGCTATAGATCTCAAATAGAAAAATATAAAAGGGCTTTTATACAAATCTATTCTGTAGTTCCATTTCCAATGTACTATTAAAACTCTGTTATAAATGTGTGGAACATGTCACAGATTATATTTTGCAGAACCACTGGAATTTATTCTATTTTTACCATTCCCATAGAATAATTTCCAAGATATATTGTTAAGTCTCATAGATCAATGGTTGCCTCAGCCTGGAAGTGGGGGAAAGGGTGATTTCAAAGTGGCATAAGAAAACTTCTGGGAGATGATGGAAATATTCTACATTCTACTGTGAATGTGATCATACACCAGTAGATTAAATTCATAGAACTGTACCATACAACAGTTGGAATGTATGATTTGTAGATTATACCTTATAAACCAGAAGAAACATCCCAGAATAATACATAGAGAATGATTCTAATAATGTAAGAAAAAAAGAAAACAACAAAATCATCTTGAACTAGGTTGATATATAGGCCTATGTCTGCATCCATACCCACATCTGTACCTGCATCAATAAATAATTTTATATATATATATGATCTTGTAGTCAACTCATATACTTGTTATAAGTTTTGAACTAAAATAAATGAGCAAGCAATGCATACTATTTGCTTGGAGAATATATATTTACCTTTTTGTAATAGGAATTTTCTGTGGTTTTGTGCTTTGACCAGATTGGTCTCCATTTTCCTGGATGGCAGAAAATCAGCTTAACTTCATCCTCAGGTGATGCAGGTGGGATCAGGAGGTTAGGTGCTACAAGTCAATGTGATTCTCAAGGAGTGGTGTGCTCCCCTAGCAAGCCTGCGGCTGCTGCCACCAACTCACTTGGGGGTGGCTGTTTATGTCTAATCAGGGCATCTTTGCTGCCTCTCAGGAGGTCTTTGTGTTTTTAATCAGAAAGAGTGGCTCTATCCTTGTACATATTTGGGCGTGTCTGTGTGAAGCCTGAGGTGCCCTGAGGTTAATGATTTTCAGACCTAAAGTGCGCTTGGTTAGGCTGGGAACCTTGGCTCATTATGGAAAAGTCTGCCATGGAAAGAAAGCTTCTCCTCCAGAATGCCAGGTTGTATGAAAGCCTTGTTGGAACAAGGTAGGAGAAATTCCCTTTGGTCTAATATTGATATGGTGCTGAGCCATAGAGGTGGAAACCTAGCTTCACTTTGTATGTAATTTGATGATTTTTACATTCATTTTATTACTTGTATATATTTGTCATTTACACTCCATGTATATTATATATCTGCTGGTTGAAAATGCTTCTTTTCTATTAGGCAATTGAAAAAATGAATTATTAGGAAATATTTAAGTAGTATTACATGAGGAGTAAGCTAGATCACACCTCTTACATTGATCTTTATATGTTTGTGGGACATTATTTCTTTATATTCCTCTTTCTTAGGAGTCATATATATATATATATATGACTGTGTGCATACATGCACATATATATATATGCACACAATTGAATTCTGAAAGTGAGAAGAGTTACATAGCCATGTGGACTTACTGGACATGCAGAAGACATGAAATTTTTGTGGCAAGAGGTTTGACAGTCTGATTTAGCAGATGATGATTATGATGTGAGTACAGTTGATCAAGGAACTAGACGACGATTATTTAGTTTCAAACTACATGCACACTATTGAAAGAGTGGCCTGTGTTCTGAAGATGCAGTTCTCTAATCATATTTACCTGCTGCTCCTCAAGGTAACATAGTTCAAGTCATGTAGGTCTTCAATGGAGGTTGCAGGTCCACGGATTTAAGACTAGTGAAAATTCCAGTGATGAAGGCAAGAAAACTTGCTTCTTGACATTGTTTTTCTTGCGTAACAACTAGGACCTGGATTAGACAACCCATAAAATGTAGAAGGGTAGAGTAGTGACCTTTAGGAATTCAGAAGACTTTCATTCAAAGTGTGGGTGACTTCAAGGACTTTGAAACAAATCACCCCCATTTGTAGTTATAATTATATAAATTCATTAAATGCACCAAACTGCCTCTGTGGGAAACGTATTGTGCTCTGAACGAACTAAAAACATTTTATTGCACTAGAGTTATATGTATTTTTAATTTTCCTGATTTGTCTGAGGTTTATCTTGTTTCAGCCAAAAGATGACTGGACATATCAGCTGAGAAAGGATTGAGTGGAAGTGGGCAGGTAAAACAGTCCACTTTCAGCAAAAGGAATTATCTTTTAAAATATATAACATTTAAATAAGTCTAATGTAGTTATCTATATGCCTCTTGAGAAACCTATATGCAGGTCAGGAAGCAACAGTTAGAACTGGACATGGAACAACAGACTGGTTCCAAATAGGAAAAGGAGTACGTCAAGGCTGTATATTGTCACCCTGCTTATTTAACTTACACGCAGTGTACATCATGAGAAGTTCTGGGCTGGAAGAAGCACAAGCTGGAATCAAGATTGCCGGGAGAAATATCAATAACCTCAGATATACAGATGATACCACCCTTATGGCAGAAAGTGAAGAGGAACTAGAGAGCCTCTTGATGAAAGTGAAAGAGGAGAGTGAAAAAGTTGGCTTAAAGCTCAACATTCAGAAAACGAAGATCATGGCATCTGGTCCCATCGCTTCATGGGAAATAGATGGGGAAACAGTGTCAGACTTTATTTTTCTGGGCTCCAAAATCACTGCAGATGGTGACTGCAGCCATGAAATTAAAAGACGCTTACTCCTTGGAGGGAAAGTTATGACCAACCTAGATAGCATATTCAAAAGCAGAGACATCACTTTGCCAACAAAGGTTTGTCTAGTCAAGGCTATGGTTTTTCCAGTGGTCATGTATGTATGTGAGAGTTGGACTGTGAAGAAAGCTGAGTGTGAAGAATTGATGCTTTTGAAGTGTGGTGTTGGAGAAGACTCTTGAGAGTCCCTTGGACTGCAAGGAGATCCAACCAGTCCATCCTAAAGGAGACCAGTCCTGGGCATTCATTGGGAGGACTGATGCTGAAGCTGAAACTCCAATATTTTGGCCACCTCATGTGAAGAGTTGACTCATTGGAAAAGACCCTGATGCTGGGAGGGATGGGGGTAGGAGGAGAAGGGGATGACAGAGGATGAGATGGTTGGTTGGCATCACTGACACGATGGACATGAGTTTGGGTGAACTCTGGGAGTTGGTGATGGACAGGGAGGCCTGGCGTGCTGTGATTCATGGGGTCGGAAAGAGTCGGACACAACTGAATGACTGAACTGAACTGAACTGAATGTAGTTACGCACTGACAGAACTCCCATGAATATCAATGATTAATAGTCTTTAAAAGCATTTTTATCTCATATTTTAAGTGCCTCTATATTTTCTTTAAGGCCTTAGTGATGAGTCCTAAGAGGCTTTATTTTTGACGGCATCTCAGTCATTCAGATATTACATAGGGTTGTGAATTACTAATCTGCAAAACCAAGTTAACAATTCTTAGGTTTCTATGAAAGTCACATTGAACAGTTAGGGTCAGCAGGCTGAGTTTTTATAACTGTCTCAGAATTTATTTGTACATTCATGAACTAGTGGGAAACTCACAGTTTTAGGTGATTTTCTAGCATTTAAGGTTTAATCACCTGGTTTGATAATGCAAAACTATTTTTCAATTAAGGTGATTTACTTGGTTTTATTCCATTCTTATTTTTGATGGATCTTGTAAAATATAGCAGTTTGTCAAGAGCTCAAAAGGATGTGTTTTCTGTTGAATCACAGCTAGAGCAGAATTGGTTGAAATTTGAGCTCATTCATTTGACCTTAATGTAACCCTGACCTGGAAGGACAGCATGTCTCTGGGGGTGAAGATAATTTAATTTCCATGCATGTCAAGTCTTCTGTTTCTTCTGTGTGGAGGTTGCAGAGAAGTGTCAAATTCTGCAGAATCAGGTGTTCTGCGTTGGAGATGTAGAACACATTCTCCAGGGGTTAGAGTTGAGACCACCAAGTAGACTTCATTTCAAGGCCTTAGGGGAGCCCTGAAACTGTAGATTGTGAAGATGGAAAATATTTCTTTATACTGTAAACTGTTCATCTTCCATTTTACTTCTATTATGTGTACTCATGATAGCATCAACAAAGGAATTCCAAAGGCCACACTTAGAACATCTAAGTTTATTATTTTATACTTTTTAGTTGAAAACAATGGTTGAAAATTCCAACGTGTCAAACAGTGAAATATAGTTTCTAATGTGTTCCCTGTGTTTTTTGTCCCCAGAGAATTGTAGAACACTGCTCACAAAGATTACACGTAGGAAACTCTGCAGTATCTATATGATAAGGCTGATTCCATTCGGCTACTTGAATTTCCTCCTTTTCCCACATATCTCTGGTTTGTGGAATAGTTGATTATCCTATAAAGCAATGAAAATTTCCAGAAAGTCCAAAGTTAGTAGCCTAATATGATTTAACACTTCTGTGATTCTGAAATCATAGGTAGTTCAGAATAAGGTGATCTCATCTCTGTTTCATCTTGCTGGTCTCTCTATGGAACTCCTAGGGTCATTATCCTATGTAAGAACTTCTCTGTTCTTACAAGTAAATTGTAGTAGCAAAGAAGAAAATGGTTTTAGAACGGTCATTGGATGAGTCATGAGTGAGGAGAATGCAAAGAGCAAATCCAGCTGAAAGACACTTTGTAAAGTTCCTACTGGCTTGGCCATGGTAGACTCCTTCCACAATGGAAAATATATATATATATATATATATATATATATATTTTTTTAAATCAATAAGTAAGATTATAGATTCAACTGTGATATGAGAGGAGTGGTTTATTAATCATCATATACACTAAATGCTATTTAAAAACAAAAACAAAAAACCTCCAAACCTGAAGAAGTTTAACCCCGTAAGTGTGTGCATGCATGTGTGCTAAGTTGCTTCAGTTGTGTCTGACTCTGTGTGACCCCATGGACCCCATAGCCCACCAGGCTCCTCTGTGCATGGGGTTCTCGAGGCAAGAATACTGGAGTGGATTGCCATGCCGTCCTCCATGGAGTATATTTTATGCTTTTGTGAAAGTTCAGTGCAGGTCAGAGGGACACATGGAGATTCTGCTCCATGTGGTCACTTGGGGACCTAGGCTCCTTCCATAGGTAGCTCTGCATCTCTCATGTGACCCCAGGTGTTTGCTTGGCTTCCTCCATCTGCAGTCAAAGAGAAGACAAGGGATGAAGAAGACACATCTGCTTTAACTATGAGCAGAGGTGGGGAAAAAAAAAAAAAGAAGCACAAGAAGTCTAGAAAATGAAGTATAGATTTGTATCTAGGAAGAAGGAAAGTATTGGGTGACATATACAAATCTGTCACGGCTGGCAGTGGCATGGGAAGTAAGGTATATTGAAAAGTATGAGCTCTTTCTTGCAGATGTAGAATGGAGTGGATGTGCTGGAGAAATAAATGGAAAATATTATGTGTGTTTTATTTCCCTCGAAAACTATGGCAGTGTAATAAGCTTTATCTCTGTGCTAATTTTGGCCATTTGGGGTGGCATTTTTTCCCCCCTGTGGCAGTTCTTTTCAATTGTAGCAGGTATTTTATGGTAAGATTCAAATAAACTGCTTCCCACTTTGGTGATCCCTATCTAAAGGTTCTTGAAAACTGCCATCTATTTGGTAAACCTACCCTTTCAGATGTCCATAAGGTACTGACTTATGGGACCAAGACCTGCAGATGAGTGGAAACTGAACCTGCCCATGCATACCATGGGCTGGTTGGCTAGAAGTAAGACATTTCGGTTTAAAGTATTCTTCTGAAGGTACATGTGTACAAGTCAAACCTGAAGTCCAGCTGAGGGTTTCCCAGGAGACAATTCTTGAGGAGATCAAAGGAAGGCATTTACTAAAGACTTTAAATTAAAAATAGCAGTAATCATTGGCCAGAAGGGGCTGGATCCAGACCTCTTCTTCCAAAGGATGGTGAAGCTAAACAGACTGGGAATGTTAAAATGTACCGTGATTTGAATAAAAATTACTAACTTTCCCATCTCTATCCATAAGGTATCCTCTTCGTGATTCTTAAGTCTGAAATTGCATAGGTTTCTTCTCTCAGCAGTTCATGATTTAATATACTTGCAGAAAATTCTTAGTATTATTCATGCAGTATCACTAGAGAAGTGTTTTAATGCTTTGCTTTTTCCTTGCTAAAAGTCTTTTAGCATTTGATTCTAGAAATTAAGAATTTGAATAATTCATTTGTAAGGTACTGAGGCTATTAGAATCTGTTTAAAGGCACCAAAGCGTTCTGTTATTTAATTGCAGTTTTCAAGCATCAATGATAAATGTTCTAAAGTTGTTATTGCTCTAGGAAAAGTCACCTTCAGCACAAACTCTTACACTTTTGAAAACTAATGTGACTAATGTGAAAACTAAATCATCATAAACAAATGATTTAGCAAGCAGCTGTGTGCCTTCATGTGGTCACTAGCACATGGCTTTTGGTAACTAATTTACTTTTGCTTTTTGGAATATGCATGTACTTTTATACATGTTGATATTGAATCAGTATTACATATTATGTTAAAAACACTTTTTGAAAAAGTATTGTTTTTAGCCAGAGCATCCTAAGAGCCATATATATTATAATGATGGGAAATGTATTTCCAGTGATGTGTTACAAAAATATAGGATAAAGATTTTTTGGTGGGTGAGAAAGCAATGCAGTTAAATTTGGCCCAAGGAAAAGAGTGCATAATTCAAATCCTAGATGGTATATATTTTTTTACAGCTAAAAACATTTTGCCTTTTTAAGTAAGTGCCAGTAAGTGATCAAATAATTGTTACAACTTAGCATATAAAATTTAGTGGTGATAATTGTACTTATGGTGTTTTTACTTTACCTCTCCACATTTTTTTTTAAATTTTATTGGTGCCTGTGACTCACGTGAAGATTATTCATGATGCACGTCGTTTCCGAAAGCAGACCTGGACCTGCTATTGTAAGACATATGTTACATGTCTAGGAGTGTGACTTCCAAAACTGACGTTGGATGTTTAATGAGCAAGGCTCTAATATGTTTTCTCGATTTACAATTAAATTATATTTCTTACTTGCAAATATGTATATCTACTTTATACTTTTGTTGTTGTTGTTGATTGTAAACAAAGAAATTTAGATTTATATGAAAACTAAAACAGAGGAAGTATAATAGACATCCTTGCCAAAGCACTTATTTTTGAAACATGTTACATTTCTTTCCTTTTTTTTGAATTCTTAGGGACCTACCTCTCTCTATATTTCCTCTTTTAAAAATTAAAAATTAATAAAATAAATGGAAAAATTTGTATTTAAGTAAAAATGCAAAAATTAAAGGCAAAAGACAATGAATGTTCTTACTATTATAAAAGATCCTTATGTTTAGCTTAAGTTCCAATTTGAGTATTTAGAAACATAATATTTATAAAGGCAGAATTTCCCAATAAGGTTAAAATGTTATCATTTAGAGATGCTTATTTAGAAAAACCAGAAACTAAAAAAAAAATGTATTTAAAAAATATATATATATCTTGAAAAGTCTCTGCTCACTTGGATAAATTCACTAACCATTAATGATTTAGTTATAGAAATAAATTTTTGTTTATGGGATTTTTATAAATCCTCAAATTACCATAATTTCATACCTGTGTGAAATACTTTCATATTGAATATAAAACAGGAAACCTCCTAATTTCTGGATTGCTGCAAGGCAAATAGATAAATAACCTCCCTCTGCCCCTATCTCCCACATGGATTTAATGTTCCAGCTCTACATGGCATGAAGAATCATAATGTTTAAATGTAACTAGATATATCTATGTGAAAAATATTTGGATGAAAATGTTTCTATCA
This sequence comes from Bos mutus, assembly GCF_027580195.1. NCBI lineage: Eukaryota > Metazoa > Chordata > Mammalia > Artiodactyla > Bovidae > Bos > Bos mutus. The sequence goes on along the minus strand of NC_091622.1, from coordinate 18,646,167 downwards.
TTTTCAACCATGATAGAGCAAAGTCACTATAATCCCCAGAGTGGGGAAATGTGCCAAGCAACAGTGGGTTATGAAAAACTCCATAAACTTTCATAGCAACCATTCTGGTTCCTGCTATTGTTGCTCAGGACAATAAAGAATTTGCTGCCAAAGCCCATTTTCTAAATAGGAAAATGGAGCTTTGATTTACACAGCATAACTTACTTGGTTTCTCATGTTGCCTCTTGGTGTGCCTCTTGACACTCTTCTGGCAGAGGTAACATTTCATTCCAGTTTTTCAGGCTTTCTGCATGAGACAGATACCCTTGTAAAAGCTGTGTGACTCACATTTTCTATTGTGAAAAGCACTCCTCATCAAGTCCTGTGAAGTGTTCATCCAAACACTTACAATTTTACAACCACCATCTAGAGGCCTAGAAGTGCAAGTTAATGCAGACCAGTGATTTCACTGGCCTCTCAACAGGCCTTGGGATGAAGTAACTGTTTTGCATTATCTGGAGTATGGAAATGAACGGCCTGTTGTCTGCATGCTGCTGATTGAACTTAAATTCTGTACGGCCATCCAGAAAGACATAGTATCATCTCTTGAGACGACATCAATATTTAAAGCAGGCGTGCCTAAGCGATTACTGTATTCTCTATAACTGCAAGAAAAAGCAATTGTGTTCCTTTGGCCTATGTACTTGAGCTATTTCCTTATTCTTTAATTGAATCATTCTTAATTATAAGGGGTCATACGCTAGGTCTTCCTTAAATAGCATTTGTCATTTTCAGATGATTCACAGGTGTCTGCATGCTCTGTGCTTTAGAATGTAAGATTGAAAAGGCTTAAAATTAAACAGTAAGAGCTTCTTAGGATAGGTACTGTGAGATACTAGGGAAAGGGAACTTGAGATATATGAAACTTCTTATTTTGGTAAAAGTGGATAGTATTGATGGTGGTGCTATGGGATTGGTGTAGAGGAGAGGCAGCTGTCCATAGAAGTTGGTTGAGGTACAGTCTTGCATAAAACTAAAGACATATGTTTTGATCTAGTTCTTTACTAGTTCTCCACCTTTGGAGACAAGCCTTGTAAATGAGATTTAGATTTGTTGAACTACCTCGTCACCTGGAATTTCACCTCCTTGGAACACTGGGTAGGATCATATATCCCAACATAGCTGTTCTCTCCTAGGTTCTCTGGGAAGCTCTCGCCCAGTTTGATTTAGGCCAGACGGATTCTTTGCTTAACCAGAGCTTTCTGAACATTAAATGAATCAGATGCTTGCTATAATTCAGTGCTATGAAATATTCAAATTATATGCCACAGAATCAAGAACAGAGCATTCATCTTGGCCCTGTAATATTATTCCTCCTGTGCCAAAATATAGAACTTACAAAAACAGAAATAAACTGCTGATTCTGAGTATTTTTCTATATTTTTAAAACATTAAATTTTGGCCTCGGGTGTGCCTCTTGAAGTGCCATTAAAATCAAATAAAGGCACATGTCTTTGCCAAACAGGGTTTGGCACTTTACTTCTGAAAACATTCAAAGGCACTTGGTTCTCATTGTATATATTCTGTTACACACACATTTTCCATTATGTTTTATAAAGGAAGTCTAAAACTCTTGAATTATTTAATCAGAGAGTTCAAAAGTATTTCTCAGCAGCCACTATATGAATTAAACACTCCAGTGTGCTTATTGAACAGCAGACACTATTTCTACTTTCCAGTGGTTTAAAAAGGGAGATAAAAAACAAAAACAGGAAGAGAGCTATCACTCTTTCTGTCTTGTCTTATCTATGGGAACAAAAATGAGTGGGATGAAGGGAGAGAAGAAGGGAAAGACAGAAAGAACTACAGTACAGCAATTTCACAAATATGTGAAAGGTTCAAAGCTGGCATTGGAAGGCTGGAGCCTGGGGAGGGTCTATTTGAATCTGTGCTGATTATAGATTCATAATTAGCATTTGGATGTGCCTTTCTAAAAAGACCCATGGATCCTATGATTACTTTCATAAGAATTTCTACTTCCTGTAACTCCTTTATGGGTCTACAGATGATTGTGCTTAAAAGGAGGCACTTTTGACACTTTGAATGCACTCTGGTTCTGAAACAGGATCTTGAACCTGTTTTGAGCCTCCTCCCTGGAGCTGCCACCCCACTCTGTCCCACTCTGTCATCTACTGACTCCCTAGTGAATGATTTATTTTGAAGTTTTAACTTTAATTTTCTCCTCTCACTTTAGCTTTAGATTGATAGCCCTCCTCTCTTGACATCTGTTTTGCCTCACCAAGAAGGCTATCCAAACATAGCAGGTTACAGTGTTTCTTTATCTTTATACAACAACAGGGTGTAGATGTGTGACTATAACTCATAAAGCTTGTTGGAGGGTCCTAGGAACTTGCTGGGGAAAAACCCAGTACGTCAAGGACCATGGAAAGCAGACAACTGCATGGTAAGACAGAAGAAAATTCAGTATGTTTAGCTCTCATTTCTCATTTCCCAGCAAACGCTCCCCACCCCCAAGTTGTCTGGCCCTACCAACAGTGTGGAGAAGTTTCCTGATCCTCACTCTATGTAAAGGGAGAAGCCTCTCATGAGAACCACGACGGGCACATCAAAGTACTTTCCCAGACATTTCCTTAGTGACTCCTCTCTTGGTCTGCAAAGCTGCTCTTTAGCTACCACTGTCTCATTTTTGTTTGGGGTTGAGACTTGCTTTTTTTTCCCCTTAATGTGGCTGAAGAAACTTTCATCACATTTTATGCTGAATAAGTAGTTTAATAGCTCTTTTTAAAAATCTTTTTTAACTGTGGAATGAATAGAGTTGTAACAGGCATTTACCAAGGAAAGTACTATCAAAGGACACTATCAAAATGCTTATAAGAAGCTTGGGCCCTTGAATGACAGGCCATATGGAAGCATATATTAGAAATATGCCAGCCTCACTGTTAGGTGTTGGAAATTATGAACAAAAGCATTTAGATATACTGACAGATTATTTATTTGGTAATAGTTTTATAGAACTATATTCTAGAACTATACTCTAGAACTAGGAAACCTTGACAAGCCACCCGTCCAACCCCATCCACAGCGAGGAACCTCCACAATAAAGAGGAACCACAAACTGCCAGAATACAGAAAGGCCACCCCAAACACAGCAATATAAACAAAATAAAAAGGCAGAGAAATACTCATCAGGTAAAGGAAAAGGATAAATGCCCACCAAACCAAACAAAACAGGAAGAGATAGGGAATCTATCTAAAGAAGAATTCTGAATAATGATAGTGAAAGTGATTCAAAATCTTGAAAACAAAATGTTTCCAGGCTATTTACAGATAAATAGCCTGGAGATAAGGATTGAAAGATGCAAGAAATGTTTAACAAGGACCTAGAAAAAATAAAAAAGAGTCAATATATAATTAATAATGCAATAAATGAGATCAAAAACACTCTGGAGGGAACCAACAGTAGAATAACCAAGGCAGAAGATAGGATAAGTGAAGCAGAAGATAGAATAGTAGAAATAAATGAAGCCGAGAGGAAAAAAGAATTAAAAGAAATGAGGACAACCTCAGAGACCTCTGGGACAATGTTAAATGCTCCAACATTCGAATCATAGGAGTCCCAGAAGAAGAAGACAAAAAGAAAGACCATGAGAAAATACTTGAGGAGATAATAGTTGAAAACTTCCCTAAATTGGGTAAGGAAATAATCACCCAATTCCAAGAACCCCAGAGAGTCCAAAACAGGGTAAACCCAAGGCAAAACACCCCAAGACACATATTAATCAAATTAACAAAGATCAAACACAAAGAACAAATATTAAAAGCAGCAAGGGAAAAACAACAAATAACACACATGGGGATTCCCATAAGGATAACAGCTGATCTTTCAATAGAAACTCTTCAGGCCAGGAGGGAATGGCAGGACATACTTAAAGTGATGAACATGAAAAACCTACAGCCCAGATTACTGTATCTGGCAAGAATACAAGAATCTCATTCAAATATGAAGGAGAAATCAAAAGCTTTACAGACAAGCAAGTTCAGTTCAGTTCAGTTGCTCAGTCGTGTCTGACTCTTTGCAACCCCAAGAATCACAGCACACCAGGCCTCCCTGTCCATCACCAACTCCCGGAGTTCACTCAGACTCACGTCCATCGAGTCGGTGATGCCATCCAGCCATCTCATCCTCTGTCGTCCCCTTCTCCTCCTGCCCCCAATCCCTCCCAGCATCAGAGTCTCTTCCAATGACTCAACTCTTTGCATGAGGTGGCCAAAGTACTGGAGTTTCAGCTTTAGCATCATTCCTTCCAAAGAAATCCCAGGGCTGATCTCCTTCAGAATGGACTGGTTGGATCTCCTTGCAGTGCAAGGGACTCTCAAGAGTCTTCACCAACACCACACTTCAAAAGCATCAATTCTTTGGCACTCACCTTTCTTCACAGTCCAACTCTCACATCCATATGGGACCACTGGAAAAACCATAGCCTTGACTAGACGAATCTTTGTTGGCAAAGTAATGTCTCTGCTTTTCAATATGCTATCTAGGTTGGTCATAACTCTTCTTCCAAGGAGTAAGCATCTTTTAATTTCATGTCTGAAGTCACCATCTGCAGTGATTTTGGAGCCCCAAAAAAATAAAGTCTGACACTGTTTCCACATCTATTTCCCATGAAGCGATGGGACCAGTATACCATGATCTTCGTTTTCTGAATGTTGAGCTTTAAGCCAACTTTTTTATTCTCCACTTTCACTTTCATCAAGAGGCTTTTCAGTTCCTCTTCACTTTCTGCCATAAGGGTGGAGACAAGCAAAAGCTGAGAGAATTCAGCACCACCCAACCAGCACTCCAACAAATGCTAAAGGATCTTCTCTAGACAGGAAACACAGAAAGGGTGTATAACTCAAACTCAAAACAACAAAGTAAATGGCAACGGGATCATGCTTATCAATAATTACCTTAAATGTAAATGGGTTGAATGCCCCAACCAAAAGACAAAGACTGGCTGAATGGATACAAAAACAAGACCCCTATATATATTGTCTACAAGAGACCCACCTCGAAACAAGGGACACATACAGACTAAAAATGAAGGGCTGGAAAAAGATATTCCATGCAAATAGAGACCAAAAGAAAGCAGGAGTAGCAATACTCATATCAGATAAAATAGACTTTAAAACAAAGGCTGTGAAAAGAGACAAAGAAGGACACTACATAATGATCAAAGGATCAATCCAAGACGAAGATATAACAATTATAAATATATATGCACCCAACATAGGAGAACAGCAATATGTAGGACAAATGCTAACAAGTATGAAAGGGGAAATTAACAATAACACAATAATAGTGGGAGACTTTAATACCCTACTCACACCTATGGAGAGATCAACTAAACAGAAAATTAACAAGGAAACAGATCAGATCAGATTAGTCGCTCAGTCCTGTCCGACTCTTTGCGACCCCATGAATCGCAGCACGCCAGGCCTCCCTGTCCATCACCAACTCCCGGAGTTCACTCAGACTCACGTCCATCAAGTCGGTGATGCCATCCAGCCATCTCATCCTCTGTCGTCCCCTTCTCCTCTTGCCCTCAATCCCTCCCAGCATCAGAGTCTTTACCAATGAGTCAACTCTTCGCATGAGGTGGCCAAAGTACTGGAGTTTCAGCTTTAGCATCAGTCCTTCCAAAGAAATCCCAGGGCTGATCTCTTTCAGAATGGACTGGTTGGATCTCCTTGCAGTCCAGGGGACACTCAAGAGTCTTCTCCAACATCACACTTCAAAAGCATCAATTCTTTGGCGCTCAGCCTTCTTCACAGTTCAACTCTCACATCCATACATGTTCAAGCTGGTTTTAGAAAAGGCAGAGGAACCAGAGATCAAATTGCCAACATCCGCTGGACCATGGAAAAAGCAAGACCACAGGAAAAACCATAGCCTTGACTAGACAGACCTTTGTTGGCAAAGTAATGTCTCTGCCTTTGAATGTGCTATCTAGGTTGGTCATAACTTTCCTTCCAAGGAGTAAGAGTCTTTTAATTTCATGTCTGAAGTCACCATCTGCAGTGATTTTGGAGCCCCCAAAATTAAAGTCTGACACTGTTTCCACTGTTTCCCCATCTATTTCCCATGAAGTGATGGGACCGGATGCCGTGATCTTCGTTTTCTGAATGTTGAGCTTTAAACCAACTTTTTCACCCTCCACTTTTACTTTCATCAAGAGGCTTTTGAGTTCCTCTTCACTTTCTGCCATAAGGGTGGTGTCATCTGCATATCTGAGGTTATTGATATTTCTCCTGGCAATCTTGATTCCAGCTTGTGTTTCTTCCAGGCCAACGTTTCTCATGATGTACTCTGCATATAAGTTAAATAAACAGAGTGACAATATACAGCCTTGACGTACTCCTTTTCCTATTTGGAACCAGTCTGTTGTTCCATGTCCAGTTCTAACTGTTGCTTCCTGACCTGCATATAGGTTTCTCAAGAGGCAGGTCAGGTGGTCTGGTATTCCCATCTCTTTCAGAATTTTCCGCAGTTTATTATGATCCACACGGTCAAAGGCTTTGGCATAGTCGATAAAGCAGAAATAGATGTTTTTCTGGAACTCTCTTGCTTTTTCCATGGTCCAGCGGATGTTGGCAATTTGATCTCTGGTTCCTCTGCCTTTTCTAAAACCAGCTTGGACATCAGGAAGTTCACGGTTCACATATTGCTGACGCCTGGCTTGGAGAATTTTGAGCATTACTTTACTAGCGTGTGAGATGAGTGTAATTGTGCGGTAGTTTGAGCATTGACTTTCTTTTGGATTGAAATGAAAACTGACCTTTTCCAGTCCTGTGGCCACTGCTGAGTTTTCCAAATTTGCCAGCATATTGGGTATAGCACTTTCACAGCATCATCTTTCAGGATTTGGAATAGCTCAACTGGAATTCCATCACCTCCACTAGCTTTGTTCGTAGTGATGCTTTCTAAGGCCCACTTGACTTCACATTCCAGGATGTCTGGCTCTAGGTCAGTGATCACACCATCATGATTATCTGGGTCATGAAGATCTTTTTTGTACAGTTCTTCTGTGTATTCTTGCCATCTCTTCTTAATATCTTCTGCTTCTGTTAGGTCCATACCATTTCTGTCCTTTATCGAGCCCATCTTTGCATGAAATGTTCCTTTGGTATCTCTGAATTTTTTGAAGAGATCTCTAGTCTTTCCTATTCTGTTGTTTTCCTCTATTTCTTTGCATTGATCGCTTCTTATCTCTTCTTGCTATTCTTTGGAACTCTGCATTCAGATATTTATATCTTTCCTTTTCTCCTTTGCTTTTCTCTTCTTTTCTTTTCACAGCTATTTGTAAGGCCTCCCCAGACAGCCATTTTGCTTTTTTGCATTTCTTTTCCATTGGGATGGTTTTGATCCCTGTCTCCTGTACAATGTCACGAACCTCATTCCATAGTTCATCAGGCACTCTACCTATCAGATCTAGGCCCTTAAATCTATTTCTCACTTCCACTGTATAATCATAATGGGTTTGATTTAGGTCATACCTGAATGGTCTAGTGGTTTTCCCTACTTTGTTCAATTTCAGTCTGAATTTGGCAATAAGGAGTTCATGGTCTGAGCCACAGTGAGCTCCTGGTCTTGTTTTTGCTGGCTGTATAGAGCTTCTCCATCTTTGGCTGCAAAGAATATAATCAATATGATTTCGGTGTTGACCATCTGGTGATGTCCATGTATAGAGTCTTCTCTTGTGTTGTTGGAAGAGGGTGTTTGTTATGACCAGTGCATTTTCTTTTTTATTTATTTATTTTTTAATTTAATTTTATTTTTAAACTTTACAATATTGTATTAGTTTTGCGAAATATCGAAATGAATCTGCCACAGGTATATCTGTGTTCCCCATCCTGAACCCTCCTCCCTTCCCCCTCCCCATACCCTCCCTCTGGGTCGTCCCAGTGCACCAGCCCCAAGCATCCAGTATCATGCATCGATCTTGACAAAACTCTATTAGTCTTTGCTCTGCTTCATTCTGTATTCCAAGGCCAAATTTGCCTGTTACTCCAGGTGTTTCTTGACTTCCTACTTTTGCATTCCAGTCCCCTATAATGAAAAGGACATCTTTTTTGGGTGTTAGTTCTAAAAGGTCTTGTAGGTCTTCATAGAACCATTCAACTTCAGCTTCTTCAGCGTTACTGGTTGGGACATACACTTGGATTACTGTGATATTGAATGGTTTGCCTTGGAAATGAACAGAGATCATTCTGTCGTTTTTGAGACTGCATCCAAGTACTGCATTTCGGACTCTTTTGTTGACCGTGATGGCTACTCCATTTCTTCTGAGGGATTCCTGCCTGCAGTAGTAGATATAATGGTCATCTGAGTTAAATTCACCCATTCCAGTCCATTTCAGTTCGCTGATTCCTAGAATGTTGACATTCACTCTTGCCATCTCTTGTATGACCACTTCCAGTTTGCCTTAATTCATGGACCTGACATTCCAGGTTCCTATGCAATATTCCAAACAAGGAAACACAAACTTTAAATGATACAATAGACCAGTTAGACCTAATTGATATCCTAGGACATTTCACCCCAAAAGAATGAATTTCACCTTTTTCTAAAGTGCACACAGAACCTTCTCCAGGATAGATCACATCCTGGGCCATAAATCTAGCCTTGGTAAATTAAAAAAAAAAAATTGAAATCATTCCAAGCATCTTTTCTGACCACAATGCAGTAAGATTAGATGTCAAAAAAATTCCAACATGTGGAGGCTGAACAACATGCTGCTGAATAACCAACAAATCACAGAAGAAATCAAAAAAGAAATCAAAATATGCATAGAAATGAATGAAAATGAAAACACAAAAACCCAAAACCTATGAGACACTGTAAAAGCAGTGCTAAGGGGAAGAGTCATAGCAATACAGGCATACCTCAAGAAACAAGAAAAAAGTCAAATAAATAACCTAACTTTACACCTAAAGCAACTAGACAAGGAAGAAATGAAGATCCCCTGGGTTAGTAGAAGGAAAGAAATCTTTAAAATTAGGGCAGAAATAAATGCAAAAGAAACAAAAGAGACCATAGCAAAAATCAACAAAACCAAAAGCTGGTTCTTTGAGAAGATAAATAAAATTACAAACCATTAGCCAGACTCATCAAGAAACAAAGGGAGAAGAATCAAATCAACAAAATTAGAAATGAAAATGGAGAGATCACAACAGACAACACAGAAATACAGAGGATCATAAGAGACTACTATCAGTAACTATAGGCCAAGAAAATGGACAACTTGGAAGAAATGAACAAATTCTTAGAAAAGTACAACTTTCCAAAACTGAACCAGGAAGAAATAGAAAATCTTAACAGACCCATCACAAGTATAATATGCACTTGTATAATATCTGAAGGTGGTTTTTAAACTTATGATCTGATGAAACAAATGAATTAATTGGAAATAACCAAACCTTCATTGAAGGTTTATAGTTGTACCATTTGCTATATTATTCACTTTTAGACTGAAAATTTTAAAAATTATCTACAAATATCTTATGTTTTTGGTTCAGCACATATACCATTGAGACTGAAAATGGCTTTTAATCTCCATAGAGACTACTGAAGTCCTTGGTCAAATGTGGTGAAGGAATATATGTTTCTTTAGCTCTCAAATATTTCAGTGATCCCTCTACTTTCTCCTGGCTCTCCAAAATCCATGCCTATTAGCCCTGGAATAGTCTCTACCCTGTTTAGAAAATATAAATCCAAGTTCACAAATTTAGAGGTACAATTAGGCTATCTTTATTTTTCCTACAACTGAACTGTATCAAGCATCTAGTGAAATGCATGCTGAGATTAATCTTTCCTAGGATACTTTTACATGATCCCCAAATTTTGTCCAGGTTCTGCAGTGGGAATGGGTGGGCAATGGGGGCTTTCCTGTGGTAAACGGGGTGAGGTAAATGATACATCTTTTCTGAGTTGTAATCATTGATTTGTTCTGCCTTCTGCTCAAATATTCTCCTTTTAGAATGGGTAGAGCTGTCTTCTTATAGACCAATGCCGTGTTTCCCTTATTACCATCACCGTGGCTTAAGATCATCCATCTTGTATCCCATTTCAGCCTTGTTCTTGGGTAAAGGGAAAATACTTAACTGTTGCAATACCACATTTGGGTTTAGGCAACTCTGTGGCACTTTTTTAGGCCTTTCTGTCCAGGCAGTGCAAACATTTCTACTCTACCAGCCTGTCATGCTGGGCACAGGGAATCTGGAGTCCCCAGATCCTCTTCAGAAGTAGAAGGCTGAAGTTCCCTTGGAATTTTCACAGTAAAGTATACTTCTTGACGTTCTTCATCTCAGTAAATGCCACCATCATTTACATAGTTGCTTAGATCAAAAACTTAGATTTATCCTTGATTTTTCTTTTTTTTTTTTTCTCAATCCCATCCAATCTTTTATGAAGTCTTCTCAACTCTACCTTAATTTATATCCCCAAGCCACTTCTTCTCAACACTCCATTGCTACTATCTTAACTCAAGCCAGCATGTGGTCTTCCCTGGCTGACAGTAATAGCTCCTTCACTAGCTTCTTTAATTCCCTACTTTTGCAATTGCTGCCATCCTCTCACCCCCAGAGTAAGTTGCTGGAAACTTAAACAAATTCACACAACGCTTCCACTTGGAACTCTGCAGTGACTTACCATAATGTGTGGAATAAAATCCTTATCAAGGTCTACAAGGCCCTGGTTACTCTGCTTCTTCAAGTCTGTGCTTCATGTCATTTTTGAATGTGCCAAGCTTATTCTTTCCCCAAGACTCTTCAGATTATCTACTCTCCCCCACGTTACTCTTTTAAATGCTTCAGTATCTTTTAAAATGTCACCTCTTCAGGGAAGCCTTCTCCGTAGCCCTTTGCCTGCATGCATGCTAAGTTGCTTCAGTCATGTCTGACTCTTTGCAACCATATGAACTATAGCCCTCCAGGCTCCTCTGTCCAGGGGATTCTCCAGGCAAGAATACTGGAGTGGGTTGCCATGCTGTCTTCCAGGGGCTCTTGATGACCCAGGGATTGAGCCTGCATCTCGATTACGCATCTCCTGCATTGGCAGGCATGTTCTTTACCACTAGTGCCACCTGGGAAGCCCCCCTTATTCCCTTACCTGACTTATTTTTCTTTATAACATTTATTACCACCCCAAATTAAGTATTTGTTTATAAGTTTACTACCTGCCTTCACCACTGGGCTGGACTTTGTCCTCCATACTGCAATGCAGAGCACATAATACACTGCCTGGTACACAGTAGGCCACTGATAAATACTTTTTCAGTGGATGAAAGCACTTGATACTGAAAATCCAGTGAGAATGGGAGAGTGCTTTATTGTCAATGTATTTATTTTTGGAGATGAAAATAATTTTTGGTTAAATCTGAACTCAAGGAGGCTATTTTTACTATTTAGCCATGTCACGTCCACTATTGTATAGCATCCAAGACCGAAGAAGATATCTATCATCCTAAATCCAAAATGCACAATCCAGAATGCTTTTTAAAATAGTAGAAAATCATGAAATCGTGCTCTGGAGATCCTCCTATAAGCCATAATAATTGATATGTTCACCAACCTCACTGAACATGTGTAGCAATACTGGTCTACGGCAATAATAATTTCTGGAAAATGTGAAAAGCTTTCATTAGTCATTTATCATTAAGCTGCAGAGACTTTGTATTACTATCAGCTATGTTTCTGTTAATAATATTTGACATTTATATATCCCAGAGCTCTTTAAATTATAAGTCACTGGAACTCAATTTAAACTAGCTCAGGCAAAGAACAATATTTATTGGCTGATATAGCTGGGAGATTGAAGCTGGAATCTGGGCTCAAGTGATGTTTTCATGGCTTGAGCTCTATCTCCAGGTTATCCTTCTCTCTGTTTCTACCCATGTGTTGGCCCCTTTCTTCTATGTGGATAGGCTCTCATCATATAGCTGAAAAGTAATCCCAGGTCTTCATCAGTAGAACTTGTGATCCATATAAAAGAGTCTTCTGCAGCAGATACAGCTAAAATATACTTGAGAGGATTCTTATTGGTCAAGTTTAGTCCTAGGTCTGTATTAACCCTATCATTGTGTTGGAGAGATATTGTATTATGATTGGATCAAGCTTCATCATGTGCCCACACCTTTGGCAAGGAGGAGGGGTAAGGCATGTGATTGATAACTGCTCTAGAGAAGTACGGAGTGGGAGGGATGTTTCTCAGAAACCAAAAGTGGGGAGTGAGAAATCATGTTGAGCAGGTAAAACATTATTATGATCCATATACAAACGTGTTTTAGACTTCTTGAGACCAAAAATGTACAATGTATTTGTGAAAGAAAAATCTTAAGTGCTGTTTTGTTGTTTATGCTATTAGTCTCCTTTAACAACTGGATATAAAGTACTGGAAATGCCAGATATATAATGCTGGCTAATTCTAGGAATTTCAACTTGAGAAACAATACTATTTGGAATCAAACCTCATAAATAAAGAGGATATGATTGAAACATAAGAACAATGAGATGGAAAAGACAATAGAGATGAAGGGTAGAAGAAATCAAAGTGACAGGTGATTCTGAAGGAAAGAAAATAGCAGAGAGAAAAATAGTAATCATAAATCTAGGATAATAATTTTTTGACTTACGGTTCTTTTGATAAAACTATTTGTGTCATATTTTATGTATTAGAAAATGTAGCCTCCACTTTCTAGTATGTCCTTCTCATTTGTTTGGCTTAAAATTCATAAGTTGGCTTAAAGCTCATAAGTTGGCTTAAAGCTCAACATTCAGAAAACTAAGATCATGGCATCTGGTCCCATCACTTCATGGCAAATAGATGGGGAAACAGTGGAAACAGTGACTGACTTTATTTTTCTGGGCTCCAAGATTGCTGCAGATGGTGACTGCAGCCATGAAATTAAAAGACCCTTACTCCTTGGAAGGAAAGTTATGACCAGCCTAGACAGCATATTAAAAAGCAGAGACATTACGTTGCCAACAAAGGTCTGTCTAGTCAAGGCTATGGTTTTTCCAGTAGTCGTGTATGGATGTGAGAGTTGGACTATAAAGAAAGCTGAGCCCCAAAGAATTGATGCTTTTGAACTGTGGTGTTGGAGAAGACTCTTGAGTCCCTTGGACTGCAAGGAGATCCAACTAATCCATCCTAAAGGAGATCAGTCCTGGGTGTTCATTGGAAGGACTGATGCTGAAGCTGAAACTCCAATATTTTGATCATCTGATGTGAAGAGCTGACTCATTTGAAAAGACCCTGATGCTGGAAAAGATTGAGGGCAGGAGGAGAAGGGGACGACAGAGGATGAGATGGTTGGATGACATCACCGACTCAATGGACATGGGTTTGGGTAGACTCCAGGAGTTGGTGATGGACAGGGAAGCCTGGCATGCTGCGGTTCATGGACTTACAAAGAGTCAGATATGACTGAGTGACTGAACTGAACTGATCTCATTTACTTATTTGCTCTTCACATGGGCTTGTTTATATATGGTTTTTGCTATCTGTAGCCCACCTAGTTACTCTGGTTTTGCCATATTTCCCTGTAGAATTGATGCATAGCCCTGATTCTAAATAGAATACCAGAACCTATATTTTGCCAGTTGTTTTTCAAGCCCAGACCTTGATCCCTGTTTCTTATTCCTCTCACTCTTCACTGTCTTTGTGACCATTCTGTTATGGAAAGACAGATCCTATTGAACTCACAACAGGTCAAATGGTTTCTGTAATATTCTTGAACTCTTTGCTCACTAGAATAACTTTATGGAAACAAAGATACTTAGAATCTCACTGGAGTAACAAGCCTTGCCTGACCCCACTGTGCTCGCCAGAACCATCTCCGTCGCTGCTGGTTTCCTCTCCCTAGTCCCAGCACCGATAATCAGCTGGTTTGCTTCAGTGCAACAAACAAGATGGAACCTAGTCTCCCTGGTTGGGGGTGAGGGGAGACATTTTCCTTTGGAAGTTCCTGTGTTTTCCTACTCCTTCCTAAAATCATCTGGGGCCTAGTGAACTGGCCGGCACCAGTCTTTGTTTTCCTCTTCATCTCCATTAACACAATTTGCGAAAGCTCAGAATGCTTTGCAAACTAATGTGGTCTCTACAGACCATCCCAGAGCCTTTTTCTTTTTTCAAAAAATAAGAAATATGTTCAGCTTCTTCCTTTTTGGTAAAATTATTTCCTGACATTGTATGCTAAATCCTTTCAGTCATGTACCACTCTTTGTGACCCCATGGACTGACAAATGTAGCCTGCCAGGCTCATTTGTCCATGGGATTTCCCAGGCAAGAATACTGGAGCGGGTTGCCATTTCTCCAGGGCATCCTCCCTACCCAAAGATCGAACTTGAGTTTCCTGCATTGGCAGGCAGATTCTTTACCATTAGCATCGCCTTCCACCATCTCCTGACGCTGGAGGTGGAGTGTTCCCAGTAGGTCCCATATCCCCAGCGGATCAGTCAGGCTGTGCGTGTTTCTATAGGCCAAGGCAGTCTAGTTTTTTCTTATCTTTTTTTTTTAACCAAACACTAGGTAATTTGTTTTTTCCAAATGTTTCTTATTTCAGAATGAAGCAGTTCTCATCTTTTGATCATTTCTTTTCCATTCTATGAGATTTTGATTTCAGCTAATATTGTTTCTCAAGCTAGAATTCCTAGGATTAGCCGGCATTATATATCTGACATTTCCAGTACATTATATCCAGTTGTTGAAGGAGATCAATAACATAAATAATAAAATATAGCACTTAAGTTTTTTTTTTTCTTTCATCAGGACAATAAGTTGAGTATGACTCTTGCTGATGGCTCTTTCTAGGAACAGGACTGGCTTTACTGGCTCTGTCTTGATTCAGGCAGTGATAACCAAGTCTCAGATTATATCTTGTTTTTCCAAACATTTCTTATTTCAGAATGAAGCAGTTGGAAAATACTCACAGAGTTTCAGCCTGTTTAACTTGTTTACAGCTTAAGAGGTACATGAAATCTCTTATTACTTAAGTTATAATAAAGCTGAACACTAGAATAATTCATCAAGAATATATTCCGTAAATCAAATAATGTGTCTTATATCACAGATTGAATTTACTTTTCCTTGCTCTATTAAGCTTTATTGGATAGGCCTCCTTGGCTACACTTTTCACATCTAATTCCTCTAGCTACTATACCTGCATTTTATCTCTTGTTTTTAAAGATAATTTGTAGTGTTACCTTTGTTCCTGTTTTGAGGACTTGGGAGTGACAGGTAGGCTAGATTGACCTTTCCTCAGGAAACTGGAAATGTACCATTTGCTTGACATGATTTTGAAATTATTTTTTCCCACAGGACAAAATCCAAGACATATGTGGTAATGAGCCATGACTGAATTCAGACAACACAGTCTACAGATAACTTTGTATATATAGCATGAAGTAGGAACTTATGACCCTTGGCCCTGATAATCTACTCCTTCCTAGTTGTTTAGTTCTTTAAGTGCCTTGGTTTATTTTTTTCTTCATTTTTACTGGAGCGTACTTGCTTTACAATGCTATGATAGTGTCTTCTGTACAGCAGAGTGAATCGGTTATACAAGTGCCTCAGTTTAAAAGGAAGATGACTCCTACATGTTGACAGGGTTTATTTCTTTTTTCAAAGCAAATGAATGGGACGGTGATCTCTGTTGGAATTCTTTGGGTTAGATATGTGAAATAGGGTCACAAGTCCATTTTTATAAAAGTTCATGTGTTACCCACATATAACAGTTCAATTATCAAGCAAAAATTGTAGCTTTATTCTGTACATTGAAAAGTTTTCCAGATTTTATATTTCTTTTCATTATATTCTCAAATTATTCACCTAGTATCATTCAAGGAAAATGTATTTGTTCTAATATGTTGATCAAATAAAGCATTGAAAAGGGAAAACTGGTTATTACTTTCTCTATGGAAACTTTGCCAGGAGTGTGGCCTTCAAGGATGAGGCAGCTGTGTTAGAATAGGTCTGACAGTTTCCTCTGCAGTTTATAGTAATGAATTCATAAAGATACACCTAATATGTTGTATATCCATCAGCCTGCACTGCTGACAGTTATATTACATAGAGTTCAGCCTAAGACCCATGTGTAGAGCTCCAAACCAGCATTTCAGAGCAAAGACTGCACTTTCAATTAAACTCAAATTATCCAGTACCACTCCTTATCCTGTAAAACACCAAAACCAAATAGAAAAGGCAAAATGATACTTATAACATTTTGCTGTTTCTCAATTCAGTGATTCTCCAGACAGCTATAAACTGAGATCTTGTTTGTGATGTTTCTCTGGCCATGTATCCCCTTGCAGCCTATACGGAAAAAAAAAAAATCACAAGTTATAAGGCTGAAGGTCAGACTTTGTAAGTAGTGGACTTTAGATCCAAGAGTACACTTTGGCTTTGACAGCTCGTGCAATGGCTTCCAAAGGGATTTTTCGCAGATGTTATTCTGCTGTTAATGATGTAATGTCTTTCCAGCATAGTCAGATAACTGAAAGTGACCAATGAAAGGAGGATGTTGTGAAGGGAAGAGGGAGGATTCATTTGTGTGCATGATTTCATGAGAAGAGTAATTGGAGCATCACAATTTCAGGGCAATGGCCAAATAATACACATTGGGCAGAACCATTTCTGACTTGCTATTCCAAAAGAACCTGAAATATAGATGTTACCAGTGAATTTGCAATAAAAATATTCCTTCATTTTCATTTCTTGAAAATGAAATTAAAGCTGGACCATTGAGATCCATGAAGCTCAAGTTCTCTGTGGCCCAATTTCTTTGAGCAATTTTTATAAACACTTCCTAAGCACTTTATTAACTATGAAAACAGTGGGAGGAACTGTGCAGCCACGTAAAGGTCACATGCTAAGTACATTGCTGGAAAACGTACAGCAAACATGAGCGATCAGTGACGCTTCCTGACAATTACTGTGGTCCTAAGGCAGAAAACAAATTGTGTTTGTTAACCAGTAGGAATGCTTTTAAGGTTTCTCCTGTCACTTGGAATAAAATTATTAAGTTTCAGATGTATAAGCAAATGTCTTCCGTTCATGTAGTTTCATTTTGCTATCATGGTACATTTGGAAATAAGAAAGAAAGGATTTTTCAGAGGAGGATTTTTTCCTTCTTCCAAGAATATTGGTCATATTAGCTTAATATCAAAGATAAATTATTTGGAAGCAAATTATGGTGTAGCTTTTTTCTTTTGTATTTCATGAATTATTTTCTGTAATAGTACATAGTTTTGATTTATAGTTAGTCTTATTTTGAAGTATTTCTTTTCTTAAGGACCTCTCCATATCTTTCCTCCATTTATCTCCATATTACTTTGCTGTGGTGTTATTTTAAGAAGCTTCAGTTAAGCAAAACATGAGGCAGTACATGTAGAATGCTTATCTTAACAATTGTCTGCAGGTTACATTTTAAGTGTGCTTGGCATCACAGTTATTCCAGAGAGTGTATTTTGATTTGAATCATAAGAGACTGTTGAGGGAACTGGAACTTATAAAAGGATTTAGGATTCTAATATATAATATTCTGTGCTTGGGTATTTTTCTAGAATTCAGGAATCCTAGGGGAGAAACACTGATCCCATAGATTTTTAGTGTGTAGGGACTTTAGTGATAAGGTGGTCCAACCTTCTCATTTTACAGATAAGAAAGCTGAGGGTCTGAGTGACTTAGTCATTACCTTTCCGAATGTTTGAGAAATGATTAATCTTTTATGTGGACTTTGAAAAAGACTCAATAATACATACAATTTTTCATAATAACCAGTTAAGTTTCTATTAAAGTCAGTCTGAATAGAATAAACAGTTTTGGAAATTAGAACCTTAGCACTTTCAAAGTTCATATTTTTTTAAATCATAAGTTTAAACAAAACAGTTGTACTGTTGCAGAAAGTAGAGGTGTAAAGTGATGTTAAGCTGTAATGAAAAATGCCCCAAACCAATACTTTGATCAGAGTAGCACAATGCTAATCTGTAATAAACAGTATTATTCTTTCAAGGCATAGGGCTTAGTCTTTGTTTTAAAAAGGACATTTGTTCCCTGTTAGTCTTTTCTTTGGGCTTGGTATTTCAAAGAGCCGTTCAAGAGGTAAATAAAAATGAAAGAGGGGAAAAAAGTAAATCTTATAGAAAGAAAGTAAATTAACTCTCAGAGGGACACATGATGGGGATAAATATTTAAAAAGGAAAAATTAGAGAAGATGTTAAAATTGGAGATAAAGTCTCCTTGGTGAGCTTATAGTACTAATAAGAGATCAAAATACAGGTGAACTTTACAAAGAGAAAACTGTCCAGTGGCCACAAAATGAAAACCAACTCTGACCAGAAACTCATAGGTACTCATCCTTGGTAGAGAGTAGAACCCAGTGAGAGGAATTAATGACAACATGAAACCTGTCACAAACAACTGAAGAAAAAGCTTTAAAAGCACACATTCTATTGGCTATCAGTTAGCTGCTCAGTTGTGTCCAATTCTGTGATCCCATGGACTGTAGCCAGCCAGGCTCCTGTGTACATGGAATGCTCCAGTTAGGAATACTGGAGTGGGTTGCCATTCCCTTCTCCAGGAAACTTCCCAACCCAGGAATTGAACCCAGGTCTCCTGCATTCCTGGCAAATTCTTTGCCATCTGTGCCACCAGGGAAGCCCTCCATTGACTATATTGTTCTACTAACAAAGGAAGGAAAACTGAAACCTAAGAGATGGAAGAGGAACAAAGCATAGGGCACTAAGAATTCCTGAATTTGTTACAGACTTCACAGATGAATGATGGTGTCAATGTTTTGAAAAGGTTTAAATCTATTTTTAAATTCTTACTTTCTGTATTTTTCCATTATGAAACTTAGCCAAGGGGAAAGCTCTCTTTGGGAAACATGTTTGAGCTTGTGACCTACTGATGACTTGGAAGCCAATTAGCTTTTTCCTCTAAATTTCGAAAGCTAATAAATAAAAGATCTGATTATATAGGAAAGGCATCATTTTAAGAAATAAATGCAGTTTCCTTTATACTAATGTGAAGGAATTTTGGGGCCATAAAGTAGCTCTTGGTACAATGAAAATGATACTAAATCTACGGCTCATTTGTTCTGATATCTTTTTTTTAAATTGAAGTATAGTTGGTTTACAATATTATGTTAATTTCAGGTGTCCAGCATAGTGATGCAGTATTTTTGTTTTTTTACAGATTATGCTACCTTAAAAGTTGTTGAAAGATAAGTCTATAATCCTTTATGCTCTCCGATATATCCTGTTGCTTTTCTGCTTTATACATAGTACGTAATCTCTTAATCCCATACCTCTAATTTGCCCCTCACGCCTTCCCCCTTCCCGCTGGTAACCACTAGTTTGTTTTCTACATCTGTGAGTCTGTTTCTATTTTGCATATACCTAGAGAATACTACACTTAGTGAAAAAGTCAGACAAAGACAAATACTGTATGATATCACTTATATGTGTAATAGATAATACAAATGAATGTGTGTGTTCTGGTATCTTAATGCTTTTTCATGAGTATTTCCTATCACAGTCCTGATGTTTCTGAGATCTGGATCCGGAACTCTCATTGGTTCAAAATGAAGTCATTTTTCCTCTCTTCAGTAAATTAAGAACAAAACATGAAGAGGGAATCCTTTAATTTTCATGTATTTAATAAAAATCATTTTCTATGTAGAGGCCTAATCTTTTCTCCAGTCACCCAAACTTGAATCCTTGGATAAAAGGACTCCATTTATAGGATACTCTTATAAATTGGTGAGGTGTCTAAAGTGGTTTTGCAGTTAGGCAAATGTCAGTTAAAGTGGCAAAGAGCAGAATTGTGTCTTTTAAACCTAATATGGTTAAGTTGTCTAGTTTTCCTTCATATCCTTTAGGAGGGCCCAGAAACAGAGCCCCTTTAAGGGATATTGAACACCTGATGATAAATGATTCTGCAAGCGATGCTCAGGGATCAAAGTTCTAGCCAGAGAGGAGTGATGGGAAAAGTGCATGCTGGCGAGAAAGCCAGAGCCATTTGGGTCTTGGCCATCACATTTATACAGGAAAAAAAAACAAAAAAACAAATAAGTTGAAATAGCTCGTTTTGGCTGACTTTCCTACCACCTCCCACTCTTTCCAACCTTCCAAACTCACTTTCTGGAATATGGACGTAAGCTGATTCCCTGTGAAAGGAGGAAGAGATGGCTACACATGTCTTGCAGATGGGATAAAAAGAGGGCCTGGCATTTCTAGAAAGAGATGATATTCTAAAAACTCCGTGAAAGAAATCCTACAGAGCAAGTAAAAGACAGAGAAAAACATTATAATACATTTGTTATTCTAAGTGGCTATGAAATCATCTTTATTATTTGCTTAAGTTTAATGAGTTGATATGCATTTTCAGCAATATCAGGACTTGTCCTTCCAACGTAAAATAAGCGATATTACATACTTTAGTATGAACATATAAGTCAACATTATTTGCCTTCCACTATGTTATCATACATTTTATCCTGTCTCACAATGAAATGCAGAATTAATATAGTACTAGTAGTAATGGCATCAACTAACTTGTCAGCCATTTATTTATTTTTATATGGAGGACCTGTGCTAGCATACATATATATAGAAGTTAAAAACATATCCATGGGGTTCCCAGGTGATGCAGTGGTAAAGAATCCACTTGCCAATGCAGGAGACATGGATTCCATCCCTGGGTCAGAAAGATCCCCTGGAGCAGGAAATGGAAACCCATTCCAGTATTTTTGCCTGGAAAATTCCAGGGACAGAGGAGCCTGATGGGCTACAGTCCATGGTGTGGTGATGTAAGGACGAAAGAGCAGATAAAACCAAGGAAGGTCTTGGAATGCAGGAATGGAAAAACCAGATCCTTATCGTTCTTCCCTCCCCCCATGTTGTAACTATTAACGGATTTCAGGTCCTCCTGAGCTCCCCTCCTACCCCATAGAAAGAAGATGTTTGCCTTACTCTCCCTGCCCACACCCGCCCCGCCCCGCCCCCCGCCCAGTATATGTCTCTCATCCAATCAGCAAATGGCCCGCAAGGCCCCTAGCCCACTCCTTGTACCCTGGGTATAAAAGTGGACTAAGGACCCCTGTTCAACGTTGGTTCTCCCTTGAGCTGGCCTGCTGTTCTAACAGCATCTCCCACTCTCAGTTCAGTTCAGTTAGTCGCTCAGTCCTGTCCGACTCTTTGCCACCCCATGAATCACAGCATACCAGGCCTCCCTGTCCATCACCAACTCCCGGAGTTCACTCAGACTCAAGTCCATCGAGTCAGTGATGCCATCCAGCCATCTCATCCTCTGTCGTCCCCTTCTCCTCCTGCCCCCAATCCCTCCCAGCATCAGGGTCTTTTCCAATGAGTCAACTCTTCGCATGAGGTGGCCAAAGTACTGGAGTTTCAGCTTTAGCATCAGTCCTTCCAAAGACCACCTAGGACTGATCTCCTTTAGAATAGACTGGTTGGATCTCCTTGCAGTCCAAGGGACTCGCAAGAGTCTTCTCCAACACCACAGTTCAAAAGCATCATTCTTCGGCATTCAGCTTTCTTTACAGTCCAACTCTCACATCCATACATGACCACTGGAAAAACCATAGCCTTGACTAGACAGACCTTTGTTGGCAAAGTAATGTCTCTGCTTTTCAATATGCTATCTAGGTTGGTCATAACTTTCCTTCTAAGGAGTAAGCATCTTTTAATTTCATGTCTGAAGTCACCATCTGCAGTGATTTTGGAGCCCAAAAAAATAAAGTCTGACACTGTTTCCCCATGTATTTCCCATGAAGTGATGGGACCAGATGCCATGATCTTCGTTTTCTGAATGTTGAGCTTTAAGCCAACTTTTTTATTCTCCTCTTTCACTTTCATCAAGAGGCTTTTTAGTTCCTCTTCACTTTTTGCCATAAGGGTGGTGTCATCTGCATATCTGAAGTTATTGATATTTCTCCCGGCAATCTTGATTCCAGCTTGTGCTTCTTCCAGCCCAGTGTTTCTTATGATGTATTCTGCATATAAGTTAAATAAGCAGGGTGACAATATACAGCCTTGACGTACTCCTTTTCCTATTTGGAACCAGTCTGTTGTTCCATGTCCAGTTCTAACTGTTGCTTCCTGACCTGCATATAGGTTTCTCAAGAGGCAGGTCAGGTGGTCTGGTATTCCCATCTCTTGAAGAATTTTCCACAGTTTATTGTGATCCACACAGTCAAAGACTTTGGCATAGTCAATAAAGCAGAAATAGATGTTTTTCTGGAACTCTCTTGCTTTTTCGATGATCCAGCAGATGTTGGCAATTTGATCTCTGGTTCCTCTGCCTTTTCTAAAACCAGCTTGAACATCTGGAATTTCACAGTTCACGTGTCTCCCACTCTAATAAACTTTATTTCCCTCTCATTATGTCTCATGTCTGGAAATTCTTTTCTAACCTGCTCCCAGACCACAACACTTGGGGTCGCAAAGAGTCAGACATGACTAAGCGACTGAGCACACAATAAGATACCCTAGAGTTTTGCCTTCACAGCACCTGGTAATCATGGATGAGTTTCATAGACTCTCTTGCCATCTGTAAACAAAGGAGTTGAACTGGATGGTTTTGCATGTACCTTCAAGTGCTAAAACAGAATGCACCTAATCTCTGCCATTGACATAGGAGATAAAAATTGTGGTTTCCACACTTTACTTGCTTCCATTCCTTCCTTTTTCCAAAAGCATTAGGATGCTGAAGGAAATACGAATAAAAGCGTAGAAGAAGCACTTCTTTTCAGACAGAAAGAATTGCTAGAGAGAGAATAAGAGAAAAAAGGAGGCAGAAATCCTAAGTCATAGAATTTTGAAACCTATGGTTTCATTTTAGAAAGCTTTTAAATTCAGAAGCAGATTACTTGGTGTATTCCTTCATGCTGCCTTCAACTAATATCAATCCCACGCTCTTTTTGCATAACTGTGTTCTCTTAAGTGGTGACTAAGAAGTTCATGAATAATCACTAGCACTTCCTGAATCATAGGCTCTGCTGAAGTGTTTTACTTGCATTTAGATACTATTATTGTCCTCATTTTCCAGGGAACAGTCAAAGAGGTCAAGTAACTTGTCCAAGGTCACATATTAAGAGGTAGACCCAGGATTTGAATGTAGTGTCTGACACCACTGCCTCGTTTGTCTATTAACGTGACCAAACTGCTACATCCATTACTTTATGATTTTTCATTACTATTTATTAGAAAAGACTATTCATGAAAACGTCTTATATTGTCTCTTTTAATCACACTGATGAATGAGTAATTAATTGATCTTATCTTTCTTTCTGCCATTATAAAAAAGAGCAAGTTAAATAATTGTGATTTCAGTTCACTTTTGTTTTAGTTCCCTAGGACTGATGCAATATATTACCATACATTGGTGGCTTAAAACAACAAAAATTTCTTCTCTCCTAGTTCTGGAGGCCACACTTCCAAAATCAAGTTACTGGCTTGGTTAGTTCTTTGTAGAGGCTCTGAGGAAAATCTGTCCTGTACCACTCTCCTAGCTCCTGGTAGATGTCAGGAATCTTTGAGGTTTCTTGGTTTGTAAATGCAGCACTGTAGTCTCTACCTCCATCTTCCTATGACCTTCTCCCAAATTACCTCTGTGTCTCAAAACTGCTTGTTTGTTCTCTTTTAAGAATGTTCAGCCATCAAAGTTAGGACCCACCTTAAATCTAGGATGAT
This sequence comes from Bos mutus, assembly GCF_027580195.1. Lineage (NCBI taxonomy): Eukaryota > Metazoa > Chordata > Mammalia > Artiodactyla > Bovidae > Bos > Bos mutus. Next base: position 18,622,413 of record NC_091622.1, on the reverse strand, counting down.
CTCGCCTCAAGATTTTTAACTTAATTACATCTACAAAGAACCTATTTCCAAATTAAGTGAGAGAATCCCAGGGATGGGGGAGCCTGGTGGGCTGTCATCTATGGGGTCGCACAGAGTTGGACACGACTGAAGCGACTTAGCAGCAGCAGCAGAGATTAGGACTTGGATGTATCTTTAAAAGGGATTCTATTCAACCTAGTACAGCTCTATTGAATGAAACAATTTAATGGTCAAGATGTTTTCTTCATGAAGTCAATCAACACTTGTCCCATTCTTCTGATTTCACTAATTTAACAAATATTGATTGAAAACCTCAACTATGTCCAGGTTAGAGCAGGAAACAGGAAAAACTCTCTGTGCTCTTGAAGCTGGAATTGTGACTGGGAGGGAGAGGTAGGGAGAGATACAACGAACAAGTAGATAGTAAATACATAAGATTGTTACAGAGAATGAAAAATGGCATGCAAGAAATTAAACAGGACAATAGATTCTGTTTAACTTGTGAGTCCTGAGTATCTCCTTAAGTATCAGTTATACCTCTAGACACTACCAATAGGTTGTATGATTTATTTTATTAAATCAAATTCTATTTTGAATTTTATTTCTGTTGCATAAGATCCACTTGGTATACCTTCTTGGTATACAAAGTGGTCAAAAGAAATTATAAACATCTTTGTCATTACTCATCTAACATGGCAAGAAGTATTCACTCATGAAAGGAATAACATACAAGATAATCTGACTTCCTTAGGAAATTTGAGGAAATTGAATTGGGGAAAAAAAAATAACTAAAGCGCCAATTCACCAAGTATCAATTTTGCCATCTCCCAAGCAATACTGCATTGTAAGATTACTATCAAAGATGTCCTCAGGAATCTTTATCTGTAGAAACATAAAAGTTCTGGAAAAAATTCACCCTGCTGTAATTGATCATATTTCACTCATCAATTAAAATTGTAAAAGTTTTTCAAAATATATTGGCAAATGACTTGGAAGTTGTTATTCAGCAAGTAATTCATTGAACCTAAGATGACTTCTTAAAACTCAGTTTGAGTTCAAATGGTGCCATAACATTAGTCTCTACAAATTGCCTGTCTAGGGACAAACTTATTCCATGGTTATATAATCAATAGTTGCAAGGAAATCTTTGGCGATGTTTTTGTAAACTACTGAGAACTTCTTTTGGCATACTTTTGAATTTGGGGCTGTTATATGTCCATTTTCTCTCTCTAAAAATTATATTTCTTTTGTTCAATTTTTGTAATTGTCTACAAGCAGCTGGAGTTATTTTACTTTAGTTCATGAACTCTTTTATAGTGCTAGGAATTAAAAAGGCACAAGCATTCATTCTAACTTGAAATATGAATTTAAGCGAAGGCCTAGTTTATTCTGATGAAAGAGATTTGGCTGTGCTTGAGATTAAACCGATGCTTGTTTCAGCAAATACTTCAACTCCACACCTTGCTGATTTGCTAGAGAACTCATTCTTAGTTATCTGCCCAGGAAAAAAAAGATTGCAATCTATCCTTTCATTAGGAATTTAGACATCTCCTCCATAGGTAGTGAGGAAATGATTTTTTGGGAAGACATTTGGCAATGTTTTACAAGAACTGGCCACAGTGGTAAAGAGTCCACCTGCTAGTGGAGAAGACACAAGAGACATGGGTTTGATTCCTGGATCGTGAACATCCCCTGGGGAAGGAAATGGCAACCACTCCAGTATTCTTACCTGGAGAACTCCACAGACAAAGGAGCCTGGCGGGCTACAGTCCATGGGGTCATAAAGAGTCGGACACGACTGGGCACAAAACTGGTCTTTACAAGAACTACTGTATAAGGCACTACAATTCCAGTTGTTTTTTTAAAAAACTACATTAACAAGAGAAGATAAAAGAAACAATCAAAGTAAAAAAAAATTAAAAATAGTGGAGTTCAAAACAAAGGAATGAAATTAAATCAAACAAATCTGTTTAATGAGTTTGTGCTGCTGTTCTTTTGCCCAACAAAATATCATGTCTATGAAGCTGTGATGTTGATAAATTTGCCTAGATCTACCTCTCGCAGAACTTTTATTTCTATTTACTGGATCTCTAAAGAGTGCTTGCTTGTGCTAGGTGCTGTAGTATATACTTGATGTATGGAGATGAACCAAATACATGTATGGAGTTGAGTGGCAGACATTAAACAAGAACACGAATAAACATTTTCATATAGTGTTTAGTACTATGAAGCAATAAACCCGTTGAAATGATTCACATTAGCCAGAGGAGAAATATTTAGATAGGTAATAAATAAATGTTTTCCCAAGAAGTTATTTACACTAAGTGCCCAGTGTTATGGGTAAATATCTAAGTGTGTAATTTATACATTATAAGGTCAATTGGACCTTCATATAGCTAGTCGGGATTGGAAATTATTAACCTGTGATCCTAGAACAAAAGAAGGGTAAATTTGGTGTCCTATAGCAGGATTAACTATGTAATTTATATATAAATATATATATATATATATATATAAAATAAACTATCATTTACTTAGTAGACTGTTTCTATGAAACAGACTGTAATGACTTTCCAACTGGGTTCACTCACATTATTTCCCTTTGATCTGCCCCCTTTTGCCCTCATGATTAGAGGAATTCTAACTGGATTGGAAATCTTGCACTTTGTAAACTTTGAGAGTTAATCTGTCAATCTATGTGGACAAAATTTTTTGTAGGGGGAATTTTCAAGAGTGTCGAAAGCATTAGTAGATAGAACTTACTGCTTTGAGGTGTCCATATAGTAGAAAATGCTCTTCTGTGAAATCTTTAATCATTCTTAATATACTTTTCTATGGTTTCACACTTTTCTTATCTGCATCATGGCTATGATGAGACTATGTACTTAATATTCAGCTATAAACTGTTAACTGCATTCCTAAGAACACTAGAGTTGGCATTATTAAACAATTGTTTCAATGTGAAAAGGGGAATTAGAATGGTAGTTTTAGCCTTGTGCTTGCATGTTATTTTTCTTACAGGAATTCCATTAATAATTTAAAAGTTATTAATGCACAGATAAAAATCAAAACAACACTGAAAAGAACTAGTCTTTGCATATAACTCTTTCTTCCCCTTTCTACCACCTCTAACACCACTGTTGATGCATTGCTTCTCATACATTTTAATCTATAACTTGCACAGTTATAATACTGACCAACATTTATTAAGCACTAACTTCGGAGAAGGCAATGGCATCCGACTCCAGTACTCTTGCCTGGAAAATCCCATGGATGGAGGAGCCTGGTAGGCCGCAGTCCATGGGGTCGCAAAGAGTTGGACACAACTGAGCGACTTCCCTTTCACTTTTCACTTTCAGGCGTTGGAGAAGGAAATGGCAACCCACTCCAGTGTTCTTGCCTGGAGAGTCCCAGGGACAGGGGAGCCTGGTGGGCTGCTGTCTCTGGGGTCGTACAGAGTCAGACACGACTGAAGTGACTTAGCAGTAGCAGTATGTGTCAAACATAAGCATATTATAAATATTTTCGCATGTAATGTTCACAGTGATCCTACACTGTAGGCATTTTCATTAGCCTCATTTCCAAGATATGGACATTAACGCATAGAGTGGCTAAGTATCTTGCCCAAGTGCTCAGAATTGGCAATTGTGACCATGGAGTGTAAAATCCTAACTTTCCTAGACTGCAACTCCTATGCTCACTTCTAGTCCCTGATTGAAGTTTGGGGATTTCCTTGTAGTCAATTAAAGCAAAGGTGTCAGTGCAAAGCAAAGACTGTTTCTGCAGCAGCTCAGTCATGCTGTATATATTTGCTTTATGAGAAGCAAACTGGGAAAAAATTCTGGTATAAGAAGAGTGTCATTAGTTTTAATAAGATATGTTTATAAGATGCTAACAAACTCATTTAGAACTAAATGAAAAATACCAGTTGTGTCTCTTTTCACTTAAATTTATTTATAAAAGAACCTGACCTTTCTGATAGGTGTTCTCAGGAGGAAAACTTCAGAGTGGGGTTGGAATATGTGTGTTTGCGACCCCACACAGTATAGCCCGCTAGGCTTCTCTGTTCGTCAGGATTCTCCAGGCGAGAATACTGGAGTGGGTTGCCATGCCCTCCTCCAGGGGATCTTCCTAACGCAGGGATAGAACCCAGGTCTCCTGCATTGCAGGCGGATTCTTTACCATCGGAACCACCAGGGAAGCCCTCAGAGTGGGGTTGGGTGGTGCTAAAGGCACATGCAATATGAATGAAAAGAGGTTATAGCAGGTCTGAAGAGGCCATGCTTATTTATACTTAAATAAATACTGTACTACTTAAAATATGACTCTAATTAGATGAATTATTTTTCTTAATTCTGATATGTAGAAAGTGATTACCCTAAAGCACTTTTATAGAGAATCATGCACACCAACAGTGATGGTTTGGATTCTGGCAGCTTAACTCTGAAATTTCTCCTCCTTTTAAAAGTATATGCCCATGATATAGTTTAAAATACATAATGGAAGGAAATATCACATGGTTTTATACAACTTGGAAAATAGACCCCCAAGAGTTTTACCAATAAATCTTGCATTAGATGCTTCTCTGTTCATAATGTAAAATACCTAAAGATCAGAAACTCTTCTAACACACTGGGAGTTTTCTTTTCCTAGTCCCTTGAAAAATTGAGTTCTGTTGTGTCAACTTGGCTAAGTCTGCCCTGGGCTACTCTTGATGATGGAATTCCTAGAATAAACACCAAGGATGATGAAAGGTAACTTGAACTGAATTTTTCCTGAACTTGAATGAGGTTGAGAGATCACTGCAAATTCTTTCCAAGCTGAAAATTCATTTCAGTTGCTGCAATTATTGTGATCTATCTGTGCATACCATGAGAGAAAAATTAATGGGGAAAAAGACTAGTTTATATAAGAATTTAAGGAAGATGAACATTTGGAAAGAGCATTGTCAAGGTCTATGGAAACATTGTGAGATATGTTGCAAACATAGACACAGCATTGATTTGTGTTAATGAGGACTGCTTTTGAGAACTTTGTTAGTAGAAGCCATCCATTAAAATACATATCTGTCACTTGAAACACCCCAAGGGTAAAACTGAATAAAATAGAAAGAAATTGTATAGCTGAACATTTAGGCAATATGTCTATAGAGACAGGCACTGGAGGAAACATTCGTCACTGGAATGCCCTTCCTCAATTTGTATTTAATCTATTTGAAAGTTTTGTTAATAGAAACTGAGTTTTGTTGAAGTCACTGTTTATTACATTGCATTATGTATCTCTACCAGACATTTTTCTTGTTCATTCATTCAGTCTTTCTTTGTTTATTTGATTATAATCTATTTTCCTCCACTAAAATATAATCCTTATAAGAGCAAGACTTTCCAGTGCGCTCCTTCCAGTATCCTGAGGATCACAGAAATCATCACTGGCACCCTTCAGCATAGGAAGGAGAAGGTGATTTTCTCCCTAACGTTACCAAGAACGCTAGCACAGTGATTTGTACACTGAAAGTCATTAAGAAATAGCTAGGGATTATTGCATTTCTGTCACCAACTGCATGTTGATGATAGAAAAATAATTCCAATGAGAAATGCACCTCAGAAGGAATCCATGAATACTTAGGCGTGAGTTTACCCTTTAGACTCTAAACCACTTAAGGACAGTGCACTGCAGCAGAAGTAGGGGAGGGTGGTTATCAACAAACACAGCGGTCTCTGAGGATCAGAGGGAATTCATTCCAGGAGCCCTTCTCTACCCAAAATCTGTGAATGCTGAACTACCTGACATAAAATATTGTAGAATAATCTGCCCTCCGTATCTGTGTGTTTCACATCTGAGGATTTGACCAATTACCCATGGAAATTTCCATCAGAGGTTGGTTGAATTCTTCCATGGATTCAAAACCCATGCACATATGATGGGTTAGAGGACCAAGTATATATTTATTGAAAAAAAAAAAAACTGTATTATAAATGGATCTGTGCAGTTCAAACCTTATTTGTTCAAGGGTAAACAGTAATACTGACTTAGCAACTTTTTAAAACAAGAGTATCTGTGTGGCTACTGTACATAGGGTAGCCGTAGAAAGCATTTATGAAGAGATCAAGAGAGGTGTTTATTCTAAGATTTGAAAGGAGAAAAAAAGGGACACTGATAAATGTGTTAAATGAGAGAGCACTTCCTATAGGAGCAGTAGTAGTGCAAGAGCCTGATGAGAATGAAAGGTATATTTGAAGAAAAAAAAGAGTTTTATTTGGATTTTATTATAATTGGGATCAGGAAGTACTATAAAATTTTAGTAATATGAATAGTGTGATATAATTTAGGTTTATAAACCACTTTGACTGGTGTGTGAACTAAAGGTTGTAGAGGGTCAAGAATAGAAGCCACGAGGCCAGTTTGGAGGCTGCTTTAGTGGGGAAGATGAGAGAAGATGGTAGCTTGGCCTTGTCATGGTGGCCTGGCCAGGAGGAAGCAGACAGATTCAGAATAGATTTGGAGGTAGAACCAGTAGAGTTGCTTGTTTGGATGTGGAAAGTGAAGTAAAGAAGAATCTTGGAGAATGTTTAGGAATATTGGAGGTTGTGTGTGAACCCTACAAATGGCTGTGAAAAATCTGGGAAACTTTGAGAAGAGAATATCAGAAGGATCAACAGGGATATTACAGGGACTAATTAGAGGTGAAACACTAAAATACTAGTGGTGGCGGTTGCTAAGTCATGTCTGACTCCTGAGACCCCCCTGGACTGTAGCCCTCCAGGCTCCTCTGTCCATGGGATTTCCCAGCAAGAATACTGGAGTGGGTTGCCATTACCTTCTCCAGGGGATCTTCCTGACCCAGGGTTTGAACCGGCATCTCCTGATTGGCAGGCAGATTCATTACTGCTGAGCCATCAAGGAAGCCCAAAATACTAATAGTAAATGTTTATTGAGTTCTTACCGGGCATAGAACTAAATAAATACTTCATGTATATTATCTTATATATTCTGAAATGTAAGATGAAAATCGTATAATGTGTGTATTATCATTTTCATTTTAGAGATGAGAGAACAGAGCCTTAACTAAGTTAATTAACTTGTCCAGATCATATGAATGGAGAGAAGATAGGTACGAAATCCTTCCAGACCTTAACTTCTCACTTTCTCAGATACTCTTGAACTCTCCCTCAGGGAAATACGTGAATAAATGCTCTGAGAATGAATGAGAAATTTCATAAAAGAAGCACAGGGAAAGTTGCTGTAGCCAGGCTCACATGTGTCTGACCCTAAATCCCTTATATTTTGAATAGATATGTTTCAGAATATTATGGACTTACTAATATATACACTGTGTGCTGTGCACAGAGCAAGACACTGGAAGTGTTGTTACTGAAAGGGATGTAAAGATGAAGAAAATACTACTTCCAAGAGCTTACAAGCAAAGTGTGAAGATGCTTAACAACAACCTGGGATGCATTGATAGAAAACATTCTATCAAATGTGGGCTGAATAATTAAGAAGAAAAGCTGAGATTGTTAGTAAGGCAATCATTAGAGATCAGTGAGGATTTGAGAGTGTTGGTCAAGGCTTCCAAGGTAGATAGGCACTACTCTGGTTAAAATAGCAAAGGAAGTCTGCAAGTGGCTGTGAGAGTAAGTATTTCTACAACCTTGGCTCAGTTAGCATGGCTCTAAGGGAGTACCGCGATTCTATTTCTTAGGCATTAACTTCACATTCTTAAACTAATAATACTTTGCACTGATCCTATTTTGGCTTCATTTAATGGTGCCAGCCTGTCTAAAAGTGTTAAGCAAACTGAAAGAAAAAGTGAAGAAGAGCTTATGAAGCAAACTGAGATTGGGCAAAGTTGTATAATTTTGTGAATTTTTGTGTGGTTTTCTCTTTTCAGAGGTATTACCATTCTTTTTCCGGTTCAATCAGCAGAGAATTCCCTTCTCTTCCTGGTTCAGTTAAGTTTCCTTGTAAAGGATTAGGGATGTCTCCTGTTCTTGTAGAGAGATAGTTGACATAACCTAAGGCTATTGGGTTTTCTCTTGGGTCTTGCTAAGGTTTCATTGTGTTTGCTTTTCAAAAGCAAGGCACTTTCTATAATCACAGGAACAGCTTCTTCTTTCACAACATTTTATTACATCATTTGTGATCTCCATCAGCAATCATGAGCTACTTTCTGGTTCAGCTTTAAAAATCCCATCTTCTATACTGAGGGGTGGAGAGTGGAAGGGAAATCGGCAAGGGAGAAATTTGTTGTGATCCAGTTACTCACAAGTTCCTCCCTAACTTTTATTGTCAGATAATGTTTAAACACTTCCTGCTTTTGCTTTCTCTCTGGGATCGTTCATAATTTTTGTTCTGAAGTCCTCGCATCTTTTACCCCTTGGTGCATTCCATATCCTCTCTCTAACTTCTGTTGGGAATATAAGATGTCAACAACAAGCTATTTAGATGTAACTCCCTTATCTTTTCCTTCATTGCATTTGTCATTCCCTATTGTCCCTCCAAACAAATAGCCACTCCTACAGGGCTTTGATCTACTTTCAATTCAGGCCACATTATTACTTTGTTTTTTACCTCTTGTCCCTGTATCAATATGTACAGATATACTTGTTTGTGATATTACACCTGCTTTGTAAGACAACCAGTTCTTCCCAGAGTTTCTGATCCCAGAGTTTCTGACTTTCCTCAGGTTTGCTGCCCTATCATTTAAAAACCAAGATTTTTGTTAGTTTAAGGTTTTGTGGTCCAATCTAAAAATGCAAAGGATTTTACTACTATCTGGGGCTCCTGTAAATTTAATGATTTTATTAAAATTAAGTCTCCTATCTATACGTGAGGTTCCTTTTTTTTTTCCCCCAGAAAAGATAGATTTCTATTTTCCATTTGCTTTTGAAACTCAGCACTTTCATAGTCTTCAAGCTGTAATTTTGATTATCACTGTGTCAGATTTTTTTTATAGAGTCAGTTGTAGATGATTGTCGCAAGACAGTTTTGGTAAAATTGAGAAGTAATCTCAGAAACAAAGTATCTAAGGAAGAGAATTTACTTTATGAAGAGAGGAAAAACACACTTATGACACTATATATTTTCTTCTGGTTCATGAGTAATTGTTGAATGTAAGTAAGCAGTAATTTTCTAAAGCACACAGACATCCAGTTATCAATTATAACCTGCCCTAAGGTGAGAAGTAAGCATAGGTCACACTGTCTCTTAAATTACTTTACTACCTCCTATGCACATCCCAATAAGTCCATTCTTGTTTTCTGATGGAACTAGGCTGAACACAACAAAGAAACTCAGTTGCCCAATCACTCTTTACAATACAAAGTCCTTTATCTCTCAGCTTTGGATTCTGCCGATCATACTTGTTGGTTTATAACAAAACATTACTAACATAAATATAGACTCTTGCTTACAATTCTGGCTTTCTTTGATCTTGGCTTGCCAAATGCTGTGGCAGCTGCCAAGAAGCAATTTTTTTTAAGTGTAAACAGAATTCTGACTTTTCCACTTAAACTGTGGTACAATAATAGGAAAACAATTAACAAGAGTACCTCAAAAACCATAACCACTGCTGTGGACTGAACTGTCCTGACATATTCACCTGGCATGTTCACATGTTGAAGCCCAAACTCCTAAGGTGATTTGGGACAGGGCTTTTGGAGGCAATTAAACTCAGATGAAGTCTAATACTAAGCTGATAGGATTGGTGGCCTAAAAAATGAGGAAGGGAAAGATCTCTTTCTCCCTCCATGTGCCTGCATTGAGAAAGACCATGTATGGACACAGCAAGAGGGTGGCTTCTGTAAGGCAGGGAGAGAACTCTTACAAAACTGTGCTGGACATTCTGGGACTTCTAGCCTCCAGAACAGTGGGAAATATGTGTCTATTGTTTAAGCTGCCCACTTCAGTTCAGTTCAGTCACTCAGTCGTGTCCGACTCTTTGTAACCCCATGGACCGCAGCATGCCAGGTCTCCCTGTCCATCACCAACTCCCAGAGTATACCCAAACCCATGTCCATTGAGTTGGTGATGCCATCCAACCATCTCATCCTCTGTCATCCCCTTCTCCTCCTGCCCTCAATCTTTCCCAGCATCAGGGTCTTTTCAAATGAGTCAGCTCTTTGCATCAGGTGGCCAAAGTATTGGAGTTTCAGCTTCACCATCAGTCCTTCCAATGAACACTCAGAACTGATCCCGTTAGGATGGACTGGTTGGATCTCCTTGCAGTCCAAGGGACTCTCAAGAGTCTTCTCCAACACCACAGTTCAAAAGCATCACTTCTTCGGTGCTCAGCTTTCTTGATAGTCCAACTTTCACATCCATTCATGACCACTGGAAAAACCATAGCCTTAACTAGATGGACCTTTGTTGGCAAAGTAATGTCTCTGCTTTTTTAACCTCTGTCTAGGTTGGTCATAACTTTCCTTCTAAGGAGTAAGTGTCTTTTAATTTCATGGCTGCAGTGACCATCTGCAGTGATTTTTAAACTGCCCAGACTATGGTATTTTGTTATGGCAGCATGAGCAGACTAATACAACTGCCCTTAGAAAGAACCATGTAAAAAAGAGGACACAATCCCTCTAGGAGTGAGGCATACAGTTTTAAAGAAAATGTAACAGGAAGCAAGAGGGCAGGGCATAATCTTTAATAGAATGACATAGCCATTGAGGATATGACAAGAACTGGTTAGAATGGATTAGGTCCAAGAGGGCTGAAGAGTCAACTTCCAGTAGTCCTCGAGCCTCATTATACGCTCATTGTGCTACATTAGCATATGCTAAGTGACACACCCACAGGTGTCAGGACAGTTCCAAGGCCATCCATAAAAGGCCAAAAAGTGAGCAGTGGCCCAATTCCTGGAAATTTCCACCCCTTCTCCAAAATAGTTGGAGTAATCCTCCCACACATTATCCTATGAAATTACCCATAAAAACTAACCGTCCCGTATTTCAGGGCCTTTGGCCTTCTGGGATAGCCCACACTCTGTCTGTGGAGTGCATTTCTCTCATGGCCATTCTCACTTTCCAAGATGATTGCATGTCCTAGGACCACTCTTAGCTTTGAGCCTTTGCCATTCTGTCTATGGCATGTGGATTTCTCTAAATAAATCTACGTCTTACTTATCACTTTCTCTCTCACTGAGTTCTTTCTGTGATCAGACTTAAAAACCTGAGCCTCATTAAGTCCTGAGGCAGGTGTGTGATTTCAATGAAAAGACAGTGGGTTCAAGTCCCAATCTGTGTTGTGCAGTTTAAAAAGCTTTCCTTAACATTTTCCAAGGGGCTCTTTCTTCTTTCCCTTCTCTCAATATGTATACTTAACTTATCCAATGAATAAGATGTTCATCGAATTTATCATCTAAATCAGTACAGACTTTATAACTACAGGCAAGGATCTTCTAGACAAACTGAGACATATTGTCACCCTACTTACAGAAAATGTCTCTCTACCCATTTATATGGCCATCATAAGTATCCAATATTGTTCATGGTTGGTGATACTGAGTCATTATCCATTGCTTACAACCAATCATTGTTTTTCTGAAGGTGGTCTTAAAAGATAAGACACTTATATGAGGTTCTTTATGGCAGTGTAGTGTTTTTTAAAAATAGTAGATAGCTTCCTCATTGCCTACTAAATAACGGAAGTTCTCCCACTGAATGACACATAAGTTGAATGTATTTTTATTATTACTATAACTGTGAATTTTCTATTTCTTCTACTTTAATCAACCTATTTTAAAAATATGTTAGAGGATATTGAGTGGAAAATGCACTGTGTCCAAGAGTTGTGGTTAAGGCCTCAAACTGTGGACAAGAGGTACTAAGTATCCTACTTTGAAAGCCAGTTTGTAATAGAAGCCAGCCATATTCCCACAGGGCTTGTTAAGAGGTGAAAAGTACATACCACCTCCTGCCAATAGTGACTAAGAAGAGAACTGGAGAGGGAAAAGGGAATCATCAGCCTTGTAGAGTGTGCTAGTTGAGAGTGATGCTTACTGCTGTAACTAACAAACTCCTATATTTCAGAATAAAATAAAATAAAAATTTTCATCCATGTGATTGAGCAGTGTGGCTGTTCCTGGTTGGATGGTTTTCCTTCAGGCATTCCTTCCAGCTTGTAACCTTGCCATTTTCAGCACATGGCTTCCAACTTTGTCCTGGGGGGGTCATCTTCATTCCATCCAACCAGAAAGGGAGGGCAAGGAGGATTACAACATATGGGAAAGTTTTATGGGCTTTATTAGCTTGGTAGGGCTGCCATAACAACAGAAAATGTATTTTCTCACAGTTCTGGTGGGTAGAAGTCCAAGATTAAGGTGTCAGCAAGTTTAGTTTCTTCGAGGCCTCTCTCTTTCGCTTGCAGATGGCCATCTTCTGGCTACGTCCTCACATGGTCTGTCCTCTGTCTGTGTGCATCCCTGGTGTCTCTTTGTATGTCCAACTTTCCTGATACCAGATTTGAATAGGGCCCATCCTAATGGCCTCAGTTTAATTTAATCACCTGTCTCCAAATAGTCACATTTTGAGCTACTGGGGTTAGGGCCTCAACATATGGACTGGAGGAGGACACAATTCAATAACATGTGCCAACCACTGAAGTGATATCAATCATTTCCATTCAATGGAATCCTTGCCTAGAACTCCAACTCCTGGCTAGACCTAAATGCAAAGGGAACTAGGAAATGTAGCCTATTTGTGTAACCAGGAAGAAGAGAAAGGGAAATGAATGGGAAATGAATTAAGGAGCAGAGTCTTCCACAGTGTGGTCAACAAATATCTGTTTTAAATTTCTTTGTTGTTCAGTCACTAAGTCATGTCTGACTCTTTGCAACCTCATGGACTGCATCATGCCAGGCTTCCCTGTTCCTCACCCTCTCCCAGAGATTGCCCAAGTTCATATCCATTAAATCAGTGATGCTATCCAGCCATTTCATCCTCTGCCACCCTCTTCTCCTTTTGCCTTGAATCTTTTCTAGCATCAGGATCTTTTCCAATGAGTTGGCTGTTCATATCAGTTGGCCAAAGTACTCATGGAATTTACTTATCCTGTCTCCACAGATTCAATGTATATGATCTCCAGATATTTTTTTTTTAATAGGATTCAAATATAGCTTCTGCTAGTCCAGCGACTTGGAGAAGGCAATGGCACCCCATTCCAGTACTCTCGTCTGGAAAATCCCACGGATGGAGGAGCCTGGTAGGCAGCAGTCCATGGGGTTGCTAAGAGTCAGACACAACTGAGTGACTCACTTTCCCTTTTCACTTTCATGCATTGGGGAAGGAAATGGCAACCCACTCCAGTGTTCTTGCCTGGAGAATCCCAGGGACGGGGGAGCCCGTTGGGCTGCTGTCTATGGGGTTGCACAGTGTCGGACACGACTGAAGCGACTTAGCAACAGCAGCAGCAGTATGAAACCAGGATTCAAAAATGTACATGGTCCTGGTTTTTTAGAATGGGAAGGCAATGGCACCCCACTCCAGTACTCTTGCCTGGAAAATCCCATGTACAGAGGAGCCTGGTGGGCTGCAATCTATGGGGTTGCTAAGAGTCGGACACGACTGAGCAACTTCACTTTCACTTTTCACTTTCATGCATTGGAGAAGGAAATGGCAACCCACTCCAGTGTTCTTGCCTGGAGAATCCCAGGGACGGGGGAGCCTGTTGGGCTGCCGTCTATGGGGTCGCACAGTGTCGGACACGACTGAAGCGACTTAGCAGCAGCAGTCCAGTGACTATGAGTTTAAAAGGAAGATTATCTGCTCACCCCCTGCCTCCATACCTAATACTTAACAGTGAAGCAGGGACAGAGTAAGAGCAGTAAACCCTCCAAATGAGGAAGAATGGGAGATACACAGCAGTGACTGGTAAACAGCAATAATGGACTCCTGCAGGGCAGGCATTATAAGGGCCCTCTGCTGTTGCAGGTTGGATTTTTATTCTGCCCTCTGCAAGGACCATTCCTGACCACTGCTCTGTGAGGCCCCAGATCTACTCTTCTCGAAGTTCCTTCTTGTCTATTATCCTCCAAGGCCACATCTCCAGTGTACTTTGGGCATATACTCTTCGGGAGTTGCTCAGATTTTGCAGTCCACTTCCTGTTCAGGTAAGTTTGGGCACCCATGGATTGGTTGAATATTCAAGAAGTCAAAGGTCTGTATAATTTCTTTGGTAATGCCATGTCCTTAACACCTTAGGAAGATTTTGATCTACTTGGTTCTAATCAGTTTCACGTGCCAATAAGTACCTGACATTTGTTCCCAAATACAAGTCTCAAACCTGGTTATGCCTTTCCTACCTCCCGTCCACGCTTCTCTCAGCTTGGACCTTAAGGGCAAGTACCTTGATATTCTATGAAACAATAATTTGTGGAAATGCACTATGCTCAATTCAGTCTCAAAGCAGAACTGAATTTCTAGTTCAGTTAAGTCTTACTGGGCCTTTGTTGGGACCTTCCAGGCAGCACAGTGGTAAAGAATCTGCCTGCCAACGCAAGAGATGCAGGAGATCCGAGTTCAAGCCCTGAGTCAGGAGGATCCCCGGAGAAGGGAGTGGCAACCCATTCCAATATTCTTGCCTGGAAAACACGACAGACAGAAGAGCCTAGCGGGCTAGAGTCGGACATGACTGAGCACACACCCAGGGCCTCTGTTATTTAAAGGTCTTATGATTTCTTACCATCTGGAATCTAGAAAGAAAGAGTTAGCTTTTCTGAATTTTTAGGAGCCTGGATTCCTGGATTCTTTCTGTCTTCTTTCATTTCTGTTTGAAGACTGTGCAAGTCTTTCCTCATCTCATTGCTTTCTTGTGATGCCGAGTTAAAGGCATTGAATAAAAGCCAAGATCTGTGCTCTTTTAAACCACTTCCCCTAGAATAACCTAGATGGAAAGAGAATCTAAAAAAGAGTGCATAAATGTGTATGTATAACTGATTCACTTTGCTGTACAACAGAAACTAATACAATATTGTAAAGCAACTATGCTCCAATATCAATTAATAAAAGACAAAACAAAACAAACACACACAAAAAATGAAATCGTGACCCAAATCAAGATTAGTAAGAATTTTTCCTGTATTGTCCTCTAGATTTAGCTTGTTAACTTCAGTGTATAATTCATTTGTGTTAATTGTTATACATCCTTTTTTTTTTTTTGCATGTGGATTTCTAATAGTTCCAATATAATTTGTTGCCAGACTATCCTTTCTCCTCTAAAATATCTTTGGACAGTTTGAAAATATCAATTGTCTATCTGTATATGTGATCATTGATCTATTTGTTTATATTTAAGCAGCACATTGTTTTCTTTATTGTAGCTTTATAATAAGATTTGAAGTTAGGTAAGTGTTGGAGCTGGTTTTAGAAAAGGCAGAGGAACCAGAGATCAAATTGCCAACATCTGCTGGATCATCGAAAAAGCAAGACAGTTTCAGAAAAACATCTATTTCTGCTTTATTGACTATGCCAAAGGCTTTGACTGTGGATCACAAGAAACTGGAAAATTCTGAAAGAGATGGGAATACCAGACCACCTGACCTGCCTCTTAAGACATTTGTATGCACGTCAGGAAGCAACAATTAGAACTGGACATGGAACAACAGACTGGTTCCAAATAGGAAAAGGAGTACGTCAAGGTTGTATATTGTCACCCTGTTTATTTAACTTATATGCAGAGTACATCATGAGAAACGCTGGCCTGGAAGAAACACAAGCTGGAATCAAGATTGCTGGGAGAAATATCAATCACCTCAGATATGTAGATGACACCACCCTTATGGCAGAAAGTGAAGAGGAACTCAAAAGCCTCTTGATGAAAGTGAAAGTGGAGAGTGAAAAAGTTAGCTTAAAGCTCAACATTCAGAAAACGAAGATCATGGCATCCGGTCCCACCACTTCATGGGAAATAGATGGGGAAACAGTGTCAGACTTTATTTTTCTGGGCTCCAAAATCACTACAGATGGTGACTGCAGCCATGAAATTAAAAGACGCTTACTCCTTGGAAGGAAAGTTATGACCAACCTAGATAGCATATTCAAAAGCAGAGACATTACTTTGCCAACAAAGGTCTGTCTAGTCAAGGCTATGGTTTTTCCAGTGGTCATGTATGGATGTGAGAGTTGGACTGTGAAGAAGGCTGAGCGCTCAAGAATTGCTGCTTTTGAACTGTGGTGTTGGAGAAGACTCTTGAGAGTCCCTTGGACTGCAAGGAGATCCAACCAGTCCATTCTGAAGGAGATCAGCCCTGGGATTTCTTTGGAAGGAATGATGCTAAAGCTGAAACTCCAGTACTTTGGCCACCTCATGCGAAGAGCTGATTCATTGGAAAAGACTGATGCTGGGAGGGATTGGGGGCAGGAGGAGAAGGGGACGACAGAGGATGAGATGGCTGGATGGCATCACTGACTCCATGGACATGGGTTTGGGTGAACTCCGGGAGTTGGTGATGGACAGGGAGGCCTGGTGTGCTGCAGTTCATGGGGTCAAAAAGAGTCAGACATGACTGAGTGACTGAACTGAACTGAACATAAATTCTCTGACTTTACCCTTCATTTTCCAAGGCGTTATGGCTCTTCTAGATCTTTTGCCTTTCCTTTCAGCTTGTAACTTCCTACAGAAAAAGCCTGCTTGGATTTTGACTGGCATTGCATGGACTCTACTTATCAATTTAGGGAAAACTGACATTTTGATATTATTGAATCTTCCAATCCATGTGCACAATATCTTTCTCCATACTTTTGGACTTTCTTTAATTTTCTGCAGCAAATTTTGTAATTTTTCAGTGGATTGGTCCTTTACATCTTTTTTCAAATCTATCCCTAAATATTTCATATTTATGATGTTATTATAGATAATTTCAAAATTTTTAATTTATGATAGCTTCTGTCATATACAAGGGTAAAATTGACTTGGTTATTGACCTTTTATTCTTGCTAAACTTACTTACTAGTTCTAGTAGCTATTTCACATATTTCACCAGATTTTCTACATAGACAGTTACTTCATCTGTGAACTAAAACAGTTTTACTTTTTACTTTCCAGTCTGGATGCTGTATATGTCTTTTTCACACTTTATTGTGGTAGCCAAAACCTCTAGTATTATGATGAATAAAAGTGACGAGCAATGACATCTTTTTGTTCTTTATCTTAGTGGAAAAATGTCACTTTTACCTCAGCTGTTAGCCAAAGGATTTTCTTTTTTTTTTTTTTCCTATAAATGTAATGTGTTTCTTCTTTGGCATTCTTTTTTTAATATCTTTTATTTTATTTTATTTTTAAACTTTACATAATTGTATTAGTTTTGCCAAATATCAAAATGAATCCATCACAGGTATACATGTGCTCCCTATCCTGAACCCTCCTCCCTCCTCCCTCCCCATACCATCCCTCTGGGTCGTCCCAGTGCACTAGCCCCAAGCATCCAGTATCGTTCATTGAACCTGGACTGGCATCTCGTTTCATACATGATATTTTACATGTTTCAATGCCATTCTCCCAAATCTTCCCACCCTCTCCCTCTCCCACAGAGTCCATAAGACTGTTCCATACATCAGCGTCACTTTTGCTGTCTCGTACACAGGGTTATTGTTATCATCTTTCTAAATTCCATATATATGCGTTAGTATACTGTATTGGTGTTTTTCCTTCTGGCTTAATTCAGTCTGTATAATAGGCTCCAGTTTCATCCACCTCATTAGGTGATCTTTATGGGGTTGAAAAGTTCCCCCCTGTTTCTGGGAGGTTTTTTTTTTTTTAAGTGGGAAATGCATGTTGGATTTTCTCGGATGCTTTTTCTGTACTTATTTAAATGATCAAGAGTTTTTAACTTTTTAATCTCAATATATTGAATTATATTAATTGATTTTTGAGAAAAATTACATTTTTCCTTCCATTCCTGATATAAATCCCATTTGGTTGTGATATATCATAATTTTAATATATATTTAGATTCAGTCCTCTAAAGTTTTTGTTTAGAATTTTCTCTTTAATGATGAAAAATATTGTTCTATAGTTTTATTGTGATACATTTTGTCTAGTTTTGGTATCAGTAATGCTTGCTTCATAGGATGAATTGGGAAATGGTTCTCATGGGGATTCCCTGATGGCTCAGATGGTAAAGCATCTGTCTGCAATGTGGGAGACCCAGGTTCGATACCTGAGCCAGGAAGATCCTCTAGAGAAGGAATGGCAACCCACTGCAGTACTCTCGCCTAGAAAATTCCATGGATGGAGGAGCCTGGTGGGCTACAGTCCCTGGGGTCACAAAGAGTTGGATGCAACTGAGCGACTTCACTTTTACTTTCTTTCATTTTATTTTCTGGAAATGTTTGTGTAAAATTGATATTGTTTATTCCTTACATATTTGTTAGAGCTCACCATTGAAGACATCTGGCCTAGAATTTTCTTTTTGGGAAGGTTTTTGACTACAAATTCAATTTCATTGAAACAGAGCTGTTTAGATTATCTTCTTGGGTGAGCTTTTTTGCAGTATCTTTCTGGAAATCTGACCATGTCATTTAAGATGTTGACTTTATTGGCATAAAGTTGTTCATAATATTCTCCTGTTATTCTTTTACTTATATGGACATATCCTAGTTGTTACCTCTCCCATTCCTGTAAATGGTAATTTGTGGCTTCTGTCTGTCTAGTCAAGGCTATGGTTTTTCCAATGATCATGTATGGATGTGAGAGTTGGACTGTGAAGAAATCTGAGTGCCAAAGAACTGATGCTTTTGAACTGTGGTGTTGGAGATGACTCTTGAGAGTCCCTTGGACTGCAAGGAGATCCAACCAGTCCATCCTAAAGGAGATCAGTCCCGAGTGTTCATTGGAAGGACTGATGTTGAAGCTGAAACTCCAATGCTTTGGCCACCAGATTCGAAGAGCTGACTCATTTGAAAAGACCTTGATGCTGGGAAAGATTGAGGGCAGGAAGAGAAGGGGACGACAAAAGATGAGATGGTTGGATGGTATCACCGACTCAATGGACATGAGTTTGGGTGAACTCTGGGAATTGGTGATGGATAGGGAGGCCTGGCGTGCTGAAGTCCATGGGATCGCAAAGAGTCAGATGAGACTGAGCGACTGAACTGCACTATAACATATTTTGCTATTCAGTTTGGCTAGGAGTTTATCAATTTGTTGATCTCAACAATCAGCCTTTTGTTTCACTGATTTTCTCTATTGTTTTTTGATACTAAGTTTTGAATGTGAAAAGTAACCATAACTGAAAAAGGTAATTTGATCAAGATGTTGTAAGGAGACCTGCTACTCAGTGGGAAAGCAAGATTTGACATTTGCGAGCTGCAATTGTAAAACTAAAATCATTTCATAGTAAGACTCCTAAACTGCTTGCATATGTTTAGTATAATTTCATATTGATACTATCATTCAAATGTAATTTGATTGTTAACATCCATTATGTGTTTTGTATGTCAAATAATGCAGTGCAGAATTTCCCAAAGTGGGTGCCACTGGACATTATTTCCCTGAATATTTATGTCTATTAGTAAAAAATGATTTAATCTTCAAATGATAGGAAACAGTAGTTAAACTGAGTTGGATAAATTTTTTTTTTTTTTGGTAAAATTTCTCATACTTTTAAAGACTACACTGTACATCTTTAATCTCCATGACAGGGATATAAAGCACAGTGATTCTCAAATTTATTTGACCTGGGATTTTTTTTTTTAATGGATCATCTAGCAGGACAACTATTTAACAGAATTTCTTTTGGTGAATGCGAGTAGCTTGAATGAACTTTAAAGTGAAAACAAACCTAGGTTTAAATCTTAATCTAGAACCAATTTGATCACAGTCAAGTAACTGAAAGCCTTCAAGCCTCAGTTCATCTTCAAAAGTGGATATTGAGTTCCCTTTTAGGATGTTCGGAGAAGGCAATGGTACCCCACTCCAGTACTCTTGCCTGGAAAATCCCACGGATGGAGGAGCCTGGTAGGCTACAGTTCATGGGGTCGTGAAGAGTCGGACACGACTGAGCAACTTCACCTTCACTTTTCACTTTCATGCATTGGAGAAGGAAATGGCAACCCACTCCAGTGTTCTTGCCTGGAGAATCCCAGGGATGGGGAAGCCTGGTGGGCTGCTGTCTATGGGGTCGTGCAGAGTCAGACACGACTGAAGTGACTTACCTTACCTTATCTTTAGGATGTTGGGATGATTAGCAGTAACGACTATAAAGCACCTGGTAAAATGCCAGGCACATAGTACATAATAAGTTATTGGTATCAAGATTAATAATTTTCTTCAATAATGTAGGATGCTAAATTAAAAAAGAGGTGCTTCATTTCCATTGCTAGTGCTGACATAAGAGTATTTTGTACAATTTAGAGTAATGATTTTTTTATCAAAAAATTATAATGCACCTATCTTTATTCCTGGAAATGACGTCCAGTGAAAAACATGATGTTGGTGTAGAATTGAATTGAATTCAGGAAGAAAACCATGAATTTTAGCATATCTGCCTATCACTGATTTCTTATGTGATCTTGAACAATTTAAATTCTTAAGCTTTGGTTTCCATGTTTATAAACTATAGCATTTGGACTGGAATTTTTCTAATTGTTTACTTTTCAATACTGATAGATATTTATCCTTGAAAGATGTATTGTCTTAAATTTAATCTCTGTTTACAGGATTTTTGTTGTTGTTGTTACCTCTATCCCTTGTTCTACAAAAAGAAATATTTTCTTAACTTGATTTAGATTTTTAATCTCAAATCCTTACCTTCTGAGCAATGCTCTACCCAGTTTTACCCTCAATGTTTAACTTTCATAATTCTAATGCAGTTACTGTAAAGACACACTTTTGGTTGCCTGCCCACTGTTCATTTTTCTCTTCTTCCTAATAAAACTTGAATTTATTCAGGTATACATGCTCCTGTATGCATTTATGTGTCCCCAAGAGAAGGTGACCGTATCCCAGCTACAGTAGTGTAACTAGTTCTCCTAAGTTGATTATCCGTGCTAGTGATAGGTCCAAGAATGGAAATATTACCCAATTCTAGCCAATGAACTGTGAAGTGAAATCAACTGGTGCATATTCTGCTGTTGCTGCTGCTGCTAAGTTGCTTCAGTCGTGTCCGACTCTGTGTGACCCCATAGACGGCAGTCCAACAGGCTCCCCCATTCCTGGGATTCTCCAGGCAAGAACACTGGAGTGGGTTGCCATTTCCTTCTCCAATGCATGAAAGTGAAGTCGCTCAGTTGTGTCTGACTCTTAGCAACCCCATGGACTGCAGCCCAGGAGGCTCCTCTGTCCGTGGGATTTTCCAGGCAAGAGTACTGGAGTGGGGTGCCATTGCCTTCTCCAGGTGCATATTCTAGAAAATGACTTTAATCCTAAGAGATACTCATCCACATCAGAGGACAGTGTATTTCCTTTTATTGCCTGGATTGGGCATTTGGTCCTGATTCATCATCTATCTAATTAGTCTGTGAATCAGGTCAAAGCAAGGAGAGAAAAAAAGAAAGATGTAATAACCTTTGGTTTAGATGACACTTAAGTTACTTGCCCTGAAACCTGAATTTTCTCTGAGTCTCTATTATGTGAGGCAATAGATTTTCTTGGTGTCTAAAATTCTGTAGGGTTTCTGTTACTTGTAGGAAAGAGCATACTGTCAAATGTTTAGACATATTAATTGATAATTTTTAATTTTATAGTATTAATAATACTTATTTTCATTCTTATGCTAGTAAAACTCATAAGAGCTGAGTATTTCAAAAGCAAAGTGCAAATTGAAAGGGGAATATCCATGGTAAACAGTTGCTGGAGTTAACCATGGAGTATTAAATTATCTTGGTTCTTCCAGGTAGTAGATATGCTCTGTTATGATACAACAAAGTAATATTTATGATGACAGGTGGATAGGCTACAAAGTATAATCTATTTAATTATTTCCTCATCAAATAACCCTAGTATTTTACCTTAGAGATTTCAGTTTTATAAAATTTTATTAAAAACACAGTTTTGACATTAATTTTAATATATTTTTTTCTTCTAAAAGATATATATATATATATATATATATTTGGTGAAGACTATGGAGAATTAACTTTAAGTTTTTGTCTAAAGTGAATGTTTCCATAAACCTCTTCTTACCTCCAAGGAAAAAAAAACATTTGGTATTTGAAAATGCTCTTCATTGCTATACAGAATCAGTGAACAACTCTTTTTAAATGAATAAGTTTTAGAATCCAGGACTTAGTCTGACATTAATTAGCTATGAGGAAAGAAGTGAATCAAATAGACAAGTCTAATGAAAAGGAATTTTATGGCCATATTATATTTCACAGGAACAATGGTCTAAAATTGGATTTTAACAGTATTTAGCATATATTGGATTACTAATCTGGTCCCATCACTTAATGGAAAATAGATGGGGAAACAGTGGAAACAGTGTCAGACTTTATTTTTCTGGGCTCCAAAATCACTGCAGATGGTGACTGCAGCCATGAAATTAAAAGACACTTACTCCTTGGAAGGAAAGTTATGACCAACCTAGATAGCATATTCAAAAGCAGAGACATTACTTTGCCAACAAACGTTCGTCTAATCAGGGCTATGGTTTTTCCTGTGGTCATGTATGGATGTGAGAGTTGGACTGTGAAGAACGCTGAGCACCGAAGACTTGATGCTTTTGAACTGTGGTGTTGGAGAAGACTCTTGAGAGTCCCTTGGACTGCAAGGAGATCCAACCAGTCCATTCTGAAGGAGATCAGCCCTGGGATTTCTTTGGAAGGAATGATGCTAAAGCTGAAACTCCAGTACTTTGGCCACCTCATGCGAAGAGTTGACTCATTGGAAAAGACTCTGATGCTGGGAGGGATTGGGAGCGGGCAGGAAGAGAAGGGGACGACAGAGGATGAGATGGCTGGATGGCATCACTGACTCCATGAACGTGAGTTTGAGTCAACTCCAGGAGTTGGTGATGGACAGGGAGGCCTGGTGTGCTGCAATTCATGGGGTCGAAAAGAGTTGGACACAACTGAGCGACTGATCTGATCTGAATATGTATTGGTATAAGACAAATTTTACATGAATCCTGTTATGGACAAGTTTGCCATTGAGGTATGCACAGCCCCCACAGAGTGATTTTAGTTACCTATGAGGGCTCATAGGTTGGCACATTCCTCAAGGGTGAAATGTTTTATGCCCCTAACTTCATGTGTAGCTGAACTCTTTAGGTACTTAAATGATTCTCACTTAATGCCTTTTTAAAAATTATCATTTACTTGTTTAAACTTTATAAACAGTCCTTTGCCAGTCACTGGCAAAAATACACCCACTCTTTGGGAAAGGCTCCCTTTATCACAAAATATCTTTTACTGTCAGATGGTGTTGAATGCCTGTCATGCCAAGAATGAACATGATGTCTTGATAATAATTCTGGATTTGCCTGTTGTAGTTCACTCGGTAATGTAAGCTCATCCACCAAGAAACATGTTTTGGTTTTCACCCTCATCGTTAGGATGGATGAGTCATATCAGAGGTCTGAGGTACTTTATGATAAAATCTAGGAAGGTTTGGAAGTATTGTAATTCCATATTTTCCATGATAGACATAGCCAGATTTCTTAAGCATTTTTGGACTTCTTAAAGACATGGGTAGCTGACCAAATGTTTCAATGCTCATTTTGTTGAAATTTAGTTAGCTTTTTTTTTTTTTTCCCCTCTTTCTACACTTAGAGGAGAGGAAACATTCTTCAAGGTCTGGGTTTAATATAATGTTTGTTTGGGGGTCTAGATACTCTTTGACTGCTGCTGACAGGAGGTGTCTCCTAAGTTGAGGTCCCTTGTTTTCACCTCGGCTCCTAGATTGAGACCTAGAATTTGGGATGTATAACACCTTCTTTTGGAGTACACTGTTGGCCTTCTTCCTTTTAGAGTAACTTGAGTTTTTATTTCAAAATCTCAGTTGGGATATCATTTCCTTTTTGGACCCTTGACCGATCATTTTGCAATGCCAAGAACATTTGCCTATATCTAATTGACTTATTTTGAGGGGTTGTGCCAGAAACCACACGGAGTGAACTGTAATAAGCACGTCTCTATTATTTAGGAACACATTGTCCTGTGATACTTCATCTTTGTTTTTGCACACCCTTCTCCCTTTTCTCTCTTTGCCTCCTTTGGCGCTATCTCCCATCACTTTCCCAAGGTGGCAATCCATCCCAGTGTTGGCAGGTGGCTCCTGACATCTACCCCGATCCACGTGTTTGAAAAAAGAGGAATTACATCATCTCAGAAACTTGGTGTGCTACACTTACAGTATTAATGGGTACTTTCTTGCCAACTTACCCAGAGCATACACTGGGTTTCATCTCAACAGACTGATAATCACATTTGCAGGTTGTACATTAATTATTTTTACTTAAAACTGTAATTTTGTGAAGCTATGCATGTTCAGTCTGTGAGCTAATATTTTTTGCTACTTGGTAATTTCTATCTTTAAAACATCTAATATTTATATCTGTTTCCTTGACAGCATGCTATTAATACTGCTAGTCTCGGTTATGATGTATTTTTTCCTGACTTTATCTGGACTCTGAACTAATAAGATTGTTCTTTTTTCCTCTTTAATTCCCAAACCCTGGCAAAGCAATTGGCACACAGAGTAGGTTTTCAGTAAACATTAAATGAATGCATATGTGCATGCATCAAAAATGCACAGTAGACGCACTCAGGGGTGATCTCAAAAAATGTGAAATATTCCTGTTCTCCCAACAGGAACAATTTTGAAAAGTGCCCCTGGTGCACTAGTTCAAATATATAGGAATTACGGGTGAAGCAAAAGATGTAGCAGGAGCTTGGAAATAAAAAGACTGAAAGATTGGAGACTAGATAATCTGGGATAGGAACATGTGAGTAAGAATGGGCACCAAAAAAAAAAAAAAAAAAGTTGAGTGCTGAAGAATTGATACTTTTGAACTGTGGTGTTGGAGAAGACTCTTGAGAGTCCCTTGGACTGCAAGGAGATCCAACCAGTCTATCGTAAAGGAAATTACTCGGAATATTCATTGGAAGGATTGTTGCTCAAGCTGAAACTTCAATACTTTGGCCACCTGATGCAAAGAGCTGACTCATTGGAAAAGACCCTGATGCTGGAGAAGATTGAAGGCAAGAGGAGAAGGGGACAACAAAGGATGAGATGGTTGGATGGCATCACTGACTCTATGGACATGAGTTTGAGCAAGTTCTGGGAGTTGGTGATGGACAGGGAAGCCTGGCATGTTCAGTCCATGGGGTCGCAAAGAGTTGGACACGACTGAGCAACCAACCTAACTGGGCACAAGATAGAAAGTTCTTTCTATCAGTAGTTCATGTCCACCAGAGAACATTCAGTACAGAATAGGCACTAAACAGCCAAGTGGACAATATAACCCAACCAGCTTTAATGTTAGCCAGCCTCTGTCTTTGTCTGCCCAGTGCTGGCAGGATAGGCACACAAATAACAGTGACAAAGATGTAGGTGATCATGGACCCAATGTCATGGACTCCTGCTTACCAAGACTCAACTACCTATTGCTACTGTAGACTCTAATCAGATAGCAATGAAGTCAGAACTGAGCTCCCAGTACGGCACAAGATTCTTTTCTCGCTGGCAAGCTGATTATATTATTGAGCCCTCACTACCCTGAAAAGGCCAGTGGTTCATTCTCACAAGAATATATGTATATTCCAGGCATGGGTTTGTTTTTTGTTGTTTCTGTCCACAGTGCCTTAGCCAGTACACTTCTGGAAGATATAGGTACTGAGTCCACTGGTGTGAAATCCCACATAGCACTGCCTCAGAACAAGGGGCACACTTTATATCAAATTGGTGTGGGAAAGGACTCACGACTGTGGGGTCAGTTGGTCATAGCACATATTGCACTACCTAGAAGCTGATGGCCAGACAAAGCCCACTCAATACAGAGCCGAAGTGCTCACTTTGGAGATGATAGTTTGTGTGGATGACATTCCATCCTCTAGGGCACAGTATACGCACTGAATTAAAGACCTTATGTGGCATTTTGCTCCCAACAGGAAAGGAAAACAAAGGTTGGAAGAAGGAGTGGCTCCATTTACCATTACTTCCAATGACCCATTGGAAATTCTATGATTCCTATTCTCACAACTCTGGGCTCTGAGAGGTTAAGGAGGATTTAGGTTTCCAAAAAAGCATACTTTTAGCAGGGGACTCAGTAAGGGAACCATTAAATTTTAATCTACACCCTTTGGGCTCCTTGTATCCTAGGACTAATGTGCAAGAAAACGGGTCAACATCTTGGCAGGGTAATTGACTCTAATTATGAGGAAGAGGTGGACCAGTTACTACACAATGAGGCAGGGAGGAAAATGTGTGGAGCCCAGGTGATCCAAATGGGTACCTCTTGGTACTCGCTTTCCCAAATGTTACTGCAAATGGGTAGATAACAGCAACCCCAGCCTGAGGAATGGTGACCAGGGAACCAGGACAATTGAGCATAAGGATTCGGGTCATGGCACTAGGTAAATGGCCAAGGCTGGAAGAGATGGGAGCTTAGTATGAGGCCAATCTGTTTTGGAATGCTTTCACTGTATTTGTTTCAATTTTTTAAAAATTTATTTCAAATAGTGAGAAAAATAGCTTGAAAAAGAAGTGCTAGAGGTGGCAGCTAATGGCCCATGTAGAAAAAACTTTCATAGTATCCCTGAATACTAAATTAGTTGGTACCAGGAAATGGCAACCCACTCCAGTGTTCTTGCTGGAGAATCCCAGGGACGGGGGAGCCTGGTGGACTGCCGTCTATGGGGTCACACAGAGTTGGACACGACTGAAGTGACTTAGCAATAGCAATACTGAAGACCTTCAGGTTGCTTGCTTTTCAGTTTTTTACCTCCGTTACTTTTAGTTTTTCTTGCTTTTTTGAATTGCATAAACACAACAATGAACAAAGTGAGAAACATTTAAATTACAGGTTTGTTACATATTTTTGGCTATTTATTTGTTCATTGTGTATTTGTTCAATTCATCCTTTCTATTTACCTTCTTTTTACTTGCTGATTCTTCACAACATTACTGGTACAGGTTATGAGAAAAGAGAGTCAAAGTACTCTATTGATAAGATCAAGTACTCTATTGATAAGATCACCCATTGTTCTAGTTGAGCTTAAAAACAAACAAACAAAAAAACATAGAAATGTCCTGGCATCAGATTTTGTCTTCACTTATATTGTGAAACCACAAATAGGGTTAACGTGGCTTCAGGCTTGAATTTTTACATAATATAGGGATTCCTTGAACCTGTGTTCCTCGTGTATATGAACAAAGCCCCTAAGCAGTTAACGGACCTTCTTAAGCCCAAGTGTTCTCTATCAAGTTCAATTCTTGAGGAGCAGAGAAGGAAGCCAAAAGGGAAGGATATCATCATAGCACAATATTTGTGATTATATTTGCCAGGGAAGGCAGTGTATCTTGAGTAGAAAATGGGCTGGAGCTCAGAGGAATTGGAAGATAGCAAAATGACCCTTACAAATGGGACCTGGGGCTCTGATCCTCTTCAGACATTGCGGGGAGAAGTTTTTGTAGCTGGTTTTTCGCCTTCCCTTTTTGGAGGAGGGGGATAGGAGGATCAGGAGATACCTTTTTCTGCAATCTTTTGTTTTCTCTCATCTATTTGTTTTTAAAATAAAAAACAAAACAAAACAAAAACAACCAAAACCTGGTAGTTCAAGATCTGGCTTAAAGTGCTACAAAGGATTCCCTAAGGCTTGTAAAGCTGTTGCAGCTGACAGCAATACGGTCTGAGTGTCTAACATACAGGTCTTGAGAGTCTAACAGACTTGGGCTTAAGTAATGTTTCTGCTCTTCCAAACCAAGTGACCTTCAAGAAATAACTTAATCACTTGATTTATTCATCTTGCTGTGTCAGGTCTTAGCTTATGAGAACTTCAGACTCTAGTTGTGGTGCACATGCTCAATAGCTTAATCACTTTAAATTATAATACCCTCACCTGTGAAATACAGGTAATAACAGCTACCTTAGAGAGTTGAGAGGATTCAATAAGATCATATACCTGGGGAAAGCATTCAAAGAATTGTAGCATTTATAAAATACACTAATACTATTCAACTTATTGTCTTGGTTTGAAAGTTCAAGTACCTTTGTATTAAATAACTCTAATGGATCATTATCTTTGCGTGCATGCTCAGTTGGAGATAAGTCGGGACTCTTGCGACCCCATGGACTGCAGCCCTGCCAGGCTCCTCTCTCCATGGGATTCTGCAGGCAAGAATACTGGAGGGAGTTGCCATTTCCTTCTTCAGGTGATGTTCCCAACTCAGGGATTGAACCCGGGGGTTTCCCGTGTTTCAGGCAGATTATCTGCCACTGAGCCGCCTAGAAAGGCTTGTCATTAGCTTTATGGACTGCTTTCTCTGAAGGAATGATTTCGTTTCATGTGGGCTTCATCACCTTCCATTTTATCCTTTTAAGAAGATGAAAAAGTGTTTTGAAGTATTCTCTCTGCTTTTGAAGCAGCAAATTGGGAGAGGGAAAGAAGATACTCAAATTGCTTATCTTCGTTCTAGCAAACCCTGGATTTGCAATTAATAGTTTGCATGGGAAAAATGATTCTTGGTCAGTTTTAGCAATGCCAAGCAAATCCTCTGTAGTCCAAATTTCTATTTAGTTTTTTAAAATTTGTACTCTCATTTGTTATAATTCATATTTATATATTTGGTATGTGTTAAGTATACACACACACACACACACACACACACAGAGATTTTCTTTACTATTTTAAGGTATAGTAAGTAGAAGTCAAAGCCTCAAAGAACCTGAATCTAAGATGTTACTTAACTCACATACCTTTGAGGGACTATGGCAGGTGCTAGGCATACTTCCATGCAAAGATTTTAGTACACTATTCAGCAGACTGGACCTTTACCAAGGACAAACATTTGAAAATGAAAGAAGAGACAATTTCAGTGTCTCCTTAGTAGAGAAATGGTTAAACAAATGGTAGCAAATTCATCAAGGGAATGCTGTGCAGCTGTTAAAAACAATGAGGAAAAGCTGTATGCATCAAGTTGGAAATATCTCTAAGACATTAAATTTAAAAAGCAAGTCTGAGAACTATGTACACTACATGACTCCATTTAGGTTAAAAGATATCACATTATCATATCCAATAATAAGTATATGTCAAATATATACATTTTATCTCTAGATTTATACCTATCCCATAGACAACAAAAACTAGAAGAATACCCATCACCTGTGACCCTGGGCAAAGAAACAGTTGAGGAATTTATTGTTTTGCTTTAACAATTATGCATTATTTGAATCGCTTAGAATGTATTCCTGCTTACTTCTATGCCTTTTTGAAAAGATGAATAGACAACACATAATTGGAGTAAGATCAAGAAAACATGAATCTTTTAAAAATTATTTCTAATTATGATAAAATTAAAAAACATAAAAATTTACCATTTTAACTGTTTTTGAGTGTACAATACAGTGGTGTCAAGTTTATTCACATTGTTTTGCCACCAGTCAACACCATCCACATCCAGAACTCTTTGCCTTGCAAAACTGAAATTGTACTCATTAAGCAGTTACCCCGGAGAAGGCAATGGCACCCCACTCCAGTGTTCTTGCCTGGAGAATCCCAGGAACACAGGAGCCTGGCAGGAGGCCGTCTATGGGGTCGCGCAAAGTCGGACACAACTGAAGCGACTTAGCAGCAGCAGCAGCAAGCAATTACCCATTTGCTCCTCCCACAATCTTACTTTCTGCTCTCAAGATTTCTTTTTATTTTATTTATACAACAGAAAGTGTAAATTTTACTTTTCTTTCACTAGGGTAACACCATTTCCCAAGAAAACGATACAGCTTTCCACATTATTTCACAGCCAAAGGAACTACATCCATTTGCTGGTACTTTGGGTTCATTCTGCAATAGACAGCTAGCTTCCAAGCCTCTTCACGGGGTGAACAGTTCTGGTGGCGCCTCTTGATGACGTGCCTAGTTCGCACGTGCCTGCTTTAAAAAGCCTGAGTCGGCTGCGTGCGCAGCAGCAGGAGGTTGGAGAGACACTAGGCCAAGGGTTTGCGTGGCTTTGCACCCACTGGGACCTCAACCCGAAGGGGCTCCCAACAGGAGTGTGGTGCTTGTGTGGGGCTTGCTTGTGCAACAGCTCTGACTTAGTGGAGGTTTCGTGGTTAGAAACCACCACTTTGCTTAGAAAAGCCGTTGCCATTTTATGGGTAAATCTGTGTGGTCAGCGGCGGCCCTGCTGACAGCTTTTGGAAGCCACCCACACTGGAGGATTCGCAACTTGCCTGCCAGCTACTGTTCCTGTGAATTTGACTTCTCCAGGTACTTCATATAAGTGGAATCATGAAGTATTTGTACTGTTGTGACTAGTTTATTTCACTCAGCATGTCCTCAGCCCCTGTATTATGCCCTCAAGTTTTGTCCATGTTGAATTTCCTTCCTTTTATAGGCTGAATAATGTTCCTGTGTGTGTGTGTGTGTGTATCAGTGTCACATTTTGTTTAAGCATTTTCTAAGTCTTTTGTAAGTGATTTTTCAATTGGCTATAATACATAATAAAAATGTGGTTAAGGGATAGTGTTCTGTTTAAGGAAGATTGGTATAATCTCTCAGAGTTGCAAAAAAATACTCCGCCACACACTTTTTTTTTTTTTTTTTTGGTCGTTAAGAATATTAATCAAAGAATTGGAAAACTGAATACTTGCTCCGTTAGATTGGAGAATGGATAATTCAAGTAAGACCAGACAAATATGGCATAACCTCACTATTTGAGTCTTATGTCAAGCATTTCATCACATGTAAATTTTTTAGTGCCATTGTGTTTAAACTCCTGAAGGAATCAATTAAGTGAACTTTTAGGATATTTTACAAAAAGAGTAATTAGGAAGGCAGGGCTTTAAACTTTGCCTAGTTTACCCTGTATCCGGAGACATAACTAAAACTTTATTATATAAAAGAATGGAGGAAATTGAAAACAGGATTTCAGGATGTTAACAAAACATCATCCCTGTACACATAATATTTATATTGCCAAATGCCAGTAGGAATTCCTTTTGCATTTTATTTTTGCCTAATTACTTATGTCAGGAATTTTGAGACAATTAGGAGCCAAAAAAGAAAGAAAAAACTTTGCCATGTTCTTCTCTTTAGTAAATACTTGCGGGCTAGTTGTATATAATCCACAGATTTCCAAAGGATATGCTTCAGGTGTTCTTCAAAAATAATTGAAATCTTCTGTTCTCCTTTTGTATTAATACAAAGGACACATAATAACTTACTTCCACCAATCAGGATATTATATAATTTCAGACAAGAATTGTGGTAGCTTTACCAAGGTCACCGTCTGAATTGAGGAAGGCTAGAGACCCGTCTTTTTCTCTCTGTGGCATATTCCACCTTTATTTTTCCTTTGCCCCATTTCCCTTCTTACTCTGTTCTATCTTTCTCATTCAGCCATGTAGTTGTATATCTTCAGGCTGTGATCTTCACTGGAAGTAACAGAGTAATCTTTCACTTGTTATGACTTAGAGTTAATTCTACTTTTCAGACTCATTTATTGTATCAATAATAATTACAGCTTTTTCCACTCCCAAAGGTATGAGAAAAGATATGTTTCCATATCTTGGCTATTGTGAATAAATACTTCAAAAAAGATAGGATATAGCTCTTCAGAATTCTGTTCTCATTTCTTTTGGGCTTATATTCAGAAGTGGAATTGCTGGACTGTGGGCTATATCCGTTCATTGGAAGGACTCATGTTGAAGCTGAAACTCCAATACTTTGGCCACTTGATGTGAAGAATTGACTCATTTGAAAGGACCCTGATGCTGGGGAAGATTGAAGGCGGGAGGAGAAGGGGACGACAGAGGATGAGATGATTGGATGGCATCACCGACTCAGTGGACATGAGTTTGAGTAAACTCCGGGAGTTGGTGATGGACAGAGAGGCCTGGTGTGCTGCAGTCCATGGGGTTGCAAAGAGTTGGACATGACTGAGCGACTGAACTGAACTGGGCTAGATCTATTTTTAATTTTTTTGAGGAATTTTCATATTGTTTTCCACAGTGGTTGGACCAGTTTACATTCTCAGCAACAGTGTTAATATGGGCTTCCTTTTTAACATTTTTTTTTTGCTGGCACCTGTTCTCTCTTGTCTTCTTGATATTAGCTGTTCTAACAAGTATGAGGTGGTATCTCAGTGTGGTTTTGATTTGTGTTTTCCTGATGACTAGCGATGTTGAGCATATTTTCCTGTGTGTGTTGGCCCTTTTGATGTCCTCTTTGAAAAAAAACCTATTTAGTTCTTTTGCTCACTTTTTAACTGGATGTTTGTTTTTATTTGTTATTAACTTGTATGAGTTCTTTATAAATTCGGGTATGAACTTTTTATCTGATACATGGTTTGCCAAATTTTCTCCCTTTTTGTAGGTAATCTTTTAATTTTCTTTTTAAAAATTTTTACCGATTACAGCAAAGTGAATTAGATATATATATGTGTGTGTGTGTGTGTGTGTGTATATATGTTCTTTTTTCTAAATAGTCTTTTCCCATATAGGCCACTACAGAGTATTGAGTAGAGTTCCCTGTGCTATACAGCAGGTTCTAATTAGTTATCTATTTTTTAAAATTTATTTTTGATTATAGGAGGATAGCTTTACAATGTTGTGTTGCTTTCTGCTGTACAACAACATGAATAAGCTATATCCCCTCCCTCTTGAAGCTCTCTCCCGTCCTCCCCATCCCACGCCTTAGGTCATCACGGGGCACCGAGCTGAGCGCCCTTGTTATATAGCAGCTTCCCACTGGCTGTCTGTTTTACACATGATGGTATGTCAGTGCTACCCTCTTAATTGTTTCTTTTGCTCTGGGAAGCTTTTGAGTTTTGTAGTTCCACTTGTTAATTCTTGGTTTTGTTGTCTGTGCTTTTGGCATCATGTCCAAAAAATTGCTGCCAAGACCAATGTCAAGAAGCTTCTTTCCTATATTGTCTTCTAGGATTTTTATGATATCAGGCTTTATGTTTAAGTCATTGATTCATTTCAAGTTACTGTTTTGTGGGTAGTGTGAGATAAGGATCCCGTTTTTCTGATCTGTGTGACCTTCTCCAGTTGCCCCAGGATTATTTCTTGAGAACTCTGTCTTTTCCTTGTTGAGTATTCTTGGCTTCCTTGTTGAATATTGGTTAACTGTATGTGCCAGGATGTAATTCTGGGCTCTGTGTCCTGTTCCATTGGTTCATGTGTCTATTTTTGCACCAGTTCCCAGTTCCATACTGTTCTTATTGCTATGGCTTTGTTGTACAGTTTGAAATCAGGAAGCACGATACCTCCAACTTTATTCTTTTTCTCAGGATTGCTTTGGCTATTCAGAGTCTTTTGTAGTTCCACACAAATTTTAGGATGTTTCTTCTGTTTCTGTGAAGAATGACGTTAAAGTTTTGATGAGAATTGCTTTGAATCTGTAGATGGCTTCAAGCAGCATAATTTAACAATATTGGTTCCAGAAAAACATCTATTTCTGTTTTATTGACTATGCCAAAGCCTTTGACTGTGTGGATCACAAGAAACTGTGGAAAATTCGGAAAGAGATGGGAATACCAGACCACCTGACCTGCCTCTTGAGAAATCTGTATGCAGGTCAGGAAGCAACAGTTAGAACTGGACATGGAACAACAGACTGGTTCCAAATAGGAAAAGGAGTACGTTAAGGCTGTATATTGTCACTCTGTTTATTTAACTTCTATGCAAATTACATCATGAGAAACGCTGGACTGGAAGAAGCACAAACTGGAATCAAGATTGCCGGGAGAAATATCAATAACCTGAGATATGCAGATGACACCACCCTTATGGCAGAAAGTGAAGAGGAACTCAAAAGCCTCTGATGAAAGTGAAAGGGGAGAGTGAAAAAGTTGGCTTAAAGCTCAACATTCAGAAAACGAAGATCATGGGATCCGGTCCCACCACTTCATGGGAAATAGATGGGGAAACAGTGGAAACAGTGTCAGACTTTATTTTTCTGGGCTCCAAAATCACTGTAGATGGTGACTGCAGCCATGAAATTAAAAGATGCTTACTCCTTGGAAGGAAAGTTATGACCAACCTAGATAGCATATTCAAAAGCAGAGACATTACTTTGCCAACAAAGGTTCGTCTAGTCAAGGCTATGGTTTTTCCTGTGGTCATGTATGGTTGTGAGAGTTGCACTGTGAAGAAGGCTGAGCGCCAAAGAATTGATGCTTTTGTTTTTTGTTTAAATTTTATTTTATTTTTAAACTTTATATAATTGTATTAGTTTTGCCAAATATCAAAATGAATCCTCCACAGGTATACATGCTTTTGAAGTGTGATGTTGGAGAAGACTCTTGAGAGTCCCTTGGACTGCAAGGAGATCAGCCCTGGGATTTCTTTGGAAGGAATGATGCTAAAGTTGAAACTCCAGTACTTTGGCCACCTCATGCGAAGAGTTGATTCATTGGAAAAGACCCTGATGCTGGGAGGGATTGGGGGCAGGAGGAGAAGGGGATGACAGAGGATGATATGGCTGGATGGCATCACTGACTCGATGGACGTGAGTCTGGGTGAACTCCGGGAGTTGGTGATGGACAGGAATACCTGGCGTGCTGCGATTCATGGGTCCCAAAGAGTTGGACATGACTGAGCGACTGATCTGATCTGATTCCATGGACATGGGGTTTAAAAAAATTGTGTCTTCTTTGATTTCTTTCAGCAAATCTTAGAGTTTTAATTATACAGATATTTCAGTTCCTTGGTTAAATTTAACTCTAAATGTTTTATTTATGATGCTATTGTGAATGGGATAGTTTTACTTTTTTTTCAGGTGGTTCATCATTGTAAAGGAATGCAGCTGATTTCTGTATGTTACTTTTGTATCCTACAACTTCACTAAAACTGTTGATTAGTTCCAAGAGTTTTTTTGTTGCTGACCCTTTGTAGTTTTCTATATATAAAATCATATTATCAGCAAAAAGTAATAGTTTATGTCTTCCTTTCTGACTTAGATGCGTTTTATTTCTTTATCTTGCCTAATTGCCCTGGCTAGAACTTCTGTACTGAATTGAATAAGAGAGGTGAGAGTGGGCATCCTTGGCTTGTTTCTGATCTCAGAGGAAAAGATTTTCAATTTTTTCCTCTGTTGTGTATGGTGTTAGCTGTGAGTTTGCCAAATGCGACTTTTATTATGTTGAAGTGTGTTCCTTCTATACCCATTTGTTAAGAGATATTTTTTTTTATCATGAAAGCATATTATATCCTGTCAAATGCTTTTTTTGTGTCTATTATAATGATTATGTGATTTTTTAAGTTTTTTGATGGGATAAATTATAGTAATTGACTTTTTTATGTTGAACCATTATTGCATTTCAGGATGAGTCCTACTGAGCATGGCACATTATATTTTTACTGTGTTCTTAAATTCAGTTTGCTAATATTTTATTGAGAATTTTTGCATCTGTGTTCATCAGGGGTATTGATTTATAGTTTTCTTGTGGTTCCTTTACCTGGTTTTGATGCCAAGGTAGTATAATAGGGATGGGATGGAGCATGGCCTTTGGCCTGTGTGGCAGTGGTCTCCACAGTAGCAATTTTCTTGGGTTGCAGTCTGTAGGACCCGGCCCCGCATTTACTTGCTTGTCCCCTTCCCTGAAGCAGTTGCGAAGCAAGGTCTGCCCAGCAGGGCACTGAGGAGGGGGACTGGAAGAGAAGGCTGCAGCAGCATCAGGCACACGCAAAGCTGCACACACAGCTTATTGCTTAGGTGAGTCTGGGCTGTTTCAGAATGCAGAGTAGGTGCATGGACAGGTAGACCAGCAGACTGGCAGAGATGGTGATGCTGTGTCTGACCATGAGTTAGGGAGACCCTCTGTTGGTGTGAAAGTCCAGTTTAAGATGCTGTGGCTGGAACATTGTGACCTGACCATGACCTGACCCACGTGAACAGCTGCAAGAACAAAGGATCAGACACCAAGAATTTTGCAACAACTAAGCACACCCCTCCCTCACCTTGCCTATAAGAGGGCTTTGCTGAAAGCCTTTGAGGAGTGTGCAGTTTTTTAAAGGCATGAGCCACTCATCTCTCTGCATGGCCCTGCAATAAACCTCTTTTGGCTTCAGATGCCAATGTTTTGGTATTGTTTGTCTTCACTGTGTGTTGGGTGCACAGACTTGCATTCAGAAACAGTAATGCTGGCGTCATAGAATGAATTTGGAGGTGTTCTTTTCTCCTCCACATTTTGGAAGCATCTGAAAAGGATTGGTGTTAACTCCTCTTTAAATATTGGCTAGAATTCACCAGTGAAGCTGTTTGGTACTGGAGTTTTCTGTGTTGGGAGGTTTCTGTTGCCGATTAAATCTCTTTACTCATGATTGGCCTCCTTATATTTTCTATTTCTTCCTGATTGAATCTCAGTAGGTTGTGTTCCTAGAAATGTATCCAGTTCTCCTAGGTTATATAACTTATTGGCATGTAATTATTCACAGCAGTCCATGTATTTCTGTGTAGTATTAGTTGTAATGTTGCCTCTTCAATTTCTAATTTTAAGTCATCTTTTTTCTTGGTTAATCTTTCCAACGTTTGTCTATTTTGTTTGCCCTTTCAAAGAACCAGAACACGCTTTTGTTGTTCCTTTCTATTGTTTTTCTGGTCTCTATTTCATGTATTTCTTCTCTGAGCCTTATTGTTTCCTTCCTTCAGCTAACTGTGTGCTTGATTTGATCTTTGTCCAGGTCCTTGAGGTGTAAAGTTAAGTATTTTAATCAAAATCCATGTAATTTCTTAATATATGCATTTATTGCTGTAAACGTTTCTCTCAAAATGCTTTTGCTGCCTCTCACAAGATTTTATATATTGAATTTCCATTTTAATTTATTTTAAGATAATAATTAATTTCATTTTTGATTTCTCTTTTTGACCAGTTGGTTGTTTAGAAGTGTGTTACTTCGTTTCTGTATGTTTGTCTTATCACTTTCCTGTTGTTGATATCTAGTTTCATATCATTGTAATCAGAAAAGATGCCATAATTTAAGTCTTCTTGAATTTGTTTATATTTGTTTTGTGTTCTATTATAGATGTATCCTGGAGAATGTTCCATGTGCCCTTAAGAAAAATATGTATTTTGCTGCTGTCGGATGAAATGTTAAGTGTATATCTGCTGAGTTCATTTGTTCTAAATTATTGTTTGGGCTTCCTGGTGGCTCAGCTGGTAAATAATCTGCCTGCAATGAGGGAGACCTGGGTTTGATCCTTGGGTTGGGAAGATCCTCTGGAGAAGGCAATAGCTACCCACTCTAGAATTCTGGCCTGATTAACTCCAACATTAATTGTTGATTTTCTGTCTGGGCTGTCTATTGTTTCCTGATAGTGGGGTATTGAAATCTCCTAATATGATTGTATTATTGTCTAGGTCTCTCTTAAGATCCATTGTATTTGCTTAATATATTGGTGCTCAGTGTTAAGATATATATATATTTATGAGCACATATATAATTGCTACATCTTGACGTCTTAACCCCTTTTTCATTTTATAATGATCTTGTTTGTCTCTTGCTACCATTTTTTGACTTGAAGTCTGTTATGTTTTATAGGAGTCTGGCTGTACCCACTTTCTCTTGGTTTCTTCTTGCTTAGACTATCATCTCAGTCCTTCCTTTGAGACTATGTGTATCTTTAGAGTTGAAGTGAGTCTTCTGTAGGTAAAATATGGTTGGATCCTGTTTTTTAATTCATACAGTTACTCTGTATTTTTTGATTAGTGAGTTGTCTATTTACATTTAGAATGATTATTTATGTGTAATAATATAATACTGCCATTTTATCTTTTCTGGTTATTTTGTATCTCCTTTTTTTTCCCCTTTCTCTTTCTAGCTCATTTGTATGTTGGTGGTTTTCCATAGTGATTTATTCAGTCTCTTTTTTTATGTTTTGTGTCTCTGCTGTATAGTTTTGCTTTGTGTTACCATAAGGTTTACATAAAACATCTCGTAAATAAAGACCCCTTTTTATGCTTTATAGCAACTTACTTTCAATCATAAAGGTTCCATTATTGTTCCTCTTCTATGTTTTGATGTCACAAATTATCTCTCTTTAAGCTTAGTAAGTATAGTTATTTTAAATTATTTTCTTTTAATGTTTATGCTTAAATTAAGTGTTTAACACACTTCTAAAATAGAGGCTTTATTTTATATTAAAATTTATAATAAAATTAGAATATTTAAACATATTAAAGTTAAAATGTATTTATTAAATTATAAATTATTAATTTATAAGTTAATTTGGTACATTTTATAAATTTATAACTTAAGTTATATTAAAATACATTTTATATTATTTTATATTAAAGGGACCTTATTTTATATTAAACTGGGGCTTTCCCAGTAGCTCAGCGGTAAAGAATCTGCCTGTAGTGCAGGAGCTGTAGGAGATGCAAGTTCGATCCCCTGGGTTGGGAAGATCTCCTGGAGAAGGGAATGACAAGCCACTTCAGTATTCTTGCCTGGAGAATCCCATGGACAGAGAAGCTTGGTGGGGTACAGTCCATAGGGTTGCTAAGAGTCGGACATGACTGAGCGACTAAGCACACACACACAAAATAAAGTTATACTTTTCTAATTCCAGCTGTCTATATATCATCTTAATCTAAGTTTTATGTACTTTTGAATTCATTTCAACTTGAAGAGTTCCCTCCAACCTTTCTCATAAGGTACATCTGGTAGTTGTGAATTCCTGCAGCTCTTTTTTTGTCTGGGAAAGCTTTTATTTTTCCTTCATATTTGAAGGATAACTTTGTTGGATAGAGTATTCTTGGCTGGCAATTTTTATCTTTGAATAATTTGAATATATCAATCTACTTTCTCGTGGCTTGTAGATTTTCTACTGAGAAATCTAATAGTGGCCTAAATGGGAGTTCTTTGTAGATTACTTTTTTCCCCTACATCTTAAAAAAAAATTTCTTCATCATTAACTTTGGCAATTTAATTATGTGTCTTATAAAGTCTATTTATATGGAGATAATAAAGTGTTCTGTTAGCTTTGTGGACTTGTATTAATATATCCAGTTTTTTCTCCTAGTTTAGAAAGTTCTCAGCTATTGTTTTTTAAAACAAAATCTCTGTCCCCTTCGTTTTTCCTTCTGTAAACCCATTATTCTTATGTTGGATTTTCTAAGGGAGTCTGATGACTTGCGTAGGGTTTCTTCACTTAAAAAAAATCTTTGTTCTCTTTCATCTTGCATTTGAAACATTTCTCAATTCCTAACTTTCAGGTTGCTTATTCTCTCTTCCATCTGATCTGCTCTGTTTTCAGTGCTTTCTAATATATTCTTCATCACTTTCTCTTTTTATTGTATTCAGTTTTTCAGGTCCATCATTTCTATTTGGTTCTTTTTTAAAATTTACATCTCTTTAGTAAAGTGTTAATTTAATTCCTGAGTTCATTGCCTTTTATGAATATTCTTGTAATATGTTGAAATTCTTCATAATAACTGAATTCTCTGTCATATTATAATATTTTGTGTCCAGATTCAGTTGCAGGAAAATTGTCATTTTGTTTTTGTGATACCATGATTTTTCATAGTGCTTGATGAAATGTGCCTCTGCTGCTGCATTTTAATTAGCAAGCAACTTTTATTTTAGGTGTTAAAGTGAAAGTGAAGTCGCTCAGTCGTATCTGACTCTTTGCGACCCCATGGACTGTAGCCTACCAGGCTCCTCTGTCCATGGGATTTTCCAGGCAATAGTACTGGAGTGGATTGCCATTTAAGGCTGTATTTAATTCTAACAATTCAACAGGTTGTCAATTAGAAGACTTTCTTTTGTTTTCCAGAAGGTGGCACTAGAGCACAAGTTTTTGGTTTCTGTTACTGGTACTGCAGATGGTGACTGCAGCCATGAAATTTAAAGACACTTGCTCCTTGGAAGAAAAGCTATGACCAACCTAGACAGCATATTAAAAAGCAGAGACGTTACTTTGCCCACAGAGGTCTGTCTAGTCAAAACTATGGTTTTTCCAGTAGTCATGTATGGATGTGAGAGTTGGAAATTCAAGAAAGCTGAGCGCCGAAGAATTGATGCTTTTGAACTGTGGTGTTGGAGAAGACTCTGGAGAGTCCCTTGGACTGCAAGGAGATCCAACCAGCCCATCCTAAAGGAAATCAGTCCTGAATATTCATTGGAAAGACTGATGCTGAAGCTGAAATTCCAGTACTTTGGCCACCTGATGGGAAGAACTGACTCATTGGAAAAGACCCTGATGCTGAGAAAGATTGAAGGCAGGAGGAGAAGGGGACGACAGAGGATGAGATGGTTGGGTGGCATCACCGACTCAATGGACATGAGTTTGAGCAATCTCCTGAAGTTGCTGATGGACAGGGAAGCCTGGCATGCTTCAGTCCATGGGGTTGCAAAGAGTCAGACACAACTGAGCAACTGAACTGAACTGGTGCTGACATGTAGCTAAAGTTGGGAGTGTGCCAATTTTTTCTTTTTTTTTTTTTAAAGCTGGCATTAAAAAAAAATAAAGTTAGTGGCAAGAGTTGGGGGAGGTGTCCTTTTAGCACTTGGGTTCTTGCCCAGTAGGGGGAGTTCCAGAGGGAGTGGAGGAGTACATGTCCATAGGCAGACCTTTTGCTGACGTCTTGGGGAGATGGTGTGAAATGTGTCCCTTCAGGTCTCTGTGTGCCTTCCTCCCTTTACTTTCCCTCTGCCTAGTCATGGAGACCTCTTTTCAGAAACCTGATTGCAGGAGAGCAGTGGGACCTTCTACTGCAGCTCTTGTGGCCAGGCAGGATTTTAGCTTACCTGTCCTCTGCTAGAGGAGTTGCCACTGCCACTCGTGATGGTGTCACTGCCACCACCGCTGGCCCAACGCTACTGCTGCCGCACCTTGTTTGACTCTGTATCCTCCTCCCTGGCCCAATCCACCCACTTTTGGGTGCATTTCTGAAGTGTTCTGGTGTGTTGTGTTAAGGAACTTGGATGGGTTATAGATATCCAATTAGTTTTAAATTGAAGAGGAGAGAAAAAAGAACAACTCACACCAACCACCATGATGCTGCCCCCAGTCTTCTCAAATCATCATTTTTAACCTCATAATGTGGCTAATGAAATGCCATCTCTACTATGCTTTCAATGATAGGCTTTCATTATTCATGT
Organism: Bos mutus; assembly: GCF_027580195.1. Taxonomy (NCBI): domain Eukaryota; kingdom Metazoa; phylum Chordata; class Mammalia; order Artiodactyla; family Bovidae; genus Bos; species Bos mutus. Next base: position 18,581,204 of record NC_091622.1, on the reverse strand, counting down.
AATATTTAGAGGGTTGTTTCTTTTTAAACCAGTTGTCTATGTTGTTAATTTGGTTAGAAATAAAGTTAATGTTGATAAAATTAGAAATAGAATTTCATGAATTCAGTTAACTGAGCAAATTAATAATATATTATTTTGAAATACTCAAAAACCATATGCATAAACTTCCATCAGGATATTTTGTGTTCCATAAGAGAGAATTTGATCACATCACATAGTATGAATTAGGGATCCAGTAATCATCCTTATAATAATTAAAATGTTAATTTCTTTTCTGTTTTTAATGAAAATAAAAATATAAATTCTAATATGTTCTTTATATGTATGAAAAGGGCATCTTTCACACCCAGCCTTAGAGACATCTATAGAATAAAATCCACACTCGTCAGTGTAACTGTTATTTGGGGTCGGTGTTGCATGATCTGTATTTTTCACCAGTTTCCTTTTAGCCTGCTCAAGTGTTTATAATTAACACAGGTTTATAGCTTATAGTTGGGTCTTGCATTTGAATTTAACAATATTTTTCTTTTAATTGGAGTATTTAGACCATTTATATTTAAATGTAACAATTTGTTCAGCTTTTAAATTTACCATCTGTTTGTTTTCTCTTTATCCCATCAGTTTTTTTTTTCTTTTACCATTTTATTATTTTCTTTTGAATAGAGGTTTTAATGTGTATCTTTAATTTCAATATTGATTTATTTACTTTTTTTGTATTGGTTTTCAAATTTTATCTTTATTGCAATCTGCCCTCCAATATTATATCACTTTTTTATAATAGTATACTTCCATTCTCACTTACCATTCTTGGTGCTCTTGTCATGCGTTTCATTTTATATTTGTTACAATATGTTATTATCTTACTTCAGTGAACCATAATTTAAACCAAAATTTAGAATGAGAAAAAATTTTATATTTACCACATGCTTGGGCTTCCCTGGTGGCTCAGATGTTAAAGAGTCTGCCTGCAATGCAGGAGACCCGGGTTTGATCTCTGGATTGGGAAGCTGTCCTGGAGAAGGGAATGGCAACCCTCTCCAGTATTCTTGTCTGGAGAAGTCTATGACAGAGGAGCCTGGCAGGCTGCAGTCCATGGGATCGCAAAGAGTCAGACATGACTGTGCGATGTCAGACTTGACCAACACTTTCACACTCTCACTAACATTTTCAGCACCATTACTGCTTTAGTAGAGCTCTAAATTTTCATCTATAATACATTAAAATGTATTATAATATTTTTATTTCTGCTAAAATTTTTTTTGTAACATTTCTTATAGTGCACTGCTGCTGCTGCTGCTCAGTCGCTTCAGTCGTGTCCGACTCTGTGCGACCCCGTAGAGGGCAGCCCACCAGGCTCCCCCGTCCCTGGGATTCTCCAGGCAAGAATACTGGAGTGGGTTGCCATAGTGCACAGCTATTGGTAACAAGCTCTTTCTGTTTTTATTTACCTTAAAGAAGAGCTTTGTCTTTTGCCTTTCTTTTAAAAAATATTTTTATAAGGAAGTTGTTCCTTTTAGTAGTTTAAAGATGTTTCATCTCATCTGGATTGAATATTTTATGAAGCGAAATCTGTGCTCATTTTTGTCGTTATTCTGTAGTGTTTTAGTGTGCTCCAGAGAAACAGAACCTATAGGATAGATGGGTAAATAGATGGATAAACAGGTAGGTTGATGAGGCAATTTATTATAGGAGTTGGCCCAAGTGATAATTGGAGGCCAAGAAGCCCCCAATTTGTTGTCTTCAAGATGGAAGCCTCAGGACACAGGTAGTATAGTTCCAGTTCAAATCTGAAGGGCTAAGAACCAGGGAAGCCAATTGTGTAAGTCCTAATTTGAATCCAAGGATCTAAGAACCAGGAGGACCTATGTAAAAGGACAGGAGAAAGTAGATATTGCAGCTCATGCATGAAAGCAAATTCTCCTCCTTCCACCACCTTGTTCTCTTCAGGCCTTCAGCCAATGGGATGATGTCTATCCACATTGATGAGGGTGATCTTTTCAATCTGCTGATTCAAATGTTAAACTCTTTTGGAAACACCCTTACAGACACACTCAGAAATAATGTTTTACCACCTATCTGGGCCTCGCTTAGCCTTTGAGTTGACATAAATTAACTGTCACATGTAGTTAAAATGGTTTTTTCCCCCCTCTAACACTTTTTTCTCTTTATTGCTAGTTTTTCATGAGTGGATTGTGATATGTATGATTTTTATTGTGTTTATCCTGTATTGGTTTCATTTGGCTTCTTGCCCCCTCACACAAACATTTTGCAACTCCAGTTAAATATATCTTCAGGCCTTTTAACATTCTTCTGTAGGTCACTGGAGATCTTTTTATTTTGTTTTTAGTCTTTTATTCTGTCTTATTCAGAATGATAGTTTCTGTTGCTATGGTCCAAGGTCACTGATCTTTTCTTCTAAAGTGTTTAAGCTTTTACTGGTTCCATGCAGTAATTTCTTTTTTTTTTTTTTTTCATATCTCCCATGTCTCTCATGTCTATATTTATTTATTTGTAATGGCTGTTTTAAAGTCCTTGTCAGCTAATCCATCATTTCTGCCATCATTGATGAGAATGTTTTTATTTTTTGGTTTTTCTCTGGGTATGTTTATTGGCATAACCTGCCATTCTGTGGGGCATAGTTAATGTTACATTATTGAATATCTGGATTTTGTTCTGGCATATTAGCTTGTAAATAGTACAGTTATACATTAGCTAAACCCTTTGAGGATTATTTTTTAAATTTTTTAAAGCATGCTTCAGATCAGATCAGATCAGATCAGTCGCTCAGACGTGTCCGACTCTTTGAGACCCCGTGAATCGCAGCACACCAGGCCTCCCTGTCCATCACCATCTCCCGGAGTTCACTCAGACTCACGTCCATCGAGTCAGTGATGCCATCCAGCCATCTCATCCTCTGTCGTCCCCTTCTCCTCTTGCCCCCAATCCCTACCAGCATCAGAGTCTTTTCCAATGAGTCAACTCTTCGCATGAGGTGGCTAAAGTACTGGAATTTCAGCTTTAGCATCATTCCTTCCAAAGAAATCCCAGGGCTGATCTCCTTCAGAATGGACTGGTTGGATCTCCTTGCAGTCCAAGGGACTCTCAAGAGTTTTCTCCAACACCACAGTTCAAAAGCATCAATTCTTCGGTGCTCAGCCTTAGAATAGTCTAATAATAGATTATGTTTTATGCTAAGATGTGTCCCTTATGGGATTTCTACTGAATGCTTAGTGACCAGTGATGAATCTCTACTTTCACTGGTCAGAGTTTGAATATCTCCCAGCTCCAAAAAAAAGTTTTGGAATTGGCTGCTTACCCCTTAACCTTTTTATTTGCTCAGTCTCACAAAATTTCATCATATACTAGAGTGTCTTAGTATTCAGTAAAATGCAAGAGTGAAAAAAAAAAGAAGATGAAAGTGTTAGTCACTCAGTTGTATCCAACTCTTTGCAACATCAGGGACTGTAGCCTGTCAGACTCCTTTGTCCATGGAATTCTTCAGGGAAGAATGTTGGAGTGGGTAGCAATTCACTTCTCCAGGGGATCTTCACAGCCCAGGGATTGAACCTGGGTCTCCTGCATTGCAGGCAGATTCTTTATCATCTGAGCCACCATGAAAACCTCAAAATGTCAAGACATCCTTGAATATTGCTAAAGCATCTTTTTCAGCCTGTAGCTCCCTGCTGAAAGTTTCATCCATAATTCCAATTACTTCAGGTTTCTTGATCTCAGACAAGAAAATTCAGTAGACTTTTGGGTTTTATTTGGGCTTCTTGTGCATTATGTTCTGGAATGTTACTCCAGGCAGAAATCTGAGACAATTGCAATGGTCATCTTATTTATTTTTCTTCTCTCAGCAATCACAGTCTTCTTGCACTTTGGATTATTAAATGTTTGAAAATAGTTGTTTCATATATTTTGTCCAGCTTTCTAGTTGTTTACAATAATGGGGATTAAGTCTTTTCATGTTACTTCTCCATGGCTAGAAATTGATGCAATTTGGATAATTTTTTTTTTAAAGAAAAGTTTCATTTCATTTAATTTTCTTAAAAATGTGTCTAGGTGCAGATTTATTTTTATTTATCCTACATGTTACATGTTATGAATTTTTATATATGCAGAGTTGTGGTCTTTATCAGTTCTCAAAACTTCTTTATTATCACAGAATTACTCTTCTCTACTTCCTCTGTTCTTTCATACTGTTACTCTGACTAAGCTATTTATTGAACTTTCTTATTCTGTCTTACATTTTTCTTTTTTTTTTAAATTTTATTTTATTTTTAAACTTTACATTTTTATGAAATATAATTATCCTTTTGACTCTCAGTGACTCATTTGGATAATTTTTTCAAAACTTTTTCACTTGACAAATTTTCGTTTTTGTCTGTGTCTCATCTACTATTTATTGAATACATTTATTTTAAAATTTAAATTTTATATCTTCCCAGTTTTTTGATTTATTTGGTTAATTATCAGATATTTCTAATTTTATAATGTCTTATTTGAATTTTAAATTTCATTTTAATACTTCTTTAAGTATTTCAAACATAAGTCTTCAAAAGTCTTATCTAGCAATTCCATCATTCAGATTCCTGCAGTGGGCAGTCTCCTGACTTTCACTTATGGTTGGCTTATTTCCTTGTGCGATTGGAACTTATGTGGAATCCTGGAGTCATGAATCAGTATTAATTTTCTCTGTGGAGTATTTGCTTTAACTTCTTGCTTCTTCTAAGATTCTGATTGTTACTGTGAACCTGGGAATTAAGTATCTGTCAACTGGCTCTGCCTAATTTAGGAATGTAGCATTTAACTGTTACACATTGTCATCTGCTCTGAATACTGGTGTTAGGGAAAACCCAGCCTTTCTGTGTGCTTGTTGATTATTCTTATTTTTCAAGTTTCAGTTTACTGTTCTTAATTATTTGTTTTTGTTTTATTCCTGAGATTTTTTATTTGCTCTTTTGTCATGCTCTAAAAATGTTTGTTAGAGTTTGTCTTTATTGGATTGGGAAAGACCTTTTGTGTATCCCAGGTATATTGTCTTCATAGTATAGAAAGAAGAAATCCCTGCCTTGTTTTTTAGCTTCATTTCTTGACAATTCCCTTCTTTTACCTTGTGTTCTAGGACAAAATTACTTGATAAGTTTAATATGTGGACTCGTATACTGATTCCTAGGAATGCCCTTCTAGCACCTGTGTACTTGATACGTATTATCTCATTAAAGTATCACTGTGTCTTTGAAACCTTCCTGGAATTACAGCTATCTCATTAATATCACTGGTCTTCGTGCATAAATCTGAAAACATGTACACCACAATGAAATGAAACTATTTAATGTGTTTCCATTAGTTGTATACTTTTTAGCTAGCGTTTATTTATTTTTTAATTTTCTTATCTCTTGTGCTTAACATAGTATGGGATACAGAGTGCATATTAAGAAATGTGTTGAATGAATGGGCATTACTTCAATATAACTGATATCAGGAAAGAGTATTGTTACACATCTGAGGTAATAATACATACCAAGATAAGTGATGATCTCTATGAGTCTAGAAAAAGGAGAGCCAAAAATTAAAAATTTGTCAGCTGCCAGGCATAATCTATGGAGGGTTTTCCTAATTCTAATTTCTCAATTATGTCATTTGGTACCTTTATTAAAGATAATTATCTACTCAAAGCAGTCGCTCAGTCATGTCTGACTCCTTGCGACCCCATGGACTGCAGCACACCAGGCCTCCCTGTCCATCACCAACTCTCGGAGTTTACCCAAACCCAAGTCCATTGAGTCGGTGATGCCATCCAACCATCTCATCCTCTCTCATCCCTGTCTCCTCCCGCCTTCAATCTTTTCCAGCATCGGGGTCTTTTCAAATGAGTCAGCTGTTCGCATCAGGTGGCCAAAGTATTGGAGTTTCAGCTTCACCATCAGTCATTCCAATGAATGCAAGACTGATCTCCTTTAGTATTATTCTACCTACTGAGCTGTATTCTAGTAGAAATTTGGTTATCTGTGTAAATTTCATACATGTAAGAAAATGGTCAAAGTGAACACTGTAATTTTACCCTGTTAGAATTTATATTTTTCATGTAAAATAATAAATAGGTATTGTAAATTAAAAAACAAATTTATCAGCCTATCTTGATAAAAATGGTTATTATATCTGTATCAACTGATAAGCAAATTTATGCATGGACAGTATTGAAAATCATACCTTAGACTTGAAGTAACCTCATACAGTTTTTGTTTTTATAACATGAGATATAATATTATCAAGTTGTAAAATTCTGAGTTCCAGAGCCAAGGGCAACTTTTCTAACCTTATGTATAACTTTTCCATAAGGCCGGAGGCATTTTTCAGTTAATATTTGAGTCGAGTAGAATCTACTATTTTTATTAACCACAACAACTAACACTAGAATACCTGTAAAATGTGTGCCGGTATAGATGCACAATTCAGAGACAGAGCTAAGACACCTAGAGCGAACAGGAGCTAGCATGCAAAGCTGAGACACAGGCTTGCAGTTGCTCTTGTGCAGAGTGTCTGATGTAGGGGGCAGCGCTAGTCAAAGAACCTGTAGTTTGGAACAGAGATACCTATAGACAGAGAACTGACTGACCCTCATTAGATCAGTTCAGGCACTTACACTAACAAACAGAGATCAGAGCAGCTTTGTAATTGGTTTTAAAAATCATGATAGAAATATCTATATCAGCTCAGAATGTCATGGGTCACAGCAGAGGGCTGTGGAAGGACAGTACAGAGTTGATGGTGACAGAGACATTTTCCTTAGTTATTACTGGCTAATGTTTCAGCCTTTCTTACTGAGGAAGTTTGCAATCAGTGCCAAAACCATATTAGCATTGTAGTTTATTAACACACACACATACACACACACATTTATGTATTTTTGCTGAAGTATTTAGAAAATTGTATGCCTTACCACTAAAAATACCCTGTTGTATAAATATATGTAGTTCTTAGTCAAAAGACAAATTTTGGTGGTGGTATCTCGATGAGAAGTACACACAAATGAAAATCTCAGGCAAGAATAAAATGCTTGTAGTTGAAAGACTTGGTGAGCTGCACATCTGGTGTTGAAATAGCTCTCTCTTGAACTCCAGCCATATACATTCAGTGTCACTTGGGTGTCTAATGGAAATATCAAATTTTCTTTTCCATCAAACCTGCTTCTTCTACTTTCTAACCTCTCTGAGTATATGGGAATTTCATCTTTCCAGTTGCTTGTGTCACAACCTTGAATTTATACTACATATTTTTTTCTTTTACACCCTATCTTTAAAATATCAGGAAATTCTGTTGGTTCTACATTTAAAATGTCACTAGTATCAGATGATTTATCTCTAGTACTACCACTCTTGTCAAGATCGCTGTCATCTTGATTGCAATAACATTAGCTGCAATGTTATTGCTGCTCCCCTTCATTTCATTTTGTTTTATCTAAAGTTTCAGAAGCCCTTAGATCAATGGCACATTATTAGTGCTCAGTAAATATTTATTGAGTGGATGAATAAACAAAATTTTCTTATTTGCTATGCCTTGTATGAGTAGGCAGTCGTGTCACTTAAGTTCTTCCCAGTCATCACTCAGCTGTGACATGAACAGTTAACTTTAAAAAATGGATGTTAAAAATTATTATAAAATATCTATATACTGAAATACAATGTCTATGTAGTTTACAGGAAATCACAAAATATGTAGAAAATAAAACACTACTATTAGAAGCCTCTTGTTTAGCTTTCCATAACTATATCCCTTTTCCCTCAAAAAGTAAGACACTGTCCTGAATTTTTATCGTGTCTTTACTTTCCTAATAGTTTACCCACAGACTCCTGCAATTCTAAAAATATAAAATTAATTTTGTAATTTTTACTTTTTAAGTATATAATTATCTGAAACATTTCTATGCAATTTTATTTTTTCACTAGCTTTAGTTTAATTGTCCTATGGTATGCCAATTGGTATATTCATAGACTTTCAAAAGAGTATGCCATCTTGTTAAAATTGATCTGTCTGTAGTAAAGCTTTAGATACTACTTTCCCACTTTTACTTTTACCATAGGTCCCCCGCTTTTTTTTCCTTACAAAATAAAGACATAACCTGTATTTATAGTACCCTGCAGTATAAAACCAGAAGAGTTAAAATACTGGATTTGATAGAGTAAATTAATTTATGTGAGTCTGAAACTGTGAGGTCTCTTTTTCCACGGGCATATGCTTACACACACACAGTCACAAGACTTCAGGACCAGAGGCAGGCTTTTAATTACTTCAGAAAGTCTTGCATCAGTTACTTTTACTGCAGTGCCCCATCAGAAGACTCAATGATTGCAGGTGTCACCTGAACACTCTAGAGAGACAGTGTCAGTCTAGAGACTTTCGTGGGGTAGCTTGCACGGTTGGCCCTCCTTCCCTCTGGAGATAGAGATGGAAACTTTTGCTCTAGAATGTAAGCAGATCCTCTCTGGAGAGAGCAGTGGGTGTTCTCTAGGTTTGTAATCCCTATAGTGGAAACAGATTCTCCCAGAGAGATGTCACTAAGACTCTCTGGAGATCTCTGTAACTTTCAAGGCTTGTTTTCCATTCAGTCATCTTTAATCCAGGTTGCTAATAGGGTAATTTTGTTCAAAAAGATCTTTTTGCACAGAAATATGAAAATATTCATAGGGCATTGTTTCCTGGCAATATACTGACTAACATAAACTGTTGTAAATCCTTTAAAAATTTTTTTTTGGCTGCACTGGGTCATTTTTGCAGTGTGCAGGCTCAATTCCCCTGAGGCAGTGGGATCTTAGTTACCCATCCAAGGACTGAACTCGCATCCCCTGCATTAGAAGGCGATTGCTAGCCACTGGACAACCAGGGAGGTCCCCTAAATCCCTTTTTGGTCAGTTGTTCCCCATTCTTTGCTTTTTTACAAATTCGAGGGAATGCTTTAATTGTCAGCTGATAGCTCATTAAAAATTATTTTTTTTAATGGTAGATCACTGTGTGATTTGGACATTTTGACCCAGAAGCCCAGGAGTTCAGATATTACTATTAAAAAACTTTGTGTTCCCATATGCTTATTTATGAGACTATATGTTATCTTGTATAAAAATGAAAAATAGAAACAAAATTGATGCTGATCTATGTCCTATTCTAGCAAAATTTAATACTAATGTGAGGGATTCCCAGGTGGTGCCAGTGGTAAAGATGCAGGAGGTATAAGGGGTACCGGTTCAATCCCTGGGTCGGGAAGATCCCCCAGAGAAGAGAATGGCAACCCACTCCAGTATTCTTGCCTGGAAAATCCCATAAACAGAGGAGACTGGTGGGCTACAGTCTATGGGGTCGCAGAGAGTCAGACATGCACACACATAGATATATGAACTTACTGAAAAAATTTGATCTATTTCTAGTAAAAAAAAATTTGCTTTTAATAATTGTTAACAAAATGCCGTATTTGTTATTTAGTTGTGTAGTAATAATTCTTATAGTGATAACCAAACAGCCAAAAAAAAAAAAAAACACCCTTAATAATAGCCCATATTCCACTAGCTGAACCAGCAAGTTAATAAAATGGCATCATGCTCATGGCTTCAATTAGTAGTTCACCTACATCTGTAATCAGTTAAGCTAGATCCTCACATTAAATCCCAATCATATTTGCTTATTTCTCTTTAAGGGGTGGTCTGTCTCTGTAAAGTACAAAATATAGACTTTTGTTTCCTTAGGACTTCAACAGTCATTTAAATTAAAAAAAATTGGTTATTTGATAATGATTATTAAAAATTTCCCATGAATTTATTTATTTTTTACCATTCTTTAAACTCCTCTCCAGGTATTTAAGAAATAGCATATACAAACAAAGTAGCTTAAAATTCTTTCTACAAGGCTTTTGATATCAGGAAATTATTATTTTAGTTCCCTAGAGAATGAATGCAAGAATATAATCATTCTAGCTGAGAAATAACTCTGCTAGTGATAATGCTGAGAGAGAAGGTTATGCAAACTCACGGGAAAGCAAATACTCTGTTCCAGTATTAAAGATTCTTTCTTGACCAGTTGTATTAGCTAGAGCCTTCTGGCTATGCAAATAAGAACAAGAAAAAGAAGGAAAATAAAATGGCAGCTATTGTTACCATTGTTAGAATATGTTAACCCACATATTTTCAAATGTAATTTATCAAAGATGTGCAGCCTGCATGTTATTTTTAATTATCGACACAGTACATGTTTGTTTATTCACTCACTTGGTAAACGTTGAGCAGCCATCATGTGTTTGACACGTTCATATCTTCTATGTGTAAGACACTTGCTGGGCTCTTTTAGGTAAGAGTACAAATAAGAGGGACAGTTCCTTCATCAAGGGGGCTGCCAACATGTGGCCCAAATAGTAAAAGCACACAAGAACTAAATTTTAAAGCAGGGTTAATTTGTGTCACAAGAGACACACTAACATCTTTTATTTAGTGTTACAGGGAATCCCTGTAGAGAACTTTCATCTGGTTCAGGTAATCAGAGAACACTTATGACAGTCATACCTCTGAGCTGTTGCCTCATCTGAGTGTGGACAGCAGTTTCACATAAATGTGTCAGAAGCACTTCAGATTTCAAAACGCAACAAAATCCAATGTCCAAGCCACAATCTCCCATTTGAAATTTCCTCCTCCTTCAGTATTCTTTGGTGGCATAATCTTGTACTCAGTTTCTTGAGATGAAAATCTAGGAATTATCCTTGATATTTTCTCTTCCTACTTCCTGCAATCAACCAGTTGACTTATTTTTTAATGTATTTTTTTAATTGAAGTATAAACATACTCGTCTCAGGTGTACAGCATAGTGGTTTAACATTTATGTACATTGCTAATTGGTCACCACAATAAGTCTAGGAGCCGTATATCCACCATATAATGTTGTTACTATATTATTGACTACATTACTCATGCTATATCATATCCCTCATTTTCTTTTTTTGAAGAATCTCCATAATGTTTTCCATAGTGGTTGCACCACTACGGCAGTTCCAACCAGTAGTTCACAAGGATTTCCTTTTCTCCAAATCCTTGCCAATAGTTATTAATTTTCTCTTTGATAGTAGCCATTCTGAAAGGTGTGAGATGATACGTCATTGTGGTTTTGATTTGATGATACTGGTAATTAGTGATGTCCAGCATCTCTCAAGAGTTTGTTGGCTGTCTGTATGTCTTCCTTAGAAAAATGTCTGTTCAGATCCTATGACTATTTTTTAAATGCAATTGTTTGTTTCTTTGCTATGGGGCTGTGTGAATTCTTTAAATATTTTGGATATTAACCCCTCATCAGACGTATCATTCACAGTTATCTTCTCCCATTCACAGAGCTCACTTTTTAGTTAATAGCTTTCTTTATTCTGCCAGGTTTTTCAGTTTGATGTAGTCCTGTTTTGTTTTTTTTTTTTCTTGCCCTTGTCTGAAGAGAAAGATCAAAATAATATGGCTAAAACTAATGTCAAGGAGTGTATTTCCTGTGTATTCTTCTGTGTGTCTTATGGTTTCAGGTCTTACATTTAAGTCTTCAATCCATTTTGTGTTTGTTTTTATGTATGGTGTAAGAAAATGATCCAGTTTCATTCTTTAACATGTAGCTGTTCAGTGTTTCCATCACCACTTGTTGAAGAAACTCTTTCCCACCATACATTCTTGTCCCTTTGTTGGTAACAAAGCATGGTTTATTTCTGGGCTGTCCTGTTCCATTGATCTGTATGTCTTTTTTGTGCCACTATCTTACAGTTTTGGTAACTATGATTTGTATTATAGCTTGAAATCAGGAAGCATGATATCTCCAAGTTTGTTCATCTTTCTTAAGATTGCTTTGGCTATTTGGGTCTTTTGTGATTTAATGAAAATTTTAGGATTATTTATTCTAGTTCTATATAACATGCTATTGGTATCTTTACAGAGGTTACATTCACTCTGTAGATTGCTTTGGGTACTGTGGACAATTTAACAATTTATTTCTCCCATAGTATATCTTTTGGTTGGTTTGCATTGTCTTCACTTTCTTTCATCAGGGTCTATAGTCTGCCTAGTATAGGTCTTTCAGCTCCTTGGTTAAAGTTACTCCTAGGTATTTTATTAGTTTAGATGTGATCATAAATGGGATTGTGTTTTACATTTCTCTTTCTGGTAGTCTTTTATTAGTGTATAGAAACACTACAGATGTTTGTATATTGATATTGTATCCTACAACTTTACTGACTTCATTATTAGAACTGAGAGATTCTTGGTGGTATTTAGGGTTTTCTATACATACTGTTGGGCTTCTTTGGTGGCTCAATGGTAAAGAGTCTGCCTGCAATGCAGGAGACTCAGGTTTGATTCCTGGGTTGGGAAGATCCGTTGGAGAAGGGAAGGCAACCCACTCCAGTATTCCTGCCTGGAGAATTCCATGGACAGAGTAGCCTGGCGGGCTCTAGTCCAAGGGGTCACAAAGAGTCGGACGTGACTGTTGACTAGCACACATGCATACTATTATGCCATTTGTAGACAGTGGCAGTTTTACTTCTTTTCAATCTGGGTGCCTTTTATTTTCTCTCTCTTATCTGATTGCTCTGTTTAGGACTTCCAGTACTATGTTGAATAAAAGTGGAAATAGTGAGCATCCTATACTTGGCCCTGATCTTAAAGGAAAGTTTTCAGCTTTTCATGATTGAATATTATGTTAACTGTTGGTTTGTCATATATGACCTTTATTATGATGAGGAATGTTCCCTCCATGACCACTTTGTTGAGTTTTTATCATAATTTGATGTTGATTTTTGTTAAATGCTTTTTATGCATCTTGCTGAAATGATTGTTATTTTTGTCCTTCATTTTGCTAATGTGGTATATCATATTAATTGATTTGTAAATATGGAACCATCCTTGCATCACTGGAATAAATCTCATTTGATTATGATGTATGATCCTTTTAGTACGTTGCTGAGTTTGAATTGATGATATTTTACTGAGGATTTTTACATCTATATTCATCAGGCATATTAACCTGTAATTTTTAAAAATAATATCTTTGGTTTTGGTATCTGGATAATATTGGTCTCAGTGAATGAGTTTGGAAATGTTACTTTCTTTTCAATTTTTGGAATGGTTTGAGAAGATAGGTATTAACTCTTCTTTAAATGTTTGTTAGAATTTCCCTGGGAAGTCATCTGTTGCTGAAATTTTGATTGTTGAGAGAGAGATTTTTGGTTACTGATACAGTTTCATTGCTAGTGACAAATCTAATAATTTTTTAATTTCTGATCTGTTATTGGAAAATTGTATCATTTGGGAATTTATTCCTTTCCTCTAGGTTGTCTAGTTTGTTGATGTATAGTTGTTCATGGTAATTTCTTATGATCCTTTGTATTTCTGTGGTTTTGGTTGTAATTTCTATTTCGTTTCTGATTTTGTTTGTTTGTGTGTGCCCACTCTTTTTTTTTTCTTGAGTCTGGTTAAAAGTTTCTCAATATTGTTCATCTTTTCAAAGAACCATCTTTTGGATTTATTGGTCTTTCCCATCATTTTTGTAGTTTTGATTTCATTTATTTCCACTCTTCTTTATTATTTCCTTCCTTCTTCTAACTTTTAACTTATTTTTTTTTTTTTTAGTTCCTTTAGATGAAAGGTTAGATTGTTTGATTTTTTTCTTGTTTCCTGAGCTAGGCTTTTATTACTGTAACCTCTCTTAGAACTGCTTTTTCCAGATCCCATAGATTTTGGGATTTTGTGTTTCAGTTTTCACTAGTTTCAAGGTATATTTTGACTTTTTTCCTTGCCTTCCTCAGTGGTCAAAGTCAAACATTCTGGTGCCTTGCTTTCTGGTACAGAATCTCCAGGCCAGGGGGGCCTGATATGGAGCTTGGACCCCCTTGCACTTTGGGGGAGAAACTTTGTAGTTCTAATTATCCTCCCCATGTGTGGGAAAAAGTTTTCCACCTGCGTGTATGGATTTTAACTATATCATGTCTTTGCCTATCCTACCTGTCTCACTGTTCTTCCTTCTTTATATCTTTAGTTGTGGAAGATCTTTTCTGCCTATCTTCTGTTCAGCAGTTGCTCTGTAAATAGTTGTAATTTTAGTGTGCCTATGGCAGGAGGTCATAGTATGTCTACTTTGTCAACTTGGCCATGCTGTCTATTGCCATTTTTTAAGTTGCCTTTTTAATAGCCAAGATTTTATTAATGAACATTTTTTTAAATAATTATGACAACCAGTTTCAGTTGTTTGGATTCATGAATTAAATAACTATCCAGTCTTGCTTTGTTTTTCTGAAGACCGTAAGGTTTTCATTCATCTGTGAACAATGAACTTGAAATTTCTGCTCTTATTTGCAGATAGCAATACAACAGTAAAAACTATTTCCATGTTAAGAATTATTCTACCCTGATTAATAAAAAGTAAATTTTTCTTGCTTTTTATCAAAATAGAATAGTTTTTCAGCTTCCAAAGAGATTTACAATCTTCCTGCTGCTGCTACTGCTAAGTCGCTTCAGTCTTGTCCAACTCTGTGCAACCCCAGAGACGGCAGCCCACCAGGCTCCCCCGTCCCTGGGATTCTCCAGGCAAGAACACTGGAGTGGGTTGCCATTTCCTTCTCCAATGCATGAAAGTGAAAAGAATAGTCATTATATAAAGCTTTCTGTTCGATATGTTCAACTCCTTTTTTTCCAGTGACCCAGAAAAATGACTATTTTTGATTAACAGAAGACTCAGCCAGTTAAAAAAAATCTCATCTCTGAAGTCATGTAGATGATGAGGGAAAGAGACTGGGGATGGGTTAATGTCAAGGGGAGGCAGGAGCTCTGATTTTTTGAAAAGTCTGGATGTGAGTATTTAGCTGGATCTCTACAAACATAGTAACTCAGAAACTTTGGTGTCAATGACTTCTGTAAAATTCTGAAATAAATACATAAAACTTGAGTATCAGGACTTAAACCTTAAGTTTAACTGAAGAGATCCTAAAGAAGCCACGTCAGTATGTGTGTAGGGGCTGAGGACATGGGGAAGAGTTGGTGAGACACATAAAAGGGACAACGTCCAGAGAGCCAAGGGAGCAATAAACTTAGTATTTTAAGGTGCTGTGGTTACGAATTGTCATGTTAGATCCAAAAATATTTATTGATCGTTCTTAATATTCCTAAGGTAAAATATCTACTTTTAATACATTATTTCATGCTGTGCTTATCTATTCAATCTCTGTTGGATAGATAGAACATGTACAATCTATGATACATTTAGCTTAAATATCTTACCTAAGAGTCCGTCAAAGGGAGCCCTCTTTCTTAATGATTGTTTTTCCTGATGTATTCCAGGGCTAGGATAACAGTACAGTAGTTTCTTCTTCCGGAGAAGGCGATGGCACCCCACTCCAGTACTCTTGCCTGGAAAATCCCATGGACGTAGGAGCCTGGTAGGCTGGAGTCCATGGGGTCGCGAAGAGTCGGACATGACTGAGGGACTTAACTTTCACTTTTTCACTTTCATGCATTGGAGAAGGAAATGGCAACCCACTCCAGTGTTCTTGCCTGGAGAATCCCAGGGACAGCAGAGTCTGGTGGTCTGCTGTCTATGGGGTCGTACAGAGTCAGACACGACTGAAGTGACTTAGCAGTAGCAGCAGTGTCTTCTTCGTTGTCCTATCTCAAAATAAAAACTATATTTTTGATTCTTCCAAGAAAGTCAAATTTTCGTGAATGTTTGATTTTTTCACTATAGTGATTATTTTTATTTGTATTTATTTTATGATAACTTTATTTACTTAATTATTCTGGTTCTCAGACCTTCAAACTTGGACCAGGACTTACGTTATGAGCTCAGAAGATCAGAGGCATCTCAGCCCCCATAATGGCATGAGCCAATTCCTATAGTAGATCTTTACATACATGTCTATATCTGTCTCTGTGCTGTGTTGTACACTATGCTCAGTTACTTCAGTTGTGTCTGACTCTTTGCAACCTGTAGACTATAGCCCGCCAGCATCCTCTGTCCAGGGGATCTTCCCAACCCAGGAATCGAACCGGTATCTCAGGCATCTCCTGCATTGCAGGCAGGTTCGTTACCCACTGAGCCACCTGGGAAACCCGTCTCTATCAGTATGTGTATATTTATATATCCTGTTGGTCCTTTTTCTCTGGAGAATCCTGAATGACACAAATATGCATGTGAGATGGTCCATTTTCTTATAATACCTCATCTTCTCTGGTTTCCTTATTGTTAAAAGCATGTTGATCAAGTACACTGGCTCTGGAGTGTACTTTGTTGTGCTTTGTTGCTCAGTCATGTCCAACTCTTTGTGATCCTATGGACTGTAGCCCTCCAGGCTCCTCTGTTCATGGGATTCTCCAGGCAAGAATACTGGAGTATCCATTCCCTTCTCCAGGGGATCTCCTGGACCCAAGGACTGAACCTTGTTTATTAACTTAATTATTCCCAGGTGGCACTAATGGTAAAGAACCCACCTGCCAATGCAGGAGACATAAGACACATGGGTTCACTCCCTGGGTCGAGAAGATCCCCTGGAGGAGGAAATGGTAACCTACTCCAGTATTCTTGTCCAGTATTCTTGTGCATGGAATTTGAGAATCCCATGCACAGAGGAGCCTGGCCGGCTACAGTCCATAGGGTTGCAAAGAGTACTGAAGAGACTTATCATACATACACGCACTAATATTTATTTTACTCTGGGCTGGGTTTTTGTTGCTGCACGGGCTTTTCTCTAGTTGAAGTGAGCGGGGGCTGTTCTCTAGCTGTAGTGCACAGGTTTCTCATTGCTGTAAGTTCTCTTGGTGCAGAGTGTGGGCTCTAAGACACGCGGACTTCAGCAGTTGGGACTCCCAGTCTCTAGAGCACAGGCTCAATAGCTGTGGCACACAGCCTTAGTTGCTCCAGGACCTGTGGGATCTTCCCAGGTCACGGACTGAACCCACATCGCCTGTATTGGCAGGCAGATTCTTTACCATTGAGCCACCAAGGAAGCCCTTATACTGATTGTTTCAATATTATAATCCATGTACTCCCTCTGAGTTAGAAAAAATTTGTTTCAAAATGTTTACTATGCATGAACAGGGAAAATGTGGGTTGTATATGTTGAGCTGTGCCTATTTGTGATAACAGTTGTAAATAAGTTATTTACCTATGTACGGCTCTATTTCCATGTTAATAATACTGAAACGTGGGGAGAAGGGACTTCTCAATTTTCTGGCAGAAAACAAAGAGATGAACAGAATAAGTATCCTATTTAACAAAGATTCTAGCCTACCTTAAAGAAGTGATACAAAGAAGCCTGGAAACCTTACAGATCTGCCTTTCAACAATATTCAGTTGATCTCAGAGATGTATTTGGCCAGGTGAATTCTTTTTTCTTTAATTTTTACTCTCTTCAGATATAGCATGAGCTGATATATTCTTCAGCTCCACATCACTTTTTCTTTATTGTTACTCTAAATAAATCCATAGCCAACTATGACATTTGGAGTTCATGAAATTTTGATTATGACCAATGGATATATAAAAAATAAATTTTAAGAAACTGTCAAAATAAGATTATGTAAAGAATGTAAGATTATGTAAGTTATGTAAAGAATCCTCAAATAGTCTTTCAGGATAAATGTTGAGACATATGTATATTTTTGGAGAGCTGAATAATAATTTAAAGAAAGAATAGTTATTGGCAAGCTCAAAATCATTTATGAGACATTATTTGTGATTAATATGGCTCCCTCTACTAAGGTATTTTGTCATGAGGTCTTAGAGAAACGCCAAAAATTTTGCAAATTTTTATTTTTTTGTATGCAACAACAGTAATTTGCTCAGAATTTCTAGATTTATTGTATTCCATCACATCCAAAAAGTAATGTAAGATATGAGATGTTTACTGCAGAGGCAGACTCTCTCAGTTAATTTACAAAATTATAAAAAAAAGAATGGGATGATAATGTACTTTTTAAATTCTTATCTGTTCCATTCTTCTTGTGCTCTCCCCTTGTGATCTGATGACTTAACTTTGAATTATAAATGTTTGTATTTATTTCTTTTTATTTTTTGTGTATGTGTTTTTTGATTTGTGGTTATCATGAGTTTCATATGTAACTTATGTATATATGATTCTGTTTTAGGTTGATGATTACTTAAGTTTGAGGACATTCTAAAAGCACAACGTTTTTACTCCCCTTCCACAACAGTTTTATGCTCATGACATCATATTTTGCATCTATTTTGTGTATCAAAATAGAAATTAATTAACTAATAATTATTTTAGATATAGATGATGTTATTTTTTACTTTTGAACATTCATACTAGCTTCATAGGTGGCTGGTCAACCACTTTTTCTATACATTCACATTTTCAAATGAGAGTTTTTTTTTTGAATCTTGTTTCTAGTTATGTTTTTTCCTTTCCGTTTAAAGGAAGTCCTTTTTACCTTTGTTGGAAGGCTGGTTTAGTACTGATGAACCCTTTTAGCTTTTGTTTGCCTGGGAAACTTTTTAATTTCTTTTTCACTTCTGAATGATAGCCTTCTTGGGTAAGGTATTCTTGGTTATAAATTTTTTCCCTTTATCATTTTGAATATATCAGGTCACTCCTTTCTGGTTTGTAAAGTTTCTGCTGAAAAGTCAACTGATAATTTTGTGGGGGTTGTTTTGTATACAGCTAGTTGTCTTTCTCTTGCTGCTTTTAAAATTCTCTATTCAACTTTTGGCATTTTAATCATAGTATGTTTGGTTATGGGGACCTTTGGATTCATTTTGTTTGAGACTCTCCCCACTTTCTGGACTTTGATGTTTATTGCCTTCGCCACGTTAGCGGAGTTTTCAGTAATTATTTTTCGAGTAGATTTGTTGTCCCTTTATCTCTCTCTTCTGTTTCTGGGATCCCTATCATGTAAATACTGGTATACTTGACATCCCAGATGTCACTTATATCATTTTAATTTTTTCATTAAAATTTTTAATTCAATTTTTTAATTTTCATTTTTAAAAATTTCTCTTTATTTTTCCTTTTCTGATTGGGTAGTTTCCTCTAGCATGTCTTCAAGATCACTGGTTTGTTCTCACACATTCTTAAATCTGCTGTTGATTTTCTCTAGTACATTTTTCATTTATTGTATTATTCCACTCTGTGGTTCTTTTTTACATTTTCTGTTTCTTTGTTGAAGTTCTTACTGTATTCATCTATTCTTCTCCAAAGTTTAGTGAGCATCTTTATAACTTTCTTTTTAAACAATTTTACTGAAATATATTAATAGTTAATTGACAGTGTTGTACCAATTCTGCTGTATGGCAAAGTGATTCAGTTATATATTCTTTTTCACATTCTTTTCCATTATGGTTTATTACATATATTGAATAAAGTTCTTTGTGCTGTAGAGTAGGACCTTGTTTCCACCCTGTATGCAATAGTTTGCATCTGCTAATCCTAAATTCCCAACCCTTCCTTCCCTCACCAAACCCTCTTGGCAAACACAGGTCTGTTCTCTATGTTTGTGAGTCTGTTTCATAGATACGTTCATCTGTGTTGTATTTTACATTCTACCTGTCATATGATATTTGTCTCTTTTTCTGACTTACTTCACGTAATATGATCACCTCTAGGTCCATCCATGTTGTCGCAAATGGCATTATTTCATTCTTTTTTAATGGCCAAATAGTGTTCCATTGTGTGTGCCTATATGTGTGTGTACATATATGTCCTCTTTAGATGGACATTTAGGTTGCTTCTATGTCCTGGCTACTGTAAATAGTGCTGCTTATGAGCATGTGGGTGCACATATCTTTTAGAATTATAGTTTTGTCTGGATATATGTCCAGGAATGGGATTGCTGGATCATATGGCAACTCAGTTTTTAATATTTTGAGGAACCTCCATACTGTTTTCTGTGGTGGCCGCACCAATTTGCATCCCCACCAACAATGAGGAAGGGTTCCCTTTACTCCATACCTCCTCCGACATTTGTTATTTCTAAAGTTTTAATGATGGCCATTCTGACTGATGTGAGGTGGTTCCTCATTATAATTTTGATTTGCATTTCTCTAATAATTAGCAATGATGAGCATCATTTCCCTAATAATTAGCAATGATGTTCACCATCTGCATGTCTTTTTGGAGAAGTATCTGTTGATGTCTCCTGTTTTTTGTTGGGATTGTTTATTTTGTTGTTATTGAGTTGTATGTGCTATTTGTTTACTTTGGAAATTAAGTCCTTGTCAGTTACATTGTTTGCAAGTATTTTCTCCCATTCTGTAGGCTGTCTTTTTTTTTTTTTTTTTTTTAATGGTTTCCTTTGCTGTGTGAAAGCTTACAAGTTTGAATAGGTTCCATTTGTTTATTTTTGCTTTTATTTCTGTTGCCTTGAGAGACTGACCTAAGAAAACATTGGTACAGTTTATGTCAGGGAATGTTTTGCCTATCTTCTCTTGAAGGAGTTTTTGGCTATCTTATATTTAGGTCTATAATCCTTTTTGAGTTTATTTTTGTGTATGGTGTGATGGTGTGTTCTAACTTCCTTGATTTGCATGTGGTTGCCTCAACTTTCCCAGTACTACCAGCTGAAGAGACTATTGTGTATTCTTTCCTCCTTTGTTGAAGATTAATTGTCCTTCGGTATATGGGTTTATTTCTGAGCTCTCTATTCTGTTACGTTGATCTGCATGTCTGGTTTGGGCCAATACTACGATGTGATCACTGTAGCCTTGTAGTATTGTCTGAAGTCTGGGAGGGTTATGTCTTCTGGTTTGTTCTTTTTCCTCAGGATTGCTTTGGCAATTCTGGGTCTTTTATGGTTTCATATAAATTTTAGAATTATTTGTTCTAGTTCTATGAAAAATGTCATGGGTAGTTTGATAAGGATTGGACTAAATATGTAGATTGCTTTGGATTTATGGTCATTTTAAGAATATTAAGGCTTCTAATCCAAGCATAGTGAGTTTCTTTCCATTTCTTTGAATCACCTTCAATTTCTTTCATTAATGTTTTGTTTAGTCCTCAGCATATAATTCTTTTACCTCCTTGGTGTGGTTTAATTGTAAGCATTTTTTGGATGTTATTTTAAAAGGAATTATTTGTTTCTATTCCCTGATATTTCATTTAGTGCAAAGAAATGCAGCAAATTTCTGTGTCAGTCTTGTATCCCACTACCTTGCTGAATTCCTTTGTCATTTCTAGTAGTATTTGTATAGAGTCTTTGTTGTTGTTGTTCTACTTGATCAGTCGTGTCCAACTCTCTGTGACCCCATGGACTGCAGGGTTTTCATATATGATATTGTGTCATCTGCATATAATGACAGTTTTACCTCTTCCCTACCAATTTGAATACCTTTCATTTCTTTTTCTTGTCTGATTTTTATAGCTAGAACTTTCAGTAATGTGTAGAATAGAAGTGGTGAGAGCATCCTAGTCTTGTTCCTGATTTTGGTGGGAAGGCTTTCAGCTTTTCACTGTTGAGTATAATCTTAGCAGTGTGTTTCTCAAAAATAGCTTTTGTTAAATGACTGTCTCGGGAGGCCTTACAAATAGCTGTGAAAAGAAGAGAAGCGAAAAGCAAAGGAGAAAAGGAAAGATATAAGCATCTGAATGCAGAGTTCCAAAGAATAACAAGGAGAGATAAGAAAGCCTTCCTCAGCGATCAATGCAAAGAAATAGAGGAAAACAACAGATGGGCAAGACTAGAGATCTCTTCAAGAAAATTAGAGATACCAAGGGAACATTTCATGCAAAGATGGGCTCAATAAAGGACAGAATGGTATGGACCTAACAGAGGCAGAAGATATTAAGAAGAGGTAGCAAAAATACACAGAAGAACAGTACAAAAAAGATCCTCATGACCAAGATAATCATGATAGTATGATCACTCACCTAGAGCCAGACATCCTGGAATGTGAATTCAAGTGGGCCTTAGAAAGCAGCACTATGAACAAAGCTAATGGAGGTGATGGAATTCCAGTTGAGCTATTTCAAATCCTAGAAGATGATGCTGTGAAAGTGCTGCACTAAGTATGCCAGCAAATTTGGAAAACTCAGCAGTGGCCACAGGACTAGAAAAGGTCAGTTTTCATTCCAATCCTAAAGAAAGGCAATGCCAAAGAATGCTCAAACTACCACAAAATTGCACTCATCTCACACACTAGTGAAGTAATGCTCAAAATTATCTAAGCCAGGCTTCAGCAATATGTGAACCATGAACTTCCAGATGTTCAAGCTGGTTTTAGAAAAGGCAGAGGAACCAGAGATCAAATTGCCAACATCTACTGGATCATCAAAAAAGCAAGAGAGTTCCAGAAAAACATCTATTTCTGCTTTATTGACTATGCCAAAGCCTTTGTGTGGATCACAATAAACTGTGGAAAATTCGGAAAGAGATGGGAATACCAGACCACCTGACCTGCCTCTTGAGAAATCTGTATGCAGGTCAGGAAGCAACAATTAGGACTGGACATGGAACAACAGACTGGTTCCAAATAGGAAAAGGAGTGCGTCAAGGCTGTATATTGTCACCCTGCTTATTTAACTTCTATGCAGAGTACATCATGAGAAACGCTGGGCTGGAAGAAGCACAAGCTGGAATCAAGATTGTCGGGAGAAATATCAGTAACCTTAGATATGCAAATGACACCACCTTTATGCCAGGAAGTGAAGAGGAACTAGAGAGCCTCTTGATGAAAGTGAAAGAGGAGAGTGAAAAAGTTGGCTTAAAGCTCAACATTCAGAAAACGAAGATCATGGCATCCAGTCCCACCACTTCATGGGAAATAGATGGGGAAACCTTGGAAACAGTGTCAGACTTTATTTTTTTGGGCTCCAAAATCACTGCAGATGGTGACTGCAGCCATGAAATTAAAAGACGCTTACTCCTTGGAAGGAAAGTTATGTCCAACCTAGATAGCATATTGAAAAGCAGAGACAGTACTTCGCCAACAAAGGTCCATCTAGTCAAGGCTATGGTTTTTCCAGTGGTCATGTATGGATGTGAGAGTTGGACGGTGAAGAAAGCTGAGCACCAAAGAATTGATGCTTTTGAACTGTGGTATTGGAGAAGACTCTTGAGAGTCCCTTGGACTGCAAGGAGATCCAACCAGTCCATTCTAAAGGAGATCAGCCCTGGGTGTTCTTTGGAAGGACTGATGCTGAAGCTGAAACTCCAGTACTTTGGCCACCTCATGCAAAGAGTTGACTCATTGTTAGAGATTCTGATGCTCGGAGTGATTGGGGGCAGGAGGAAAAGGGGACGAAGGAGGATGAGATGGCTGGATGGCATCACTGACTCGATGGACATGAGTTTAAGTGAACTCTGCGAGTTGGTGATGGACAGGGAGGCCTGGCGTGCTGCAGTTCATGGGGTTGCAGAGAGTTGGACATGACTGAGCAACTGAA
The DNA here is from genome assembly GCF_027580195.1 of Bos mutus. Taxonomy (NCBI): domain Eukaryota; kingdom Metazoa; phylum Chordata; class Mammalia; order Artiodactyla; family Bovidae; genus Bos; species Bos mutus. Next base: position 18,557,812 of record NC_091622.1, on the reverse strand, counting down.
CTGAACATTAGTATTATTCGTTTTGTTCTGGTACATTTGTTACAGTTAGTAAGACAAAATTATTGTTGTTGTCCAGTTGAAAAGTTGTGTCCGACTCTTTGCAACCCCATGGACTGCAGCATGAAGCCAAGCTTCCTGTCCTTCTTATGTCCTGGAGTTTGCTCCAGTTCATGTCCATTGAATAAATGATGCTATCTAAATATCTCATCCTTCCTGTCTTCTTCTCCTTTTGCCTTCAGTCTTTCCCAGCATCAGGGTCTTTTCCATTGAGTTGGCTCTTCACATCAGGTGACCAAAGAATTAGAACTTCAGCTTCAGCATCAGTCCTTCCAATGAACATTCAGGGTTGATTTCCTTTAGGATTCAGTGGTTTGATCTCCTTGCAGTCCAAGGGACTCTCAAGAGTCTTCTCCAGCACCACAGTTCAAAAGCATCCGTTCTTTAGTGCTCAGCCTTCTTTATAGTCCAACTCTCACATCCATGCGTGACTACTGGAAAAACCATAGCTTTGACTATGTGGGCCTTTGTTGGCAAAGTGATGTCTTTGCTTTTTAATGTGCTGTCTAGGTTTGTCATAGGTTTCCTTCCAGTGAGCAAATGTCTTAATTTCATGGCTGCAGTCACTGTCCACAGTGATTTCTGGAGCCCAAGAATGTAACATCTGTCACTGCTGCCACTTTCCCCCCTTCTGTTTGCCATGGAGTGATGGGACCGGATGCCATGATCTTCATTTTTTGAATGTTGAGTTTTAAGCCAGCTTTTCCACTCTCCTTTTTTATCCTGGAATGTGAAGTCAAATGGCCCTTAGAAAGCATTACTACGAAACAAAGCTAGGGGAGGTAATTTAAAATCCTAAAAGATGATGCCCTTAAAGTGCTGCACTCAATATGTCAGCAGATTTGGAAATGAAACAATACTAACACGTTACTAGCCAAATCCATACTTTATTCAGATTTCTCTGCATAATGTCCTTTTGTCAATTTCAGGAGTCTAGCCAGGATAGCACATTACATTCACTTGCAGTTTTTCCACTAGGTTCCTCTTGACTGTGGTAGTTTCTTACTTTCTTTGTTTTTGATCTTCACAGTTTTTTTTTTTTTTTTCCATTTTTATTTTTTTTTTTTTATAATTTAAATTTATTTATTTTGTTTGGAGGTTAATTACTTTACAATATTGTATTGGTTTTGCCATACATCAACATGAATCCACCACGGGTGTACATGTGTTCCCCATCCTGAACCCCCTCCCTCCTCCCTCCCTATACCATCCCTCTGGGTCATCCCAGTGCATCAGCCCCAAGCATCCTGTATCATGTATCGAACCTGGACTGGCGATTCATTTCTTATATGATATTATACATGTTTCAATGCCATCTTCACAGTTTTGAAGAGTACTGATCAGGTATTTTGTAGGATGCCTCTTTGTTGGAATTTGTCTGGTGTTTTTTCTCATGACTAAACAATATTTATGTATTCATGGGAGAAAGACTACAGGGATAAAATGCAAATTCTCATCACATCATATTCAGTTGTCATATTAAGCTGTTGACCTGATTTGTCATCACTAACGTTGACTTTCATCACCTTGCTGATGTGTGGGTTGTGCTTCTCCTTTGTAAGTTTTTATTTTTCCCCTCCCTTTATGTAACTATATTCATTGGAAGGAAGTTACCTGTGTATAGCCTGTACTTAAGGAATGGGAAATTATATTTCCCTTTGCTAAGGGAGGAGTATCTACATAAATACTTCAGTATTTTTCTGCATCAATTAATTTATCTTACTCTTCATACATTTCTTTATTCATTTATGTCAGTATAGAGTTATGAATATTTATTTTATATTTGGGGTAATTATTCAACACTACTTTATATTACTCAAAGCGTTCCAGCCTTAGCCTCTGAGATCTCTTTCACTTGGTACCTATGCTTCTTTGAAATGTCCTCATCAATGTGAGTTTCTCCTTCCCTTCCTCCAACTTTCTGTCTTTCTTTTCCAGGCTTATATTGTTTATTTCCTGCCCCTGTCCTAGAATTAACTGTCTATCCATGCTTCTTTTATTGGAGAATAGTATTAGAATCTAAGACTGGATCTATGCATTTTCTTTGCCTGTGAGAAATCGTTTCATTTAGGCCATCGTCTGACATATCAAAGAAATATATGTGTATATTAACTGCTTTCTATACACAGACTTACAGATATTTCTGTATGTAATCATCTGCATCTGCATTACCCTAAACATGGCTTCCTATTGATGTCTTCAATTGCAGTACATTACACATGGCTCATTCAAGGCTCTTTGCCATGCTTACCTGTAAATCCTTACTACATCAGTGAGAAATCTGACAGTTACCATCCACCATCCTTAAACGTTCAATTCTAGTATACTTGTATAATAGTAGGAGACTTGGAAACTATTAACATCAGCCATAGGAAACAACTTAATAACTAGGATACAGCACTTGTGTGAATTTCATTTTGTCATAAGTTTTACAGATTCCATGCATTTCAGGTTACTTACAAGTCCCCCAACCCTTTCAGTGAGTTCCTCATATATTTATAATAAACTAGATCCTCCTTGATAGTCATCATTCCTTTTTGGGATTTCATGATTTCCTAAATTATTTGCCTACATTAAGGTTCACTTTTAGTGCTGTAAAGTTCTTTTCATTTTGACAAATGCATGATGTCATGTATTAATGATAGTGTGAGAGAGCCAATTCCTAGGCAGGTTGATAAGTCCAGGTTCCCCGAGGAGGAGAAAGGGGTCTGGGGCTCTCAAGGAAGAGATAGGGGTCTGGAATTCTCAAGGAGAAGGAAAGGACAATTTTTTTTTTTCCTCTGCATTCCTTAGTCAGTCACATGGAACTTAAGCCTCAAACTGATGATTACACAACAAACAACTCAGTTTAAACTCTGTACTAGGGATTATATAACAACAGCTATCCTGCTTGAGGATGGTTTCTCCTTCCTGAAAACCTTCTGACTAATCCTGATATTTTAGAATGTATATTATGGGAGTGGGTCTTGTAGGATCTTTCTTTTGCTAAGTTCTAATCCTGTTATCCTAAAATGTAAATTGTGGGAGTGGGTCTGGTAAAATTTTTACAACCTTGAGACGTTCTTTTGATTAATTGTAATAACCAATTTAAAAAAGTATATAACTCCCTTGCTAACACCAACAAGGGGGGCACTCTCATCCCCCTTCTATGTCTACGTCAGAAGTGTTCTCTGTCCCTTTTCTTTAATAAAACTCTGCTACACAAAAGCTCTTAGGTGATCAAGCCTGGTCCCTGGTCCTGAAGCTAAATCTTCTTCTTCAGAGATCACAAATCTGACATCGTTCACTGTAAGCCATCAATAGTATCATACAAAATAGTTTTACCACCACTAATAAGCACATTTTAATAACATTATCTTATTTTTGGTCACATGAAATCATTCTATAACTGTATTTATGCACTTCATTTAAGGTTCTATGAGTCTAGAAGAAGGAAATCTTAGCAATATTTTAAAAAATCAGGCAGAGCTCCTATACACATCTAGAATACAATTACCTTAACATTACTGGTCTGAATTCACAAAATAAATAATTTTCACTTCAAAAATTGTGTTCCCAACTCTTCGTGTAAAACTTCATTTTTCCTGGCAAATTTGAACTCCAGGGACCATTTTTTTTCCCACTGCTCTCATATCCAACATGCCCAGAAGGCCAGCAAGTCAAAATGAAAACAAATGTACATCCTGTACAAGTTCAAGTTATTTCTTAATCTTATAAAAACACACCCAACCTGGTGCAATACAAATACAGTTTTTCTAATTTTAGAAAACAGTGGACTAAATATATCTAACTGTAGCATTTTTCTTCCATAATAGTAGATTTCAATAAATGGAAGAGAAATGGAGATGTCAGTAAAGTGAGACCTTGTATTAACTGATTAGGTTAGCTTATATTAACTCATAGTCATAATAATTGATTTAATATTCCTAACAACCATATGATGTGCATACTATGTCTATTCTCATCTTATAGGCAGAGAAACTAAGGAACAGAGGTTAAATAAATTACTCAAAGTCATACTGGTATTTATTTATTCAAGTAAACAATGGACATATAACTACTAGAAACTCAACTGATTCTCTTGTCCTTTTGCCAGAGAAATAGTACCCTGGAAATATTTTCTGGAGTAAGAAATATTTCAACTTTTGTCTCAAGTAGGACTGAAGTGATAGGAGAGAATATTTGGGGCAAATATCATGGCTCCATTGGAATATTGACAGCGTCCTTCTTTGTTTGCCAGATGTGGTTTTGATCTGGCGAAGATTGCACAACATCTGTCAGACAAAACTTTATTTGAGAGAGTGGAACCAGAGAATGGATATATACTAATAACCAGATATCCGGCTTCCCAAAGAATTATACTTCATTGAGCAGGGAAGACAAGCAGCTGGGTCTTGCATTGTGCAATATGCTTATACTGCACTCCAAAACAACCACAAAAACCACAGCATTAGATTGTGACAGCTCTTGAAATTTAACTGTCCCTACTAATAAACATCAATTTTTAACAACCAAGTGTTTTTTTTTAATGTGCTTGTATTAAACAAGTGTGAACATAGTGTATTATAGATCAGTGTAAGCTTAAGAGAGTGTGTGTGTATATATATAATCCAGTCACCAAGCAAGCCATGTTCCTAAGACTCATTCTGCAAAGTGAGTGAGTGAAAAGATGAAGAGTCTTAGAAAAAGTAGGACTGTTGCAGTTGATATGGTAAAAAACAGTGGAAACCAGTGTAAAAGTAGAAGTTCCAACGAGGTAATCATGTTCAGAGAAATCCAGAAATAAGATACTTCAGTCACTCAGTCGTGTCCGACTCTTTGCAGCCCCATGGACTGCAGCATGCCAGGCCTCCCTGTCCATCACCAACTCCCGGAGTTTACTCAGACTTATGCCCATTGAGTCAGTGATGCCATCCAAACATCTCATCCTCTGTCATCCCCTTCTCCTCCCACCTTCAATCCTTCCCAGCATCAGGATCTTTTCCAATGAGTCAGGTCTTCACATCAGGTGGCCAAAGTATTGGAATTTCAGCTTCAACATCAGTCCTTCCAATGAACACCTAGGACTGATCTCCTTTAGGATGGACTGGTTGGATCTCCTTGCAGTCCAAGGGACTCTCAAGAGTCTTCTTCAATACCACAGTTCAAAAGCATCAATTCTTTGGCATTCAGCTTTCCTTATAGTCCAACTCTCACATCCATACTTACAATAGTCCTAAAACATCTTTCTTAAACTTGACTAGTCACATTGATGGCTTTGATTTTATCAAATGTAAATTACCTCAGCATCCTTCTTTCTTTAAGTTTATTTGTATCTTTTATCATTTTCTTCTACCCTCCCATTATAAGGAGGGAAATGTATAGAATGATACTGTCACCTGAGAAAGTCACCCCATGTCCCCTCCTACTCTGTTGCCAAAAAGTATATATTGAGTTCTTATACCTCTGAATGTGCTCCTGTGGGCCTGCCTTAGGCATCTCTTTCTTGATGAACTAAACATCTTTTAGGGTTCCAGTTCCAATATCATCTTTTCTGTAAATAGGGTTTTTCCTTTCCTAGTTTTGAGAAGGACTCTTTCCTTTTTTGTGTGCTCAGAATATTTTGTTACCATTAGCATTTTCACCTGGGAAACTGCTAGACATAAATACAAGTTGTTAGACCTCATTTACGGAGAAGGCAATGGCACCCCACTCCAGTACTCTTGCCTGGAAAATTCCATGGACGGAGGAGCCTGGTAGGCTGCAGTCCATGGGATCACTGAGAGTTGGACACGACTGAGTGACTTCACTTTCACTTTTCACTTTTCACTTTCACGCATTGGAGAAGGAAATGGCAGCCCACTCCAGTGTTCTTGCCTGGAGAATCTCAGGGACGGCGAAGCCTGGTGGGCTGCCGCCTGTGGGGTCGCACAGAGTCGGACACAATTGAAGCGACTTAGCAGCAGCAGACCTCATTTAAGACCTTCTGAATCAGAAGTGGTGGGGATGGGACCCAACAATGTAGGTATTTTAACAGTGTGTTCATGATGCACACTGAATTTGGGAATTTGTACTTTAGAGCTTGTGACTTTGCAAAATAATTTCTCTGAGCCTCAATTTCATTTTCTGTATAAAATGGGAATATCCTCATCTCTTCATAGATATGAGATATACTGTATTAGGTAAACGGTAGATGGTAAAATATTATGCTGTTTATTATTAGTGTGTCATTGAGGTTTTTAGACAGTTTTCCAGAACATGTAGTTCAAGAATCCTTGATAATGAGTGAGTAATTTTGTAATCTTTTCTAAATACCCAAAATAGCATACCATAAAAGGAAAATCATAAATTCAAATTCTGTATAGCAGATACTCCATAAACAAATCCAATAGACAAAAAATATATAGTATTGTAGTGTTCCTATTACATTAAAGCAAATTGTGCATCCTTTCTGGTTAAGTCTCTGTGTCTCCTGGAAAAAATCTGTGTCTCCTTAAAAACCAGGGCTTCCCTAGTAGCTCAGCTGGTAAAGATCTGCCTCCCAATGCAGTAGATGCAAGAGACATGGGTTCAATCCCTGTGTCAGGAAGATCCCCTGGAGAAGGAAATGGAAACCCACTCCAGTATTCTTGCCTGGGAAATTCCATGGACAGGAGAGCCTGGCTGGCTACAGTCCATGCAATCACAAAGAGTCAGACACGACTGAACACACATGCCTCCTGAAAGACCAGTGCTAGAACTTAATGTATGGTAGATAATCTGTAAATATCTGTTGAATGAACAAATAGATTAAAAAAAAGTAGCACATGAATTATTTGCTGATTCTCAGCTTAATTCTTTTTATCACAGAGTCTTAAACATTATTTAGTGTCTTTTGAAGATTCCTGGAAAATCACCATTGTTTTGGGATCTGCTACCATTTCTACCTATATACTTAAATGCCAAAACATGCCCTTAGAGCCTATCTTTTTTTCTGTTCCAGCTTCCTCATGGCATTTTGGGGTTTCCTAAAGGAAAGTTTGCTTTAACTTGACTGCCATTAAGGCAACTGGCATAAGGCCGTGCCCTAATGGAGGTGATAGGTTGGAATCTGAGATGTAGGTATCTCTGTTCTTTGTCTTCTTCCTGTTTTAACTTTGTAAGATAACCCACAGAGTCCTGGGAATACAGTTCAACTTTATGAATGCTCACCAATTTGTGTTGTCTGTTTCTCCTTGTTTTGACTAAATGAATACTTCTAGTTAGATAATTGTGCATTATTGTTTTAGCTAAAATGATGGCAAACTATTGAACACTATATGAGGAGAGCACATACCTGGTTTTTCTAGCAAGGAGGGTTATCAGTTTGTGTTGGGGACTTCAGTCTGTGTTCAGAGTTTGGGGATGTGGTCCTCTACTGGAGCTTTAGAGTCCTTTTCAAAAAGCCTTCTATAGTATATTTGTTCCCCCCCTCCCCTGGGAGAGCATCATCATGAAGAGAAAGACTGTATCATAACAGGATAAGGAAGAGAAGATTAACCCTAATTGCGGAGATGGGGATAAAGTTTTTAGAAAAGGGGTTGGTTGGTTGGTTTTTGTGGACTCCTGAGTGTGGGTAATTTTTCAACAGAGCTGAAAGGAAACTAAAACTGGGTGCAAGGGAAGCCATGGATAGAGGAGAGAGTGGGCCGTGCTAAGGAATAGTGAGTAATGTAGTGATGGGAATGGGACACGTGTGCTAGGTGATCAGGTTGGAAAGTGGGTTGAGCCAGATTGAAGAAGGTCTTCCTTGCACATTTACAAGCATGAAATCCATATACAGTAAGGAGTTACCAATGGACTGACCATAGGAGTCCTGGAAGTCAAAGAACGGATCTTTTGTTTCTAATAGTTTTTTGAGGTCAGATCAGATCAGATCAGTCGCTCAGTCGTGTCCGACTCTTTGTGACCCCATGAATCGCAGCACGCCAGGCCTCCCTGTCCATCACCAACTCCCGGAGTTCACTGAGACTCATGTCCATCGAGTCAGTGATGCCATCCAGCCATCTCATCCTCTGTCGTCAGTTCATGCTAAACTTCTGTGTTTTGTCTCTGAGATACCATGTTGTAGCCTGGAATTAACTCTTTTAACGTGAGGTGGTTTGGATGGGTTTCTGCTCCTTGCCAAAACAGATAAACAAAAGTATTTCATTTAGGATACTGTGATAATTAATTTTATGTGTCAGCTTTACTGGCCTGAGCGATATCTAGATAGCTCATAAAACATTATTTCTCAGTATATCTGTGAGGGTATTTTGGGAAGAGATTAACATGTGAACTGGTAGGCTGACTAAAGAAGACCTGCCCTCACCAATGGGAGTGGACATCTTCCAGTTCACTCAGTGGCCTCAGTGGAACAGAAAAAGCAGAGGAAGGACAAATTTTCTCTCTTCTTGAGATGAGATATCCATCCTCTCCTATCCTGGAATATTGGAGCTCCTGCTTCTCAGACCTTCAAACTTGGACCAGGGCTTACGTTATGAGCTCAGCAGATCAGAGACATCTCAGCCTCCACAATGGCATGAGCCAATTCCTATAATAGATCTTTACATACATCTCTCTCTCTTTCTCTGTGCTACGCTCAGTTGCTTCAGTAGTGTCTGATTCTTTTTGACTTATGGACTACAGCTGCCAGGCTCCTCTGTCCATGGGATTCTCTAGGCAAGAATACTGAAGTGGGTTGCCATGCCCTGCTCCAGGGGATCTTCCTGACCCAGGAATCGAACCAGTATCTCTGGCATCTCTTGCATTGAAGTCAGGTTCTTTACCCACTGAGCCACCTGGGAAGCCCATCTCTTACCTCTGTCTGTCTGTCTGTTTACCTGTCTATCTGTATCCTGTTGGTGGTGTTTCTCTGGAGAATCCTGAATGACACAAATATTATGTGTATGAGATGGCCCATTTTCTTATAATACCTCATACTTTCTGGTTTCCTTATTGTTCAAAGCATGTTGATCAAGTACACTAACTCTGGAGTGTACTTTGTCATGCTTTGTTGCTCAGTCATGTCCAGCTCTTTGTGACCCTATAGACTGTAGATTTCCAGGCTCCTCTGTTCAAGGGATTCTCCAGGCAAGAATACTGGAGTGGGTATCCATTCCCTTCTCCAGGGGATCCTCTGGACCCAAGGATTGAGCCTAGGTCTCAGTTGCAGGCAGATTCTTTACCATCTGAGACACTGGGGAAGCTCATCTGAACTACCAAAAAACATCATTCTGTGAGAATTCTAAGGCTAGCTCTGTGATATGTGACATTTAGAAAAAGAGGGAAGAACCCTCAAGATTAATCAGCTGACCTTCCAAAAGTACCTCCTAACCACTTTGCATTTTAAAACTGTTTGAAGATTTCTTTCTTTCTGGCATAATTCCATCAAAAAAGTATGAGCATCTTATGCTGCTTCAATTATCAATGATTCCTTCTCATTCAAAAAAGAAAAAAAAGGAGCAATTTGTTTAACTGTCTTGAAAATAAAATTGGCATGTTTTGACTTAGTTTTTATTTCGATTCTTCAATTCTAGTTTTTCAGTCCTTTGATATATTTGTCAGATTACCTTGGATATTCATCCCTACCCCTACCACGTTAACACAACCTAAATTTCTGGTATTCTTTTATTATATCAGTGATTTTTGACAGCCATGGGTCATCAATTTCTGAGACATCTTGGATCAGTTATTGATGTCTGAATTTGATTTTAGCAGTCCTTGCATGTGTATGGAGAGTAATTTTTCTGTTTTAGATATTTTTCTTGACTGCTAAAATGGCATGTTGTGTTGCTTTTGCTTTATTACTATTATTTTGTTGTTTTTATTGTTAAAAGGTTAATCACAGGTAGTTAATACAGAACTATGAGACAATGTGCAACAAAGGAAGCAGAGATTTAATTCATCTAATATATTCCTGCTCATGGCTGGTAGAAAAGCATTATGGAGTGGTCATATAAACTAAATGTTTAAAAAAAACCCATAAAACAAGATACCTATACTCACAGATGAGTTGCTCCAGAAGGTAATTTAAAACAAAATCTTCCTGTTTTTCATTTATTACGAAGTACTTTGTACCATTTCTGTGGATAATTTTAGTTCTTTTCTGTTGGATTTGATTGACATCTCAGAGGAAACGGAATGCACTTGAGTTATTGTAAACTTTTTAAGTAGTTTATTGTCAGTAGTAAAATATTTGGAGGTAGGATTCCAAAGAATACAGGCAGAATGTTTTACCCTTAAATATGTGTCTTCTGTAGACTCTGATATTGTGAATCTTGCCTTATCTTTATATCCCTATCAGTGTTTGCCACATTGTATATTCTTAGTGTATGTAAAGTAAAAGAGTTAATGATATAATAAGTGTAACTTCAGAGTTCAGTTCAGTTGCTCAGTCATGTGTGACTCTTTGTGACCCCATGGACTGCAGCACGCCAGCTCCATCACCAACTCCCAGAGGTTGCTCAAATTTATGTCCATCAAATAGGTGATGCCATCCAATCATCTCATCCTCTGTTATCCCCTTCTCTTCCTGCTTTCTATCTTTCCCAGCATCAGGGTCTTTTCCAATGAGTCAGATCTTTGCAACAGGGGACCAGAGTATTGGAGCTTCAGCTTCAGCATCGGTCCTTTCAGTGAATATTCAGGGCTGATTTCCTGTAGGATTGACTCGTTGGATCTCCTTGCAGTCCAAGGGACTCTCAAGAATCTTCTCCAACACCGCAGTTCAAAAGCATCAATTCTTTGGCTCTTGGCTTTCCTTATAGTCCAACTCTCACATCCATACAAGACTACTGGAAAAACCATAGCTTTGACTAGACGGACCTTTGTCGGCAAAGTAATGTCTCTGCTTTTTAATATGCTGTCTAGGTTGGTCATAGCTTTTCTTTCAAGGAGCAAGTGTCTTTTAATTTCATGGCTGCAGTCACCATCTGCACTGATTTGGGAAGCCCCCCCTCCCCCCAATAAAGTCTCTCACTGTTTCCATTGTTTCCCCGTCTGTTTGCCATGAAGTGATGGGACTGGATGCCATGATCTTTGTTTTATGAATGTTGAGTTTTAAGTCAGTTTTTTCACTCTCTTCTTTCTCTTTCTCAAGAGGCTCTTTATTTCTTCTTCACTTGCTGCCATAAAGGTGGTGTCATGTGGATATCTGAGGTTATTGATATTTCTCCTGGCAATATTGCTTCCAGCTTGTGCTTCATCCAGTCCAGCATTTCTCATGATGTACTCTGCATATAAGTTAAATAAGCAGGGTGACAATATACAGCCATGACATACTTTCCCAATTTGGAACCAGTCTGTTTTTCCATGTCCAGTTCTAACTATTGCTTCTTAACATACAGATTTCTCAGGAGGCAGGTAACTGGTCTGGTATTCTCATCTTCTTTAAAGGCAAAGGTGGTCTAGTATTCCCATCTCCTTTAAAGGCAAAGGAGAAAAGGAAAGATATACCCATCTGAATGCAGAGTTCCAAAGAATAGCAAGGAGAGATAAGAGATAAGCATTCCTCAGTGATCAATGCAAAGAGATAGAGGAAAACAACAGAATGGGAAAGACTAGAGATCTCTTCAAGAAAAATTAAAGATACCAAGGGAACATTTCATGCAAAGATGGGCACAATAAAGAACAGAAATGGTATGGACCTAACAGAGGCAGAAGATAAGAAGAGGTGGCAAGAATACACAGAAACTATATAAAAAATATCTTTACGACCCAGAAAACCACCATGGTTTTTCCAAATTTGCTGGCATATTGGGTATAGCACTTTCACAGCATCATCTTTCAGGATTTGGAATAGCTCAACTGGAATTCCATCACCTCCACTAGCTTTGTCCGTAGTGATGCTTTCTAAGGCCCACTGGACTTCACATTCCAGGATGTCTGGCTCTAGGTGAGTGATCCCACCACGGTGGGACCTAACAGAAGTAGAAGATATTAAGAAGAGATGGCAGGAATACACAGAAGAACTGTACAAAAAAGATCTTCATGACCCAGATAATCACGATGGTGTGATCACTAACCTAGAGCCAGACATCCTGGAATGTGAAGTCAAGTGGGCCTAAGGAAGCATCACTATGAACAAAGCTAGTGGAGGTGATGGAATTCCAGTTGAGCTATTCCAAATCCTGAAAGATGATGCTGTGAAAGTGCTATACCCAATATGCCAGCAAATTTGAAAAACTTAGGAGTGGCCATAGGACTGGAAAAGGTCAGTTTTCATTCCAATGCCAAAGAATGTTCAAACTGCCACACAGTTGCACTCATCTCATACTCTAGCAAAGTAATGCTCAGAATTTTCCAAGCCAGGCTTTGACAGTCTGTGAACCGTGAACTTCCAGATGTACAAGTTGGATTTAGAAAAGGCAAAAGAACCAGAGATCAAATTGCCAACAATAGTTGGATCATTGAAAAAGCAAGAGAGTTCCAGAAAAACATCTATTTCTGCTTTATTGACCATGTCAAAGCCTTTGACTGTGTGGATCCCAAGAGACTGTGGAAAATTCTTAAGAAATGGAAATATCAAACTTCAGAGTAGTTAATAAGAAAAACTTCTTTTAACCTTCATGTTAGGCTAATTCTGCTTTAAACTATAGATCTGGTTGAAAGGTAAGAAATTAAGTCAGCAGTTTGAAAGATTCCTCTCTATGATATCCTTTTGTAATTTATCTGTTAGAGTGACTATGAGAGATAATTATTAAACAGAAATTACAAGATAGAAAACCAAAGAGTAGACACAGATGTGCTCTACATGAGAAAGGTGCTGTTTTTTAACTCATAATTCATCTTTTAAAAATTATTTAATAATTTATTAATTGTAGGGTCAATAAATTCCAAATTTCTAATTTATTTGTTGTGTGAGCTTCATTTATAAATAGCATATTTATACATAAAGACAAATGTAATATTTTATTAAATAGCTACTTTATAGCTTTATTTGAGCTTATATTTACTTTCAGATTGGATTTAACCCAATTATTTATGCTTTAATTTTCTATAAGACAATATTAATAATCCTTTTTCATAAAATGATCCCAGGGTACAACAATATTGAAAAACAGTTTTTGGATTATAGAAACACTTTGAGTTAACGCAGCTACAGTGTAAAATTTATCGTATGTAGCCTTCTAATTCATTGGATATAAAGAAATAGGGATGATACATATGACAGCACCTCACTGAATATTTTGTTTAACTGCTTCCTATGCTCCAGATGCTTTAGATAAGCATTCATTCAGTATACAGAACTTGTCTCTTAATACATATTTCAAAACAGTTTTATTGGGGTATAGTTTATATTCAATAAAATATATTTGTTTAAGTATACAATTAGATAAATTTGACATGTATATTGTTGTTACCCATCCCAGTATTCTTGGCTGGAGAATTCCATGGACAGAGGAGCCTGGTGGGCTACCATCCATGGGGTCACAAAGAATCAGACATGACTGAACAACTAACACTTTCACACTTCTCATATTGTTGTTGTTCTGTTGCTAAGTCATGTCCAACTCTTTGCAACCCTATGGACTGCAGCATGCCAGACTTCCCTGTCCTTCACTATCTCCCAAATGTGGCTCAACATATCTTCACTGGGGGCTTCCCTTGTGGCTCAGCTGGTAAAGAATCTGCCTGCAATGTGAGAGATCTGGGTACTATCCCTGGGTTGGGAAGATCCCCTGGAGAAGGGAATAGCTACCCACTTCAGTATTTTGGCCTGGAGAATTCCATGGACTCTATCATCCATGGGGTCAGAAAGAGTTGGACACAACTGAGTGACTTTCACTTATCTTCATTGAGTCAGTGATGCTTTCTAACCATCCTCATCCCTTTTTTTGTCTTCACTGTTTCCCAGAATCACAGTCTTTTCCAATGAGTTGGCACTTTGTATCAGATGGTAAAAGTATTAGAGCTTCAACATCAGTCCTTCCAATGAATATTCATGGTTGATTTCCTTTAGGATTGACTAGATTGATCTCCTTGCAGTCCAAGGGATTCTCAAGACTCTTCTCAGCACTACAATTTGAAATTATCCTGTGTACAGTAATCAAGATACAGAAAATTTCCATCATTTTCAGAAGTTTCTTTGGGTGTTTACATTGGTAATGTTCCAGTTTCTTCCTGACCTAGATAACCACTGATGTGTTTTCTTCACATAGCTGTGGATTAGATTTGCCTTTTCTAGTTCAGTCACTCAGTCAAGTCTGACTCTTTGCGACCCCATGGACTGTAGCATGCCAGGCCTCCCTGTCCTTCACCAACTCCCAGAGTTTACCCAAAATCATGTCCATTGAGTTGGTGATGCCATCCAACCATCTCATCTTCAGTAGTCCCCTTCTCTTCCCGCCTTCAATCTTTCCCAGCATCAGGGTCTTATCAAATGAGTCAGTTCTTCGCATCAGGTAGCCAAAGTATTGGAGTTTCAGCTTCAGTATCAGTCCTTCCAATGAACACCCAGGGCTGATCTCCTTCAGAATGGACTGGTTGGATCTCCTTGCAGTCCAAGGGACTCTCAAGAGTCTTCTCCAACACCACAGTTCAAAAGCATCAGTTCTTCGGCGGTCAGCTTTCTTGATAGTCCAACTCTCACATCCATACATGACCACTGGAAAAACCATAGCCTTGACTAGACAGACCTTTGTTGGCAAAGTAATATCTCTGCTTTTTAATATGCTATCTAGGTTGGTCATCGGAGAAGGCAATGGCACCCCACTTCAGTACTCTTTGTCTGGAAAATCCCATGGACACAGGAGCCTGGTAGGCTGCAGTCCATGGGGTCGCTAGGAATCGAACACAACTGAGCGACTTCACTTTCACTTTTCACTTTCATGCATTGGAGGAGGAGATGGCAACCCACTCCAGTGTTCTTGCCTGGAGAATCCCAGGGACGGGGGAGCCTGGTGGGCTGCCATCTCTGGGGTCGTACAGAGTTGGACACGACTGAAGCAACTTAGCAGCAGCAGCAGGTTGGTCATAACTTTCCTACCAGGGAGTAAGTGTCTTAATTTCATGGCTGCAATCACCATCTGCAGTGATTTTGGAGCCCAAAGAAATAAAAGTCTGCCACTGTTCCCACTGTTTCCCCATCTATTTGCCGTGTAGTGATGGGACCAGTTACCATGATCTTAGTTTTCTGAATGTTGAGCTTTAAGCCAACTTTTTCACTCTCCTCTTTCACTTTCATCAAGAGGCTCTCTAGTTCTTCTTCGCTTTCTGCCATGAAGCTGGTGTCATCTACATTTCTGAGATTGACATAACTCTTGGCAATCTTGATTCCAGCTTGTGCTTCATCCAGCCCAGCATTTCTGACGATGTACTCTGCTGCTGCTGCTGCTTCTGCTGCTGCTAAGTCGCTTCAGTTGTGTCCAACTCTGTGCGACCCTGTAGACGGAAACCCACCAGGTTCCCCCGTCCCTGGGATACTCCAGGAAAGAACACTGGAGTGGGTTGCCATTTCCTTCTCCAATGCGTGAAAGTGAAAAGTGAAAGGGAAGTTGCTCAGTTGTGTCCAACTCTTAGCGACCCCATGGACTGCAGCCTACCAGGCTCTTCCATCCATGGGATTTTCCAGGCAAGAGTACTGGAGTGAGGTGCCATTGCCTTCTCCGATGTACTCTGCATATAAGTTAAATAAGCAGGGTGACAATATACAGCCTTGATGTACTCCTTTTCCTGTTTGGAACCAGTCTGTTATTCCATGTCCAGTTCTAACTGTTGCTTCCTGACCTGCATACACATTTCTCAAGAGGCAGATCAGGTGGTCTGGGATTTCCATCTCTTGAAAAATTTTCCACAGTTTGTTCTTGTTCACACAAAGGCTTTGGCATAGTCAATAAAGCAGAAATAGATGTTTTTCTGGAACTCTCTTGATTTTTCAATGATCCAGCAGATGTTGGCAATTTGATCTCTGGTTCCTCTGCCTTTTGAAAAACCAGCTTAAACATCTGGAAGTTCACAGTTCATGTATTATTAAAGCCTGGCTTGGAGAATTTTGAGCATTACTTTACTAGCTTGTGAGATGAGTACAAGTGTGCAGTGGTTTGAGCATTCTTTGGCATTGCCTTTCTTCGGGATTGGAATAAAAACTGACCTTTTTAGTCCTGTGGCCACTGCTGAGTTTTCCAAATTTGCTGGCATATTGAGTGCAGCACTTTCACAGCATCATATTTTAGAATTTGAAATAGCTCAACTAGAATTCCATCACCTCCACTAGCTTTGTTCATAGTGATGCTTCCTAAGGCCCACTTGACTTCACATTCCAGGATGTCTGGCTTTAGGTTAGTGATCACACCATCGTGATTATCTGGGTCATGAAGATCTTTTTTGTATTCTTGCCACCTCTTCTTTATATCTTTTGCTTCTGTTAAGTCCATACCATTTCTGTCCTTTATCGACCCAGTCTTTGCATGAAGTGTTCCCTTGGTATTTTTAATTTTCTTGAAGAGAAATTATGCGGGAGTTTGAACATTCTTTGGCATTGCCTTTTTTGGAATTGGAATGAAAACTGACCTTTTCCAGTCCTATGACCACTGCTGCATAGTCTTTCTCATTCTTTTGTTTTCTTCTATTTCTTTGCACTGATCACTGAAGAAGGCTTTCTTACCTCTCCTTGCTATTCTTTGGAGCTCTGCATTTAAATGGGTATATCTTTCCTTTTCTCCTTTGCCTTTTGCTTCTCTTCTTTTCACAGCTATTTGTAAGGCCTCCTCAGAAAGCCATTTTGCTTTTTTGCATTTTTTTTTTTTTTCTCTTGGGGATGGTCTTGATCCCTGTCTCCTCTACAATGTCATGAAATTCCGTCCATAGTTCTTCAGGCACTCTGTGTATCAGATCTAGTCCCTTAAATCTGCTTCTCATTTCCACTCTATAGTCATAAGAGATTTGATTTAGGTCGCTGGAGCAAGCAGCAGCTGTGCAGCGCTGGAGCAAGTGGCCATGAGATACCCTATGTCCAATGTCAGGAGCCGTGGCTGCACTTCACCGGAGTGGCAGTGAGGAGATACCGCACGTTCAAGTTCAGAGAAACCCCAGTAAGATGGTAGGCACTGAAGCGGCTGTGAGGAGACACTCCATGCCCAAAGGCAAAGGAGAAGCCCCAGCAAGATGGTAGGAGGGCCAAATTGGCATTTAGAATCAAACCCCATCACTTCCAGAGACGCTCAGAGGGCTCAAACAAACCTTGTGCACACCAGGACCCCGGACTCCACAGAGACTGAGAGAGAACTGTGTTTGAGCATCTCCTATGCAGGCATAGGTCAGCAGTGGCTTGCTGCAGGGGCAGGGGTTCTGGGTGCAGCAGACCTGGGTATGGCATAAGCCCTCTTGAAGGAGGTAGCCATTAATCCCACTATAGAGCTGCCAGAACTTACACAGGACTGGGAAATAGAGTCTTGGAGGGCACAAACAGAATCGTGTGTGAACCAGGACATAGGAGAAAGGAGTAGTGACCCCACAAGACACTGACTCAGACTTGCCTGTGAGTGTCTAGGAGTCTCCAGCGGCGGCATGGGTTGGTGGTGGCCTGCTGCAGGGTTGGGGCACAGAGTGCAGCAGTGCATGCATGGGACCTTTTGAAGGGGGTCACCATTGTCTTCATTTCCTCCACCATAGTTTGGCCCAGGTAAATAGCAGGGAGGAAACACAGCTCCACCCATCAACAGA
The DNA here is from genome assembly GCF_027580195.1 of Bos mutus. NCBI lineage: Eukaryota > Metazoa > Chordata > Mammalia > Artiodactyla > Bovidae > Bos > Bos mutus. The sequence continues at coordinate 18,540,115 of NC_091622.1, read as the reverse complement.
AAATAGACCCAGTTTTCCCCTTTCCTTCCTTTCAGTCTCTCCCATCAGGAAGCTTCCTTAAGCCTCTAATCCTTCACTGTCAGAGGGCAGACAGACTGAAAACCACAATCACAGAAAACTAACCAATCTAATCACATGGACCACAGCTTAGTCTAACTCAGTGAAGCTATGAGCCATGCCACGTAGAGCCACCCAGGATGGACAGGTCATTGTGGGGAGGTCTGACAAAATGTGGTTCACTGGAGAAGGGAATGGCAAACCACTGCAGTCTTCTTGCCTTGAGAACCCAATGAACAGTATGAAAAGGCAAAAAGATCGGACACTGAAAGATGAACTCCCCAGGTCGGTAGGTGCCCAATATGCTACTGGAGATCAGTGGAGAAATAACTCCAGAAAGAATGAAGTTCAGTTCAGTTCAGTCACTCAGTCGTGTCTGACTCTTTGCGACCCCATGAATCGCAGCACGCCAGGCCTCCCTGTCCATCACAAACTCCCAGAGTTCACTCAGACTCACGTCCATTGAGTCGGTGATGCCATCCAGCCATCTCATCCTCTGTCGTCCCCTTCTCCTCCTGCCCCCAATCCCTCCCAGCATCAGAGTCTTTTCCAATGAGTCAACTCTTCTCATGAGGTGGCCAAAGTACTGGAGTTTCAGCTTCAGTATCATTCCCTCCAAAGAAATCCCAGGGCTGATCTCCTTCAGAATGGACTGGTTGGATCTCCTTGCAGTCCAAGGGACTCTCAAGAGTCTTCTCCAATACCACAGTTCAAAAGCATCAATTCTTTGGTGCTCAGCCTTCTTCACAGTCCAGCTCTCACATCCATACATGACCACTGGAAAAACCATAGCCTTGATTAGATGGACCTTTGTTGGCAAAGTAATGTCTCTGCTTTTCAATATGCTATCTAGGTTGGTCATAACTTTCTTTCCAAGGAGTAAGCGTCTTTTAATTTCATGGCCACAGTCACCATCTGCAGTGATTTTGGAGCCCCCAAAAATAAAGTCTGACACTGTTTCCACTGTTTCCCCATCTATTTCCCGGGAACTGATGGGACCAGATGTCATGATCTTCGTTTTCTGAATGTTGAGTTTTAAGCCAACTTTTTTACTCTCCACTTTCACTTTCATCAAGAGGCTTTTTAGTTCCTCTTCACTTTCTGCCATGAGGGTGGTGTCATCTGCATATCTGAGGTTATTGATATTTCTCTCGGCAATCTTGATTCCAGCTTTTGTTTTTTCCAATCTAGCGTTTCTCATGATGTACTCTGCATATAAGTTAAAGAAGCAGGGTGACAATATGCAGCCTTGACAAACTCCTTTTCCTATTTGGAACCAGTCTGTTCCATGTCCAGTTCTAACTGTTGCTTCCTGACCTGCATACAGATTTCTCAGGGGACAGGTCAGGTGGTTTGGTATTTCCATCTTTTTCAGAATTTTCCACAGTTTATTGTGATCCACACAGTCAAAGGCTTTGGCATAGTCAATAAAGCAGAAATAGATGTTTTTCTGGAACTCTCTTGCTTTTTCCATGATCCAGCGGATGTTGGCAATTTGATCTCTGGTTCCTCTGCCTTTTCTAAAACCAGCTTGAACATCAGGAAGTTCACGGTTCACGTATTGCTGAAGCCTGGCTTGGAGAATTTTGATGGAACCAAAGCAAAAACAATACCCAGTTGTAGATGTGACTGGTGATAGAAGCAAGGTCCGATGCTGCAAAGAGCAATATTGCATAGGTACCTGGAATGTTAGGTCCATTAATCAAGGCAAATTGGAAGTGGTCAAACAGGAGATGGCATGAGTGAACGTCGACATTTTAGGAATCAGCGAACTAACATGGACTGGAATGCATGAATTTAATTCAGATCACCATTATATCTACTACTGTGGGCAAAAATCCCTTAGAAGAAATGGAGTAGCTGTCATAGTCAACAAGAGTCTGAAATGCAGTACTTGGATGCAATCTCAAAAACAACAAAATGGTCTCTGTTCGTTTCCAAGGCAAACCATTCAATATCATGGTAATCCAAGTCTATACCCTGAGCAGTAATGCTGAAGAAACTGAAGTTGAGCGGTTCTATAAAGACCTACAAGACCTTGTAGAACCAACACCCAAAAAGATGTCCTTTTCATTATAAGGGACTGGAATGCAAAAGTAGGAAGCCAAGAAACACCTGGAGTGACAGGGAAATTTGGCTTTGGTGTACAGAATGAAGCAGGGCAAAGGCTAATAGAGTTTTGCCAAGAGAATGCACTGGTCATAGCAAACACCCTCTTCCAGCAACACAAGAGAAGACTCTACACATGGACATCACCAGAAGGCCAACACCGAAATCAGATTGATTATATGCTTTGTAGCCAAACGTGGAGAAGCTCTATACAGTCAGCAAAAACAAGACTGGGAGCTGACTGTGGCTCAGATCATGAACTCCCTATTGCCTTTTCTAGACTTTAATACAAATGGAATGATTAAGTATGCATTCCATCCCACCCCTCCAGGTCATCACAGAGCACTAGGTAGAGCTCCTTGTGTTATATAGCAGCTTCCCACTAGCTGTTTCACACATGGTAATGTATGTATTCAATGCTACTCTCTCAATTTGTCCCACCCTCTCCTTTGTTCTTGCCTGGAGAATCCGAGGGATGGGGGATCCTGGTGGGCTGCCATCTATGGAGTCGCACAGAGTCAGACACGACTGAAGCGACTTAGCAGCAGCAGTAGCAGCTCCTTCCCTCACTGTGTCTACAAGTCCATTCTCTATGTCTGCATCTCTAGTCTTGCCTGCAGATATGTTCATCAGTATCATCTTTATTGATTCCATATATATGCTTTAATATACAATATTTGTTTTTCTCTTTCTGACTTAACTTCATGCTGTACAACAAGCTCTAGGTTTGTCTACCTCAGTTCAACTGACTCAAATTTGTTCTTTTTTACGACTGAGTAATATTCCATTGTATATATGGAATATATATATATATATAGTAACAACTTTTTATGCTTTTTTTTGTTGATGGACATCTAGGTTGCTTCTGTGTTCTAGCTATTGTAAATATTGCTGCAGTGAACATTGAGTTACATGTGTCTTTTTGAATTGTGGTTTTTCTCTGGATGTATGCCCAGGAGTAGGATTGCTGGCTCATATGCTAGCTGTATTTTTAGTTTTTTAAGGAACCTTGATACCATTCTCCCTAGTGGTTGTATCGGTTTACATTCCCACCAACACTGTTGGAGGGTTCTGTTTGCTCAACATACTTTCCAGCATTTATTGTTTATAGACTTTTAGATGATGGCCAATCTGACTGGTGTGAAGTGATACCTCTAATTGTAGTTTTGATTTGCATTTCTCTAATAATGAGCAATGTTGAGCATTTTTTCATGTGTTTGTTGACCATCTGTATGTCTTCTTTGGAAAAAATACGTGTTTGGGTCTTCCACTCATTTTTTCATTGGGTTCTTTGTTTTACTGATATTGAGCTGCATGAACTGCTTGTATATTTTGGAGATTAATCCTTTGTCAGTTGCTTCATTTGCAATTCTTTGTTTCTTTGGAAGTTCAGTTCAGTCGCTCAGTTGCGTCTGACTCTTTGTGACCCCATGAACTGCAGCACGCCAGGCCTCCCTGTCCATCACCAACTCCCGAAGTACACCCAAACCCATGTCCATTGAGTTGATGATACCATCCAACCATCTCATCCTCTGTTGTCCCCTTCTCCTCCTGCCCTCAATCTTTCCCAGCATCAGGGTCTTTTCTAATGAATCAGGTCTTTGCATCAGATGGCCAAAGTGTTGGAGTTTCAGCTTCAACATCAGTCCTTCCAGTGAAACCCACGACTGATCTCCTTTAGGATGGACTGATTGGATCTCCTTGTAGTCCAAGGGACTCTCAAGAGTCTTCTCCAACAGAATTTTAAAATCACAGTTACTACGATTTATCATTGTTTACTTTCTGATGGTACTTTATGTTGACCTATTTCTGGAAATTTTGCCTACCTTGAAGATTTTCTCTTATATTTTCTTATAAAAGTTTTTACAGTTTTAGATTTCCTTTTTAGGTAAATCATATGTTTCAAAGTACTTTTTCTTATGTTGTTCAGTTGTTCAGTTGTGTTTGACTCTGCAATCTCCTCTCATTTGTATAAAATCAGCTGACCCTCCAAGAATGTGTCTGTTTCTGGACTCTCTAGTCTGTTTCATTGCTATGTCTATGAATATCACATTGTCTTATTAATATGCACTCATAGTAAGTTTCAAAAACTGGTAGTAGTATTCCTGCAGCTTTTTTTTTTTTTCAGAATTGTCCTTTGAATTTCCATATACATTTTAAAATCAGTTTATCAAATTTTCTGAAAAGTCTGATAGGATTTTGATTGGAATTACATTGAATCTATAGATCAATTAGAAAAGATTTTCCATCTTAAAAATAAGTCTTTTTATCCATATTTTTAGAAATCCTTAAATTCTATTATTGATTCCAGGTAGTTTTCAATTTACAGGTCTTACACCTATTTTATTACATTTAATGTATTTAATTATTTTCTGAAAAATGGAATTTAGAAAATTTTATTTTCTAATTGTTGAAAATAGCAGAAATACAACTGATTTTTACCTTTTTACCACATATCTTGCCATCTTTCTAAACTTACTCATTAGTTCTAATAATATTTTGGAGCTTCCTTATAATTTTCTTCATGCTTAATCATGTTGTCTGAGAGTAATGACTGCTTCATTTTTTCCTTTCCAATTGGTGTGCATTTAAAGATGCAGTTTCATTATATTGCAGTTTGAAGAGTTGCTGACAAAAATTCATTGGTCACTGTTATCTCTGTATGAATTGTATCTTTTTGTCCTAGCTGATTTAATTATTTCTCCTTATAACTAGTTTCTAGTGATATGATTTGACACCCCGCTCCAGTACTCTTGCTTGGAAAATCCCATGGACAGAGGAGCCTGATAGGCTGCAGTCCATGGGGTCACTAGGAGTCGGACACGACTGAGCGACTTCACTTTGGCTTTTCACTTTCATGCATTGGAGAAGGAAATGGCAACCCACTCTAGTGTTCTTGCCTGGAGAATCCCGGGGACGGGGAGCCTGGTGGGCTGCCGTCTATGGGGTCGCACAGAGTCGGACACGACTGAAGCGACTTAGCAGCAGCAGCAGCAGTGATATGATTATAATGTATCTTATTTGGATTTCCTTCATGTTTTTCCTTTTTCCAGTTTTTTGAGTGTTTGAAATCTTTAGGTTTATAGTTCTCATTAAATTTGAAACATTTTGACCATATGTAGTTTTTTGTTCAACAAGTCACTGTGTTTCTGTTCAATTTTTTATCTTTTTCTTATGGTTTTGTTTTAATTGCTTTTGTTGCTGTGACTTCAGATTCACTGAAATTTTCTTCTGCAGTGTCTAATCCATTTTTATACTCATCCAGTTAAAATGTCATTTCAGATTGTGTTTTTCATCTCTTAAAACTTCCACTTTATTTTTATAGCTTTTGTTTTTCTCATCATTTTATGCTTTCTTTAATCCCTGAGCATGCAGAGCATATTAAAGTTCTGTAATTTCTCCGTCTATGTTTATTGACTGAAATTTCTCCTCACTTATGGGTAACATATGCCTGCTTCTTGGCATATTTTTAGACACTGGACGTTATTAATGTTACATTATTAAGTGTCCTGATCTTCTTAATCTTTCTTTGAAGAGGCAAGCAATTAAATGATTTATAAATTAATTTGATCATTTCAGTATCTCAGTCCTGTGCTGTCCTCTAATGAGAACAAAGTTTTTTCTTTTTTTTTTTCTTTCATGTTTTTTTCTTTCTTTCTTTCACATATTTCGTTCAGTTTTATAGCTGCTGGAGGGTAAGCCAGGGGACTGTTTATCCATCAAAGCCAGATGCATGTATCCTGCTGGTTAAGTTTTACTAGAAAAAAACATTTGACATAATTTGATCTTTTGTTTTTTTCCTTTAAAATTGACTCCATGTTGGTTATTCATAATTTTTCCATATGAATCATTAATAATTAGACATTAAGTTTCTTCTTTAGGAGGGGGGTATAGTTTTCACCTTTTCAATATATGATCACATTTTGATTGTTGTTGTTGTTAGTCACTAAGTCATGTCTGACTCTTTTGTGACTGCATAGACTGTAGCCCGCCAGGCTCCTCTGTCCATGGGATTTTCCAGGCAAGAATACTGGACTGTGTTGCCATTTCCTCAAAGGAAAGGAGATCAAAGATCTCCTCCAGAGGATCTTCCTGACCCAGGAATTGAACTCGTGTCTCTTGTGTCTCCTGCACTGACAGCCAGATTCTTTATCTTTGAGTTGCCAGGGAAGCCCTTTGCATCTCTAAATCATATAAAGTGGAATTTTATTGTTTTAGATTCCTCAATTACTTACGTCACTTTGGTTACTTCTTTAGCCATTTTAGTCGTTTAGAAATAATCTATCACTTTACTTTTCAGAAGGTGATAGTGTTTTCCTTTTCACCCAAGGTTTTTTTTTTTTTCTGAGTAGGTTAAGTGGTGACTTCTCTTAACTGCTTTCAAGTACAGTTTGCTTGAATATCCTTGCTGCAGAGCTTCTTAAGCCACATAAAACCTCCTTTGTCTGGGAGAAATTCTGGAATGTTTATGAGTGCTGCCAAGAAATTATTTTCAGTAGAGAAGAAAAGGTTATCTTGCATAAAGGTCTTTGCTTTTAGGTTTTTATTTTCAGCATTTCTGGAAGCAGAAAATTTTAATTCTAGATTTTCAGGAAGTTCTTGTTGGTACCCTACTGTTTATAGAGTAAATATTATTTTATGATGTATTGCATTTTCTCCTTTGTCATATCTTTCAGGAAAGCATCTGGCTCTCATTGATGAGTGACTTAGACCAGAATTAAGGTCCGTGTTTTCTGTGCCAGGAGTGCCTAGTGGGTCTCAGAAGATCAGGAAGAACAGGCATATGTGTTGAAATATCTTATCTATAAAAAGATGAATGCTGCAGAACAAAAACCCTATTGTTGACTGAGATGTCCTAGTTATTATGACAGACCAGTAAGAATTTGAGGTTAAGATAACTTTGACTTTCACTGAATAGTTTACCTTCACTTAAGATTCAGTGGTATTGAAGATAAAGATAACACTTACTATACTTGATCAATTTTTTGAAAATATTTAAGATTATATCAAATTTTAATTGGTTTAGAAATGTCCAACTCTATAGATTTTCTCAAACTCCATTATATGTTTCTTAGATCCCTGGGGCCAGAATTGCAATACATTAGTCTAGATTTGTATTCGCCATGATTGTGCATGAAGGTAGATTGCTTTTTGTTAGTTTTACAGTATCTGAGCTGATAGTTTCTAAACAGTTGTAAATTGTTTTCTCTGTAAGACTTTTCCTTCAGGGAAATAAATGAAATGATTTACTGTATGTTTTCGGAAGGAACATAGCTAAGAAGTTAGATCCTGAATCATTTTAAGTGTACGCGACGCCATGGATGTAGCCCACCAAGCTCCTCTGTCCATGGGATTCTCCAGGCAAGAATACTAGAGTGGGTTACCATTCCTTCTTCAGGGGATCTTCCCAACCCAGGAATTGAACCTGGTACTCCTGCATTGCAGGCAGATTCTTTATCATCTGAGCCACCAGGGCAGCCCCATAATTTAGCCATTTTCCCCCAAATTTGCCACCTTAGCCACTATCATTGTCATCTGTGGCTACTCAAAGTGTGTCTGTACCCACACGAACTACTTAGTGGCTATTTCACTATCTGAAAGAGCTAAATACCATGTGGAAATATGGAAATTACTAGTGACTTCTCTTTCTCCTTCTTTCTTGCTTGTTATCTTTTAAAATTTTACCTAACATTTTTAGAAGAAATTCACTATAATTTTCTGTGCAAAGAATTGCCTATTTTATACCATTCTTGTTTTCCTTCTCATTATTTCCCTAGGGCATATACTTTTGTTTTCCAGTACTACAGAGACAGAAATATTCCATATAGTTTTTGTTAGGATTGCATATAAATAAGAAAAATCACTTCTAGTGGCTTTATATTTTCCTACTACATTTTCATTTCCTTGAACCCCAGGATATTTGTCACACAGTTTAATTGAAATAATTTCTGCAGAATTCCAGTTGCTTTTCCCCTAAGAGATTTTGCTTTCTTTAAATCTTAAAAAGCCTTATGACTTCATTTCTATCCTGTTGTGTTCCTTGGCATGGAAATGACTTGTCCTGCATTTTTCAACTTCACATCCTGAGTCATTTTTATAGATGACAGATCACACAGGCTATCTACTAATCAACATCAGTCCTACAGTTTTATACTTACGTCAAGATTGGACATGCCCACGATCTTGGTATTTGTCTATATCTGATTTTATTAGTTAGGTCTATTGTCATTTTTCTACTCAACCACTGGTAAACTTAGAATCTTCTACTTTGCATCTTTAATGTAAGGGTCATAAATTTGAGGAAGTTATATTTGCATAAGATGAAAAATTGGGTCAGTCTAGATACCTCTAACTTTTAAAACTGTAACATACGGTAAGAAATACATTTTATATTGCAACTCAGTACATAAGCACAAGCACACACACACAACTGAAGCATGGTTTCATTAAACTATACTTGCCCTTATTCTATGTGACATACTCAGAGGTTCTCTCTTCTATCATTTTGTGAAAATATGTTGGTCTTATGTAAGCTGACTTCATGACTTACACAGTGGTTGCTGCCAGCAACTTAAAAAACATTTGCCTAGACAACACTTAAAGTTATTTATAATTCTGAGATGCTGTCAGTCTGTGGTGAAATATTTTTTTCCTTTTATTTGAGCTATTTTTGTTGTTGTAGAATCCACATAACATAAAATTTACTGCTTCAATTGTTAAAACACAGTTCATGGCATTTGATACATTTACAATGTGAATATCTGTGTTCAACTTTTTTCAAGCAACTTCTTCCTAAAAACAGCTTCTCATTTTCTTCCATGATTTCCTCTTTCAGCCTTCTCAAACCTTTCCATTTAAATTTAACTGCCCTTATCAGGGCTTGAAATGATTCCAAATAAGCTTGTAAGTGCATCTTGGAAAGAGAACAAAGTAATGCATAGGCTTCTGGATAAGTTTGTGGCTAAACAAACAAGTAAGGGATAGAAATGTAAGGCTGGACATTGTGTGTCCACAGAGATTTCTGAGGACAGTGTGATACTGTTCTCATATAGCTTAAGAAGCGTAAAGAAATGTGTCCGAAGAAAGGAATGCTTCCTTAATTATAATTCATTCCCCATTGATGAAAAGAATCAAGACACTTTCTAGCATTTATGATGGTTCTTTTTATAGAGAAAAGTCAATCCACTTTTCTAGTTTCACCAACCATGTGTGATATTTGAGCCAAATCTTCCTAGGAACTGAAGATGCTCATTTAGGACTTGGTGGTGGTCTGAGCCTCATCCTGGTTTATGTGATGGCCTTTGCCGATGGATCAGGCCATCTAATGAGGGGATGGAAATGTACTATTTTACATACTCCTTGGCGGTACACCAAACTGTGTTTTTACTTCTGTTGCTGTGTAAAAATATTGTATTAAATGCTAGACATGGTATATAAGTGCTTGATGGCTTTGAATTTCTTTTCATTTTGGCAAATAAACATAGGCAAAAAAACCTTACTCTTTTCCTTCCACTTGTAAGCTACTCACTCCATTGTGTACTATAAGTTCAGTATTTGGTTTCCAACTTTATTGAAGTGTAACACTTCATTTTAACTTGAAATTGATGTTGTGCTGTGTCTCAAAAGAAAGAAAACAGCTTGAATGAAGGAGCAGTGATTTTCATTCTCTTAATTCTGAGTAATAGTAGCTCTTTTTGCTTTTGTCCTACACTATTGGTTAACTCATGAAGCCAAGTCTAAACAACTATCACTGAACCATTCCATTTCTATAATGTAATGTGACTATGTGTGCTTGAAAACAAAAATGAAGAATTCTTTCCATTGGAAGGATGTCGCCATTACATTTCAGTTTCTTCTGGATGCAAAGTGGTCCTTAGTTTGTCTCTTCTAGATAGATTCAAAGTTCCTGGCTTATGAAACTGACATAATGCCATAAATTTAACTTGCCTTGCAGAAAATTACTTCTGCAGAGGAAGAACTCATTTTTGCTGCCTGCAGAAATCATTAGATGAATAATTCCTGTTTTGAAGGTTATGTTTGTTACAGGCTCTTCTGGGAGGTCTTGACCATATTTCATAAAACAAAAACAGGACCTTGAGAGTACTTGCTAGTTGATGACGTTCCCTGCTTTAGTCTTCTTCAGCTATCCAGTAATTCTGTGCTGAGCATATCCCCCAGTGGTTTTCATGAAACTCCTTTTCAGTTGACTCCGCCAGTGTCTTTGGCTATCTTGAAGATTTTGCCAGACTGACTTCATTAAATTTTTTTTCCTGATTATTAAAGCAATGCATATTTATTATGAGTATTTTTTAATAGAGAAAAGTAGAAAAAAATCTGGGGGAAAATGTAACTCATAATTCCTGCTGCCCAGAAAGAACAGTACTAAACTTTTGACCTAGTTCCTTCAGTTTGACTTTCTGTTGGCTTGGTCCACAGATCTACCACTGTTGGGAATTTTGGACGTGGTATAGACTCTTTAGGAGTGTTGAGGAAATATCTTCCCTTATCAGGAGTCAATTAGTTTAGGCCTTAAAATACTACTTATCAAGTACATGTTATATATAGTGTTGGATTGATTCTGCTCTTCATTAGCTAGAGAAAATGAGAGAAATAATGCGCAGAGCTGGGATAAGAGAGTGCTCAAAGGACCATTTTATTCTTGGCCACCATATAGTTTACATTACTGAGAGTGCAGTAGAACTGTCTGAAGATGACTCTCCATCTTAATGTTACTGTTTTGCATAACTGTGAATGGCAAGGAAGAAGCAGGGAGGGACACGGTCTCCTGGGTTGGCCGCTCTCATCTATTCCCATTGCTCTATCTCCAGTGTGTATGTTGATTTAACTCAGCAGTTAATAGATCCAGTCTTTCCCCCTGAGTTCTCAAGTGGTATATTTAGTAATACCAACACAAAATATATTCTCTCTCCATTTTTGCCTCCTTTGAAGAAAAAAAGGAACAGAAACCAAATATCTATCCATCTTGTTTTCTGTCAGTGAATTATATTGCTACTTACCTTGTCATCCAAGCCAGAAATCTAGAAATTATCCTACAATCTTTCTTCTCCTTAGTGTCCCCAGGTACAAGTCATCTCCAAGTTTGATACAGTGTTTGCTCCTGGTTGTGTCTTGATTATTTCAGCTCCTTTACCGTCACTGGCCCTTTGCCTATAACCTATTCATTGCTGGATGCCTGGTAGCCAGCTCATTACCCCGCCACATTAGTCATTCACAGTGTTCTTAGACATGATTATTCTCTTCAGTGCCATGGCTTAGAATGTGAGCACTTAGAGGTGTCTCCTCCATTTTGATTTTACTTGAATGATGCGGGGAATCATGATACTTCCTTGAATCTGATAGTGCCTTTCTGGGATGGCATTATCACAGGGCTGGTTGGAAACTGGAAGAAAGCTGTTCAACTGGTTGAAGTAAGAGAATAAAGGGATGGAAAGTTGTGTCGTTTCAGGCAGAAGTCATTCAATGATGCTTTGGAAATTTTCCACTCTATCTCTTGAAAAAATATTTATTCTCTTCTGCCTCTAATAGGGCAAACCAGATTACTTTATATAAAACTCCAGTACCTACCTTGGATCATATTTCTCTGCCTCCATGTACGAGGTGAAATTTTTAATACTAAAGGAAGATTGGTGCTTACAGAAATCCTTATTTCAAAAGGAAGTGACTCTCTATTCCTCTCTGCTTAGTGATACTTGCCTCTTAGATTTGTAAAAACTTCATTGGATACTTGTCTGTACTTGTATTATGCTCTGAAGGCTAAGCAACCAGTAAAGGAGAGTGTTGTCTTTGGAAATATATCTAGGTTTCACGTTAATAGTTGTAAATGAGAGGGAAGGAAGCTAATTCTTACTATATGCCTACTTTATATTAGCCGTTTGCATATTTACCATAGCATTTAATCCTCTCATGATCCTACTGAAATTAGTACTGTGGTATACATTTTACAGATAGGGAAATCTCAGAGACATTAAATAGTTTCCACAGCTGACATTCAAATATAGATCAAGGGCTTTTCTCACTGTACTGTGATAAAATAATGGTGATGAAATCAGTAACTATAATAACCATGGCAAGTAATACTGTGGGATATGTTATATAGAAGTCAAGAAGTCACTGGGCTGAATATTTTCCATGTATTAGCGTATTTAATATTAACAGTACCTAGCTCAGAGGTTGTGAAATGATCTAGGTACTGTTAATATTATTAACTCCATTTTACAAATGCAGAGATTGAAACTAAGAGTACTTACACAAGGTAGGTCACTCGGTCATCAGCAGTGAATCTGGGGTCCAGGTCCAGATAGTTAGATCTTGGGCCCCAATTTAAGACTTTTTTTTTTTGGATGTGGACTATTTTTAAAGTCTTTATTGAATATGTTACAATATTGCATCTGTTTTATGTTTTGTTTTTTTGGCCACAAGGTACTTGGGATCTTAGATCCTCGACCAGGGATCGAACCCATACCCAACCAGGGATGGAATCCATACCCGCTACACGGGAGGGCAGAATCTTCACCACTGGACCACTAAGGAAGTCTCCCTGAGGCCCCGTTCTTAAACACAATGATATGCTACTTCCTAGTAACACATCAAAATTCATGACTGAATAAATGGAATAAATAGTCCTTAGCATAGTGTTTTGCCTATGGTTGTCAAGTAATGCCTGTTTTAATGACTGAACAGTTAAGTTAAATGACTAATTGAAGCAAGTACTAAAAGAACAAGTAAATGAGATCCACAATTAATTATTTAATTACTCAGTAAAGAATAGGAAGAAAATTCTGAGAGTCATCTGGAGACTTTTCCAAAAATAAATGTAATGTCAGGTTACTACGTAATACATTGGATTAACTGAGTAACTTCTGCAGATCGTTTGAATCAATGAAAAAATTCAAGTAATGAAAACATTTCAATGAACTAGCAACAAGTAAAGGCTTCCCTGGTGGCTCAGATGGTAAAGAATCCACTTGCAGTACAGGAGACCTGGGTTTAATCCCTGGGTTGGGAAGATCTCCTGAAGGAGGGCTTGGCAACCCACTCCAGTATTCCTGCCTAGAGAGTCCACATGGACTGAAGAGCCTGGCGGGCTACAGTCCATGGGGTCACAAAGCATTGGACATGACTGAGCACAGCACACACAGCAACAAGTAACACTTTATAGTCTGAAGGGAAGGGAAGCCTACAGTTTAAGTGTAAGAGTACCCTTTGTGGGTCAGCCCTTGGCAAGAGTTTTGATAGTATTTGTGCAAAGATGAAGATTGCTCCAATGCAGATGCTGTGATTCAAGTGAGAGTCCAGAGTTTTGAGTAATTTCTGGTGAATTTTTCCATCCCCTCCCTCCTTCCCCTAAAAACTCACAGCATTATGACTGTTATCTGCCAGAGGACCAGATCATCCCTCATGTGGCTCTGTACATCCCTGTCTTTTTAACCCTACCTTCTACTGTTCTCGATCTTTTGAAACCTTTCCATTATACACATATCTTCATTTTCTTCTGCGAATATTCCCTTTATCTCCTGCTGTTACCAAACTCGAATGTCTCCTTGTAGACATTGCTTCTTCTGTAGCCCTCTTTCATCATGATGGGTTTTCTTCTTTTTGTTGGGCCTAGAGATGGAAGAGGGGCTTCCCTGGTGGCTCAGAGGTTAAAGCGTCTGCCTGCAATGCAGGAGACCCAGGTTCAATCCCTGGGTTGGGAAGATCCCCTGGAGAAGGAAATGGCAACCCACTCTAGTATTCTTGGCCTGGAGAATCCCATGGACAGAGAAGCCTGGTGGGCTACAGTCCATGGGGTTGCAAAGAGTCGGACATGACTGAGCAACTTCACTTACTTAGAGATGGAAGAAGTACCATCCTTCTTATTGCTGCTTCCAGTCAATCCACCCAACCTCCTATTTAAACAAACAAATACATCTTTGTATCTCATGTTGTCAGATTTTACCTGCCCTATACTTGTTTGCAGCCATTTACCCTCCTGAATCCCTTCCTCTTACTCCTGAAAGATTTTACCAACACTCTCTTATTAACATTATTCTTGTTGAGAAAGTAATCTTTAAATCAGAGAACATCCCCTAACATCTGGAAGCTAGTTTGTTACTTTTTTATTGAATTATAATTAACATGCAACATTCTATTAGTTTCAGATGTACAACATAGTGTTTCAGTATTTTTATGCATTATGCAGTGATCACCACAATAAGTCTAGTTACCATCTGCTATGTTCCTTTTTTATTGGATAATAAACAATCTCAGAAAATATCAACCTCAGACTCTGAGACTATGATAAAGGAGAGAAAATAAGGCTACTTTATAACTTTATTTAAAACACCAAATACCTTTTGTTTCCACTAAAATGAGTAATTACTGCATTTTTTCCCCCAGTTATAGCTTTAGCCTTGCTTAAGTCTGCCCTCCCTAGAAAGATTTATTGAAGTCCTCAGTTACAGATTTGTTCCCACTTTCTGACACCATCCAGTCTAGAGTGACACTGGCTTTCTTACATCCTTCCTCAAGGCCTCAACTGAAGTCCAGATGCTATCATTTGTTTCTGTGCATACCCTTTTACTGAGATAGTCCATGACTGCCCATGATTTATACTCTCTTCATGCAATGAGTGAGAACCCTAACTTGTTCAAATACAAGTGTGAACTTTGGAGGGCATTAACATTGTCCGAATTCTCACTGATATCAGCATCACATTCTGACCTCTTGACCACCCCCCACACTGTCTTTAATTTTTCAGTGGCTTTTGTCTTCTACCTTATCACAGGCACCATCTTATTGCCATTCTCTTCACCTTGTAGTTATCAATAGCTTTGATTCAATTCATAACCTTGATTTCATTTATCTCACTTTCAGACTGCTTCCTCCTATATTCCTAACTCTTTCCTCCTAGTAAACTGAATTAACAACTCTTCTATCACATGGAAGGAGAAGACAATGGCACCCCACTCCAGTACTCTTGCCTGGAAAATCCTATGGACAGATTTTATTTTAGCTATAGTCCATGGGGTCGTGAAGAGTCGGACATGACTGAGCGACTTCACTTTCACGCATTGGAGAAGGAAATGGCAGCCCACTCCAGTGTTCTTGCCTGGAGAATCCCAGGGACGGGGGAGCCTGGTGGGCTTCCGTCCATGGGGTCGCACAGAGTCGGACACGACTGAAGTGACTTAGCAGCAGCAGCAGCAACATCACATGGAAATTTTCATTCAGTTAATAATTCACCTTTTCATTATCCCTTAACTTGTTTTATCTTCACTTGCATTATTGTATGTCATTGTACAACTCAAATTCTGTAGGTTCCTTGTACAAAACTCAAATTTTAGTTAGTTCCTTGCACACACTCTCAATTCTTTTGCCCCTTACTCCTTTTTCATGTTTACTTGGCTAAATAACCACTCTGGTTAAATCTGTCTCCCATCTTCTGTGCCTATGCCTGTCCTGCTGAATGCCACTGGGAAAAAAGCATGAAACTGTGTACTAATTGGTCTCACTTTAAATTCATGACCACTGTTTGAAAATGGGACTATACCAGCCACTCCTGCTCTATTGTGTAAATTCTTCTCTCTTTTCTGGATTGTACTTAATTCTCTCTCCTTACACCTCCAGATCCTTTCCTTACACCTCCAGATCCTTTCCTTTATCCTTGCTTTTAACTGATTATCTAGCTTCTTATTTTACTAAGAAAGTTGGAGTAATTGAGAGAGAATTTCCTCCACCATAAGAAGTTACTTGCATGCCTTGTACGCCTCCCCCACCATGTCTCTACTTTCCTTCCTGTAAATAGCAAAAAGAACTCACTATGCTGGTGCCTCAGACAACAAAGAATCTGCCTGCAATGTGGGATACCTGGGTTCTATCCCTGGACTGGGAAGGTTCCCTTGGAGAAGGGAATGGCAACCCACTCCGGTATTCTTGCCTGGAGAATTCCATGGACACAGGAGTGGGTTCATGGGGTTGCAAAGAGTCAGACACGACTGAGTGACCAAGCACAGCACATGATTCTTGAACTCTAGACAGGAAAAAGAAAACTAAAACACTTCACTATGACCGTCAGTCTTAACATAACACAAACTGATATTGCAGTCTGATTCTTATTGGATTTTTTGCCAGTAGTTGAAATTTCAAGGCATACTGAGAAGGCATACATATCTTGGGGAAATTTCAAGGCATACATATCTTGGGGAAATTCACACTTTTAAAATTAAAAAAACAATAACAAAAGTAATAGTGTTTTTGTTGATGCCAGTGTCATGAGCCACAAGATAAATTTCAGCATCTGAAAAATTTTTTTAATGTCTTAGCTGTTGATTGAATATTTAAATTTTTTGCTGTGGTTTTATTATGCCTATAATACAGTGCTTTTGGTAATATGCTGCCTCTGGTTCCTTTGAATCCCAAGGTTTTGCTAATCGTAAATAGTACAGTCTTTCTTGTCCTTTTGGTCCAAGATATAATAAAACACACTGTTGGAAGATATGTTCCTTTACATAGGCCAGTACAGTGCTGGCACTATGGGCTGCATAGATGCCACTCTTCCCTATTCCTTCTTCTCTTTTGTGTTCAGTATGGCCTGAGGGTAACAAATTATAGTATGAAAAATATAGCTCCACAGGGAGAGCCGTCTATAGGGTCCTCTCTGATTGGCCCTTCTCAACTGCAGCTGGGCTTGTTCTCATAACCTCACTGTGGGGCTCAAGGAGGCTGTTGAGCTAGGAAGAGTTCACTGCCGCTCTCCTTGGGGGATTGTTTGACATACCTTGGCTACCTTCCATTCCAGGTGACAGCTCCTGAAATAGAGCAGGCATTCTTCAAAATATGCAAATAGCCTTCTTATAGCTATCTCTGTCTATTACCTGCTTGGCTTTATTGTGTAATTTTCAGTTTGCTAGAGTACAGGAGTCATAGTCATGCCTTGTTTGCTTATGGTACTTTCCTTCTGTTAATATATAAGGTCTTTCTTTCTTCTTCTTTTTAAGAGATAGAGTAATGCCACAATTGCCAAGCATTAATACATGAATTAATTAGGTTGAATTATTATTGTTTGCAAGGAAAGACAACATATGTTTTGTACCGTTGCTCCGCCATTCCCGATGTCCTCACTGCTATCCAAGATGGCGGCTACTACTCTTCTTCCTTGGGGTTACTGCTACAGTTCTACGTAAGGAGACACCCCGCTTTGCTTCTGTAATCTGTTTCTTTTTCCTCATGTTTGGCTGAGCTGAGCTGGGACAGAAGCACAGGGGAGAATATCAGACAAGAATTGGTCCCTCGGTACTTGCAGTCCTTATTCTGTTTAAAGTTAAAGGCTTTCTTCTACTGGGATTTATTTTAAGTGTGAGTGGGAAGAAAGTACAACACTGAGAGGCTTGAGAACCTCGGCTTGGTTCTTAACTGGTCCTGGTTCTTAACTGGTCCTTCAGTTCACTTCAGTTCAGTCGCTCAGTCGTGTCCGAGTCTCTGCGACCCCATGAATCGCAGCAGGCCAGGCCTCCCTGTCCATCACCAACTCCCGGAGTTCACTCAGACTCACGTCCATCGAGTCAGTGATGCCATCCAGCCATCTCATCCTCTGTCGTCCCCTTCTCCTCCTGCCCCCAATCCCTCCCAGCATCAGAGTCTTTTCCAATGAGTAAACTCTTCGCATGAAGTGGCCAAAGTACTGGCGTTTCAGCTTTAGCATCATTCCTTCCAAAGAAATCCCAGGGCTGATCTCCTTCAGAATAGACTGGTTGGATCTCCTTGCAGTGCAAGGGACTCTCAAGAGTCTTCTCCAATACCACAGTTCAAAAGCATCAATTCTTTGGTGCTCAGCTTTCTTCACAGTCCAAATCTCACATCCATACATGACCACTGGAAAAACCATAGCCTTGACTAGATGGACCTTTGTTGGCAAAGTAATGTCTCTGCTTTTCAATATGCTATCTAGTTTGGTCATAACTTTCCTTCCAAGGAGTAAGCGTCTTTTAATTTCATGGCTGCAATCACCATCTGCAGTGATTTTGGAGCCCAGAAAAATAAAGTCTGACACTGTTTCCACTGTTTCCCCATCTATTTCCCATGAAGTGATGGGACTGGATGCCATGATCTTCGTTTTCTGAATGTTGAGCTTTAAGCCAACTTTTTCACTCTCCACTTTCACTTTCATCAAGAGGCTTTTGAGTTCCTCTTCACTTTCTGCCATAAGGGTGGTGTCATCTGCATATCTGAGGTTATTGAGATTTCCCCCGTCAATCTTGATTCCAGCTTGTGCTTCTTCCAGCCCAGAGTTTCTCATGATGTACTCTGCATATAAGTTAAAGAAGCAGGGTGACAATATGCAGCCTTGACGAACTCCTTTTCCTATTTGGAACCAGTCTGTTGTTCCATGTCCAGTTCTAACTGTTGCTTCCTGACCTGCATACAAATTTCTCAAGAGGCAGGTCAGGTGGTCTGGTATTCCCATCTCTTTCCAAATTTTCCACAGTTTATTGTGATCCATGCAGTCAAAGGCTTTGGCATAGTCAATAAAGCAGAAATAGATGTTTTTCTGGAACTCTCTTGCTTTTTCCATGATTCAGCAGATGTTGGCAATTTGATCTCTTGTTCCTATGCCTTTTCTAAAACCAGCTTGAACATCAGGAAGTTCACGGTTCATGTATTGCTGAAGCCTGGCTTGGAGAATTTTGAGCATTACTTTACTAGCACGTGAGATGAGTGCAAATGGTCCTTAACTAGTTGTAAAACCATAGGCAAAATTTTAATTGCACTAGGCTCCCACTTCTTTTTGGAAAAATGAGCAGCATGCTTAGATTATTTCTGAAGTTCTTTGGAGCTTTAAATTCCTATGTATTTAGGGCAGCAAGCTTCCTTTCATTATATTATTGATTTTAAGTTTTCTGTGTATTTTCCACTTTACATTTGATCCAATTTATGATATATACAGAAAGTGAGGTCAGAAATTTTATTTTGACACTTCCCTTTTTCTCTTTTCTACTGGAAGTATGATTCTGATTGCCAAATTGAATAATTATTTTCACACATATGTATATTTTCCTAATTTCTGCTTTCCATATGTTTTACACAATTTCTGGATAATGCAATCTCTTTTAATGAGTTTGTTCATTTTGAAAGAAAATATTTAGAGTCATAATCTCCAGCATTTTATTTTTCGCCAGCCCAGTCTAATTAGATGTCTAAAATCGGTTTTCCAAAATTTAATTTGCAAAATGCTCTCTGTGCTCAGTCGTGTCTGACTCTTTGCGGTCCTATGGACTGTGCCCTCCAGGCTCCTCTGTTCATGGGATTTTCCAGGCAAGAATACTGAGTGGGTTGCCCTTTGCTCCTCCAGGGGATCTTCCTGAGTCCGGGATTGAATCCACATCTCCTGGACTGCAGGTGGATCCTTTACCTCTGAACCATAAGGGAAATAATTCTTCCCAAATAATGAAATTTCATGTGAAAATAAGTCATATATGGAAATAAATCATATTAGAATAATGTTCTTCATGGACCAAGCCTGTACAGGAGGAGGACAGAAAATCATGTTCAGAATGACGCTGAGCTCAGTACGAAGGAGTGCACAATTGGTAGTGGCTTCTACTAGAGCAGATAATTGCAGGAGCCTACCTCATCTGAAGGAGATATCTGAAACTAGAAATCCAACACTTGGGAATTTTATGATGACAACAGCAGATGAAAAGGCATACTGAGCTGAATAGCTTAGTTGCCTTATATGTATCAGATAAAATATGTGCTTCTGCTCCAACAGAGGTTGGTGTTGCTATGACAGGCTCATTAGTTACCTTCTGTCCCACGCTGTGATAAGATCATCATGGCACATATCATACTGACCTGGAGAAGGACTGACAATGAAGATTTAAGTAGTGGATTTACTCATAAGTTTGTGTACAAAAATAAGACTCATGTTTCTAAAATGGGAGCAATTTCTGTATATAGAGTTAGCACAGAAGAGTAGTAGATCTTAGGAAGCCAAAATGCATCTTTCACTAGATAATTTTTATAGGAGCCCAAGCCACCATATTTCCACCAAATTCCTCTGCTTTGGAGGAACTGATGATCTGCTGAAAATGTTGGAGTTTAGTTCTGTTATGTCAAAGATTATTTTCTTATTGTCTTCTTTGCAGTTGGCCTACAGAACTTTATGCTCAAGTAAATAATTCCAAGTTAAAACTTCTGAAGCCTGTTCACACACCAATTGTTTACTGGTTGAAATAAACAAAAGAGGAGAAATACCAGTTTTTCTTCAAATTCCTGACAAGGTTAAAGCAGGGATAAGGGACCATCTGCCTTTGATGGAAGACATTGTGCATATCAATTTGAAAATATGCTCTTGAAGAGCTTTTAAATCTATTCTATTCTGCACATGTGTGGAATAGGCATAGGCATATTATTGGATTGAGAAGTACGTTAGGTAGATTACTTATGTGGTTCCTGAACTATAAATGAGGCTAAACCATCGTTAGGTTGCCAGAGTATTATGGAATATGTAAAAAGATATATCAGATTGCATTTCTTAATCATTTCTAGTAAAAACATGACTGAAAGTCATACTTTTCATAAGCCATTTGAGACGCAAAATATATTGTCTCTAAGCTGCCAGTCTAAAAGGAGGGTGACAATTAATCATAGGGCTTCTATTTTCCTAGTAGTAAGGTGTCAAGTTGGGACCAGTATTTAACTGTTTGAGACCTTAGAGAAGAAACTGGGGACAGCCACAAGGGGGCCCCATTTCTGTTCTTTTCTCATACAGTGTTCTATATATTGTCTTAATAAATGTTAACTATTTAAAGTATGTCATTATTCAGTGGATAGCACTTTTTTGTTATCATCCCTTAAATTCAAAACAGTTTCCCTGTTGTATCATGCACTGCTCCATCCTCCTCTCTTTTCTGTTGGTCTTTGTGACGTCATTGTTTAAATGTCATATTTTAGCACATAGACATTACAATCTTTTGTCAAATAGTCTTCATTGATATGGTCTCATCTAAAAAGTAACTTCATTCACGGTTTACATGATATGGGAGGAGGAAGTAATGAGTTTTATTGACTTCTAGAAATTTTAATTATTAACTATTGATTGCAATTAGTCCTCAGTTTTATGTATATAGGAGAAAAATGGTATAGATAGTCCAAAATAATAGTTCTTACCTTACTAGCATGTGAAATGAGTGCAATTGTGTGGTAGTTTGAACATTATTTGGCATTGCTTTCTTTGGAATGAAAACTGACCTTTTCCAGTCCTGTGGCCACTGCTGAGTTTTCTAAATTTGCTCACATATTTTTAAAGTGTGAAGCACTTTAAAAGCATCATCTTTTAGGATTTGAAATCCAAGGGATTTTATATGTAATTTGACAATAGGTAATTTTTAATTTCAATATTTATATTACTATATAATCCAGCATAAATGTAATCCCATTATGAAGTTTGTCAGTATGTATCTATCATGTGCTAGTAAGGTAATTCTGAAAATCCTCCAAGATAGGTTTAAATAGTACATGAACCAAGAACTTCCAGATGTACAAGCTGGATTTGGAGAAGGCAGAGGAACCAGAGACCATATTGCCAACATCCATTGGATCATAGAAAAAGCAAGAGAATTCCAGAAAAACATCAACTTCTACGTCATTGACTATACTAAAGCTTTGACTGTGTGGATCACAACAAACTGTGGAACATTCTTCAAGAGATGGGAATACCAGACCACCTTACCTGCCTCCTGAGAAACCTGTATGCAGGTCAAGAAGCAACAGTTAGAACCGGACATGAAAAAACGAACTGGTTCCAAATTGGGAAAGGAGTACATCAAGGATGTATATTGTCACCCTGCTTATTTAACTTCTGTGCAGAGTACATCATGTGAAATGCCAGGCAGGGTGAAGCTCAAGTTGGAATCAAGATTGCCAGGAAAAATATCAATAACCTTAGGTATGCAGATTACACCACCCTAAAGACAGAAAGCAAAGAGGATCTAATGAGCCTCTTGATGAAGGTAAAAGAGAAGAATGAAAAAGCTGGCTTATAATTCAACATTCAAAAAATGAAGAACATGGCATCTGGTCCCATCACTTCATGGCAAATGGAGAAACAGTGGGAACAGTGACAGACTTTATATTTTCTTTATTTTCTTCCAAAATCACTGTGGGTGGTTACTGCAGTCATGAAATTAAAAGATGCTTGCTCTTTGGAAGAAGAGGTTTAAAAAGCAGAGACATCACTGTGCTGATAAAAGTCCGTCTAGTGAAAGCTATGGCTTTTCCATTAGTCATGTATAGTTGTGAAAGTTGGACCATAAAGAAAGCTGAGCACCGAAGAATTGATGCTTTTGAACTTTGGTGTTGGAGAAGACTCTTGAGAGTCCCTGGGACTGCAAGGAGATCAAACTAGTCAATGTTAAAGAAAATTAACCCTAAATATTCTTTGCAAGGACTGCTACTGAAGCTCCAATACTTTGGCCATGTTATGTAAAGAACTGACTCATTGGAAGAGACCCTGATGCTGGGAAAGATTGAAGGCAGGAGGAGAAGGGGGCAGCAGAGGAGGAGATGGTTGGATGGCATCACTAATTCAATGAAAATGAATTTGAACAAACTCTGTGAGATAGTGAAGGCCAGGGAACCCTGGTGTGCTGCAGTCTGTGGGGTCCAAAGAATTGGACACGACTGAGTGACTGAATAACAACAGAATAATCCTACCAATTTAGACTCATTGTATTTCCACATTGTATTGCCAGTGTGCTTTGTGTGTGTGCATTTTTAAATGGTTTTCCCTAATAGCTCTTAGGAAATGGAAATTGTTTCATTTACTGCAATGGAATGGCTGCCCTACAATGTAGACTTCAATTTTCCTTCCTTGCCTGTGTGCTGCTTATGGAATAAGTTGACAAAGGAGGTGAGAAAGCAGACAAGAATTGAAAGTCTAACATCTGTCCCATAGGCTATTGACAAAGCTGACAAGAGGTTGACTGTCCTCATAGGCAGTGAACGACACATACCCATGTTTTCCATATTGTTCCATGACTTGGTCTGGACCTTCACATGCAAGGTTCCTGCATAAGGAAAAGAAGTTTCTGATAGCTCTTTTGCTCTTAACTCTTGCTGTTAAAGAACTGCCAATTTGAGTCAGCTGGGGATTACATGGAAAGATAGTTTCGTTGCATGTGGATTATTTTCTTTTTGTTTTTTTCTTCTTCCCTTTCCTTCAACTTCACAGTATTGTTTCTTTTGGCTAATCTGGTGGATTCCTGGAAAGTTTATGGGACTTGCGGGAGTGTGTTGCCCTGAGGCAAATCTAGTTCAACTTCCTAGTTAAGGCACATTGGTCCTGGCTTATTGTGGAGTGGGTCTGGTTTTGGGCCCCCTGAGGAAGGGAGTATCCTGTCTTTCTTAATAATGAAGCAAAAAGATGACTCCAGAAGAGAATTGGCGGCCACCAACAGGGATGCTCTCCAGTTCTCCACTGATCCGTGCACCACCTCCTGGGCAGCTTTGTAAAATCTCTCATCAGTCTTCCTTGCAGTTTTGTTTATTCTGTGTTATTTTGTAAATGTTGTGAGTGGTTAACCAGAGTCAGAAGGTTAGCCTAACTTCTGTTAACCCTGCAAAACTGTTTTGAAGTACGTACATATCTGCATACATGTAGATATATAGATATAGATATATATATACATTTACCAACATTAAAGAATTGTCATTCAAATCACTGTGTCCCATCTTTATCAAGCTCCACAACACAAAAGATTCTATGATCCGCATACACAGAGTTCTTCCGAGGACCTAGACCCCTAGGGAATGGGACTGAATGAGTGAGGAGAGACTGAATATGTAAGATTCAATTTAAGATCTACTGATGCCTGTTGTTTTGGTAGAAACCACAGTAATGCATTTTTCTAAACTACATATGATGAACATGTTTATTTCAAAGCTTTCTACACTGTCTCTTGTGGAAGCACTGCAGAAAGTTACCATCAGGTAGTCATTCTCATACACTTTATTTTATTGACAGATGAAACAATATTTTGTGTTTCAGTGCCATTGTTTATTTCTTCCTTCAGCAAATGCCTATTTTATGCTTAGGACACTAAGCATTAGGACACTAGGCATTAGGCATTAGGACAAAACAATAAGAGTCGTCTCCTTGCTCATTTTCCCAAGTGGCAGGGAAGGCAATATAAATATGTGGCGTTGCAGACTATGATGAGAGCATAAAGAAGCAGTCAGTTCAGTGGAGGTTTTGAGGGGGTAAGAGTCGGGGTGAGGATAGAGTAACAGACGGTTTCACAGAGGAAAGGCCGTGTAAAAGAAAGAGCGGATATTTTATAATCACAAGGTCTCAGTTTGATATCCAGCACTTCCAGGTCCAGTTGTGGAGGCAGGGCCAAGTTCTTAACCTCTTGAAGCCCAAGTTTCTTCACTTTAAAATAATAACAGTAATTAGGCCAGCCACAGAGTGTTTCAAGGATTAAATATGAAACTACCTGTGTAAAACGTTTGCTGAAATACTGTACCCGTACAATGAGCCGTGCCATCATTTGGAGATTATGTCATTCCAAGATTACTTTGCTTTGGGAATGAGACTGAGTACCAGCAATGGCATCCTGAAAAGCTGGGGCACTAGGGAGTCTTGGGAGAATGGTGCACGCAAGAGTATGGTGGTTTGGTGCAGAGACTCTGGAACCTGACTCTGTGGGCTCTGATCCCCGGTCTCCCTTTGGCAAGTTATCTAAACTCACCATCTCAGTTTCTTCATCAGTAAAATGGAGATAATAGTACTTACCATTTTATGTTGTGGTGGTGATTAATTGATTTAATTTTGTGTCGTATTTAGAAACAGTTCCTGGACATCATAAGCATGATTTAAATGTTTGGTTTGTTGAGCACTTGTATTCATTTTCTAGGGCTACTGTCAAAGTATCATAAAAGGGGGTATGTTAAAACAACAAATTTATTCTCTCACAATTCTGGAGGCTAGAAATCTGAACCAGGTTGTTGGTAAGGTTAGTTCCTCCTGGATGCTCTGGGGACAATGTATTCCCTGCCTCGCTCTTAGCTTTCAGTGTTGCTGGCAACCTCCGAGTTCCTTGGCTCATAGATGCATCACTTCAGTCTCTTCCTGTCTCATCACATGACATCTGGTGTGCTCTGCATCTCTTCTTCTAAGACAGAAGGGTCCACTCTATTCCAGTGTGACTTCATCTTAACTAATTACATCTGCAGTGACCTTATTTTCAAGTAAGGTCACAATCAGAGGTGCTGGGGGTAGAGAACATCAATGTATCTTTTGGGGAAGACACAGTACAATCCTGAATGGTATTGATTCAAAATATAACTAACATAGGCTTATCTCATCTGTGTGAATTGAATAACTTAATATGTTATTAACATCTTCAGTATTGTATCTGTTTTGAATGTCAAAGATGATAGGGGATCATCTCACTTCCACGACATCAGTTCTTGCCCTAGAGACCAGAAGATTTAGCAGCAGTTGCGCCTGAATTAATAACCTTAGACCCTCCACATTATAAACCATGGTGAGTGCCCTCAAAAGATGCTCGAGTAATAAGACTGTTTCTCACTTTTATGCCAGACACGCACTCTCTCTCTTTTTCTCTCTCTCTCTCTCTATGCTGATTAACCTGGTCCTTCCATACTCGGTTACTGCCACTAGCTTTGTGGCTCACCCATCCTATTTTTCTCCTTATTTTCTTACAACTGGCCTATTTTTGAAATTGTTGTCAGTTGTCATATTCTGAATTCAACAAATCCAAAACTAAAACTCATAACAGGACACTGCTGCTGCTGCTGCTGCTAAGTCGCTTCAGTTGTGTCTGACTCTGTGCGACCCCATAGACGGCAGCCCACCAGGCTCCCCCATCTCTGGGATTCTCCAGGCAAGAACACTGGAGTGGGTTGCCATTTCCTTCTCCAGTGCATGAAAGTGAAAAGTGAAAGTGAAGTTGCTCAGTCGTGTCTGACTCTTCGCGACCCCATTGACTGCAAACCCATCAAATCTTGGCTCAAATTCCAGCTCTGGCTCGGGGTCCCTTGGACAAATTATCTTACCTGTCTGAATTTCACTTTCCTTAGGTATAAAAAAAATAAATTATGTTTACAAAAGACAGCGCCTGGTCCACATTAGGCAGTTGCAGCTGTTAATGAATAAGTACATGAATAAACCAGATCTCATAGAGTTGTTGAGAAAATTAAATGAGATAATGAATGCACTGTGCTTGGAACATGGGAAGTTGTTAGTAAATGGCAGCTTTTATTCTCTTCTCTTTAATCCAGTTCCTTTTTAACTGCTTACATCTGTCAGTGTTTTGTTGTTGTTATTTTTTTTTTTACTGGATTTGAAGTCCTAGAGGTTTGTTTTTTTTTAATTAAAATTGCTTTTAATTATATTTTTGAATAGTTTATTTACAAAGTTGTGTTAGTGTCAGGTTTATAGCACACTGATTCAGTTATGCATATTCTTTTTCAGATTAATCTCCCACAGTATTGAGTAGAGTTCCCTGTGCCGTACAGTATTGGCCACCCCAACATTTTATATATAGTAGTTTATGTTAATCCCAACATCCTAGTTTATCCTAACCCCTGTCTTTTGCCTTTGGTAACCATAAACTTGTTTTCTAAGTCTGTGAGTCTGTTTCTGTTTGGTAAATAAGTTCATTTGTATCTTTTTTTTTTTTTTTTTTAGATTTCACATATAAGTGGTATCATATGATATTTATCTTTCTCTGTCTAAATTACTTCTCTTAGTATGATAATGTCTAGGGCTCGGTCCATGTTGCTGCAGATGGTATTATTTTGTTCTTTTTTATGGCTAAGTATCATTCCATTATATCTGTGTACCACGTTTTCCTTATCCATTCCTCTGTCAGTGGACATTTAGATTGTTTCCATGTCCAAGCTGTTGTAAGTTCTGCAGTGAACATTGGAGTGTGTGTATCTTTGATTTACTTATTTTTTCATATATATTTTAGAGTTATGATTTTCTCCAGATATATACCCAGGAGTAGATTGCTGGATCATATGGTAACTCTATTTTTAGTTTTTTAAAAAAATATTTTTTAGTTACAGTATAATTCCTTTGCAGTGTTATATTAGTTTATACTGTCTAACAGTGTGACTCTGCTCTATGTATACATATATCCCTCCCTTTGGAAGCTCCCTCCCAACCCTGCCCCATCTCACTCCACTAGGTCATCACAGAGCAATGAGCTGAGCTCCCCGTGTTACACGGTAGCTTCCCACTAGCTGTCTATTTTAGACATGGTAGTGTATATATGTCAGTGGTACTCTCTGAATTTATCCTATCCTCTCCTTCCACCTCTGTGTACTTTTAGTTTTTTGAAGAGCTTCCAAACAGTTCTCCATAGTGTCTGTACCAATTTACATTCCCACCAACAGTGTAAAAGGATTCCTTTTTCTCTACACCCTCACCAGATTTAATTTATGCATTTTTTGATGATGGCCGTTCTGACCTGTATGAGGGTGATGCCTCGTTGTAGTTTTCATTTTCATTTCTCTAATAAGTAACAACATTGAACATCTTTTCATGTGCTTTTTGGCCATCTACATATGAGGTTCCAGAGTTTTTTTTTTTTTCCTTAATCTATTGATCTAGCTAATCTCCACGTTTTATGGGTCTTTCATTTGAAATCTCTTCAGAGGCCAATCTTTCCTTTGTAGTTAACGTTGACTTTGGAGTCATTCCCTTCACACCTTCTCACAGTGTCACGTCTAGATTGCAGCAGCCTAGTGGAGGTCCTCCTTTCTCTCGTCTTTCCTTTCTGTAACCTGTCCTGCAATCCTTAATTATGTTTTCTACCAGTTGACTTGGCCCACTTCTACTTCTGATGGGCTCTATTTTGATAACTTAGTCATGTTAATAAGACCTCTGTGAGAATGCAAGCCACTTTTCTTTCTTTTATTTTCAAACTGGAAGACAAAAGAATGTGTGGATGCTTAATTGTCTGTTTCATAATCTGATTCATTGGAGCCCTTGACTGCATGCCTTGATGTGGTTGTGGTGGCAGTGTTCAAAGGCTGACATACCCCTGGGGTTTTGACAGGGCTTGTTTAACTTAGAATTTGTATGAGCTTTTAACTTTTTCT
The DNA here is from genome assembly GCF_027580195.1 of Bos mutus. Classification (NCBI taxonomy): domain Eukaryota; kingdom Metazoa; phylum Chordata; class Mammalia; order Artiodactyla; family Bovidae; genus Bos; species Bos mutus. The sequence goes on along the minus strand of NC_091622.1, from coordinate 18,511,813 downwards.
TGGGCTTATTTTTAGTGATACTTATTCCTTGAGTGCTTGATGCTTTAAAACTTAACTTTTTTTTTTTCCCTTCCATATGATGAAAGGTATTCAGATTCCCTTCAGATGGAAATTTTTCCAAATTGAATTTTGATCTTTGTTGTTAGTACTCAGGCTGCAGGAGAATGACAACTCCACCTATGAGGAGAAGGATGGCATCTTTGAAGAATATGTAGCTTCAGCCAAACAGTGCTCCAGAGGAACTCCAGCCTTTGGGCTAATGAAGACTATGTTCCATAAGGGAACTCTATCTGCCTTAGACCTAACTTTTGAAGAACCAGAAGGTGTTTTATTCAGGCACCTAGCCGTTTGAATAACCTAAAAGTGGTCATGGTCTATGTGATCAAAGGTTATTCATGGAAATCACTCTCTGTAAGACAGGCTTTTAGTCCTACTGAAGCTTTATCTATGTATCCAAGGAGATTTTTACCAAACCTAGAGTCAGGTCTACTTTACCTAATCTGTAGACAAGTTAGTCCTTTCAACTCCATGGTAAGCCTGTTCCTCAGTTCCCAGTTTTTCTAAAAGTGATAAGAGCATCTAGAATATGCAAAAGTAAGTGACATTCTCACTAGGATAACTAATAATGAAGATTTAGGCTATAATTACATTAAATTGCCAGATCAAATAGAAACCTAAAGTATGATTAAATCTTGTCATTTAGCCCTCTGGATATGAGCTCTTCCCAAATAAATTTCTCTTGTTTCAAACAACAGGACTCATCACTTCTATTTCTAGTCTACTCAAGATCAAAAAAAATTTGGCTCAACCACTAACTACTGGCATAACCTTGGGAAAAGTCACTCATCATCACTGGACATTAATATCATCACTGTAAAATGAGGAGTTTGAAGTTCATTTTAGATTGACTCTGAAGATTTAAAAAATTCAGACATTTTGAAATTGAATGCTGTAACCATTGTAACCGGAGAAGGCAATGGCACCCCACTCCAGTACTCTTGCCTGGAGAATCCCATGAACGGAGGAGCCTGGTGGGCTGCAGTCCATGGGGTCACTAAGAGTCGGACAGGACTGAGCGACTTCACTTTCACTTTTCACTTTCATGCATTGGAGAAGGAAATGGCAACCCACTCCAGTGTTCTTGCCTGGAGAATCCCAGGGACGGGGGAGCCTGGTGGGCTGCCGTCTCTGGGGTTGCACAGAGTTGGACACGACTGAAGCGACTTAGCAGCAGTAGCAGCAGCAACCATTGTAACCATCCATGTCATGGCTAACAGTCTTCTTGAAAGATCCTTTTTTTAACGCATAAGTCATAAATGTTACTATTTTGCTTAAAATCTTTCAAGGGATCCCTACCTCAATCAAAGTGAAAAGAAAGGTCCTGTTAATGTATAGTTGCCCCATAACTTGGATCCCTGAGAACTCTTTAATTTACATTTCCATGCCACACCTCTCCATCCACATGCCCTCCTAGTGTTACTAAACACACCCAATACTCCACCTCCACAGACTTTGTCCCTTGGTGTTCCCTTTCCTGGAATTCTGTTTCTTAGCTATCTACCTCACTCACTCACCTCTTTCAGATCTTAGCTCAAATGACACTCTCTAAATAAGTTATTCCCTGCTCTTTCAGTCTAAAACTGCAACCTGCTCCCATGTTTCCTACTCCTTGTTTAGTCACTAAGTCGAGTCTGACTCTTTGCCACCCTAGGGGCTCTGGTCCACCCAACTCCTCTGTCCATGGGATTTCCCAGGCAAGAATACTGGAGTGGGTTGCCATTTCCTCCTCCCGGGGATCTCCCTGACCCAGGGATTGAACCTGCATCTCTTGAGTCTCCTGCATTGGCAGCTGGATTCTTTACCCCTGAGCCACCCAGGAAGCCTGTCTACCCCTAGTTCCTGCTTTATTATTCTCCTTAGAATGGACAGGGGAGCCTGGTGGGCTGCCGTCTATGGGGTCGCACAGAGTCGGACACGACTGAAGCGACTTAGCAGCAGCATTTATTAATGTGTAACATATATGATATGCCACTGTATATTTTGTTGATTATCTCCACCCTCCAGAATATAAGGAAAGGGATTTTTGTCTGTTATGTTCATCACTCAAATATTTTTTTTAAATAATGAAGGATAAAAATGTGTTCTGTTGGAAATTAGACCAGAGTTGACTGGAACTCTTGATTCTGGTTCAATCTGGTAGCCACTTGTGGATGAAGCCTCTGTCTTTTCTTGACCACTGAATAATTATTCACATGGGAAGATATAACATCTCATGTGGGTTTTTACTCCGGGGACTGGAAATCTTTTATCACCGAGCAAATGAAAACCAATCATCTGTTATGCAAGACAGCTAATGAGTTATATATAGATTGATGCAAACCATTCCCAGTTAATTAAAACTAGCACTTTTTTTTTCCTTTCAAAACCCATTTTCTCCTTCTCTCCCTCCCCTCTTCTTTCTCTTTCTCATAGCTGTTATAGTTCAAATAGATTTATGCTACAGGGCTTTGAAAAAAATCTTTAATTATTTTAAATCCACTGTCCAAAAAAAAAAAAAAGCCAAAACAAAACACCCACAACTATCGGAAGCAAAGATCCTCAAGGACTTAATCATTTCAATTTAAGCAAATTTAATTATGGTTCATAGATATTGCACCTAACTTTAGGATAAAGGGCTGTTGTGTATATCTGACATTATGTGCCTTACATACATGATCTGTCACTCACTATCTGTAACGTACCTAACAAAGATCAAGAAAGCAGACACTCACTTTGGTGATGTTACACTGCATTGAAAATACAGACCACTTATGAAAAGCCCATGGGGTCAATGAAAGGACTAGAGTTTTATTTATATGAGACCTTATCAGGCTTTTCTGATAGCTCAGCTGGTAAAGAATCCACTTGCAATTCAGGAGACCCTGGTTCAATTCCTGGGTTGGGAAGATCCTCTGGAAAAGGGATAGGCTACCCACTCCAGTATTCTTGGGTTTCCCTGGTGGCTCAGATGGTAAAGAATCTGCCTGCAATGTGGGAGACCTGGGTTCCATCCTTGGGTTGGAAGGTCCCCTGGAGGAGGGCATGGTATCCCACTGCAGTATGCTTGCCTGGAGAATCGAGTAGACAGAGAAGCCTGGCAGGCTACAGTCCACGTGGTTGCAAAGAGTTGGACACAACAGAGCAGCAGCAGCAGAAACCTTATCAGTCTCATTGTTTTCCCTTTAAAATGTAAATCTTCCACAAGGATGAGTCTAGTTTGTTGTCCACTGGACTTGCCCCTTTCAAAAAATTTTTTGAGCGATTTATGTCTGGTCTTTAGGGTCCCATCCAGCAGAGGAGTGCCAGCTGTGCTGTGTCAGCCGGGGTGCTTTGTGGGCTTCTTAAAGAGGCTTCAGAAGAATTGCTGGTTTTAGGCACTGGTTGATTAGCTAGATGAACTGAGTTTCAAAATGTTTATTCCTTCTGTTCATTTTCATTTTTTATGGCTTATGTATTGTCAGTATTCTGTTCCTTGCCTTGTGATGTTTGGTTCAAAAATGCTTGTGATCCCAGGACATTTATTGGTGCAGCCTGGTTCATTATGTTCAGACATGCATTGTATTTGACGAATCATTTGGGTTTTTAAGGCAACTTTGGTGATGTCCAGGATTGGTTAGGTTCTAATAACAGGTGGTTAGCACATTGCTAAGGAGTGTCCTTTGCTGCACTCAATTAATTCTCATTAGAAGCTGACTGATCTTGACTACAGATCCAATCATCAACCTGTTTGCTTTTGAGCCAGTGTATTAATCTATGCAAACCACAGCACTGTCCCTACGCGTTCCCACCATTAACCTCTTTCCTGTGCATGTAGCAAGGGTCTGGCATGATCTGGTTTCTTCAACCTGCAAAATTAAGGGTCACAGTTTGGTTTCTTTCCACATCTGTTCGTCTTATTTTCCGTGGACCATTTCTCAGTTGCCACCCAAAGAGATGAAGGCAAAGCCCCTGATCCAAGTGTTTGGACACCAGCACCAAGATGCCTGGGTCTGTGGTGAGACCCATGTGGTTTAGGAAACTATACTGCTTGTTTGAGCTTTTCCAACAGTGTAATGTAAAAGAATAAAATAAAAAAGGATTTCTGTTTATTTTCCAGAACCATGGTCATTTTATTTTGTGATTCATCCAACTGGAAAGTGCTTTAAAAGGAATTTGCAACCTCATGTGATCTGATGTCACTTAGAACTGTTTTTGAGGCAACAGGCTATGCTTGAGGTTTGTATTTCTCTTCAGCATCTAATTGATTTGCATCCAGATGCCACGAAGAAGCCAGTTACAAGGCAGTGACCAACACTGCTTTCTTACCAAGTTAGCCTCTGACACCAGCAGCAAGATATTATTAATGTCAGATTTTCATTCCCTTATACTCTTGCTAAAAACCTATCCATTTTTCAAGATTCAAACCAAGTGTTGCTTCATCTCAAAACCTTTTCTTATCAACATGTCCTCTCCAGATAGAAACACTTGGTTAGATGTGAAGCCCCAGAATACACTAAGACTTCTCATTTAGCCTAATTTGCTTACCCTTATTGTCACCCTGCTTATTTAACTTATATGCAGAGTACATCATGAGAAACGCTGGGGTGGAGGAAGCACAAGCTGGAATCAAGATTGCCGGGAGAAATATCAATAACCTCAGATATGCAGATGACACCACCCTTATGGCAGAAAGTGAAGAGGAACTAAAAAGCCTTTTGATGAAAGTGAAAGAGGAGAATGGAAAAGTTGGCTTAAAGCTCAACTTTCAGAAAACGAAGATCATGGCATCCGGTCCCATCACTTCATGGGAAATAGATGGGGAAACAGTGGAAACAGTGTCAGGCTTTATTTTTTTGGGCTCCAAAATCACTGCAGATGGTGATTGCAGCCATGAAATTAAAAGACACTTACTCCTTGGAAAGAAAGTTATGACCAACCTAGATAGCATATTGAAAAGCAGAGAGATTACTTTGCCAACAAAGGTCCATCTAGTCAAGGCTATGGTTTTTCCAGTGGTGATGTATGGATGCGAGAGTTGGACTGTGAAGAAAGCTGAGCCCTGAAGAATTGATGCTTTTGAACTGTGGTGTTGGAGAAGACTCTTGAGAGTCCCTTGGACTGCAAGGAGATCCAACCAGGCCATTCTGAAGGAGATCAGCCCTGGGATTTCTTTGGAAGGAATGATGCTAAAGCTGAAATTCCAGTACTTTGGCCACCTTATGAGAAGAGTTGACTCATTGGAAAAGACTCTGATGCTTGGAGGGATTGGGGGTAGGAGGAAAAGAGGACAACAGAGGATGAGATGGCTGGATGGCATCGCTGACTCAATGGACGTGAGTTTGAGTGAACTCTGGGAGATGGTGTTGGACAGGGAGGCCTGGCCTGCTGCGATTCATGGGGTCGTAAAGAGTCGGACACAACTGAGCAACTGAACTGAACTGAAGTCTAATTGGATTCCCAGATTAGACTGTGAATTCCCAGTGACTTGATGAACAACATTTTCATCAGTCATCTTTGAGCTGCTGTTGCCTGGTACATTGTAGGCGCTCAACAAATGTTGATTAAGTATAACATAGTTGAATAAATACACTTAATGTGCAGGGCGTTCATGGGCATACCATGCTGCTTCAAAACTCAAGTCTGTCTTATGGGCTAAGTCTTTTGACTTTAATGGCCTTCTCTCTTTTTTGTTTGGCAAAATTTTCTTGTCCTTTACACTTCTTGCCTTTAATGGACTTCTCTCTTCTCTGGTTGGCAAATTTTTTCTTGTCCTTTACATTTTTCCTTAACAGTCAGTCAATTAATTATCCCATAGAATATTCTGTCTCTTTTCCAGGTACTATTAATCCTTTCTTTTTGTCCAGAGGTCTGCTAGTACTCACACTATAGTTACTATTTGTGTAGCAGTTTTTCAAGATTCAAAAATTGGTCTTTTCATGTTAATGGTGACTTCCTAATAGATGAGGATCCTTAGGTTAGATTTTACCCTAGTGCTCAGTGCAGGCCTGGCTCAAAGATGGTACAAATGAGAGTATCTCTCAGAGTTCTGGTCCAACTGTTGTGGAAGTTTGAAGATAACACTTACTGTTTCTTAGCCACAATACCTGATCTGAAAACTGACAGGCTGAACTATCTGTGAGTTCACTTCCAGCATAGGGTCTTTATTCAGCACTTCATCTCTTCTTTATTGTCCTTTATTTTGCTCCTGTTTTCGTTTGAGTCTCTCATTTACAAATCTTCTTCTCTTCTCTTTGCCCTATTTTCTCATTCAAAAACTGCTTTCCCCTCCATGTTACCTAAATATGTCCAGAGTCAAACATGATATTATTTGCTGAACTGAGAGAGGTACTTTTCAGATGTATGATGGGGCAAGTTACTTACTCTCTACAGCTTGGTCTGTTCATCTGTAAAATAAAGATAATAGTAGTGCATGCACTTCACAGGTCATTGTGAGGATTCAATTATAGAATATTCATAAAGCTTTTTGAACACTGGCACAGAGTAGGTGCAATTGAGTGTATATTTATTAAGTAAATAACACACTCCTGCCCTCCATTGTCACAGTCAAAAGGTGACTGTATCTACTGCTTTCTAGATTATTATATCTTAAACTGCTGTGGTTACCAGCAATACTTCCAGGAAATTACACTAAATTTTTTATCATGAAAGTGAAAGTGAAGTCGCTCAGTCATGTCTCTTTGCGACCCCATGGACTGTAGCCTATCAGGGTACCATGGGATTTTCCAGGCAAGTGTGCTGGAGTGGGGTGCCATTTCCTTCTCCAGGGGATCTTCCCAACCCAGGAATCGAACCTGGGTCTCCCGCATTGCAGGCAGATGCTTTACCATCTGAGCCACCAGGGAACCCTTTTTATCACACAGTCTAAATTAAAATCCTGTTACTTATTTATTTTACATATCACATTCATATGTTTTCATAAATGCCACTCAGTTTATTTACAGTAGAATATCATGCAATTCATTCCCTAGTAATCCAAAGGTAGAGTACAACTTTTATTAATGAATGGTTGTTGAATACAACGCTCTCATCCTGCCAGTTCCATTATACTTTAAAATCAGAATGCACACATCTACGGACCATTGTGAAATGTGTTAGATTCCAGAAGATGAGAGGAATAAAGAGTTTCTAGAACTGGCTTTGGCCAAATTTACATGGTACCCTTAAATACTTTTTCCAAATAAGACACAGATTTTCTAAGTAATCTTATTGCAATATTATCCACAAGACATAAGAAATGGTGGAAGACTGTTTTCAAACATTTTTCAATTTCTGCTAAATTTAGTTCTCCTGTGCATGAAGTGTAAGTATCTTTTTAAAGACTAATCACCCATATCCCTGTTCAGTATGTGTCATGGGAGGGACAGTATTATTGTGTATTCACTGCAGAGTAAGATGGTGTGTGTATATGTTTAGGTAGAGTTTCTACAACAGCAGAGCTTTAATTCCTATACAGTGAAATGCAAGGGGCATTTAATTTTATAAGCAAGTATAGCAACACATCACATTATCTTTTCAGATATTTTTTCAGATAGTTTTCAGAAATTAAGCAGCATTTGAAGAAGCAAAATGGAACATGAAGAATGCTGGAAGAAATAAGGCCTCCATTCTGGTCCCAGATGCAGCAGCATTAGGTAAGTTATTCAGCTTCTCTGTGCTATGTTCTCCAGGTCTGTAAAATGTTTGTGAGTAAAATTGCTGTGTGGAGGAAAGATCTTAAGAGGGTTTGAGCAAGGAACTTGGTTGAGGCTCTATTGCAATAGTCCAGGTGAGATTTCTCTCATCAAGTGCAGCTCACACCTTTATAATGTCCTTGCACTCACCTATTGGATAAGGTTTCATTTAATAAGTGGAGGAGCTCAGAGTAGACTTTGAGCTACAGAATTGCTTTCATCTGCTCATCAGTAAATTGCCTAAAATTCTTTTAAAGATTATTTCCTGTGGACTTATGTGTATTTTATTGTATAGGCAAAATCCTATCATTAGGTTTATAATCCTTTTAATAAATACTCTTCTTTAGCAGAAGGATGTACAAACGTGAATTAATATGACAAGGGAGGGTGTGGTGAAGCTTGTGGTGAACAAGGGAATGTGTGCTGGTCCTAATTCTTCTGCAACCCATTCATTACACAGACCAAGTGTTCTTTGGACTTTTATAACAATAGAGGAAAATCTAGACTTCATGTTTAATTTCTCAAATTTTAAAATCCTGGAAAAAAACACTAGCAAGGGCACCTTTTGGTTGTTTGCTTGGTTTTTGGTCGCTCCGTTTCCCTCCACCTCTTTCCCCTGACTTTTTCCAGTGGTTCATCAACAAGCTCTTGTATTTCCTAGGTTACAAACTGTCAAGAGGGCAAAACAAATCCCAGTATCCTGTTGCTCTGACTGCACATCCTCCTGTTGTTTCTACCTTCCCTCTTCTGCCTCCTGCCTTTCCTTGTAAGGAGAATCTGCTTTCTTAGAATCCAGTTCCTTGCTTCCCACTTGGGTTATAACTCCTACCATTGGAATGCCTCACACAGGCCCTCTGAATGTACATTAGCAAAGTATTTGCTTGATAATGTATACTAAAAACACTTTAATGTTGAAATCTGAAATCTGCATCTAAATAATAAAAGTACAAGAGGGAAAAGAGAAATGAGATTGACTGTATATTGATAATTGATGAAGCTGAGTGATAAGTCCTCTAGCAAAACCCCAGATCCTCTAATTACAAAACCAGATGGATCTATTTTTCTCTCTCAACTTATTTGACTTTTTTGTGGCATCTAACTTTGTTACTTCCTTTTTTTGTAATGAACTCTTCTCTCTCAGCACTCATGGCTCTTGCTTGGGTCACCTTTGTTCTCTTCTCTGTCTTGGTTTTCTTGTGGTTTATTTACTTAAGCCCATTTTTTAAATAATGGCTTTAAAGGATTATACCTTACATCACTTCCCTTTCCCCATGTTCACAACACCTGAATGAATGATCACTCTTTAGTTCAACCGCCATCTAAAATATATTGAGCACTTAATCTGTATCTCAGTATAGCTTGAGTCCCTGATCCCCAGTTCCATAATTTCACTTGTGGTCTCCTCCAGCAACATTTCCAAAACTGAACTCATTATTGTCCCACGCAGACCACTCCCCCCAAAACCTGTTTCTGTTCTCTAATCCCACTGTAATCCAGCAGCTGGGGATCGCTTGCATTCTCTAGTCATCATTTCTAGCAGGCATCCCCTCATTAATCATGCCTCCCTCAGTGCTCCGTAGGAGTGGTGGTCATCCATCTGGAACCGCATAGCTCCTTGTTGCTCTCATTCTGTACTCTGCTTTCCCCTTCCCATACTGTCACCTCCCCAGGGAGTAGGTAAGGCATCAGATTCCTCTTGGTATTCCCACCTCTCCTAGTACCATGCTTGGCACACTATCAGTAAATGTTTCTTGGAATAACTAAAAATGTGGTCTTGAAATTTTAATGCTAAAAAGGACCATCTAGTTCAGAGACTGGTCAATAACATGTTCCCTAGAGCCCCACAGCCTGGATTTGAATCCTTACTCTGCCATTTATCAGGTTTGTGATACAGGGAAGACCATTACGTTGTAGGAAAATGTCACTTATTGCTCTTGTTTTTGAGCTGTAACAAAATGAATGCCCAAATTCTAAATGGAAAAGGAAGATTTTAGAACTGTAATTTCTTAAAAAAGTGTTTCTTATATTTTTATAGGATGTCAGACCTGCATTTATATAGCAGAGTCTCCCCCCTTCCCCTGCCCATTGGAAGTAAAATTGTTCTAAGTTTCTAATGGTAATATGTGTAATATATAGTATACTGTATATATATTCTCGATAATATGCAAGAGTCCTACCACCTCCAAGGGCCCTGTTATCCAAACAAGTTTGAGGACCTTTTAATGGAAATGGTAACTGAGAATCAGAAAGTTTAAATGACTTTTCCAAAGGTCATATAATTTAGTGGCAGAGCTGAAATTTGAATGTAGTTTACAAAACTCCATTGTATACTCCTTATCACCATGACATTTAACAAATTTAAAAAATCACTTGGTCAGTCTACTGGGTCTTGAAATATTTTTTCCTTGAAGTGGTATTATTTTGATAGTAAAAGAATTGTACACAGAGATACACATAAAAGCTTATGACAGATATTAATGGCAAATAGGGAATATTCTAAGACTTGACAAAAAGAATTAAAACAATTATTTAAACATCAAAAATGCATGGTCACCTGCTTTGTCATTTAACTTAATATTTTCTTTCCTTCTTTATTCAGCCATTTTTCCCCCCATAAGATCTCAGAATTCATTATCTTGCCCTAAAATTATTTTTTAAAACCACTTTTCAAATCTATAGTCCATATATTCTGATCTGTGTCTTGAATTTATACTTAATAGCATACATTTCTTTGTACAGACAGCTCAAAACACCGCAAGAAATGCAATCATGTCAATAAGTTAGGTCAGATTATTCTTGTAGCTGTGGTGAAAATCTGTGGATTTCATTACTAAAAGTCTATTTGCAGCTTTCCTTGTTGTTGATATAATATTTTAGCAAATCTTAGGCCTGACATTCTCAAGCTAATTGCATTTGACCAGCTCATGAGCTTCAGTTCCTGCCTACCAGCATGACTGGTATAAATCACTGCTATTTAGAGAGCCTTCATAATGCATTTTGCAGAACAGAGAAATGAGAATGAAGAAAGTTGAATGGTTTTTAAAGTAATCATCTTTTAGAATAATGATATTTTAACTTCTGGGACAAAGACACATTTAAGTAAATGAACTGTAATTCAAGAGGAAGCCAATCGTTCATTCATAGAAGTGGCCATATAGATGTTTATCCTATAGAGAAGACAGCTGGAGTGTCTGGCTTTTTGAGAACTAGAAAGTACTTTGTGTATTCATAGCTATGTCTACCACTATTTGGCTTATCAAACTGTGATTTACTTTACCTTCATGCAACCTTTCTAACTGGCTCTGATATCTTATCAATAATGTATTTGAAAAATATTTATGATATTAATATTTGGGATTTGTTTTTAAACAATGAAGGAAGGAAAAAGATGTAAGAATGGCTATACGTTGATAATTGTTGAAGCTGGACAGGTTATTGGGGATTCATTATCCCATTCAATATTTTTGTGTATGCTTGAAATTTTACACAGTGATCTCTGATGCATATGCTTTTAGATTTGTGTGTCTCTAGAAGAGTGTGTGTTTACCTGTCTTTCACTTTTAACTAATCTCCCGAACCATGGGGATGGTAAATTTTATTTTCAACATCAGTAGTTGTTGGGAACACAAATTTTGTATGTAATCATTGCTAGATGGGATACAAAATGCATAAAACCCTGCATCCAAATTCCTTTTAAACTAGCTGGGAAAGTCACCACATACACAAACTTGAAAGTGAAATACTAATTCAAAGTTTAAATAACATTTCACGAGAAAAATAGAGTTAAGACCCATGAAAAGTTCTCAGTAACTACACAATGTATAATTGGTCTATTTCAGCTGAGGGAAAAATTGCTATACTCTAGAGGAAGTTTTATTTAGGTAAATGGATTTGAGCTGATTCTTAAAATACAGACCTTACCTAGGTATAAAAGAAAGGGAAAACTTTTTAAGTTAATGAAAAGAGAAAAAGAAGAAAAGGGAATGTATTTGGTCACCTGAAAGCCTATTTTTTAAAGTGAGTAAATAAGTTCTAGACATAATGAAACTTTAGAGGTTTACTTTGGAGGACTGAAGATTAAAGAATGGAAGCGTTCTTCTTGGGCAGCAGATTGCCACTAAAAGTATTTTGCAAGTAAGCAATGTTACTGAATAAATACATAGTAAAATGACTACAGTGACAGAACTGATTTGAGATAGAGACTGGTGGAAGAAAGAATGAAGAGGAAAAACAGGATTATTGCAGTATCGTGTAAACAAGTTAGTAAGGGTCTTCTTTAGCATGAAAGCAGAGAAAATGGAAACAAACACCTCATGTGCAGGACACAGTTGGCAGGTCTTTGACATTGGGCAGATATGAGCTACTTCACTTTCACTTTTCACTTTCATGCGTTGGAGAAGGAAATGGCAACCCACTCCAGTGTTCTTGCCTGGAGAATCCCAGGGACGGGGGAGCCTGGTGGGCTGCCGTCTGTGGGGTCGCACAGAGTCAGACACTGAAGTGACTTAGCAGCAGCAGATATAAGAGTTTAGAAAAAGGGGTTTCTCGTTATCACTCCTATTTCTAGCATATCTTATTTAATAAAATGGATATATTTTCTAAAAGTTCCAGTTGGCAAGCATTTACCAATTCTAAAATAGATGGGGGAGAGTAGGAATGACTCTGTGATGCCTAGCGCCAAAACTAGTTAGTAGTTGTTTTCATTCTTATGTTAACTCTGATGCTATTAATAACATTTGTCAATGTGGAGAAAAGTTTCATGTTCTGTGTAGTCATGGCACCTCGCTCTACTTGTTAGAGCCATTTTTAATAAATTGTACAGGGGTTATTTTATCTGGTTCTGTGGAGACAGTGTATTTGGTATACGAATAGGAATTTGAGCAACCACAAACCAAATTTATGTGCTTATTCTGAATTATTCATTCCAGGGAAATGCCTGCTGGGCTAATATATACTTTTTAGATTTTCCACAGATTTTAATGAGCCAACACCAATTCTGGCACTGAAATATCCACAGTATATAAAATGTGTTATGGGAAACAGTTTTTCTAGGACTGCCAGATTAGTGGGTAAAACATATTACACATCTGTTGGGCCTAAAGTTTTCCAAGTTTTCGGTGAGATGTCAGCTTGCAGTCTAGATGAATAGACTTCATGAGCAGACACTGCATAATAACTGCCTGCAGTGGGGCAGGTGTCAGAGTTGAGATTTTTACCTCTAGGTAAATGGATTCAAAGATAACTCTCCCCTTGTTCTCAACTCAAGGAACCTGATAACTCAAACTTCATATTCCTCAAATCATTTTGAATTTTATCCAGTATTAAATCAGTCATAAACTTGAAGGGAAGAAAAACTGATTTTCCCATATTGTTTTAAAGCTTTTCAAAATATTCAGTAAATAATGTGTTGGCCAACAAGGATACAATTTTTCATAAATAAAGAGTATCAGGCTTTTTTTTTTTTTTTGTAAGAAAGAAAAAAGATCCCCATAATAAAATTTGCTTACCAATATATGAGATTCTATGAAAACCCAGCATAATTTTCAGGTTAAATATATGATCTTATTTGGGATCTTGCATATAGTTTTATATTATTTGGTAGTTATATTTTATCCAAATTCTAAAATATGACCTGTGGATTCTTTCAGAATCACATAATATACCTCATTAGTTTTTAGAACTGTCTGATTAACTGTTTATTCTAATGTAAGAGATTATTTGGTACTTTATTTTCCCATTAATTTTCCACAAGAAGGGGCAGGCTTGGCAGACTGTGTAATATCATAGAAGTAAACATCAATAGAGTAGTAGGACTTGATTTGAAAAGTTCAAGGAGAAGGTAATGAAGGAGTAGCTCCTTAGCAGCTACTAGTGTAGATAGAGCAAGAGCTTTGCTTACTTAAGCATCTTTTTCTAAGAATCTACTCTAATTAATTAAGAAAATTTTACTATTATTTTGGATAATAGTAATTTGGATAATATTTGGATAATATTTTGAATTTTGGATCTAGGAGTCAAAACATTAGAAAAGGAGTTGAAAATTAATGTAGAAAGAGGAGGAAGAATTGTATAAGGATAGAAGGAATGGAGCAGAAAGATGTATGGAAATTGCTTTGTCCTCAGGCCCCTTTCTTGGTTCTTTCCGTAGGTTATTTAGTAATATAGCAATATAATATGGTAGTGTTTTTTGAAGTTAAAGAATGAATCAGTTCATTAGGAAGAGAGAAATAGGTGAGAAGAGGACCGATGACAGACACATTTGTATGGATGAACAGAGAAGAGGAACTTGGCAAAGAAGCCTGAGAGAAGCATTCTGAGAGGTAGAAGGAGACTGGAAAAAGGAGTCACTACAGGCAAAGAAGAGTGGTCAACAGCATTAATTTTGTAGATCAGTCAGTGACTGCAAAATATGAGAAAAATCTACTTGTTTGTACAAATAAGAAGGTGGACATGTTAAAGGAAGTGGGACAAAGGTGGGACAGAATATAAGTTGCAGATGGTTACAGAATAAGTATATGGCAAGGGAGTGGAGTAGAAAACTAATTCTGTGAAGAGAAGAATTATTACTCATAACTTGGTGATGCAGGAATAAAGGAATGAGCCAATGGAGGGGGCTCATTGATGATGTGGGAAATTGAAGTGGGAATAAAATGATGGGAAAAAATACTAATGGAATTGAAAGGCCAGCTGGAAGGTTAGCATTGCAAAGATGCTAAATATTAAAAGAGAAACGTTCGTAGTATTTGCAGTACATGAGCTCTGTCTTCTAAGTGAAGTCAGAGGTAGGATCAACTGCTGAGAATGAATGATGCAGTACACTTTGTATTTCTGAAATAAAACTGGACGTGTATTATTTTATGAGAGACTGCTGGATTCAATTCGCTAAATTATTATTTAGAATTTAGCACTTAACATCTATTCAGTGATCTTGGCTTGCTTCATTTCATAAAAAATCTGCTAAGTTTGGCATTATAATAATAATAGCTATTTTTCAAACATTTTATACAAGAATTATCTGTTCTTTGAGAATTTGGGAACTCATTTATAGAACTTGAGAGTTGGATACATTTCATGAACAAAATTTTTTGAGAAAAACCTAAGCTTCTGTCCTGATTATAATTCTACTCAGGTTTTTCTATTTCTTTGTGTTTTATATTGTAAAATGATCATATTGTTATTTTACATTTTCTCATCAATGCAAGAGTTATGTAAGCATCTTTAAAGGTTTCCTGTGCTTAATCCACTCAGTTGTGTCCAACTCTTTGCAACCCTTTGGACTACAGTCCCCTAGACTCCTCTGTCCATGGAAATTTTCAGGCAAGAATAATGGTGTGGGTCAGCATGATCTTCCTGACCCAAGCATTGAACCCACATTTCCTGTGTCTCCTGCATTGCATGTGAATTCTTTACCCACTTAGCCATCAGGGAAGTTCTAGTGGTTAATTATTTTAAAATTTAGTTTCTTATTAATTTTAAAATCTAAGGCGTTTGTCATTACAGATTGAGCCTATACAATTTCCACTTTGTATAGACAGCATATTAAACCCACTTTTAAGACAGCATATTAAAAAGGAGAGACATTACTTTGCTGACAAAATCTGTCTAGTCAAAAGCTATGGTTTTTCCAGTAGTCATGTATGGATGTGAGAGTTGGCCCATAACGAAAGCTGAGCGCTGAAGAATTTATATTTTTGAACTGCAGTGTAGAAGACTCTTGAGAGTCCCTTGGACTGCAAGAAGATCAATCCTAAAGGAAATCACCTGAATATTCATTGGAAGGAGTGATGCTAAGTCTGAAGCTTCAGTACTTTGGCCAACCGATGTGAAGAACTGACTCCTTAGAAAAGACCCTGATGCTGGGAAAGATTGAAGGCAGGAGGAGAAAGGGATGACAGAGGATGAGATGGTTGGATGGGATCACTGACTAGATGCGTATGACTTTGAGCAAGCTCTGGGAGTTGGTGATGGACAGGGAAGCCTGGCGTGCTGTAGTCCATGGAGTTGCAAAAAATTTGACATAACTGAGCGACTGAAGTGAGTGAAAGAATTACTGATATTTTATGTGGCTTGATATAAAATAGGTGCATAAATAATTATATATAAATTGAAATTATTGCATATGTAATAAATTTAAAACAATATGATCATTCCTTAAAAACTTAAATACGGAATTGCCATATCCAGAAATTCTGCTTCTGGATACATACCTAAAGAAGTGAAAGAAGAAACTCAGATATTTGTATACTTGCGTTCATAGCAGCATTATTCACAACATCCAGTAGGTAGAGGTAACCCAAGTGCTGTCAGTAGATGAAGGGATAAACATGATGATAAACATGATGAAGGGATAAACATGATATATAAAGATACAATGAAATAATAGCCTTAAAACGAAAGGAAGTTCTCACATGTTGTTGCATGTATGAACCCTGAGGACATTATGCTAAATAAAATAAACCAGCCACAAAAAGACAAATACTGTGTGATTCCATTTATATGAAGTTCCTTGAGTGGTCAAATTCATAGAGATAGAAAGTAAAATAATGGTTTACAAAGGTTGGAGGGAGGGGAAAATTGGGAGTTCATGTTTAATGGGTACAGAATTTCTTTTTTTTAAATGTATTTTTTAATTTTATTTTATTTTTAAACTTTACATAATTGTATTAGTTTTGCCAAATATCAAAATGAATCCGCCACAGGTATACATGTGTTCCCCATCCTGAACTCTCCTCCCTCCCCATACCATCCCTCTGGGTCATCCCAGTGCACTAGCCCCAAGCATCCAGTATCGTGCATCGAGCCTGGACTGGCAACTCGTTTCTTACATGATATTTTACATGTTTCAATGTCATTCTCCCAATTCTTCCCACCCTCTCCCTCTCCCAGAGTCCATAAGACTGTTCTATACATCAGTGTCTCTTTTGCTGTCTCGTACACCGGGTTATTGTTACCATCTTTCTAAATTCCATATATATGCGTTAGTATACTGTATTGGTGTTTTTCTTTCTGGCTTACTTCACTCTGTATAATAGGCTCCAGTTTCATCCACCTCATTAGAACTGATTCAAATGTATTCTTTTTAATGGCTGAGTAATACTCCATTGTGTATATGTAGCACAGCTTTCTTATCCATTCATCTGCTGATGGACATCTAGGTTGCTTCCATGTCCTGGCTATTATAAACAGTGCTGCGATGAACATTGGGGTACACGTGTCTCTTTCCCTTCTGGTTTCCTCAGTGTGTATGCCCAGCAGTGGGATTGCTGGATCATAAGGCAGTTCTATTTCCAGTTTTTTAAGGAATCTCCACACTGTTCTCCATAGTGGCTGTACTAGTTTGCATTCCCACCTCAATTGGGGATGATGAAAAAGCTCTGGAGGCAAATGGTAGTGATGATTGCCCAAAATGTGGATGTACTTAATGCCACAGAATGTACACATAAAAATGGTTAAAATGATAAATTTTATGTTCTATATTGTACCACAATAAAAAATGGTTAGAGAAATCAGAGAAAAAATAATACAATTGCAAAAATGCTGCCTATGCTAAGAGCAAAAAATAAAAGTAATAGTTTTCATGTTATATGAAAGAAAACATAGAAAACAGCAAAGAGGAATTACAAAGTACTCTTGATGAAAGTGAAAGGGGGAGTAAAAAAGTTGGCTTAAAGCTCAACATTCAGAAAATGAACATCATGGCATCTGGTCCCATCACTTCATGGGAAATAGATGGGGAAACAGTGTCAGACTTTATTTTTTTGGACTCCAAAATCACTGCAGATGATGATTGCAGCCATGAAATTAAAAGACTCTTACTCCTTGGAAGGAAAGTTATGACCAACCTAGATAGCATATTGAAAAGCAGAGATATTACTTTGCCAACAAAGGTCCGTCTAGTCAAAGCTATGGTTTTTCCTGTGGTCATGTATGGATGTGAGAGTTGAACTGTGAAGAAGGCTGAGTGCCGAAGAATTGATGCTTTTGAACTGTGGTGTTGGAGAAGACTCTTGAGAGTCCCTTGGACTGCAAGGAGATCAGTCCTGGATGTTCATCGGAAGGACTGATGCTGAGGCTGAAACTCCAATACTTTGGCCACCTCATGCAAAGGGTTGACTCATTGGAAAAGACTCTGATGCTGGGAAGGATTGGGGGCAGGAGGAGAAGGGGACGACAGAGGATGAGATGGCTGGATGGCATCACTGACTCGATGCACATAAGTTTGGGTGAATTCCAGGAGTTGGTGATAGACAGGGAGGCCTGGCGTGCTGCGATTCATGAGGTCGCAAAGAGTTGGACACGACTGAACTGAACTGATAACAAGATAGCAGAGTGTATTGGAGAAAGGGTATGCTATATCTAGATAATATGATTAATATGAAATTTTAAAGTTCTATTCCTACTCTATGCCCTATAGTGTATACACAGAAGAGACATATATACTTTTTTTTATTTTTTGCATGGTTCAGGGCATTTTTTACAATCTTGAATTTCTTATAGGAAAACACTTTTATAGAAATATTTTCCCTTTGAATTTCAGCATGATTCTTGGCAACTTCATGTTTTTTCTCCCATGAATGGATCAGTATGCATAAATAGTAGCACTTTATTGAACATGGGACTTCTGGGGCAATTTGTTTGCTTGCTTATCTTTTTCAGTTGGTCTTTGTTTGTTTGTTTGTTTCTCTTAGGACAGTACCTACCATTGAATGGGTACTCAATAAATGTTTTTGCTCTGAGTTAATGATTTTTTTTAAAAGAGAAGTAGTCAAAGAGGAAAAATAGTTGTAGAGGAATTTTGCTTTTTTAATTGACTTGGCTTACCTATAACAAAGTAAGTTTCATAAAGTTATACGTGGCTTTTTTAATACTGCCAATTTGAAGGAAGTGAATTAGTCTAATGACTTTCCAACTTTTTTGCATGTTAGAATTAATTAAGAGGCTTTGAAAAATCTGGCATCTCAAAGTGTGGCCTGTAAACTAGTAGTAACAGAATAACCTGAGAACTTGTTTAAAGATGTTCTCAAGTCCCTACACAGATATACTGAATGAGAATTAGCATTTTTAAAAGATCCTCATGTGATTCATGTGATTTATATACACATTAAATTTTGAGAAGGACTGCTCTATAGCATTTCCTAATAATCATCTAGTATTTGAATAGTTAAGCAATGTAATTTTTTGGCCATTCTTCTAATCTTCCATAAAGAATCTAATTGATGTTGTTCAGTCGCTAAGTTGTGTTCAACTCTTTGAGACACCGTGGACTGCTGCACACCATGCTTCCCCGCCCTTCACAATTCCCTGGAGTTTGTTCAGTTGATCGGTTTTATAAACATGGCCTCTAAGAATAGTAAATTAATAGAATCTTAGCTTTTCTGTCTCTGGTAGTAGGATTTCTGTGTGTTGTTAGGCATCTATTTAACAATAACATAATCTTTTCATAGTTATATAATGAAGGAAGCCTTTCTGTATTCCTTCCTTGTCTTTCCCCCTTTGTGTGTGCATAAGTGCTCAGTTGCTCAGTCCTGTCTGGCTGTTTGTGACCCCCATGGACCATAGTCCGCCAGACTCTGTTCATGGGATTCACCAGACAAGAATACTGGAGTGAGTTGCTATTTCCTTCTCCATGGGATATTCCCCACCCAGAGATCAAACCCAAATCTCCTGTGTCTCTTGCATTGACAGGTGGATTCTTTACCACTGAGCCACCTGGGAAGCTCCTTTCCTCTTTGCAGCTGAATAATTTCCCTCTATTGGTTGATTCATTTTGCCTTGAACCGCATGACTAATCTTATACTGAATTCAGCCTTTCAAGTGTTCAGCATTAGGTCAGCCTTGTTTAAGATGGTGTGTTGAACCACTCATTAAGGTCTCATTTGGTTCTACTACTTTTTGAGACCCTAAAATATTAAAAGCTGAGAAATTTCAAAAATTAGAATAATCAGGAAAAAATGTTTTTGAAGTTAGAAGGCAGATGCCTGACTTGAGAAAGTTAGTTTTTAAGATTGCTATGGAGAAAGCCCAAAGAATCCCAGCTTACACTGCAAAACCCCAAAGTCTCAGAGTGACAATACCTGTTACCTTTAACATGAAGCTAAGTGTGGTGAATTACAGAAAGTTAGATTAAGGAGTTGGACCTTCTGATCTCAACAAGGAGACTGCTTGTGCAACAAAGAGAAACCAGAAAAACTGCTTTTTCCCCAAGAAAACCAGAGGTTTATAATTCGGGGAACAGAGTCCCAGCTGGGAGTGGGAACTGTAAAGAGGAGAGGGGTTAAGTGAAAAGTTTGTTACAAATATTGAAATTCCCCAGCCTTCTTCCTATATGTTTTTCACAGAATGTTAGATAGCAGGCTGCTTCTTTCTGGAAAGCACACTTACTGTGCATCCTCTGTGATTCTGAACAGCACAATAGAAAAGATCTGAGATATAACAAAGCCATAATTTTCTCACTGAAATGACCCAGTTGGTTATTTTACAGCCAACAGTTGATGAGTCACTTTCATGCATATAGCTTTCTCAGGTCCCATACATAAATATGAATAAATAACAAAAGGTCGCCAGATGTTTAAGGAAACAAAGGCTAAAGCAAAAGTAACTTGGAAGAAGTTGGAGGGAGAAGGTAGAAAGTGAATGTATTACATATGTTAAATAATAATAGGATGCTAAAAATAATAGGAAACAACATTTTCATGGAAATTATAAATATAATAGTAGGATTGTAAAATTAATTAGAAGAGATGGAAGGCAAAATTGAGTTACCTCTCAGAAAATTAGAGGAAAAAATATAAATACTATAGAAAACAAGAAAATTTGAGGACTAATACAGAGAATCCAACATTCGATTCAGTTCAGTCGCTCGGTCGTGTCCGACTCTTTGCGACCCCATGAATGGCAGCACGCCAGGCCTCGCTGTCCATCACCAACTCCCAGAGTTCACTCAGACTCATGTCCATCGAGTCAGTGATGCCATCCAGCCATCTTATCCTCTGTCGTCCCCTTCTCCTCCTGCCCCCAATCCCTCCCAGCATCAGAGTCTTTTCCAATGAGTCAACTCTTCTCATGAGGTGGCCAAAGTACTGGAGTTTCAGCTTTAGTATCATTCCTTCCAAAGAAATCCCAGGGCTGATCTCCTTCAGAATGGACTGGTTGGATCTCCTTGCAGTCCAAGGGACTCTCAAGAGTCTTCTCCAACACCACAGTTCAAAAGCATCAATTCTTTGGTGCTCAGCCTTCTTCACAGTCCAACTCTCACATCCATACATGACCACAGGAAAAACCATAGCCTTGACTAGACACACCTTTGTTGGCAAAGTAATGTCTCTGCTTTTGAATATGCTATCTAGGTTGGTCATAACTTTCCTTCCAAGGAGTAAGCGTCTTTTAATTTCATGGCTGCAGTCACCATCTGCAGTGATTTTGGAGCCCCCCAAAATAAAGTCTGACACTGTTTTCACTGTTTCCCCATCTATTTCCCATGAAGTGATGGGACCAGATGCCATGATCTTCGTTTTCCGAATGTTGAGCTTTAAGCAAACTTTTCACTCTCCACTTTCACTTTCATCAAGAGGCTTTTTAGTTCCTCTTCACTTTCTGCCATAAGGGTGGTGTCATCTGCATATCTGAGGTTATTGATATTTCTCCCAGCAATCTTGATTCCAGCTTGTGTTTGTTCCAGTCCAGCGTTTCTCATGATGTACTCTGCATATAAGTTAAATAAGCAGGGTGATAATATACAGCCTTGACGTACTCCTTTTCCTATTTGGAACCAATCTGTTCCATGTCAAGTTCTAACTGTTGCTTCCTGACCTGCATACAGATTTCTCAAGAGGCAGGTCAGGTAGTCTGGTATTCCCATCTCTTTCAGAATTTCCCACAGTTTATTGTGATTGACACAGTCAAAGACTTTGGCATAGTCAATAAAGCAGAAATAGATGTTTTTCTGGAACTCTCTTGCTTTTTCCATGATCCAGCGGATGTTGGCAATTTGATCTCTGGTTCCTCTGCCTTTTCTAAAACCAGCTTGAACATCAGTCGTGTTAATGATTTAATATGGGTTTTAACTGCTAATTGGTCAGATTGTTTGCAAATAGCTTCTCCCATTCAGCAGGTTTTCTTTTCATTAGTTTAACTGGGTCCCATTTGTTTATTTTTACTTTTGTTTCCTTTGCTTTAGGAGAGAAATCCAAAATAGTATTGCTGCAATTTATGTCAGAGAGTATTCTGCCTTTGTTTTCCTCTAGGGATTTTAGTATCTGGTCTCACCTTTAAATCTTTAATCCTTTTCGAGTTTATTTTTATATACAGTGTTGCAGAATGTTCTAATTTCATTCTTTTACATGTAGCGGTCCAGTTTTTCCAGCACCACTGGTTGAAGAGACTGTCTTTTCTCCATTGTATATTGTTGCTTCTTTTGTTGTACATTAATTGACCATAAGTTTTTATTTTTATTACCCTAGGAGGTGGGTCAAAAAAGAGCTTGCTGTGGTCAGTGTTTTTTCTACATTTTCCTCCAAGGATTTTTATAGTGTCTGATCTTACGTTTAGGTTTTTAGTCCAGTTTGAATTTATTTTTATGTATGGTGTTAGGTTCTATTTTTCTTTTTTTACATGCAGCTGTAAGTTAGGTTCTAATATGATGTTAGGTTCTATGGTATTAGTGTTCTAATTTCATTTTTTACACACAGCTGTCCAGATTTATCAGTACCACTTATTGAAGAGGCTGTCTTCTCTCTATTTTGTATTCTTGGCTCCTTTGTCATGGATTAGGTGACCATAGATACGCGGGTTTTTCTCTGGGTTTTCTATTCTGTGTCACTGGTCTGTGTTTCTGTTTTTGTGCCAGTATTCCTGTGGATACCTTTTTCTGTATCCTCCCTTTCAGTCTGTGCAACTCTAGATCTGAGGGGTCTTTTCTTTTTTTTTTTTTTTTTAACAAAATTAAAAAGACTATTGCAAAATGCAAAATATTTGACTACATTAAAATATGTGTAGATTTCATGACAATAATGCACAAATAACTGATTTTATTTGTGCATCGGACCTAAGCACTTGGCTGTGGAATCTTTCCTTTATAGTATTTCTTTTTTTTTTTTAACTTAAAAAAATTAATTAATTTTTTTATTGAAGGATAATTGCTTTACAGAATTTTGTTGTTTTCTGTCAAACCTCAACATGACTCAGCCATAGGTATACATATATTCCGTCCCTTTGAATCTCCCTCCCATGTCCCTCTCCAAACTACCCCTCTAGGTTAATACAGAGCCCCTGTTTGAGTTTCCTGAGTCATACAGCAAATTCCCATTGTCTGTCTATTTTATATGGTAATGTAAGTTTCCATGTTACTCTTTCCATACATCTCACCCTCTCCTCCTCTCTCCCCATGTCCATAATTCTATTCCCTATGTCTGTTGCTCCATTGCTGCACTGTAGGTAAATTCCTCAGTACCATTTTTATAGATGCTGTATATATGCATTAGAATATGGTATCATCTTTCTCTTTCTGACTTTATTCTGTATAATAGGTTCTAGGTTCATCCTCCACATTAGAACTGACTCAAATGTGTTCTTTTTTATAGCTGAGTAATATTCTATTGTGTATATTTACCACAACATTTTTATCCATTCATCTGTTCATGGACATTTAAGTTGCTTCCAGGTTCTAGTTACTGAAAATAGTGCTACAGTGAACAATGGGATACATGTGTCTTTTTCAATTTTCGTTTCCTCAGCATATATGCCTAGGAGTGGGATTGCTGGGTCATATGGTGGTTTTATTCCTAGTTTCTTAAGGAATCCCCATACTGTCTTCCATAGTGGCTGTATCAATTTACATTCCCACCGACAGTGTAAGAGTGTTCCCTTTTCTCCACACCCGCTCCAGCATTTATTGTTTGTAGACTCTTTGATGATGGCCACTCTGACCAGTGGCACGTGATATCTCATTGTAGTTTTGATTTGCTTTTCTCTAATAATGAGCAGTTTTGAGCATCTGTTCATGTGTTTGTTAGTAATCTGTATATCTTCTTTGGAGAAATGCCTGTTTAGGTCTTTTTCCCACTTTTTGATTGGACTGTTTGTTTTTTTTGGTATTGAGTTGTATGAGCTGCTTGTATGTTTTGGAAATAAATCCTTTGTCAGTTGTTTCATTTGCTATTATTTTCTCCCATTCTGAGGGTTGTCTTTTCACCTTGCTTATAGTTTTCTTTGCTGTGTAAAAGCTTTTAAGTTTAATCAGGTCCCACTTGTTTACTTTTGATGGAGGTGGGTCATAGAAAATCTTGCTTTGATTTACGTCATTGAGTGTTCTGCCTGTGTTTTCCTTTAAGAGTTTTATAGTCCCTGGTCTTACATTTAGGTCTTTAATCCATTTTGAGTTTATCTTTGTGTATGGTGTTAGGAAGTGTTCTAATTTAATTCTTTTACATGTAGCTGTCCAGTTTTCCCAGCACCATTTATTGAAGAGGCTGTTTTTGCCTCATTGTATATTCTTGCCTCCTTTGTCAAAAATAAGGGATTCATAGTGCATGGGTTTATTTCTGAGCATTCTATCTTGATTCATTGGTCTATATTTCTGTTTTTGTGCCAGTACCATAATGTCTTGATGACTATATCTTTGTAGTATAATCTGAAGTCAGGAAGATTGATTCCTCCAGCTCCATTCTTCTTTCTCAAGACTGCTTTGCCTATTTGGGATCTTTTGTGTACCCATATGAATTGTGAAATTTTTTTATTCTAGTTCTGTGAAAAATGTTGTTGGTAGTTTGATAGGGATTGCATTGAATCTGTAGATTGCACTTAGTAGTATAGTCATTTTCATAATATTGATCCTTCCCACCCAGGAACATGGAATATCTCTCCGTCTGTTTATGTCATCTTTGATTTCTTTCATTAGTGTCTTATAATTTTCTATGTACAGTTCTTTTGTCTCCTTGGGTAAGTTTATTCCTCAGTTCAGTTCAGTTCAGCTGCTCAGTTATGTACAACTCTTTGGGACCCCATGAATCGCAGCATGCCAGGCCTCCCTGTCCATCATCAACTCCTGGAGTTCACCCAAACCCATGTCCATTGAGTCAGTGATGCCATCCAGCCATCTCATCCTCTGTCGTCCTCTTCTCCTCATGCCCCCAGTCCCTCCCAGCATCAGAGTCTTTTCCAGTGAGTCAACTCTTTGCATGAGGTGGCCAAAGTATTGGAGTTTCAGCTTTAGCATCACTCCTTCCGATGCACGCCCAGGACTGATCTCCTTTAAAATGGACTGGTGGGACTCTCAAGGGTCTTCTCCAACACCACAGTTCAAAAGCATCAATTCTTTGGCGCTCAGCCTTCTTCACAGTCCAACTCTCACATCCATACATGACCACTGGAAAAACCATAGCCTTGACTAGATGGACCTTTGTTGGCAAAGTAATGTCTCTGTTTTTTAATATGCTATCTAGGTTGGTCATAACTTTCCTTCCAAGGAGTAAGTGTCTTTTAATTTCATGGCTGCAGTCACCACTGCAGTGATTTTGGAGCCCAAAAAAATAAAGTCTAACACTGTTTCCACTGTTTCCCCATCTATTTCCCATGAAGTGATGGGACCAGATGCCATGATCTTCGTTTTCCGAATGTTGAGCTTTAAGCCAACTTTTTCACTCTCCTCTTTCACTTTCATCAAGAGGCTTTTTAGTTCCTCTTCACTTTCTGCCATAAGGGTGATGTCATCTGCATACCTGAGGTTATTGATATTTCTCCCAGCAATCTTCATTCTAGCTTGTGCTTCTTCCAGCCCAGTGTTTCTCGTGATGTACTCTGCCTATAAGTTAAATAAGCAGGGTGACAATATACAGCCTTGACGTACTCCTTTTCCTATTTGGAACCAGTCTGTTGTTCCATGTCAAGTTCTAACTGTTGCTTCCTGACCTGCATACAGATTTCTCAAGAGGCACGTCAGGTGGTCTGGTATTCCCATCTCTTTCAGAATTTTCCACAGATTATTGTGATCCACATAGTCTAAGGCTTTGCCGTAGTCAATAAAGCAGAAATAGATGTTTTTCTGGAACTCTCTTGCTTTGTCGATGATCCAGCGGATGTTGGCAGTTTGATCCCTGGTTCCTCTGCCTTTTCTAAAACCAGCTTGAACATCTGGAAGTTCACAGTTCATGTTATTACTAAAGCCTGGCTTGGAGAATTTTGAGCATTACTTTACTAGTGTGTGAGATAAGTGCTATTGTGTGGTAGTTTGAGCATTCTTTGTCATTGCCTTTCTTTGGAATTGGAATGAAAACTGACCTTTTCCAGTCCTGCGACCACTGCTGAGTTTTCCAAATTTGCTGGCCTATTGAGTGCAGCACTTTCACAGCATCATCTTTCAGGATTTGAAGTAGCTCAACTGGAATTCCATCACCTCCACTAGCTTTGTTCATAGTGATACTTTCTAAGGCCCACTTGATTTCACATTCCAGGATGTCTGGCTCTAGGTGAGTGATCACACCATTGTGATTATCTTGGTCATGAAGATCTTTTTTGTACTGTCGTTCTGTGTATTCTTGCCCCCTCTTCTTAATATCTTCTGCTTCTGTTAGGTCCGTACCATTTCTGTCCTTAATCGAGCCCATCTTTGCATGAAATGTTCCTTGCTCTCTCTAATTTTCTTGAAGAGATCTCTAGTCTTTCACATTCTGTTGATATTTAATTCTTTTTTTTGCAGTGTTGAATGGGGTTGATTCCTTAATTTCTCTTTCTGATTTTTCACTGTTTGTATATAGAAATGCAAGTGATTTCTGTATATTGATTTTGTATCTTGCAACCTTGCTAAATTCACTGATTAGCTCTAGTAATTTTCTATCTTTTGGGTTTTCTATGTACAGTATCATGTCATCTGCAAAGAGAGAGAGCTTTACTTCTTTTCTGATCTGGATTCCTTTTATTTCTTTTTCTTCTCTGATTGCTGTAGCAAGGATTTCCAGAACTATGTTGAATAATACTGGTGAAAATAGACACCCTTGTCTTTTCCCTGATCTTAGGGGAATGCTTTCAGTTTTTCAGTATTGAGAATAATGTTTGCTGTAGGCTTATCATATATCGCCTTTACTATGTTGAGGTAGATTCATTTTATGCCCATTTGTGAAGAGTTTTAATCATAAATGGGTGCTGATTTTTTTCAAAGGCTTTTAATTCATCTATTGTAAGTATCATATGGTTTTATCTCTCAATTTGTTAATATGGTGTATCTCATTGATTGATTTGCATATGTTGAAGAATCCTTGCATCCCTGGAATAAACCCAACTTGGTCATGGTGTATGAGCTTTTTGATGTGTTGCTGAATTCAGTTTGCTAAAATTTTGTTGAGGATTTTTGGCTCTGTGTTCATCTATGATATTGGCCTGTAGTTTTCTTTTTTGTGTGTTGTCTTTGGTTTTGGTATCAGGGTGTGGTGGCCTCATAGAATGAGTTTGGAAGTGTTCCTCTGCAATTTTTTGAAAGATTTTTAGAAGGATAGGCATTAGCTCTTTTCTAAATGGTTGATGGAATTCTCCTGTGAAGCCATCTGGTCCTGGGCTTCTGTTTTTTGGGAAATTCTTGATCACAGCTTCAATTTCAGTGCTTGTAATTGAGTTGTTCATAATTCCTATTTCTTCCTGGTTCAGTCTTAGAAGATTGAACTTTTCTACGATCTGTCCTTTTCTTCCAGGTTATCCATTTTATTGCCATATGGTTGTTTGTAATAGTCTCTTATAATCCTTTGTATTTCTGCATTGTCTGTTGTAACCTCTCCTTTTTCATTTCTAATTTTGTTGATTTGATTCTTCTCTCTTGTTTTCTTGATGAGTCTGGCTAAAGGTTTATCAGGTTTGTTTAGCTTCTCAAAGAACCAGCTTTTAATTTTATTAATCTTTACTATTGTTACTTTCACTTCTTTTTCATTTGTCTCTGCTCGGAAATCTTTATGATTTCTTTCCTTCTACTAATTTTGGGGTATTTTTGTTTTTCTTTATCCAGTTGTTTTAGGTGTAAAGTTAGGTGGTCTACTCTTTGTTTTTGCTTCTTGAGGTAGGACTGTATTGCTGTAAACTTCCCTCTTAGAATTGCTTTTGCTGTATCCCGTAGGTTTTGAGTTGTCATGTTTGCATTGTCATTTGTTTCTAGAAATTTTTTGATTTCCTTTTTGATTTCTTCAGTAACCTGTTGGTTATTTAGGCACATGTTGTTTAATCTCCATGAGTTAGTGCTCCTTGGAGTTTTTTCTTGTAATTGATATCTAGTCTCATAGCATTGTGGTTGGAGAAGATGCTTGATACGATTTTAATTTTCTTAAATTTACTGAGGTTTCGTTTGTGACCCAAGGTGTGGTCTATCCTGGAGAATGTTCCATGTGCACTTGAGAAGAAGATGTATTCTTCTGTGTTTGGATGAAATGTCCTGAAGATATCAGTGAGCTCCATCTCGTCTAATGTATCATTTAAAATTTGTTTCCTTATTAATTTCCTGTTTTGATGATCTGTCCATTGGTGTGAGTTGGGTTTTAAAGTCTCCTACTATTATTGTGTTACCGTCAGTTTCTTCTTTTATGTCTGTTAATGTTTGTCTTTTGTATTGAGGTGCTCCTATGTTGGGTGCATAGATATTTACAATTGTTATATTTTCCTCTTGGATTGATCCCTTAATCATTATGTAGTGTCCTTTCTTATCCCTTGTAATCTTTATTTTAAGGTCTATTTTGTCTGATATGAGGATTGCTACATCAGCTTTCTTTTGCTTCCCACTTGCATGGAATATATTTTTCCATCCTCTCACTTTCAGTCTATATGTGTCTTGAGGTCTGAAGTGGGTTTCTTGTAGACAGAATATATATGGGTCTTGTTTTTGTGTCCATTCAGCCAGTCTGTGTCTTTTGGTTGGAGCATTTAATCCATTTACATTTAAAGTAATTATTGATATATATATATATATATTCCTGTTGCCATTTTCTTAATTGTTTGGGGTTGATTTTGTAGATCTTTTTTCTTCTCTTCTATTTCTTGACTATATGCGTCCCTTTAACATTTGTTGTAAAGCTGGTTTGGTTGGTATTGAATTAAGCTTTTTATTTATCCATCAATTTTGAATGAGATCCTTGCCAGGTAGAGTAATCTTGGTTGTAGATTTTTCCCTTTTAGTACTTTAAATATATCCTGCCATTCCCTTCTTGCCTTAGAGTTTCTGCTGGAAGATCAGCTGTTAAGCATATGGGATTTCCCTTGTATGTTACTTGTTGCTTCTCCTTTGTTGCTTTTAATATTCTTTCTTTGTGTTTAGTCTTTGTTAGTTTGATTAGTATGTGTCTTGGGGGACTCTTTCTGCCTCTTGGACTTGATTGACTCTTTCCTTTTCCATATTGGGGAAATTTTCAACTCTAATTTCTTCAAAAATTTTCTCATACTTTTTTTTTAACTTCTTCTGGGACCCCTATGATTCGAATATTGGTGCATTTGATATTGTCCCAGAGGTCTCTGAGACTATCCTCAGTTCTTTTCCTTTTTTACTTTATTCTGCTCTTCTGAAGTTATTTCCACCATTTTATCTTCCAGCTCACTGATTCATTCTTCTGCTTCAGTTATTCTGCTATTGATTCCTTCCAGAGTACTTTTAATTTCAGTAATTGTGTTGTTTTTCTGTATGTTTATTCTTTAATTCTTCTTTGTTAATTGATTCTTGCATTTTCTCCATTTTGTTTTCAAGGTTTTTGATCATCTTTACTATCATTATTCTGAATTCTTTTTCAGGTAGTTTGCCTATTTCCTCTTCATTTATTTGGACTTCTATGTTTCTAGTTTGTTCCTTGATTTGTGTAGTATTTCTCTGCCTTTTCATTATTATTTTTTTTTTAATTTATTGTGTTTCAGGTCTCCTTTTCAAAGGCTTCAAGGTTGAATTCTTTCTTCCTTTTGGTTTCTGCCCTCATAAGTTTGGTCCATTGGTTTGTGTAAGTCTTGTATAGGGTGAGATTTGTGCTGAGTTTTTTGTTTTGTTTTGTTTTGTTTGTTTCTCCTCTGATGGAGAAGGCTGAGTGAGGAGGTAATCCTGCCTGCTGGTGGTTGGGTTTGTATTTTTGTTTTGTTTGTTATTTAGATGAGGCATCCTGCACAGGATGCTACTGGTGGTTGGGTGATTCCGGGTCTTGTTTTCAGATGGTTTTCTTTGTGTGAGTTCTCACTATTTGATACTCACTAGGGCCAGTTCTCTGGTAGTCTAGGGTTTTGGAGTCAGTAGTCCCACTCCAAAGGTTCAGGGCTTGATTCTTGTTCAGGAACAAAGATTCCACAAGTGGTTTTTATGGTATTAAGTGAGATTAAAACAAATACCCAAAAATGAGAAACCAAAGATGAACCCCAAACAAATGACAGTTATACAATCAGGCAAATAATAATTAAAATAATTAAATATACACATATACATGTACACTCATGAGCAAAGTCAAAGCAGTCTAACAAAAATAAAGTACAGTAGATTGACCCAGTGAAAAGAAAATAAAAAATTATATTTACCATTTAAGAACAAAAGTAACTAAAGCACAAACATGAAAACAAAACTAAAGCAAAATGCCAAGTGGGGAATAAAACAATGGAAACAAAACTAACACATATGTTGAGAGGAAAGGAAAGAAGGAAAGAATAGATACACAAAGTTAAATAGAGGTAGATGAAGAAGATTTAGATACATTAATGATTAACTTCAAGGGTAAAAAAAAAACAAAGGAATATAGAAAAAGTATAATAAGTTTAGAAAATTAAAAATTAAAATTATAAAAAGAGCAAAGGGAAAAAAAAGGAAAAAGAAGTAAAAATGGTGGTGGTGGGGGGGGGTGGAACTCCACAGAACTGTAGAAGCCCAATGTAGAGGCTGCTGCTGCTAAGTCGCTTCAGTCGTGTCCGACTCTGTGCGACCCCATAGACGGCAGCCCACCAGGCTCTGCCGTCCCTGGGATTCTCCAGGCAAGAACACTGGAGTGGGTTGCCATTTCCTTCTCCAATATAGAGGCAGAGGTTTATAACAATAAAAAGTATGACTGAATATACACGTATACATATATACCCATAAGTAAAATCTAAACAGTCCAACAAAAATAAAGTACAATAGATTGACCTGGAGAACAAAGGAAACCAAAAAGTATATCTACCAGTTAAGAACAAAACTAACCAAAGCACAAACTGGAAAACAAAACTAAAGGAAGGTACCAGTTGGGAAATAAAGCAATGAAAATAAAGCTAACAAATATGTTGAGAGGAAATGAAAGAAAGAAAGGATAGATATGGAAAATTAAATAGAGGTAGATAAAGAAGATTTATATGCATTAAAGATTAACTGCAAGGGGAAAAGAACAGTAGGAAAATCAAACAAAGGAATAAAGGTAGAAAAAATAATAATAGGTTTAAACAATTAAAATTAAATAAAAAAGGAAAACTCCACAGGACTGCAGAAGCCCAGCACAGAGGCAGAGGTTTACAAGAACAATAAAAAAATGTAACTGAGGGGAAAAAAAAAAGTTCAAAAGCGTAAATAGATTTCACAGTGCCAATGAAATCAACTACTACAACAGAGGGGGTAAGAAAAAGAAAAAAAAAAAGATCTAAAAGGATCTACAGAACAAATCAAACCGTAAGAATAATAAATGTTTTTCTTGAGTCACTGCTTTCAACGTCCTTCCCCTCTCTGGGGGTTGCAGTCCCGCTCACCTCCCTAGGATGCCCTCCAACACTGCTGGTCTCTGGACCCGCTGTGGGGGCAGCTCAGATTCTAATCTGGTCCCACTCCCCTGTGTTCTCGCCTCCAATGCCCACTGCTATCAGAACTAGTGTGTTTTCTTTTGTGGGAGTTCTCAGTGTCCTTTTATATATTCCACAGACACAGAGTCTGCCTGGTTGATTGTTTGGATTTAATCTGAAGCCTGTATAGCTGGTAGGAAGGTTTTAGGTTTTCTTCCTTAGCCACACTGCCCCTGGGTTTCAATTGTGGTTTTATTTCCACATTTGCATGTGGGTCATCCACTGGGGTTTGCTCCTGAGGCTGCCCTGGGGGAATTGTGCTTGGCTCTGTGAGGGCCAGGCGTGGAGGTGGTGCAGCTGCTTGGTCAGCACCAGGTACTCAGGGGAGTTGGCGTCTAGGGCAGCAGGAAATTTAGTGCTCTAGAAGGGTATGGCAACCAGTATGGGCCAGTATGCTCCAATATTATTGCCTGGAGAACCCCCTGACAGAGGAGCTGGCAGGCCACTGTCTACAGGGTCACAAAGAGTTGGACATGACAAAAGCAGCCCTGTGCGCATAGATGCAAGACTTTTTTTTTGCCTGTGGCAACCCTTCCCCACTGAGAGTTGAGCATGAAAGTGGTGCAGCTGCTTGGCTTGCAGGGACCCTGGTGGTGCCAAGTGTGCAGGGACACAGAATGCCTTCTCTGCAGGAGTTACGGCCCTATCAGAGTCTTTTCTTGAGCCTCTTGTAGCTGATGTCAGAAGGCCTCTTTGGCCAGTCTTTCTCTGTAGCTCCGCCCGTTCATATATTTAAAGGGCTCCCTTGCCTGGGGTCCTTCTCTGTTGTACCCTGCATCAGGCACATAGAAGGGCCCCCTGGCTGGGGTCCTACTTTTTAGATGGGCAGGCACTTAAAGGGACACCCTGGGTGGGGTCCTACTCTGTAGTTCAGTGCATCAGGCACTTGATGGGCCAGCCTCTCTATTGTTCAGCTGCAGATGCAGATGTGTGGGGAGAGAAAGGCTATGCTGATGGCTCCTCCCCACTAGGTGTGACTCAGCAGTATCGCCTTGCTTCCATGGCTGCGGGGCTTTCCTCCATAGGCACTTCCCACCACAAATTCCTCCCTCACATCCCCTGGATCCCTCTCTCCATAGTCAACAGCAGCCCTCGCCCTGGGATTGCTCCACAATCCTTAAACGCCAATTCCCAGCTGCGCCTTCCAGGGGGACCCTCTTCCCTGTCCAGGGTATATATAGCTGTGGCAAGGACTGTCTGATTCTCCTTCCATTTAGGTTACCACCAATCAGCTGTTTCACTCTCAGCCTTAAATGTTTCTCCTCTGACTCAGATCATTGTCCCAATGTGGGGATCAGATCCCTGCTTCAGTTCCCCCGCCTGCAGAGGGCAGGTCCGGCCCTACTAACACTCCTGTTTTCCCCCCTAGTTCTTTTGTCCTACCCAGTGTTGCATGGTTCTTTATGTTCTTTTCCACTGGTCAGGTACTCCTGTCCGCTCTCAGCTGGTGTTCTGCATGCCATTCTGTGTCTGAAGGTATATTCCTGATGTATCCGTGGAGAGAGATGCACTCCACATCCACCTACTCCTCTGCCTTCTTGTTCCTCTCTGAAATGAGTGTCTTGTAGGCACTATATATATACATATATGTCTCGATCTTGTTTCTGTATCCTTTCAATCACTATGGATTTTGCTTAGAGGACTTAGTCCATTTATAGTTATATTGAGATATAATGGCACCCCACTCCAGTACTCTTGCCTGGAAAATCCCATGGATGGAGGAGCCTCGTAGGCTGCAGTCCATGGGGTCACTAAGAGTCAGATACGGCTGAGCGACTTCTTTCACTTTTCACTTTCATGCATTGGAGAAGGAAATGGCAACCCACTCCAGTATTCTTGCCTGGAGAATCCCAGGGACGGGGGAGCCTGGTGGGTTTCCGTCTATGGGGTTGCACAGAGTTGGACACGACTGAAGTGACTTAGCAGCAGCAGGAGCAGCAGCATACATGTTCTTATTGCCATTTGTTAATTGTTTTGGATTTTTGTAGGTTCCCTCCCACCCCAATGCTTTCTTTTCTTCTCTTGTGATTTGATGACTATCTTCAGTGTTATGATTGAATTCCCTTTTCTTTTTTGCATGTATCTCTAGTATAGACTTTTGGTTTGTAATGTTTTTGTATAGTTTGTGTGTGTGTGTTTGATTGTTTTAAGTTAATCATCTCTTAGTTTCAAATGCGTTTTAAAAATCCTATATTTGTACTCTGCTCCCCTCATGATTACTGGTTTTTATATGATTTTTTATGTCATATTTGATATCATTTTGAGTATCGCTTAACTGCATACTATTGTTGTAGATGATTTAATTACTTTTGTCTTTTAACTTCCTTACTAGCTTTGTATGTGGATGATTTCCTACCTTTATTGTATTTTTTACTTTAACATTGAGGTTTTTCATTTTCTTATTTCTAGTTTCATATTTCTTATTTCTAGTTCCAGCCTTATATTGTTTGACCTAGAGATACTTCTTTAACATTTGTGGTGCAGCTTGTTTGGTGGTGCTGAAATCTTTTGGCTTTTCTTGTCAGCAAGGCTTTTGATCTCTACAATATATCTGAAAGAGTGTCTTGCTGTGTAGAGTATTCTTGATTGTAGGTTTTCCCTTTTATTGCTTTGAATATATCATGCCACTTCCTTCTTATCTGTGAAGTTTTTGCTGAAATAGCTCATCAGTTCAGTTCAGTTCAGTTCAGTCGCTCAGTCGTGTCCTACTCTTTGCAACCCTATGAATCGCAGCACGCCAGGCCTGCCTGTCCATCACCAACTCCCGGAGTTCACTCAAACTCACCTCCATCGAGTCAGTGATGCCATCCAGCCATCTCATCCTCTGTCGTCCCCTTCTCCTCCTGCCCCCAATCCCTCCCAGCATCAGAGTCTTTTCCAATGAGTCAACTCTTCGCATGAGGTGGCCAAGTACTGGAGTTTCAGCTTTCGCATCATTCCTTCCAAAGAAATCCTAAGGCTGATCTCCTTCAGAATGGACTGGTTGGATCTCCTTGCAGTCCAAGGGACTCTCAAGAGTCTTCTCCAACACCACAGTTCAAAAGCATCAGTTCTTCGGTGCTCAGCCTTCTTCACAGTCCAACTCTCACATCCATACATGACCACAGGAAAACCATAGCCTTGACTAGATGGACCTTTTTTGGCAAAGTAATGTCTCTGCTTTTGAATATGCTATCTAGGTTGGCTTAGGGTAATTCCCTTATGTGTTATTTGTTGTTTTTCCCTTGATTTTAATGTTATATCTTTATTTTAATTTTTGTCTCTTTAATTACAAAGAGAGTCTTGGTGTGTTCCTATATGGGTCTCTCTGTGCTTCTTAGACTTAGGTGACTCCTTTGCCAGTTTAGGGCAGCTTTCATCTGTTTTCAAATATATTCTCAGCTCCTTTCGCTGTCTCTTCTTCTAGGACCCCTATAATATGAATGTTAGTGCATGTGATATTGTCTCAGAGGTCTCTTAAACTTTTCTCATTTCTTTGCGTTATCTTTTCTTTTCAGTGGCCGTGATTTCTACTAACTCTGTCTTCCAGTTCACTGATCTGTTCTTCTGTATCATTTAGTCTACTATTGATTACTTCTAGTGTACTTTTCAATTTAGCTATCATATTATTCATCTTTGTTTGATTCTTCTTTCTATTTTCTAACTCTTCACTAAAAAAATTCCTATTTCTCTTCTGTGCATCCATTCTTCTGAGTTCTTTCATCCTCTTTACAGTTGGTATTCTGAACTCTCTCTCAGGTGGGTTGCCTCTCTCCACTTCACTTAGTTCTTCTGAGGTTTTATCTTGTTCCTTTGTCTGGGCTTCCTTGGTGTCTCTGTCTCTCTCAGTAAAAAATCTGCCTGCAATGTGGGAGACCGGGTTTGACCCCTGGGTTGGGAAAATCCCCTGGAGAATGGAACAACTACCCACTCCAGTATTCTCACCTGGAGAATTCCATGGACAGAGGAGCCTGGCAGGCTACGGTCCATAGCGTCACAGAGAGTCGGACATGACTGAGCAACTTTCACTTTCACTTTTGTCTGGAACATGTTACTCTGATACCTCATTTTGTCTAAGTTACTTTTGGTATTTTTATGTGTATGGTAGGTTAGTTACTCAACCTCAAAGAAGTGGTGCTCTGCAGGAGAAATCCTATTGATCCTTGCAGTGTACTCCTCTCTCCTCATCCAAGCTAGGGATTTCCCCTCAGAGGACTGTGTGGGTCCTTCTTTTGTGGCAGGCTGACTTTGTAGGTGGTCTAGTAGC
This sequence comes from Bos mutus, assembly GCF_027580195.1. NCBI lineage: Eukaryota > Metazoa > Chordata > Mammalia > Artiodactyla > Bovidae > Bos > Bos mutus. The sequence goes on along the minus strand of NC_091622.1, from coordinate 18,476,071 downwards.
CTTGCTTGGCCCTTAGCCTGATTGGTTGCCAAGTCTTGCCTTGTGCTGGCTGATGCTGTGCTGACCAGTGGTTGCTGACTGCAGAAGCCCAGGGGGAGCTGGGGCTAGCACTGAAATGGGAATCTGAGTTCTTGTTCATGGAGCTGAAGAATGGAATCCACAAATACACAAACAGTATTTATGAATACTGTAGCAAGCGAATAGGATTTATAAGAGAGGAGGAAAGTACAAAGGTCTCGGCAAAGACCTTGAAAGGGGGTAAAGAGCCCCCCAAAAAGGCAGGGATTACAGTTGTTTTATATCTTTAGCAGTATTCTGTATATTTTTGGTTGGCTCCTGTTCTTAAATCACATTATTTCTAACCAGTCATTTTTATGGCTTCTCTTGATCCTCAGATTAAGTTGCCACCCTTTTTCATGATCCCAACAATGGATCAGATGTATGGACTAATGATCACCAGTTGTTTTTCTCTCAGGTATATGGAACAGATATTAATTACTGCCCTTCCCTCGATCTGAGTGCTGATAATTTATCAGATTCAGGACACATGCCAGGAATTCAGAACAAAGGTTTTAGGTTAGTTTCTACTTCAATGCTGGCTCATTGCTTGGCAGAGTCAGAGCAATGAAGACCAGAAGATTCTGGGGCTGTTGTCCGACTATTGGTGGGTAAAGCCAGGTCTTGGATTTAGTGCTGGACTACTTACTGGCAGAGTCAAGTCTGGAAGCCTGAGTGCAGGGACCAGGGATCACAGAGCTTATTTCAGATCATTGATGGAGAACTGGGTCCAGTTGAGTATGGTGTCTATGTTGTTCCAGAGCTTGTGTTGGCCTGCTGGTGAGCAGGGCTAGGGACCAAGCTGGTCTCAGGGAAGGGCCTGTCCTGCTGTAGGAAGACTGGATTGCAGACTGAGGGACTGTGATTTTCTTGCATCTAATACCTCCTTCCTGGTGGATGAGGCTCTTCCAGAGGCTAGTGAAGCCTTCCTGGAGGGCAGGGCTAGGTCTTGACTCTCTGATGGGCTGGGCTGTATGTAGAGGCATATCTAGAGGTGGCTGTGGGCTCAGGATGTCTTTAGGCAGTCTGTCTTCTGATGGATGGGGCTGTGCTGCATGCTTGCTAAGTCACCAGTTGTGTCCAACTCTTTGCAACCCCTGCCAGACTCCTCTGTCCATGGGCTTCTCCAGGCAAGAATACTGGAGTGGGTTGCCATTTCCTTCTCCAGGGGATCTTCCCAACCCAGAGATCATACCCACATCTCTTATGTCTCCTGCATTGGCAGGTGGGTTCTATACCACTAGCTTCATGGCTGTGTCTCCCATCTAATTAGTTGTTTGACCTGGGGCATCTCAGCACTGGAGCCTATAGGCTGTTTGGTGAGGCCAGGTCTTGGCACTAATGAGCAAAAATCGCAACCTCTGGCAACAGTGTTCATGCAGGAAAAATGAACTCCCAAATGTGACTGTTGCCAGTGACTATGTCCACAGGATGAGCCACTGCTGCCCCTTACCTCTCTGGGAGGCCCTCCACGACCAACAGTAAGTCTGGGCCAACATTAATCTGGCCCAGACTCATGTCAAATTGCTGCTATTGCCTGGGGTCCCAGTGTTCCTTAGATTTTGTGTGCACCCTTTAAGAGTGAAGTCTATTTCCCATAGTCTGTTGGGACTTCTGAAGCCCTGCCTGCCTTCAAAGCCATATGCTCTGGTGCCTTGTGTTCCTGCTGCAGGACCCCCAGGCCAGGGGACCTGATGTGGGACTCAGAACTCTTACTCCTGTGGGAGAATTTCTGCAGTATTATTCCTCAGTTTATGGGCTGCCCAACCTAAGGGTAAGATACTTGATTGTTTTGTGAATCCATGCTCTCCTACCTGTGGTACTGTGTTCCCTTCTTTATGACTTTGGCTGTAGAAGATCTTTTCCGGCAGTTTCAGTCTTTTTCATAGATGATTGTTCTGAAGATAGTTGTGATTTTGATATGCTCGTGGGAAGAGGTGAGAACAGGGTCTTTCTACTCTGTCATCTTCACCAATCCTCCAAACATAGACTCGCAAGTACTATTTTTTTAAATAAATCAATAAAATCTGTTGCAAATATGGCTTCCCCCCACTTTTCTGGTTTCTTTTCATTTTTAAATTTTTAAAATTTAACTATAGCTGACACAATATTTTATTAGTTTCAGGTGTACAACATTGTGATTCAACATTTATATAAGTTATGAATTGATCATCATGCTAAGTTTAGTAACCACCTGTCATCATAAAAAGTTATTGCAATATTATTGACTGTATTCCCTATGCTGTATGTTACATCCCTGCAACCTATTTATTTTATAACTGTAAATGCAGCTTTAATGAGTACTTATTATAAGTTAGGCAGTGTATGCTTGCTTAACTCATATTAGTTATTACATTTCATAGTCAAAACAGTAATCAGAATCTAATATCTCTTATTTAAGAGATAAGGAAATTGAGGTTCAGATGGATTAAGATTAATCAGGGTCACAGTTTGAGGAAGTTGTGTTCTGAATTCATATTTGGAAGAGAAAGAATGGGAAACCAAACTACAGTGTTATCAAAAGGCATAGAGATAAAATTATGTTTGAGGGTTATGAGGTATAATTGGCAAAACTTGATAACTAGTTGGATACAGAAATTGCAGGATAACTAAAAAGCAAGGGTGATCATCATATTTCTTATTTGAAGACTCTTGAATTTCTAGCAGAAGAAAAGATCAGAGTTGAAGCAAAATAAAAAAAAATCTGGTTTGTACATCTTGAATTTCAAGTATCTGTGGAATATCTAAGTTGATTTCTCCAGAAGGCATTTAATATATGGGTCTGTAATTCAGTGGGGAAGTCAAGTTAGAGTTCTGGAATATTTACTAAGAGCACTGTAAAACACTCTTAGCACTGGAACAAAGTCATGTAAAGTAATATGTAGGGACTGCTGCTAAGTCACTTCAGTCGTGTCTGACTCTGTGCGACCCCATAGATGGCAGCCCACCAGGCTCCCCTATTCCTGGGATTCTCCAGGCAAGAACACTGGAGTGGGTTGCCATTTCCTTCTCCAATGCATGAAAATGAAAAGTGAAAGTGAAGTCACTCAGTCGTGTCTGACTCTTAACGACCCCATGGACTGCAGCCCACCAGGCTCCTCTGTCCATGGGGTTTTCCAGGCAAGAGTACTGGAGTGGGGTGCCATTGCCTTCTCCGAATATGTAGGGACTAATAACTAATAAAAGAATAATAAATTAAAAAATAGAATTCTTATGTAATTTAAGAATTCTCTGAATGCTTAAGGATTCAAGTCAAGGATTCAAAATGGAGCATGAATAGAATACTACAGTTCTATTATTATAAAAAAGTAAGAGATACTCGAAGTAATTAAAACAGCTCTGCAGAGAAGGTACATCTTGTAACATGAAAAGTTATCTACAACAAAATGATAAAAGATCCATTGCCTGATGGGCAGTTCTAAACTCAGCTTAGAAATTGAGCTAAATAAAATAGAATGTTGTGAAGTTAACCCTTGATCAGTCTAGTCAGCTATGCTAGTTCTGGGAAACCTGATGAAAAGCAGACTTTTTCTTCTGTCCAGTTTCCAGATGGGTTTCCTCATGGCTTGTTTATGTCAGATTGTGAATTCTAGTCAGAAATCCTCTTTGCCTTTTGGTGGACTTCACTGGCTTGCTCCTTTTACACCTGCTTCTAATGGCATAAAGGTAAATCAATACTCCCATTGCAGATACTCTTCCTCTTCTCCATCCCTAGGGCTCTAGCAAACTGAATCACTTTTCCCTACCAGTTCACATGATGATTCTAAATATGCCTCATTGTCTTTAATTATCTAGCTTCACTTTATGATGGAATTCTAGGCTGTATCTTTCAAATTCTCATTACTCAATTGATCCATGTCTTAAAGAATATATTTCCCTGTGCTAGAGTTAACTGTGGTGCACTAATACTTTCTTGAGGTGGTAAACATGTAATACAAATTACCACTCTTAAGTAAGTATCTTTAAGTTTGCTTCTTAATATCCTAGTATTTTATTTTGTTTTGATTGATTTTTTTCACTTTAGTGTTCAGTGATAAGGAAAATTGAACAAGCAGTAGAGGGTGGGGAGCAGAAACTTGCCCAGGGTTATTTGTTAGAGACTCATCATCCCTTGGGTTCCCAACAAATTTACAAAAAGACCTGCAGTCATACCTGAGCACATCCAGCATTCGAAGATGTGATGATAGAGGCAGAAAACCAATGTCTTTCAAGGGTTTTAATGTGCTATCTGAGAAAAGGAGCATCAGCTGTACTTAGAAAAGTATCCAATACAAAAGAGAAATATAGTTAGAATTATGGGAGGAAATGGTTTCAACCAATATTAAACCTCTCTAGTTCTTAGGATGAATTGTTTGATAGTTCACAAACTCCCCCTGACCTCACTGATTATTCATGACTGAAATACTAAAAAACATTGCAGTATACTTGTCTCCAGATACCATGTCCCCATCCAAAAATTTATAATTATTAATATCATTGTTTAAATGCTAGACCTACTACTGAACATTAAAAGTAGTGAACTCTGTATCTTTTATTTCTTAAGACCAGTGTCAGCTGTTTTTTTGGAGGGAATATAGCAATATTATAATATATAATATCATATGCTAACACTATTAGTACAGTATGTCATATATTATTAATATATAATATTGTATTTTATAATACAGTTAGAGAAACATATAGCAAGATATGGGAGTCAAATATCTAGTTTAAATCTTTATTCTAGTCCTTACTAGTCATGTGATTTTGGACAAAGCATTTAACTTGTCTAAACCTCAATTTCCTTACCTATAACTTGGTTTTATAGTATCTCTCTGTAACTTTGTGTAAATATTAAGTGAAATAATGTATATGAGTTAACTTTCATTAATACATGACGACTATTATTGTCAGAAATATTTATTTAATGAACCCACACTAAGAAAAACACATAGCACAGAATCAGTACAGTACTTTGGGGAGACACATAGCACAGAATCAGTACAGTACTTTGGGGAGTATTTTTCCAGATCTTGAAGAGTGACATTAACATGAACCTTGGTAAAAATACTGCAAATACATTAATTGCCAAACTTTACTTTTCCCTTGAACAAATCTGTAAGTAGTTTATTAGCAGAGAGAAGGGAAAAAAAACTAAACAGCGTTCTGTTATCGTACTACTCTTCTCTCCTAGCATTTATGAGTTCAGTTCAGTTCAGTCGCTCAGTCGTGTCCGACTTTACGACCCCATGAATTGCAGCACACCAGGCCTCCCTGTCCATCACCAACTCCCGGAGTTCACCCAGACTCACGTCCATCGGGTCAGTGATGCCATCCAGCCATCTCATCCTCTGTCGTCCCCTTCTCCTCCTGCCCCCAATCCCTCCCAGCATCAGAGTCTTTTCCAATGAGTCAGCTCTTCGCATGAGGTGGCCAAAGTACTGGAGTTTCAGCTTTAGCATCATTCCTTCCAAAGAAATCCCAGGGCTGATCTCCTTCAGAATGGATTGGTTGGATCTCCTTGCAGTGCAAGGGACTCTCAAGAGGCTTCTCCAACACCACAGTTCAAAAGCATCAATTCTTCGGTGCTCAGCCTTCTTCACAGTCCAACTCTCACATCCATACATGACCACAGGAAAAACCATAGCCTTGACTAGACAAACCTTTGTTGGCAAAGTAACGTCTCTGCTTTTGAATATGCTATCTAGGTTGGTCATAACTTTCCTTCCAAGGAGTAAGTGTCTTTTAATTTCATGGCTGCAGTTACCATCTGCAGTGATTTGGAACCCCCAAAAATAAAGTCTGACACTGTTTCCACTGTTTGCCCATCTATTTCCCATGAAGTGATGGGACCGGATGCCATGATCTTCGTTTTCTGAATGTTGAGCTTTAAGCCAACTTTTTCACTCTCCCCTTTCACTTTCATCAAGAGGCTTTTTAGTTCCTCTTCACTTTCTGCCATAAGGGTGGTGTCATCTGCATATCTGGGATACTGTAAAATCTTCTGATAATCTTAACTATTGGTATATTTTGAAGACTTAGAAAATTTTCTTCAGATTAGTGTTCCATGAAATAATTCCTCAAGAATATATTGCCCAATGGGTATTGGTGCCTTCCTCTTCTAGATGTGTAGTTTGAATCATTTTGAATATCCCTTTGAGTTTATTCATGATTTTCTCTGTAAATAGAAAACTGAAATTAGTAGGCAGAAGAACAAAAATGGGATCTAGGCCTGATGGTTTCCTTTGTCTGGGATCTATCTGCCCAAGGGGCTTTTTATAAGGATGGCTGTCAAAGAACCTCTGTTACCGTAACAAAGCCTGTCCCCGAATAATGACTCTTATGATGAGCTTATTCACCAAGGAGGGTGAAATACTTCAGCATTAACCTAAATTAACTAAAACTCATCTTTATTAATAAAAAAAAATTAAGAGTGATCTTTGGAAGCAGAACCCAAACCACCTGCCTGAGGAGTCAGAGTTGTGTGATATTTTCATTATATGATGGTGGATAGTCTAAAATGATGTAACACTAAAAGAGGCATCAAAGACCCCAAGTGTCACAGTTCATGGTTACCTCTCAAAGCTGACAGATGCCTCATCTAAACAGCTGTCTTTCTAGTTTTTATGATTCATCTAATACAGGAATCAAGACATTAAAAGTAGTGATATTTCTTATTGCATTTATTTATATTACTTACATTTACATAATAACATTATTCATGTTATTTATTTACTTCAATTCTATATACAGGGCTTATTCTTAGAAGTTTTGAATTCATATTTAACTGTTAGACAGATATTAGCTTAAAACAGAATATGTTATTAAATATAATTTTAATGAGCATATATAATATATTGAAAATAGTTTTAAAACTTTTTGAAATATCTAGATGTTTATTTATATAAGTAAGGCTATACAGAGTTATTTCCTCTTCTTAGACTACAGTACTATTGTCTTGGAAACATGAATGCTCATACTAAATACCTTTTAGTTCTCTGGTTAGAAAAAAAGCTAAATGTATATCAGAGATAGATTTAAATTTGAAATACATTATATTAAAGTGTTTCATTAGTGTTGATTAAGCTTTTTGGATTCTCCTGCTTTCATTTAGTTTTAGTATGCAAGCAATAACATAAAACAATTTGGTCTCTCTCTAGTTCACCTGTTTAATTTTTTCAACAACACGTATTGCCTGACATTTTACTATATGTGATTCCTTTTTTACTTGCTTATTGTTGCTTTACCTCATGAAGGTGAGCTCCACATAGACAGGTCTATCTTTTACATTACTGTTATACTCAGTGTCTGGCACACTGTAGATGCTCAATACATACACAACAAATGAAATGAGGTAATGAGTTGATAGCTGATACTCTACCTAACTGATAAATGAGAAGCTATAGTGCATCCTTATTTTATTTTCAGAATGAAAGAGATAAGAAAAATGGGACTATATAAAACTAGGAAGCTTTTGCACAGCAAAGGGAACAGTAAAAAAAGTGAAAAGGCAACATGTGGAAGGAGGTAAAGTATTTGCAAATGATGCATCTGTTAAGGGGTTAATTTCCAAAATATGTAAGGAATTGCTGCAACTCAGTAGCAAAAATACCAATAACCCAGTTTAAAAATGGACTAAGAACTTGAACAGACATTTCTCCAAAGATGACATGTAAATGGTCAATGGGCATATGAAAAAATGCTCAATGTCACAGATCATTAGGGAATCAAAAATCAAGATCACAGTGAGATATACTTCACACCAGTTAGGATGGATATTATAATTACAATATATGTGTGTGTGTGTGTGTGTGTATAGACAAGTATTGACAAGGTTGTGGAAACCAGGGCCCTTGTACACTGTTGACTGTTGGGAGTGCAAAATGGTGCACTCTTGTGGAACCTGATGGGAAGGTCCTCAAAAAATTAAAAAGAGAAATCGCATATGATCCAGCAATTCCAATTCTGGGTATTATCCAAAATAATTGAAATCAGTATCTCAGAAAGATGTTAGCACTCCCATGTTCATTGCTGCACTATTCACAATAACCAAAATGTAGAAGTCTCTTAAATGTCCATGGACAGATTAATGGATTAAACCATATGGTATATATTGAATGGAATGTTGTTCAGCCGTAATAAAGAAAATGCTGCAATATGTGACAACATGGATGCACTTTGAAGACAGTATACTGTGTAGGTCAAGAAGCAACAGTTAGAACTGGACATGGAACAACAGACTGGTTCCAAGTTGGGAAAGGAGTACGTCATGGCTGTATATTGTCACCCTGTTTATTTAACTTCTATGCAGAGTACATCATGAGAAATGTTGGGCTGGATGAAGCACAAGCTGGAATCAAGATTTCTGGGAGAAATATCAATAACCTCAGATATGCAGATGACACCACCCTTATGGCAGAAAGCAAACAAGAACTAAAGAGCCTCTTGATGAAAATGAAAAAGGAGAGTGAAAAAGCTGGCTTAAAACTAAACATTCAGAAAACTGAGATCATGGCATCTGGTCCCATCACTTCATGGCAGATAGATGGGGAAACAATGGAAACAGTGAGAGACACTTATTTTTTGAGCTCCAAAATCACTGCAGATGGTCACTGAAGCCATGACGTTAAAAGACAACTTGCTCCTTGAAAGAAAAGCTATGACCAACCCAGACAGTATATTAAAAAGCAGAGACGTTACTTTGCTGACAAAGGTCTATCTAGTGAAAGCTATGGTTTTTCCAGTAGTCACGTATGGATGTGAGAGTTGGACTATAAAGAAAGCCGAGTGCTGAAGAACTGATGCTTTTGAATTGTGGTGTTGGAGAAGACTCTTCAGAGTCCCTTGGACTGCAAGAAGATCCAACCAGTCAATCCTAAAGGAAATCAGTCCTGAATATTCATTGGAAGGACTGATGCTGAAGCTGACAGTCCAATACTGTGGCCACCTGATGCAAAGTATTGACTTATTTGAAAGACCCTGATGTTGGGAAAGATTGAAGGCAGGAGGAGAAGGGGATGACAGGATGAGATGGTTTAATGACATCACTGACTCGATGGACTTGAGTTTGAGTAAGCTCTGGGAGTTGGTGATGAAGCCTGACATGCTTGCAGTCCATGGGGTTGCAAAGAGTTGGACACGAATGAGTGACTGAACTGACCAAACTGAACTGATACTAAGTGATATAAGCCAGTCGCAGAAGAAGAGTAAATACTCTGCATGAATCTATATGTATGTGATATGTAAAAGAGTCAAACTCAGGGAAGCAAAGAGTAGAATTGTGGTTGCCAGGGAATAAGGAGTAAAGGGAAAAGGGGAGCTGCTAACAATTAGTATAAAATTTGCATTATGGAAAATGTATGAATTCTGGAGATCCTGTGTTTAGAATGTTATGTATGAATATCCATATATATGATATGCTTAAAAATCTGTTGTGAGTAGATCTCATGTATTCTTACCAAAATAAAATTTAAAAAAAAAACAAACAATGGAGGACGTGAGAATAAGTAGCACACAAAATAAAAAAACTCTAATTGGGAGTCTTTGGGTTTTGAGAAGAGACAGCTTTGGATAGCAACATATGTTTGAATCTGTAATTTAGTAGAAAAATGATCATAGGACAATAGCAGTGATGATGTAGGTTGAACTTATTACCTGAATTTCAACCTCTGCTCCTGGGTCTTGGAGAAGGAAATGGCAACCCACTCCAGTGTTCTTGCCTGGAGAATCCCATGGACAGAGAAGCCTGGTAGGCTGCAGTCCATGGGGTCGCACAGAGTCGGACATGACTGAAGCAACTTGGCTGCAACTCCTGGGTCTTGCTGCTAAGTAAACCTATGCTTTCAGTTCAGTTCAGTCGCTCAGTCGTGTCCGATTCATGGGCTTTTAAAGAGTCAGACACGACTGAGTGACTGAACTAAACTGAACATTTCAGTAGTGATGATATACCAAAATTAAACTAGCAGGTATAAGTAGGTGTATTTCTCAAAGTGAGGGCTTTAGTTTGCAGGGAGGAGGTGGCAGAGGAGGACTTTAGTAAAATACTCGGATTTATTTGTCAAGACTTTAAACATCGTAAATCTAGTTTATTTTTATTACTAACCATAAATGTATGGCAGAGAGACTTAACCTGAAGTAGTAATTATGTAGAGATCTTGTAATTAAAAATAACTTTTCAGCAACAATAAGTTTATTACCATGTTCACCTCTTTTCCATTATAATCATGAATTGAATTGCATCAGATATCTGAGTCTAAAGTATTAGGTACCTGAATTTCTTGTTAGGGAAGGGAAAGCTAGTCATTTTCAGAATTAGCCCTATTTTGTTAATTATTCATCATTATCATTTTTTTATATGACATTTTTATAGTTTTATAGCCCTTAGAATTCATGATATTCTTCCCTTTGATTAAACAGTTTTATCTTTAGAAAGAAGAAATGGATTTATCTCATAAAATGTTCTTTTGGAAAACATATACATTATGTAAATCTGCTTCAACTTTGAAAATTTATAAACAAGGGGAAAACTGAATATCTGTTTAGGAATGAAATGATTTCAGAGGTTTTATTTAGTTCGTGTCTTTTTCTTAATTGTTAGAATATTGGACCCTTCCGATTTAAGAGAACTCTCGTTTGTGTTTACTTTTCTTGATTGGTTCCAAATATAAACGTAGGTGTTAGTTGAGCTCACCTATGTCATTAATAACTTCCTTCCTATGAAATGTACTTCCTGAGTGTGATGATATTTTGTGTGAAGCAATTTCCCTTGTTTCCTAATTTGAGGATTATGCTCCCCAGTTTGAAACACTCTCCCATATGAACAGTTTATCTCAGTGCACTTTATTAACCACCTCCATTATTAAATGGAAGTGATGATAATAGTGGGACTTGCTTCCAGATACAGGCAGTAAGGGCTGAACACTTAGATCATTTTCTTCTTCGTCATTGGCCAGCTATCATATTCTAACACTGAAGTTGGTTTAGGCCCAGATTATAATGGAGAACTTTTAATTAGAACAGAATGAAACAGTAAGAAATGTTGTACTTGTCCAAACTTAAGAGCCTAATGGCTTTATGAATTCAATGTCATTCAGTATGAAAATGTATGCAGTACTTGTATTTTTCACCCAGAAGGTACAGTCTGGTTGAGGAGACAGATACGAACATTAGTACAACAAAGATGTCAGTGAATGCTGTAATACAGGTAAAGTTGAAGTCTTGAAGGACTAGAAGACGGAAGACAAATTGTGATTAATTATATTTATGAAGGCCTTATGGAGAAAGGTGCATTTGATTTGTGACTTGAAATGTGCCTAGAACTTTCAGGCAAATGGAGATGTTAGGATGCCTTTAAAGGAGTATTCTCCTTTATTAAGGGAGTATTCTAGTGTTCAGAATTTAGCTACTCCAGAGTTGGGTGATATGTGGCTCCCAAGACTAGATTTTATCTAGTTAATGGAGTCACCCCCGAATAACCTCCTGACCATTTCACCTCTTCTAAAGATGATCTCTGGTGTATATTATCCTGGGTTTTAGCTGACTAGTATGATCATGCTCAACATGTACAGAAACCTAAGTCCAAGAGGTCTAGTAACTTAGATTCTTTCGTGTGTGCCAAAAATTAAAGATAACATGAGCTCACAGGAGAAAACCAGAAGAAAGATTTCAGGGAAAAGCAAAATGTTATTTTTCGAGATAAGTTGTTTTACCCCTGTCTTTCCACCATCCTAATCTGAGTTTGGGTATGTTATGAGTATGTTTATTAGGTTTTGCTGGAAGGTGGAAGAATTTGAAGGACACTTGAGAAATTATATAATTATTACTTTTCCTTTTCAATAAATAGTTGAATGGTTCATTGCTTGGCTTCCATGGCATAGGCTGTATCAGGAATTAATAAAATCTAAAATAAAAGTCTTTTGCCTTTGACTGTGATATAACATCTGCTGTAATTTCCTTTCTGCACTCAGCCACCAGGAGCTTGCTGGAGAAAAGTTACTAAACTCAAAATCATCCCATTGTGTTTATGACAAACTATTGTTCTTAGACCAGTTTGATAAGTATTTACTTCACCTTCCTTTAGGAATATCTTATTTCTCTAAGATTCACCAGCTTCCAAACAGAACGTTTGGCTGTTTTACTCTACTAATCTATTTGACATGCTTACAAATGTCTGAAATTTTATCACACCCAATTCAGGTTGACCTCTGGAACCCCTTACCCCCATATTGAAAACTACTTAATTGGCTCCCTCAGGGACACACAGAAAATTGGATAGTTCCCCTGCTTCTAATCCACTAGGGAACACTATATGTAGTCACTCACCCACTTGCAGAAAGCTGGAAAATTATTACCATGTGAGTAGAAAGAAGTAATAATTACATTTACTTGTTATGGCATGGGTAACTAATTTAAATGCTTTCAGGGACAAAGCAGGTGACAAAAAACCCACTCAAACTGGCAAGTGAGATTTGCTGAGTGGTGGTGGTTGAGTGTATGATGAACTGCTGCCATTTTATGCACCTTAATGTGTTCAACAATGCATTCAAAATTGTTTAATTGTATTGAGCAGACTGCCAAAATATCTCTGTGGACCAAATGTGCTTCAGAAGCTGAAGTACTTAACCTTTCTGAAAACAAAAATAATGTGAGATTCTTGGGTGAGTGACTGTTAAATGAGACTTAAAACTGTCTGGAAAATAGCAAGCACTCTATAATGCTACCTATTATTATTATATAAGATATATTATACAAGTCTTATTATTATACAAGAAGCCTTCCATTACTCATTGCAAATTTACATTTTCACATGAACTGGAATATTTAATTGGTATCTGTCAATTCTTGAATAACTATTCATCTATTTGACTGTATTTCTGAGCAGCTTCTACCTGCTATTCATGGTCCTGGAGTTGAGAGTTCCAAAGTAAACCAGGTAGATAAAACTCTGTGTGTTACAATGAAAATTTTATATATGTCTTTTGCAACATATAGTTCTCCAGGTACCTACAAGTAGGATTTCTAGGTACTAGGGAAAAATGTACCTTTAGCATTATAAATTTACAGCATAGAACAGAGTGCAGACTTTAGTATTGTCAGACTTTTCTGACATATACCAAACTATCTCAGTCTTGTTTTACCTTGCACTTTCCCTAATTACAAGTGAGATTGATTATCTAGGCATATATTTATTGAGCATTCAGAGTTTCTCTCCTGTAAATAGTCTCTTATAATTATTAACATCTAATTTCATTGGTTGCCAATATTCACAAATTTTCCTATGGCCAGAAAAGGATCAGATCAGATCAGTCGCTCAGTCATGTCCGACTCTTTGCGACCCCATGAATCGCAGCACGCCAGGCCTCCCTGTCCATCACCAACTCCCGGAGTTCACTCAAACTCACCTCCATCGAGTCAGTGATGCCATCCACCCATCTCATCCTCTGTCGTCCCCTTTTCCTCTTGCCCCCAATCCCTCCCAGCATCAGGGTCTTTTCCAATGAGTCAACTCTTCTCATGAGGTGGCCAAAGTACTGGAGTTTCAGCTTTAGCATCATTCCTTCCAAAGAAATCCCAGGGCTGATCTCCTTCAGAATGGACCAGTTGGATCTCCTTGCAGTCCAAGGGACTCTCAAGAGTCTTCTCCAACACCACTGTTCAAAAGCATCAATTCTTCGGCGCTCAGCCTTCTTCACAATCGAACTCTCACATCCATACATGACCACAGGAAAAACCATAGCCTTGACTAGACGAACCTTTGTTGGCAAAGTAGTGTCTCTGCTTTTGAATATTGTTTTTACCTTCCTCTTTGTAATATCAATCCTCTGTTCTCAGATTGAATTTCTCTTTTTTTTCCCAAATTAATAATTCTTAACTGTATTTTTGTCATACAAATCAGGTAAAACCTTCATATTTTACATATGTTATTTGTTCTCTGGGACTTCATAATTAACCATCACCAGGAATTTATGCAGATCAAACTATTCGAATTACTGCTGGCTATTATAGTCATCTCAGATACTTTCCTTCTGGTGTAATGCCCTAGACTCCACCTCTATAGCGCTTTTTTTTTTTCCATTCTCATTGAGATTGTGGAGTCTGTTTTAACTAGCCTTTCATAATAATTCTGAGCTTTGGGAGAGCAGTCAATGTGACTTACAGACACTGATGGTTCCTATACTGATATATATCACAGTATTTTAATAAAGGGAGTTTTTGTTTGTTCTTTTTAAACCTCTCTTTAAGGATGAAGTTAAGGAAAAAATCAAATGTTGTATATTGGTTTGTTATGATTTCATATCCACTTTTTATTACTAAGTGAAATTGTTTGATCTACTTGTTCATGCTTAACTGAAGTTGTTTTTATCTAAGGGAGAACTTGTGTTGGGAAGGCTGTGTCAGGATGATGTCAGTAAAATTACTATGCTGGTCAGTGTGAACATATGGAGACTCAACTGTGATGTAATGGATAATACCAAGAATTTGTAAGAACTTTTACTGAGAGTGTTTGGTCTGGGCAAGGCTGCTCTTTGCTGATCTGAGTAGCTCTTTGAAGATTTTGAGAGACTTGCTCCCCTGTGATCAGGCTACTCTTAGTAGGCAGTGGTATTGAACTGTGCAGAAGTCTCAGGAGAAAGAAGGGGCATATATTCCTGCCTTGGCAAGGCTGCTCCTCATAGGTAGCGACAAAGCTGTGTAATGGTTCTTGGATTAATGACCTTCAGAGCAGACCACCTTGCCTGCCAGTGCCAGCACCTTCATTCCGCTAACATCATGCTCTAATAACCAGAGACTTGATTTGCACTGGCAAGTGGACATCAGCTCTTGGTTGGCTAAGTTGACCCTTTCAAAAACCAACTTGTAGAATTGTACACCTCAACTAAATTTGGACTTTATTTCTTTCACCTCCCCTCTGCCTGGAACAATGGTGTAATTAATCTCTCATTGGTTTGAAGTATGTTATTTCTTTATTGGCCTAATAAGAGAGATTATCTTGAATGTTGTTGGCTTGTGAAGTATTATTACTACAAATTATAATTCCCACAGTGAACCTGCATTAAATAAGTTATTGGCAAAGATATTCTCAGTATCTGAGCATAGTTTGTCAGAGAGGAAACAAGGACATATTCATGAATGGTAGCAGCAAAGTTTTATTTTTCCTATTTCTGAAAGCCTTTGAATTCTGTCTTTAATATGCCCAAGGCCTTCTGGCATTCAGATTCCTTTAGAGTGTCAGTGTTGGGTTGGGGGTCATTAAATATTCTAATAAAATTTAGGAACATGCTAGGTGTTTCAGGTGGCATGTAGTAAATATATTTTCTGGAAAGCACATTGATTTTGACAAATGCAGACCAACCTAAATTTAATTTTGCCTTCCTTGGTCATGTAGTATGAAAGTTCAAAATAAAAGCTTTTAACAGTATTAATCAGCAAATTCTTGCCTTTTTTTTTTTTTTTGGTTTGTTAATCTTTTCTACACAAGTTCAATACAGCATGAGAGGATTTATTAACTACCTCTTAGAAAGGAGCTTCTTCAGGCAAGGAAATAATGACTTTTTTTTTTAAAGCCAGGAAGGAAGGACAACTTCCAAGGAATAAGAACTTCCTTAGGCCATGGAAGTCAGTGGAGGGTGCTTCATAGGAGAGGACGTGGACAGATGGGAGAGTCATTCCTTCCATTCAGTTTCCCCTTTTAAGTAGCCAAAGTCCAGTCTTGGTGATTATTGTCTTACAATAGCAAGCAAAGAATTAAGTTTTATATGACTGGACTGTAAAATCAGTTGAATTTCTACTATTTCATGGTTATCGGTTCATTCTTTAAGGTAGTATTAATAATTTGGGATTTTAAGTTAGGCATTCTTTTCCAGTGTCATGGAAACATCCACCCTACCATAGGGCACTTTAATTCCTCATGCTCTTCAAAATTTATGGTGCCGCTGAGACATTGTTTTAGGTGATACTAAGTGAACATTTTGAATTGGCTATTTTCTGATACAGCTTCAAAGTTTCAATCCTGGAATACAATGTGTGTGTGTGTGTGTGTGTGTGTGTGTGTGCGCGCGCGCGCGCAGCTCTGTCTCTATTTGTGTGGATTTATATGTTGCTGCTGTTGTTCAGTTGCTAAGTCATGGTTGACTCTTTGAGACCTCCTGGACTGCAGCATGCTAGGGTCCTTTGTCCTTTGAGTCAGTGATGCTCTCTAACCATCTCATTCTCTGCCACCCTCTTCTCCTTTGGCCTTCAGTCTTTCCCAGCATCATGGTCTTTTCCAATGAGTCGACTCTCTACATCAGTTGGCCAAAGTATTGGAACTTCAGCATCAGTCCTTCCAATTAATGTTCATGGTTGATTTCCTTTAGCATTGACTAGTATGATCTCCTTGCAGTCCAAGGACTCTCTAGAGTCTTCTACAGCACCACAATTTGAAGCATCAATTCTTTGGTGCTCAGCCTTCTTTATGGTCCAACTCTCACATCCAAATATGCGTATATGTGTACCTATATGGTATTATTTCTTTTATACCCCACTGTTTCTTTGTAAACAAACGAAACTGATTTTGACTAACTTTAGCAATAAATGAACTTGTTGAAAACATAAGGGAATTTATAGAATTGTTGGAAGGTACAGGATAGAGTGGAAAAATGGGTTGAAACCAAGAATTCTTGAGTGCCAAGAAGCACAGACTCCAGGAGATCTATAGCAACACTAACAGAGCTCTGCCACTGAATTGAATGAGGTGCAGGTTTCTGTCCTATCCTTGCATCATAATTTCAGTACTTAAATCCCACAAGATAGTACCCAACTGTACAAGTTTACTGGGGAGTGAGGAAGGAAGCTGTCATTTTTTTTGAAAGGGAGATTGGATGCCGGGGAACCAAAACTGACAAGAATCTCCTACATGTGGGAAACTTGTGAGCCAATATCACTTTCAAAAATAGATGTAATACTTGGTTTCTGTGCTTTGATCCATTTGAAATATTTTAATACATGATGCTTAATCAATTTATAGTGTCATAATTCAGTATATTTTGTTTTACTTTTTTGTTGTCTTGTATTATGCACTCTAATGTCTATTCCTTATACTTCTTTCATTGAAAATCTTCTGGTTTTTAAGTTTATATAAAATAGAAACTCAAAAGTGGGTTTATTTGCAACATGTAAATATTCTTTATTTTTTAACAAACATTAAAGTAATATATTATGCTTTAAATCATTTATTGACATATAAACACTTTTTAAAGGAATTATGTACTGTATACATTTATTTTGTTTTTACAAGAAATACTCTATTTTTGAAACTTTTCCCTTCCTATTGGCTGTAGTCTTAGAGGAGGCTGATACAAAATGGGTCATTTCTGGATTCATTTGGAAAAACTGAATTTGTCTCAATTGACTTGGTAGTGATATACACTTGAGACCCAGAGAACTTCACATATTGTGAAAGTGTCTTTGATCTCAATGTATGGTCTAATTTCACTGTTATCAAATGGCACAAAATATAAAATTATGTGTGTGTTTGCATGTATGTGGTGTGTATGTTTATGATCTTTTTATGTGAAAAACCCACATCAAACTGACTGTTATACACAAAATATGATGAATTGCATTCCATGAAGCTCCATCACCTCTTTCTGAAAATATAATCTCAGGAGAGATGTGCAATCACAGAGATGAGTCAGGACCAGGAGTACCAAACTGGCAACATTTGCTGAAGGAAAAGTGCCAGAATGGGCTGTAGAGTTGAATGCCAGGAAACTGGAAATCTAAGCTGGAGAGGGGTTTTGAGCCATGCAGTTTGTCGAGAGTTGAAGCACAAGCAGAAGGCTGCAGTCAGTAGACAGTTGGTAGCAGAAAGGAATGTAAGAGAGGAAACCAAAGGCCAGTCAAGCAGTGGGGTCAGTAGGAAGTAGTAGATGGATATTATGTAGCAGAATATATCTGTTTAGGAGAAGCAAGCCACTTTTGTATTTCTTCTTGTTTACTGGTTCAAATAAACGTGGGTAAGTTTATATTTATAGACGGATCACTTGCTAAAATGGATCCTGACTTGGCAAACAAAGATTGAAGACACAGATTGAGGGACAGACACTGGGAACCAGCAGTAGCTTGGAGGAGACCTCTGATGACAGGAGCCTTCGGAAGGAAATAATGTGGGGGTGGGAGATGCTCCTTCATAAAATAAAATGTTGTGGGGGAAACCAATTAAATTACTTTACATTCCTTTCATCCTTTCCGTCTAGCTTTGAGACTGTAAAGAATTCCCAAAGATTGTGTTTTATGATTTGATATAATAATTCATCAGGTTAATAAAATATGTAAGCTAATTATTGCTATTTAGGAAAAAATTAGAAAACTGTTCAGTTTATGTATCTCAGTTCTATCTTTTAGTTATAAAACTATTTTTTTTTTCTGTCAGGAGAAACTTTTTTCTTTTTTAAAATTTCTGTTGAATTACAGTTGCTTTACAGTGTTGTGTGATTGTCTACTTTGCAACAAAGTAGATCAGCCTTGTATGTACATATATCCCCTTTTATTTCCTTGCCATTTAGCTTACCACAGAGCACTGAGTAGAGGTCCCTGAGCTCTACAGTAGGTTCTCATTAGTCATTAATTTTATACATTGTATCCATAGTGTATAAATGTCAACCCCAGTCTCCTAATTCATCCTACCCTTCCTTCCCTTCTTGATGTTCCTATGTTTGTTCTCTACATCTGTGTCTCTATTTCTGTTTTGCAAATAAGAGCATCTATACCATTTTTCTGGATTCTACATATATGTGTTCATATACATTATTTTTCTCTTTTTGACTTTACCCTATATGACAGTCTCTAAGTCCATCCATGTCTTTACAAATGACATAATTTCATTCCTTTTTGTGACTGAGTAATATTCCATTCATACTACATCTTTATCCATTCCTCTGTTGATGGACATTTAGGTTGCTTTTTTACACTTTTTATTTTGGAATGTTTAAAACATACCCAAAAGTAGAGAAAGTAGCACAATTATAGCCACTTACCCTCTCTTATCTTGAACAATAATAAACTGCCTGCCATTTTTGTGTTCTTTTTGTTCTCAATTATTTTAAAGCAAATACTAGAATCACATTTTTTGTGTGTAAATGCTTCATTACATGTATCTGATAGATTCAGACTTTTTTCCCCAAACATAATACTATCAATATCACACCCCAAAATGTTTACAGTAATTTCTTAAGAATGGTATTTCTTCATCTATAGGAAATACAACTTTTTACTATCTTTTTCTTATATCTATATATCACACAAAATAATTCACCCTCCTGGTAGATAAACATACAAGAGACTCTTTGGGTCTCATTTTTAAACAGACCTAATACTGTTTTCCTAAGATTCTAAGTATTTCTGAAAATACTGACAACCTTATGTTGTGAATATGCTATAGAGTCAGACAGTACATCCATTTTATTTCCTAATACTCTGCTGGTGGCTTTGACATTTCCAGTGAAAAGAGGATAGAGATAATATCAGGGACGATCATGGATGAAAAGAAATATTTCAGTGTTGGAAGAACTGAGTCTGTCCAACTTTGGTTGTTATCTTTGGCTCTGGACGTGTAATTGCTCTTACAGACTGGACAGGAACCAGGTGTGAGGGACGTGTGTTAACTCTCTGTTAACCAGGAACTCTGTTATAGGTGCTAATGTGAGAGACATTAGAGCATAGATTCCTGAGGAAGTCTGAAAAGAGTCTGGAGAAATAATTTTATCCACCTGTTTGCTTCTAGAAACAACCCCACAAAGCCAGCAATACCAGAAAGGAGTTAACATGGAGAACTGCTACTCAAAGTCTTCACACACATGCTCTTGATTAATTGCAAAAGGATAATATTGGATATAAATTTTCAATTGAGGAAGACAAATATTATTTGATGAGTCTGGTTATTTTTTGAGGGCTTATTTGACCCAGGTCTTATGCTTGATGTAACGTGAAGTCAGTCTCTACTCTCAAGGCATTTATAGTTCAGTGGACATGGTAAAATAGGGAAGTATTTTATAGTTATTCATTAATGCAGCATGTTGTTGTTGTTGCTGTTCAGTTGCTAAGTCATGTCCAACTCTGCAACCCCATGAACTGTAGCAAGCCCGGCTTCCCTGTCCTTCACTATTTCCCTGAGTTTTCTGAAATTCATGTCCACTGAGTCAGTGATTCCATCCAACCATCTTACCATCTGTTGCCCCCTTCTCCTCTTGCCCTCATTCTTTCCCAGCATCAGAGTCTTTTCGCATGAGTTGGTTCTTCACATCAGGTGGCCAAAGTATTGAAGGTCAGCTTTAGCATCAGTCTTCCCAATGAATATTCAGGACTGACCTCCTTTAGGGTTGACTGGTTCGATCTCCTTGCTGTCCAAGGGACTCTCTAGAGTCTTCTCCAACACCACAGTTCAAAAGCATCAACTCTTCAGTGCTCAGCCTTCTTTATAGTCCAACTCTCCCATCTATACATGACTACTGGAAAAACCAGAGCTTTGACTAATGAAACATATACATTTTAAAATTCTAGAGTTGAAGTAAAGGCTGGTTTGACTAGAGAATAGTAGAGGGCCAAATAGAAGTCATGCAACCCATTTAATAAATTAGGTATGGAAGAAGTGAATATCAAAATTAAATAATAAGGAATCTTTTCTTGTTCACATGATTTCTAATGGGCTTTGTGCTTTTTGAGAGATTATAGACAAATTAGTCCAAGGCAGATGCCATATAGAGAAAATGCTGAGTCAGAGAAAGAGGCATTGGAGTCAGATGGACTTAGGTTTGCATAATCTTTCTTCAATTTAGTTATCTGTGTGATCTTTCACATACTGACTATTAAAAAAAAACTCAATATGCTCAGTTACTTAGTTACTTCACAGGAATAAAAATTTTAACATAAAAGATTGATAGCAATAAACATAAAAAGCATCTAACATTCCATCGATGTTAGTTTCATTTCCTGTGTCCACCAATAGAATAGAATAGCCTTGGAATGACTTCGATATGGAGAGATGGGTGGAAGGAGTATTGTTACTAAGGTCGAAATAATGAAAATTTATTGGAAAACTGTATATTAAGGCTTTTAAATGAGCCCAGAAAAGATCCTACTGAGAGCATAGATTTTATCTTATTCATTTCCTTATTTTACCAGCACCTGGATCAGAATTTTCAACAAGGTAGATGATCAGTAAAACTAGTTGCGTAGTGAATGGCTGCTGCTGCTGCTGGTGGTAATTCACACCAGTTGTGTCCAACTCTGTGCGGCCCCCTAGACAGCTGCCCACCAGGCTCCTCCGTCCATGGGATTTTCCAGGCAAGAGTACTGGAGTGGGTTGCCATTGCCTTCTCTGTTAGTGAATGGCAAAAACTGTTTCTTAAGATTGAAGTCTGAAAACACTTAAGATGACTGCTACCTTAAGTATGATTGTGTCGCTTGTAGCAGACCAACTATGCTACCCAAAACCAGTAGAAAAGCTATAGATTAGATAGATAGTATATATAATGTCATATGTACATATAGATGAAACTATATGCATGTCATTTTTTGAGACATTAGAAGATGGCTTTGGCAGCAAAACTTCAGAAGCAAAAATTAAAATCTTTTTGGAGATTCTGAGTACATTTTCTCTTTCAGGTCATTTGTTAATTCAAAAAGCAGTAGAGACCAAAAAATGGGGCAGAACATGGCTGCTTAGAAGCAGAAAAGCCAGAAGGGTTTTCAGCAATTTTATAGTCCTGGAGAGACCAAAACTGGAATGAGGCTACCAAGGCAACAGGGCTTGAGGGACTAGGGGTCTGGAGTGAGCCCTAGTGAGAAACTCAACACTAGTTTCTCCCTCAAGACATTTGCTAATTTTTAAGCACCACAGAAAGGGAGGCTAAAAGTCAAGCAGAAAGTAGCTGAAAGGCAAAACTGAGTTTGTCTTTTTTTTTTTTTTTTGCTGTATTATATCCTGGAAAGGCAGAAGTTCTAATTTAGGATAATTCAAGGGGGAGGAGCTCTCAAGACTCTAATTTGCAAACCTAGAGAATATATCCTAGGAGGTACTGCAAAGGTAGACGGGGGCTGGCTAGACATAAAGCCCAGCACCACTCAGCTTGGCATTTGGTTAGACTGGGGTGCTGTATCACTTTTCTGTCTGCCTTCCAGTGCAGAGTGAATTCACTACACGGGGAGATAATATCACCCTATATACCTATTAGTTCTTATGCAAAATGTTTTATCTTCAATAAAAAAAGATTACCAACAAACCTTAAAATACAATGAAGAGGAAAAGAGACAATAGGAAGACACCTACAGTGAAAGAAGGTACTAGTTCAGTTCAGATCAGTCACTCAGTCACATCTGACTATTTGTGACCCCATGGACTGCAGCACGCCAGGCTTCCCTGTCCATCACCAACTCCTGGAGCTTACTCAAGCTCATCTCCATCAAGTCAGTGATGCAATCCAACCGTCTCATCCTCTGTCGTCCCCTTCTCCTCCTGTCTTCAATTTATCCAGCATCAGGGTCTTTTCCAGTGAGTCAGTTCTTCTCATCGGGTGGCCAAAGTATTAGAGTTTCGGCTTCAGCATCACTCCTTCCAATGAATATTCAGGACTGATTTCCTGGCAGTCCAAAGGACTCTCAGGAGCCTTCTCCAACACCACAGTTCAAAAGCATCAATTCTTCAGCTGTCAGCTTTCTTTATAGTCCAACTCTCACATCCATACATGACTATTGGAAAAACTATAGCTTTGACTAGACGGACCTTTGTCTAGATGTTCTTCTGTCCACAGTTGTTCAGCAGAGAGTTGTGATTTCGGAGTTCTCGCAGGAGAAGATGAGTGCACGTCCTTCTACTCTGCCATCTTGTAGACATCACTGATTCTTGATGTTGCCTCAGGCCCGTTCCCATTCCCAGTGACCTCTCATTGGGCCAAAGGAAAGGTCCTGGGATCTAGGATGCTGTTCTTCATCTGCTCCTCTTCCCCCAGGCAGCCTCATAGCCTGGCAGCTAGGACAGAGGATGTGGTTCCAGCTCAGCGGAGAGATACTTCCTGGTTCCTGCTGCCACTCCCTGCCCTGGGGAGTAAGGTATGGTGAAGGCACTAGGGTCATCAGATACATAATGATGGATTATTATTTTCAGGAAAGTAGAAGAAAAGATGAGGAATTACACAAATGAACTAGGACATAAGAAAACAATTATAATGCTAGAACTGAAAACTACCTGCAGTGACAAAAAGAGCTTAATGGATGGATTTAATGGCATAGGTTACACAGTGAAGAGAAGACTGGAAGGTTTTCCTGTGTATTGTCAGTTCCCAGTACATCATTGCAGGGCTACTGTTCTGTGGGTATTGGCTGCTACTAGCTCACAGCTACCTCCTTTTCTGGAGAAATACCAGAACCATGTCACCCAGAGATGTGGGGGAGTTATACTCTCCCCAGGGGGTGAGCCACAGCCAGTATGTGTGTGTGTGTGTGTGTGTGTGTGTATGTATTTTAATTGTGGAAGAGACACATAATATGAGATCTGCAATTCTTAACAAATGCAGCGAATTCACAGGGGATATAAAATCTCAAACTCCCTCAGGCAGACAGGTTTAGGTATTCCTTGTTCCCCAGAGTATTGTGGTATCTGGCTATGGTTAGGCTGCAGCTGAACCTAAATCTTTGCTCGGCTCTTCTTCCTTTGCAATTCTGCATCTTTCTTCCTTCAAGGTTTCTCCATAAAGTACTCCCAATAGATCACTTGCACAATAATCCTTATTTCATGCTCTGCTTCAAAGGGATATGGTATAAGAAAGAGTAACATTTATTAATGATAGAAGGCCAATTCACCAGAAGATATTAATTCTAAATTTGAGTTTACCTGATGGCATAGCTTCTAAAAATGTAAAAACAAAAAAGGAATGCAAACATTCATAACATTTATAAACAGAAGCCTATAAAATGTTAGTGAAAGAAATGAATAAATTGAGAGAAATGTCAAGTTTATGGATTGGCAGATTCAACAGCATAAAGATCTCAGTTCTCATCAGGAAGGATCATGAGTTTTCTGGGGTATATTTTGTGTTCAATTTCTTGATCTGTAAGGTAGTTATATGCATGTATTTCACTTTGTAAAAATATGTAGTTTTTGGAAATACAGACATGATTCTGAACAACTCAAATGTCAAATGTAGGAAGAAAATAAATGCTTTAAGAGCCCTTTTGTTACCCCTAAATATTTTATGGCAGTATTATTTTTACCTCACACCTTAAATATTGATTACTTCTTTTGAACCGTATCATGAATGCTTATCTCCTTGAAAGAGTAATATGTTTTTAAAAGCAGGCTTTTAAATTTATAGCTCTCATTGTGTGTGTGCTAAGTTGCTTCAGTCATGTCTAACTCTTTGCTACCCATGGACTGTAGCCCCCGAGACTCCTCTGTCCATAGGATTCTCCAGGCAAGAATACTGGAGTGGGTAGCCATTCCCTCCTCCAGGGGATCTTCCCAACCCAGGGATCGAACCCACATCTCTTATGTCTCCTGCATTGGCAGGCGGGTTCTTCACTGCTAGTGCCTCCAGAAAAGCCCGTAGCTAATATAATGGTAGGCTTTCATCACCCATAGCTAATATAACGGTAGGCCTATAAGAAGGTCCAGTAATATGTGGTTGCTTGTTGGGAGAAACACCAGCCATGGTCACTGAGCATCCTTGAACGTTCTGAGTGTCTCAGAAATGCAAGACCCTGACTGTTCTTTACCTGGGTTATCTCTTGGAATTGTCTTTGCAGGAAACAACCTTGAAGGATAAGGTAACACCTTCCTCTGCGCAAAGAGCAGGCTTACTTTTGCTCACAATAAAAACAGTAAATCCTGAAGTCCAACCTTCTCCTCCTATAATGCAACCTATTGAGCACATTTGCATCATTTAGGGCCATCAGCATTGTCCTTGTCTGTGGGACTTGTGAGACATGCAGAAGAGCATAAATGAAAATGAAGCTCTGGGTAATAAAAATCTTTTATCTTTGACATAGCAGTCTAGCATTTTCTGCCATTGTCCATGAAACAGAAATGAAATGGATAGAATCTTGTACAATGTACATTGTACAATCTTGTACAATGGATAGAATCTTGATATCAATCTAGTGACTTAACGTATAGGGAAGCAAATAGGGAAAAAGAAGAAGGAATAATGTCAGAAACAGATTATAGCTCTAGTCAGGATAAAGATGAAGTATCAATATTACAAAATTAAATGATACACATGTGAAATACAGGTAGAATCTCAAATTCTTTGTGCAGCATGTCTTGGATGCAAAATAACTGGTAGACAACCATGAAGAGGAAGACAGCCTGGTCAGAAAAGTAAGTGTGTAAATTCACCTTTTGGTGATGTGTTAAATAATGAGATTAGAAAAAATCCAGATACATAGGACTTTAGAAAGATAGTATTAAAAATATCCTCATCAGGTATGGAAAGGAAGAAAAGGAAAATCTTTTCCTTAGCCACCACCAACACCAGGAAAAACCTTCATCCATTTAGATCAGATCAAGTCACTTAAAAAACATTTTAGTGAACATCTTCCTCTCTAAAGAATGGGCTGTACAATAAGCTGCTGACTCTGACAGGTGGTAGGAATTCAAGACTAGATTCTGGTGGAAGGCAGGAAAAAATTTAGAAAAATAACCCATAGGAATCCCTGGGTAAGAGCAAGTGATGACTTCAGAACTTGTCAGGAAGGTTAATGCATTCAGAATTAGGTACTTGAAGTTTTGGTTTCCATATAGAGTTCACTAGTAGAAGCGACCTAAGCAAATTCCCAGAAAAATGAAGCTATCCTATGAGATGTAAGCTAAAATTCCAGCAGAGATTTGTGTATCTTTACCTATAAATAGTTGAAGAATCAAGAGCAAAGCAAAACAAAATAGCTTAGAAAAAATGTCCTCTCTAAGGAAGCAGATGTATAAATTGAAGAGAGTTGATCCTGACTGTTGGATGTTGAGAGGAGAGAGTCAGAGGCTGACAAAGGATACGAAGAGAAGTAGAGAAGGGACCAAGAGTCTTCAGGGCATTCATACTAAGATCAATAAGGACAGAAAGAAAATGGTCAATCCTGTCTAATATGTTTAGGAAGTGAAGGAGAAAAATAAATCTCTTAGAGAAATACTGTCCCCCAAAGATATAATGCAAGCAATATTTGCAATTTTAAATATTCTAATAGCCACATTAGAAATGTAAAAGGAAACAGATCTTAACTTTAAGGACATACTTTATTTAATCTAATATATCCGTATTATTATTTCAAAATGTAATCAATATAAAGATTAAGATATTTTACATTGCTTTTCTTATCATGTCCAAACTGATATGAATACCTTACAATACCTCTCTGTTGGACTAGCCTCATTTCAAGTGTTCAATTGTTATATGGAGCTATGCCTACCTTATTAGATAGTGCAGATCTAAACTAGGAAATACATGATTATTAAACTCAATGGGGGGATTAGGAAAAATTCTAAGAAATATAAAATTCTGTGTGAAGTTTCAATTAAAGAACTTGGCGTTGGGAAAAAATATTTAGAAAAGGAGAGGATATGAAATATAAACTCTCATTGGTAGAATGAGAAAGGTTTCTTTTTAAGGAAAGGTAAATGCTCAAAATTCTCCAAGCCAGGCTTCAGCAATATGTGAACCCTGAACTTCCTGATGTTCAAGCTGGTTTTAGAAAAGGCAGAGGAACCAGAGATCAAATTGCCAACATCTGCTGGATCATGGAAAAAGCAAGAGAGTTCCAGAAAAACATCTATTTCTGCTTTATTGACTATGCCAAAGCCTTTGACTGTGTGGATCACAATAAACTGTGGAAAATTCGGAACAAGATGGGAATACCAGACCACCTGACCTGCCTCTTGAGAAATCTGTATGCAGGTCAGGAAGCAAAAGTTAGAACTGGACGTGGAACAACAGACTGGTTCCAAATTGGATAAGGAGTACGTCAAGGCTGTATATTGTCACCCTGTTTATTTAACTTATATGCAGAGTACATCATGAGAAACGCTGGACTGGAAGAAGCACAAGCTGGAATCAAGATTGCAGGGAGAAATGTCAATAACTTCAGATATGCAGATGACATCACCCTTATGGCAGAAAGTGAAGAGGAACTCAAAAGCCTCTTGATGAAAGTGAAAGTGGAGAGTGAAAAAGTTGGCTTAAAGCTCAACATTCAGAAAACTAAGATCATGGCATCTGGTCCCATCACTTCATGGGAAATAGATGGGGAAACAGTGGAAACAGTGTCAGACTTTATTTTGGGGGGCTCCAAAATCACTGCAGATGGTGACTGCAGCCATGAAATTAAAAGACACTTACTCCTTGGAAGGAAAGTTATGACCAACCTAGATAGCATATTCAAAAGCAGAGACATTACTTTGCCAACAAAGGTCCGTCTAGTCAAGGCTATGGTTTTTCCTGTGGTCATGTATGGATGTGAGAGTTGGACTGTGAAGAAAGCTGAGCACCGAAGAATTGATGCTTTTGAACTGTGGTGTTGGAGAAGCCTCTTGAGAGTCCCTTGGACTACAAGGAGATACAACCAGTCCATTCTGAAGGAGATCAGCCCTGGGATATCTTTGGAAAGAATGATGCTAAAGCTGAAACTCCAGTACTTTGGCCACCTCATGCGAAGAGTTGACTCATTGGAAAAGACTCTGATGCTGGGAGGGTTTGGGGCCAGGAGGAGAAGGGGACGACAGAGGATGAGATGGCTGGATGGCATCACTGACTCGATGGACGTGAGTCTGAGTGAACTCCGGGAGTTGGTGATGGACAGGGAGGCCTGGCGTGCTGCAATTCATGGAGTCGCAAAGAGTCGGACACGACTGAGACTGAACTGAACTGAACTAGAAATTAGAGTGGAGAAAGACAAAAGTAATTTTCCTTCCTGATATATATAACTCCTATGCTGTATGTTGGGGTCAGTAATTTCTACAAGTAAAAATGTGTGTAAATAGAGTCTTTGAAGGGAGATAGTCTTAAGAATTATCTTAAGAATGATGGACATGAGTTTGAGCAAGCTCCCGGTGTTGGTGACAGATAGAGAAGCCTGGCGTGCTACAGTCCATGAGGTTGCAAAGAGTCAGACATGACTGAGCAACTGAACTGACTGACTGACTGATTCTTAAGGGTTAGAATGAATTTTTAAAATAATTGCAATAGCCAACACAATATTGTAAAGCAATTATCTTCCAATTAAAAAAAAAGAATTAATTTCCTGAGCAAAAAATAAATAACAGAGAGAGATGATATAAGATTAAGCAAATTGGTAGAAAAAAGTATATGAAGTTTGGGAAAATAGTAGCTATTTGTTAAATGCAATATCTGGTACATTTTTAAATTTTTAATTTGAAATAATATTTCACTTGCAGAACAGTTGCAAAGATAGTGCCAAGTATTCTTAAGAATATTTAATTTGTGAATTTTGTACCTCTCTGGTCCAATTTAACTGTTTCTCTAAACAAATGGAGATGCAACTGGTCATGATTGCAGCAAGAGAATTTTGACAAATAATAATTTGTCTATTATTTTTCCCTATAATAGACAAAGCAAAAGCAGCATATCAATAATAATTTTAATACTACAGATGTATTAAGGTTAAATTCACTTTTTACATGTTTGCTTGATAGCCAAATTGAGAGTTCTTTGAAAGAGCATCTTATTATGAAGAATCTCCAAAATGTGCTCTTTTACCTCTAAAGGCAACACTCTTTAATGGGTACCATGCAAAACACTATTGTTCTGAAACTCCCCAAACTCTGTCATATTCTTCTAAATACTTTATAATAAGTTCATATTTTTTTTATTAGTGATCTCATTCATAAAGGGCTTCCCTAGTGGTTCAGCAGTAAAAAATCTGCCTGCCACTGCGAGTGACACAGAGACATGGATTTGATCCCTGGGTCGGGAAGATCCCCCTGGAGAAAGAAATGACAACCCAGTCCAGTATTTTTGCCTGAAAAATTCCATGGATAGAGGAGCCTGCAGTCACTGGGTAACAAAGAGTTGGACACATCTGAGCACACATGCATAAAGCTCTGGAGGTAAATATCTTTGAGATTCCAACTCTCTTTCCGAATTTCTTATAAAGTTCCCCTTGTAGATCCATCTATCAAAAAGATCAAGTTTAAAAAAGAAAGAGAAATAGGAAGAAAAACTCTTCAGCTTTCACTATCCATCTATGTCAATGCATTTAATAAAGAAGTTCTTAGGAATTAACTCTGAGTGGCTGTCCTCGAACCCTTCACAGAGCATATCTGATTATTGCTGATGTCAGATTTTATTCCCATTATTCTTGGAGGCCAGCTCAGATTCCGCCTTGAACATGACTCTTTTCAAATAGGACTTAGATTGTCAGAGAAAAGTATAAACAAAAGTGAAGTGTGGGCCAAAGTAAATATTAATTTAAAAACTTGAACTCTGGGTCCAAAATGAAGTAAATTTTTTGGCTAATATCTGCAATTTTGCTAAGCTGTCTGCATTTGGAGTAAATGAGGAAGAGGCGGGGAAAAGAGCTGAGGAGAGAAGATGTTGGTGCTAATAAGCACAACCTAGGAGAGAAAGCAGCCTTAGAGAAGTGAGATGTGTATTCTCCTCAGTAACCCAATGCTAATCTGGCCATGACCATTTCTTCTGCAGCCCCAGTTTATCCGAGCTTGTGGGAGTCTGGGGTCTTCTGTGGATCATGGAGTTGCTTTCTCTAGGCCACCAATGTAGGCTTTCTTCTAAAAAACAAAAAAAAAGGAGGCTGTGCTGTGCAGCCTCTGTCATCCTTATAACAGGTCAAATTGGTTCTGTCTTTTCCCATAGAGTTCTGTTCAGTCTTCTGAAATTGAGCCATTAGAGAGAGTCCTAGGGGAGAAATTTCACTGCCAAGGAAGATGTCACACTAGTAATTTATTTCTTTATGGGCTGAAGGCTTTCTCATGTAATTGGAAAGATGTCTTCCAGTCTTTGACTTAATGCACTTTATAATTAATCAAGTGCTTCCATAGTAAATGGATGCATTTATCTTCAGAGTAATTAGCCTGTGAGGAGAGCACAGCAGGTATTAGTATTGTTTATTTTATAAATTAGTAAACTGAAGCTTAAATAGTTTTATTAATTTGTTAGTTCTTTTAAAAAAATAAGAAAAGAACAAGAAACAAAGGGCTCAGATAGAGTCTTTTACCCCCAGGTAAATGAGACTTATTTGCAGAATTGCAGTTTCAACCTCTCCCAGAAGTGTGACCTTAAAACAGACAGTCTGAAATTTCCTGATCAGCACTTGTGAGGTAATATGTGTAATAAGACCTCTGCCTTTCCTTTTCCCCCAAAAGAAGATGACCTGAATGAATGGGTAAACACAGCAATAACTGTGAATAGATCCATTCCCTGGTTAGAAGTAAGTACATATGAAGATATAATAGTGGAACCTGCACAACTCAGGTTTAGACTTGAACCCACAGGCTGGAACTGGAACTGAGCCAAAACCCACACTGGGACTTCAACCCACTGTCTTTTCATTGAAACTGCACGCTGAGTTTACTGAAACTCAAGTTATTTACTGAAGTGCAGAAAGAATTCAGAGACAGTGATAGGTAAGAAGTGGATTTATTCAGAGAAGTACACATTCTTTTGATAGAATGCAGTCCATCTCAAAAGGTGAGAGTGGCCATGGAGAGAAACATATTCCACAGAGTGTGGGTTATCTCAGAATGTCAGATGCCCCAAAATAAGGGGTGGTTAGTTTTTATGGGCTGGATAATTTCATAGGTGAATGAGTGGGAGGATTATTCTCTTTTGGAGAAGGGGCAGAGATTTCCTGGAACACTGACCACTTTTTGACCTTTGATGGTGAGCATCAGAACTGTTAGGACAGCTGTGTGTATGTTGTTTAGAATATGCTAATATATTATAATGAGCAACTTGTATATTATAATATACAAGTCTCAAGGTCTACTGGAAGTCAAATCTTCCACCATCTTGGACTTAGTTGCTTCTAACTAGTTTATGTCTTATTCAAAGGCCCTATCATTCTTTGGAAGGTTTGTGCCCTTTGTCTCCTATTGCAAGAGGAAACCTCTCCTTAATTCTTAGAGACATTGTAGATTTTGTTGTTAAGACAACAGTTGCCTAATAAAGACTTTTTAGACTCTGTGGCCAAGAATTATTTTTTATAAAAAAATGATTCTTGATTATCTTTTAGCAGAACAAAGAGGGTCTGTGCTGTGGCCATCACCATCTATTGTACCTGAATTGGCACTTCTAGGGAAGTTGAAACTCAGTTATATAAGATCATTGAGCAAGCCACTTGGCTTTATTAAAAGGTGATTCCTTCAATGGTGTCTTTTTAGATTGGTTTGGGTCTTGGGGACTATGGCTCTGAAGTACATTCCAAATACTGGAAATTATCCTGCTTAAAATCTCCCTGGTGTGTTATATTCTCTCAAAAGCTTTAAAAATACCAAGCAAATGATCTTCCTACTACTGGAGTATCACAGAAGGAACAGAGAAGGATGAAATTAAAACTTGTGAACCAGAAGTGGTGACCTGGGAATATCACATGGAGTAAGGTCAAGGTTTAAGAACTATAGAGTGGTAGCTCAGAGTGGCACTACTGCCTTATTATTATTTTTAATCAGGTCTCTAAGACAGAGAGGAACAAATTGTTTATTGTTTGTTTTGTTTTTTTAAAAAGGCCCTAAATGAAGTCACTTATCCTCAGGACAACAAATTGTTGGTGTTGTTTAGTTGCTAAGTTGGCCATGTCCAGTTCTTTTGCAGCCCCATGGACTCTAGCCTACTAGGCTCCTTCTATCCAGGGATTTCCCAGGCAAAAATACTAGAGTGGGTTGCCATTTCTTTCTCCAGGGGTTCTTCCCCACCCAGAGAGCAAACCCACATCTCGTGTCTTGGCAGTTGGATTCTTTACCACTGAGCCACCGGAGAAACCCAACCAAGGCCTAATTGCAGATTTATCCTCTCCCAGGAATGTGAC
The DNA here is from genome assembly GCF_027580195.1 of Bos mutus. Lineage (NCBI taxonomy): Eukaryota > Metazoa > Chordata > Mammalia > Artiodactyla > Bovidae > Bos > Bos mutus. The sequence continues at coordinate 18,444,016 of NC_091622.1, read as the reverse complement.
CTTTAAGCCAACAGCCTGAAGTTTCCTGATTAGCGCTAATGAAGTAGTCTACATAATAAAACCATTGCAGTTCCCTTCCCCCTAAAAGATGACTTGGCCTGGCAGTTCTTTTCTCTTTAATAATCATTTCTTTGTTCCAGCTTACTTCCACTTATAAAAATCTTTGGTTTGTACAGCTCCTTAGAGTATCTCTCTATTTGCTAGATGAAGTGCTACCAGATTCATAAATTACTTTAAAAAGTCAATTAAATCTGCAAATTTATTTAGTTGAATTTTGTTTTTTAATAGTACTTGTGTAATTTATCCCCTTGTTCCATAGTCTTTCTATCATATTATTCACAATTATTTTTATTTTTTTAATTCTTTTAGTCAAAATATAGATTTAAGTATGAAATACCTTTACTTTAAAATACATTTTGAACAGCTTCATAATACATGTTTTAAAATGACTAGAGAGTTATTGTTATGGACTGTTTTCATGCAAATCAAATTTAAAAGCTGAAAATGCATAATTATCCTAAAACTCTGATGTAGCAATGCTATAAATTCTGTACCATTTTAGTCTTTAGCCTGTCTTCTAGAACTTTTCATGAATCTTTGCATCTGCTGCAACTATTTTCAATAAAAGAAAGTTCTTCATTTGGTATTTTCTTCAGTGGTTGGAAATCTGTTATGAAACACGAATAGCAAAAACACATTAGTTAATGATAACTAAGTAATGGGTCACATTTTCAAATTTGGGTAACTGTTGTATCTAGGAAAAATGTACATAAATACTAACATTGAAAAACTTGCTGTACTCTGGAAACCAGCATCTTGATGCTAATGCCTCTCTGTGTATATTCACAAAAATAAATTATGATAAATTATATGCTCACAACACAAAAGTTTTTGACCATTTAAGAAATGATCTTCCATTGCCTGCATTTTTCAAATCTGTACCTTGACATATAATTTAGAATAATTAAATGGTGAAATTAGGAAAAAAAAATCAAGGATGTTAGCAGGCCTTTCTTAACTTTCCAAATAGATGCAGTGCATATGACTGATATTTAGGAATAAGTTCCATATACAGAGGAGCCTGGTAGACTGCAGTTCATGGGGTCACAAAGAGTCACACACAACTTAGTGACTGAATAACAACAAATAATGAGTTTAACTGAATTATTTTTTCAATGCATTTTGAGTTCAGTTCAGTTCAGTCACTCAGTCATGTCTGACTCTTTGCGACCCAATGAACCTCAGCACGCCAGGCCTCCCTGTCCATCACCAACTCCTGGAGTCCACCCAAACCCATGTCCATTGAGTCGGTGATGCCATCCAACCATCTCATCCTCTGTCTTCTCCTCCTGCCCTCAATCTTTCCCAGCATCAGGGCCTTTTCAGATGAGTCAGCTCTTCACATCAGGTGGCCAAAGTATTGGAGTTTGAGCTTCAACATCAGTCCTACCAATGAATACCCAGAACTGATCTCCTTTAGGATGGACTGGTTGGATCTCCTTGAAGTCCCAGGGTTCAGTATGTCCATTTCAGATACGGAAAATATCAAGGGAATACTTTCAAGAGATGAAAACTTACTGCTATAAGAAAAGAAATATGTTTCAAATACTTCAAAGAAACTAACTTCACATTCTAAATATTTCTACGAGGTTAAAAAAAAGGAGGGAAGATAAGCATGTCACTCAACATTTCAAAAAAAAAAATTAACATGGAGCATAAATACAAAATATTCTCAAGGCCCATGTATTCTGAGTAACAATAAAAATGTATAAGAAAAATTTACTACGTGGATATGAACCTTGAACACAGTAGTCATATGATATGAAAATTTATTAAAACTAAATTTGAAGTTGTTTGATAGGACTGGTGAATTTTACATACCACTGCTATCTACCTGGAGAAGTGGTATAAAAAGGCAAAAAACCCAAAATATTAGAATATTTCATCACTTAGATGACATAAGTTTTGGAATAATCTTAGTTACTTGATAATCGCTGACTGGTCTTATTGTCAGACTAATATATAACTGGCTAGAGGGATTATGAATCTCAAATAGTGGTTGAGAAATCTTAGAGGAGCAAATGAAGTGTTCATTAAAAAAATGGCATACTGATCTGTTGTTGTTATTGTTCAGTTTCTAAATTGTGTCTGACTCATTGAGACACCATGAACTGCAACACGCCAGGCTTCCCTGTCCATCACCAACTCCCAGATCTTGCTCAAACTCAGGTCCATTGAGTCGGTGATACCATCCAACCGTCTCGTCCTCTGTCACCGCCTTCTCCTCTTACCTTCAGTCTTTCCAGCATCAGAGTCTTTTCCAATGAATCAGCTCTTTGCATCAGGTGGCAAAATATTGGAGCTTCAGTTTTAGTACCAGTCCTTCCAATGAATATTCAGGTTGATTTCCTTTAGGATCCACTGGTTTGATCTCCTTGCTATCCAAGGGATTCTTAAGAGTCTTCTTCAGCACCATCGTTCGAAAGCATCAATTTTTCAGTGCTCAGCCTTTTTTATGGTCTAGCTCTTACATCCGTACATGACTTCTGGAAAAGCCATAGCTTTAACTATATGGATCTGTGTAAACAAAGTGATGTCTCTGCTTTTTAATATACTGCCTAGGTTTGTCATAATTTTTCTTCCAAGGAGCCAAGCATCTTTTAATTTCATGGCTACAGTCATGGTCTGCAGTGATTTTGGAGCTTTTCCAGTCCTGAGGCCACTACTGTGTTTTCCAATTTGTTGTCATATTGAGTGCAGCACTTTAACAACATCGTCTTTTAGGATTTTAGATAGCTCAACTGGAATTCCATCACCTCCACTAGCTTGGTTCATAGTGATGCTTCCTAAGGCCCACTTGACTTCGCATTCCAGGATGTCTGGCTCTAGGTGAGTGATCACACCATCATGGTTATCTATATCATTAAGAACTTTTTTGTACAGTTCTTCTACATAATCTTGCCACCTCTTCTTAATATCTTTGCTTCTGTTAGGTCCTTGACGTTTTTGTCCTTTATTGTGCCCATCTTTGCATGAAATGTTCCGTTGGTATCTCCAATTTTCTTAAAGAGATCTCTGGTCTTTCCTATTCTGTTGTTTTCCTCTCTCTGCATTTTTCTTTCTTTTTTTTATTTTATTTTTCTAATTTTATTTTATTTTTAAACTTTACATAATTATATTAGTTTTGCCAAATATCAAAATGAATCCACCACAGGTATACATGTGTTCCCCATCCCGAACCCTCCTCCCTCCTCCCTCCCCATACCATCCCTCTGGGCCATCCCAGTGCACCAGCCCCAAGCATCCAGCATTGTGCATCGAACCTGGACTGGCAGCTCGTTTCCTACATGATATTTTACATGTTTCAATGCCACTCTCCCAAATCTTCCCACCCTCTCCCTCTCCCACAGAGTCCATAAGACTGTTCTATACATCAGTGTCTCTTTTGCTGTCTCGTATAATCGGGTTATTGTTACCATCTTTCTAAATTCCATATATATGCGTTAGTATACTGTATTTATGTTTTTCCTTCTGGCTTACTTCACTCTGTATAATAGGCTCCAGTTTCATCCACCTCATTAGAACTGATTCAAATGTATTCTTTTTAATGGCTGAGTAATACTCCATTGTGTATATGTACCACAGCTTTCTTATCCATTCATCTGCTGATGGACATCTAGGTTGCTTCCATGTCCTGGCTGTTATAAACAGTGCTGCGATGAACATTGGGGTACACGTGTCTCTTTCCCTTCTGGTTTCCTCAGTGTGTATGCCCAGCAGTGGGATTGCTGGATCATAAGGCAGTTCTATTTCCAGTTTTTTAAGGAATCTCCACACTGTTCTCCATAGTGGCTGTACTAGTTTGCATTCCCACAACAGTGTAAGAGGGTTCCCTTTTCTCCACACCCTCTCCAGCATTTATTATTTGTAGACTTTTGGATCGCAGCCATTCTGACTGGTGTGAAATGGTACCTCATAGTGGTTTTGTTTTGCATTTCTCTGATAATGAGTGATGTTGAGCATCTTTTCATGTGTTTGTTAGCCATCTGTATGTGTTCTTTGGAGAAATGTCTATTTAGTTCTTTGGCCCATTTTTGATTGGGTCGTTTATTTTTCTGGAGTTGAGCTGTAGGAGTTGCTTGTATATTTTTGAGATTAGTTGTTTGTCGGTTGCTTCATTTGCTATTATTTTCTCCCATTCTGAAGGCTGTCTTTTCACCTTGCTAATAGTTTCCTTTGATGTGCACAAGCTTTTAAGGTTAATTAGGTCCCATTTGTTTATTTTTCTTTTATTTCCAATATTCTGGGAGGTGGGTCATAGAGGATCCTGCTGTGATGTATGTCGGAGAGTGTTTTGCCTGTGTTCTCCTCTAGGAGTTTTATAGTTTCTGGTCTTATGTTTAGATCTTTAATCCATTTTGAGTTTATTTTTGTGTATGGTGTTAGAAAATGGTCTAGTTTCATTCTTTTACAAGTGGTTGACCAGATTTCCCAGCACCACTTGTTAAAGAGATTGTCTTTAATCCATTGTATATTCTTGCCTCCTTTGTCAAAGATAAGGTGTCCATATGTGCGTGGATTTATCTTTGGGCTTTCTATTTTATTCCATTGATCAATATTTCTGTCTTTGTGCCAGTACCATACTGTCTTGATAACTGTGGCTTTGTAGTAGAGCCTGAAGTCAGGTAGGTTGATTCCTCCAGTTCCATTCTTCTTTCTCAAGATCGCTTTGGCTATTCGAGGTTTTTTGTGTTTCCATACAAATTGTGAAATTATTTGTTCTAGCTCTGTGAAGAATACTGTTGGTAGCTTGATAGAGATTGCGTTGAATCTATAAATTGCTTTGGGTAGTACACTCATTTTCACTATATTGATTCTTCCAATCCATGAACATGGTATATTTCTCCATCTATTAGTGTCCTCTTTGATTTCTTTCACCAGTGTTTTATAGTTTTCTATATATAGGTCTTTAGTTTCTTTAGGTAGATATATTCCTAAGTATTTTATTATTTCCGTTGCAATGGTGAATGGACTTGTTTCCTTAATTTCTCTTTCTGTTTTCTCATTATTAGTGTATAGGAATGCAAGGGATTTCTGTGTGTTGATTTTATATCCTGCAACTTTACTATAGTCATTGATTATTTCTAGTAATTTTCTGGTGGAGTCTTTAGGGTTTTCTATGTAGAGGATCATGTCATCTGCAAATAGTGAGAGTTTTACTTCTTCTTTTCCAATTTGGATTCCTTTTATTTCTTTTTCTGCTCTGATTGCTGTGGCCAAAACTTCCAAAACTATGTTGAATAGTAATGGTGAAAGTGGGCACCCTTGTCTTGTTCCCGACTTTAGAGGAAATGCTTTCAATTTTTCACCATTGAGGATAATGTTTGCTGTGGGTTTGTCATAGATAGCTTTTATTATGTTGAGGTATGTTCCTTCTATTCCTGCTTTCTGGAGAGTTTTTATCATAAATGGATGTTGAATTTTGTCAAAGGCTTTCTCTGCATCTATTGAGATAATCATATGGTTTTTATTTTTCAATTTGTGAATGTGGTGTATTACATTGATTGATTTGCGGATATTGAAGAATCCTTGCATCCCTGGGATAAAGCCCACTTGATCATGGTGTATGATCTTTTTAATGTGTTGTTGGATTCTGATTGCTAGAATTTTGTTAAGGATTTTTGCATCTATGTTCATCAGTGATATTGGCCTGTAGTTTTCTTTTTTTGTGGATCTTTGTCAGGTTTTGGTATTAGGGTGATGGTGACCTCAGAATGAGTTTGGAAGTTTCCCTTCCTCTGCAATTTTCTGGAAGAGTTTGAGTAGGATAGGTGTTAGCTCTTCTCTAAATTTTTGGTAGAATTCAGCTGTGAAGCCGTCTGGACCTGGGCTTTTGTTTGCTGGAAGATTTTTGATTACAGTTTCAATTTCCGTGCTTGTGATGGGTCTGTTAAGATTTTCTATTTCTTCCTGGTTGAGTTTTGGAAAGTTGTACTTTTCTAAGAATTTGTCCATTTCTTCCACGTTGTCCATTTTATTGGCATATAATTGTTGATAGTAGTCTCTTATGATCCTTTGTATTTCTGTGTTGTCTGTTGTGATCTCTCCATTTTCGTTTCTAATTTTGTTGATTTGATTTTTCTCCTTTTGTTTCTTGATGAGTCTGGCTAATGGTTTGTCAATTTTATTTATCCTTTCAAAGAACCAGCTTTTGGTTTTGTTGATTTTTGCTATGGTCTCTTTTGTTTCTTTTGCATTTATTTCTGCTCTAATTTTTAAGATTTCTTTCCTTCTACTAACCCTGGGGTTCTTCATTTCTTCCTTTTCTAGTTGCTTTAGGTGTAGAGTTAGGTTATTTATTTGACTTTTTCTTGTTTCTTGAGGTGTGCCTGTATTGCTATGAACTTTCCCCTTAGGACTGCTTTTACCGTGTCCCACAGGTTTTGGGTTGTTGTGTTTTCATTTTCATTCGTTTCTATGCAAATTTTGATTTCTTTTTTGATTTCTTCTGTGATTTGTTGGTTATTCAGCAGCGTGTTGTTCAGCCTCCATATGTTGGAATTTTTAATAGTTTTTCTCCTGTAATTGAGATCTAATCTTACTGCATTGTGGTCAGAAAAGATGCTTGGAATGATTTCTATTTTTTTGAATTTACCAAGGCTAGCTTTATGGCCCAGGAAGTGATCTATCCTGGAGAAGGTTCCATGTGTGCTTGAGAAAAAGGTGAAATGCATTTTTCACTTGAGAAAATGTTCTTATCTCTACTTGGTATTCTCTGGAACTCTGCATTCAGTTGGGTATATCGTTCCCTTTCTTTCTTTCTCCTTTGCCTTTTACTTCTCTTATTTTCTCAGGTATTTGTAAGGCCTCTTCAGACAAGCTCTTTGCCTTTTTGCATTTCTTTTTCTTGGGGATGGTTTTGGTCACCATCTCCTGGATAGTATTATGAACCTCTGTCCATAGTTCTTCAGGCACTCTGTCTACCAGATCTACTCCCTTGAATCTGTTGGTCACTTCCACAGTATAATCATAAGAGATTTTATTTAGGTAATACCTGAATGGCCTAGTGGTTTTCTCTACTTTCTTCAATTTGAGCCTGAATTTTGAAATAAGGGCTGATGATCTGAGCCACAGTCAGCTCCAGGTCTTGTTTTTACTGACTATGTAGTGCTTCTCCATCTTTGGCTGCAAAGAATATAATCAGTCTGATTTCAGTATTGACCATCTGGTGATATCCGTGTGTAGAGTCTTCTCTTGTGTTGTTGGAAGAGGGTGTTTGCTATGACCAGTGCATTCTCTTGGCGAAACTCTTATTAGCTTTCGCCCTCCTTCATTTTGTTCTCCAAGGCAAAAACTTGCCTGTTACTTTAGGTATCTCTTAACTTCCTGCTTTTGCTTTCTAGTCCCCTGTGATGATAAGGACAACTTTTTTCGGTGTTAGTTCTAGGAGGTCTTGTAGGTCTTCACAGAACCATTAAATTTCATTCTCTTTGGCATTAGTGGTTAGGGCACAGACTCGAATTACTGTGATGTTAAATGGTTTTCTTTGGAAGCAAATAGAGATCATACTGTCATTTTTGGGATTGCAAGCAAGTACTGCATTTTGGACTCTTGTTGACTATGAGGGCTACTCCATTCCTTTTAAGGGATTCTTGCCCACTAAATTCGCCCATTCCTGTCCATTTTAGTTCACTGATTTCTATAATGTCAATGTTCAATCTTGCCATCTCCTGTTTAACCACATCCAGTTTACCCTGATCATGGACCTAAGATTCCAGGTTCCTATGCAATATTTTTCTTTACAACACTGGATTTTACTTTCACCACAAGACACAACCCATCATAGTTTATCAAAAATGTTTGTTGAATGAAATAATTCAACACTAAAATAAAAATCATTCTAAGGGTTTTAAATAACTATCAGCATGAAATGAGCTGTGAGCATTTAAATAACTGTGAGCATGTTTAAATAACATGGCATGAAAGTAATAATGACTTGATTGAAATTATGTTTAAGCCTACAATAAAAGTTTTTTTGCCATAGACATAAATCATTAAAACTGAGGAAGTGATGCTTTATACTTGAGAAAATTATTCAATAATATCTGATAAATGCAATTCAGCTTAACATCTTATCTTTTGAATGCAAAATTTAAGAGTTATAAACCAATAACCTGCACTTATTGATTTTGGAAATTGGATAGATGTTCTCATGACAGATTTCAGGGACATTTTTTCTCAATCACTATGACAAGATGCTTTTGAATCTTCCTTTAAAGTAAATTATCACTTTATTAATTCACTTATTTGTTTTGAACATAGTCTATAGCTCATGTGGTGATTTGTCATCTAGGGAAATATAATCTTGGATTAGGTTCAGAGTATCACAGCGCATGTATTTGTGAGTGTGTGTTTGCCAGGAGCAGGAGGTGGGGTTGTTGAAACTCTGTGTGGTATCAAGTACAGGCTCAATGGAATTTCCTTTGTTTTCTAACCACAGGTATATTACAGTACAGGAATGTTGAGAGGCCCAGTTAGGAACGGGAGCAAACAGTGTTTTAGATGTCAGGAGCACTGGAACCCCTAACCCCCATTAATAAGATAACACTGGTTATTAATCTATACTACCTTATGTCTGTTTCCTCATTTCTGTGGTGAAAGGCTTGGACTTAGTGAAACTGAGTTCTATGACTCACATACTTTTCTTTTTTTTTTAAATAATTCCTACTTAGCCGACTTGAGTTGTACCTTTGTTTCCTTAAAATGTGTACATTTGATATTGATCATTTTTAAATGAGTTATTGGTGATCAAATTTAATCTTCGCACAATATTTCATTCTGAAAAATTCCAGTGAAAGTGTAGTTGCTCAGTCTTGTCCAACTCTGCAACCCCATGGACTGTAGCCTGCCAGGCTCTTCTGTCCATGGAATTCTCTAGGCAAGAATACTGGAGTGGATTGCCCTTTCCTCTCCAAGGGATCTTCTTGACCCAAGTATCCAACCAGGGTCTCCCACATTACAGGTAGATTTTTTACTGTCTGAGCCACAAGGGAATCCACCCCCCACGCACCCCTCAAATTCCTCTAATGGCATTAAATTCCATATTTTTCCAAAAGTTGTTGAAATTGAGTCATTTGTCTCTGAAAACTAATTTAACTTTGATAACTGGGGCAAAGCCTTTGAAAAAATCTGATAATTTTAAATTGCCACACAATTAGAAGAGAACTCTGTCTTTCTCTTCTGACTCTCTCTGTGCATCTCTGTTACTTTATTTCTCTCATATATGCACACACACAAAATATAAAAATCTGTTCCTTTATTTAAAAAATTTTTATTTAACACTGGATAATAAGTAAACTAGAATAGCTCAGTCTCAATTTTTAAAGTATGCAAATAACTTGCATACTTGCCTCAAGTATTAGGTAAAATAAATGTTTGTCAGTGCTTTGAAGCAAAAACTAATTAATACATTATAACTTTTTTTGAAATATGACACAGAAAAGTACAGTTTTGTAAGTATAGAATTATCAAAAAGTGAAAAAAGACAGAATTACCACTTAAATTTAAATAAAAAATGGAACATTATCAGACAGTATCTGCAGGCAGAAAGAGAGGGGACGACAGAGGATGAGATGGTTGGATGGCATCACTGACTCAATGGACATAAGTTTGGGTAAACTCCTGGAGTTGGTGATGGACAGGGAGGCCTGATGTGCTGCAGTCCATGGGATTGCAAAGAGTCGGACACGACTGAGGGACTGAACTGAACTGAAATGATCAGACAGTAGGAAGCCCCCTTCAAGAAAAACTAATTAAGACATTGTAACTTTATTTTTAATTGATTTTTTATTGAAATATGACATACAGAAAAGTATAGTTAAGTAGTTATGTGTGTGTTATATCTGACTCTTTGTGACCCCCAAAACTGTAGCCTGCCAGGCTCCTCTGTCCATGGGGTTCTTTAGGCAAGAAAACTGGAGTGGGTAGCTAATTCCCTTCTCCAGGAGATCTTCACAACCAAGGGATCAAACCTGCATCTCCTGCTTTGCAGACAGATTCTTGACCACCTGAGCTACCAGGGAAGCTACCAGGAGGTAGATATGCCTGTAACTACTTCCATCCTTCATCCTGAAGTTAGCTAGTATTCTAACTTCTAATACCATAGATTAATATTACCTGACTTGGAGCTCAATAAAACTGAAATTGGCATACATTATATCTTTTTTTGAATCTAGCTTCATTCACTAGTGAGATTTATTTATATTAATGCATGAAGCATTTATGTGTGATATTAATTTATTCATTTCCATAGGTATTCTGTTCTTGATGGACATTTATGTTCTTTTTAGTTATAGGCTACTACAAATACTGTTACTGTGAACATTTCGTGTATTTGGACTGAGCATATATATGCATTTCTGTTATTTTGTATTGTGATGTTGTTGAGGTTCAGTTATGATTGTTTTAACATTTTATTGTAGGCTTTATTTTTGGATATACAATAAAAATATACAATTATTTTTTTTGTCATTAGGTAGGTCAGTATATACAAGGTCTGACATAAAAATAATTTCAAAATGTAAGATTATTGGCAAAAATACTTGCTATCAAAGGCTATCCATATACTACTTCAGTTCAGTTGCTCAGTCATGTCCGACTCTTTGTGACCCCATGAACTGCAGCACGCCAGGCCTCCCTGTCCATCACCAACTGCTGGAATCTACACAAACCCATGTCCATTGAGTCGGTGATGCCATCCAGCTATCTCATTCTCTGTTGTCCCCTTCTCCTCCTGCCTTCAATCTTTCCCATCATCAGGGTCTTTTCAAATGAATCAGCTCTTCACATCAGGTGGCCAAAGTATTGGAGTTTGAGCTTCAACATCAGTCCTTCCAATGAACACCCAGGACTGATCTCCTTTAGAACGGACTGGTTGGATCTCCTTGCAGTCCAAGGGACTCTCTAGAGTCTTCTCCAACACCACAGTTCAAAAACATCAATTCTTCAGTGCTCAGCTTTCTTTATAGTCCAACTCTCACATTCATACATGGCTACTGGAAAAACCATAGCCTTGACTAGATGGACCTTTGTTGGCAAAGTAATGTCTCTGTTTTTTAATATGCTATCTAGGTTGGTCATAACTTTCCTTCCAAGGGTAAGCGTCTTTTAATTTCATGGCTGCAATCACCATCTGTAGTGATTTTGGAGCCCAGAAAAATAAAGTTAGCCACTGTTTCCACTGTTTCCCCATCTACTTCCCCTGAAGTGATGGGACCAGATGCCATGATCTTAGTTTCTGAATGTTGAGCTTTAAGCCAACTTTTTCACTCTCCTCTTTCACTTTCATCAAGAGACACTTCAGTTCTTCTTCACTTTCTGCCCTAAGGGTGGTGTCATCTGCATATCTGAGGTTATTGATATTTCTCCCAGCAATCTTGATTCCAGCTTGTGCTTCCTCCAGCCCAGCATTTCTCATGATGTACTCTGCATAGAAGTTAAATAATCAGGGTGACAATATCCAGCCTTGACGTACTCCCTTTCCTTTTTGGAACCAGTCTGTTGTTCCATGTCCAGTTCTAACTGTTGCTTCCTGACCTGCATATAGGTTTCTCAAGAAGCAGGTCAGGTCGTCTGGTATTCCCATCTCTTGAAGAATTTTCCACAGTTTATTGTGATCCACACAGTCAAAGGCTTTGGCATAGTCGATATTACTACTTAGGAGTAGAATTTTGGTTATAGAGTAAATTGTGGTTAAATTTTAGTGGATAATGCTAAAATATTTTTCAAAGTGATTGTATTGATTTATGCTCACAAGAAGTGTATAATATTCTGTAGTTCCATATCTACGTCAAAAGTTAGTATTTTATCTGTTTCTAATTTTAACCACTGGTGTGTGTTCATGATTATACTTCATAGTAGTTAACATGCATTTCTCAGATAATGAAGCTGAGCTTCTTTTCAGATGTTTTAAACTCATTCTATAGCTTGTTTATTTTGGTAAAATGCCCTTTTAAGATTAGTTTTCTTTTCTATTGAGTTGTTTGACTGTATTTCTATTCTTGATACAAGATGTTAGCTGGTAATATACATTGAAGATAAAATTCTCCCCATCTGTAGGTGGCTGGTTTTCTCTCTCAATGGTATTTTTAAGCAAATAAAAATGGTTCAATTTAATGTACCCGTATTTATGAAAAATTTTTATGGTTAATCCATTTTTACGTCCTGTTAATTTTTTTAACAACTCCAAAATCCTGTGAAGATGTTCTTCTAGATGCTGTATTGTTTTGACTTTCAAATCTTATTTTTCATTGAGAAATTTCAAAAGCATATCCTATGATGCCAAGCTGAAGTCAATAAAAATAAATAGGAAAAAAAAAAACCAAAAACATGTCCCCTGCCTAAACATGTGCTTTTTTGTGGTTATTAAAATATCTTTGTGCTTTTTTGTGGTTATTAAAATATCTTTGTGTTGATTTAGAGGGTTGAGATTAAAGTCTAGTTCCTTCAAAATATTAACTTCCGTTTTGGTTTAACAAGCAAAGGGCATCAGAGAAATTGCCAAAGTGCTGTGTGTTCACAGTCTTCAGTTAGTTATTAGCTACTGAAATTCACCCAAGAAGTTGTCAAAAATCTGAAACTCTATTATGTTACAATAAAATAATTATTGCACTTAGTAATTTTAGAATTATTTGTTCCATTTTTAGTGTTTGATTTAGTCCCCTTGTGCCAGGAAGACGATTCACTCATAAATTTTCAGAGATAAAATAGTTTAATGATTTTATTTCAAAGATTATAAATCAGTTCTTCATAATTCATTGCAATATTTACCGTTAATATACTGGCTTTGTCTAGTACCTCAGATGGTAAAGAAGCTGCTTGTAATGCAGGAGACCCAGATTCAATCCCTGTGTGGGGAAGATCTCCTAGGGAAGGGAATGGCTACCCACTCCAGTGTTCTTGCCTGGAGAATTCCATGGACAGAAGAGCCTGGCACTCTACAGTCCATGGGGTTGCAAAGAGCTGGACACGACTGGATGATTAACACTTTCACTTCTACTTTCAAACCAAAAGAAGGAAAATTAATCTTAAAAAGGGGGAAAAGGAGAAAATTTTTAAAAAACAGAGTGGAGGGTTTTATATGAAAATGTTTACTAAATCACCTTTGGCCAACAGGAAAATGGACACATTCAGCTTCCAATGTGTACATGCATACACAAATCACAAAAAATGCACATAAAAATCTTTCCCAGCATCAGGGTCTTTTCCAGTGAGTCAGCCCTTCGCATCAGGTGGCCAAAGTATTGGAGTTTCAGCTTCAACATCAGTCCTTCCAGTGAACACCCAGGACTGATCTCCTTTAGGATGGACTGGTTGGATCTCCTTGCAGTCCAAGGGACTCTCAAGAGTCTTCTCCAACACCACAGTTCAAAAGCATCAATTCTTCGGTGCTCAGCTTTCTTTATAGTCCATCTCTCAAATCCATACATGACCACTGGAAAAACCATAGCCTTGACTAGATGGACCTTTGTTGGCAAAGTAATGTGTCTTCTTTTTAATATGCTCTCTAGGTTGGTCATAACTTTCCTTCCAAGGAGTAAGCATCTTTTAATTTCATAGCTGCAATCACCATCTGCAGTGATTTTGGAGCCCAGAAAAATAAAGTCAGCCATTGTTTCCACTGTTTCCTCATCTATTTCCCATGAAGTGATGGGACCAGATACCATGATCTTAGTTTTCTGAATGTTGAGCTATAAGCCAACTGTTTAACTCTCCTCTTTAACTTACTTCAAGAGGCCCTTTAGTTCTTCTTCACTTTCTGCCATAAGGGTGGTATCATCTGCATATCTGAGGTTATTGATATTTCTCCCAGCAATCTTGGTTCCAGCTTGTGCTTCCTCCAGCCCAGTGTTTCTCATGATGTGCTCTGCATGTAAGTTAAATAAGCAGGGTGACAATATCCAGCCTTGATGTACTCCTTTTCCTATTTGGAACCAGTCTGTTGTTCCATGTCCAGTTCTAATGGTTGCTTCCTGACCTGCATATAGGTTTCTCAAGAGGCAGGTCAGGTGGTCTAGTATTCCCATCTCTTTCAGAATTTTCCACAGTTTATTGTGATCCACACAGTCAAAGGCTTTGGCATAGTCAATAAAGCAGAAATAGATGTTTTTCTGGAACTCTCAGCAGATGTTGGCAATTTGACCTCTGGTTAAGTCAAGTCCAAAAATGCATCTAAGTCTTGATTTGCATCTGGTCTCATTAATTCTAAAATTCAGTCTCATCATCTCAGTTGATGTGAGAGATCGTTTGGATATAATTTCATCTTGGGTCACAGCTCTCTCTGTCTTTAAACTTGTGTAAGTCAAGAAATAAGTATTGTTCCCAAAAGCAATACTGGGACATGCATATGGTACTAGTCGTAGACTTTGTGATTCAGAAATGGAAAAAGTGGTAGGAGAAAATAAATTACCTGTTTCAAGTAACTTGAGAATCCAGCCAGGATTTTGATTTCAGGGACTGGTTACCTGTGGTTCTCAGCTCAGATGACCCTTTGAGTCATGTTTACTTATTCATGAAATGCAGCACATGTTTACCGTTGATTTTTACCACTGTACTTACTAGGATTTGTATCACTACTAGTTAGAACTTGTAGAATTTGGTGGTCTGACAGCCTTCTTTCATTCTGTACTTTATCAGTACACATTAGTTCAAGCTGGTAGAATTTTGTTGATACATGAAACTGGTGGATCATGATAAATCCATGATAAATCTTGAAGATTCACTCTGTTAGACAAGAGGCAATCTTTCAAGATTATCTTTGATGTCTTTTCTAGGAAATCTCGTATCTGTGTCTCCTGTTGAGATAATTGAGGTAATATCTGAATCATATGCTTAATTATTTCAAAGAGTCTGTTGTGTGACTAAATATATTGACCTTTTGATCTTCTTGATCATTCTTTGTGTGCATGCTAAGTCACTTCAGTTGTGTCTGACTTTTTGCAACCCTATGCACCGTAGCCTGCCAGGCCTCTCTGTCCGTGGGATTTTCCAGGCAAGAATACTGGAATGGGTTGCCATTTCAGCAAAAGAGTGCTTAGCCAATTCTTAGTTTATATTCTGGAAAACACTTTTCTGATGGTGGGAATCCCTTCATTTTAATGTCTTTATGATCTGAACAGGCCAAGTATTTTCTAAATCATCAAATCTGAGTTCCTTTATCTCTTTTGTATTTTACTATAAGCAGCAAGAGGAAACAGGCCATATCTACATTTTACTAGGTAAACTTCTCATTTGAAAGCATAATTTCATCATTTAAAATTCTACTTGTCACATAACTGTAGAATTTTGCGAAGCTTTCTATGCTGGGTAACAAGGGTTCTCTTTCCTCCAGTTTCCAATAAAATGTTCTTCATTTACTCCTGACTCCTCCCTAGCTAGAATTATCTTTTACATCCGTATTTCTACCAACAGTGTGTTTGTGATGAATTATGTATTCTTTCAGGTAATAAATGTTTTATTTATCATGCTTCTTTCTTTTAGATGATCCCTCACTTGCAGAGTTTTTAACATCCTTGTATCTATTAAGATTCTGTTCAGGAAATCTTAAGTTTTTTTCTATTATGCACCTCAAAATTCTTCTGAAAGTGAAAGAAAGTAAAGTTCTCAGTTGTGTCCAACTCTTTGTGACCCTGTGGACTGTAGCCCGCCAGTCTCCTCTGTCCATGCGATTTTTCCAGGCAAGACTACTGGAGTGGGTTGCCATTTCTTTCTCCAGGGGATCTTCCTGACCCAGGGACAGAACCCTGGTCTCCTACATAGCAGGCAGACTCCTTACTGGAGTCTGGGACTCCAGACTCTCAGACTCTTACTGTCTGAGTCACCAAGGAAGTCCAAAATTCTTCTAGCCAACTCCAAAGCCATCCCCACCTTTTAAGGTATTTGATATAGAAGCACCTCATTTCCAGGTACAAAAACCTGTATTAGTTTTTCTTAGTTCTTGTAACAAATTCTCACAAATTTAACTTACAACAACAAAAATTCATTATTTCATGCTTCTAGAGGTTAGAAATCCAAAACAGATCTTGCTGGGCCAAGATCAAGGTGTTGGTAGGGTGATCCCTGTCTAGAGGCTCTAGGAGAGAAACTGTTTTATTTTCTAGTTTCTAGAGGCTGTCCATTTTTAAAAATTTATTATTTTATCAAAGGATAATTGCTTTACAGGATTTTGTTTTCTGTCAAACCTCAAAATGAATCAGCCATAGGTATGAGGCTGTCCATTTTTATTGGCTTATTCTCTCCTTCCTCCATCTTCAAAGCCAGTAATGCCAGGATGAGTCCTTCTCACATGGACATCTCTCTAGTTCTGTCTTCTGCTTTTCTTTTCCATTTATGAAGACACATGAAGTTATATTCAGCCCACTCAGATTAATATCCCCAGCAGGTCATCTGATTAGCAACCTTAATTTGATTTGCAGCCATAATTCCCCTTTCCCATGTGGCCCAACATGTTCATAGGTTGTGGGAATTGGGGCATAGAAATCTTTGGGAAATAATTATTCTGCTCATCATGGTTTCATAAATTATCTCATAACCATTGGTAGACTAAATATATTCTGTATACCAAAACAGTATGCAGAGAGTTACTTAAAGATGAAAACTGACTTAAATCTCTGTCTGGAGTTAGGAGATAAAAAGGTAAATAATCTCCTTTCTGTCCTAGCCAATAAAAATAGGAATCTCTGATAATACTATGAATGAAAGAGGGAAAATTAATCTTAGAGATTAAAAGAATTATAGCACAATACTTTCTAGAGTAAGAAATTTTAAATTTTTAGCAAAACAAATAATTTCCTTGGATAATAATATACATAAGGAAGGGCATGATCTGAATTATTGCCTTGAGACCTGAAGTAAGCCAGAAGACATGTAAAAAATAAAATTTGAAAATAATTGGATGATATAATCATACTGAGAACAAGAATTTCCTTTCTTTATAAGAAGATATAGCAAACTCCTTAGTTTAAGCCTGAAATTATATACAATACATCAAATTTATGCTTTTTTGATATTTAATTTGCAAATTTCTTACCCAGCATGGGCTACTGAGATGCTCAGAGGTGCCAAAATATGAAAAAAGAGCCTGTAGACTTGGGTGTCAAAAGGTGAAGTGGAGGGTGCTTTTGAGAAATGGGAATTAAAATAGAATTTGTGTGAAAGATTGCTGATTAAATGGTAGGTTTTGAGTCATTTCCCCAGCTTCCTCCTATAATTCTTTCTTCCCGGTCTATGCCACCAGGAGTTTGTTCTTTCTAAGAGAAATTAAATAACCACATAGAAAAATCACTAAAGCTAGAATACAAGACTCCCATAAGAAAATAGTCAGCTTGTGACCTGATTACCCTATAGTGAATCCCAAAAGTTGACAAGCCCTAGCCTCTCATACCAAGCTTCTGACCAGCTTGTTAATGTCTCATTCTTAAATGTGAAGAAATAGTCATATTTGAGGAAAGAGTTCTACAAGAAAGAGAAGAACAAAGTGAGAAAAACAACAAACAAAAAGACAAAGTTAATGGTTAGAACATGCACATTCAAATTAACCATGCTGTACATGTAATATTATCAAAGGGGTGAGACAAGATATTTCATCTGCAAAATGAATTTAAAAGGGAACAATCATACAAAAAGAATGAACACATAGAGGTTAAAATATTGCCAAATGAGAAATTTAGTATACATTTTGGAATATAAATTTAAAGATATCCCCAGAAAATAATATAAAAGATGAAAGTATTTTTTATAAACAGGAGAGAAAATATAAGAAATTTAGAGGATAAATTCAATAGATTCATTTTGTAATAGGAGTTTAAGGAAAACAGAAAAAGCATTAAGAGATAATACATGGACATTTCTCAGAGTAGAGAGATACAAGTATTTGATGCCAAAATAAAAACAATGGCATGAAAATAAATTCATGCCATGGGTGAAAGATTCAAGGAAACAGTCCGATAATATACAAATTAATTCCTTTCAGAAAGATAACTGCTTTATAACAAGTTTTCAACTTCTTAAAAATTCTAAGGAAACATTTTCAACCAAAAATTGAATAAACAGCTATTAGCAATAGAGTGATAAGGTAGAACAAATTATTTTCAGAAAATAAATTTATTTTCAGAGTCACGAAACTCACCTCCCGTTTACTTTTCTAAGGAAGTCATTTGATGATGTGTTCAGCAGAACAAAGGGTGCAAACAAGAAACAAAGAAAAGATTTGGAATTCAAGAAAGAAGGGTTCCAACACAGGAACTCTGGGAAAGAAGTGTCAGGATGACAGATGTGCTGCTGTTCTTTGACGATTTCCTTGTTGATTCTCAGTCACTAAGTCATGTACGACTCTTTGTGACCCTATGGACTACAGCACACTAGGCTTCCCTGTCCTTCACTATCTCCCAGAGTTTGCTCAAACTCACGTCCATTGAGTCATGCTCATTCTTAAAAGAATCACTGGGCCTAGGTTTGATTAGTTATATTTGGTCCAGCAACTCTACCTTCATCACTCTGAGTCAGCTGTTAGGTTGAACTCACAAACCACAGAATTCTGAATGAGAGAGGTCAGACAGTATATCCCCAGTTTGCTAGAGAAGGGAAAATTGGAATATAACCACCAGACGAATTAATTTTATAGCACGTTTTGGTTTTAGTTTCCTATTTTGGTGAAATTGAAATATTACACAATTAAACTACCGCACAATTCACTCATCTCACACGCTAGCAAAGTAATGCTCAAAATTCTCCAAGCTAGGCTTCAACAGTGTGTGAACCATGAACTTCCAGATGTTCAGCTGGATTTAGAAAAGGCAGAGAAACCAGGGATCAAATTGCCAACATTCACTGGATCATGGAAAAAGCAAGAGAGTTCCAGAAAAATATCTATTTCTGCTTTATTGACTAGGCTAGCGCCTTTGACTGTGTGGATCACAACAAACTGTGGAAAATTCTTTAAGATATGGGACTACCAGACCACCCAACCTGCCTCCTGAGAAATCTGTATGCAGGTTAAGAAGCAACAGTTAGAACTGGACATGGAACAACAGACTGGTTCCAAATCGGGAAAGGAGCATGTCAAGGCTGTATATTGTCACCCTGCTTATTTAACTTCTATGCAGAGTACATTATGTGAAATGCTGGGCTGGATGAAGCACAAGCTGGAATCAAGATTGCTGGGAGAAATAGCAATAACCTCAGATATGCAGATGACACCACCTTTATGGCAGAAAGTGAAAAAGAACTAAAGAGCCCCTAGATGAAAGTGAAAGAGGAGAGTGAAAAAGTTGTCTTAAAACTCAAATTTGGAAAACTGAGATCATGGCATCTGGGCCCATCACTTCATGGCAAATAGATGGGGAAACAGTGACAGACTTTTATTTTGGGGGCTCCAAAATCACTGCAGATGGTGACTGCAGGCATGAAATTAAAAGATGCTTGCTCCTTTGGTAGAAAAGCTATGACCAATCTAGACAGCATATTAAAAAGCAGAGACATTACTTTGCCAACAAAGGTCCATCTAGTCAAAGCTATGGTTTTTCCTATAGTCATGTATGGATGTGAGAGTTGGACTATAAAGAAAGCTGAGCTCTGAAGAATTGATGCTTTAGAACTGTGGTGTTGGAAAAGACTCTTGAGAGTCCCTTGGATTGCAAGGAGATCCAACCAGTCCATCCAAAAAGAAATCAGTCCTGAATATTCATTGGAAGGACTGATGCTGAAGCTGAAATTACAATACTTTGGCCACCTGATGCAAAGAACTGACTTTTGAAAAAACCCTGGATGCTGGGAAAGATTGAAGGTGGGAGGAGAAGGGGACAGCAGAGGATGAGATGGTTGGATGGCATCACCGACTTGATGGACATGAGTTTGAGTAAACTCTGGGAGTTGGTGATGGACAGGGAGGCCTGGCATGCTTCAGTCCATGGATTTGCAGAGTCTGACATGACTGAGCAACTGAACTGAACTGATAAATCACCAGGCTTACATCAGTCTTTTCCGTGTGTGGAACTCTCCAGAGTGTGAGTGGTAGGAGGCATAGCTCTATCCTCAGCACCCCTTCTTGGCCTTTCTCCCTCCATACAGCAGAGGAGAAACCCTTCTTTTCCCTCTCAAAAAGGCAGCCAGATCCTAGTGATAGTTTCTCTTTTAATGGCTTTGGCTTTTGAATGAGTGTCAGAAATACACATGAAAGCTGAAATTTGATTTGTGCCTATTAGGGTCTGTGGTCAGTGGTGGGTTTTGTTAAGTAGTGGTGACACCTTAGTCTTTTTTGACTAGATTCTTTTTGTTTCAAAGGCTCTTTTGAATTTATCCTGTTTGCTTAGCCTTATCTTCTGTTTTTTATATAGGTTGTAGGATATACCTGACTCCTTGTCAAATAGTCCCTTTCCTTCCATGTAATAGGTTTCTGTTTCTTGCAGCTAAAAACTCCTGAGGCACACTATTATTGTTTAATCATTATTATTTTTATTTCCAGAATTCAAGTACTACACTCCCCTTAAATAAATTCCTAAAATTTTGTACATATTAGAAGACCATGAAAATTATTTTGGAAAATACTTCTTTGGCATTCTATCCTTTAGGCTAATCAAAAGTGCTACAGTTAATATCATCATTGATCATATTAGCAATTCAGAATTTAAAGTCATATTTTTTCAAAAATCCTGTATGACAGTAAAAGATAAAATTGCATTTATAAAGCAATGTTAAAACATTAATGCTACATTACAGAATTGAGTGTCACTATTTGAAATATTATTTTGTGTGAATTTATACTTAATTACTCATTTGAATTTTCATTAAGAAATCAGTTCTATCTCTTATTAATATAAGATGATCATTGCCATATAATGCATAGTATTTTATAGAGTCCAGGCCTTTGAGGCTATCACGTGGGCATTTATCTTATTAAAAGACTCCCTTAAATGCAAAAGAAAGGAGAAAATAGTGAAAACAACTCTGGGTTATGTACCCAAAGCTCTGACTTATTGAAAAAATGTTCTTCCATTAAATTACAATGTTAGTGGATGAAGTGGAGAAAGCCAAAATTTAGTGTATAAGATATAGTTATGAAATTTATTTGAGTATAGGAAAGTTTAGTTACAAACATCTTGGTTAAAATGTGCTGACAGGAAATTCTTTATATTCATTAACAATGTGTTTTTATGCTTAAAAAATTCAAAATATCAGTCCATGTTGAAACCTGAGTCTAGGGAGTCAAGTCCTTAGACTATTCATTTATGTATTTATTTGGCTATTCTGGGTCTTAGTTGCAGCATGTGGGATCTTCAGTCTTCGTTGTCATACGTGGGATCTTTGATTGTGACGTGTGAGACCTGGGCCCTGGCCTGGGGATTGAACCCTGGGATCCCTGCATTAAGAGTGGAGTCTTAGCCACTGGACCACCAGGGAAGTCCCGAGTCCAACAATATTGGTGAAAGTTTATCTCTATAGGCAGTGTCCGGAAGGAGGGAGGGATTTGGAGATACACCACTGAGCTGGGTCCCCTTACTGATCTTACAAATCCTACTTTAACTGCTTAGTGCGTCAGTTTCCACATCTACAACAGACAATAATAATACTACCTACACACAGAATTATTGTAGAGATAAAGTGTGAATACGTGTAAAGCTGGGCATGTAATAATTAATCATCACATTTTAACTAATATTTTTCATGATGATAAAATATAATGCAGTTTAACTGTCTATAAAGAATTTTGTATGGTATCTACATATTTCAAAATTTATACAATGTCTTTCATCTCCAGTTTTCCTCATTCTACTTCTTTTTAAAATATTTTGTTCCTTATGTTCTCCAATAAATTATGAACAGAGATTTTTATATCAAGAGCATAGTTTCACAGTTGCCTAGAGAATTTTCTTTATTAAAATAAAATTTGTGAATCCTGGGAGAGAGAGAGGAGTGCAGTAAATTTTCTTTGTCAAACATTCTTCACAGTTATTCTTATATAAGAAGTGTAGGCAGGCATAAAAATTATTTTACTGAGTATATGATGTACAGAATATTGGAACATATTGTTTTAAATATTTTAAAATAGTGTATATTATACCCAAAAAATTCCCTAATAAAGAAAGAAATGGAAACAATTAATTTGCATAAGTTGAAAATGTTCATAATGGTCTTAACAAATCCCTTTTCCTCCCACAAAAACTAAGAATATGAATAGGGGCGAAAATAATGAATTTTAGTCAGTTGTTGAAAAGTTGTTATTCTGCTTCTTGTCTCTCACTCTTCAAATGAAAGCCTTTGGGCAAACATGAATGTGCCTGTACCTAAGAATCTGTTTATTTTCAGTTATAATTTCTAGCATGTAATTTTCTCTGGGAATGTTACCAAAACACAAATTTCTTCTATTGACTCACAGTATTTGAAAAAAATCACTTAGTATAGCAAAAATAAGAGTGTTTTATTTTTGCATTTTTTTAATCATAGGCTTTTCCCCTATTGGAACACAGGATACAAGTGGGAGAAAAGTGAGTTTTGTTAATCAAGAGCGAGGTAGAATAAAGGGAATATTCAGGAGACAGAAAACTACTGATTGAATCTCTTCTATTGACTTAGGTGACTAAGGTTACCTAAGTAACCAACACACACATGCACACACAGTTCAGCCTTGATTTGTTAGTAGGTTGTCCACATTGTGTAAACTCACTAGCACAAATGATTGCTTTATTCTTTGCGTGGCTTTGTCTGCACAGCTGTGGCTATGAATGCTTCAAGGTTCTGTGAGCTCTCCTACTAGTTTATAACCTTGCAGGGGTGTTTTTCTACCAGCAGAACATTGACCATAAATGTCTATTAGTCAAAATAACTGCGGCAGTTTTATAAGGCCTGTGAGTGTGTATTTCCCAGTCTGCTTCTCCTTAAATTACTAAGAATGCAAAAATAACCAATAGTTTGTCCTCTTAAATCACAAATTGGATAGACTTACCATTAAAATATATTGTAAATGTGTTTCCCATTATTTAGCTCATTTAGCATGTTCAGCAGCAAGCATTCAAATATTTTGAGTTGGTTATTTTTTTTTCACTTTGCATAAGGCATTAGATGATTTTTTTCAAGCATCAAGAGATATTTAAAAGACTAGAATACAATTGGAATATTGCTGATAGGTTGCCATTTACCATCTGCCTAAAAGATGAAGAATTTAAAAGATGTAGTAGGCTCAGAAATTATTTGGTTTTGTTTTACTCATTTTGGTAGTCTTCACTATGAAAAGTTAGCATAACTTGTTCAGGTTTGAAAATTATATCACTACAGTTGATCTTTGAACAGCATGGATTTGAACTGGACTACTTATGCACAGATTATTTTCAATAAATATGTACTACAGTACTAAATGATCCAAGGTTGGTTGAATTCCTGAATGTGTAACTGCATATAAGGGTCCATCTATAAAGTTATACTTGGAGTTTCTACTGCATCCTCACCTTAACCCCAAGTTCTTCAAGAGTCAACTATATTGTCATGTCCATAAAGTGAAAAAGAAGCAACTAGAAATAAGGTTTACAATGTAAAAAGTATTGCCCTGTAAAGTTGAAGAATGAACAGTAATAGATGGAGGAAAGTATTAGTAGACATCCAATATAAACTTTATCTACATTTACATATTAATATTAGAATGCTGAATAGTATTAAGTTGGGCTTCCCTGGTGATTCAGACGGTAAAGGGTAAAGAATCTGGCTGCATTGTGGGAGACCTGAGTTAGATTCCTGAGTCAAGAAGATCCCCTGGAGAAGGAAATGGGAACCCACTCCAGTATTCTTGCCTGAAGAATTCCATGGACAGAGGAGCCTGGTGGGCTACAGTCCATGGGGTCACAAAGAGGTGGACACGACTGAGTGACTAACACTTTCACTTTAATTAATGTTAGAGTGTTGAACAGTATAAATGGTTGTATTCATCTGATTTATTTTGGTTCCTTAAATTAAGTTGATGCCTTTTGTCTTTAATTTGCCTGAAAAATATTTTAAAACCTAAGGATATATGTACATTTCAAAAAGCAGTCTTTAGTGTTAATTTCTATATGTGCTTTGGATTTTCTCTGATTTAGCCAAAAATATGAAAATGCTGCAAAAAAGTGTGATGTAAAATATCTCGTGTGTGAATTACAAGATCTGGTCACCAGGTAGCAGTGTCATGCCAAAGATAATCTTTGGGTCTCTTAGCTTAGGTACCCAGCTAAAACAATCAGCTATACAGTACTGTACTGTAATAGGTTTATAATACTTTTCACACAAATAATGTATAAGAAACAGCACAAAAAGTAAAGACGATATTTTTAATCATGCAGTACAGCACCTTGAAAAATACAGTAGTACTGGCTACATCACTGGTGCTTTTACACTTGCTTCTGGACATCCTGAGCTTGAAATGAAGATACTGCACTGCTATACCCTATACAGTACTGTACAGAAAAGTACACAAAAGCACGACACTTGTATAGGAAGCCTGTGACAGTGTACGCCCACAGGTGAACTGACTTACCCAACTGGCCTTGCAAATGCACATATGCATCTTTGAAAGTTCACAACTTGAAAGTTCATATGTAAGGGACACACTATATTATAATTCAGATTTAAAGGAGGAAAATCTTAAACAGCATGTCTGTTCAATCTCAGCCTGCAAAAATATAGAGTACTTACATGAATACTATAATCTATAATGTACTTATCAAGAATTGACACAGTAAGGAGAATGTACTTGTTTGTTACAGTTTTCAGGACAAGCATTCCTTTGTGTAAAACACAATAGATTTTTTTAATATTGCTATTTATGGATCATTCATGAATTTCTTAAAGTATAAATTGAGCTCTTTCTCTGGATTCTTAAATACTCCTATAACACTTCCCTCAGATTAAGCTCCTCTGTGATCTTTTCAACGTGCTTTCCAACATACTCTGACGTTTCAACATTTTTTTTTTTTTCTAGTGCTGGAAAAATAATAGTTGTGTCCGACTCTTTGCGACCCCACGGGCTGTAGACTACCAGGCTCCTCTGTCTGTGGGATTTTCCAAGTAAGGGCACTGGAGTAGGTTGCCATTTCCTTCTCCAGGGGATCTTCCCGACCCAGTGATCAAACCTGGGTCTCCCACATTGCTAGAAGATGCTTTACCCTCTGAGCCACCAGGGAAGGACAGAACAGGAAGATGATCTAATTACTATACAGGTAGGTTACATTTGAGAAGGGAGTACTACATAAATACAAAACACTATTATTAGAGGATTAAATCCTGAACTTAAAGTGAGGGAATCTTTTCCCCTTTTTTTCATCCTGGGAAATGTGAAGTACTTACAATAAGCCAAAGGAAATGAAAGTGTTGATGAGAGAGATAGGCTTGCAGCTGGTTGATAACAGCCAAGATTGCCTGCAGTTTATCAATGAGCTGCATGTAGTGCTGCTACAAACTTGTATTTTCTTTCAGAAAGCATGACATAAAGGTAAAAATGTGTTCCATTAAAGTCAGATTTCAAATGTGTTTCATTAAAACAAGATTTTGTGAGTTATCCAGATGAGATGTAGCTCCTCATGGATAGAAAATTGAAGCATGAAAAGTTTCTCAGTGAACAGATAAAAGTTGTCTATGTTTCTTTGACTTGATCATTTGTCATTTGTAGTTCCTCTTTTTAAAGGGTAATAATAATAATTAGTACAGACTTCAACAGTAAATTATGGCACCCGTTATTGTTTAAATAGCCTAGTTCTGTCAGCCAAAAGAAAGATTTAAAGAGATGGAGTGGATTTAGCAGCTTTCAACTCTGCATTCCCCGGTTGTGTTTTGTCAGAAACAAGACGACTAATGTGAGTGAGAGCAGGATAGTGTAGCAGTTAACATAATGGTGTTCTAACAGAAAGTGTGAAGCATTTATTCTGTGAGTTAAAATGAATGTTCTGTTGCTCTTATACTAAAAGAAGCCTGATATTATTATTTGTATTTAAAGCAATTTTGATCTGAAATATACATAACAACCCTTTCCCAGCTTTTTTGGGTCTCTCTCTCGCTCCTTTTAAATATATATTGTGGTTATGATTGTGTAAGAAGCACTTTTCAGTACACTTAAAAATGTATATTATTTCTATGTCCTCCCCAGCACACACATGCACTTCCTTTCTGGTTAAGTGGATTTTAGTTAATAAGGGTAAACCAATAGCCCACTTGAATTCTAAAGGGCTTCTCAATACAACCCAGTTCAGGATAAAATGAAAATGAATTGGAAAAATAAATGGCTTTCTCTATTGTATTATTAACTGTACAGAAATGCTTGCTGAATTACTACCTGTCTGGCTATTTTGTGGTATCAGTATACTCTTTAATTAGATTAGAAGGTAACAACTAGTTTAATCTTTTCAGGGAACCTTTTAATTCATTTCTTTCACAGTTTTGTTTCTAGGTATTAAGATTTAAAACACTATGTTCCTTACACTTCTGAGTCAATGTATTACCTGGAAATTATCCTTACCAAAAGGGCATTTAATCCTACAGTTATTATTATATTTCCATTCCTGTTTCTTTAAAATTACATTTGAAGATATAAGGCACACTGATCAGGTATTAGGGCTTTGAGCTGATGGTTTTAAGTGTACAAGCAAGAGAACTGTGAAATGTTGCTTAATTTCTTTTATACTCAGTTTTTCCCCACTGTAAAATGGAAAGAATAATACCTACCTAATAATATAGTAAATACTGTAAAAGTTAAATGAGGTAATTCTTAAAGCACTTAACAGGAAAGTTATCTCCACTTGAAGGAAAATGTATGGAGAAGTGAGGGGCAGTTTTGTGAGCAGAAGAGTACTTCAGTCCATACACTAAAACATATACCTGGAGAAAGGCGGGTCAGGGGCTTTGTGTGCTCTCTGTTCAGATGGATGTGATTTACAAGTCCTCTAACTGAAATCTAGGTGACCTCTCTTGCACCAGTGATCAGTGTGCCTGCATGGAGGACACTGAGATGGAGAAAAT
Source organism: Bos mutus (assembly GCF_027580195.1). Taxonomy (NCBI): domain Eukaryota; kingdom Metazoa; phylum Chordata; class Mammalia; order Artiodactyla; family Bovidae; genus Bos; species Bos mutus. Next base: position 18,416,989 of record NC_091622.1, on the reverse strand, counting down.
GCAGAGTCTCCCTTTGTTACTACCGCATGCTTGAGCTGGCTAGTTGCTTAAACTCTTCTCCTTATTGTAACTATCTGTGAGAGTCATGAGCTCCTGGGAGAGAATGCCAGATTGATGATCAACACCTGAACGTACTAAGCACAGAGTGTGTGGATATTTCATTGTTACTGTAGTGCTTGTCCACCTGCGTGCTTCAAGACCGTTCCTGTCGAGAGATGGAAGGCGTCATCTTGGCAATTCCTAGAGGAATCTCACATTTCCACAGGGTGAGAATGAGTTAGAGTTGTAAAAGCAGTTGCTTTTGTTGGGTCCACAAACAAAAAGTCAAAATAAGTCCCAAATCAGGGAATAGGTATTCTAACATGTTCCACCTTGACTACAAAATCCCAGTATATAAGTCTGCTGATCATTAATGTAGCTTAATCTCAGCATTTTGTATATAAATTCAAAATTATGGATTAATGTATCTTTAAATTCCCATCTGGGTCCAGAATTACAGCAAAATATAGCTCTGGCTCAACCAAAAGTACCAGTGACTAAGCTGGTCCTACTAATGGCCAGTCAGCTTATCTTCCAAAAGGATTTTGAAACATGACCCTCTTCCCATTAAGGAAAGGAAAAAAAATAAGTTTAATACAGATGGACCAAGTCCTTTCACTCATATAGCACACTGGCAGATGTCCCAGCAAAACCTGTGTTCTCAGCCATATTGTGCAGTGGAGACAGTTTTACCTGTTGGCAGACTCTTTATCTGAAATTGATAGGTCATTTATAATGAATCAAAATGATACTCAACAACTCAGCTTGGTAACAGTTCCATTGTTTACATATTTTACTGGGCTTTTATCTGTAAAAAAAAAAAAAAGAATCTGGAAATCTCATGAAAGAGGATTTTTTCTTTGTTGGTTTTTCAAGTACATAAAACTGCAGTGAAACAAAGGCAATGGAAAACAGCCTTTGGCTGGAGACTTTTCTCTGCTTCCTCATTTTAGTCAGCTCAAAAGCTTGTCTTGCACAATTATGGAAACAGTGAGTCTGCTGTTAGGCTAATCAAGAACTGTAGAAAGACTAGAATTAATAAAATAAGTTAGTCATGAAGTGTTTTTGGACTTTCGTGTAGGTTTGGGTTTCCATTCATCTTGGTGATGAAAGTTCCAGTATATTTAGATTTTATGTAACATGATTTATCAACCATATTAGAATTTAAATTATCTGTTTCTCATGTATATTGTCATATGTGAAATAGATCACCAGTCCAGATTCGATGCATGAGACAGGGTGCTCAGGGCCGATGCACTGGGATGACCCTGAGGGATGGGATGGGGAGGGAGGTGGGAGGGGTTTTAGGATAGGGAACACATGTACACGCACGGCTGATTCATGTGAATGTATGGCACAAACCACTACAATATTGTAAAGTAATTAGGCTCCAATTAAAATAAATTAAAAAAATAAATTATCTGTTTCTAAAGTGTGACTGTGTTCATCTTGATGCCTTTTCTCTAAAATGTGAATATAGAGAGTAAATTTCATGTAGATATATGTATCAAAATTGAGATTGCTTAAAATTTTAAACTGCTTAAATGATCCCTATTATAAAGTTATATACTGGTATAATCAAATACTTCTAGGGGACCAAAGATAACATTTTTTCCTCTGAGGAATTTGGTAAAATACAGTGTAGTCACATTATAAGTTCATTTCTTCTCTGAAAGAAAAAATCAAGGAAATAACAACAGGTGCTGTGCTAGGTAATAGTGTCTAGTGATTATAAACAAGAACAGTGAAGGGTTTTAATGGGAAAACTGTTAAGTTCTAGAAGTGTTGGAAGAACAGATTGAAGATTAGAATTAGAATCCACATGGGAAAGAGAGAGGTAAATTCTTCGCCATAAATCATCTAGATACTTAATTTGAAATCAAACAAGAACCTGAACATGTGTCATATAATCTGGCTAAATACACCTGGGTTTTATTAAGATGGTGTGAGCCAAAGACCACAGTGTTTTAGACAAGCTTGAGCAGATCCTCTGCTAAAGAGAAAAACAAGCATACTACATGTCTTGCTCTTGGCAAATAAAACCCCAAAACTCTTAACTCACTGACTTGAAGGAATTAATGGACTGGATTTCCAAACAGGCACACCATGTTTGGAAATCAGTATGATACATTTAACAGCACACATTTTAAAGTGATACAGACTCAGGTTCAAATCCTGACATTTCCATTCACTATGTGATTTTTAAAAGCTTGCTTAACTTCATCACTTCAGTTTCACTGTAAAATGTGTGCTATTATGTCCAATGTTGTAGGACTAAGCACAGTGTATGTAAAATGCCTAGTACAGTGCCTGCACAAAGTATGATCTTAATGAATAATGCCTATTTGTTTTTATTATAAGTTGAGTGTTGACTTAGTGCCATTTAGTCTCTTTTAACTCATGGAATACTTTAAAAGAAGCATAGATCTGTGCCTCTTCTCAACTTCTACTTCATATATCCTAACAAATACAAATCTTTAAGTTTTCATGGTAATTTTGTTAGATTTTATTTTACTGTTTTTCCTATTTACAGAAAAATTACTCAGAGAAGGCTTTTGTACAGATTTACCAGTGTTTTTTGGAAAGAATGATGCTGAAGCTGAAACTCCAGTACTTTGGCCATCTCATGCGAAGAGTTGACTCATTGGAAAAGATTCTGATACTGGGAGGGATTGGGGGCAGGAGGAAAAGGGGACAACAGAGGCTGAGATGGCTGGATGGCATCACTGACTCGATGGACGTGAGTCTGAGTGAACTCCGGGAGTTGGTGATGGACAGGGAGGCCTGGCGTGCTGCAATTCATGGGGTCGCAAAGAGTCGGACATGACTGAGCGACTGAACTGAACTGAACTGAACCAATTATTTACATTTATATGCCATTAAAATTTTTTTATTGAGTTATAGTTGATGTAAAATATCATATGTTTCAGGTATAAATGCTTAATGTATACAGCCTAGTGATTCAAAATTTTTAAAGATAATATTCCATTTATAGTTGTGAAGTTGTAAGCAAAAACAACATCCAGTTGTGGATGTCACTGGTGATAGAAGCAAAGTCTGATGCTATAAAGAGCAATATTGCATAGGAACCTGGAATGTTAGGTCCTTGAATCAAGGCAAATTGGAAGTGGTCAAACAGGAGACGGCAAGAGTGAATGTCAACATTTCAGGAATCAGCGAACTAAAATGGACTGGAATGGGTGAATTTAACTCAGATGACCATAATATCTACTACTGTGGGCAAGAATCCAATCCCTTAGAGGAAATGGAGTAGCCATTATGGTCAACAAAAGAGTCCAAAATGCAGTACTTGGAGGCAGTCTCAAAAATGACAGAATGATCTCTGTTCATTTCCAAGGCAACCCATTCAATATCACAATAACCCAAGTCTATGCCCCAGCCAGTAATGCTGAAGAAGCTGAAGTTGAATGGTTCTACAAGACCTTCTAGAACTAACACCCAAAAAGATGTCCTTTTGATTACAGGGGACTGGAATGAAAAAGTAGGAAGTCACGAAAAACCTGGAGGAGCAGGCAAATTTGGCCTTGGAGTACAGAATGAAGCAGGGCCAAGACTAATAGAGTTTTGCCAAGAGAATAAACTGGTCATCGCAAACACCCTGTTCCAACAACACAAGAGAAGTCTCTACACATGAACCAGATGGCCAATACCAAAATCATATTGATTATATTCTTTGCAGCCAGAGATGGAGAAGCTCTATATAGTCAGCAGAAGCATGACTGGGAGCTAACTGTGGCTCAGATCATGAACTCTCTATTGCCAAATTCAGACTTAAATTGAAAAAAGTAGTAAAAACCACTAGATCATTCAGATATGACCTAAATCAAATCCCTTACAATTATACAGTGGAAGTGACAAATAGATTCAAGGGATGAGATCTGATAGGCAAAGTGCCAGAAGAGCTATGGAGAGAGGTTCAGTGTCATTGTACAGGAGACAGGGATCAAGATCCTCCCCAAGAAAAAGAAATGCGAAAAAGCAAAATGGTTGTCTGAGGAGGCCTTACAAATAGCTGTGAAAAGAAGAGAAGCGAAAACAAAGGAGAAAAGGAAATATATACCCATTTGAATGCAGAATTCTAAAGAATAGCAAGGAGAGATAAGAAAGCCTTCCTCCATGATCAGTGCAAAGAAATATAGGAAAACAGTAGAATGGGAAAGACTAGAGATCTCTTCAAGAAGATTAGAGATACCAAGGGAACATTTCATGCAAAAATGGGCTCAATAAATGAGGGAAACAATATGGACCTAAGAGAGGCAGAAGATATTAAGAAGAGGTGGCAAGAATACACAGAAGAACTGTACAAAAAAGGTCTTCACGACCCAGATAACCACAATGGTGTGATCACTCACCTAGAGCCAGACATCCTGGAATGCGAAGTCAAGTGGGTCTTAGGAAGCATCACTACAAACAAAGCTAATAGAGGTGTGGGAATTCTAGTTGAGATATTTCAAATCCTAAAAGATGATGCTGTGAAAGTGCAGCACTCAATATGCCAGCAAATTTGGAAAACTCAGCAGTGGCCACAGGACTGGAAAAGGTCAGTTTTCATTCCAATTCCAAAGAATGGCAATGCCAAAAAACACTCAAACTACCACGCAATTGCACTCATCTCATATGCTAGTAAAGTAATGCTCAAAATTCTCTAAGCCAGGCTTCAATAATACATGAACTGTGAACTTCCAGATGTTCAAGCTGGATTTAGAAAAGGCAGAGGAAGCAGAGATCAAATTGCCAACATCCATTGGATCATCAAAAAAGCAAGAAAGTTCCAGAAAAACATCTATTTCTGCTTTACTGACTATACCAAAGCCTTTGACTGTGTAGATCCCGATAAACTGGAAAATTCTTAAAGATGTGGGAATACCAGATCACTTGACCTGCCTCCTGAGAAATCTGTATGCCGGTCAGGAAGCAACAGTTAGAACTACATAGAACAACACACTGTTGCCAAATTGGGAAAGGAGTATATCAAGGCTGTATATTGTCACCCTGTTTATTTAACTTCTATGCAGAGTACATCATGCAAAATGCTGGGCTGGATGAAGCATAAACTGGAATCAAGATTTCCAGGAGAAATATCAATAACCTCAGCTATGCAAATGACACCATCTTACGGCAGAAAACGAGGAAGAAGAACTAAAGAGCCTCTTCATGAAAGTGAAAGAGGAGGGTGAAAAGTTGTCTTAAAGCTCAACATTCAGAAAACTAAGATCATGGCATCTGGTCCCATCACTTCTTGGCGTTTAGTTGGGAAAACAATGGAAGCAGTGAGGGACTTTATTTTTGGGGATCCAAAATTATTACTGATGGTGACTGCAGCCAAGAAATTAAAAGACACTTGCTCCTTGGAAGAAAAGTTATGACCAACCTAGACAGAATATTAAAAAGCAGAGACATTACTTTGTTGATAAATTCTGTCTAGTGAAAGCTGTGGTTTTTTAGTAGTCATGTATGGACGTGAGAGTTGGACTATAAAGAAAGCTGAGTGCTGAAGAATTAATTGATGCTTTTGAACTTTGGTGTTGGTGAAGACTCTTGAAAGTCCTTTGGACTGCAAGGAGATCCAACCATTCCATCCTAAAGGAAATCAGTCCTGAATATTCATTGGAAGCACTGATGCTGAAAATCCAATACTGTGGCCACCTGATGTGAAGAACTGATTCATTTGAAGAGACCCTGATGCTGGGAAAGATTGAAGGCAGGAGGAGGAAGGGACGATAGAGGATGAGATGGTTGGATGGCATCACCGACTCAATGGACATGAATCTGAGTAAACTCTGGGAGTTGGTGATGGACAGGGAAGCCTGGCGTGCTGTAGTCCATGGGGCCGGAAAGAGTCAGAGATGACTCAGCTACTGAACTGAACTGAACTGTGTTGTAAAATGTTGAACTTTCCCTGTTTTGCTGGTTTGTACAACATATTATTGTAGCTTATTTATCTTGTGCGTAGTTGTTTGTACCTGTTCTACCTCATATGTTCTCTCTCTTGCTGTCTCTCTACACACACGTACATTTTCTGTGTGTATAAAAACGTTTAAAAGTAAGTTGGAGGGAGATGGGAAGGAGGTTCAAAAGGGAGGGGATATATGTATACTGGCTAATTCATGTGAGAATTGTACTATAAAGAAGCTGCTGCTTCTACTCCTGCTAAGTCACTTCAGTCATGTCTGACTCTGTGAGACCTCGTAGACGGCAGCCCACCAGGCTCCCCCATCCCTGAGATTCTCCAGGCAAGAACACTGAAGTGGGTTGTCATTTCCTTCTCCAATGAATGAGAGTGAAAAGTGAAAGTAAAGTCACTCAGTCATGTCTAACTCTTTGAGACCCCATGGACTGCAGCCCACCAGGCTCCTGCGCCCATGGGATTTTCCAGGAAAGAGTACTGGAGTGGGATGCCATTGCCTTCTCCGATAAAGAAGCTGAGTGCCAAAAATTGATGCTTTTGAACTGTGGTGTTGGAGAAGACTCTTGAGAGTCCCTTGGACTGCAAGGAGATCCAACCAGCCAATCCTAAAGGAAATCAGTCCTGAATACTCATTGGAAGGACTCATGCTGAAGTTGAAAGTCCAATACTTTGGCTACCAGTTGCAAAGAACTGAGTCACTGAAAAGACCCTTATTCTGGGAAAGATTGAAGGTAGGAAGAGGAGAGGATGACAGATGAGATGGTTGGATGGCATCACCAACTCGATGGACATGAGTTTGAGTAAGATCCGGGAGTTGGTGATGGACAGGGAAGCCTGGCATGCTGCATCCCATGGGGTCTCAAAGAGTTGGACAGGACTGAGTGACTGAACTGAACTGAACTGAACTGAACTGAATAGCTGATTCATGTTGAAGTTTGACAGAAAACAACAAAATTCTGTAAAGCAATTATCCTTCAATTAAAACATAAATAATAGTAAAAAAAAAAAAAAAAAGAAATTGAGACTGTGCTGTTTTATTCTAAATGCTTCAGTGCATGTGTCCTAAAATGTGGTCATTCCTTTACATAAGCTCTGTTTAGCAGTCAATTAGGAAATTTAACATTAATATGATACTGTTATCCAGTCCAGAGTCTATTTTCAAACTTGGTTAGTTATTCCAGTTATATCCTTTTATAGCTATTTTTTTCCCCTAGTCCAGGATCCAACCTAGGATTATAAATTCTATTTTGTTTTCATGTATATTTAGTCTCTCTTAATCTGGAAGAGATTCTCAGCCTTTGTTTCCTTTTTATATTTTTATTGATTATAATTGACATACATTATTAAATTTAGGTATATATTATAGTGATTTGAGGGCTCCCCTGGTGGCTCAGATGGCAAAGAATCCACCTGCAGTGCAGGAGACCTGGGTTCGATTCTTGGGTTGGGAAGATTCCCTGGAGAAGGGAAAGGCTATCCACTCTAATATTCTGGCCTGGAGAATTCCATGGACCGAGGAGCCTTTCAGGCTACAATCCATGGGGCCCCAAGGAGTTGGACACGACTGAGCGACTTTCCCACTTTCATTTTAATAGTTTGACATTTATATACATTAGTGATTGATCACCATGGTAAGTCTAGTAACCATCTGTCACCTTACAAAGTCATTTCAGTATTATTGACTATATTCCCTATACTGTATATTACATATCTTTGATCATTTATTTTGTAACCAAAATTTGCACCTCTTAATCCCTTCCACCTGTTTCACCCAACGTGCCACCTGTTTCCCCTCTGAAAACCACTTTTTTGTTCTGTGTATCTACAAGTCTGTTTCTGTTTTATTTTGTTCTTGTTTTTTTTAGATTCCACATATAAGTAAAAACATGTAGTATTTGTCCCTCTCTCTCTGGTTTATTTCAATTAGCATAATATCCTCTATGTACATCCATGTCACAAGTAGCAATGCTTCGTTATTTTTTATAGCTGAGTAGTATATTTCATTGTATGTATATATACCACATCTTCTATACCTATTAATCTATTTTTGTGTACTTAGGGTGCTTCCATATTTTGTCTATTTTGTAAATAATGCTTCAGTGAACATAGGGATGCACATATCTTTTGAAGTTAGTGTTTTCATTTTCTTTGGATAAATACCCAGAAGTAGAATTACTGGACCATATGGCAGTTCTAGTTTTAATTTTTTGAGGAACTTCCATGTGATTTTTTATAGAACCTGTACCAGTTTCATTCCCATGAAAGTTTGTTTTCTTCATGTATTTGTCAACATTTGTTGTTTCTTGTCTTTTGGATCATTGCCATTCTGACAGGTGTAAGGTGATATCTTGCCATGATTTTGATTTGCATTTCCCTGGTGGTTAGTGATGTTGAGCATATTTTCATGTGTCTCATGTATTCTTTGGAAAAATGTTTCTTCAGATTTTCTACCCATGTTTTAATTTTTTTATTTTAGACTGAGTTATGTGAATTCTTTGGGCTTCCCTGGTGGCTCAGATGGCAAAGAATCTGCCTGCAATGTGGGAGACCCGGGGTTCAATCCCTGTGTTGGGAAGGTCCCCTGGAGGAGGGAATGGCACCCCACTCTAGTATTCTTGCCTGGAGAATTCCATGGACAGAGGAGTCCGGTGGGCTACAGTCCATGGGGTCACAAAGAGTCAGACAGGACTGAGCAGCTAACACTTTCAGCTTCATGTGAAAGTTCTTTACATATTTTGGATATTAATCCTATATCATACATATCACTTGCAAATAACTTGTCCCATTCTGTGGTTGGCTTTTCATTTTTTCGACCACTTTCTTCACTGTGCAAACCTTTTGTTTCCCATGCCTAAGGAGATGAATCTAAAAAATACTGCTTAGATTGGTGTCAAAAGGTGGACTGCCTGTTTTCTTTTAAGCGTTTTTTGGTTTCAGATTTTACACTTAAGTCTTTAATGTACTTTGAATCTACTTTTAATATATGATGTAAGAAAGTGGTCTAGTTTGATTCTTTTGAATATACCTGTCCAGTTTTCCCAACATCACTTATTGAAGTTAATGTGTTTTCCCCATTGTATATTGTAAGCTTCTTTTTCATGCATTGATTGACCATATAAGCACGGGTTTATTTCTGGGCAGTCTATTCTGTGTCATTGATTTATGTGTCTGTTTTTGTGCTAGTACCTTACAATTTTGATTACTATAACTTTGTAGTATATCTTGAAATCAAGCAGCATGACACCTCCAGACTTGTTCTATTTGGAGTCTTTTGTCATGCCATAAAAAGTTGAGAATGCTTAGTACCAATTCTGTAAAAAAATTTTAAAATGCCAATGGCATTTTGATAGGTATTGTTTTGAATCTGTAGATGGCTTTCAATAATAAAAATATTTTAACCAGGTTAATTTTTTCATTCTGTGATTTTAGTGTTTCTTTCCATTTATTTGTGTTGTCTTTAATTTCTTTCATCAGTGTATTATTTTCAGAATACAGGTCTTTTACTTCCATGGTTAAATTTATTACTTTTTTTATTATTTTGGATGCAGTGTAATTGGGATTGTTGCCTTAATTTCTCTTTCTGATAGTTTGTGTTAATGTATAGAAATGCAACAGATTTTCTATATATTGATTTTGTGTCCTGCCACTTTACTAAATTCATTTATTCTAATTTTTTTGGTGGAATCTAGGGTGTTCTATATATAACATCATGTCATCTACAAACAATAGTATCTTTACGTCTTCCTTTTTAATTCTTTGTCTTTTTTTTTTCCTATCCTTGTTTCATTGCTGTGACTTAGATAAAATTTTGTGTTGAATAAGAGTGGAAAAATGGACATCCTTGACTTGTTGCTGGTATTAGAGAAATGCTTTCAACTTTTCACCATTGAGTATGATGTTGGCTTTGGGTTTGTTATATATGGCCTTTATTATATTGACATATGTTATCTCTATACCAGGTTTTTAAGAGTTAAAAAAATACTTATTTCTGCTTTCATTGGGTCTTTGTTGCAGCATGTGGGCTTTCTCTAGTTGCAGCGAGCAGGGGCTACTCTTCAGTATAGTGCAGAGGCTTCTTATTGAACTAGCATCTCTTGCTGTGGAGCATAGGCCCTAGAGCTCATGGGCTCAGTAGTTGTGGAAAGTGAAAATGAACCGCTCAGTCATGTCCAGCTCTTTGCAACCCCATGGTCTGTAGCCTGCCAGTCTCTTCTGTCCATGGAATTGTCTAGGCCAGAATACTGGAGTGGTTTGCCATGTCCTCCTCCTGGGGATCTTCCCAACCCAGGGATAGAACTCAGATCTCCCACATTGCAGGCCCATTCTTTACCATCTGAGGCACCAGGGAAGCCCAAGAATACTGGAATGGGTATCCTATCCCTTCTCCAGTAGATCTTCCTGACCCAGGAATCAAAATCACTGGGGTCCCCTCCATTGCAGATGGATTCTTTACCAGCTGAGCTACATGGGCTTAGTTGCTCTGTGGCATGTGGAACTTTCTTAGATCAGGAATTGAACTGTGTCCTCTGCATTGACAGATAGACTCTCATCTAGTGTACCACCACTTTTAAAAATTAAGTTTTTAGTCATTAAAGGATATTGAATTTTATCAAATTATTTTTCTGCATCTACTGAGGTGGTCCTTTGATTTTTATCCTTTGCTTTGTTAATGTTGTGGATCACATTGATTTGTGGATATTGAATCTTCCTTGTGGTCCTGGAACCAATTCTGGTTGATAATTATGTATGATACTTTTAATGTATTGTTGAATCCACTTTGCTAATATTTTGCTCAGGATATTTGCATTGTGTTCATCAGGGATACTGGCCTGTAATTTTCTTTCTTTGTAGTGTCTGGTTTTATTATCAGGGTATGCTGGACTTGTAGAGTAATTTTGGAGGCATTTCTTTCTTTTAATTTTTTGGAATAGTTTGAGAAGACTAGTTATTAAATTCTTCTTTAAATGTTTGGTTGAATTCCCCTTTGAAGCCATGTAGACCTGGACTTTTGTTTATTCAGTTCAGTTCCGTTCAGTTCAGTCACTCAGTTGTGTCCGACTCTCTGTCGTCCCCTTCTACTCCTGTCCCCAATCCCTCCCAGCATTAGTCTTTTCCAGTGAGTCAACTCTTTGCATGAGGTGGCCAAAGTATTGGAGTTTCAGCTTTAGCATCATTCCTTCCAAAGAAATCCCAGGGCTGATCTCCTTCAGGATGGACTGGTTGGATCTCCTTGCAGTCCAAGGTCTCAAGAGTCTTCTCCAACACCACAGTTCAAAAGCACCAATCCTTCAGCACTCAGCTTTCTTCACAGTCCAACTCTCACATCCATACATGACTACTGGAAAAACCATAGCCTTGACCAGATGGACCTTTGTTGGCAAAGTAATATCTCTGCTTTTTAATATGCTATCTAGGTTGGTCATAACTTTCCTTCCAAGGAGTAAGTGTCTTTTAATTTCATGGCTGCAGTCACCATCTGCAGTGATTTTGGAGCCCCCAAAAATAAAGTCTGACACTGTTTCTCCATCTATTTGCCATGAAGTGATGGGACCAGATGCCATGATCTTAGTTTTCTGAATGTTGAGCTTTAAGCCAACTTTTTCACTCTCCTCTTTCACTTTCATCAAGAGGCTTTTTAGTTCCTTTTCACTTTCTGCCGTAAGGGTGGTATCATCAGCATATCTGAGGTTACTGATACTTCTCCCGTCAATCTTGATTCCAGCTTGTGCATCTTCCAGCCCAGCATTTCTCATGATGTATTTTGCATATAAGTTAAATAAGCAGGGTGACAATATCCAGCCTTGACGTACTTCTTTTCCTATTTGGAACCAGTCTGTTGTTCCATGTCCAGTTCTAACTGTTGCTTCCTGACCTGCATGTAGGTTTCTCAAGAGGCAGGTCAAGTGGTCTGATATTCCCATCTCTTTCAGAATTTTCCACAGTTTATTGTGATCCACACAGTCAAAGGCTTTGGCATAGTCAATAAAGCAGAAATAGATGTTTTTCTGAAACTCTCTTGCTTTTTTGATGATCCAATGGATGTTGGCAATTTGATCTCTGGTTCCTCTGTCTTTTCTAAAACCAGCTTGAACATCAGAAAGTTCACGGTTCACGTATTGCTGAAGCCTGGCTTGGAGAATTTTGAGCATTACTTTACTAGCGTGTGAGAAGAGTGTAGTTGTGCGGTAGTTTGAGCATTCTTTGGCATTGCCTTTCTTTGGAATTTATTTATTGGGAGTTTCTAAATTATGATCATTATTATGATTTAATTTCATTACTAAAGATAAGTCTTTTCAGATTTTCAGTTTCTTCCTGATTTAGTATTGGATGATTGTATGTTTCTAATAATTTATTTCTTCTAGGTTGTCCAAATTTTTTGGTGTATAGTTGCTTACAGTAATCTCTTACAGTCCTCTGTACTTCTGTGGTGTCAATTGTAGGTTTTCCACTTTAATTTCTGATTTTACTTATTTGGGTCTTTTTTTTTTTTTTTGAGCAGACTGGGTAAAGGTTTATCAATTTTGTTTATGTTTTCAAAGAACCAGCTCTCAGTTTCACTGATCTTTTCTATTGTTTTTTAAAAATTTGTATTTCACAATTCTCTTACTTACACTCTGATCTTTATTATTTGGGCTTCCCTGATAGCTCAGTTGATAAAGAATCCACCTGCAATGTAGAGGACTCCAGGTCAATTCCTGGGTTGGGAAGATCCACTGGAGAAGGGATAGGCTACCCATTCCAGTATTCTTGGGCTTCCCTTGTGGCTCAGCTGGTAAAGAATCCATGTGCAATGCAGGAGACCTTGGTTCCATCCCTGGGTTGGGAAGATCCCCTGCAGCAGGGAAAGGCTACCCACTCCAGTGTTCTGGCCTGGAGAATTCCATGGACTGTATCGTTCATAGGGTCCCAGAGAGTCAGACACGACTGAGCAACTTTCACTTTCTTTATTATTTCCTTCCACAAACTTTGGGCTTTGTTTGATATTCTTTTTCTAGTGTGTTTTGTTTTAAGATTAGATTATTTGTGATTTTTAGATCTTTCTTATCTCCTGGGATAGTCATTTGTCACTATAAACTTTCCTCTTAAATCAGCTTTTGCTGTGTCCTATCGATTTTAGAAGGTTGTTTCCATTTTTTTGTCTTAAGGTATTTTTTATTTTTCTCATTGATTTCTTCATTGACCCATTGGTTGTTTAGTAGCATGTGGACTAGCTTTCACATGCTTGTGCTTTTTTTCTAGTTTTATTTGTATTAATACATTTGATCTTTGAGCAACATAGGTTTGAACTGCATGGGTTCATTTTTACAGTTTTTTTTTTTTTTTTAATGAGTGTATGTTTGGCTCTCCGTATCCATGTATATAGAGTCTGTAGATATGGAGGGCTGACTATAATTGACTTGAAAATTTATGCATTTCAGTATCCTTGGGGGAGTCCTGGAACACATTCTCTGTGGATACCAAAGGATGGCTGTCATTGATTTCTAGTTTCATACTTTTGTAGTTGAAAAGGTATTTGATATCATTTCTGTCTTTTTAAATTTATTTCCTGTAGGCTGAATATAGATAGTTTTTTTTTTCCCCCCCATCCATTCAGCCATCCTATGTCTTTTAACTGGAGCAGTTAGTCCATTTAAATTTAAAGTAATTATTAACCAGTATGTACTTATTACGATCTTTAAATTGTTTTCTGTTTTTTTTTTTTTTTTTTTCCGAGTTGTTCTTTGTCCCTTTCTCCTTCTCTCACTTTCTTCCTTTGTAATTTGATGATTTTCTTTAGTGTAAAATATTGCATCAAAAACAGCAAACATTGCCCCAGAGTAAAAAATTGTAGTGCTTTTAGAATGCACTCAAACTGTCTATTTGTCAGGCTAAATTGTTATATATGAACTCTGTGTATGTGTGTGTGTTTGTATACATGTACCAGTGCAATTTTTCTTTCATAAATTTTCTTATTTTTAGTTATATAGCCTTGTCTTTTCTGGTTAAAGAAGTCCCTTTAACATTTTTTGTAAGGCTGGCTTAGTGGAGATGAACTTTTAAAAAATTTAGTTCAGTTATTTTATTATGGTAAAATACATATAAAATTTACCATTTTAACTGTGTTAAGTATACTCTGCAGTGATATTAAACACATTCATAATATTGTGCAACCCGTCAGCATCCATCTCTGTAATTCTTTTTATATTGCAAAACCAAGATTCTATTTCCATTAAACAGTAACTCCTTATTCCCCATTTCCCCCAGAGCCTGGTAACTGCCATTCTACTTTCATCTCTAGTATTTTGACTACTCTTAAATACCTCATGTAAGTGTGATCATGCAGTATTGATGAATGATTTTAGTTTTCACTTGTCTGGGAAACAATCTCTCCATCAATTCTGAGTGGTAATGTTATTGGGTAAAGTATTCTTGATTATAATTTTTGTTTCCTCTCAGCACCCTAAATTTATTGTGCTATTCACTTGTGGCCTGTGAATTTTCTTTTGAATGACCAGCTGATAGTCAAATGTGGTTCCCTTGTACATAACTAGTTGTTTTCCTCTTCTGCTTTTAAGATCTCTTTAACTTTTGATACTTTAATTGTAATGAGTCTTGGTGTGGGTCTCTTTTGGTTCATATAGTTTTAGTTTGAGACTCTGCTTTGTGGACTTGAATGTCTGTTTTCTTAGGGAAGTTTTCAGCTAGTATGTCTTCAAGTGGGTTTTTCTGTCCCTTACTCCACCTGTTCTCCTTAGAGATCCCTATAGTGTGAATGTGAGTGCACTTAATGCGTCAAAGGTCCCTTAAACTATCCTCATTTTTTAAAATTCTTTTTGTTTCTTAATGTTCTGATTAAGTGATTTCAGTTACCCCGCCTTTCAGCTTTCTGATTTGTTCTTCTGCATTGTCAAATTTGCTTTTGATTTCCTCTAGTATATTTTTCACTTCCTTTATTCTTCAGTTCTGATTGGTCCTTCTTTATATTTGCTTTCTTGAGATTCTCACTGTGTCCATCCATTATTCTCCTGAGTTTGGTGAGAACTTTTATGACTCTTTAACACTTTATCTGGTACACTGCCTATTTTAATTTCATTTAGTTCTTTTTCTAGGGTTTATTCTTGTTTCTTGCATGGAGGGTATATGTTTGTCTCTTCATTTTGCCTGTTTCTCTGTATTTGTTTCTATGCAGTAGTTCCATCAGCTCTGTCTCTCAGTCTGGACAGAGTGGCCTTATGTAGAGGGTCTTCTGGGGACTCACTAGCACAATTTCTCCTGGTTAGCAGAGCCATGTGCAACTTGGGCCCTTCTGTTGTGGTTGAGATACAGAAAATGCTCTAGGAGGACTGCTGGGAAAGGCTAGTCCTCTGGACCTGGAACCACTTTTGGAGGGGCACTGATACCACCTGTGGCGACCTGCCAGGTGGGATGGAGTGGGAGCACCAGATATGCTGCCAGCTAGGCCACAGAAAAGCTGCAATCAACTGAAAACAATTTAAATATACAGAGTATGTTCTCTGACTAGAAAGGAATTAAGTTAAAAATGAATAATAGAAAGATAGCTGCAAGTTACTATATATTAGGAAATGAAATGGTATTTTGCTAAATAATCCATGGATTAACAGAAGCAGAAGATATTAAGAAGAGGTGGCAAGAATACACAGAAGACCTGTGCAAAAAAGATCTTCATGACCCACATAATTATGATGGTGTGATCACTCATCTAGAGCCAGACATCCTGGAATGTGAAGTCAAGTGGGCCTTAGGAAGCATCACTATGAAAAAAGCTAGTGGAGGTGATGGAATTCCAGTTGAGCTATTCCAAATCCTAAAAGATGATGCTGTGAAAGTGCTGCACTCAATATACCAGCAAATTTGGAAAACTCAGCAGTGGCCACAAGACTGGAAAAAGTCAGTTTTCATTCCAATTCCAAAGAATGCTCAAACTACCACACAATTGCTCTCATCTTACATGCTAGCAAAGTGACACTCAAAATTCTCCTTGGACTGCAAGAACTGTTGCTGAAGCTGAAACTCCAATACTTTGGCCACCTGATGCGAAGAAGTGACTCCTTGGAAGAGACTCTGATGCTGGGAGGGACTGGGGGCAGGAGGAGAAGGGGACGACAGAGGATGAGATGGTTGGATGGCATCACCGACTCAATGGACGTGAGTTTCAGTAAACTCTGGGGGTTGGTGATGGATAGGGAGGCCTGGCATGCTGCAGTCCGTGGGGTCGCAGAGTCGGACGTGACTGAGTGACTGAACTGAACTAAAAGAGGAAGAAATTATATCTCAAACTGGGTGAAAAATGAAAGTATAATATATCAAAATATGTGAAATACTATCTAAATCAGTGCTTAGAGAAAAATGTATACCTTTGACATTGAAAGTGTTAGTTGTTCATTTGTGTTCAACTCTTTGCAACCCCATGGATTGTATCCCAACAGGCTCCTCTGTCTGTGGAATTCTCCAGGTATGAATACTGGAGTGGGTTGTCATTCTCTCCTGCTGGGGATCTTCCTGACCCAGGGATCAAACCTGGGTCTCCCTCATTGCAGGCAGATTCTTTACCATCTGAGTCACCAGGGAAGTCCACTTTTATTAGAAAAAAAAGATTTGACATCAGTGATCTAAATCTCTAAGAAGCTAAAAAAGAATAAATTGAAAACCAGTGTAAGTAAAAGAAAGGAAATAATAAATATAGTAACAGAAATCAGTTAATTAGGAATGGAAAAACATTATAGAAAATCAGGTATCAATATAATTTTTTGTTTGTTTTAAATTTTATTTTATTTTTAAACTTTACAATATTAGTTTCGCCAAATATCGAAATGAATCTGCCACAGTTATACCTGTGTTCCCCATCCTGAACCCTCCTCCCTCCTCCCTCCCCATACCCTCCCTCTGGGTTGTCACAGTGCACCAGCCCCAAGCATCCAGTATCGTGCATTGAACCTGGACTGGCGACTCGTAATTTTTAACCCTTTAAGAAGACTGAGGAAGAAAAAGAAGACGGACTTACAAAATACGTTGTCTTTGACTTGCTTCTGTGATTTCTGGATTCCATATATTATTGTTTCTAAATTTATCATTTTGGTAAAGAATCCTCTTGCCAATGCACGAGATGCAGGTTTGATTCCTGGGTCAGGAAGATCCCTTGGAGGAGGAAATGGCAACCCCCGCTAATGTTCTTGCCTGGGAAATCCCATGGACAGAGGAGTCTAGTGGGTTACAGTCATGGGGCTGAAAGTATCTGGACATGACTGAGCATGCACATATTTTGTGATAGGCCATATCTGCTAGCTTCTTGAGGAAAGGTCCCTGGGTATAAATGTTCTCAGTTTGTGGAGGTGAAACTATATGATTTTTGTCATCCAATTTACTTGTCATTTGAGGAAGTATAAAATTCTAGACTGGAAACTAGTTTTTCTGAGAACTCTGAAAGCATTGCTGTTTTGCTCTAACATCTCTTTGGAGATGTCTTATGCCATTTGATGACATCAGTCTTTCATAGGTCAACTTTTTTTTTCCTCTTTATAGAAACTTTCAGAGTTTTCTTTTGCACCTGTTTATTCAAGTTTTTATTACATTCCTTGAATCCATTCAGTCTGGAAACTCGTTTTCTCCAATTCAAGGAAGACTTCCATGTGTACTTTTTGTTTTGTTTTTTATGATAATCTACTTCCTTCTACTTGCTCTTATTTTTTTCCATAAAGAGCTCCTGTTGGGTATTGGACCTTTGGATTAGTAATATTTTTTTTCTGTTGATCTCTTTATCTTATTTCCAGGAAATTTCTTTATCATCCAACCTTATTGCAGTCATCTAATGTTATAATAAATTACCCCAAGCATAGCACCTTATAATAATTGTCTTATTAGCTCTAGTGGTAAAGAACCTGCTGCCTTCAGATAATGTAAGAGATGTGGGTTTGATTCCTGGGTTGGGAATATCCTCTGGAGAAAACGAATGGCAACCCACACCACTATTCTTTCCTGGAGAATCCCATGGACAAAGGAGCCTAGAAGACTGCAGTCCATGCGGTCTAAAGAGCTGGACAGGAATGAAGTGATTTAACACGCATGCATCTTGGAGATACTGTAGCTTTGACTCCAAACCACTACAGTAAAGTGAATATTGGAATAAATAAGTCACATGAAGTTTTTGGTTTCAAAATGCATATAACAGTCGTGTTTACATTATCTTCTACTCTATTAAGTGTGCCATAGCGGTATGTCTAAAAATTAATGCATATTTCTTAATTTAAAAATATTTTATTTCTAAAAAAAGCTAATCACTATCTGGACCTTTAAGAAATGTTAATGTTTTTGCTGGCGAACGATCCTGCTTTGATGTTGATGGCTGCTGACTCATTGTGGCAGTGATTACTGAAGGTTGGGTAACTGGCCATTTATTTATGCTTTTTTCCTAAGCACAAAATTTTTTATTTAATATATGACCAGATATCTGAAATGGAGAAGGAAATGGCAACCCACTCCAGTATTCTTGCCTAGAGAATCCCAGGGACAGAGGAGCCTGGTGGGCTGCCATCTGTGGGGCTGCACAGAGCTGGACATGACTGAAGTGACTTAGCAGCAGATATCTGAAAATATCTCTACCCAAGTTCAGAAATACAATTATGTATTAGGAAAATATTGCCCTCATTTTAGCCTATTAACAGGGTTCCTTGTTAATTGTGTTCTAAAAAAGAACAGTATCTGAAAATTATGTGATTAGTATGCACACAAGCTAAACAAAGGATTTTGTTTTGAAATATAAAAATAAAAAATAGAAAAAATTACAGAGGATGCAACTTATTAATTACTGACAGTTTGTATTATTACACTTGTGTCTAGAGAATCAAATATTACTTCTGCATTAGGGTCCCTGAGAAACTCTTCATTGACTTTTGAGGCCCTGGGCAACTTTACATGAATTTTTTTTTTTTTTTTAATAACTGTTCTTTTTTAGGACCTTGTAGTCCGGAGAATTTTGGGTACTAAGATATATACCTAAACTGCCATTGTTGCCAGTGAAATAATAAAGATGAGATAAGAAGTATGAGGGCTTCACGGGTGGTATTAGTGGTAAAGAACTCACCTGCCAATGCAAGAGATGTAAGAGACACAGGTTTATCCCTGGTTTGGGAAGATCCCCTGGAGGAGGCCGTGGCAAACCACTCCAGTATTCTTGCCTGGAGAATCCCATGGACAGAGGAGCCGGGCCTGCTACAGTCCATGGGGTCACAGAGAATAAGATATAACTGAGGCAACTTATCACACTCCAAATGTATGAACATGGCATAGAATTTATAGGAGATAACAGATAAATCCATGTAAAAGTGAAGAGACTTTCTCAAGGCCACATTATTCTAGAAGCAAAACTGCCACTTGAGTCAATTCTATTTGAAGAATTGAATCAATTCTATTTGAAAACTAAATCATGACTGAATCTAAGTGATTACCTGTGGTGACTTTTCTTGCCCTATTTCAAATATTCCTTTTCTGTATTTATGGACTTTAATTTTAAACTATATGAGATTAGTTTGCCCATATCTACGTTGCCCAGATCTACCAGAAGAATCACAGGGTATGGCAACTATAGCCTTGTGACATGTATTTTATAAATCATAAGACTTGAAAGTCAAATTTACTCTTTGATACACAGGTTGAAGAATGGGCATTGTGCTAGCAGGCATGAAAACAACCTCAATCTCAGAGTACATCTCCATCAGCACTCTTGGTGATTAAGTGCATTGTTAGTGAGCAATAACATTGTGATGAGAATCTGTTTTTGAACACAAGTTCTCAACAGTAGGCTTGGAATATTCAGTAAACCATGTTGTAAGCAGATGTGCTGTCACTTAGGGTTTTTTGTTCCATTTATAGAGTGCAGGCAGAGTAAATTCAGCATCATCATTAAGGTCCATAGGACTTTTAAAATAGTAAATGAGCATTGCCTTCATCTTAAAACACCAGTTGCATCAGCCTCTAAAAGGAGAGTCAGCCTGTCCTTTGAAGCCAGGCATTGACTTTTCCTCTGTAGCTATGAAAATCCTGGATGGCATCTTCTTCCAACTGTCTTCCAAACTGTAGAAGACAGTTTCATCTACACTGAGAATCTGTTTAAGTGTAATCACCTTCATTAATTATTTTAGCTAGGTCTCAATAACTTGTTGTAGCTTTTACATCAGCACTTGCTGTTTCACTTTACTTTTTTATGTTCTGGAGATGGCTTCTTTCCTTAAAAGAATCAGTGTTGCTAGCTTTAAATTTCTGTATATTTTCTACTCTTCACAGAATTGGAAAGAGTTATCTAGGTCCTTGCTCTGGATTAGGCTTTGGCTTTAGGGAATGTTGTGGCTGATTTGATCCAGACCACTACAACTTTATCCATAAGGACAATAAAGCAGTCACTTCCACAGAGACACGAAGTGAATACATACTATTGGGAAAAGGGTGCCAGTAGACTTGCTTGACATATGGTTGCTGCAAATCTTCAATGTGTGAAAAAAGGCAATATCTGTAAATATCAAAAAAGTAAAGTGCAATAAAATGAAGTATGCCTGGTATATCTCATAATTTTGTGGGCCAAGAATTTAGGCAGCACTTAGTTATTCCAAGTGATATTGATGGAGGTTACTTGTATTAAGCGGTTAGATGTGCTGGTCTGAATGGTCTAAAATGGTTTTACTCACATGCCTGGAGCATCAGCAGGAAGTCAAATGCCCACTAGTGTGTCTGCTTGTAGCCTCTTGAACATGGTGCTGTAAGCGTAGTGAGATACCCTACATGGTGACTGTGGTGCCCAAAGTTTGTGCCAGGAACTTCAGTGATAACCTATAGAAATCCACCTTTATGACTTAACTGCGGAAGTCCCAAATATCACTCCCACTACATTTCATTGGCCTATTAAGGCCAACCCCTCCTCCTGTCAATGAAGGAAATGGCAAAGAATTTGTAGACATCTATAATCTGCCACATATTTAATTACTAAAAATCCTTTTTTATTTTCTTGAATTACTTTTTCCTTTTCAGGGAACTAACATTTTCTTTTTTCCCTTTTGTATGAATATATTATTTTTTAGTTTTATTTTCCTTTGTTTCTCCTTCTGTATTCTTACCACATTTTCCTCTGTTAGGTTGACCCATTCTTTTATTCTGGGTCTGGAGATCTTGATTTCCCTTTAGTGTTTAAGAAGGAGGCTTTTAAAAATTTGATTTGAAACTGTTGGTAGGGGAAGGACTTTTGTCAACTGGTTTGCCTCATGGAAGGCAGTAGAGCTAGGTCCATCTGTTTTGTGAGCAGTTCTAAAAATGTCAGATCTGTCTCTTAGCAAGTCAGTGTCTCCTGTGATTAACTTCTCCTATGAGGCCTGCTCCTGAACTTGGGACCAAAATGGAGAAGGGAGTTGTCTGTTGACTTTCTCCTACTGATCTGCAGTATTTCCCCTGTTTCTGGGCCCAGTGGGCCTGAATGTTAGTGCTGTCGTTCACCTCTTTGTACACAGAAGCCCTTTTGTGGACTTTCTCCAAGGAGCAAATCTCAGTTTCTGCTGCAGTCAGATCGGGTTATAGAGGTACATGTTGTGAAAAGGTTTCTGGGATCTAACTTCTCTATGTAGCCCAAGAAGCTGTCACTTCTGTGTCTTTCCTGTTACCCTCAGGGACACCAGGTCCCTCCAGGCTTGAACCTTTTCTATTACTATTTCCTCCTGTGGGCATTTAGACGTCATCTTTCCACACTCTTTGGCGTTGCCTTTCTTTGGGATTGGAATGAACACTGATCTTTTCCAGTCCTGTGGCCACTGCTGAGTTTTCCAAATTTGCTGGCATATTGAGTTTAGCACTTTCACAGCATCATCTTTTAGGATTTGAAATAGCTCAACTGGAATTCCATCACCTCCACTAGCTTTGTTCGTAATGATGCTTCCTAAGGCCCGCTTGACTTCACATTCCAGGATGTCTGGCTCTAGGTGAGTGATCACACCATTGTGATTATCTGGGTCATGAAGATATTTTTTGTACAGTTCTTCTGTGTACTCTTGCCACCTCTTCTTAATATCTTCTGCTTCTGTTAGGTCCATACCATTTCTATCCTTTATCGAGCCCATCTTTGCATGAAATGTTCCCTTGGATCTCTAATTTTCTTGAAGAGATCTCTAGTCTTTCCCATTCTATTGTTTTCCTCTATATCTTTGCATTGATCACTGAGGAAGGCTTTCTTATCTCTCCTTGCTATTCTTTGGAACTTGGCATTCATATGGACATATATTTCCTTTTCTCCTTTGTGTTTAGCTTCTCTTCTTTTCTCAGCTATTTGTAAGGCCTCCTCAGGCCTTACAAAAGCAAAAAAAAAAACATTTTGCTTTTTTTGCATTTCTTTTTTCTTGGGGATGGTCTTGATCACTGCCCTCCTATACAATGTCATGAACCTCCATCCATAGTTCATCAGGCACTCTATCAGATCTCATCCCTTGAATCTATTTGTCACTTCCACTGTATTATTGTAAGGGATTTGACTTAGGTCATACTTGAATCATCTAGTGGTTTTCCCTACTGTCTTTAAGTCTGAATTTGGCAATACGGAGTTCATGATCTGAGCCACAGTCAGCTCCTGGTCTTGTTTTTGCTGACTGTATAGAGCTTCTCCATCTTTGGCTTCAAAGAATAAAATCAATATGGTTTTGGTATTGACCATCTGGTGATGTCCATGTGTTGAGTCTTCTTTTGTGTTGTTGAAAGAGGGTGTTTGCTATGACCAGTGTGTTCTCTTGGTAAAATTCTGTTAGCCTTTGGCCTGCTTCATTCTGTACTGTAAAACCAATTTTGCCTGTACTCCAGGTATCTCTTGGCTTCCTACTTTTGCATTCCAGTCCCCTATGATGAAAAGGACATCTTTTTTGGGTGTTAGTTCTAGAAGGTCTTGTAGGTCTTCATAGAACTGTTCAGCTTCAGCTTCTTCAGCATTACTGGTCCCGGCATAGACTTGGATTTCTGTGATATTGAATGGTTTGCCTTGGAAATGAACAGAGATCATTCTGTTGTTTTTGAGATTACACCCAAGCACTGCATTTTTGATTCTCTCGTTGAATGTGATGGCTACTCCATTTCTTCTAAGGGATTCTTGCCCACAGTAGTAGATATAATGGTCATCTGAGTTAAATTCAACTATTCCAGTCCATTTTAGTTCACTGATTCCTAAAATGTGAATATTCAGTCTTGCCATCTCCTGTTTGATAACTTCCAATTTGCCTTGATTCATGGACTTAACCTTCCAGGTACCTATGCAATATTGCTCTTTACAGCATTGGACTTTACTTCCATCACCAGTCACATCCACAGCTGGGTGTTGTTTTTGCTTTAGCTCTGCCTCTTCATTGAGTCTGAGTAAGCCCCAGAATTGGTGATGGACAGGGAAGCCTGGTGTGTCGCAGTCCATGGGGTTGCAAAGAGTAGAACATGACTGAGTGACTGAACTTCCACACTCTGCCAAGTCAGTTACCCTTCATGAGGCCACTTTGCAGCTTCCAAAATTTAGTGATTTTTATCTGGAATTTCCTCTCATCTTCCATGCTCTCATGGATTTATGCTTTAAAAATTTTATTTGCTGTAATTTTAATGTAGTTTTTGAAGTTATTGGAGAAAAACTCGTAAGTTTAATCTGCTGTGATTAGAAAAGAGTCTCAAATATTAGTTTAACCTTTTCTCTCTTTAAAAAGAAGTTTTAGTACTATAGCTGCTATTAAGAAAATTTAAATAGTTGGTTATAGTTCAAAGTTATTGGTAAGAGGGAAAAGATACTTTAATTTTCAATTTGAAAATGTTTAGTGGAGATATTAAGAGATAATGAGATTGCTGGGTCATCAGGCAGTTCTATTTCCAGTTTTTTAAGGAATCTCCACACTGTTCTCCATAGTGGCTGTACTAGTTTGCAATCTCACCAACAGTGTAACAGGGTTCCCTTTTCTCCACATTCTCGTCACTACTGGGCATACACACTGAGGAAACCAGAATTGAAAGAGACACATATACCCCAATGTTCATTGCAGCACTGTTTATAATAGCCAGGACATGGAAGCAACCTAGATGTCCATCAGCAGATGAATGGCTAAGAAAGCTGTGGTACATATACACAATGGAGTATTACTCAGCCATTAAAAAGAATACATTTGAATCAGTTCTAATGAGGTGGATGAAACTGGAGCCTATTATACAGAGTGAAGTAAGCCAGAAAGAAAAACACCAATACAGTATACTAACGCATATATATGGAATTTAGAAAGATGATAACCCTGTATGCAAGACAGCAAAAGAGACACAGATGTATAGAACAGTCTTTTGGACTTTGTGGGAGAGGGAGAGGGTGGGATGATTTGGGAGAATGGCATTGAAACATGTATAATATCATATAAGAAACAAATCGCCAGTCCAGGTTTGATGCAGGATACAGGATGCTTGGGGCTGGTGCACTGGGATGATCCAGAGGGATGGTATGGGGAGGGAGGTGGGAGGGGGGTTCAGGATGGGGAACCCGTGCACACCCATGGCGGATTCATGTTGATGTATGGCAAAACCAATACAATATAGTAAAGTAAAAAAAAAATGAGAGAGATAATGAGGATAGAGAATCTTGGATAATTATCACCCAAATATACCTGGAATAATTACAGAGAATTTAACTTTTTAAAAAGGCAGTCTATTTGTTACCTTTTTTTTTTTTTCTTAGAAAGTGTTGACATTGATTTATATTGCAGCCATACATGTTTGTTAATCAGATTTATCCAGACTCATATGTAGAAAGAATAACACTAGTGTTTCTGAAGGAACTCAGAATGAAATTGAAACGCATTGTAGTTACAGTTTTCACACTTGGAACTCTTCTCTTGTCCTTCCCTCTCAAGACAGCATTCTTACCAGTCCAAGAGTTTGTAGTCATTTGCCAAGGCTCTGCTCCTATTATTTTATTTTCACCATCCCTACAACCCCTACTTTGATGTATTCTAGGAGGTTTATTTCAGGCCCTTCCCCAAAGACATGAGTAATTAGTTCCATTGCTGTTCATCAAATATGAATCTTAATCACCTCAAATCTGTCTGGGCAAGCTGCTTTAAATATACATGTAAGCATTTCAAGAGTGGAAAGGCAATTTAGACCAAGAAAAAGTGTTGTGGAGGAGAGTTCTCAAGAAAATAGTCCTAGGACATAAAGTAAATGGATGGGAATGTGGCTGGATAGCTTGTCTGGAAGTGACAGAGGTCAATAGGTACAAAAGAGAGAGACAGGTATTTGTGTCATTGGCTAAGTAAACTTTGACTTGTATTCAACAGTGTTTCTTTTTTATTCATTTGAATATGTGATTATTTAAGTTATAATTTAATTGAATATAAACAGTTCAACTTCAGATCAGTTATACCTAAAAGGTCACTTTGCAATCCATTTTCATTTTAGATAAACAGATTTTTTAAAAAAATTATTTTGGTTAAAGAAGTATATATGTACGTCTCAGTTCAGTTCAGTCACTCAGTCATGTCTAACTCTTTGAGACCCTATGGACTGCAGCATGCCAGGCTTCCCTGTCCATCATCAACTCCTGGAGCTTGCTCAAATTTATGTTCATTGAGTTGGTGATGCCATCCAGCCATCTCAGCTTCTGTCATCTCCTTCTCCTCCTGCCTTCAATCTTTCCCAGTATCCGGGTCTTTGCCAGTGGGCCAGTTCATTGCATCAGGTGGCCAAAGTATTAGAGCTTCAGCTTCAAAATCAGTCCTTCCAATGAATAATCAGGACTGATTGCCTTTAGGATTGACTGGTTGGGTCTCCATGCAGACCAAAGGACTCTAAACAATCCTCTCCAACACCACAGTTCAAAATCATCAATTATTCAGCACTCAGCTTCTTTATGGTCCAACTCTCACATCCATACATTACTACTGGAAAAACCATAGCTTTGACTAGATGGGCCTTTGTTGGCAAAGTAATGTCTCTGCTACTTAATATGCTGTCTAGATTTGTCATAGCTTTTCTTCCAAGGAGCAGGCATCTTTCAATTTCATGGCTGCAGTCACCAGCTGCAGTGATTTTGGAGCCCAAGAAAATAAAGTCTCTCACTGTTTCCATTGTTGCCTCATCTATTTGCCATGAAGTGATGGGACCAGATGCCATGATCTTCATTTTCTGAATGTTGAGTTTTAAGCCAGCTTTTTCATTCTCCTCTTTCACTTTCATCAAGGGGCTCTTTAGTTCCTCTTCGCTTTCTGGCATAAGGGGTGTCTGCATGTCTGAGGTTATTGATATTTCTCCTGGCAATCTTGATTCCAGCTTGTGCTTCATCCAGCATGATGTACTCTGCATAGAAGTTAAATAAGCAGGGTGATAATATATAGCCTTGACGTACTCCTTTCCTGATTTGGAACCAGTCTGTTGTTCCATGTCCAATTCTAACTGTTGCTTCCTGACATGCATACAGATTTCTCAAGAGGCAAGTCAAGTGATCAGTTCCCATCTCTTTAAGAATTTTCCACAGTTTGTTGTTATCCACACAGTCAAAGGCTTTGGTATAGTCAATAAGACAGTAGTAGATATTTTTCTGGAACTCTCTTGCTTTTTTGATGATCCAGCAGGCAATTTGATCTCTGGTTCCTCTGGCCTTTCTAAATCCAGCTTGAACATCTGGAAGGTCTTGGTTCACATACTACTCAAGTCTAGCTTGGAGAATTTTGAGCATTACTTAGATAGCATGTGAATTGAGTGCAATTATGTGGTAGTTTGAACAGTCTTTGGCCTTTCTTTGGGATTGGAATGATAATTGACCTTTCCAGTCCTATGGTCACTGCTGAGTTTTCGAAATTTGCTGGTATATTGAATGCAATACTTTCACAGCATCATCTTTTAGGATTTGAAATAGCTTAGCTGGAATTCCATCACTTCTACTATCTTTGTTCGTAGTGATGCTTCCTAAGACCCACTTGACTTTGCATACCGGGATGTCTGGCTCTAGGTGAGTGATCATACCGTCATGATTATCTGGGTCATTATGCTCTTTTTTGTATAGTTCTTCTGTGTATTCTAGGCACCTCTTCTTAATATCTTCTGCTTCTGTTAGGTCTGTACTGTTTCTTTGATTTATTGTGCCCATGTCTGCATGAAATATTCCCTTGGAATCTCTGATTTTCTTGAAGAGATCTCTAGTCTTTCCCATTCTGTTGTTTTCTTCTGTTTCTTTGCATTGGTCACTCAGGAAGGCTTTCTTATATCTCCTTGCTGTTCTTTAGAACTCTGCATTTAGATGAGTATATTTTTCCTTTTCTCTTTAGCCTTTCAGTTCAGTTCTGTCACTCAGTTGTGTCCAACTCTTTGCGACCCCATGGACTGCAGCACACCAGGCTTCCTTGTCCATCACCAACTCCCAGAGTTCACTCAAACTCATGTCCATCAAGTCAGTGATGCCATCCAACCATCTCATCCTCTGTTGTCCCCTTCTCCTCCTGTTTTCAATATTTCCCAGCATCAGGGTCTTTCCCAATGAGTCAGCTCTTCGCATCAGGTGGCCAAGGTATTGGAGTTTCAGCTTTATCATCAGTCCTTCCAATGAATAGTCAGGACTGATTTCCTTTAGGATTGACTATTTTGATCTCCTTGATCTCCAAAGGACTCTCAAGAGTCTTGTCCAACACCACAGTTCAAAGGCATGAATTCTTCAGCACTCAGCTTTCTTTATGGTTCAACTCTCTTCTTTTCTCAGCTACTTGTAGGGCCTCCTCAGACAACCATTTTGCCTTTTTGTATTTCTTTTTTTTTGGGGAAAGGTCTGTGTAGTTCTAGCAATACCCAAATATCCATTCTGTCCCTTTAATGGGAATATCTGATTTATTCAGTGTGGCAATGTGCCCAGATAAAAGATTGTATTTCTCACCCTTCTTGACAGTTGGATCAGTCATATGATTATGCACTGGCCAGTTAGATATAAACAGACTTGTTTTATTGGACTTCTTGAGGTTTTTTCAACTTGCCATCAAGAAAAACAATGTGGTAGCTGGTGTCCCATGGCAGCAGGGCAGTACAGAGGGCTGTAGGGTATAAAGATGGAAGCACAAGGATCCTTGACAACTTCAGAGGCCCTGCATCCCAGTTCTTGACTTCTTCTGGGTTTTGTGCAAGGAAGGCACTTTATTTGGACTATGTCATTCAATTATCCACTTGTTACATTCAGCTAGTGGGTAATTCTAATTAATACAAAAGATAACCCATAGAACTTTTGAACATTGGGCTAAAGATTGCAAAATTTTAAAATATTTGTTTTTACCATGAGAGCCATCACCTAAACTAAAAAAATCATTTTCTGTTGAAAAAAAATGTGTAGTAAAAACATTTTTTAGCTTTCATCTTGAAGGTGAGAGGGCCTAATGTAGAGAAGAAATTGAATAAATATTTAAGTGAATCATCATATAAATTAAGGACCTGGAGGACCTATTGTACTTGTCAGTATAAATATACAGAGATAAATGAATATTATCTTTGCCCTAATGAGGTTTCTAATTTTATAAGAGTGGTATAAACAACTGGCATTTATACAGCATGAAAGGAATTAAGCCTCATAGCAGAGGCAC
Organism: Bos mutus; assembly: GCF_027580195.1. Classification (NCBI taxonomy): domain Eukaryota; kingdom Metazoa; phylum Chordata; class Mammalia; order Artiodactyla; family Bovidae; genus Bos; species Bos mutus. The sequence continues at coordinate 18,388,435 of NC_091622.1, read as the reverse complement.
ATGCAAAGTATTGAATGAAGTGAAGTGAAGTCACTCAGTCGTGTCCAACTCTTTGAGACCCCATGGACTGTAGTCTACCAGGCTCCTCCATCCATGGGATTTTCCAGGAAGAGTACTGGAGTGGGGTGCCACTTCCTTCTCCAGGAGATCTTCCTGACCCAGGGGTTGAACCTGGGTTTCCTGCATTGTAGGCAGACGCTTTACCGTCTGAGCCACCAGGGAAGTCCAAAGTACTGAATAGCAGGAAGCAAAGTGACAGGTTCCCTGAGAGTGCCATTTAGATACTGACTGAAACGCACAATGATAAAGGAAAGTAGATTGGGCAAGACTGTAAATTCATGCTTAAGAATTTTTATTTTGTTGCCTATTTAATTGAGAGAACAATTAATTTTTAGGATAATTCTGATGATCGTGTGAGAAATTTACTGGAGAGGCAGAGACTGAAGGCCAGAAGGGAGTACAGTTAGAAGCAAGTCTCTGATTACCTCAGTCTCAGCAGGGAAAGGGAGAAATGTAATCTCACTTCTATGAGTCCTATGAAGTCAAGGCAAGAGGGAAATTTTTTCCTAAAGGGTTAGAAGGTGAGAGTTTAGTGGGCAGAGACAGTATTGGAAAAATAACCATGGATCAACAGAAAGATATAGGAATCACTGTCATGGTCTGAACTGCATCCTCCTAAATTTATGTATTGAACCCCAGTGTTGAGTGTATTTGGAGATAGGGCCTTTAAGGACATAATTAAGGTTAATTCTGGCACTGGTGGTAAAGAATCTGCCTGTCGATGCAGGAGATGCAGGTCCAATCCTGGGTTGGGAAGATCCCTTGTAGTAGGAAATGGCAACTCCAGTATTCTTTCTGGGTCAATCTCATGGACAGAGGAGCCTGGTGGGCTACAGTCCATAGTGTCACAATGAGTCGGCTACAACTGAGTGACTGAGAGCACACGAGGCCATTAGAGTGAGTCCTAATGCAATAGGATCGGTGACTTTATAAAAAGAGGAAGAGATACCAGAGATCCTTCTCTCTCTCTGAAAAAACAGAGGCCATATGAAGACGTACGCAAGAGGTCTAGAAGCCAGCAAAAGAACTTCACCCAAAATCAATCATGTGAAAGCACCTTGATTGTGGACTTCTAGCTTCCAGAATTATGATAAATAAATTTCTTCTATTTAAGCCATCTAGTCTGTGTTATGGTGTGATGTCAGACTTAGCAGACCAGTCCAGTCATAAGGTTTGACCAAAAAGAATAGAAACAAGGCAGATTCCTATGTTACTTCTAAGGGAAGAGGTGAGTGCTTCTCTCCATACTCCTCACTCCTCTGTGGGAAGGGCACATTGTGTCAGACCGAGTACAGTGATTGAGCCACACTTCTTATATTTCTTTGTTGATAAACAGCAATAACAATGGTACTGACCTCATAATTTTGTTATGGGAAGTAAACAAGTTACCAGTGAAGGTAATAAGCAAAAAGTAATTGCCCAATAACATTAGCTGTTTTTATTTTTATTAATACTGACAGTTTGCACTCGCCCCAGTTTTGTATTCTGCATTCTACCAAACTATAAAGATCTGACTCATAGATATAAATCTGGGAATTGTTGACATGCTTGATCATCTCTATGTGAGTACATAAGTTGGTAGTACACTAAATTCGGTACTGTAATAGATTAAATAATAGCCATGTTCAAAGCCAAGACACCCACCACTGTGCTCTTTCTTTCCATAGCAAGTTGCCATAAAAGAATTGTCAAAACAGACTCACATGAATCATAGGCCTTACCCAACACCATGCTACTAATGATTCAAAAGATACAAGCCAGAAGCATGCACACATGTAGTATTCCTTTCCTGAGGGGCCTGAGCCTTCAGAGCTTCCTAATTGTCCCTTTTCCCACACTGGGAGTAGCAAACAAGCACTTACAGTGTGTGTTGTGCGTGTCAGCTCAGTTGCTTAGGTTTAGAGCTGCTTAGCTTTTATATGTGCTTAGTCATTCAGGGTCAGAGATATTACAGCTTTAATTTCCATTCTCTGGTCAGCTATATCCCATAGTTGCATAAATTCCAGATTTATTTATAGTAATTAGTACAGACAGGCACATCCTGCTCAAATCATCTTTTAGGTATGAACTCTACAGACTCTACCTTTTCTTTTTAGTTTTAAACCAAAAAGTTGGTGAGTAGAGGTCAGGATTTCCTCCTTTCCATCCTACAGAGCTTCCTGCCAGAAGGTGAACAGGATAGAGTAGTATTTCAGAGGATGGCCTCTACATCCACCTTGCCTGAATTAAAATCCTGGCTTTGCTCTCATTGGCTGCATATGCTTGCCAAGTTACGTTGTTGGTCATTGCCTCATTTTCTTCTTTTTTTCTTTTGGTCTGCACAATGGACATAATGAAATTTAACCCAAATTAAATTACTGTGGAATTTAATAAGTTAGTAAGTGTAAAGTACCTAGTTTAGAATAGTGCATGAAATATAGTGAGTTCTCAGTACTATTAGCTAACGAGTTTAAATGTTACTATAATTCCAGGAAGAGACTCTATGAATGAGATCTTTTTTTTTGGTCCATCACCATCAATCACTTTCTGCTAGCTCCTCTCTTCTGCTCATAAGTATGCTATAAGCTCTCCATCCTAAAGGGATACTTTTCTGCTCTTTTACAAGTCCCACCTCATCATTTCCAAAGGAGAAGAAATGTTCCTCCAATAAAACAGGGTATCACTTGATTGGTTGAACAGAGAATAGTAACATATCACTGGGGACTGGTCATTTCTCTCTTTACCTCACAAATCTATGTCACAGTTTCCAAAAAGTTCTGGGATGCATTCCACAAAGCTCTAGCCAAGCTCAAGGTCACAGAGAGACAGACTTAGATGGTTGGCTCTAAGCTTGTTGAAGTGTTTCTTTAGTGATGTTACTATTTTATTGAATCACCTTTTCACCATCCACACTGGTACAACCTTGACTAAGGCCCTAATCTACTCAGTGCTTAAATAATTATCCCTTAATTAGACTTTCTCACATTTTACTGTTTCTGCTCTTGCTGCTGCTGCTGCTGCTAAGTCGCTTCAGTCGTGTCCGACTCTGTGCGACCCTGTAGGTGGCAGCCCACCAGGCTCCCCCGTCTGTGGGATTCTCCAGGCAAGAACGCTGGAGTGGGTTGCCATTTCCTTCTCCAATGCATGAAAGTGAAAAGTGAAAATGAAGTCACTCAGTGGTGTCTGACTCTTTGCTACCCCATGAACTGCAGCCTACCAGGCTCCTCTGTCCATGGGATTTTCCAGGCAAGAGTACTGGAGTGGGGTGCCATTGCCTTCTCCAGTTTCTGCTGTTCTATACCCTTAATTTGCTCCCCTGACCTATTAAAATTCAACAATTAAATTAACAATCTGTTCAAGTCATTATCCTGCTTAAAAACAATCTCTGCTTCCAAATTTCCTATAAGATGAAAGCTTTATTCAAGGCTTTTCAAAACTCTTTATTCAAGGCTTTTCAAAATGTGATTTCCAAACTCACTCTTAACTCGTATCATTCACTGCAGCCTATTCCATTCCCCAAACACCCAGATCAATGTCCCTGGTCTCTGATGATGTCATATGGTTTTTTGTGTATTTTGTTAATTTTTTAACCCCAGAACTTTGATCACTCGTTTCCCTCTATTTGGATTGCTCCTCCTGCTTTTTATCTCACCTCCCTCTACTTTGAGAGCTTCTCATATTAAACTCATATCTTCGATTTCTGGTTTAGGAAATTTCCCTGATTCTCCTGGGTAGGCAGGTTCTCTTTCTGCAGTTTCACTTGCCACAGTGGTTGTCAACTGTGGAATGAGGGAAGAGTTAAGAATTTCTTGAGGGACTTCCTCGACATATATAACATTCCCAGCCTTCACTTCTCCCTGAGAATTAAACATAGTCATTTGATTGGTACACTTCTTTATAGAAGTTCAAGTATATGGTTGTTATTTATTGAGAGGCCTGTTTCCCACTATGGACTAAGCTTCTCAAGAAAAGCAACTATATCTTAGTCACCAACACATCCACCATACGTAATATAGGTGCAATAAAATTATTTTAAAATATAAACTCAGTTCATCAATTTTCACATTAAGACACTGTTTCCAAGCATAGTTGAGGTAATTTCCATCCATCCTGGTGTAGATTCATATCTAGAATTAACAATACACTTAGTCATTCTGGAGGTTGTGCTCTGTGACTTTTACAGGACCATTTGTTTCATTCCCTCTTGTTCAACTCATAATAGTTCATTGTATTAATTCCCTTTCACAGAAATGTTGATGGAGAAATGTGGAAAACATGAGCATGTGTTTATAAAGTATGCTTTATTTGCATCTCAGTCATAAGTTTAAGTTCACTGTTTAGGGATCTTCTACAGACACTTTGGATATTTACTTGATTTACTCACAGGTGTATAAGCTATAATTATTAAAATATGACTTTTTTTTTTGAAAAGCAGAATAGAAGAAAAATGAGAGCCCTCTGGTGGGCAATACTTTAATTTCCAAGTATCATATATAGTATTTTCCTGATAGAATTTTCTAAAAATTATAGAAACATTATAGTTATAAACTGATCAGTAACTAAAATTAAGATGAACTTTAAAAGTTATTTCAACTCCTAAAGTATAATTTAAGTACATTATTTTCCAAAGAAAATGTCTGATTCTAAGTAACTCTCCTACTAAAATAAAATCAATTAAAATCCATAGGAAAACTCACAAAACAGACAAGAATAAACAAACCCATTTTCTCAGCCTTTCACATTGAGTTTAAATGCAATAGATTCATTAAATTACAACCCAGAAAAATGATAAAATTAGGAGTTTCGAAATGTAAATTATGCAATATGCAATGGACAGGTGCATTATCTTTTTATTTTTTCCTAATTAATTTGAAATTCTCAGATCATAAAATTAAGCATTTTGAAGTGAACAGCGTAATGGCATTCAGTTCATTTGCCACCACCTCTATCTACTTCCAAAATATTTTTAGTATCCACAAATAAAAACCTATATCCTCTGTCCTTCTTTCCTCAGTCCCTGGCATCCTCCAATCTGTTTTTTTTCCCTATGGACTTACCTAGTCTGAATATTTCATATAAATAGAATTATACAACATGTAACCTTCTGTGTCTCGCTTCTTTCACTTTCACAGCATAATTATTTTAAGGACTCATTCACACTGTAGCATACATCATCATTACATTCTTTTTATGGCTGAAAAATGTTCCATTTTACATATATATTAATTTTTGTATCCATTCATCTATTGTTGGACATTTGGATTGTTTGTACCTTTGGTTCTTATGAATGTGTGTGAAAATTCATTTATGAGTAGTTGTTTTGAGTACTTGTTTTTTTTTCAATTCTCTGGGGCATATGCATAGGAGGGGAATTGCTGGTTCTTATGTCTGTTCTATGCTTAACTTTTTGAGGAACTACCAAACTGTTTACACAGCAGCCGCATTCCTGCCAGCAGTGTATGAGGGTTCCAATTTTTCCACACCCTGACTACAATTTATTATATATTATCTGTCTTAATGGGTGTTACGTTATATTTCACTGGGGTTTTTACTTACATTTCGCTGATGGATAATGATACTGAGCATTTTCTCATGTGCTTATTCACCATTTGTATGTCTTTGGAGAAATGTTATTTAAGTACTTTGGTTGTTTGTCTTTTGTTGTTGAGGTGTAAAAGTCTTTATATATTCTGGGTACCAAATATATGATTTGCCAAAATTTTCTCTCATTCTATAGGCTGTCTTTTCACTTTCTTGATAATGTACTTTGATGTACGAAAGTTTTTAATTTTGAAGAAGTCTAATTTGTCTATTTTTATTTTGTTGCTCATGTATTTAATGTTATATCTAAGAGTCTGTTGCCAAACTAAAGTTCCTAAAGATTTATTAATACCCTAATGTTGTCTTCTAAGAATTTTATTGTTTTAGCTCTTGTATTTAATCTTTGCTTCATTGTGAGTTTATTTTTGTGGTGTTAGGTAGAGTTCTAACTTTATTATTTTACATGTGGCTATAGAGTTGTTCCTGGAGAAGGCAATGGCACCCCGCTCCAGTACCCTTGCCTGGAAAATCCCATGGACAGAGGAGCCTGGTAGGCTGCAGTCCATGGGGTCGCTAAGAGTCAGACACGACTGAGAAACTTCACTTTCACTTTTCACTTTCATGCATTGGAGAAGGAAATGGCAACCCACTCCAGTGTTCTTGCCTGGAGAATCCCAGGGACGGTGGAGCCTGCTGGGCTGCCATCTATGGGGTCGCACAGAGTCGGACACGACTGAAGCAACTTAGCAGCAGCAGCAGAGTTGTTCCCGAACCATTTGTTGAATAGACTGTTCTCTACCACTGAATGGTCTTGGCATTCGTGTCAAAAAGCAATTGGGCTTAGATACATCGGCTAATTTTGGATTCTCAACTATATTCCATTATCCTTACGTCAGTACCACACTGTTTTGATTACTATAGCTTTGCAGTAAGTTTCAAAATTGGAAAGTGTGAGCGTTCTGACTTTGTTCTTTTTCAGGATTGTTTTGCCAGTTCATGACCCTCTGTATTTCACATAAATTTGAGAAATAGCTTTTCCATTTTGGGAAATAAAGACATTAGGATTTGGATAGAATCAGTAGATAGTTTTTGGTAGTATTGCCACATCTTAATAATACTAATTCTTCCAATCTAAAGCATGGGATATCTTCTCATTTATTGAGATCTTCCTTAATTTTTTCATAGTTTTAGCAGTGTTTTACAGTCTTCAATGTACAACTCTTTCACCTGTCTTATTAAATTTATTTCTAGCATTTTTATTCCTTTGGATGCTATTGTAAATGGAATTGTATATATAGTTATTTACTGCTTGTGTGTAGAGAATGCCGCTGAATTGGATGTGTTATGTGTCATGTCCCTGCAACTTTGCTGAATTTGTTTTTTAACTCTGGTTGGTTTCTTTTGTGCATACTTTAGTACATAAATGTTTTAAATCATTATGTAAGAGTAGTATATAATTCTGGAGTTTAATATTAATTTTACTATTCTAGAAGCAATACATTTCAAACAGCCCTGCATAATCAGAGAAAAAGTGCTTATTTAATTCAATTGTAGTTTTATCAAATGTTATGACTCTTAGTAACTGCAGAGTACATAATAATTTTGTAATTATTTCTTAATCCAGGCAATATTTACACAAGGCTAAAGACCCTCTCTTTAAATCATTTTATGAAGTTAAATGTGAGAATTAGTTAGACCCTATCTTCTTCCAGTCTATACAAATTCCTGTTCCTATCTATATAGTCCTGGCATGATATGGGGGGAAATTTGCACATACAGCAAATTGAAGTTACACCAAAATGAAGTTACAATTATAAAAATAGAAACATGATGCCTAGGTACAAGGCAACAGTAGTGATTCTTGTGGTTCAGTGCTTGAGTCTATAGTTAGGGAAGCAAAGTGAAAGTCAATGAAAGTGAAGTTGCTCAGTTGTGTCCGACTCTTTGCGACCCTGTGGACTGTAGCCCACTAGGCTTCTCCAGGGGATCTTCCTGAGGAAATAAAATATGAGCAGTCTCTGTGGAGTTGTCTTGAGGATGGGACAGGCAAGGTAACTTTCAGGAGAGGGAATAGATACAAATATGATAGTGTTGGATACAACCGTGAGGAACAACCAAGGACAAAGAAAGCACAGACAGTTTCTCTACCTCTCACTATGCCATACAGTTTCAACATCACAGAAAATCAGCAGACACTGAACCGTGAATCAATAGTAAAACAGAATCAAAAAGTAATTAGATTGGTTCTAGATTATCTATGTATCCTTGGAGTCTAATTACTTTTCAGGAGCCCCAACAATTTAATTTCAGTTACATGTTATTATAGATGGAGGAATTGTAGGATGCTCTCTGACATTTTTCAGGAAAACCAAACTGTTTCTTGTAATAGAGATACTGATTGAATCCACTGATTTCAAAGCAGGGTGGCAAAGCAAGCCAAATCCCCACTGGTACATGTAAGAGAAATAGGCTGTAACTTACAAAAATAAAATAACTGCCCTCTCTGTATCTATTTCTTTCAGGTAGTAAAACAGTTACTTGAAGGAACCCAATTCTTGAGACATAGTTCCTACATTAAAGGCTCTAGCTCTGTTCTTTTTTAAGATTGGTCTTGCTGCTTAGGATCTTTTGTGCTTCAGTGTAAATTTTAAGATTGTTTTTTTCTATTTCTATAAAAAATTCCAGTGGACTCTTGATAGGTATTGCACTGAATCTGTAGATCACTTTGAGCAGTGTGGACATTTTAACAATATTAAGTCTTTCAATTCATGAACATGAGATGTTTTTCCATTTGTGTCTTCTTCGATTTCTTTCAGCAGTGTTTTATAGCTTTCAGTGTTCAGTGCTTCATTGACTTAGTTAGGCTTATTCCTAAGTACTTTGTTCTTTTTGATACTATTGTAAATGATAGTGTTTCCCTAATTTCCTTTTTTTTTAAAATTAATTTATTTATTTTAATTGAAGGCTAATTACTTTACAGTATTGTAGTGGGTTTTGCCATACATTGACATGAATCACCATGGGTGTACATGTGTTCCCCATCCTGAAACCCCCTCCCACCTCCCTCCCCAGCCCATCCCTCAGGATCATCCCAGTGCATCAGTCCTGAGCCCCCTGTCTCATGCATCGAGCCTGGACTGGCAATCTATTTCATATATAGTAATATACATGTTTCATTGCTATTCTCTCAAATCATACCACCCTTGCCTTCTCCCACAGACTCTAATTTCCTTTTTATATAGTTTTTTTATTAGTGCAACTGATTTGCGTATATTGATTTATCTTGCACCTTCACTGATTTTCTTTTCTAATTCAAATATTTTTTGTGGATCTTTAGGGTTTTCTATATATAAGATCATGTAGTTTGCAAATGGGGACAATTTTACTTCCTCCTTTCCAATTTGGATGCTGTTTATTTTCCTTTCCTAATTACTCTGACTAGAGACAGTCACACAATAAAATAGTAGAGCTTCTGTCTTAGGAAAATGTAGCAAATAAGATAGGTAAGCTTGTGTTTACCATTATAAAAATGAAATTTAAAATATATTTACTCATTTAAAATGAATTTACTCTCAGAAATAGTATAAACATTGTTAGTGTAGCTCCTCCAGAATAATTTGAGGTGAATGAATTTTATGGTTTGAGCTGATTATTTTATAGTTCACTGTAATGTTCAAGCTAACTAACCTCTACAAATACCTACAATTAAAACAGTTTTTATGTAAGGTCATGACATTTTATTTGGATGAAAAAAACACAATTCTTTAACTTTAAAAAGAATATTTAAATTAGGCATTTAATTTACAACCAGTCAAGATACTAATTCAGAAAAGTTTTTCTAAATGTCAAATTTCCCTTCACAGATGCTATGTCCATTTTATTCATAATCTTCTCTCCTTACTACTATAGTGTCATTTTTCTACCTTTCCAGATAAAAGGAACTGGGTTTTCAAGCAACATAAGATAAACATCATAATCTCACAGTGTACAATATCAAACTTCTAATATACCTATTCGTGATATCCCAGGAAATGCAGATTATCTCCTAGCAAAATGATGCTACATTTTTTTTTCAGTTACGTTCTGAGTAGAATAGATCATAGTTTCTGGAGTTTCAATTTTTAAAATTTGGAAAGAGTGTTTCTGGAAAAGCAAACCTCTCATTGGGTCATGAAATATCGATATTTGTTTCCCAAATTTGTATGTTTCCTCTTAGGATCACATCTTCTCTGTCACTGTCTCAGAAAATAGTAAAATATGACTTCTTTCCAGATGTCTTTTGTTATGGAGTGAATTACATCCTCCTCAAATTCATAGATTGGAGCCTAATCCTCAATAAGATTTTATGGTTTAAGAAGTTAATTAAGGTTACATGAAGTCATAAGGGTGGAGCTCTAATCCAATAGGACTAATATCCTTAAAATAAGAGCAAGAGATAATAGACAGTTCTCTCTCTGCACAGATATAGAAAACAGTCCAAGTAAGGACACAGTGAGAAGAGGGCCGTCTGCAAACCAGGAAGAAGAGTCTCACCGGAAGCAAATCCTGTGGGCACCTGGCTCCTGTATTTTGAGGCTCCAGAATTGTGAGAACATAAATTTCTGTTGTTTAACCCTTCTACCTTGTTGTATTGTGCTATGGCAGCCCTAGCAGACTAAAACAAATAAGAGAAAAGGACATTTGTTATAAGGAATTGCCTCACATGATTTCAAAGCCCGTAGGATCCAAAATCTTCAGCGTGAATGGGCAGGCTAAAGACTCAGGAGGGCCAAAGGTGCAGATGAAGTCTGAAAGCAGTCTAATGTAGATAGAATAACTTTAGGAATGCCAGTCTTTTTCTTCAATTCAGGCCTTCAACTGATTGATGGCAGCCTTCTTACAGAGTTAATTGTTAATATCATTCAAGAATATGCCCCTAATTGACATGTAAAATTAACCATCACACCTTTCAAAGACTTTTTAAGATTATACTGAAATTAAGCAATATATAGTTAAAATTATGATCTTGTCCTTTCCTTCCAATTTCACAATATCTCCTTTTAATTTTGAAATATGATTCCTATAAAAATCCTGAGATATACAGTATACATCTTCTTCCACTTGATTAATCCTGTTTTTCACTTTAATTTGTGGTTGCCTGGGGAAAATGATCTTTCAATGATTGGCTAAGAGTTTTCCTCCCACATTTATTTGGATAGCTTGTTAGTTTTTTCCTTTTTCTTTTCATATAAAAATGAAAAGTATCTATAAAGGAGCAGGCATCCGTGGGATAGGCATACAGCATAATTCAGATGTTATGTCAGAAAAATCTACGTGCACTGAGAACCCCAGCGTTTAACCTCATCCTCGTTTGAAATTGAAACTTTTCAAATAGCATTTCATCCATTGTGAAATGATACAGTATTGAAATACAGTTGGGTGATAAACATACTAGTATCTCAGAAAATCAGTTCCAATATATAACTTGATACATTTCTTTTTAAAAAAGGACATTCATATACACCAAGAAGCTCCTGACAAGGAGGAATGTAAGACTGATGACAGATGTTTTTATCTATTTGCTTAGCCATAAAAATATCATTATGTGATATTTTTACCTGAACTGATAGTTACGAATAATCAAAGTATTTCATATCTATAGTAGATTTTACCATCATGGGGTCTGTCATCCAACTTAGGTCATTTGTAGCCTCAGTTGCTTTTTATCCATTTGATTCCTGCTCTGTCTAGTACCAATAGGCATGCCAACAGAATTTTTCTGAGAGAATTAAGAATGTCTTTACTTAATTACCTTTAAGATTATCAGTCTTACTTTAGAGAAACTCACTCTTTCTTTACCTTCTGTCTTTTTGTCCATCTGAAAGGATTTACCTGGTGCCACTTAATGATTCACAGATTTTTAATAAAATGTTTTGTCTTCGCTCTGATTGCTGTACTGAAATATCATAAACTCAGTGATTTATCAACAACAGAAATTTGTTTCTCATGGTTCTGGAAGCCTGAGATCATTGTGCCAGCATGACAGGATTCTTCTGAGAGCCCTCTTGCAGGCTGTGGATGGCTGAATTTTCACTGTATCTTCCCATGGTAGAAAAATATTTAATGTCTGTCTGACTCCTTATAAGGGCACTAATCCTACTGATGTGGGCTCCACCCTCATCACCTAATTTCCTCAAAGGCCCTGCCTCCAAATATTATCTGGCTATGAATTATATTTTAGCGTATGAATTTGGGTGGGGGGCAGTCACAAACCTTCAGTCCATTGCAAGTGTGAACAGTGTACTGTTGATGTGGTTTTTGACCCCAGTATGAGTTTCAGTTGGCCTCTATTGCTTAAGGCCTTCTTAGTTTTATTTCATTTGTCAAGAATGAGAAATACTACATTTTCTATCCCAGAAAATGTTGGACTATTTGCAATACCTGGTTTTCTTTTATTCCTGAAAACTGGCCCCTCATCTCTTGACTCATATCTTTCATGTGTCACTTTGTGTGCAGCTGTGGCACACTAATAATATTGCTTTCTAATTTCTATCTAAAACCAGAAACTAAATCAGTACATTATGTGCCTTTCAAGTTATCGCAAGTGACATGATTACTTAATGTTTTGTACAGGATGATATTGGTTGTCATCTTTCCAGATTCCTATATAAATGTCCTTGGTACCTAATACCCACCACCAAAGTCAATGACATTTACTATTTTTTTCATTCGAACCCCAATTCTGGTACCAATTTCCATGTCAATCAGTATAGCTAAGTTCTGCTGTGATAACCAGTTATCCATTATCCTAGTGATCTGTCAAAAAATTATTTCTTATCATGTTATATATCCATTTTGGGTTAACTGCATTTATTCTTCACTCCAGGACCCAACTTGATAGGCCTGACCCATTTCTGGGGAAGGCTGCTCTCACAGCAGACAAGTAAGAGAGAAGGTTAGATAAGACCATGGCTTTTACAGATTTTGTTTAGAAGTAGCACAGGTCACTTCCATTCATATTCAGTGGAACAAAACAAATCATATATGACTTTACATGTAAACAACTTTTTAACTCTTTGAGCCTAAATTCCTTCACCTGTAAAGTGGAGATAGTACTGTTTCCTACTTACTGGTGCTATTATAAAATAAAACTGACTGAATGGATACAAAAACAAGACCCCTACATATGTTGTCTACAAGAGACCCACCTCAAAACAGGGGACACATACAGACTGAAAGTGAAGGGCTGGAAAAAGATTTTCCATGCAAATAGGGACCAAAAGAAAGCAGGAGTAGCAATACTCATATCACATAAAATAGACTTTAAAACAAAGGCTGTGAAAAGAGACAAAGACGGTCACTACATAATGATCAAAGGATCGATCCAAGAAGAAGATATAACAATTATAAATATATATGCACCCAACATGGGAGCACCACAGTATGTAAGACAAATGCTAACAAGTATGAAAGGAGACATTAACAAGAACACAATAATAGTGGGAGACTTTAATACCCCACTCACACCTATGGATAGATCAACTAAACAGAAAATTAACATGAAAACACAAACTTTAAACGATACAATAGACCAGTTAGACCTAATTGATATCTATAGGACATTTCATCCCAAAACAATGAATTTCACCTTTTTCTCAAGCGCACATGGAACCTTCTCCAGGATAGATCACATCCTGGGCCACAAAGCTAGCCTTGGTAAATTCAAAAAAATAGAAATCATTCCAAGCATCTTTTCTGATCACAGTGCAGTAAGATTAGATCTCAACTACAGGAGAAAAACTATTAAAAATTCCAACATATGGAGGCTGAACAACACACTGCTGAATAACCAACAAATCACAGAAGAAATCAAGAAAGAAATCAAAATTTGCATAGAAACGAATGAAAATGAAAACACAACAACCCAAAACCTGTGGGACACGGTAAAAGCAGTCCTAAGGGGAAAGTTCATAGCAATACAGGCACAACTCAAGAAACAAGAAAGAAGTCAAGTAAATAACCTAACTCTACACCTAAAGCAACTAGAAAAGGAAGAAATGAAGAACCCCAGGGTTAGTAGAAGGAAAGAAATCTTAAAAATTAGGGCAGAAATAAATGCAAAAGAAACAAAAGAGACCATAGCAAAAATCAACAAAACCAAAAGCTGGTTCTTTGAAAGGATAAATAAAATTGACAAACCATTAGCCAGACTCATCAAGAAACAAAAGGAGAAAAATCAAATCAACAAAATTAGAAACGAAAATGGAGAGATCACAACAGACAACACAGAAATACAAAGGATCATAAGAGACTACTACCAGCAATTATATGGCAATAAAATGGACAATGTGGAAGAAATGGACAAATTCTTAGAAAAGTACAACTTTCCAAAACTGGACCAGGAAGAAATAGAAAATCTTAACAGACCCATCACAAGCATGGAAATTGAAACTGTAATAAAAAATCTTCCAGCAAACAAAAGCCCAGGTCCAGATGGCTTCACAGCTGAATTCTACCAAAAATTTAGAGAAGGGCTAACAGCTATCCTGCTCAAACTCTTCCAGAAAATTGCAGAGGAAGGGAAACTTCCAAACTCATTCTATGAGGCCACCATCACCCTAATACCAAAACCTGACAAAGATCCCACAAAAAAGAAAACTACAGGCCAATATCCTGATGAACATAGATGCAAAAATCCTTAACAAAATTCTAGCAATCAGAATCCAACAACACATTAAAAGATCATTCACCGTGACCAAGTGGGCTTTATCCCAGGGATGCAAGGATTCTTCAATATCCATAAATCAATCAATGTAATACACCACATTAATGAATTGAAAAATAAAAACCATATGATTATCTCAATAGATGCAGAGAAAGCCTTTGACAAAATTCAACACCCATTTATGATAAAAACTCTCCAGAAAGCAGGAATAGAAGGAACAGACCTCAACATAATAAAAGCTATCTATGACAAACCCACAGCAAACATTATCCTCAATGGTGAAAAATTGAAAGCATTTCCTCTAAAGTCGGGAACAAGACAAGGGTGCCCACTTTCACCATTACTATTCAACATAGTTTTGGAAGTTTTGGCCACAGCAATCAGAGCAGAAAAAGAAATAAAAGGAGTCCAAATTGGAAAAGAAGAAGTAAAACTCTCACTATTTGCAGATGACATGATCCTCTACATAGAAAACCCTAAAGACTCCACTAGAAAATTACTAGAACTAATCAATGATTATAGTAAAGTTGCAGGATATAAAATCAACACACAGAAATCCCTTGCATTCCTATACACTAATAATGAGAAAACAGAAAGAGAAATTAAGGAAACAATTCCATTCACCATTGCAACGGAAAGAATAAAATACTTAGGAATATATCTACCTAAAGAAACTAAAGACCTATATATGGAAAACTATAAAACACTGGTGAAAGAAATCAAAGAGGACACTAATAGATGGAGAAATATACCATGTTCATGGATTGGAAGCATCAATATAGTGAAAATGAGTATACTACCCAAAGCAATTTATAGATTCAATGCAATCCCTATCAAGCTACCAACAGTATTCTTCACAGAGCTAGAACAAATAATTTCACAATTTGTATGGAAATACAAAAAACCTCGAATAGCCAAAACTATCTTGAGAAAGAAGAATGGAACTGGAGGAATCAACCTACCTGACTTCAGGCTCTACTACAAAACCACAGTTATCAAACAGTATGGTACTGGCACAAAGACAGAAATATAGATCAATGGAACAAAATAGAAAGCCCAGAGATAAATCCACGCACATATGGACACCTTATCTTTGACAAAGGAGGCAAGAATATACAATGGATTAAAGACAATCTCTTTAACAAGTGGTGCTGGGAAATCTGGTCAACCACTTGTAAAAGAATGAAACTAGAACACTTTCTAACACCATACACCAAAATAAACTCAAAATGGATTAAAGATCTAAACGTAAGACCAGAAACTATAAAACTCCTAGAGGAGAACATAGGCAAAACACTCTCTGACATACATCACAGCAGGATCCTCTAGGACCCACCTCCCAGAATATTGGAAATAAAAGCAAAAATAAACAAATGGGACCTAATTAACCTTAAAAGCTTGTGCACATCAAAGGAAACTATTAGCAAGGTGAAAAGACAGCCTTCAGAATGGGAGAACATAATAGCAAATGAAGCAACTGACAAACAACTAATCTCAAAAATATACAAGCAACTCCTACAGCTCAACTCCAGAAAAATAAATGACCCAATCAAAAAATGGGCCAAAGAACTAAATAGACATTTCTCCAAAGAAGACATACAGATGGCTAACAAACACATGAAAAGATGCTCAACATCACTCATTATCAGAGAAATGCAAATCAAAACCACTATGAGGTACCATTTCACACCAGTCAGAATGGCGGCGATCCAAAAGTCTACAAACAATAAATCCTGGAGAGGGTGTGGAGAAAAGGGAACCCTCTTACACTGTTGGTGGGAATGCAAACTAGTACAGCCACTATGGAGATTCCTTAAAAAACTGGAAATAGAACTGCCTTATGATCCAGCAATCCCACTGCTGGCATACACACTGAGGAAACCAGAAGGGAAAGAGACACGTGTACCCCAATGTTCATCGCAGCACTGTTCATAATAGCCAGGACATGGAAGCAACCTAGATGTCCATCAGCAGATGAATGGATAAGAAAGCAGTGGTACATATACACAATGGAGTATTACTCAGCCATTAAAAAGAAAACATTTGAATCAGTTCTAATGAGGTGGATGAAACTGGAGCCTATTATACAGAGTGAAGTAAGCCAGAAGGAAAAACACAAATACCGTATACTAACGCATATATATGGAATTTAGAAAGATGGTAACAATAACCCTGTGTACGGGACAGCAGAAGAGACACTGATGTATAGGACAGTCTTATGGACTCAATGGGAGAGGGAGTGGGTGGGAAGATTTGGGAGAATGGCATTGAAGCATGTAAAATATCATGTATGAAACGAGATGCCAGTCCAGGTTCAATGCACGATACTGGATGCTTGGGGCTAGTGCACTGGGACGACCCAGAGGGATGGTATGGGGAGGGAGGAGGGAGGAGCGTTCAGGATGGGGAACACATGTATACCTGTGGCGGATTCATTTTGGTATTTGGCAAAACTAATACAATTATGTAAAGTTTAAAAATAAAATAAAATTTAAAAAAAAAAAGTAAGTAAAACTAAAATAAATAAATAAATAAATAAAATACAGATAAAGTGCTCAGAACGACAGTTCTGGACTTGCCATGCTTATATTTGAACTAGGATGCTTGCCCAGTACAAGAGTCTGGGCTCTGTCACTGCAGGGTCTTTTCCCTCCGTAAGATATTTATGGAAGCCATTACATACGTATGTTTTAATATGATTTTTAATAAATGTAATTTCCCAAATCTTCTGTCAATTGCATTTCCCTCTACACTCTGTTTTTACTTGTAATCCAAAGATGGCTTATCTGACTGCTTAAATTGTTCAGAAAAAATTGCAGATTATATTACCATTTATAAA
Source organism: Bos mutus (assembly GCF_027580195.1). Classification (NCBI taxonomy): domain Eukaryota; kingdom Metazoa; phylum Chordata; class Mammalia; order Artiodactyla; family Bovidae; genus Bos; species Bos mutus. The sequence goes on along the minus strand of NC_091622.1, from coordinate 18,371,312 downwards.
TATATCCCACTGATCTGACAGTAGAAGATTCCATAATTGTGTTCTAAACCTGAAATAGATGGTTTTATTCATATATTTTCACTCATCTGGCTAAGGAACTTGGTATGAATGGGAAAGAAGATTTCAAATATATATTAAGTCCAAAAACAATGTTTTCATACTCAACTTCTATTGTATGATTTCTCAGGAGACATCATGCTATGATCCTGACATCTTTAAATGTGAATTTCTCTAAATAATGTGTAAGGGGGATGATTAAGATGTCCCTAAAGAGCAGCATCTGTGGGATAGTTGTAGAAATTTATAGTAAGAATTGAAGGTGTAGCTTAACAGCACCTTTTGAATAGTTAGGAGAAGGTGGCTCAGATGGTAAAGAATCCGCTTGCAATGCAGGAGACCTGGGTTCAACCACTGGGTCAGGAAGATCCTCTGTAGATGGGATTGGCTACCCACTCAAGTATGCTTGCTTGGAGAACTCCATAGAGAGAGGAATTTGGTGGGATACAGTCCATGGGGTTGCAAAGGATCAGACACGACTAAGCGACTAACCCTTTCTAGTAGTTAATTTCAGATGTATAGCATAGTGGTTCAATATATTTTTTTTTTTTACAGATTATACCCTATTTAAAATTATTATAAAGTATTGTCTATATTATCCATTATATGCCTTTATCTTATTTTATACCTGTTACTGCAGGTATGAAATAACATGCTTCAGTCGTGTCCGACTCTGTGTGACCCTATGGACGGCAGCCCACAAGGCTCCTCCATCCATGGGATTTTCCAGGCAAGAGTACTGGAGTGGGGTGCCATTGCCTTTTCCCATTTTATACCTAGTAGTTTGTATTTCTTACACCCCTCCTTCCCATTGGTAACTACTACTTTTTTATCTGTATCTGTTGGTCTGTTTCTGTTTTGTTACATTCATTCATCTAAAATTTTTTTTAGTTTCCACATATAAGTGAAAACATGCAGTTTTTTTTTTCCCTTCTCTGTCTTATTTATTTAAGCATAATACCCTCCAGGTCAACCTGTGTTGTTGCAAATGGCAGCACTTCATTTTTTTTTATGGCTGATCAATATTTCATTGTATATATACCCCTACTTTTTTTACCCATTCATCTGTAGATGGACACTTAGGTTACTTGCAAATTTTTGCTAATTTAAAGAATGCTGCTGTGAACATCTGGAGAAGGCAATGGCAACCCACTCCAGTACTCTTGCCTGGAAAATCCCATGGACAGAGGAGCCTGGTAGGCTGCAGTCCATGGGGTCGCTAAGAGTCGGGCACGACTGAGCGACTTCACTTTCACTTTTCTCTTTCATGCATTGGAGAAGGAAATGGCAACCCACTCCCGTATTCTTGCCTGGAGAATCCCAGGGACAGAGGAGCCTAGTGGGCTGCCATCTATGGGGTCGCACAGAGTCGGACACGACTGAAGCGACTTAGCAGCAGCAGCAGCAGCTATGAACATCAGGGTGCATATGACTTTTCAAATTAGTGTTTTCATTTTCTTCACATGTATACCCAGAAATGAAATTGTGGATCATACGGTAGTTCTATTTTTAAATCTTTGGCAAGTACCTCCATACTCTTTTCCATAGTAGCTGTACCAATTTACATTCTGATGAACAGTGTACTGGGGTTCCCTTTCCTTACATCCTCACCAACACTTATTATTTACTGTCTTTTTGAGGACAACTATCCTAATAGGTGTGAGATGGTATCTCATTGTAGTTTTTACTTGATTGCCATTTTTCTGATGATTACTAATACTGAGCATCTTTTCATGTGCCTATTGGCCACATGTCTTCTTTGGAAAAATGCCTATTCAGGTCTTCTGCCCATTTTTTTAATCATTTTTTTTTTATGTTGAGTTATCCGAGTTCTGTTTATGTATTTAGATGTTGTTGCTTAGTTGCTAAGTTGTAGGTGACTCTTTTGTGACCCCATAGACTGTAGCCTGCCAGGCTCCTCTGTTCATGGGATTTCCCAGCAAGAATACTGGATTTCCTTCTCGAGGGGATTACCGACTCAGGAATCAAACCCACATCTCCTACACTGGCAGGCGGATTCTTTACCACTGAGCCACCAGGGATGCACAGTTTGGGTATTAATGCCTTATCAGATGTATCATTTACAATTATTTTTTATTCAGTAGGCTGCCTTTTAGTTTTGCTAATGGTTTCCTTTACTGTGCAAAAGCTTTTAAGTTTGACTAGGTTTCATTTATTTTGGCTTTTGTTTCCCTTGCTTGAGAAGACAGATTAAAAAAGATACCACTAAGATAGATGTCAAAGAGTATGTTGCCTATGCTTTCTTCTAGGAGTTTTATGGTTTCCAGTCTTATATTTAGGTCTTTAATCCATTCTGAGTTTATTTTCATGTATGGCATGAATAAATGTTCTAATTTCATTGTTTTTGCATGTAGCTATCCAGTTTTCCCACCACTTGCTATCTTTTTCCCATTGTATATTCTTGCCTCATTTTTCGTAGATAATCAACCATATGTGTGTGTGTTTATTTCCAGGCTCTGTATTCTGTTCTCTTCTGTTGATCTCTGTGCCCGTTTTTGTGCCAGTACTATGTAGTATAGTGTGAATTCAGGGAACATGTTAACTTTTTTTTATCAGTTGCTTTGGTAATTAAGGATCTTTTGTGGCTCCATACAACTTCTAGGATTGTTTATTCTAGTTCTATGAGAAATATGGGAATTTTGATATGAACTACATTAAACCTGAAAATTACTTTGGTTAGTATGGACATTTTAACAATATTAATTTTTCCAGTCCTGGAACATGGGGGTTTCCCTTATGGCTCAGCTGGTAAAGAATCCACCTGCAATGCAGGGGACCGGGGTTTGATCCCTGGGATGGGAAGATCCCCCAGAGAAGGGAAAGGCTACCCACTCCAGTATTCTGGTCTGGAAAATTCCATGAACTATATAGCCCATGAGATTGCAAAGAGTTGGACACGACTGAGTGACTTTCACTGAGCATGGGTTATCTGTACATTTCTTTGTATTATCTTTAATCTACTTCATCAGTATTTTATAGTTTTCAGAGTATAGGTATTTCACCTCCTTGATTAAATTTGCTTAGTAATGCAGTCGTGAATGACTTTTTGCAATCCTAAATACGAAAAGGAGTACGTCAAGGCTGTATATTGTCACCCTGTTTTTTTAACATATATGCAAGGTACATCATGAGAAACGCTGGACTGGAAGAAACACAAGCTGGAATCAAGATTGCTGGGAGAAATCTCAATAACCTCAGATATGCAGATGACACCACCTTTATGGCAGAAAGTGAAGAGGAACTCAAAAGCCTCTTGATGAAAGTGAAAGTGGAGAGTGAAAAAGTTGGCTTAAAGCTTAATATTCAGAAAACGAAGATCATGGCATCTAGTCCCATCACTTCATGGGAAATAGATGGGGAAACAGTGGAAACAGTGTCAGACTTTATTTTGGGAGGCTCCAAAATCACTGCAGATGGTGACTGCAGCCATGAAATTAAAAGACGCTTACTCCTTGGAAGGAAAGTTATGACCAACCTAGATAGCATATTCAAAAGCAGAGACATTACTTTGCCAACAAAGGTTCGTCTAGTCAAGGCTATGGTTTTTCCTGTGGTCATGTATGGATGTGAGAGTTGGACTGTGAAGAAGGCTGAGCACCGAAGAATTGATGCTTTTGAACTGTGGTGTTGGAGAAGACTCTTGAGAGTCCCTTGGACTGCAAGGAGATCCAACCAGTCCATTGTGAAGGAGATCAGCCCTGGGATTTCTTTGGAAGGAATGATGCTAAAGCTGAAACTCCAGTACTTTGGCCACCTCATGTGAAGAGTTGACTCATTGGAAAAGACTCTGATGCTGGGAGGGATTGGGGGCAGGAGGAGAAGGGGATGACAGAGGATGAGATGGCTGGATGGCATCACTGACTCGATGGACGTGAGTTTGGGTGAACTCCGGGAGTTGGTGATGGATAGGGAGGCCTGGCGTGCTGCAATTCATGGGGTCGCAAAGAGTCGGACACGACTGAGTGACTGAACTGAACTGATGCACTGTAGCCCACCAGGCTCCTCTGTTCATGGGATTCTCCAGGCAAGAATACTGGACTGGATTGCCATTTCCTCCTCCAGGGCATCTTCCCAACCCGGGGATCAAACCCATGTTTCTTACTTCTGCAGCATGGGCAGGTAGGTTCTTTACCACTAGCACCACCGGGGAAGCCTAAGTGGTTTATTCTCTTTTATGCAATTGTAAGTGTGATTGTTTTCTTGTTTTCTCTTTCTGATTGTTTATTAGGGTATAGAAAAGCAACAGATTTCTGTGTATTAAACTTGTATCCTCCAAATTTACTGAGTTAACTTATTCTAGTAGTTTTTTGATGATCTTTTGTGTCAGAATTCTATGTATAGTAGCATGCCTTAGGCAAATAGTTACAGTTTTACTTCTTGCCTTCCAATTCAGATGCCTTTCATTAATTTTTGTAATCTGATTGCCATGGCTGGAACCGTCAATACTACTTTGAATAGAAATGTCTATGGTGGGCATCCTGTTTTGTTCCTAATCTTAGAAGAAACACTTACAGCTTCTCACTGTTGAGTATGATGTTAGCTATGAGTTTGTCATAAATGGCTTTTATTCAGTTGAAATATGTTCTCTTTATACCATCTTTGTTGAGAGTGTTTATCATGAATAGATATTGAATTTTGTCAGATGTTTTTTCTGTATCAATTGAAATGATCATGTGATTCTTCATTTTGTTAATATGGTATATCATATTGATTTGTGGATATTGAACCATTCTTACATCCCAAGGATAAATTCCACTTGATCATGGTACATGATCCTTCAATGTATTATTGAGTTCAGCTTGTTAATATTTTCTTGATGATTTTGGCGTATATATTCATCAGAGATATTGACCTATTTTCTTTATTTTTTTTTTTCTGTGGTTTCTTGTTCTGATTTTGATATCAGGGTAATGCTGGCCTGATTAATGAACATGGGAGTGTTCCTGCTCTTCAGTTTTCTGGAATATTTTGAAAAGGATAGGTATTATATCTTCTTTATATGTTTGGAATTCTCCTGGGAAGTGGTTCAGTCCTGGATTTTGCTTGTTGGGAGTTTATCTTTATTATTACTATTCCTGATTAAATTTCAATACTAGTAATCTGTATCTTTAGGTTATCTGTTTCTTCCTAACTCTTGAAAGATTGTATATTTCTAGGAATTCATACATTTTTTTCTTTTTTTGGTGTTGTCCAGTTTGTTGACATATTACTGTGCTCTTACAGGTCCCTGCTAGTGGTGCAGGTTCTGAGTAGTTGGCTTTTCTTCCCTTCCTACCAAACTTTGTGTGGTTCTTTCTGTACACTGTGGAGAAACTCTGTGGAGTTTCAGCTTTGATTGTAGAAGAAGCATTCTACTAGTCTTCAGATCATTCTCAGTGAGAGCTGCTCTATGTGTAGTTCAGTTCAGTTCAGTTCATTTCAGTCGCTTAGTGCTCAGTCGTGTCCAACTCTTTGCAACCCCATGAATCGCAGCACGCCAGGCCCTCCTCTCCATCACCAACTCCTGGAGTTCACTCAGACTCACGTCCATCGAATCAGTGATGCCATCCAGCCATCTCATCCTCTGTCGTCCCCTTCTCCTCCTGCCCCCAACCCCTCCCAGCATCAGAGTCTTTTCCAATGAGTCAACTCTTCGCATGAGATGGCCAAAGTACTGGAGTTTCAGCTTTCGCATCAGTCCTTCCAAAGAAATCCTAGGGCTGATCTCCTTCAGAATGGACTGGTTGGATGTCCTTGCAGTCCAAGGGACTCTCAAGAGTCTTCTCCAACACCACAGTTCAAAAGCATCAATTCTTCGGCACTCAGCCTTCTTCACAGTCCAGCTCTCACATCCATACATGACCACAGGAGAAAACATAGCCTTGACTAGATGGACCTTTGTTGGCAAAGTAATGTCTCTGCTTTTGAATATGCTATCTTGGTTGGTCATAACTTTCCGTCCAAGGAGTAAGCGTCTTTTAATTTCATGGCTGCAGTCACCATCTGCAGTGATTTTGGAGCCCAGAAAAATAAAGTCTGACACTGTTTCGACTGTTTCCCCATCTATTTCCCATGAAGTGATGGGACCGGATGCCATGATCTTCGTTTTCTGAATATTAAGCTTTAAGCCAACTTTTTCACTCTCCACTTTCACTTTCATCAAGAGGCTTTTGAGTTCCTCTTCACTTTCTGCCATAAAGGTGGTGTTATCTGCATATCTGAGGTTATTGAGATTTCTCCCGGCAATCTTGATTCCAGCTTGTGTTTCTTCCAGCCCAGCGTTTCTCATGATGTACTCTGCATATAAGTTAAATAAACAGGGTGACAATATTCAGCCTTGACGTATTCCTTTTCGTATTTGGAACCAGTCTGTTGTTCCATGTCCAGTTCTAACTGTTGCTTCCTGACCTGCATATAGGTTTCTCAAGAGGCAGGTCAGGTGGTCTGGTATTCCCATCGGTTTCAGAATTTTCCACAGTTTATTGTGATCCACACAGTCAAAGGCTTTGGCATAGTCAATAAAGCAGAAATAGATGTTTTTCTGGAACTCTCTTGCTTTTTCGATGATCCAGTGGATGTTGGCAATTTAATCTCTGGTTCCTCTGCCTTTTGATATATTCATGTAGGGACGTGTGCTCAGGGTTCTACTCTGTCATCTTGATCCCACCCTTAGAAATCCTTGAGATGAATGTATTTAATCTAGAATTAAATTAAAATTCATATCAATGTGCCTACGTTTTTATAGTGACAAGAAAAATCATATTTTATATTGACTTAAGTTTTTCATACAAAAATCCAAGCTTCGTCATATACTTTTCCTAATGGTCTTAGCCATTTTAGGTTATAGTAAATCATTCTTGTATGTTCCTTAGTGATATATCTTTTTTTTTTTTTTCTTTTTACTCTCTCCATAACAAAATTGTCTTACTGTTTTGATTTCTTCTGTATCAACTCTTCCTTAGACATATTTCATTTATGTTTTAACTATTTACGTCTTCAAACTAGACCTTGCTTATTTTAGTGAAATAGCATAAAATGACAAGATTGTTGCTTGATAGGCAAGAGGTATGGAAAATAGATCACGCCTCAAACCACTTCATAGAGGCTGTGTTAGCACTCATAAACATTGAAAAACACAAATGTTTAGGAGTCTTAAGATTTAGATTCACTTATGAGCCATATCGGAGAAGGCAATGGCACCCCACTCCAGTACTTTTGCCTAGAAAATCCCATGGACGGAGGAAGGCTGCAGTCCATGGGGTCGCCAGAGTCCGACACGACTGAGCGACTTCACTTTCACTTTCCACTTTCATGCATTGGAGAAGGAAATGGCAACCCACTCCAGTGTTCTTGCCTGGAGAATCCCAGGGACAGGAAGCCTGGTGGGCTGCCGTCTATGGGGTCGCATAGAGTCAGACACAACTGAAGCGACTTAGCAGCAGCAGCAGCATGAGCCATATAATTCTAGACAAAATACTTAATACCTGAAGACTTATACCTAACTGGACAGGAAAAGTGGGAAAATGTATATATATTAATAACATGATATTCAGAGCATATTATATTTACAACAGAGGTTAGTTTTATTTCCTGGACTTAAATGTCTAATTCCATGATTTTCAAAATAAAAACACTTTTTGAATGAAATGAAATCTTATGGGAACTCCTACATACAAAACAGATATGATCACATATAATATGATCAAACTGTCAATGGGTGCAGAGAATCCTATCAGTTCATTGATCACTGCCCCTTCCCACTTCATTCTTCCTGGATCATACGTTGTCCCATCACTGAGATAATTTATAGAATATTGAGGTACTTCTCAAAAGAACAATATAATTTTGGAGGTACTGAGCTTTTACTTTTGTCCAAAAGATGTTCTTTTGTATCTTACAGGACATATCCATTATTTCTACCGTGTGTTTTCTTCTACTTTTTTTGAGTTCTGACTGCTTACCTATGTATATTTTGACTAATCCTATTGACTTCACTTCTCCTGAGTTATTCCAATTTTGCTTTCTTTTTAAAGGAAATTGTGTCATTTTAATTTTGAATCAGAAAATATGGTATTCCCATATTCTCCATAGCAACACTTTCCTGGGACATGCCTCTCATCTATTGGTGCATTTAGGGGTTTACTCAGTCACTTTCAGATTCTTCTCTGTACTTCCTGTTACGTATTTTTGCCAAGATATCAGGTATTTTACAAGCTTTTCTATAAACTTTGGAGTGTATGTGTGTGTATGCATATACATACATACATACCGGTACACTTAGATTTGTTGAAAATGTAGCTTTCATGTTTTCTTATGTTTTCTAGTTGACTTTTTATGGATTTCAGGAGAATAAATTGTTTTATGACGCCATATTCTTATTGCATGTCCCAAATTTTCATTTCTCTTATTATTTCTGAATTTTGATATGACAATGAAGCTGTCCAGTTGAGTTTATTAGAATGGTAGTTAGGTCATAAGTATAAATGCAATATCATGAAAAACTACTACTGTCATGAAAATGTACTGTCATCAATAATCTATTCATTATGCTAGGCAATCTTAGCATAGAAGACTGCCTGTGTATAAGAGATTTTAATCTATATTTTAAATGCTAATTTAAATCTGTTCATGGGGTTCTAATGTAAATCTGTTCATGGGAGGGTAGCAGAGGATGAGATGATTACATAGCACCACTGACTCAATGGACATGAATCTGAGCAAATTCCAGGAGATAGTGAATGGCCAAGGAAGCCTGTTGTGCTGCATGGGGTCTCAAAGAGTCAGACATGATTTAGTGACTGAACAACAACAAAATTTAAATCTAATTTTAAAATGCTAGTTTTCATATTGTAAATATCTTTGCTGAGGACTAATGGAACAATGTATATAACTTAGTTCAAATTTTTGATACATTTTTCTTAATAAGAAGGATAGAAATGATTAATTACTTGTCCCAATTCACAAAGCAACCCAGAGGACCAAAATAGCCAATTTCATTATTTCAATAATTGTTTACACTGATGAAGCCTCTGTATGAGTTCCAGTTGTTGACCATATGTGCAGTGATCTTTATAAACAAATGGTCTTTGCAACTACTTATAAATATGTACAGCATATGCAACCAAGACCGTTTTTGTCAGCATGAGGGGCTATCAAAACCAGTTATCGTTAGTGTTTTTCTTTAAAGAAAAAATCAGGTTGTAGCATTAAGTACAGGAGAGACAAAAGGCATGAAATTTGTTGTATCATGGAACTCCTGACTTGTTTATGCACAATCGTCATCTGCTACATGATTGAAATATCAGTCAACCACAGAGACATTGTTTTTTAATTAGCAAGTGAGCCAACTACTGGAGTTGGAAAAATACTTGGTAGATTCAAGTATAAGATTGTTCAAAGTTCAATAAGAAAGAGAAAGGGATTCCATAATTGCATAAATGATAGCATTCCCTCTTGATTTTTCTTTGTTTTGCACCTGCTTTAATATTGATACTTTCCTTACACATGGTTTTAGTTTAAATTTAAATGAATTAACCAAAGTAGCCAAGAAATTGCATTCGTTTCCTAGCCTCTCTTTACTTAGTGAGAAAATAGATGCTAAAAAGAGAATGGTTAAAGAGAACTTTTGACCAAAAGGGATAGCAGATGTCATACATTTTCAAAAGTTGTAACATTGGTTTCAATTGACTTCAATTAATCAATTTAACTTGCCCAAGAGAAAATCTGCCAAATATTCTGAAATCAAGTGGAAACCACATGTGAGAAAGAGATAAATTATACTAAGTAACACTGGAATGTGGTAGAGTGGAAAGTTCTCATTTAAATAGGCTGTAAGATAAATAATAAAAAAAACATGAATAACTTATTGCAAAAGATTGCATATTTATGAAGGAGGTGTTCCTGGAGAAAGAGTAGTAACTAGTCTTAAACGTGGGAGACATGACTGTGTTAGTTTGTGGTTTCTTCATGTACTTCATATTGTATGAAGTTACATATTGCATGCCTGTATTCTTCAGCTAGAGTTATTTATTACTATTACATTTTGAGGAATAAACATAAAAATGACCTTTTCCCCCTCAGTCAAATGAATGCATCATAGATAAATAATTATTCTATGTTTCAAAAAGCTGGTGGTTGGGCAGGGCAGTGGAGGGATGAGAGGCACGAACCTAGGAAACTTGTATGTAATATCTCCTTATATTAACAATATATAAAGTTTAAAATTTTATCCACTTTGTAACCCCCGATATATTGCCCTTCAAATTTGCTTAAAATACCTATAAAATCACAAAAAAGTTATACATTTGCTAAATGAAAAATCTGTATGATCTTATTTATATGGAGAATGTAAACAGTTGAAGCCATAGAAGTAGAGTAGAATGGTGGTTACCAAGAGTGGGAGGTGGGGGAAATGGGGAGATATTAGTCAAAGGTACAAAGTTTCAGTTATGTAGGATGCATAAATTCTTGAGACCTAATTTATAGCATGTTAGTTAACATTATATACCAAAAATTTGCTAGGAGAGTAGATCTCAAGTGTTTGTGCCACAAAAATAACAACAATAACAGTAATAAATATGAACACGAAAGTACCAGGGCCTGTTTAGCGCACCCACTAACTATCAGAGAGAGTGAACCAGGATAAGAACACGCACCCTGATCTCATGGCATATCTGGATATTTGCTTATGCAGTAGAGTTCCGTGGATGATGGGAAGACGTTATCTCCCCAACACAGCATGCTCCCAGCTGAATAAAATACCTAGAGGATCCTCCCCATTGCCAGCGAGGTGCTACTTTGTAAAGTTATTTATTTATTTGCTTAACTTGTTGAGGCCCGGATTCCGGTTTCTTCTTGTCTGTAATCCCTATCTCCAGACACTTCTGTGTTGTTTTCACATTCATACAGAAATAGCAACTCCAAGCAAACAGTTGGACATAAAGGAAAGAAAATGACTTGGTATTATGTAAACTTGATTGTCTCATGGTAAGGAGATAAGAATGTTGGTCACCAGATTACTGGGAATGTTATTTTCTCACTTTTTTTCAAAAATTCAGAGTACCACAGAACCAGGTGTGGGGAGAAGAATAAAATAATATATCTATATGATTGACCTCCCTGACAAAAATTTGAAATTGAATATAGACCTATGATCATTAACCAGCTCTTTTGTTGATCTGAAAAGATCACCCTTAACTAAGGCAAAACTGCTACCACTTTCTATAGCACTTAGTATACATGAGATATTATTCTAAAAACTTTGTGTAAATCAACTTGTTTAATTTTACTAGACACCGTATGAGGGAGATATTGTTGTTGTATTACTCAAAATTTACAGATGTGAAACTGAAGTATAGAAATGTAAAATTCACAAACTAGTTAGTGGTGAAATTTGGATTTGAAACCAGGCAATATGGTTGTAATGTCTGGGCTTTGAATCGTTTTGCAATACAGAAAGAGAGTGGGACCCAGGTGGGCTCTGCACCAGACCCAACTCAACAATCCATCACTTCAGAATTTGTAATGAAAATAAAACATTATTAGAATCAATGAGAAAAATGACCTGACATGAGGAAAGAAATATCCTAAATGACCAAAGGAATAGCCACCTCTGAGAATTATCTCTTAAGAAATCCAGAAGAAAATGTTAAAAAATTGTATGGACTCTTTAAACATTGTCTTAGAAGAGAAAAGAAAACCTGAAATCACTAAGAGATGAAAAAAGACAATAGGCTGGGGTGAAAATAATGGTAGGGGATTAAAAAGAACTTTGAGAATATCTAATTCAGTATTAGATTAAAAATCCACAAGATACTACTCTATGCTGATACTGTATACAACTTAACAAGTAACAAATAGGAACAACTTACATGCATTTGCCAAAGACTTAAGCTGAAAATTAATACTCCTTGAGAAAATATTAGGCCAAATGGAAAAGAAACAGTAATCAATAATACATAGTAGAGACTGTTTTATGATATGGGGGAAAAATCTGATGAAATACTAAAAGAGCTCTCCATGTTCCACAGAAAATAAAATATATTTATCTTAGGTTCTTAAGTGCAAAGGATTAGAGATCCCTTCCAGAAAATTAGAGATACCAAGGGAACATTTCATGCAGAGATGGACACAATAAAGGAAAGAAATGGTATGCCCTAACAGAAGCAGATGATATTAAGAAGTGGCAGCAAGAATACACAGAACTATGCAAAAAACATCTTAATGACTCAGGTAACCACAATGGTATGATCACTCACCTAGAGCGAGGTGTCCTGGAGTGCAAAGTCAAGTGGGCCTTAGGAAGCATCACTATGAACAAAGCTAGTGGAGATGATGAAACTCCTGCTGAGCTATTTCAAATCCTGAAAGATGGTGTCACTAAAGTGCCGCACTCAATATGCCAGCAAATTTGGAAAACTCAGCAGTGGCCACAGGGCTGGAAAAGGTCAGCTTTCATTACAGTCCCAAAGAAAGGCAATGCCAAAGAATATTCAGACTACTACACAGTTGCACTAATCTCACATAGTAGCAAGGTAATGCTCAAAATTCTCCAACCTAGGCTTCAACTATAGGTGAACAAAAAAATTCCAGATGTTCAAGCTGGATTTAGAAAAGACAGAAGAACCAGAGATCAAATTGCCAACATCTGTTGGATCATAGAAAAAGCAAGAAAATTCCAGAGAATCATGTACTTCTGCTTCATTGACTAGGTTAAAGCCTTTGACTGTGTAGATCACAACAAACTATGGAAAATTCTTCAAGAGATGGGAATACCAGATCACATGACCTGCCTCCTGAGAAACATATGCAGGTCAAGAAGCAAGAGTTAGAACTGGATGTGGAACAACAGACTGGTCAAAATTGGGAAAGGAGTACATTAAGGCTGTATACTGTCACCCTGCTTATTTAACTTATATGCAGAGTATATGATGTGAAATACCGGGCTGGATGAAGGATGAATCACAATCTGGAACCAAGATTGTGGGGAGAAATATCAATAACCTCAGATATGCAGATAAAACCACCCTTATGGCAGAAAGTGAAGAGGAACTAAAGAGCCTCTTGATGAAGGTGAAAGTGGAGAGTGAAAAAGCTGACTTAAAACTCAGCATTCAAAAAATGAAGATTATAGCATCCGGTCCCATCACTTCATGGCAAATAGATGAAGAAACAATGGAAACAGTGACAGACTTCATTTCCTTGGGCTCCAAAATCACTTCAGAACATGAGTGCAGCCATGAAATTAAAAGACGTTTGCTCCTTGGAAGAAAAGTTATGGCAAACCTAGACAGCTTGTTAAAAAGTGGAGATGTTACTTTGCCAATAAAGTCCATATAGTCAAAGCTGTGGTTTTTCCACCAGTAATGTTTGGATGATAGAGTTGGACTTTAAAGAAGGCTGAACACCAAAGAATTGATGCTTTTGAACTGTGGTGTTAGAGAAGACTCCCGGAAGTCCCTTGGACTGCAGGGAGATCCAACGAGTCAATCCTAAAGGAAATCAGTCCTGAATATTCATTGGAAGAACTGATGCTGAAGCTGAAGCTCCAATAGTTTGGCCACCTGTTGTGAAAAGCTGACACATTGGAAAAGACCCTGATGCTGGGAAAGATTGAAGGCAGGAGGAGAAGGGGATGACAGATATCATCCCTCTATACAGAGTACAAAAAGTATGAAAAGGCAAAATGATAGGATACTGAAAGAGAAACTCCCCAGGTCAGTAGGTGCCCAATATGCTACTGGAGATCAGTGGAGAAATAACTCCAGAAAGAATGAAGGGATGGAGCCAAAGCAAAAACAATACCAGCTGTGGATGTGACTGGTGATAGAAGCAAGGTCCGATGCTGTAAAGAGCAGTATTGCACAGGAACCTGGAATGTCAGGTCCATGAATCAAGGCAAATTGGAAGTGGCCAAACAAGAGATGGCAAGAGTGAATGTCGACATTCTAGGAATCAACAAACTGAAATAGACTGGAATGGGTGAATTTAACTCAGATGACCATTATATCTACTACTGTGGGCAGGAATCCCTCAAAAGAAATGGATTAGCCATCATGGTCAACAAAAGAGTCCGAAATGCAGTCCTTGGATGCAATCTCAAAAACGACAGAATGATCTCTGTTCGTTTCAAAGGCAAACCATTCAATATCACAGTAATCCAAGTCTATGCCCCAACGAGTAATGCTGAAGAAGCTGAAGTTGAATGGTTCTATAAAGACCTACAAGACCTTTTAGAACTAACACCCCAAAAAGATGTCCTTTTCATTATAGGGGACTGGAATGCAAAAGTAGGAAGTCTAGAAACACCTGGAGTAACAGGCAAATTTGGCCTTGGAATACGGAATGAAGCAGGGCAAAGACTAATAGAGTTTTGCCAAGAAAATGCACTGGTCATAACAAACACCCTCTTCCAACAACACAAGAGAAGACTCTATACATGGACATCACCAGATGGTCAACACTGAAATCAGACTGATTATATTCTTTGCAGCCAAAGATGGAGAAGCTCTATACAGTCAGCAGAAACATGACCAGGAGCTGACTGTGGCTCAGACCATGAACTCCTTATTGCCAAATTCAGACTGAAATTGAAGAAAGTAGGGAAAACCACTAGACCATTCAGGTATGACCTAAATCAAATCCCTTATGATCATACAGTGGAAGTGAGAAATAGATTTAAGGGCCTAGATCTGATAGATAGAGTGCCTGATGAACTATGGACTGAGGTTCGTGACATTGTACAGGAGACAGGGATCAAGACCATCCCCGTAGAAAAGAAATGCAAAAAAGCAAAATGGCTGGCTGGAGAGGCCTTACAAATAGCTGAGAAAAGAAGAGAAGTGAAAAGCAAAGGAGAAAAGGAAAATATAAACATCTGAATGCAGAGTTCCAAAGAAAAGCAAGAAGAGATAAGAAAGCCTTCTTCAGTGATCAATGCAAAGAAATAGAGGAAAACAACAGAATGGGAAAGACTAGAGATGTCTTCAAGAAAATCAGAGATACCGAAGGAACATTTCATGCAATGATGGGCTTGATAAAGGACAGAAATGGCATGGACCTAACAGAAGCAGAAGATATTAAGAAGAGATGGCAAGAATACACAGAACTGTACAAAAAAAGATCTACACGACCCAGATAATCACGATGGTGTGATCACTCACCTAGAGCCAGACATCCTGGAATGTGAAGTCAAGTGGGCCTTAGAAAGCATCACTACGAACAAAGCTAGTGGAGGTGATAGAATTCCAGTTGAGCTATTCCAAATCCTGAAAGATGATGCTTTGAAAGTGCTGCACCTAATATGCCAGCAAATTTGGAAAACTCAGCAGTGGCCACAGGACTGGAAAAGGTCAGTTTTCATTCCAATCCCAAAGAAAGGCAATGCCAAAGAATGCTCAAACTACCACACAATTGCACTCATCTCACACGCTAGTAAAGTAATGCTCAATATTCTCCAAGCCAGGCTTCAGCAATATGTGAACCATGAACTTCCAGATGTTCAAGCTGGTTTTACCAATACAGTATACTAATGCAAATATATGAAATTTAGAAAGATGGTAACAATAACCCTGTATACAAGACAGCAAAAGAGACACTGATGTATAGAACAGTCTTTTGGACTCTGTGGGAGAGGGAGAGGGTGGGATGATTTGGGAGAATGGCATTGAAATATGTATAATATCATATATGAAATGAGTTGCCAGTCCAGGTTTGATGCATGATATTGGATTTTTGGGGCTGGTGTACTGGGACGACCCAGAGGGATGGTGTCGGGAGAGAAGAGGGAGGAGGGTTCAGGATGGGGAACACATATATACCTGTGGCAGATTCATTTTGATATATGGCAAAACCAATATAATATTGTAAAGTTAAATAAAATAAAATTTAAAAAAAAAAAAAGAAAAGAAAAGATGGAGGAACCAGAGATCAAATTGCCAACATCCGCTGGATCATGGAAAAAGCAAGAGAGTTCCAGAAAAACATCTATTTCTGCTTTATTGACTATGCCAAAGCCTTTGACTGTGTGGATCACATTAAACTGTGGAAAATTCTGAAAGACATGGGAATACCAGACCACCTGATCTGCCTCTTGAGAAATCTGTATGCAGGTCAGGAAGCAACAGTTAGAACTGGACATGGAACAACAGACTGGTTCCAAATAGGAAAAAGGAGTATGTCAAGGGTGTATATTGTCACCCTGTTTATTTAACTTATGTGCAGAGTACATCATGAGAAACGCTGGACTGGAAGAAGCAGAAGGTGGAATCAAGACTGCCAGGAGAAATATCAATAACCTCAGATATGCAGATGACATCACCCTTATGGCAGAAAGTGAAGAGGAACTCAAAACCCTCTTGATGAAAGTGAATGGGGAGAGTGAAAAAGTTGGCTTAAAGCTCAACATTCAGAAAACGAAGATCATGGCATCTGGTCCCATCACTTCATGGGAAATAGATGGGGAAACAGTCGAAACAGTGTCAGACTTTATTTTTCTGGGCTCCAAAATCACTACAGATGGTGATTGCAGCCATGAACTTAAAAGACGCTTACTCCTTGGACGGAAAGTTATGTCCAACCTAGATAGCATATTGAAAAGCAGAGACATTACTTTGCCAACAAAGGTCCATCTACTCAAGGCTATGGTTTTTCCAGTGGTCATGTATGGATGTGAGAGTTGGACCGTGAAGAAGGCTGAGCGCCAAAGAATTGATGCTTTTGAAGTGTGGTGTTGGAGAAGACTCTTGAGAGTCCCCTGGACTGCAAGGAGAACCAGTCAGTCCATTGTGAAGGAGATCAGCCCTGGGATTTCTTTGGAAGGAATGATGCTAAAGCTGTAACTCCAGTCTTTGGCCACCTCATGCGAAGAGTTGACTCATTGGAAAAGACTCTGGGAGGGATTGGGGGCAGGAGGAGAAGGGGACGACAGAGGATGAGATGGCTGGATGGCATCACTGACTCGATGGACGTGAGTCTGAGTGAACTCCGGGAGTTGGTGATGGACAGGGAGGCCTGGCGTGCTACGATTCATGGGGTGGCAAAGAGTTGGACATGACTGAGCGACTCATCTGCTCTGATCTGATCTGATGCAGAGTACATCGTGTGAAATACTGGGCTGGATGAATCACAAGCTGGATTGAAGGCAGGGAAGAAGGGAGGTCAGATACCTGTACTGACTCAATGTACATGAATTTGAGCAAGCACCAGGAAATGGTGAAGGACGGGGAAGCCTGGTTTGCTGCAGTGCATGGGGTCACAGTCAGACATGACTGAGCGACTGAACAACAACAAAAACAAGAGGAATTATCATTTTTTATTAGTTTGGAGAAACCCATTCCCAAAATCATATGGCCTCTAGATCCAAGACCAGATGATGGTAGTTCCTTGACAATATTTTCCATTGCTTTTACAGTTTGGGCAACCTGTTTCTTGTTCAGTGTTGCCTGTTTATATTCTAAAGAAGCATAAAAGCAATCTAAATTTCAAAGTTTACAACTTGGTTATTTATTTTAATATTTTGAATCAGTATGACCTCCTATTTGTGGTCATATACCTTTTCTCATTCCTGATGTTATTTATGCCTGTCATTCTGTCCTTTCATCCGCAAGTTAGTCTAGAGACTTGTTTATATCATGCATCTTTTCAAAGAACTAGCTTTTAAGTACAATTAGGAATTCTGCTATATTTCTGTTCTCTTGTGTTTCACCTTTGCTGGATTTTTTTTTTTAATTTCCTCATGGGTTTCTTTAAGCTTGAGTTTGTAGGGTGGAGAGCTTTCACTAGTTTGAAGAGTTGAATATTGAATGTGTTTTCATTTAAAGCTAAAACCTGTTTATTTTTTCCTCTTGTATTCCACAACTTGTAGTGCAAATAGAATATTTAACTAGAAAGCAGTTGCAATTTTTATTTTCTTAATGATACAGGACTTATTTAAGAAAGTGCTGTTAAGTTTCCAAGTGGATAGATATTCTGGATGTTTGTTTTTCCTTTAACCCTTCCTATTACTTCCTAATTTATTTCACTGTGGATGGAAAATGTAATTTGTATAAATTCTATATCTGGGAATCTTGAAATATATTCTTTCTGGCCTAATATATCATCAATTTTAAGGTTTCCATGGGTGTATAAGAAGTGTTATTTATTGGAGTTAAATTATATGAAACAATTAAACCATTATTATTTATTATATCATTACTTTTCTGTGCATCCTGTATAGTGGATAGCCCAGGTTATAGCTGAGCAAAATTAGTTTCTAATTTTCTGCTTTTTGATTTCTAGTATCATTCCAAATCTTATTGATGCTGATCAAAGAAGTACTATGGACATGCATATTAAAAAATAGAACATTACTTTATTGGGAGATTTTATATATATATATATATATAAAAATCAGGTTTTGAACAACTGTATTATGTACTTGTAGTAATATTCTTTAATATGATTTGATACAATCAAATGTGTATTGGTTCAGTTTAGTTCAGTCGCTCAGTCATGTCTGCTTCTTTGCAACCCCATGGACTGCAGCTCACCAGACTTCCCTGTCCATCACCAACTCCTGGAGCTTACTCAAACTCATGTCCATCAAGTTGATGATGCCATCCAACCATCGCATCCTCTATCGTCCCCTTCTCCTCCTGCTTTCAGTATTTCCCAGCATCAGGGTCTTTGCATCAGATGACCAAAGTATTGGAGCTTCAGCTTCACCATCAGTCCTTCCAATGAATATTCTAGACTGATTTCCTTTAGGATTGACTGGTTTTATCTCCTTGCCAGTCCAAGGGACTCTCAGGAGTCTTTTCCAACACCACAGTTCAAAAGCACTAATTCTTTGGCACTCAGCTTTCTTTATGGTCCAACTCTCACATCCATACATGACTACTGGAAAAACCATGGCTTTGACTATATGGACTTTTGTCAGCGAAGTAATGTTATCTTCTTTTTAATATGCTGTCTAGGTTGGTCATAACTTTTCTTCTAAGGAGCAAGCGTTTTTTTAATTTCATGACTGCGGTCACCATTTGCAGTGATTTTGGAGCCCAAGAAAATAAAGTCTGTCACTGTTACCATTGTTTCCCCATCTACTTGCCATGAAGTGATGGGACTGAATGCCATGATCTTCGTTTTCTGAATGTGTAGTTTTAAGCCAGCTTTTTCACTTTCACTGTGGTATATTGGTTACCATATCATATTAGTGTTTTCAATGCCAGATTAATTTGATATTAAAATTGTACACTCTGCTTTACCTTTTACATCTGTTTACTTATTTATTTCAGTGTTAACTATTTAGGTTACTTTATTTTAAATGTACCTGTTTGAAAGCACCTTTAATTGTTCTTACCTATTTTTCTCTCTTAAGAAGGGATATTTTACCATTTAGATTTATTTCTAAAAACTCCATGTTTACAAATAGCATTTTAAAATAAATTATAATATTAATAGTAATGCTAATTTAAAATGTTTTCCATGGACAAATATGTATGTAAACACTGAATGCTGCAATAACTTTTTAGAAATTCTAATTTCACATTAGAAAAGTAAAGGCTGTAATAAGTTTTGAGTAAAAAATCTGGTTCAGTTCAATTCAGTTGCTCAATTGTGTCCGACTCTTTGTGACCCCATGAATCGCAGCACGCCAGGCCTCCCTGTCCATCACCAACTCCCGGAGTTCACTCAGACTCACGTCCATCGAGTCAGTGATGCCATCCAGCCATCTCATCCTCTGTCGTCCCCTTCTCCTCCTGCCCCCAATCCCTCCCAGCATCAGAGTCTTTTCCAATGAGTCAACTCTTCGCATGAGGTGGCCAAAGTACTGGAGTTTCAGCTTTAGCGTCATTCCTTCCAAAGAAATCCCAGGGCTTATCTCCTTCACAATGGACTGGTTGAATCTCCTTGCAGTCCAAGGGACTCTCAAGAGTCTTCTCCAGCACCACAGTTCAAAAGCATCAATTCTTCGGCGCTCAGCTTTCTTCACAGTCCAACTCTCACATCTATACATGACCACTGGAAAGACCATAGCCTTGAGTAGATGGACCTTTGTTGGCAAAGTAATGTCTCTGCTTTTCAATATGCAATCTAGGTTGGTCATAAATCTTACTAATTTAGCTGACAATCTAAGATTGTCTAAGAGATATTTTTGCATGAAGAACTTCTTAAAATTAATTATGCTTTAAAATAATGTTTAATTTATATCAATTAAAAATTCATAAACTTTATTTTTCTTGGATCATTAAGTTCAACTTGCTATGTTGTTTATAGATACCATAAAATAAGAACAATCACCATTTAATAAGGGACTTCCCCAGTGGCTCAGCTATAAAGAATCTGCCTGCAGTATAGGAGATGCGGGTTCAATATCTGGATCAGGAAGATTCCCTGGAGGAGGGCATGGCAACCCACTCCAGTATTTCTTTCCTGGGGAATCCCATAGGCAGAGGAGCCTGGTGGGTTACTGTCCATAGCATCATGAAGAGTTGGACATGACTGAAGTGACTGAGCACACACATATCATTTAAGGAAAATTTTATGTTCTATTGTATCAGATTGAACACAGTAAACTCCTAAATTATCAGGTCCAATTATAAACCTAATTAATATCCTTCTCCATATTAAGCTGCATTTCAGAAATGTAATATATTAAAAAGTTTTGTGTTCTATATATTTGACAAAACAAATTTATAATTTGCCACAATTTAAAAAGTGAAGCATTGCAAGTTATATATAAATGAGTAAAACTACTTTTAATTATTCCTTTACAGTTTGCAAACACTCAAAGTTCTGTGTATATTTCAGCTCAAAATCACAGAACAAATATTTCAGCTTTCTTAAATATAAAACATTAAGTATGAAAATATTAAAAATTACGAATACAACAAAGTATTTTTTAACATAGCACAAATAAGACTCTTATGAGTTTTAATTAGATTCATCACCTCTATAATTGGTTACTTTTATTTTGTTTAACTTTTAATTTTTATTTTATATTATGGTTCATTAACAATGATGTGTTTGTTACAGATATACAGCAAAGTGATTCAATTATACCCATATAAGTATTCATTCTTTTTCGAATTCTTTTCCCATTTAGGTTATTGTAGAATATTGAGCCGAGTTCCCTATACTATGCAGTAGGTCTTTGTTGGTTATCTATATTAAATATAGAGGTGAGTACAGGTCAATTCCAAACTCCCAATCTATCCCCCAACACCAACCCTTTCCCCTTGGTAACCATAAGTTCTTTTTCTAAGTATGTGAGTGTTTCTGTTTTGTAAATAAGTTCATTTGGATTTTTTTTTTATATTTTAGTTTTCATGCATAAGCGATATCTTGTGGTATTTGCCTTTGTCTGAGTTACTTCACTTAGTATGATAATCTCCATAATCTGTGTTGCTGTAAGAGGCATTATTTCATTCTTCGTAATATTTAAGTAATAGTCCATTATATATATGCACCACATCTTCTTTATCCATTCCTCTGTTAATGGACATTTAGATTGCTTCCTTGTCTCCAATGTTGTAAACAGCACTGCAGTGAACATCAGGGTGTATGTATCCTTTTGAATCATGGTTTTCTCCAGACATATACCCAGGAATGGGGTTGCTGGGTCATATGGTACCTTTATTCCTAGTTTTTAAAGGAACCTCCATACTATCCCATAGTTGTATGAATTTATATCCCCACCATCACTATAGTTGGTTACTCTTAAAAAATTACTAGACTTATGTTTTAGAACAGTTTCAAGTTTACAGAAAAATTAAGTAGAAAGAAAAGCAAGCTTCTTTCATGCCACCTACACATAGTTTCTTCTGTTATTAATACCTTGAATTGATGTGGTATATTTACTATAATTAATGAATATTGATATATTACTATTAACTAAAGTTCATAGTTTTCAATAGGGTTCGCTTTTTTTTTTTTTACAGTTGTTTGTGTGTCTGTGTGTGTGTATGTGCTCAGTCATGTCTGACTCTTTGCAACCCAATAGACTATAGCCCGCCAGGCTCCTCTGTCTGTGAAAGTTTTCAGCTAAGAATACTGGAGTGGGTTGCCATTTCCTACTCCAGAGGATCTTCTCAACTCAGGGACTAAATCTGTGTCTCTTACATTTTCTGCATCAGCAAGAAGGTTCTTTACCATAAGCACCACCTGGGAAGCCCTTACAGTTATATGAGTTTTGATGCATGCCTAATCAACAGTCACTATATCATACAGAATCATTTCACTGCACTAAAAATCCTCTCTGCTCCACCTATTCATTCCCTCAGCCCCCACCAATATCTGACAATCATTGATCTTTTCACTGTCTGAGAAGTTTTGCCCTTTCTAAAACATTGCATAGTTTGAATCGTGTATAGCTTTAGCCTATAGATGGGGAAACAATGAAAACAGTGAGTGACTTTGTTTTCTTGGGTGCCAAAGTCACTGAAGATGGTGATTGCAGCCATGAAATTAAAAGATGTTTGCTCCTTTGAGGAAAAGCTATGACCAACCTAGAAAGCATACTAGAAAGCAGAGACATTACTTTGCCAACAATGGTCCATCTAGTCAAAGCTATGGTTTTTCCAGTAGTCATTATGGATGTGAGAGTTGGACTATAAAGAAAGCTGAACACCGAAGAATTGATGCTTTTGAACTGTGGTGTTGGAAAAGACTCTTGAGAATCCCTTGTACTGCTAGGGGGATCCAGCCAGTCCATCCTAAAGGAAATCAGTCCTGAATATTCATTGGAAGGACTGATGCTGAAACTCCAGTACTTTGGCCACCTGATGTAAAGAACTGACTCACTGGAAAAGACTCTGATATCAGCTGGGAAAGATTGAAGGCAGAAGGGAGCAGCAGAGGATGAGATGGCTGGATGGTATCACTGACTCAATGGACATGAGTTTGAGCAAGCTCTGGGAGTTGGTGATGGACAAGGAAGCCTGGTGAGCTGCAGTCCATGGGGTTGCAAAGAGTTGAACGCGACTGAGTGACTGAACTGAACTGAACTGAACTGAGAGCCTTCCCAGGCTGGCTTTTTCACTCAACAATATGCATTTTAGGTTCTTTCACATCTTCTTCTTTTTTTTTTTTTAATTTACATTCTCTCCTGACTGTCTTTTTGTGGAAAAAAAAAAGTTGTCTGTGCCTGGTCTTAGTTGTAGCACATGGAATCTTTGATCTTCATTTCCATGTGCAAATTCTTTAGTTGTGGCATGCAAACTCTTAGTTGCTGGCATATGGGATCTAATTCCCTGATCATCAGTCGAACCTGGCCCCCTGCATTGGGACCGTGGAGTCACTGGGAAGTTCCCATGTCTTTTTATAGCTTGATAGCTTATTTCTTTTGCTATTCAAAACTGCTATTCTTTTGCAGTTCATTTCAGTTGCTCAGTCATCTTCAACTCTTTGTGATCCCATGGACTGCAACATGCCAGGCCTCCCTGTCCATCACCAACTCCCGGAGTTTACTTAAACTCATGTCCATTGAGTCAGTGATGCCATCCAACCATCTCATCCTCTGTCATCCCCTTCTCCTCCCACCTTCAATCTTTCCAGCATCGGGGTCTTTTCAAATGAGTTAGTTCTCCGCATCAGGTAGCCAAAGTATTGGAGTTTCAGCTTTAGCATCAGTCCTTCCAATGAATATTCACAACTGATTTCCTTTAGGATGGACTGATTTGATCTTCTTGCAGTCCAAATTTCTTTTTAGCACTGGATAATCTTCTGTTGTATGGATGTATTCATTCATCTGTCCCAGGTTTTGACAGTTATGAGTAGAGTTTCTATAAATATCCATGTATAGGTTCTCATGTGGATTTAAGTTTCTCACTCCTTTGGGTAAACACTAAGAATACTGGCTACCGGGTCATATGAAAAGTGTATATTTAGTTTTTTAAGAAACCACCAAACTGTCTTCCAGAGTGGCTGTTTTATTTTGCATTCCCATCAGCAATAAATGAAAGTTCCCGCTGTTTACATGCATTTGATGTTGTCACTGTTCCTGATTTTGACCATTCTAAAAGATGGTGTCTCGTTGTTTTAATTTATAACTCCCTGATCACATGTGATATTGAGCATCTTTTCATATCCTACTTGCCATTTATGTAGTATATCTTCTTTGAGGTGTCTGTTAAGGTATTTTGCCCATTTTTAAATGGGCTATTCATTTTCTTATCGTTGAGTTTTACTAGTTCTTTGTATATTTTGGGTTCAGTCTCTTCATTGCCTATGTGTTTTGCAAATATTTTCTCCCAATCTGTGGCTTTTCTTTTAATTCTTTCACATTTAAAAATTAATCTTTTTCAAACTCACAGCTATTTACTTACCAAGAGATGCTGATTTTTCACCTCAAGTTAGTTGACATTACTGAATTGAAAAATCAAGACACTATTTTTATATGGAACCCTAATGGTTGTGGTATTCTGTTAATCATAGTGAAAAATAGCAGTAACAGTAACAGTAAAATAGTTGACATTTTCGTATTATGCCAGGCATAGTGGTAAGGACTTTCAATGTGTCATCTCAGAGTCTCCTCATTGCAATATTCCTTAGTAGTCGCTGGCCATTACTCTTATTTAACAACTGGCAACATTACAGCATGGAAAGATTCTATAATCTTTCCATAACACAGGGCTTTTGGTCTTTATGGTATTATCTGGGAAAGAGCCGAGTATCTCGTATCCAAATTGTAACAAATCTAAAGGTTCCAGATAGATAGGGCCTCACCCAGTGGCTCAGCAGTAAACAATCTACCTTCAGTGCAGGAGACACAGGAGACCTGGGTTCCTTCCCAGGATCAGGAAGATCCCCTGGAGGAGGGCGTGGCAACCCACTCCAGTGTTCTTACCTGGAGAATCCTATGGATAGAGGAACTTGATGGACCATAGTCCATAGGGTCACAGAGAGTCGAACACAACTGAAGTTACTGAGCACACACAGATAGATAAGGTACGTAAAACTTTCCCTCTTTGTCTAAACTTTGAGAAACTGAGATGCTTGCCTCTTGACAGATGGATGCTTAAATAAAGGTAAATATCGTTTCTAATTGTCCTTTAAAATGGTTGTACAGAATTTACATTCTCATTTAGCTTTTGGATATTAATAAAAAGCTTCTGAGTATATAGAAGATGTTTGACTAAATATAAAAGAATTAAAAGAAATAGAAATTCCTAGCTCTAAAAGGACTAAAGTATTATCAAAGTGGCTACAAATGATTGATTATCATCATTCAGCCTCTAGCTCAAAAAGCTTTGGCTGATTTCAAAGGGAAGCCATTTAGCCTTTTTGCTAATTAATTAAGAAAAATATAATTCAGACTTCAAAATTATGTGATCAATAGCAAAAGTGAAAAAAGAATCCACAATTGCAGCCAGTGTTAGTTTTAATGATGTATATAGCTATCACATGCCAAAGTGATTCCGAACTATGTTAGTAGGATATCAGTTTGCAGAGGGCTTAACTGATTGCATAGAAGAAAGTATTGTACACATTGGGAAATTGAAGTTACTATCAGTAAGAAAATAACCTGTTTGTTTAGTATACATCTTTCTTTCCAAGAACAGCTATTAGTGTAGTGATTAAGAGTACACTCTCTGGAGGTATACAAGCTTGGGGTTTATGTACTTGCCTTTCCACGATATGCTGAAACCTGGCTTGGAGAATTTTGAGCATTACTTTACTAGCATGTGAGATGAGTGCAATTCTGTGGTAGTTTGAGCATTCTTTGGCATTGCCTTTCTTTGGGATTGGAATGAAAACTGACCCTTTCCAGTCCTGTGGCCACTGCTGAGTTTTCCAAATTTGCTGGCATATTGAGTGCAGCACTTTCAGAGCATCATCCTTCAGGATTTGAAATAGCTCAACTGGAATTCATCACCTCCATTAGCTTTGTTCATAGTGATGCTTTCTAAGGCCCACTTGACTTCACATTCCAGGTCATTTTGTAATCCCTGTCGCTCTAGGTCACTGATCACACCATTTTGATTATCTGGGTCATGAAGATCTTTTTTGTAGAGTTCTTCTGTGTATTCTTGCCACCTCTTCTTAATATCTTCTGCTTCTGTTAGGTCCATACCATTTCTGTCCTTTATCGAGCCCATGTTTGCATGAAATGTTCCCTTGGTATCTCTAATTTTCTTGAAGAGATCTCTAGTCTTGCCCATTCTGTTGTTTTCCTCTATTTCTTTGCCTTGATCGCTGAGGAAGGCTTTCTTATCTCTCCTTTTTTTTTTCAGAGTCTAAATTTTATTTTTAAACTTTACATAATTGTATTAGTTTTGCAAAATATCAAAATGAATCCACCACAGGTATACATGTGTTCCCCATCCTGAACCCTCCTCCCTCCTCCCTCCCCATACCATCCCTCTGGGTCATCCCAGTGCACTAGCCCCAAGCATCCAGTATCCTGCATCGAACCTGGACTGGCATCTCATTTCATACATGATATTTTACATGTTTCAATGCCATTCTCCCAAATCTTCCCACCCTCTCCCTGTCCCACAGAGTCCATAAGACTGTTCTATACATCAGTGTCTCTTTTGCTGTCTCGTACACAGGGTTATTGTTATCATCTTTCTAAATTCCATATATATGCATTAGTATACTGTATTGGTGTTTTTCCTTCTGGCTTACTTCACTCTGTATAATAGGCTCCAGTTTCATCCACCTCATTAGAACTGACTCAAATGTTTTCTTTTTAATGGCTGAGTAATACTCCATTGTGTATATGTACCACTGCTTTCTTATCCATTCATCTGCTGATGGACATCTAGGTTGCTTCCATGTCCTGGCTATTATAAACAGTGCTGCGATGAACATTGGGGTACACGTGTCTCTTTCCCTTCTGGTTTCCTCAGTGTGTGTATGCCCAGCAGTGGGATTGCTGGGTCATAAGGCAGTTCTATTTCCAGTTTTTTAAGGAATCTCCACACTCTTCTCCATAGTGGCTGTACTAGTTTGAATTCCCACCAACAGTGTAAGAGAGTTCCCTTTTCTCCACACTCTCTCCAGCATTTATTGCTTGTAGGCTTTTGGATCGCAGCCATTCTGACTGGTGTGAAATGGTACCTCATAGTGGTTTTGATTTGCATTTCTCTGATAATGAGTGATGTTGAGCATCTTTTCATGTGTTTGTTAGCCATCTGTATGTCTTCTTTGGAGAAATGTCTATTTAGTTCTTTGGCCCATTTTTTGATTGGGTCATTTATTTTTCTGGAGTTGAGCTGTAGGAGTTGCTTGTATATTTTTGAGATTAGTTGTTTGTCAGTTGCTTCATTTGCTATTATTTTCTCCCATTCTGAAGGCTGTCTTTTCACCTTGCTGATAATTTCCTTTGATGTGCAGAAGCTTTTAAGGATAATTAGGTCCCATTTGTTTATTTTTGCTTTTATTTCCAATATTCTGGGAGGTGGGTCATAAAGGATCCTGCTGTGATGTATGTCAGAGAGTGTTTTGCCTATGTTCTCCTCTAGGAGTTTTATAGTTTCTGGTCTTATGTTTAGATCTTTAATCCATTTTGAGTTTATTTTTGTGTATGATGTTAGAAAGTGTTCTAGTTTCATTCTTCTACAAGTGGTTGACCAGATTTCCCAGCACCACTTGTTAAAGAGATTGTCTTTAATCCATTGTATATTCTTGCCTCCTTTGTCAAAGATAAGGTGTCCATATGTGCGTGGATTTATCTCTGGGCTTTCTATTTTGTTCCATTGATCTATATTTCTGTCTTTGTGCCAGTACCATACTGTCTTGATAACTGTGGCTTTGTAGTAGAGCCTGAAGTCAGGTAGGTTGATTCCTCCAGTTCCATTCTTCTTTCTCAGGATCGCTTTGGCTATTCGAGGTTTTTTGTATTTCCATACAAATTGTGAAATTATTTGTTCTAGTTCTGTGAAGAATACCATTCGTAGCTTGATAGGGATTGCATTGAATCTATAAATTGCTTTGGGTAGTATACTCATTTTCACTATATTGATTCTTCCAATCCATGAACATGGTATATTTCTCCATCTATTAGTGTCCTCGTTGATTTCTTGCTATTCTTTGGAACTCTGCATTCAGATGCTTATATCTTTCCTTTTCTCCTTTGCTTTTCACTTCTCTTCTTTTCACAGCCATTTGTAAAGCCTCCCCAGACAGCCATTTTGCTTTTATGCATTTCTTTTCCACCGTGAACTTTCAGATGTTCAAGCTGGTTTTAGAAAAGGCAGAGTAACCAGAGATCAAATTGCCAACATCCGCTGGATCATCGAAAAAGCAAGAGAGTTCCAGAAAAACATCTATTTCTGCTTTATTGACTATGCCAAAGCCTTTGACTGTGTGGATCACAATAAACTGTGGAAAATTCTGAAAGAGATGGGAATACCAGACCACCTGACCTGCCTCTTGAAAAATTTGTATGCAGGTCAGGAAGCAACAGTTAGAACTGGACATGGAACAATAGACTGGTTCCAAATAGGAAAAAGAGTACATCAAGGCTGTATATTGTCACCCTGCTTCTTTAACTTATATGCAGAGTACATCATGAGAAATGCTGGGCTGGAAGAAGCACAAGCTGGAATCAAGATTGCTGGGACAAATATCAATAACCTCAGATATGCAGATGACACCACCGTTACGGCAGAAAGTGAAGAGGAACTCAAAAGCCTCTTGATGAAAGTGAAAGTGGAGAGTGAAAAAGTTGGCTTAAAGCTCAACATTCGGAAAACGAAGATCATGGCATCTGGTCCCATCACTTCATGGGAAATAGATGGGGAAACAGTGGAAACAGTGTCAGACTTTATTTTTCTGGGCTCCAAAATCACTGCAGATGGTGACTGCAGCCATGAAATTAAAAGACACTTACGCCTTGGAAGGAAAGTTATGACCAACCTAGATAGCATATTGAAAAGCAGAGATATTACTTTGCCAACAAAGGTCCATCTAGTCAAGGCTGTGGTTTTTCATGTGGTCATGTATGGATGTGAGAATTGGACTGTGAAGAAGGCTGAGCACTGAAGAATTGATTCTTTTGAATTGTGGTGTTGGAGAAGACTCTTGAGAGTCCCTTGGACTGCAAGGAGATCCAACCAGTCTATCCTGAAGGAGATCAGCCCTGGGATTTCTTTGGAAGGAATGATGCTAAAGCTGAAACTCCAGTCTTTGGCCACCTCATGCGAAGAGTTGACTCATTGGAAAAGACTGTGATGCTGGGAGGGTTTGGGGCCAGGAGGAGAAGGGGATGACAGAGGATGAGATGGCTGAATGGCATCACTGACTCGATGGACATGAGTCTGAGTGAACTCCAGGAGTTGGTGATGGTCAGGGAGGCCTGGTGTGTTGCGATTCATGGGGTTGCAAAGAGTCGGACACAACTGAGCGACTGAACTGAACTGAACTTGCCTATCCATTTTAGATTTTGTATTATTGTGGACAAGTCAATTATCCTAACCTGTTTTATGGTTACTAAGATGAGGATAAAAGTAATATATATTAGTGTAGTTATAACCACTAAATGGTATAAACTATGAGAAATACATTTAAAATAGTTCCGTGGGCTTACCTGGTGGCTCAGAAGAAAAAGAATCTGCCAGAATGTAGGAGACCTGGGTTTGATCCCTGGGTTGGAAAGATGCCCTGGAGGAGGGAATGGCTACCCACTCCAATATTCTTGCTGGTAAATCCCATGGAAAGAGGAGACTAGCAGACTACAGTCCATGAGGTGGCAAAGAGTCGGACATGGCTGAGTGACTAAGCATAGGGCAGGTGCTTCAAAATAGCACCTATATTTATAGGGTTAATCTTCTTCCTGCATTATAGCTTTGTGGACCTTATCTTACTAAGGGAGGTAATTTTTCCTAAGAAACCTGCAATTAGCTAAACTAAGAGAAGTGCATTTCAGTTCTAAAGGTAAAGCAAGCATACTTGACCTTTTGATTGTTTTTAAAACCTGTCTTTTTCAAGTACTTTATTTAACAATTCGTTCAGTTTTTTTCCTATTGGTTGCCTCTACTATAGCAGTCACCATTCTTTGCAGTAGAGTAGCAAACATAAATATATTAACACTACCCTGCATACCTACAAATGTTCTCTGTAACACATAGTTCTATCGGAAATTAAGTTAAAATCCATTTCATTTAGAAACCTTTACCATTCCTCTTGAGACAATCAGAAATTTTTTGCCAGAGGCAGAGGGGTAGTGTTGACAGGGACAGGGATTACAAAATGAAGAAAGATATTTAGCATTTTGGGAAATACTGTGGTTCTCACTTTAGTTTCCAAAAGTTTTTTCAGGACTTTCCTAATGTTACTGATTAAGAAACGATGAATCCAAGTTATTATTATTATCATTTCAACAAATAGAAGATTTATTTACTGACTTTATACACTTCTGTGCCCTGTTGTTCCAAGAGAGAACTTTCATAGGGTCATTTTTGAGATGTTGTTAGGAAGTTCTTTGATACTCAGATTCTTAAGATTCTTTCCTCTCTTTTCCTCTCCTGCCTTTATCAAAGAGTACAGCAGTTGAGTGAAATGCTGTACGCCCCTCTCTGAAAGAAATATGGCATAACATTCCTTAATTTTCAGAACCATGGCACAGCATTTTCCAGCCCTATCTGTCCAGATCTGAATTTCTACTTCACTATGGTATTGTGATCTATTACCAGGAACAGGAGGCCAGCTTAAAGACTTAAATGGTTTTCATTTTAACTCTGGAACTTGATATTTTAAAAGCTAAAAATGCTGTCGTGTTTAAAGTAATCATCTCAATGTTTCTAAGTCTTGGTATGAAGCTTAACTTACAGAGAATGCTGACTTGCCAAATGACTTTCAAACTACCTTGGTATTTATTCAATTTTCAGGTCTTTAAAAAAGGGAATTCCTCCAAGCTATACTTCAGGTTAAAAAGAAAATTTAATTCAGAGAATGTACCCCAAAAGTAGTTTACATCTAAGGAAATTTGATCAAAAAACTAGAGGAGATTGAAAACTTAAAAAAAAATAAGATGACTACAATGGTGTTTCAGAAAGTGACACTAAATATATCCTGTCTCCCTTTTAATGAATCATGATGGAAAAAGATACAGAGGGAAATGAAACTCAAGAAGCAGCTAGGGAACGGAACAGTGTGGGTCCTACAATCATGGTCTGCCTGAGTTCCTTAGTGACCTAAAAGCAACAGGGGTCTACCTAGGAGTGTTGGGGAGCAAGAACACTCCTAGTTGAAGGGAGCCCCTCAAGTAGCTACAGATTTTGCCTTGCTCAACTTTTTCATTCCTGTAAGATAGCCAGAGAGTCCTGAAGTCCCTGCCTTATCCTGAGGGATAAGGAGCATAATTTGGAAGCTCTCTATGGAAAGTACTATATATTTTCTTACAGCTATTCCCAAAATGTTTCTTGAGTTAAAAAAATTAGATACACACACACCACACATATGCAGATATATGACAGCTTTTTTTTTTTCCTGGTGTTTGCTCAGTCTCTGAGTCATGTCTGACTTTGTGACCCCATGGACTGTATAGCCTGCCAGGTTCCTCTGTCCATGGGATTTCGCAGGCAAGAATGCTGGATTGGGTTGCTGTTTCCTACTGCAGGGGATCTTCCCTATCTAGGAATTGAACCCACATCTCTAATATATATGTATATATATGCACGCGCGCGCACACACACACACACACACCTGCATACATACTGGCCTTCAATCTCTCTGAGGTCCAGTTTTTTAATCTGTTGAGTAGGCATTACGCTTTACCTCATGGGTTTTTATGACAACTGTGTTTGAGGATAGGGCCTGGTGTCCTTGCAATTCTATCTCTAGAGCCTCATCAGTTGCCTGTCACAGAGTACCAATGGATGCTTAGTAAATATTTTCTGAATAAGTGAAATGAAAAAAAAAAACAAAACAATAAATCCAGTATTTGAGCATGACTTAAAAGGACTTAAAATCCTATGCAAATGCTAATTGTTACCATTATAAATTCTGCTGAAACTAAAACACAAAATCATATCATTATTCTTTTGCCATGGTTAAATTGATTTGCTGTGATTTCATATATGAAAGAGTTCTTTTGAAAGTGGTTAAATATTTCCATGTAAATTCCAGTCATCAGCCTTTAAAGAAAAACATAATGACTGTTAATTCTCCTGATTTGAGTTTTGGTGTTGGTCAGCAGGGGACAGAGAGACATTTTCTCTCATGACTTAATAACTAAATGTGCTACAATGACTATCTGGTTTCCTCAGAAGAATATGCAATATGGCATTGGACTTATTCCAAATAATAACTGAATATCATACACCAAGTCTTGGAAGACTAAAAATCTCTGATAATGACAGATTATTTGTTCTCAAAGATATATCACAGTGGAAGCCAAAGAGATCATCTGATGGTCACAAAAATGTTTTTTTTTAAGAAGTTGCTTACTGGAGGTACCTGCTTCTTTATTATAAAATCAATCCTAAACAAATCTTAGTCTTTACTTAATCATGATCTTACAGACTGAATAAAAAATGTTTTTAAAATTTAGATATAATCTTATTTTGTTTTCCATTTTTCAGTATCATTTAGAAGTCGTATATAGCCAAAATTTTTTAAGCATGAAATTAAAAGTTATATATTACTGGAAAATTTTGAAACATTTTAATATTGTTTTTCTATAATTTAATGTTTTTCATACCATCAATTCAGTTCAGTCGCTCAGTCGTTTACAACTCTTTGCAACCCCATAGACTGTAGCACACCAGGCCGCCATGTCCATCACTAACTCCCAAAGCTTGCTCAAACTCATATCCATCAAGTTGGTGATGCCATCTCACCAGCTCATCGTCTGCCATCCCCTTCTCTTCTTGCCTTCAAACTTTCCCAGCATTAGGGTCTTTGCCAGTGAGTCAGTTCTTCACATCAGGTGGCCAAAGTATTGGAGCTTCAGCTTCATCATCAGTCCTTGCAATGAATATTCAGGACTGATTTCCTTTAGGATTGACTGGTTTGATATCCCTGCAGTCCAAGGGACTCTCAAGAGTTCTCTCCAACACCACAGTTGAAAAGCACCAACTCTTCAGCACTCAGCTTTCTTTATAGTCCAACTCTCACATCCATACATGACTACTGGAAAAACCATAGCTTTGACTAGATGGACCCTGTAAGCAAAGTAATGTCTCAGCTTTTTAATATGCTGTCTAGGTTGATCATAGCTTTTCCTGCAAGGAGCAAGCATCTAATTTCATGGCTGCAGTCACCATCTGCAGTGATTTTGGAGTCCGTGAAAATAAAGCCTTTAACGGTTTCCATTGTTTCCCCATCTGTTTGCCATGAAATGATGGGACTGGATGCTATGATCTTCATTTTCTGAATGTTGAGTTTTAAGCCAGCTTTTTCATTTTCCTCTTTCACTTTCATCAAGAGACACTTCAGTTCATTTTCACTTTCTGCCATAAGGGTGGTTTCATCTGGATTTTTGTGGTTATTGACATTTCTCCCAGCAGTGGTGATTCCAGCTTGTCCTTCGTCCAGCCCGGCATTTCTCATGATATACTCTGCATAGAAGTTAAATAAGCAGGGTGACAATATACAGCCTTCATGTTCTCCTTTCCCAATTTGGAACCAGTCCATTGTTCCATACCCAGTCCTAACTGTTGCTTCTTTACCGGCATACAGATTTCTCAGGAGGCAGGTCAGGTGGTCTGGTATTCATATCTCTTTAAGAATTTTCCACAGTTTGTTGTGATCCACACAGTCAAAGGGTTTGACAGAGTCAATAAAGCAGAAATAGATGTTTTTATGGAACTCTTTTTCTATGATCCAACTGATGTTGGCAATTTGATCGCTGATTCTTCTGCCTTTTCTAAATCCAGCTTGAACATCAGGAATTCTCACGTGGAGAATTTTGAGCATTCCTTTCCTAGTGTGTGAGATGAGTGCAGTTGTGTGGTAGTTTGAATCTTCTTTGGCATTGCCTTTCTTTGGTATCAGAATGAAAACTGACCTTTTCCAGTCCTGTGGCCACTTCTGAGTTTTCCAAATATGCTGGCATATATTGTGCAGCACTTTCACAGCATTATCTCTTAGGATTTGAAATAGCTCAACTGCAATTCTATCATCTCCACTAGTTTGTTCGTAGTGATGCTTCCTAAGGCCCACCTGACTTCACATTCCAGGATGTCTGGCTCTGGGAGAGTGATCACACCATCATGGTTATCTGGGTCATTAACATCTGTTTTGTACAGTTCTTCTGTGTATTCTTGCCACTTCTTAGTATCTTCTGCTTCTGTTAGGTCCATACCATTTCTGTCCTTTATTGAGCCCATCTTTACATGAAATGTTCCCTTGGTATCGCTAATCTTCTTAAAGAGATCTCTAGTCTTTCCCAGTCTATTGTTTTCCTCTATTTCTTATCATCGATCACTGAGGAAGGCTTTCTTACATCTCCTTGCTATTCTTTGTAACTCTGCATTCAGATGAGTGTATCTTTCCTTTTCTCCTTTGCCTTTGCTTCTCTTCTTTTCTCAGCTATTTGTAAGGCCTCCTCAGACAACCATTTTGCCTTTTTGCATTTCTTTTTCTAGGGGATGGTCTTGATCACTGCCCTCCTATACAATGTCATGAACCTCCATCCATAGTTCTTCAGGCACTCTGTCTACCAGATCTAATCCCTTGAATCTGTTTGTCACTTCCACTGTATAACCATAAGGGATTTGATTTAGGTCATTCCTCAATGGTCTAGTGGTTTTACCTACTTTCTTCAATTTAAGTCTGAATTTGTCAATAAGGAGTTCATGATCTGAGCTGCAATCAGCTCTTGTCTTGTTTTTTAATTTTGCTTCCCTTTGATTTTATTTTATTTTATTTTTTTTTTGTACCTTATTCATGCCTTATTTATTCATTCAACAATGTGGGTGTCATCTGGTGGCCCTAATCTTTCTTTTCAGCTTCCTAATTTTAATGACATTTCATCCTGTATCTTTGCTTTATTTGGTAAGAGCTCAGAAGCCCAATTCTGTTTACTAAAATCTTCATATTATTTGATTTTTATTTGCATCTGATAAGCTGCTGACTTACCTTCTTGCCACCTTACCAAAATATTTTTCTGGAAGATTTCTATATGACCTTATGACCTATACCATAAAAAAGCATCTAAAGTGAGAATGACTATCATTCTTTTTGATCTTTAAAAACTTGTATTTGCTTTAAGGAAATAAATTCAACAAAATATCTTGGTAAACTCAAAGTAATTCAAATAAGGAATTTAAAAAATTAACACGTTTTCTAGTCTGTATATGCATGTGATTATATATTTGATATGTTCTTTATTGTGTATAGTGAGTTCTGTAACAGTCAAGGATTTTTATTTTGATACTGTCAGAAAAGTGCTTCATAACCTATAGGTACGTAAATAAAATTTATTCTACTTTAATCTTTAATTCCCAGTGTTCATTCATTCTGTTAATTTAATGACACATGAGCTTTAAAAGCTCCTTTTTTTTGGCAAAACATGTTAATAAAACATAATGATAGCTTCTCTGGTGGCTCAGTGGTAAACAATCTGCAAGCAATGTGGGAGATGCAAGTTTGGTCCATGGGTGGAGAAGATCCCCTTGAGGAGGAAATGGCAGCCCACTCCAGTATTCTCACCTGGAAAATCTCATGGACAGAAGAGCCTGGTGGTCTGTAATCCATGGTGTTCCAAAGAGTCAAATGTGGCTTAGCAACTAAACAATAATAATAGAACATAATATTTATCATGTCTTTATTCTAAACATTTATTGCTGTTGTTGTTGTTCAGCTGCTCAGTCATGTCTGACTCTTTACAACCCTATGGACTACAGCATACCAAGTTTCCCTGTCCTTCACCATCTCCCTAAACT
This sequence comes from Bos mutus, assembly GCF_027580195.1. Classification (NCBI taxonomy): domain Eukaryota; kingdom Metazoa; phylum Chordata; class Mammalia; order Artiodactyla; family Bovidae; genus Bos; species Bos mutus. The sequence continues at coordinate 18,335,442 of NC_091622.1, read as the reverse complement.
TGCTCAAACTCATGTCCATTGAGTCAGTGATGCCATCCAACCATTTCATCCTCTTTCGTCCCCTTCTCCTTCTGCCTGCAATCTTTCCCAGAATCAGGGTCTTTTCTAAGGAGTCAGGCTCTTCACATCAGATGGCCAAAGTATTGGAGCTTCAGCTTTATCATCAGTCCTTCCAGTGAATATGCAGGACTTATTTCCTTTAGGATTGACTGGTTTGATCTCCTTGCAGTCCAAGGGACTCACAAGAGTCTTTTCCAACACCACAGTTCAAAATCATCAGTTCTTTGGCATTCAGCTTTCTTTATGGTCCAACTCTCACCAGAAAAAACCTTAGCTTTTACTAGATGGACCTTTGTTGGCAAAGTAATGTCTGTGCCTTTTAATGTGCTGTCTAGGTTTGTTATAACTTTGCTTCCAAACTTTCGCTTCTAAGAGTAAGCATCTTTTAATTTCATGGCTGCAGTCACCACATGCAGTGATTTTGGAGCCCAAGAAAATACAGTCTGTCACTGTTTCCACTGTTTCCTCCTCTATTTGACATGAAATGGTGGGACTGGATGCCATGATCTTCGTTTTTTGAATGTTGAGGTTTAAGCCAGCTTTTTAAATCTCCTCTTTCTTATTCATCAAGAGGCTTTTTAGTTCCTCTTCACTTTCTGCATAGGGGTAGTTTTATCTGCATATCTGAGGTTATTGGTATTTCTACTGGCAATCTTGATTCCATCATTCCAGGATGAAGCTTGTGCTTCATCCAGCCCAGCATTTTGCATGATGCACTTTGCATAGAATTTAAATAAGTAGGGTGACAGTATACGGCCTTGATGTACTCCTTTCCCAATTTTGAACCACTTTGTTGTTCCATGTCTGGTTGTAACTGTTCTTTCTTGACCTTGCATACAGGTTTTGCAGGAGGCAGGTAAAGTGATCTAGTATTCCCATCTCTTTAAGAATGTTCCACTGTTTGTTGTGATCCACACAGTCAAAGGCTTTGCATGTTATGTCACATCAGTTGTGTCCAACTCTTTGCAACCCTATATAGACTGTAGCCCACCAGGCTCTTCTGTCCATGGGATTCTCTAGGCAAGAATACTGGAGTGGGTTGCCATGCCCTCCTCCAGGAGATCCTCCCAACCTGGGGATGGAACTTGTGCTTCTTGGGTCTCCTGCATTGGCAGGCAGGTTCATTACCACTAGCGCCACCTAGGAAATCAATGAAGCAGAAGTAGATGTTTTTCTGGAATTTTCGTGCTTTTTCTATGATCCAGTGGATGTTGGCAATTTGATCTCTGGTTCCTCTGCCTTTTCTAAATCCAACTTGAATATCTGGAAGTTCTCTGTTCACCAACTGTTGAAACCTTGCTTGTAGAATTTTTTTTAATTTATTTATTTTAATGGGAGGCTAATTACAATATTGTAGTGGTTTTTGGCATACATTGACATGAATCAGCCATGGGTGAACATATGTTCCCCATCGTGAACCCCCCTCCTACCTCCTTCCCCATCCCTTCCCTCTGGGTCATCCCAGTGCACCAGCCCTGAGCACCCTGTATTGAACCTGGACTGGTGATTCATTCCACATATGATAATATACACATTTCAATGCTATTCTCTCAGATCATCCCACCCTCGCCTTCTCCCACAGAGTCCAAAAGACTGTTCTATACATTTGTGTTTCTTTTGCTGTCTCACATATAGGATTATCAGTACCATATTTCTAAATTCCATATATATGTGTTAGTATACTGTATTGGTGTTTCTCTTTCTGACTTACTTCATTCTGTATAATAGGCTCCAGTTTCATCCACCTCATTAGAACTGATTGAAATGTGTTTTTTAATGGCTTAGTAATATTGCATTGTGGATATGTACCACAGCTTTCTTATCCATTCATCTTCTCATGGGCATCTAGGTTGCTTCCATGTCCTGGCTATTATAAACAGTGCTGTGATGAACATTGGGGTACATGTGTCTCTTTCAATTCTGCTTTCCTTGGTGTGTATGCACAGCAGTGGGATTGCTGGGTCATATGGTAGTTCTATTTCCAGTTTTTTAAGGAATCTCTACACTGTTCTCCATAGTGGCTGTACTAGTTTGCATTCCCACCAACAGTGTAAGAGGGTTCCCTTTTATCACACCCTCTCCAGTATTTATTGTTTGTAGATTTTTGGATAGCAGCCATTCTGACTGGCGTGAAATGGTACCTCATAGTGGTTTTGATTTGCATTTCTCTGATAATGAGTGATGTTGAGCATCTTTTCATGTGTTTGTTAGCCATCTGTATGTGTTCTTTGGAGAAATGTCTGTTTACTTCTTTGGCCCATTTTTTGATTGGGTCGTCTATTTTTCTGAAATTGAGCAGCAGGAGTTGCCTGTATATTTTTGAGATTAATTCTTTGTCATTTGCTTCGTTTGCTATTATTTTATCCCATTCTGAAGGCTGTCTTTTCACCTTGCTTATAGTTTCCTTCGTTGTGCAAAAGCTTTTAAATTTAAATAGGTCCCATTTGTTTGTTTTTGCTTTTATTCCCATTACTCTGGGAGGTGGGTCATAGAGGATCCTGCTGCGATATATGTTGGAGAGTGTTTTGCCTAGGTTCTCCTCTAGGAGTTTTATAGTTTCTGGTCTTACATTGAGATCTTTAATCCATTTTGAGTTTATTTTTGTGTATGGTGTTAGAAAGTGTACTAGTTTCATTCTTTTACAAGTGGTTGACCAGTTTTCCCAGCACCACTTTTTAAAAGATTCTTTTCTCCATTGTATATTCTTGACTCTTTTGTCAAAGATAAGGTGTCCATATGTGCATGGATTTATCTCTGGGCTTTCTATTTTGTTCCATTGATCTATATTTTTGTCTTTGTGCCAGTACCATACTGTCTTGATGACTGTAGCTTTGTAGAATAGCCTGAAAAAGGTAGGTTGAATCCTGTAGTTCCACTCTTCTTTCTCAAGATTGCTTTGGCTATCTGAGGTTTTTTGCATTTCCATGCAAATTGTGAAATTATTTTTCTAGTTCTGTGATAACATTGGTAGCTTGATAGGGATTGCATTGAATCTATAGATTGCTTTGGGTAGTATACTCATTTTCACTATATTGATTCTTCCAATCCATGAAATTGGTATGTTTCTCCACCTATTTGTGCCCTCTTTGATTTCTTTCATCAGTGTTTTATCAGATCAGATCAGAAAAGTCACTCGGTCGTGTCTGACTCCTTGCGACCCCATGAATCTCAGCATGCCAGGCCGCCCTGTCCATCACCAACTCCCAGAGTTCACCCAGACTCACGTCCATCGAGTCAGTCATGCCATCCAGCCATCTCATCCTCTGTCGTCCCCTTCTCCTCTTGCCCCCAATCCCTCCCAGCATCAGAGTCTTTTCCAGTGAGTCAACTCTTCGCATGAGGTGGCCAAAGTACTGGAGTTTCAGCTTTAGCATCATTCCTTCCAAAGAAATCCCAGGGCTGATCTCCTTCAGAATGGACTGGTTGGATCTCCTTGAAGTCCAAGGGACTCTCAAGAGTCTTTTCCAAGACCACAGTTCAAAAGCATCAATTCTTCGGTGCTCAGCTTTCTTCACAGTCCAACTCTCACATCCATACATGACTACTGGAAAAACCATAGCCTCGACTAGATGGACCTTTGTTGGCAAAGTAATATCTCTGCTTTTGAATATGCTACCTAGGTTGGTCATAACTTTCCTTCCAAGGAGCAAGTGTCTTTTAATTTCATGGCTACAGTCACCATCTGTAGTTATTTTGGAGCCCAGAAAAATAAAGTCTGATACTGTTTCCACTGTTTCCCCATCTGTTTCCCATGAAGTGATGGGACCAGATGCCATGATCTTCGTTTTCTGAACATTAAGCTTTAAGCCAACTTTTTCACTCTCCACTTTCACTTTCATCAAGAGGCTTTTGAGTTCCTCTTCACTTTCTGCCATAAGGGTGGTGTCATCTGCATATCTGAGGTTATTGATATTTCTCCCAGTAATCTTGATTCCAGCTTGTGTTTCTTCCAGCCCAGCATTTCTCATGATGTACTCTGCATATAAGTTAAATAAGCAGGGTGACAATATACAGCCTTGACGAACTCCTTTTCCTATTTGGAACCAGTCAGTTGTTCCATGTCCAGTTCTAACTGTTGCTTCCTGACCTGCATACAAATTTCTCAAGAGGCAGATCAGGTGGTCTGGTATTCCCATGTCTTTCAGAATTTTCCACAGTTTATTGTGATCCACACAGTCAAAGGCTTTGGCATAGTCAATAAAGCAGAAATAGATGCTTTTCTGGAACTCTCTTGATTTTTCCATGATCCAGCAGATGTTGGCAATTTGATCTCTGGTTCCTCTGCCTTTTCTAAATCCAGCTTGAACATCAGGAAGTTCACAGTTCACGTTTTGCTGAAGCCTGGCTGGAGAATTTTGAGCTTTAGTTTACTAGTGTGTGAGATGAGTGCAATTGTGCGGTAGTTTGAGCATTCTTTGGCATTGCCTTTCTTTGGGATTGGAATGAAAACTGACCTTTTCTAGTCCTGTGGCTACTGCTGAGTTTTCCAAATTTGTTGGCATATTGAGTGCAGCACTTTCACAGCATCATCTGTCAGGATTTGGAATAGCTCAACTGGAATTCCATCACCTCCACTAGCTTTGTTCGTAGTGATGCTTTCTAAGGCCCATTTGACTTCACATTCCAGGATGTCTGGCTCTAGGTGAGTGATCACACCATCATGATTATCTGAGTCGTGAAGATCTTTTTTGTACAGTTCTTCTGTGTATTCTTGCCATCTCTTCTTAATATCATCTACTTCTGTTAGGTCCATACTGTTTCTGTCCTTTATCGAGCTCATCTTTGTTTTTTTTTTTTTTTTTTTAGGGCCTTCTTTTATTTTATTTTATTTTTTTATTCTTCCAATTTTATTTTATTTTTAAACTTTACATAATTGTATTAGTTTTGCCAAATATCAAAATGAATCCGCCACAGGTATACATGTGTTGAGCTCATCTTTGCATGAAATATTCCTTGGTATCTCTAATTTCTTGAAGAGATCCCTAGTCTTTCCCATTCTGTTGTTTTCCTCTATTTCTTTGCATTGATCGCTGAAGAAGGCTTTCTTATCTCTTCTTGCTATTCTTTGGAACTCTGCATTCAGATGCTTATATCTTTTCTTTTCTCCTTTGCTTTTCACTTCTCTTCTTTTCACAGCTATTGGTAAGGCCTCCCCAGACAGCCATTTTGCTTTTTTGCATTTCTTTTGCTTGGGGATGGTCTTGATCTCTGTCTCCTGAACAGTGCTACGAACCTCACTCCATAGTTCATCAGGCACTCTATGTATCAGATCTAGGCCCTTAAATCTGTTTCTCACTTCCACTGTAAGGGAAGTGATTTAGGTCATACCTGAATGGTCTAGTGTTTTTCCCTACTTTCTTCAAATTAAGTCTGAATTTGGCAATAAGGAGTTCATGGTCTGAGCCACAGTCAGCTCCTGGTCTTGTTTCTTCTGACTGTATAGAGCTTCTCCATCTTTGGCTGCAAAGAATATAATCAGTCTGATTTCAGTGTTGACCATCTGGTGATGTCCATGTATAGAGTCTTCTCTTGTGTTGTTGGAAGAGGGTGTTTGTTATGACCAGTGCATTTTCTTGGCAAAACTCTATTAGTCTTTGCCCTGCTTCATTCCGTATTCCAAGGCCAAATTTGCCTGTTACTCCAGGTGTTTCTTGACTTCCTACTTTTGCATTCCAGTCCCCTATAATGAAAAGGACATCTTTTTGGGGTGTTAGTTCTAAAAGGTCTTGTAGGTCTTCCTAGAACCATTCAACTTCAGCTTCTTCAGCATTACTGGTTGGGGCATAGACTTGAATTACTGTGATATTGAATGGTTTGCCTTTGAAACGAACAGAGATCATTCTGTCATTTTTGAGATTGCATCCAAGTACTGCATTTCAGACTCTTTTGTTGACCATGATGGCCACTCCATTTCTTCTGAGGGATTCCTGCCCACAGTAGTAGATATAATGGTCATCTGAGTTAAATTCACCCATTCCAGTCCATTTTTAGTTCGCTGATTCCTAGAATGTCGACATTCACTCTTGTCATCTCTTGTTTGACCACTTCCAATTTGCCTTGATTCATGGACCTGACATTCCAGGTTCCTATGCAATATTGCTCTTTATAGCATCAGGCCTTGCTTCTATCACCAGTCACATCCACAACTGAGTATTGTTTTTGCTTTGGCTCCATCCCTTCATTCTTTCTGGAGTTATTTCTCCACTGATCTCCAGTAGCATATTGGGCACCTACTGACCTGGGGAGTTTCTCTTTCAGTATCCTATCATTTTACCTTTTCATACTGTTCAGTGTTTTATAGTTTTCTGTATATAGGTCTTTTGCTTCTTTAGGTAGATATATTCCTAAGTATTTTATTCTTTTCATGGGAGAATTTTGAGCATTACTTTGCTAATGTGTGAAATGAGTGCAATTGTGTGGTAGTTTGGACATTCTTTGGCATTGCTTTTCTTTGGGATTGGAATGAAAACTGATCTTTTCTAGTCCTGTGATCACTGCTGAGTTTTCCAATTTTGCTCATATATTGAGTGTTGCATTTTCACAGCATCATCTTTTAGGATTTGAAATAGCTCAGCTGGAATTCCTTCACCTCCCCTAGCTCCTCAGCCAACCATTTTGCCTTTTTGCATTTCTTTTTCTTGGTACTGGTTTTGATCACTGCCTCCTATACAGTGTCACAAACTTCTGTCCATAGTTGTTCAGGCACTCTGTCTATCAGATGTATTCCCTTCAATCTATTTGTCAGTTCCACTGTATAATTGTAAGGGATTTGATGTAGGTCATACTTGAATGGTCTATTGGTTTTCCCTACTTTCTTCAATTTAAGTCTGAATTTGGCAAGAGGTGTTCATGATCTGAGCCACACACAGCTCCTGGTCTTGTTTGTGCTGACTGTATAGAGCTTCTCCATCTTTGGCTGCAAGAATATACTCAAATTTCAATGACCATTTGGTGACGTCCATGTGCAGATTAGTCTCTTGTGTTGATGGAAGACAGCGTTTGCTATGACCTATGAGTTCTCTTGTCAAAACTCTGTTGTTCTTTGCCTTGTTTCATTTTGTACTCCAAGATCAAACTTTCCTGTTATTCCAGGTTCTTTTGACTTCCTACTTTTGCATTCCAGTCCCCTATATGAAAAGGACATCTTTTTGGGGGTTTTAGTTGTAGGAAGTCTTCTATGTCTTCATAGAACCATTCAACTTCAGCTTCTTTGGCTTTAGTGTTTGGGGTATAGACTTGGATTACCCTCATATTGGATGGTTTACCTTGGAAACAAACAGATCATTCTGTTGTTTTTGAGATTGCACCCAAGTACTGCATTTCAGACTCTTTTGTTCACTATGAGGACTACTCCATTTCTTCTAAGGGATTCTTGCCCACCATAGTAGATATAATGGTCATCTGAATTAAGTTTGCCCCGTCTGGTCCATTTTAGTTCACTGATTCCTAAAATGTCGATGTTCACTCTTGCCATCTCTTGTTTGAATACTTCCAATTTACCTTGATTCATGGACCTAACTTTCCAGGTTCCTATGAAGTTATTATTCTTTACAAAAATGGACTTTACTTTCATCACGAGACACATCCACAGCTCGGTGTTTCCTCTTTGACTCAGCATCTTCATTCCTTCTGGAGCTATTTCTCTGCTCTTCTCTAGTAACGTATTGGGCACCTACCAACTGGGGAGTTCATCTTTCAGTGTCATATATTTTTTGTCTTTTCACACCGTTAATAGGGTTCTCAAGGCAAGAATGCTGAAATGGTTTGCCATTCCATTTCCATTGGACCACATTTTGTCAGAACTCTCCATCATTACACGTCCATCTTGGGTGGCCCTACTTAGTATGGCTCATAGTCAATTCAGTGAGTTAGACAAGACTGTGATCCATGTGATCAATTTGGTTAGTTTTCTGTGATTGTGGTTTTCATTCTGTCTGGTTGAGGATAAGAGGCTTGTGAAGCTTCCTAAGCTTCCTAATGGGAAGGACTGGCTACGGGTTAAACTGGGTCTTGCTCTCATGGGCAAGGCCATGCTCAATAAACCTTTAATCCTGTTTTCTGCTGATGAGTGGAGTTGTGTTTCTTCCCTGTAGTTTGGCCTGAGGCCAAACTATGGTAGGGGTAATGGAAGTAATGGTGACCTCCTTCAAAAGGGCTTATGCCAGCATCCCATGGTCCCAGGACTGTTGTAGTCAGTGTCCTTGACCCTGCGGCAGGTCACTGTTGACCCACACCTCTGCTGGAGACTCCCAGGAACTCACAGGCAGGCAAGTCTGGCTCAGTCTCTTTTGGGGTCCCTGCTCCTTTCTCCTGGGCCCTGGTGCACACAAGGTTTGTTTGTGCCCTCTTAGAGTCTGTTTCCCTGGGGGCGGGGGGCGGTTCTGAGTCCTTTTGCTGGATCCCCAGGTTGGGAAATCTGTTGTGGGCCCTCGGACTTTTGTTACAGTCCAGAACTTATTTGGTGCAATTTTTCTCCAGTTTATCAGTTGCCTTCTCAGTGGCTCTGCTGCTGCTACTGCTGCTAAGTCACTTCAGTCGTGTCCGACTCTGTGTGACCCCACAGACGGCAGCCCACCAGGCTCTTCCGTCCCTGGGATTCTCCAGGCAAGAACACTGGAGTGGGTTGCCATTCCCTTCTCCAATGCAGGAAAGTGAAAAGTGAAAGTGAAGTCACTCAGTCGTGTCCAACCCTCAGCGACCCCCTGGACTGCAGCCTACCAGTCTCCTCCGTCCATGGGATTTTCCAGGCAGGAGTACTGGAGTGGGGTGCCATTGCCTTCTCCGTCTCAGTGGCTCTATAGTGGTGCTAATAGCAACCTCCTCCAAGAGGACTTACACTATATGCTGCACCTCTCAGGTCTGTTGCAGCCAGAGCCCCTGTCCCTGCAGCAGATCACTGCTGACTCGCACTTCCGCAAGAGACACTCAAAGGTAGGTCTTGCTCAGTCTCTTGTGAGAGTCACTACTCCTTGCCTTCGGTCACCTCTGAACATCTCTGGCAGGTCTGAGATTTTGTTTCAAATGTCATTGTGCCCCTTCTACCATCTTGTTGGGGCTTCTCCTTTGCCCTTGGACATGGGCTATCTTTTTTTGGTGGGATCCAACATTCTCCTGTCAATGGTTTGTTCAGCATCTAGTTTTAATTTTGGTGTTCTCATAGGAGAAGATGAGCCCATGTTCTTAAACTCCACCATCTTATACTAGTACCATTTTTGATTAAATTTTTATGATGAATTGTATCCTATATATGGTGTGTAGTTAACAATATGGACTTAAAAGACAATTTTATTTTGCCAGCCCACATTTCTTCCTCTAACTACAATAAACAGAATCAGCTTTTATTATTTGATTGTATAAGTCAATAATTTCATATCCAATTTTCATTTATACTTGAATAATAATTTATATGTAGTTTGTAAAAGATGCCATTTCTGTCATGACAGATTGTGGGAAGAAATATTTTATTTCACTTCAGCCAGGATTATACTTGGATTGGATATTTTCTGCACCTCATGCAAATATTCTGCTAATCTAAATATAATATTTAAAGATCATTCTGTGTATTTATGAGCAATGACTGCTTTGTTTTAATTTGTTTAAAAATTTTTTTACAAATTTTATTCAAATGTAATTTATTTACAATGTGTTCATTTCTGCTATACAGCAAAGTGATTCAGTGATTACATATATATATATGTGTGTGTATATTCTTTTTAATGTTCTTTTCCATTATGATTTATCACAGGATATTGAATAGAGTTTCCTGTGCTGTACAATAAAACCTTCTTGTTTATTCATCCTATATGCAATAGTTTGTCCCTGCTAACCCAAAACTCCCAATTTCCTCCCACCCCTGGAAACTGCAAACCTGTTCTTTATGTCCATGAGTCTGTCTGTTTTGTAGATAAGTTCATTTGTGTCATATTTTAGATTCTACATATGAGTGATATCATATGGTATTTTTGTTTCTTTCTCACTTACTTTGTTTAGTATGATAATCTCCAGGTCCATCCATGTTGCTGCAAATGGCATTATTTCATTCTTTTTTATGGCTGAGTAGTATTCCATTGTGAATATGTACCACATCTTCTTTATCTGTTCATCTGTCAATAAACATTTAGGTTATTGTTTTGTCTTGGCTGATGTAAGTGGTGCTGCATATATCTTTTCAAGTTATAGTTTTGTCTGAGTGTATGCCTAGGAGTGGGATTCTTGGATCATATTGCAACTCTGTTTTTAGTTATTTGAGGACCCTCCATGATATTTTCCATTGTGGCTGCACCAATTTATATTCCCACCAGCTATGTAGTAGGGTTCCCTTTTCTCCACACCTCCCTATCATTTATTGTTTGTAGACTTTTTAGTGATGGCCATTCTGATCCATGTGAGGTGGTACCTCATTGTAGTTTTGATTTGCATTTCTCTAATAATTTTACGATGTTGCACAACTTTTCAGGTGTCTATTGGCCATCTGTATGTCTTTGTTGGAGAAATGTCTGTTTAAGTCTTCTGCCTATTTTTTGATTGGGGTGTGTGAATTTTTTGTTGCTGAGTTGCATGAGCCATTTGTATAGTTTGGAAATTAAGCCCTTGTTGCCTGCATCATTTGCAAATATTTCCTCCCAGTCCACAGGTTGTCTTTTAATTTTGTTTATGGTTTCCTTTGCTGTTCAAGAGCCTATAAATTTGATTAGGTCCCATTTGTTTATTTTTGCTTTTATTTATATTGCCTTAAGAGACTAAGAAGACATTAATATAATTTATGTCAGAGAATATTTTGCCTATGTTCTTTTTGAGATTTTTGGTGTCTTGTCTTATATTTAGTATTTAAGCTATTTTGAATTTATTTTTATCTATGTTGTGAGGGTCTGTTCTGACTTCATTGATTTACATGTGGCTGTCCATCTTTTCCAATACCACTTTTGAAGAGGCTGTCTTTTCCCTATTGTATATTCTTGCCTTTTTTGTCAAAGATTAATTGTCTATAGGTGTGGAGTTTATTTTTGGACTCTATTCCATTCCATTGATCCATATGTCTGTTTTATGTGCCAGAACCATGTTGGGTTTTTTTTGTTTTTTTTTTTTTAATTAATTTTATTTTATTTTTAAACTTTACATAATTGTATTAGTTTTGCCAAATATCAAAATGAATCCACCACAGGTATACATGTGTTCCCCATCCTGAACCCTCCTCCCTCCTCCCTCCCCATACCATCCCTCTGGGTCGTCCCAGTGCACCAGCCCCAAGCATCCAGTATCGTGCATTGAACCTGAACCATGTTGTTTTAATTGCTATAGCCTTATAGTATTGTCTGAGGTCTGGGAAGTTTATGCCTCCTGATTTTTTTTTTTCCACCTTGGGATTGCTTTGGCATTTCTGGGTCTTGTATTTTTCCATATAAATTTTAGAATTATTTGTTCAAGTTCTGTGGAAAATGTCATGAGTAATTTGGTAGGGATCACATTAAATCTGGAGATTGCTTTGGGTCATATGGCCATTTTATTTCTTCCAATCCAAGAATATGGATATATTTCCATTCTTTGAATCATTTTTTATTTTCCTTGTTAATGTTTTGTAGTTCTCAGTATATATCTTTCACCTCCTTGGTGAGGTTTATTACTAAATTTTTTGATATGGTTTTAAAAAGATTGTTTACATTCCATTTCTGATATTTCATTGTTAGTGTAAAGAAATGCAACTGATTTCTGTATGTTAATTTTGTGCCCTGCTACCTTGGTGAATTTGTTAATTAGTTTTAGTAGTTTTTGTGTGGAGTCTTTAGGCTTTTCTATATACAGTATCATACCATCTGTGTATAATGACAGTTTTACCTCTTCTCTACCAATTTGAATATGTTTTGTTTCTTTTTCTTGTCTGATTTCCATGGCTAGGACTTCCACTACTACTTGCATAGAAGTGGTGAGAGTGGGCATCTTAGTCTCATTCCAAATTTTAGTGGGAAGGCTATCAGTTTTTCACTATTGAGTATTATATTGGCTGTGGGTTTGTCATAGATAGCTTTCATTATGTTGAGATATGTTCCCTCTATACAAACTTTCATAAAGTTTTTTTTATCATAAATAGATGTTGAATTTTATAAAGTACATGTCATGCATTTATTGAGATGCTCATGTGGTTTTGGTCCTTTTTTGTTGATGTAGTGTATCATATTTGTGGATTTCTTTATGTTGAACCATCTTTGTGACCCAGGGATGAATCCAACATGGTTGTGTTGTATGACCTTTTTTGTCCATTGTTGGATTAATTTTGCTAATATCTTATTATGAATTTTTGCATCTACATTCACTAAAAATATTGGCCTGTGGTATTTTTTGGTAGTGTCTTTGTCTGGTTTTGGTATTAAGGTGATGGTTGCTTCACAGAATGTCTTTGGGAGTATTCCTTCCTCCAGTCTTTTGGATGAGTTTGAGAGGAATCCTTTTAAGTTTTTCTTTGTATGTTTGGTAGAATTCCCTAGTGAAGCCATCTGGTCCACAGTTTCTCATTTCTTGCTTTGTTTAAATTTTTGATTCTTCTGGAAATATGGGGAATATATAGAGACTTACTCCATTGACTTGAAATGTGTACCTAAGATATACAATAATCATGTGACAGATTTTTCTATAATGTGGAAAACATTTTGTTAAGATAAACATTTAGCATTAATAAAATACAAATTAGCCTTTAATTTTTCGAGTTTATAGAATATTATTAAGTGTAAGTCGAAAGGAGAGGAAAAACTTTAATGTATGAAACTGTGAAAAATTAGCCTCAGTTAGTGTCAGGTAAACAAAAGGGGGAACTCTCACACCTTGTGATGTTAGCAGAGCCCAACAGAAAGGAAAACTCTACTTTGCCAGCAAGGACATAGCCAATGAAAAGCTCGATTTACTATATATAGCCCTGCCCACTTTTCCTCTATAGAAGAGTTATTTTCCCCCATCTGGGGGGCCTTGTGTTTCACTTGTTTGCCATGGTTGTACACCCTGAATTGCAATTTTTTATTGATTGTGAATAAGCCTATTTTTTCTTGAGAAATGATCGACAGTCTATTTTTTAGGTCAGCAAAGCCATATGCTTATACAAAGTAGGAGTAGTCTTCTGGGCAAGTGTTCTAAAGAAAGGGAAAAAATGGATATCAAGAAGGAAAACAGTAAGAGTAGAATTTGGTGATAATAAAAGAAGTTAAGACAGATGAGAGAAAGCGAGCAGTCAAGCGATCAAAGGAATAACCAAGAAGTAAAAGTAGGAAAAAGACAAATACTGTGGAGTGGTGGAGAATGCAGAAGCAGGATTAGAAGTCAAGAGCCTCACCATCCAAATTTGGCTGAAGAACTATCATTGGCTACCCTTATTCCATTTACAGATTCAGCTTGTTTTTCTATATCCCTAGAAATTAGGAGTTAGTGAGATCGGGATTATCTTTCCCCAGAGAGAAAACACTTGAGACCAGAGAAGTTAAAGAGAAAAGGGCTGCCTGGAGACTGGGCTTCCATCAGCACTGCATGCCTGCAGATGAGTTTCACAGTTGGGCTCCTCTGAAAGAAGGACCTTGTATTTATAGTGATGCAGCTGGAGGCACAAAGGCTTGAGGACTGAGTGGTTTTCAGGCATGGATCACACTGACAACAAGTTGGCTTACAGTTAATTCAGACTGTCATGAACCCATCCTGTTGGAATGAAAATGGCAGAATCAACCGATACGAGGGAGGGCTCAGGGTGTGCTTTAAGTACTCCATGGCCCAAGTCTTCAATTCTACTAGTCTCTCCTTGTGTCCAAAGCTACTTTGTGGTCACAGCATGCCAGAAATGTCCACATCCTAAACTTAATAGCCAGGAGTAAGCTATTAGCTTAGGATCATAACTAAAATTAATATGGGGTATGGATAAGCAAGATTCTGGAGGAGTCATTATCTGTCTTCCAGATGCAGGGGCCAGGAAAGTATGGGAGCAACTGTGCATCTAAAAATATTCATATTCTCCTGGCTCCAGTCCAGATCCTGACTAATAATTTTGAAATGCTGAGGACAGAAGTTAAACAGGCATCTAGATCCATGTCCACTAGGGAGCCCTTGATCAGCCAGCAGTGGGCCAGCAGTGAGAAAAACTCTGAATCTTGAAGCCAGGCCAAGAATATAAAACCCAGTGGGTCTGGGCCTATTGTAGGCGCTAATGGAGAGACTGAGTCCTAATGAGGGTAAAGGCCAAAGTCTAAGAAGCAAGGATTGATTGAGAAGTGATGGAGTTGTGTGAGTTCAAGTTGCATAAACATAAGGAAGGTGTCTCATGTTAATAGCTCAGAAACTGTAAAGAACTAGGGGCATAATTAGGGCTTTATGTATGTTTGTGATTATCTTGTCTAAATGCTGATGAGGGAATGATAGTGAGAAATAAGAGGGTATAAGATCAGTGGGGTCAGGATAATAGCTTATTGGGGGTCAACTTTAAAAATACTCAGTTAATTGAAAAGGTAATCAATATGTTATCATCTAATTAGCATTCTGTTTACAATGTAAACTAAGGTCACCCTCTTGGGATTTTGTTTTGTTTTTCAACATTTCCTGAATGGTCTCTATGATTACTATTTGTAGTTTATTTTCCCAAAGCACTTTTTTTGTTTTTTTTTAACTTTAATATCTGAAAAGTCATCAAGGAAAATATCAGAATGTATTGCTTCCTCCTAATACCTCACCATTTATGCTATTACATTACAAAGAAGTAATTTGGAAAGGTTAGGTCATAAAAATTAGAGCTAGCTCTAATATCTAAACTTAATATTAAGTAAAACTTACTGTGTTTTATACATTAATAGGTATACATTTAATATAAATATTAGATAAAATAACATTCATTGGAATGTTTATTGCTTGCCCCATATGTATTATTTACTTCACATATATAATGCATTTTTTGAAATAGATACTGCCATTATACATAGTTTATAGAGAGAAAACCAAAGCACAAAGAAATTAAGTAACTTGTCCAGAGTCATAGTTTGTAAACTTATAAACCAGAATTCAAATCCAAGTAGAATACTCATGGGCCTATTGAATATGTGATCTTGTTGCTTTTGGAGGGGAAACACACACACACACACACACACACACACACACATAAAACTTTAACTGAGGATCAAATTGAAATAGAATTAATGAAATAAAAATGTTGCTTGGGGGCCTGTTTGAAATGGTATTTTTCTAAAAAAAAAAAAAAAGCTTTAATATCAACATTATTGAAAGTCATTAAGTGCCTGCTCACCAGAATCTGGGTACCCAGATAAGGAAATAAATCCAGGAACCACAGAATCCAGTAAAAACCAACTAAGTTAGCCATTTGTTGTAGTTGTCCAGTTGCTCAGTCATGTCCAGCTCTTTCCAACCCCGTGAACAGGAGCATGCCAGCCTTCCCTGTCCTTCACCATCTCGCAGATTTTTTTCAGACTCACGTCCATTGAGTCGATAATGCCATCCAACCATCTCATACTCTCTCATCCCCTCCTCCTCCCACCCTCAATCTTTCCCAGCATCAGGGTCTTATCCATTGAGCTGGTTCTTTGCATTAGGTGACCAAAGTATTGGGGCTTCAGCTTCAGCATCAGTCCTTCCAATGAATATACAGGATTTGCTTCCTTTAGGATTGACTGGTTTGATCACCTTGCAATCCAGGGAACTCTCGAGAGTCTTCTCTAGCACCACAGTTCGAGATCAGCAATAGGTCTGTCACTACTGGAGTATTTAAATTGGATTCTTCCTATATCCTCAGAAATAAGTGATGCTCCAATTTTTTTCTGGCTTTTTGTCCTGAATATCATTCCCCTGAAATATCTCCTTGAATTCCTTGTTCATTCAAGCAAGACTTGAAGAAAGCGCACTTTTATCTTTAGCTGTGTCATTCATTGATCCTTTTTTTTGTTGTTGTTCCTCTTCTGAGCTCTAAGTAAAACTACAATTAAATGTTGTACTATCTGGGGCAAATGGAATCTTAAAGAGATAGCTTCAATAAAGCTGGTTTAAGAGTCCCTGTCTCTCAACCCAGAGCCAAGCTATGACATATTACATATTAACAATTACAATATAATTTGGGCAAACATTTTGCCCATTAACTGCATGATTACTGTCATCCTCAGCTTCACATTGATATTGGTCCCTGATCCCCAAAAGGACTACATTTGGGCAGACCTGACGTAAGCACTCCAACAGGGAAAATGAAGATTGCAGAGGAATACTAAGCAGAAATGGCTTGGGAAGAAGAGAATAAAGGCTAAAAATATACAGAAATAAAAAGGGAGAGGAGTCTTGGTTATATGGGAAAAGAAAAAAAGAAAATTTGTTAATAATTTAGAAGAGGTCTTCAGATATAGAAGTTTTAAAGGGAAAGTTGTTTTACTTCATAAAGAAGTTTTAGGTTCTGGATTCCTTGCCCCATTAAGATAATTTAGGTAAACTGGAAAAAAAAAAAAAAAAGATGTGAAAAAATGTAATTAGGTGAGAGAAAAAAGAGCAATTGACCATGCCGGGTAGAGAAAATAAGATTTTATGCTAAAATCCATAGGAAAATGTGATATGGAAATATTTCGTGAAATTTTTTTCTGTTTTTTGGTCATAGAATGTCACTCCCATTAAAAACAAAACTATGCTATCTCAAATTGGATAAATGTTTGGGGAATATCCCTTTTTCCTGAACATTTACACTGACATAAAGTTCACTCATAAAGTGTAATTGATTAGAAATTTTATTCATGTCGATATGTTACCATTATTTTTTTGTTACTTACATATTATAATTTTCAATAGCTATAAATTGTTGTTCTTCAGTGAATTTATCATTTTTATATTATAGAGGCTGAATTAATGAATCAGTTTGTATCTATAGTATTCTTAAAATTTTAAACACTCAAAATTAAACGATATATATATATTTTAATGGAAAAGGAAATGGCAACCCACTCCAGTACTCTTGCCTAGAAAATGCCATGGATGTAGGAGCCTGGTGTCCATGGGTCGCAAGAAACTATATATAAGAAAAAGAAACAGAACAAAAATAAATTATTTTAAAAACTGGAATATTTATTTCTCAATTTGCTGTCTATGCATATGGATGTAATATAGATTTTATAAAAATCAGATTATACTCTAAATATTATATGGCAACCTACTTTTTTCACTTAATGTATTTTGCACAGTTGGCTTTGAAAGTATAAATGCCTCTTTTCAGAAGCTTTGTGACATTCCTTACAATGAGTAAACATGTCTTCCAACCTGTGTAAAAGTTTAGTATTCCTATTTTTTTTGCTGTTATCTAAAACAAAGAACATCCACTGTAGCTAAATTATGCACTTATCTCTAATTATTGCTCTAATAAAAGTTTCCCTGAATAGAAATAATGCAAAATGAGCCTCAGCCAAATTTCACTTCAGAAAAATTTTAATGAGTTATAATTCCACTGATATATGAAAATATTATTTGCATATGGAAGGGAGTGAAGCATAGGAACGCAGAGGGCCAAGAGGTGGTGGTGAGAACATCCCAATGAGACCCCAATATTCGTTTATTCTTGAATTCATGCCCTGTATAATCTCTCACCTTGACTAGGGCTGGTTCCTATGACTTGGTTCTTTCTCAATATGGCAAAGGTGATAGAATGTCACTCCCATAATTGTTACTTTACTTTGTATAAGGCTGTCTTTCCAGTAGACTAGAGCCTCTGTTGCTGGTTTTTAAGAAGCCAGCTGCCATGAAGTTAGGGACAGTGTGAAAAAGCTCACATTGTAAGGGACTGGAGGTGGCCTCTATGAGCCAAGGGTGATTTTCAACAAAAAAGTCAAAACCTTCAGGCCTGCAGCTGCAAGGAACTTAATTCTGCGAACAAGCTGAGGAGGTTTGGAAGCAGATCTTTCCCTAGTTGAGCCTTTGATGAGACCACAGCTCTGGCTGACAATCGGATTGCAGCCTGGCAAGGCCCTGAATGAGAACCTAGCTAAGCAGTGCCCAGACTTGTGACCTGCTCAAAGTGTGTAAGAACAAATGTGTGGTGTTTAAAGCCACAAAGCCTGGAGTAATTTGTGGCATAGCAGCAGAAAACTCATATATTAATCAAACTGGCATTTTACTCACTGATTTTTATAAATATTGACCTATGGTTTCTAATTCTTTACCATCATTTATTTCAATGCTCTTATTGTCCCAGATTTGACCAGTGTGAACCCCTACAGTATGGTTTCTGTGTCGTTTTGACATGGGGCCATCATTCTTTGATTATCTCCTGCTTTCGGTCACAATGCTTCTTCTTCTTTGCAGACACCCTCCCAGTTACACAGAGGTTCTCATATACTGCCCTGAATTTTACTGCTCCTTCCCCACTCTTCCATCCCCTGCCACCTGCCACCATGGTGGTGGCATGTGGTGGCATTCTCTTTACTCTGCTTGAAATGTGATTCTCAAGCCAGGCTGCCTACGTCCTACCCCTGAGTTGATGTCTGTTTTGTCCTAGTTGAACTCAAGACAGGCCCTGTCAGCTCATCCTTCCATGTAGATGCTCTTTTCAAGCTGCTAAATTGCTGGCATGCTGTGCCAGGCAGTTACTATGCATGGACACCTCCTCATCTCCCTCAAGCTCTGATAATCCATGCCAGGCCTTCTTATTGAATCCTCTCTTCCCTATCTTCAGGTTCTGAAGTGAGACTGTCCCTTGAGTGGATGATTTCCCCACACAGTTCAGGCTTTGACACCCAGTTCTGGTCATTCCTCTCATCCACATTTAGTCTCTAAAACCTCTCATTTGGTCAACCCTCTGCAAGGATGCCCTACTCTCCCTGCTTGAATTCTGACAGCCTACAATAGATTTTCTAATGCATGGATATTCCTTTTACCCTTCTTAATTTTCAACACTGAGGCCTGGCAGTCCTTCTGTGAAAAAGCCTTCCTTGCATAGAAGGCTGCTCTTCCTCCATCTAGACCACCATGACTCATTCCATCTCCTCAGTACAGATACCTACCTGGTTTTCAGCCTCACCAAATGTCTTTGAACTTAATTATTCAGAGAGAGGAATGAATAAAGGACAGGCAAATTAAGGGTGGAGAAGGAGAATTGAAAGAGGAATGAGAAAAGTAAGAGGAAGATACATACATACATACATATATATATACATATATGTATGTATCCTATCTAAATTAAATATACCAGTAGCTAAGGCATAAAGAATCTACCTGCAATGTGAGAGACTTGGGTTAAATCCCTAGGTCCGGAAGATCCCCTGGAGAAGGGCATGGCAACCCACTCCAGCTTTCTTGCCTGGAGAATTCCATGGACAGAGGAGCCTGGTGGGCTACATGGACCCACAAAGAGTTGGACACGACTGAGCAGCTAACACACACACAAATTAAATATCAGAATAAGTTTCATAGGTCAAAATGTATAACAATACTTTGTATTTCCAGGTCTTATAAGGTTGCTCAAATATATTTATTAACATAAAGTTTTTAAAAGTTTAGTTTATTATGGAATTTAATCACAGTAGAAACTTTCCCTTTCACATCAACTGTGCTAGGCACCTAAAAGGTACTCAAAAAGTTAATTTCTGTTTCTTTTTTAAAGAAACTTAATGAATTTGATACTGATTTTTCTCATAAAGTATTTACCACCATCTATTTATTTTCTATTGTCACCCTGCTTATGTAACTTCTATGCAGAGTACCTCATGAGAAATGTTGGGCTGGATGAAGCACAAGCTGGAATCAAGATTGCCGGGAGAAATATCAATAACCTCAGATATGCAGGTGACACGACCCTTATGGCAAAAAGTGAAGAGGAACTAAAAAGCCTCTTGATGAGAGTGAAAGAGGAGAGTGAAAAAGTTGGCTTAAAGCTCAACATTCAGAAAACGAAGATCATGGCATCCGGTCCCATCACTTCATGGGAAATAGATGGGGAAACAGTGGAAACAGTGTCAGACTTTATTTTCGGGGGCTCCAAAATCACTGCAGATGGTGATTGCAGCCATGAAATTAAAAGACGCTTACTCCTTGGAAGAAAAGTTATGACCAACCTAGATAGCATATTCAAAAGCAGAGACATTATTTTGCCAACAAAGGTCCGTCTAGTCAAGGCTATGGTTTTTCCAGTGGTCATGTATGGATGTGAGAGCTGGACTGTGAAGAAGGCTGAGCGCCGAAGAATTGATGCTTTTGAACTGTGGTGTTGGAGAAGACTCTTGAGAGTCCCTTGGACTGCAAGGAGATCCAACCAGTCCATTCTGAAGGAGATTAGCCCTGGGATTTCTTTGGAAGGAATGATGCTAAAGCTGAAACTCCAATACTTTGGCCACCTCATGCAAAGAGTTGACTCATTGGAAAAGACTGATGCTGGGAGGGATTGGGGGCAGGAGGAAAAGGGGATGACAGAGGATAAGATGGCTGGATGGCATCACTGACTTGATGGACAAGAGTTTGGGTAAACTCCGGGAGTTGGTGATGGACAGGGAGGCCTGGCGTGCTGCGATTCATGGAGTCACATAGAGTCGGACACGACTGAGCGACTGAACTGATTTATTTTCTGTGACTTAATTGTAAGCAGTATATGTCCTTTACCTCTCAAAATACAACTAAATTGAAAGGTAAGCCAGAATATAATTTTAATGATGTCTCAATTCAGTGTTATACCTTACTCTATACACATATAAAATTTAACCAAAATGACAAATTTCCTCCACAATATGAGAAAGTGTTTAGTCTTCTTGAATTTTTCTACTCCATTTTCAAATATTGTTCTTGTACAGTCACCAAGTCATGTCCAACTCTTTGTGATCCCATGGACTGCAGCACACCAGGCCTCCCTGTCCCTCACCATCTCCTGGAGTTTGTCCAAGTTCGTGTCCATTGAATGAGTGATGTCGTCCAACCATCTGATCCTCTGTTGCCCTCTTCTCCTGCCTCAGTCTTTCCCAGAATCAGAGTCCTTTCCAGTGAATCAGCTCTTTGCATCAGGTGGCCAAGGATTGGAGCTTCAGCTTCAGCATCAGTCCTTCCAATGAGAACTCAGGGTTGATTTCCTTCAGGATTGACTGGTTTGGTCTCCTTGCTGTCCAAGGGACTCTCAAGATTCTTCTCCAGCACCACAGCTCAAAAGCCTAAATTCTTCAGTGTTCTGCCATTTTTATGGTCCAGCTCATATCCATACATGAATACTGAAAACACCATAAGGTAAGTCACTTCAGTCATGTCCAACTCTGTGCGACCCCATAGACAGCAGCCCACCAGGCTCCCCCATCCCTGGGATTCTCCAGGCAAGAACACTGGAGTGGGTTGCCATTTCCTTCTCCAGTGCATGAAAGTGAAAAGTGAAAGTGAAGTCACTCAGTCGTGTCCGACTTTTCGTGACCCCATGGACTGCAGCCCACTAGGCTCCTCTGCCCATGGGATTTTCCAGGCAAGAGTACTGGAGTGGGGTGCCGTTGCCTTCTCCGGAAAACACCATAGTCTTGACCATATGGACCTTTGTTGGCAAAATGATGTTTTTGCTTTTTAATAAATTGTCTAGGTTTTTCATAGCTTTCCTTCCAAGAAGGAATTCTCTCCTAATTTCATTGATGCAGTCACAATTTCACAGTGATTTTAGAGCCCAATAAAAGGAACTCTGTTACTGCTTCCACATTTTCCCCTTCTCTTTGCCATGAAGTGATGGGACCAGGTACCATGATCTTAGACTGTTAAATATTGAATTTTAAGCCAGCTTTTTCAGTCTCCTCTTTTACCCTCATCAGGAGGCTCTTTAGTTCCTTTTTGCTTTCTGCAATTAGAGTGGTATCATGTGCATATCTGCTGCTGCTCCTGCTAAGTCTCTTCAGTCATGTCCAACTCTGTGCAACCCCATAGATGGCAGCCCATCAGTCTTTCCTGTCCCTGGGATTTTCCAGGCAAGAACACTGGAGTAGGTTGCCATTTCCTTCTCCAATGCATGAAAGTGAAAAGTGAAAGTGAAGTCGCTCAGTCGTGTCCGACTCTTCGCAACCCCATGGACTGCAGCCCACCATGCTCCTCCATCCATGGGATTTTCCAGGAAAGAGTACTGGAGTGGGGTCCTTCTCTATCTGCATATCTGAGGTTCTTGATATTTCTCCCAGCAGTCTTTATTCCAGCATGTAACTCATGCAGCCCGGCATTTCACATGAGGTGTTCTGCATATAAGTTAAATTAACTGGATGACAATATATAGCCTTGTCATACTCCTTTCAGAATTTTGAACCAGTAAATTTTCCCATGTAAGGTTCTAACTGTTGTTTCTTGACCCACATGCAGTTTTCTCAGGAGACAGGTAAGATGGTCTGGTATTCCCATCTTTAAGAGTTTTCCAGTTTGTTATGATCCATACAGTCAAAGGCTTTAGCATAGTCAGTGAAAGAGAGGTAGATGTTTATCTGGAATTCTCTTGCTTTCTCTATGAGGCAGAAAATATTGTCAATTTGATCTCTGGTTCCTCAGCCTTTTCTAAACCCAGTTTGTACATCTGGAAGTTCTTGATTCAAGTACTGCTGAAACCTAGGTTGACGAATTTTGAGCATAACCTTACTAGCATGGGCAGTGAGTGCAATTGTCCAGTGGTTTGAATATTCTTTAGTGCTGCCTTTCTTGGGAATTGGGATGAAGATTGACCTTTTTCAGTCCTGTGGCCACTACTGGGTTTTTTTAATTTGCTGACATAATGAGTGCAACACTTTAACAGCATCATCTCTTAGGATTTTAAATAACTCAGCTGGAATTCCATCACCTCCAGCAGCTTTATTGGCAGCGCTTCCCAAGGCCCACTAGACTTACCACTCCAGGATGTCTGGCTCTAGATGAGTGACCACAGCATCAAGGTTATCCCAGTCAGTAAGATTTTTTTTTGTACAGTTCTCCTTTGTATTCTTGTCATGTCTTATTGATCTCTCTGCTTCTATTAGGTCTTTACCGTTTCTTTCATTTATTGTGCCCATCTCTGAATGAAATGCTCCTTTGATATCTCCAGTTTTCTTTTTTTTCCTTTTTTTTTACTTATTTTTTTTATTTCTAAAAAACACAGGTATACATGTGTTCCCCATCCTGAACCCTCCTCCCTCCTCCCTCCCCATACCCTCCCTCTGGGTCGTCCCAGTGCACCAGTCCCAAGCATCCAGTATCGAGCATCGAACCTGGACTGGCAACTCGTTTCATACATGATATTATACATGTTTCAATGCCATTCTCCCAAATCATCCCACCCTCTTCCTCCCCAACAGAGTCCAAAAGACTGTTCTATACATCAGTGTCTCTTCTGCTGTCTCGTATACAGGGTTATTGTTACCATCTTTCTAAACTCCATATATATGCGTTAGTATACTGTATTGGTGTTTTTCTTTCTGGCTTACTTCACTCTGTATGATAGACTCCAGTTTCATCCACCTCATTAGAACTGGTTCAAATGTATTCTTTTTAATGGCTGAGTAATACTCCATTGTGTATATGTACCACAGCTTTCTTATCCATTCATCTGCTGATGGACACCTAGGTTGCTTCCATGTCCTAGCTATTATAAACAGCACTCTGATGAACATTGCGGTACACGTGTCTCTTTCTCTTTTTTTTTTTGTTTTGAATTTTTTTTTTAATTTTATTTTATTTTTAAACTTTACATAATTGTATTAGTTTTGCCAAATATCAAAATGAATCCGCCACAGGTATACATGTGTTCCCCATCCTGAACCCTCCTCCCTCCTCCCTCCCCATACCATCCCTCTGGGTCGTCCCAGTGCACTAGCCCCAAGCATCCAGTATCCTGCATCGAACTTGGACTGGCAACTTGTTTCTTACATGATATTTTACATGTTTCAATGTCATTCTCCCAAATCTTTCCACCCTCTCCCTCTCCCACAGGGTCCATAAGACTGTTCTATACATCAGTGTCTCTTTTGCTGTCTCGTACACCGGGTTATTGTTACCATCTTTCTAAATTCCATATATATGCGTTAGTATACTGTATTTAAGTTTTTCCTTCTGGCTTACTTCACTCTGTATAATAGGCTCCAGTTTCATCCACCTCATTAGAACTGATTCAAATGTATTCTTTTTAATGGCTGAGTAATACTCCATTGTGTATATGTACCACTGCTTTCTTATCCATTCATCTGCTGATGGACATCTAGGTTGCTTCCATGTCCTGGCTATTATAAACAGTGCTGCGATGAACATTGGGGTACACGTGTCTCTTTCCCTTCTGGTTTCCTCAGTGTGTATGCCCAGCAGTGGGATTGCTGGATCATAAGGCAGTTCTATTTCCAGTTTTTTAAGGAATCTCCACACTGTTCTCCATAGTGGCTGTACTAGTTTGCATTCCCACCAACAGTGTAAGAGGGTTCCCTTTTCTCCACACCCTCTCCAGCATTTATTATTTGTAGACTTTTGGATCGCAGCCATTCTGACTGGTGTGAAATGGTACCTCATAGTGGTTTTGATTTGCATTTCTCTGATAATGAGTGATGTTGAGCATCTTTTCATGTGTTTGTTAGCCATCTGTATGTGTTCTTTGGAGAAATGTCTATTTATTTCTTTGGCCCATTTTTTGATTGGGTCGTTTATTTTTCTGGAGTTGAGCTGTAGGAGTTGCTTGTATATTTTTGAAATTAGTTGTTTGTCAGTTGCTTCATTTGCTATTATTTTCTCCCATTCTGAAGGCTGTCTTTTCACCTTGCTAATAGTTTCCTTTGATGTGCAGAAGCTTTTAAGGTTAATTAGGTCCCATTTGTTTATTTTTGCTTTTATTTCCAATATTCAGGGAGGTGGGTCATAGAGGATCCTGCTGTGATGTATGTCAGAGAGTGTTTTGCCTGTGTTCTCCTCTAGGAGTTTTATAGTTTCTGGTCTTACGTTTAGATCTTTAATCCATTTTGAGTTTATTTTTGTATATGGTGTTAGAAAGTGGTCTAGTTTCATTCTTTTACAAGTGGTTGACCAGATTTCCCAGCACCACTTGTTAAAGAGGTTGTCTTTAATCCATTGTATATTCTTGCCTCCTTTGTCAAAAATAAGGTGTCCATATGTGCGTGGATTTATCTCTGGGCTTTCTATTTTGTTCCATTGATCTATATTTCTGTCTTTGTGCCAGTACCATACTGTCTTGATAACTGTGGCTTTGTAGTAGAGCCTGAAGTCAGGTAGGTTGATTCCTCCAGTTCCATTCTTTTTTCTCAAGATCGCTTTGGCTATTCGAGGTTTTTTGTATTTCCATACAAATTGTGAAATTATTTGTTCTAGCTCTGTGAAGAATACTGTTGGTAGGTTGATAGGGATTGCGTTGAATCTATAAATTGCTTTGGGTATACAACACAGAAATACAAAGTATCATAAGAGACTACTATCAACAATTATATGCCAATAAAATGGACAACGTGGAAGAAATGGACAAATTCTTAGAAAAGTACAACTTTCCAAAACTCGACCAGGAAGAAATAGAAAATCTTAACAGACCCATCACAAGCACGGAAATTGAAACTGTAATCAAAATTCTTCCAGCAAACAAAAGCCCAGGTCCAGATGGCTTCACAGCTGAATTCTACCAAAAATTTAGAGAAGAGCTAACACCTATCCTGCTCAAACTCTTCCAGAAAATTGCAGAGGAAGGGAAACTTCCAAACTCATTCTATGAGGCCACCATCACCCTAATACCAAAACCTGACAAAGATCCCACAAAAAAAGAAAACTACAGGCCAATATCCCTGATGAACATAGATGCAAAAATCCTTAACAAAATTCTAGCAATCAGAATCCAACAACACATTAAAAAAATCATACACCATGACCAAGTAGGCTTTATCCCAGGGATGCAAGGATTCTTCAATATCCGCAAATCAATCAATGTAATACACCACATTAACGAATTGAAAAATAAAAACCATATGATTATCTCAATAGATGCAGAGAAAGCCTTTGACAAAATTCAACATCCATTTATGATAAGAACTCTCCAGAAAGCAGCAATAGAAGGAACATACCTCAACATAATAAAAGCTATCTATGACAAACCCACAGCAAACATTATCCTCAATGGTGAAAAATTGAAAGCATTTCCTCTAAAGTCAGGAACAAGAAAAGGGTGCCCACTTTCACCATTACTATTCAACATAGTTTTAGAAGTTTTGGCCACAGCAATCAGAGCAGAAAAAGAAATAAAAGGAATCCAAATTGGAAAAGAAGAAGTAAAACTCTCACTATTTGCAGATGACATGATCCTCTACATAGAAAACCCTAAAGACTCCACCAGAAAATTACTAGAAATAATCAATGACTATAGTAAAGTTGCAGGATATAAAATCAACACACAGAAATCCCTTGCATTCCTATACACTAATAATGAGAAAACAGAAAGAGAAATTAAGGAAACAATTCCATTCACCATTGCAATGGAAAGAATAAAATACTTAGGAATATATCCACGTGTCTCTTTCAATTCTGGTTTCCTCGGTGCGTATGCCCAGCAGTGGGATTGCTGGGTCATAAGGCAGTTCTGTTTCCAGTTTTTTAAGGAATCTCCACACTGTTCTCCATAGTGGCTGTACTAGTTTGCATTCCCACCAACAGTGTAAGAGGGTTCCCTTTTCTCCACACCCTCTCGAGCATTTATTGCTTGTAGACTTTTGGATCACAGCCATTCTGACTGGCATGAAATGGTACCTCATAGTGGTTTTGATTTGCATTTCTCTGATAATGAGTGATGTTGAGCATCTTTTCATGTGTTTGTTAGCCATCTGTATGTGTTCTTTGGAGAAATGTCTATTTAGTTCTTTGGCCCGTTTTTTGATTGGGTCATTCATTTTTCTGGAATTGAGCTGTAGGAGTTGCTTGTATATTTTTGAGATGAGTTGTTTGTCTGTTGCTTCATTTGCTATTATTTTCTCCCATTCTGAAGGCTGTCTTTTCACCTTGCTTAGAGTTTCCTTTGTTGTGAGAAGCTTTTAAGTTTAATTAGGTCCCATTTGTTTATTTTTGCTTTTATTTCCAATATTCTGGGAGGTGGGTCATAGAGGATCCTGCTGTGATGTATGTCGGAGAGTGTTTTGCCTATGTTCTCCTCTAGGAGTTTTATAGTTTCTGGTCTTACGTTTAGATCTTTAATCCATTTTGAGTTTATTTTTGTGTATGGTGTTAGAAAGTGTTCTAATTTCATTCTTTTACAAGTGGTTGACCAGTTTTCCCAGCACCACTTGTTAAAGATTTCGTCTTTATCCATTGTATATCTTGCCTCCTTTGTCAAAGATAAGGTGTCCATATGTGTGTGGATTTATCTCTGGGCTTTCTATTTTGCTCCATTGATCTATATTTCTGTCTTTGTGCCAATACCATACTGTCTTGATGACTGTGGCTTTGTAGTAGAGCCTGAAGTCAGGCAGGTTGATTCCTCCAGTTTCATTCTTCTTTCTCAAGATTGCTTTGGCTATTCGAGGCTTTTTGTATTTCCATACAAATTATGAAATTATTTGTTCTAGCTCTGTGAAGAATACCATTCGTAGCTTGATAGGGATTGCATTGAATCTATAAATTGCTTTGGGTAGTATACTCATTTTCACTATATTGATTCTTCCAATCCATGAACATGGTATATTTCTCCATCTATTAGTGTCCTCTTTGATTTCTTTCACCAGTGTTTTATAGTTTTCTATATATAGGTCTTTAGTTTCTCTAGGTAGATATATTCCTAAGTATTTTATTCTTTTCCTTGCAATGGTGAATGGAATTGTTTCCTTAATTTCTCTTTATATTTTCTCATTATTAGTGTATAGGAATGCAAGGGATTTCTGTGTGTTGATTTTATATCCTGCCACTTTTTTATATTCATTGATTAGTTCTAGTAATTTTCTGGTGGAGTCTTTAGGGTTTTCTATGTAGAGGATCATGTCATCTGCAAACAGTGAGAGTTTTACTTCTTCTTTTCCAATTTGGATTCCTTTTATTTATTTTTCTGCTCTGATTGCTGTGGCCAAAACTTCTAAAACTATGTTGAATAGTAATGGTGAAAGTGGGCACCCTTTTCTTGTTCCTGACTTTAGAGGGAATGCTTTCAATTTTTCACCATTGAGGATAATGTTTGCTGTGGGCTTGTCATATATAGCTTTTATTATGTTGAGGTATGTTCCTTCTATTGCTGCTTTCTGGAGAGTTCTTATCATAAATGGATGTTGAATTTTGTCAAAGGCTTTCTCTGCATCTATTGAGATAATCATATGGTTTTTATTTTTCAATTTGTTAATGTGGTGTATTACATTGATTGATTTGAGGATATTGAAGAATCCTTGCATCCCTGGGATAAAGCCTACTTGGTCATGGTGTATGATTTTTTTAATGTGTTGTTGGATTCTGATTGCTAGAATTTTGTTAAGGATTTTTGCATCTATGTTCATCAGGGATATTGGCCTGTAGTTTTCTTTTTTTGTGGGATCTTTGTCAGGTTTTGGTATTAGAGTGATGGTGGCCTCATAGAATGAGTTTGGAAGTTTCCCTTCCTCTGCAATTTTCTGGAAGAGTTTGAGTAGGATAGGTGTTAGCTCTTCTCTAAATTTTTGGTAGAATTCAGCTGTGAAGCCATCTGGACCTGGGCTTTTGTTTGCTGGAAGATTTCTGATTACAGTTTCAATTTCCGTGCTTGTGATGGGTCTGTTAAGATTTTCTATTTCTTCCTTGTTCAGTTTTAGAAAGTTGTACTTTTCTAAGAATTTGTCCATTTCTTCCACGTTGTCCATTTTATTGCCATATAATTGCTGATAGTAGTCTCTTATGATCCTTTGTATTTCTGTGTTGTCTGTTGTGATCTCTCCATTTTCATTTCTAATTTTATTGATTTGATTTTTCTCCCTTTGTTTCTTGATGAGTCTGGCTAATGGTTTGTCAATTTTATTTATCCTTTCAAAGAACCAACTTTTAGCTTTGTTGATTTTTGCTATGGTCTCTTTTGTTTCTTTTGCATTTATTTCTGCCCTAATTTTTAAGATTTCCTTCCTTCTACTAACCCTGGGGTTCTTCATTTCTTCCTTTTCTAGTTGCTTTAGGTGTAGAGTTAGGTTATTTATTTGACTTTTTTCTTGTTTCTTGAGGTATGCCTCTATTGCTATGAACTTTCCCCTTAGGACTGTTTTTACAGTGTCACACAAGTTTTTGGTTGTTGTATTTTCATTTTCATTTATTTCTATGCAAATTTTGATTT
Organism: Bos mutus; assembly: GCF_027580195.1. Taxonomy (NCBI): domain Eukaryota; kingdom Metazoa; phylum Chordata; class Mammalia; order Artiodactyla; family Bovidae; genus Bos; species Bos mutus. The sequence continues at coordinate 18,306,179 of NC_091622.1, read as the reverse complement.
CTTTTTTGATTTCTTCTGTGATTTGTTGGTTATTCAGCAGCGTGTTGTTCAGCCTCCATATGTTGGAATTTTTAATAGTTTTTCTCCTGCAATTGAGATCTAATCTTACTGCATTGTGATCAGAAAAGATGCTTGGAATGATTTCAATTTTATTAAATTTACCAAGGCTAGATTTATGGCCCAGGATGTGATCTATCCTGGAGAAGGTTCCGTGTGTGCTTGAGAAAAAGGTGAAATTCATTGTTTTGGGATGAAATGTCCTATAGATATCAATTAGGTCTAACTGGTCTATTGTATCGTTTAAAGTTTGTGTTTCCTTGTTAATTTTCTGTTTAGTTGATCTATCCATAGGTGTGAGTGGGGTATTAAAGTCTCCCACTATTATTGTGTTATTGTTAATTTCTCCTTTCATATTTGTTAGCATTTGTCTTACATATTGAGGTGCTCCTATGTTGGGTGCATATATATTTAAATTGTTATATCTTCTTCTTGGATTGATCCTTTGAACATTATGTAGTGACCGTCTTTGTCTCTTTTCACAGCCTTTGTTTTAAAATCTATTTTATCGGATATGAGTATGGCTACTCCTGCTTTCTTTTGGTCCCTATTTGCATGGAAAATCTTCTTCCAGCCCTTCACTTTCAGTCTGTATGTGTCCCCTGTTTTGAGGTGGGTCTCTTGTAGACAGCATATGTAGGGGTCTTGTTTTTGTATCCATTCAGCCAGTCTTTGTCTTTTGGTTGGGGCATTCAACCCATTTATGTTTAAGGTAATTACTGATAAGTATGATCCTGTTGCCATTTACTTTATTGTTTTGGGTTCGAATTTATACACTATTTTTGTGTTTCCTATCTAGAGAATATCCTTTAGTATTTGTTGGAGAGCTGGTTTGGTGGTACTGAATTCTCTCAGCTTTTGCTTGTGTGTAAAGCTTTTGATTTCTCCTTCATATTTGAATGAGATCCTTGCTGGGTACAATAATCTGGGCTGTAGGTTATTTTCTTTCATCATTTTAAGTATGTCTTGCCATTCCCTCATGGCTTGAAAGGTTTCTATTGAAAGATCAGCTGTTAGCCTTATGGGGATTCCCTTGTGTGTTATTTGTTGTTTTTCCCTTGCTGCTTTTAATATTTGTTCTTTGTGTTTGATCTTTGTTAATTTGATTAATATGTGTCTTGGGGTGTTTCGCCTTGGGTTTTATCCTGTTTGGGGCTCTCTGGGTTTCTTGGACTTGAGTGATTATTTCCTTCCCCATTTTAGGAAGTTTTCAACTATTATCTCCTCAAGTATTTTCTCATGGTCTTTCTTTTTGTCTTCTTCTTCTGGGACTCCTATGATTCGAATGTTGTAGCATTTAACATTGTCCTGGAGGTCTCTGAGATTGTCCTCATTTCTTTTAATTCGTTTTTCTTTATTCCTCTCTGATTCATTTATTTCTACCATTCTATCTTCTAATTCACTAATCCTGTCTTCTGCCTCTGTTATTCTACTCTTTGTTGCCTCCAGAGTGTTTTTTATCTCATTTATTGCATAATTCATTATATATTGACTCTTTTTTATTACTTCTAGGTCCTTGTTAAACCTTTCTTGCATCTTCTCAATCCTGTCTCCAGGCTATTTATCTGTGATTCCATTTTGATTTCAAGATTTTGGATCAATTTCACTATCATTATTTGAAATTCTTTATCAGGTAGATTCCCTATCTCTTCTTCTTTTGTTTGGTTTGGTGGGCATTTATCCTGTTCCTTTACCTGCTGAGTATTCCTCTGTCTCTTCATCTTGTTTATATTGCTGAGTTTGGGGTGTCCTTTCTGTATTCTGGCAGTTTGTGGAGTTCTCTTTATTGTGGAGTTTCCTTGCTGTGTGTGGGTTTGTACAGGTGGCTTATCAAGGTTTCTTGGTTAGGGAAGCTTGTGTCCGTGTTCTGGTGGGTGGAGCTGGATTTCTTCTCTCTAGAGTGCAATGAAGTGTTCAGTAATGAGTTATGAGATGTCTATGGTTTTGTAGTAACTTTGGGCAGCCTGTATATTGGAGCTCAGGGCTGTGTTCCTGTGTTGCTGGAGAATTTGCATGGTATGTCTTGCCCTGGAACTTGTTGGCCCTTGTGTGGTGCTTGGTTTCAGTGTAGGTATGAAGGTATTTGATGAGCTCCTGTCAATTAATGTTCCCTGGAGTCAGGGTTTGGACTTGAGCCTCCTGCTTCCAGTTATCAGTCTTATTTTTACAGTAGTCTCAAAGCTTCTCCTTCTATAGAGCACCATTGATAAAACATCTAGGTTAAAGATGAAAAGTTTCTCCACCATGAGGGTTACCCAGAGAGGTTCACAGCTTCCAGAAGGAACTGGCTGAGGGAAATCAAAGTGTCCTAGTCCCAGAAAAAGTAGACTGTCCTGGAAGGAAGCCAAGAAGGAATCTGATATCTCCAGTTTTCTTGACGAGCTCTCTAGTCTTCCCCCTTCTGTTGTTTTCCTGTTTCTCTGCATTGTTCATTGATGAAGGCATTCTTGACTCTTCCTGCTATCTTCTGGAACTCTGCATTCAGTTTGCTATACTTTCCCTTTCTCCCTTGCTTTTTGTTTTCTTTCTTTTCTCAGCCATTTTTAAAGCCTCCTCAGACAACCAGTTTGCCTTCTTACATTTCTTTTTCTTTGGAATGGTTTTGGTCAGTGCCTCCTATACAATATTATGAACCTCTGTCCATAGTTCTTCGGGCACTCTGTTTACCAGATCTAATCCCTTGAATCTATTCATCACTTCCACTATAGAATCATAAGGAATTTGATTTTGTTTGTACTTGATTGGCATAGTGGTTTTCCCCATTTTCTTTAGTTTAAACCTGAATTTTGCAGTAAGGGGCTAATGTACTGAGCCACAGTAGATGTAGGTCTTATTTTTGCTGACTGTGTAGAGCTTCTGATTCCTAAAATGTCAGTGTTTAACTCTTGTCATCTCCTGGTTGGCCACTTCCAATTTTCCTTGATTCAAGAACCTAACATTCCAAGTTCCTAATACAGTACTGTTCCTTACAGCATTGGATTATGCTTTCATCACCTGACACATCCACAACTGAATGTCACTCTTGCTTTGCCCCAGCCACTTCATTCTTTCTGAAGCTATTACTAATTGTCCTCCGCTATTCCCCAGTAGCGTATTGGACACCTTCTGACCTGGGGGGATCATCTTTTGTGTCCTATCTTTTTGCTTTTTTATAGTGTTCATGGGGTTCTCTTGGCAAGAACACTGAAGTGGTTTGCCATTGTCTCCTCCAGTGGACCACAATTTGTCAGAACTCTTCACCATGACCCGTCCATCTTGGGTGGCCCCGCAGGGCATGGCTAATAGCTTTACTGAGTTACACAAACCCCTTTGCCCATATTCTAAAATCAGTGCAAATTTCTTGTAGTTGTTAAGTGGTCACAATCAGAAGACTAGTTCATGTGATAGTCAACTCATAGGAGAGAGAGAATAGACAATTGAATTTTCAGTCTTTTCAATAAAATATTAAATACCTAATTGAGTGCTTTCCCCCCAGTGTTTGCAGAGGATTCAGGCTGAGAGGCTTTGGTCCTCCTTAGTGCAGTAGAGGGAGAAGGCCATGGCACCCCACTCCAGTCCTCTTGCCTGGAAAACCCCATGGACGGAGGAGCCTGGTGGGCTGCAGTCCATGGGGTCGCTAAGAGTCAGACACAACTGAGCGACTTCCCTTTCCCTTTACAAAACAAGTAATGTTTGCAGGGAAAAAACAGTGACATACAGATTGGTCATTTATTTAGCAGATGGGAAAAAAGTTGAAAACAATTGAACTTTAAATAACAAAAATGAGGAGAGAGTGATTATCTTTGCTTTATACTGATAAAGTAGTGGTTGTATGTATGAATATTTTATAATACCTATGTCATAGCATATGTTGTTAATTGTTAAAACAATACATATTGAAATATATATGATTTATTCTTTTTAATAGAGTTAGCAAATTCCCTTGAGTTTGCTCAACTTAATGTCAAGGTCAATGAACATATGCCATTTTTATTCCACCAAGTGTGACATGTTTATTGAAATGTGGTATATGGACTTTCTATCTTTTCACTAAGTGGTTTCAAATTAACTCAAATCTGTATGCTCAGAGAAGACTGTGTTCAATAATATCTGTTTCCTAGAAGTAAAAGTATGGTAAGAATAAAGTAATAAAAAAGAACAATAAGGAGGAAATAAATTGTGCAAGGGCTGGAGCATAATGAAGTTGTTACTGGCATGAATGGTACTAACTGTAAATTGTATCTGGGTGGTCAAGCCACAAAGAGATGATGCAATCAGTGATAAAACTATGTATCTTAGGACACAGTCACTTTATTACCACTTTTATTTTGTGCTCTTCTCTTTCTAAGGTCTTTGTAATATATAGTGTAATTTATGGATACCTTTAGTATGACGATCCTTGCTGAAATGTAGCTTATGGAACTTTTCAGTAAGGATAAGTACTTCCTGAAAATACTTCATTTTGAAAATCAGTTTTTATTTCCAGACAATTTATAACACCTCTAATTTTTTTATGAAAATATACATTTTGTATTTTAAGCTTTGGGTTGATTTTAATATTTTTAAGTTTTTATGTGCATTAATTTAACTTTTATAAAAAGTAAGACAGTTATTTGGGGATGATACTAGAATTATCTCCTTGGTTATATTATAAAAATAATGTTTGTCGTTTATTCAGTAAATGCCTGGAACTTGAATTATTTTCTGTATTCTTTCAACAGCCTTTGGCCATAGATGCCATTGTGTCCTCCACGTTTTACCAGAGGAAGATGAGCTTTGGAGCAGTAACAAATCCGTGGTTACAGAGTTAGGAAGTGGTCAAGCCAATTAAAATCCAAGTTTATTCTAGGCCCATGATCAGCTACTATACTGGCATAGGAAAAAAAATAACTAATTTTGTTTTTAGTCTCCATAATTGTGGTTATGTGCGGGTAGAAGGAAATACATGAATTTAAGGACTTCTTTGATAATAAAAAAAATTGCTTGTCGGTTTTAGAAATGAGTGCTTTGGTCCATGATCCTAGTTCCCCCTGCAGATCACATGAAAGCAACATTCTTCATGTGCTCCTTGGTTCACTTACTGTAGAGTCCAGCAGTGCTGGTGAGGCCGGATCACTGCCCGGGGTGGGGTTTTAGCTACAGCTAGAGAAGGCAATGGCACCCCACTCCAGTACTCTTGCCTGGAAAATCCCATGGACGGAGGAACCTGGTGGGCTGCAGTCCATGGGGTCGCTAAGAGTCAGACACGACTGAGCGACTTCACTTTCACTTTTCACTTTCATGAATTGGAGAAGGAAATGGCAACCCACTCCAGTGTTCTTGCCTGGAGAATCCCAGGGACGGGGGAGCCTGGTGGGCTGCCGTCTATGGGGTCACACAGAGTCGGACACGACTGAAGTGACAGCAGCAGCAGCTTAGACCATGGTAGTCATTGTTCACTCACCAAGTCATGTCCAATTCTTTGCGACCCCACGGACTGCAGCATGCCAGGCTTCCCTGTCCCTCACCATCTCCCAGCGTTTGCCCAAGTTCATGTCCATTGAATCAGTGATGCCATCCAGCCATCTTGTCCTCTGTCACCCTCTTCTCCTTCTGTCTTCAGTATTTCTCAGCACTGGGGTATTTTCCAGTGAGTCAGCTCTTCACACCAGGTGACCAAAGTATCGGAGCTTCAGCTTCAGCATCAGTCCTTCCAATGAGTATTCAGGGTTGATTTCCTTTAAGACCGTGGTTATGTTGGGTGAAATTCTCAAGGTACTGCAAGGCTGGAGAACATCCAGAAGCAAAGACTTTTTAACTGACTTCTATTTCTCTTCCATAAAGTACCATTTTCAGTTTGAAGTTTCAGGAAACATTCTTTAAATGAGGAGGGATGACTGACTTCTGTCTTCTACTTTACCTTTATAGTTTTTAGGTTGCTTTTCCCCTATGTTAGTGAAATGATGGCATATGACACTGGTGACTGATGTTCTGGCACATACTTTGAGGCAAAATTATTCTCAAAGTTGGGAATTATAATATTATTGATCCTTACTCTGTATCTACCCACCACCACCAGCTATACTCCATCCCTGTTACTTCTTAACTTACTAAGTAAAGTCAGGTTAGAAATATTAATTTTAAAAATACATTTAGTTACAAATCTGACCTGTAATCAGCTATATCAGCAATGTCAGTAAAACTATAGTGTATGCTGTGTATATAATTTTATTATTTTTTAATTTTTACATTAGAATATTTTATTGAAGTATTATTGATTTACAATGCATTAGTTTCAGATATACAATGTAGTGATACAAATTTTATAGAGGCTATTTATTATAGTATTGTACCCATTTAAATTTATTATCAAATATTGGCTGAGTTCAGTTCAGTTGCTCAGTTGTATCCAACTCTTTGCGACCCCATGAACCACAGCACGCCAGGCCTCCCTGTCCATCACCAACTCCCAGACTTTAGCCAAACTCATATCCACTGAGGCAGTGTTGCCATCCAACCATCTCATCCTCTGTCATCCCCTTCTCCTGCCCTAAAACTTTCACAGCAACAGGGTATTTTCAAATGAGTCAGCTCTTTGCATCAGGTGGCCAAAGTATTGGAGTTTGAACTTCAACATCAGTCCTTCCAATGAATATTCAAGACTGATTTCCTTTAGGATGGACTGGTTGGATCTCCTTGCAGTCCAAGGGACTCTCAAGAGTCTTCTCCAACACCACAGTTCAAAAGCATCAATTCTTCTGCGCTCAGCTTTCTTTATAGTCCAACTCTCACATCCATACATGACCACTGGAAAAACCATAGCCTTGACTAGATGGACCTTTGTTGGTAAAGTAATGTCTCTGCTTTTTAATATGCTGTCTAGGTTGGTCATAACTTTCCTTCCAAGGAGTAAGTGTCTTTTAATTGGCTTTGTGGCTTGTGCTATACAAAATGTTTTATGGCTTACTTATTTTACACGTTGTTTGTACCTCTTAATCCCCTACACCAAGTCTGCCCCTCCCTTCTACCCTCTCCTGCTGGTAGCCACTACTTTCTTTGTTCTCTGTATCTGTGAGTCTGTTTCTGTTTTGTTATATTCATTTTACTTTTTAGATTCCACAAACAAGAGATGATATATAGTGTTTATCCTTCTTTCTCTGACTTACTTCTTTAGCATAGCACCTGCTAAGTCCATCCATGTTGTTGCAAATGGCAAGTCTATTCTTTTTTATGACTGAATAGTATTCCATATCTTTTACCTAGGAGTGGAAATTCTAGATCATATGATAGTTCCATTTTTAGTTTTTTGAGGAGTATCCATACTGTTTTTCCATAGTGGCTGTACCAATTTGCATTCCCACCAACAGTGTGCAAGGGTTTCCATTTTTCCACAGCTTTGCCAACATTTGTTACTGTGTTCTTTTTTATGGTAATAATTCTGAAAGATGTGAGGTGATATGTCAGTGTGATTTTGATTTGCATTTCACTGGTAACTGGTCTTCCCTAATAGCTCAGTTGGTAAAGAATCCATCAGCAATGCAGAAAACCCCAGTTTGATTCCTGGGCTGGGAAGATCCACTGGAGAAGGGATAAGCTACTCACTCCAGTATTCTTGGGTTTCCCTGGTGGCTCAGCTGGTAAAGAATCTGCCTGCAATGCAGGAGACCTGTGTTTGATCCCTAGGTTGGTAAGATCCCTGGAGAAGGGAAATGCTACCCACTCTAGTATTCTGACCTGGATAATTCCATGGACTGTAAAGTCCATGGGGTCACAAACTAGCTGAGTTGAGCATCTTTTAATGTGCCTGTTGTCCATCTGTGTATTTTATTTGGAAAAATATCTATTCAGGTATACTGCCTAATTTTTAAACAGGTTGTTTCTTTTTTTATATTGAGTTATATAAGCTATATATTTTGGATGTTGCTTTTGTTCAGTCACTAAGTCATGTCTGACTCTTGCAACCCCATGGACTGTAACACGCCAGGCTCCTCTGTTCTCCACTGTCTTCCAGAGTTTGCTCAAACTCATGTTCATTGAGTCAGTGATGCCATCCAACCATATCATCCTCCATCATCTGCTTTTCCTTCTGCCTTCAATATTTTCCAGCATCAGGGTCTTTTCCAGTGAGTCAGCTCTTCACATCGGGTGGCCAATGGATTGAAGCTTCAACTTCAACATCAGTCCTTCCAATGAATATTCACGACTGATTTCCTTTAGGATTGACTGGTTTGCTCTCCTTGCAGTCGAGAGGACTCTCAAGAGTCTTCTCCAATGCCACAGTTCAAAAGCATCAATTCTTTGGTGCTCAGCTTTCTTCACAGTCCAACTTTCACATCCATACATGACTACTGGAAAACCATAGCTTTGACTAGATGGACCTTTGTTGGAAAAGTGATGTCTCCGCTTTTTAATATGCTGTCTAGGTTTGTGATAGCTTTTCTTCCAAGGAGCAAGCATGTCTTAATTTCATGGCTGCAGTCACCATCTGCAGTGATTTTGGAGCCCAGGAAAATAGTCTGTTGCTGTTTTTGTTTTTTCCCCATCTATTTGCCATGAAATGATGGGACTGAATGCTAACCTCTTATTAGTCATATCATTTCCAAATGTTTCCTCGTATTCGGTAGGTTGTTGTTTTATTTTGTCAGTGGTTTCCTTTGCTGTGCAAAAGCTTTTAAGTTTAATTAGATCTGATTTTTTTGCTCTCCTTAAGAGAACAAAAACATATTGCTATGATTTATGTCAAATCTGTCTTTGTTTTCTTCTAGGAGTTTTGTGGGTTTTGGTTTTAGATTTAAATGATTAATTCATATGAGTTTATTTTTGTATATATTGTGAGATGTTTTAATTGTTTTCCATGTAGCTGTCCTGTTTTCCTGACACTGTTTTTTTAAATTATTTCTTAATTAGAGGATAATTGCTTTAAAATTTGTATTAATTTCTGCTGTACAACAGCATGAATCAGATGTAAGTATACATAAATCCACTTCCTTCTGAACTTCCCTTCCACCACCACCCTCAGTCCCATCCTTCTAGGGCATCACAGAGCACCAGAATGGGTTCCCTGCAACACTGCTTATTGAAGAGACTGTTTTTTTCTCCATTGTATCTTCTTGCCTCTTTTGTCATAGTTTAATTGACCATAAGTGGGTAAGCTTATTTATGGATTATCTGTTCCATTCCAATGATCTATGGGTCTTTCTGTTTTTAATGTGTCTGTTTTTGACCCAGTAGCATACTGTTTTAAATAGTGTAGCTTTAAACCATAGTCAAAAGTCAGCAAATGTGGTATTTCCCTGTTCCAGCCCTATTCTTCTTTCTCAAGATTGTTTTGACTATTTGAGGTCTTTTTTGGTTCCAAAAAATGGTGTTGAAGGAGACTCTTGAGAATCTCTTGGACTGCAAAGAGATCCAATCAGTCCATCCTAAAGGAAATCAGTCTTGAATATTTATTGGAAGGATTGATGTTGAAGCTGAAACTCCAGTACTTTGGCCACCTGATGTGAAAAACTGACTCATTTGAAAAATACCTTGATGCTGGGAAAGATTAAAGGTGGGAGGAGAAGGGGAAAACAGAGGATGAGATGGTTGGATGGCATCACTGACTCAATGGACATGAGGTTGAGTAAACTCCAGGAGTTGGTGATGGACAGGGAAGCCTGACTACTGCAGTCCATGGGGTCACAAAGAGTCAGAGATGACTGAGTGACTGAGTCGGAGATGACTGAGTGACTGAACTGAACTGAAGTGTTTTAAGATTGTTTATTCTATTTCTATGAAAAATACCATTGGTATTTTGGTAGGGACTACCTTGGGTAATATGATTGTTTAACAATATTAACTTTTCTAAGCCATTAACATGGTATATCTTTCCATCTATATGTGTCTTCTTTGATTTCTTTCCCAGTGTCTTATAGTTTTTCAATGCAAGTTTTTTTCCTCCTTAGATGGATTTATTCCTAGTTTTTTTTTTTTTCAATGTAAGGCAGGTTGTTTCCTTAATTTCTCTTTCTGATAGTTTATTGTTTGTAGAAATGCAACAGATCTCTGTATATTACTTTTACATCCTGTAATTTTACCAAATTCATTAAAGAGCTCTAGTAGTATTTTGGTGACATCTTCTGTGTCATGTCATGTCATTAGCAAACATGATGATTCTGCTTCTTTTCCAGTTTGGAGTCTTTTTCTTTCCTTTTTTTTTTTTTGGCTCTATGATTACTGTGTCTAGGACTTCTAAAACTATATTTCATAAAAGTGATGAAAGTGAGCACCCTTTTCTTTTTTATGATTTTAGATAAAATGCTATCAACATAATATCATCATCATATTATCATCATTAAGTATGATGTTATCTGTGGGCTTTTCATATGTGGATTCTATTACATTATGTTCTCTCTATACCCACTTTGTGGAGAGTTTTTTTTTTTTTTTTCTTTAATTGGTATTGAATTTTGTCAAGCTTCTTCTGTATCTATTGAGTTGAACATATGACTTTTATTCTTAAATTTGTTAATATGATGTATCACATTGATTGGGCTTCCCTTGTAGCTCAGTGGGTAAAGAATCTGCAATGCAGGAGATCTGGGTTTGATTCCTGGGTCAGGAAGATCCCCTGCAGAAGGAAATGACAACTCACTCCAGTATTCTGGCCTGGAGAATCCCTGTGTGGACAGAAGAACCTGGCAGGCTACAGTCCATGGGGTTACAAGAGTCGGACACATATTAATCACATTGATTAATATGCAGATATTGAATCATTCTTGCATCCCTACAATAAATCCCACTTGATCATGTTGTATGATCCTTTTAATGTATTTTTGGATTTGTTTTGCTAACATTTTATTGAGGATTTTTGTATTTGTGTACCTCAGTAATACTGGCCTGTGATTTTCTTTTTTGTCATATCATCATCTAGTTTTGATATCAGGATGATCCTGATCTGAAAATGAGTTGTGGAGCATTCCTTTCTCTGCAATTTTTAGAGAAGTTTGAGAAGTTAAACCTAAATATTTGGTAGAATTCACCTGCAAATTTTTCTTGTCCTGGACTTTTGTTTGTCAGGAGTTTCTTTCATTACCATTTCACTGGTCTCTTCATATGTTATATTTCTTCCTGGTGCAGTCATGGCAGATTATATTTTTCTAGAAATATGTCCATTGCTTCTAGGTTGTGCATTTTACTGACATATATTTGTTTGCAATAATCTCTTATCTCGTATTTCTGTACCCACTCCAGTATTCTTGCCTGGAGAATCCCCATGGACAGAGGAGCCTGGTGGACTATAGTCCATCGGGTCACAAAGAGTCAGACAGGACTGAGCAAATAAGCACAGCATAGCACAGTGTTATTTTTAGCTTCTCTTTTTTAATTTCTGATTTTATTTGATCTGCCCTCTTGATGAGGCTAGCTAAAGATTTATTGTTGTTGCTATTGTTTAGTCATTAAATTGTGACTGACTCTCCTGCAACCTCATAGACTGTAGCCCACCAAGCTACTCTGTCCGTGGGATTTCCCAGGCATGAATACTGGAGTGGGTTGCCATTTCCTTCTCCAAGAGATCTTCCTGACCCAGGAATCAATTCCCTATCTCCTGCATTGGCGGGCAGATTGTTTACCACTGAGCCACCATGGAAACCCACAAAAGTTTATTAGTTTTCTTTATCCTTTTAAAACCAGATCTTAATTTCATTGACCTCATTTTTTGTTTTGTTTTGTGTTTTTCTGTTTCTTTTATTTATTCTGTGTTCTTTATGATTTCTTTCCTCCTACTAGCTTTGGACTTCATTCATGTTTTCCTAGTTGCTTTAGGTGTAAATTTAAACTGTTTATTTGAAATTTTTCTTGTTTCCTGATATAGGCTTGTATTGTTATAAACTTCAATCTTAGAACTGCTTTTGCTGCATTTCATAGGCTTGGGCTCTTTGTGGTTTCTTTTTCATTTTTTCTCTTAAGTATTGCTTAATTTATTCTTTGATTTCTTCAGTTATCCATTGATGGTTTAGTGGTGAACAGCTGACTCATTTGAAAAGACCCTGATGCTGGGAAAAATTGAGGGCAGGAGGAGAAGGGGACAACAGAGAATGAGATGGTTGGATGGCATCACCAACTCAATGGACATGAGTTTGGCTGAAGTCTGGGAGTTGGTGATGGACACAGAGGCCTGGCGTGTTGCGGTTCATGGGGTCGCATAGAGTCAGACATGACTGAGCAACTGAACTGGACTGAAAAATATACTCACAATCCAGCCATATTTCACTGTTTCCAGTGCAACATCCATGATGTGATTCATCATGGCACATGCATGCTAAGTCGCTCAGTCATGTCCAATTCTTTGTGACCCCATGGACTGTAGCCCATGAGTTTCTTCTGTCCTTGGGATTCTCCCAAGCAAGAATACTGGAGTGAGTTGCCATTTCCTCCTCCAAGGGATCTGCTGTTGTCTCTTAATTCTTCTCTTTTCCATCCTTGACCCCATAGCCAATAAGTCACTCAATAGCCAGTGTTTAAAATGTGAGAATCATATTACTCCTTTGTTCTAAAACTTCTGAAAGCTTCTCTGTCTGAATAAAAAAGCGAGTTTTTTACAGTGCCCTGTGAGACTCTCCATCATTTGGCCTCCATAACCACACATTCCTTGAAGGATCTGGCTACCTCAGGACACTGAAGGGCTGGCCCTTCTCCCTGGAATTATATTTTTCCAGATATCTTATTAATTCAAGTTCTCATCTCCTTTCACTATCTGTTTTAATGCCTCCTTTCAAGAAAGCCAACCTTGATCATTTTGTTTTATAAAATTGAAATCCTGTCTCACTTGACTTTGCCAGTCTGCTTTACCCATCTCTCCATTTTTTCTTCCCATAACGTTTGTTTATTTCTAGCTTTCCATTTATCTACTAACTAGTATTAATTATCTTTTTTATTTCTGGTAGAAGGTAAGCTCCTTGAGGAAAGAGATTTTATCTATTTTATTCACTAACTTACTCAAGTGCTTAAAAGTGTATCAGAAACTCAGAAACTGAATATTCATTAAATATTGTTACATGACTAAACAAGAAGCAGGCAAAAATTAAATTTTCTCAAGGCCATGTGGAAGCATCATTATATTTTTAACAAGCAAATATACTGAATGTGTTCTCTGATCCACAGAACAATAAAATTAAAAATTAATAATTAAAGGAACTTTAAAAAAAAATACTGAATGTCTGGAAAAAACAAAATAATGTACTAGAAAAAAACCCTTGAATTAAAAAGCAAATCTTTAGGGAAATTATAAAATGGTAAAAACTGAACAAAAATGAAAACATTACAGTTAAAATTTATTGTGTACACTAAAACAGAGTTTGGAAAGAAATTATAGCCTTGTATAGAGTTAGTCACAAAGCAGGAAATGTTGAAGTCATACTAATTTCCTTTTGAAAAAGAGCAACAGAATAATGCCAATGAAACAAGAATACAACAAACATAAAAGCAGAAGTCATTTAAACAAATAATGAAAGAAGTCAAAATTTTAGCAAGATTTATGTATGGATTAAAAAGGAAGGTGCTAGCAAAAATATTCTAGGAAAGTGGGAAGTAATCTCAGATATAACATTTTTTAAAAGCAATATATGAATACTTTATAAAATATAAATATGATAATTTGTTTTCAATCAGAGGCAATATCAGTTCCTAGCTGGCATTTGGAAATCTGTATAATTGTCTTTATAATTATCACAGTGGCTGGGGATGTGATATATTTAGTGTCCAGAGCCCAGGATAGAAAACTAAAATATTGAAATAAATTGAAATGATTAATGAAAGATACGCCATTTTCCTCTTTTCCTACCCTTCCTTTTCCACAAAAAGCCCTGGTCTGTATTGCTTTATTTCTTAATTTTGCTGAACTTTATATTGACAGAAATATCTACCATAAGTATTTTGTTTCAAGACATAGGAAAAAAGGACAAGTTCATGAATAAATTTTATGAGGCTGGCACAACACTACTGTAAAATCATCTAAGAACAGTATAAGAAAAATATGTGATAATTTTTATTTTAAATCTCGAAGTAAATATCTTAAGTAAATTGTATCAAAGTCAAAATACACTAGGAAACAGAGAATGGTTCGTCATTATAAACTATTATTTTTTTCAACTACCTTCATTTTACCACATAAGTGAGTATTACAACAAGCAGATAAAGCATTTCATAAAACTAATTACTTATATTTGGTTTTTAAAATTCATAAAACAAGGACTAGATTGAACTTTCCTAACAATAAACATCTGTATACCTTAAACCCACAGAAAGCAAGCATTCTTACTGCAAGAAATTTAGATGAATTTAGATGCATAATATCAGGGATATGATACAGAGTTCATCACAGCTACTTTTTAGCATAATATTGAAGATCATTGCCAGTGGCTGTGATTTAATGTTTGTGCGTGCACCCCCCACTCTTCCTGTTAAATTTATGTGTTGAAATCCAAATGCCCGAGGTGAAGGTATTAGTAGGCGGGGATCTTTGGGAGGTGATTAGGTCATCCACATGAACGAAATTAATGTCCTTCTGAACGAGATCCCAGAGAATAGCCTTGTTTTCTGTCATGTGGGAATATGATTAAGAAGTCTGTGTCCCAGATGAAGGCCTTTATCTGACTATGCTCTTCTCAGACTTCCAGCCTTCAGAACTGTAAGCAATACATCTCTCCTGTTTATAAGGCACACAGCCTGTGGTGTTTTGTTAGAGCAGCCCAAATGGACTAAGACAGCCAACATTTGAGAAACAGGCAGGAAGAGTGTTAAGGATTATAAGGGAAGGAAAAAAAATCTGTTATAGATAGTTCAATAGTAAACAATTTTTAAATAATAATGACAGTTCCCCTGAATGAAAGTTCAACTTAGAAAAGCAATGATACAATTCTTTACTAGCATCAAGCAAATAAAAATAATTTTAAATGGGATTAGATTTACAAGAGAAATGTAAAATATATAACTTATGTTATAAATTAATACAAGTAAAACTAACAGTACATAAAGCTCCTCAGAGAAAAACATGAGAAATATATTAAAGGAGTAAAAATGAAAAGATGCTCAGCATAATTAGTCATTATGGAAATACAAATAAAGCCCACAATGAGATACCACTTCACATCCACTAGAATGGCTAAAATAAAAAGGAAAAAGCAGGAGCTGCAGAAGCTATTGAGTAATGGGAATCCTCACACATTACTCGTGGGAAGTAAAATGGAGCAGTTATGCAAAAAAATTTGTTGATTTGTCAAAAAGTTAAACTTAGATGTGACCCAGAAATTCTTTTCTGAAGTAGAAGGCCAAAGAATCGAAAACAGCTACTCAAACACTTGTACACAAGTATTCATAGCAGCACTGTGAACAATAGCCAAAGGTGGGGGAAAAATAATCTATCAGCAGATAAGTAGGTAAACCAATAGTAGTATATTCATACAATGGAGTATTATTCAGCCATAGAAGAGAATAAAGTATTCATATATGCTACAACATGGCTAAACTGTGAAAACATTAGCCCTGTCTGGCTGATATCTAAATCAGTCCTGATCCAAAATTCAGGTGGACTTTTGTATTGCGTATTGAATAGTTGAGTGAGATTTCTTTCCTTCTCCATTCTCTCCTACCTTCCTCACTTCCTTCCTTCCTTCCTTCCTCTCCCCTCCCTCCCTTTCTTCATTTCTTTCTTCAGTTAAATGTTTTGTTTTGTGGTAACTATAGATTCACATGCAGTTGTAATAAATTACATAGAGAGGTTCACTTTATACTTTGCCCAGTTTCTCCCAGTGGTAGCATCTTGTGAAACTATATTACAGTATCACAAGCAAGGTATTGGCATTGCTATACATCAAGGTACAGAACACAGAAATTGGATTTCTGTCCAATTCACAGAAATCTATCATGTTACCATTTATAGTCACATATATTTCTCTCTTGCCCTAATTGTGTCATTTCAAGAATATTCCATAAATAGAATCATATACTACATAATCTTTTGAGATTGGCTCTTCTCAGTGTAATCTGGAATTTCAAGCTGTGGTGTGTATCAATGGTTCATTCTTTTTTATTGCTGAGTGGTATTCCATGGTATGGATATATGAGGTTGTTTAACCATTTACCTGTTAATGGTTTAGAAAGACATCTAGATTTATTTCCAGTTTTTGTCTATTAAAAATAAAGCTGCTATAGGAGTTTTAATGCTAGTGTTTATAGCAGCATTAGTCATAGCAGAAAAGTGGAAACAACACTTGTGTAGGTCAACAGATAAATGGATAAACAAAATGTGATATATATATTATGCTGTACTGTGCTTAGTCACTCAGTTGTGTCAGATTCTTTGCAACACCAGAGATTCTAGCCTGCCAGGCTCCTCTGTCCATGGGGATTCTCCAGGCTAGAATACTGGGTGAGTTGTCATGCCCTTCTCCAGGGGATCTTCCCAACCTAGGGATTGAACCCAGGTTTCCCACATTGCAGGCAGATTCTTTACCATCTGAGCCACCCTGGAAGCCTGGTGTGTGTGTGTGTGTGTGTGTGTGTGTGTGTGTGTGTGTGTGTGTGTGTGTGTGTGTGTGTGTGTGTGTGTGTGTGTATATATATATATATAGAGAGAGAGAGAGAGAGAGAGCGCGCGCGAGTGAGTGAGTGAAGTTGCTCAGTCGTGTCCGACTCTTTGTGACCCCATGGACTGTAGCCTAACCAGGTTCCTCCGTCCATGGGATTTTCCAGGCAAGAATACTGGAGTGGGTTGCCATTTCCTTCTCCAGGAGATCTTCCCGACTCAGGGATTGAACCCAGGTCTCCTGCATTGTAGGCAGACGCTTTACCATCTGAGCCACCAGGAAGATCAATATATATTATATATATATATATATATTAGCATGGAATATTTTTCAGCCTTAAAAAGGAGTAAAATTTGATATATACTTCAACATGGAGGAATCTTGAAAACATTATGCTTAGTGAAATAAGAGAGGCACAGAGTCATACTCGAATCTATTTATTGTATATATTATGTGAAATATCCAGAATAGGTAAATCTATAGAGACAGAAGATAAATTGGTGATTTTCAGTGGCTGGGGAAAGTGGGAAATAGGGGTTTGACTTGCTTAGTGAGTACGATATTTTGTTTTGTGATGATGGAAGTTTTTATAAATTGATAGACATGGTAGTTGCACAACATTATGAATATTTTATGCCAATGAATTATGCACTTTAACATAAAATTTGATGTTTAGTGAATTTTGCCTCTCTAAAAATAAGTAAATGAATGAATGAGTCAGCAAAACATTGTAAAAGGTAAAATAACTCCTGAATACATAGAAATATAAAACATCTTTATATAGAAATTTTAACCTAGAAAATATGTTAATTATCTTTAAATTTCCCATAAATTCTTTGAAATATAAATTACATATAGCACTATATTGAGAGAAGGCAATGGCACCCCACTTCAGTACTCTTGCCTGGAAAATCCCATGGACGGAGGAGCGTGGTAGGCTGCAGTACATGGGGTCGCTAAGAGTCAGACACGACTGAGCAACTTCTTTCACTTTCCACTTTCATGCATTGGAGAAGGAAATGGCAACCCACTCCAGTGTTCTTGCCTGGAGAATCCCAGGGACAGAGAAGCCTGGTAGGCTGCAGTCCATGGGGTCGGTCGCACAGAGTCGGAAACGACTGAAGCGACTTCGCGGCAGTAGCAGCAGCAGCACTATATTAGTTTTACCATGTCCAATATATTAAGTTGATATTTGTATATATTGCCAGATGATCACCACAGTAAGTCTAGTTAACATCTACATCTACCACTACATATAATGATACATTTTTTTCTTGTGATGAGAAAATTTCTGATTTACTCTCTTAGCAACTTTCATATATACAATATAGTATTATTAACTCTTGTCACCATGCTGTACCTTATATCATATGGACTTATTTATTTTATAACTGGAAATTTGTACCTTTTGAGCACCTCACCCATTTAGCTCCTTGTTCCCTCTGCAACCCCTACTGTGCCTTTGGTAACAACCAGTCTGTTCTCTGTATAGCTGAGTTTTTACTGTGTGTGTGTGTGTGTGTGTGTTTATTTTTTAAGATTCCACATATGATATCATATATTGACTTGGCCTGACTTATTTCACTTACTGTAATACCCTGAAACCTCATCTATGTTGTTGTAAATGGCAAGATTTCACTCTTTTCCATAGTGTTATAGAGATAAAATTGATATATATTGCTGTATTTGTGTAAGATTAATAACATAATGATTTGACTTCATATATCATGAAATGATTACCACAATCAGTTTAGTTAACATCCTACATCTCATATAGTGACAGAAAAAAGAAAAAGCTTGTGGTGATAACTCTTAGGACTTACTTTTTTTAACAATTTTCATGTACACCATATGGCAGTATTAACTGTAATCAACAGATTGCATGTTATGTTCCTTGTATTTATTTATCTTGATACTAGAAGTTTGACCATTTTCTCTTTTTTCCTTCCCCCACCTCAGGTAACTACAAAAAGATTTCAGTCTTTTTGTGGCTGAATAATATTCCATTGTGTGAAATATTCTTTACCCTTTCATCTATTTTTGGTTGCTTAGGTTGTATCTATATCTTGACTATTGTAGAAAATTCTGCAGTGAACATAGAGGTATAGATATTTTTTTGATAAATTCATTTTCACAGTATAATGAATTAATATTTCAAGTAGACTCTTATGTGGAAAGAATTTTTATGAAAGTTAATAATAACAGAGAGAAATGCCTTCTTCCCAGATATTAAAAGATGTTTTAAAGCTATAGTAACAGCTTCTGGCTCTTGTACCTAGGATGGAGAAGGCATCACTCTCACTCTGACACGAAAAGTGCAAAGCATCTACAAAATTATTATTGTTCTTCAACTCCTCAGTGAGCTGAGGCTACAGAGTAACCTGTTTGCCCCCAATTTAAAGAAAGACTTTTGCTCCCAACTGAAATTTGTGCATGGCAGAAAGACAGCACTGCCATACAGGTGGGTAGAAAGAATTTGCATTTCACAAATATCTGAAGGCTGAGCGTGAAGGTATAAAGTTCTTGGGCAAGTATGAGGCTGCAGATACAAAGGGAGTTTGTATAAGTTTGTAGGCTCTTCTCCACAAGTAGGCATTCACAAGAAAACTGAAAAGCCAGTCAGGAAAGCTAGAGAGCTCCTGTGAGTGGTGCAGGCTTGAACAGTGTCAGACTGCTGTGGGAAGGCATTAAATTCTCCATGGCACTTTCATCCATAGAGCAAAAGACAGAGTATTGCCAAACATTAACTCCCCCTACTTTGATCTATATGTTCACTATAATCCCATAAAAATCTCATATATGTTAAAAATTGAAAGATTTTTTCCAATATATATATAGAAAAGCAAAGGAACTAGAATATTCAAAAACATTTTGAAAAAGAACAGAGGCAACACATAATATCAGATTTCAGGATTTACTCTAAAGCTACAGTATTGGCTGCAAGAGTCTATGTAGAAAGCAGAACAGAATAGGGAATCTAGAAATAGACCCACCCATGTGGTCAATTATTGTATCAGTACAAAGGCAATTTAATGGAGCAAGGACAGTCTTTTCAACAAATGGTACTGAAACAATTTGCTATACATATATAAAAAAATAATCTTTGACCCTTACTTCTCAAGATATATAAAAATTAAGTTAAAATAGATTGTATTTCTCATTGTAAAACCCAAACTTAAAACACTTTGAGAAAAAAATTTATGTGAGAAAAAGATCTTTGTGATTTTGAAATAGGTATTTCTTTTTTTTTTAATCATGGGATATTGCTTTAGTAGGATTTATTTCTATACAGGTAAACTATGCATGCCCTTTCACTATATGATATATTTTAGTTTACTTTTTATTGGAGTATAGTTGCTTTACAAAGTTGTATTAGTTCCTACTGGTGACTCAGTAAACAATCTGCATGCAATGTAGGAGACCTGGGTTCGATCCCTGGGTCGGGAAGATCCCCTGGAGGACGAAATGGCAACCCACTCAATGTCTCGCTTTGAGAATTCCATGGACAGAGGAGCCTGGTGGGCTGCAGTTCATAGGGTCACAAAGAGTTGGATGTGACTAGCACTTTCACTTTCATACCATTTTTCTAGATTACACGAATATATGTTACTGCACAATATTTGTTTTTCTCTTTATAACTTACTTCATCCTGAAGACAGTCTGTAGGTCCATTCACATCTCTACATATGACCCAGTTTTGTTCCTTTGTATAGCTGAGTAATATTCCATTGTACCTATGTACCACATCTTCCTTATCCATTCCTCTGTTGATGGACATTTAGATTGCTTCCACGTACAGGCTATGTGAATAGAGCTACAGTGAAAATTGTGGCATGTGTGTCTTTTGGAACTATGGTTTTCTCTGTATATGCCCAGTAGTGGGATTGCTGAGTCATATAGTAGTTCTATTTTTAATTTTTTAAAGAACTGCTATATGGTTCTCCATAGTGGCTGTATCAATTTACATTCCCACCAACAGTGTAAGAGCATTCCCTTTTCTCTACACCTTAAGAATGCAGAACCTAATATATAAGATGTGGTAGAGAGAAAACTCTAAAATATGATTCACCAGTGAGGAGCAATAAGCTACAGTGCAAAAGTTGCTTAACCTTATTCACCTTTAAGTAGAAATAATAAAAATGCATATACAATGGAGTTACTGAAAAAAGTAATGAGTTAATATAGCACCTTGGTCCCTTTGGGCTGATGTAGCACAGGACTGGAGACTGGGTGGCTTAAAAACAAATTTATTTCTCACAGTTGTAGTAGCGTGAAGTCTGAGATCAGATTGCTAGCATGGACAGGTTCTGCTGAGGACCTTCTGACAGATAGCTATCACGAGTTCTCCTTGTGTCTTCACACGGCAGAAAGCAGAGAGGAAAGCAGTTCTCTCAAGGTACTTAGAAGGGCACTGGTCCCATCATGGGGCAACATCCTCCTGACCTCATCTAATCCTAATTACCTCCCAAAAGCTGAGTATGACTTCAACATATGAATTTTGGAGGAACATATATGTTCAGTTCATAACTTGAAGCATATGTAAAGACTTTGACAGAACAATATTATAAATTATAAATACCCAATAAATACTAGTTATCAGAATTTTTGTTCTTGCATGTAAGAATATGACAAGATGATTTAAGTAGTATTGAGTGAAAAAAGTAAGAAACAGGCTTTAAAGGGCTGAGAGAGAGACAGCAAGAAAGCTGCATAATTCCTACCACTGTTAAATCCTCTGACTCTGTAATTTGAGATAAAGCATTTCAGAAGCGAAATTCCCCCGTTTCTTGGCTCTTTCTACCAATATCTCAGTAAACCTCATAGATCTGAAATGGCTTATCTCCCATTGGTAACAAACTCTGGGGATATTTATAATAAGTTCTGACTGCATTGTACCTTGCCTGTTGGCTGCTCCAAACTTTCCTTCCCGTGGATTCTCCCCCTTTCCCTGGTTAGAGCTGAGCTGTAAGTATGCACCATTGCCCTCTACTGGATTAAGTGTAGTGGCTATTAAAAGTAGGGTCGGATTTTCTGGAGCTCTAAATTTAAACTTCATGTGTTATGATTAACTCATGAAATAGTATCAGCATTGCTTAATAAAGCCCCTAAATAGAATTTTGTTGCTGAATGACATAGTGACATCTTTTATTCCTTTGTTTTATTTCAGAAAAATGTTAAAATACTTCACTGGAATATATTTGGACATTAGTCTAGTTTCTTTCTGTTTCAGTTGCATAGGTATAAATAGTTTTACTTTGATGACTTGCCTGGGATATTGACTTTTTTCCTTTTTTTAGTAGAAAAGTTTGAGATTGTTCTTTCCAAAAATTATTATATCTGTATTAATTCCAACTTTGAAATCTGAATTTGTCCCATCTTAGATGCCTTAATATGTTAAAGCTTCATGCCCTTTATCCTCCTCTTAAGTCAGTTTCTAACTTCAAAACTTGTCCAAATATGGCAGTTGGTTTCCTAGGAAAAGGTGAATACCAGGGGATGATGTCTTCATCACCCTGTACAGCTACTTCAGTCTTAAATTTTCTCTTGGTTAGTGTCAGCTGTTCAGTTAGGATAGCCAAATTCTCTGTTAAAATAATCACGCTGATAACATAAAAGTTAATAAACTATTTTAAAGATAAATTAAAAAAAAAGATAACGACATAAGACTCATAAGATTTAATTTTTTTTTTAGGTTTTGGACATAGAACATTCTAATTTGTTTTCTTGACTAACATTCAAGAATATGTTAAGTCTGGAAGTAACTTTTAATATTTAACTTCCTAAAAATGGTTAATTTTAAAGTATAGAATTAAAGTTGCGTGTTAGCTTGTTAATTTACTTTGCTGTATCTTTAAACTTAATTTTAAGAACTGTGTATCATGAGCTTCTCTAGTGTCTGCATTATGTTAAAGGCAAGCACCCCTCCCCCACAGTCAACTAAAATGTCCCATTTCTCAACACACTTGTTTTAGTTCTATTAAAAATGAATTGTAACTAAAACAGAGATTCTAAGCCTCCAGGCCTGTTGAGTCAGAAGATGAGCAATGATCTGTAGTAAGGAAGGTTTGTCCACAGAATCTTTTGTTATGACTCTTGTGTGCCCAGAAAGAAGACAACTAACACAACTTAATAACTAAGACAAAGGCAAAATCGTAGGAAGGGCCTTAAGAGGGAATGCAAAGGCAGTATTAAAGCACGTTAATTAGAAACAGTACAGTATGAACAAAGAAGGCACCTCTCCCGGGGTGAGAGGCACGGGAAGCGGTTGTGGGAATGAACTGAATGAAACACTAAACTTCCTGCGTGGGTTTTGAAAACAAGTGGCAAAAGTGGGCTTTGAATCTACTTGATAGATAGCTCTTCAAGGTAGTTTATACGAAGCTCCACCTAGTGAAAGGGAGGTAATTTTGGAAAATCTGTATTTAATTTCATGATGGGAATAACATTTAAAGTTTGTCATTTATCTATTAGAGTGTTCTGACACGGTACCTCAATATAACTGAAGCTTTATTGGCTGACCGCCAGGACAAAATGACTATGAAAAAACTGTCAGAAGTTGGTTTTGTGTAACTTTAAAGAAGAGGACAGCAGAAGTTGTATTTGTTATGATCTTTTTGTTGTTGGTTTGATGAGCTTCTTTGCCATTGAGCTGATATTGCATGTGTTTTAGAAGAGGACATCAGGACAGCATCCAAATGCGAATGCTTCAGGCTGGCATGTTGTTGTACTTAATGATTTTAAAAGGCTGTGTCATGAATGAAGGGATCATCTTTGCAGAGAGAGTATTGTGAAGTTAAGTATTTTCCCAGTTTCCTCTGGCAAAAAGCTCTGAAGCTATGGGAAAGAGTTTGTCAGAGAAGAAACCAAGATCTTATTAGAAATTGGGCAGAAGGCTCAAAGAGATAGATAGCCTCAGAGGATTCGGTGTTAGAGAGTATATCCTGAACAGAGACACTTAATATTAAAATTTACTAGCTCATGTGACACCTCCTATTGGACATTTAATTTTCATCCCAAGTCCATAAGACAAATATAACGTTTCTAAGTCATTGTTTTACATTTTCTAACTATAATTGATTACATTCTTTGAAACCAAGGATGGAGAAGCTCTATACACTCAGCAAAAAACAAGACCAGGAGCTGACTGTGGTTCACGTCATGAACTCTTTATTGCCAAATTCAGACTTAAATTGAAGAAAGTAGGAAAAACCACTAGACCATTCAGGTATTACCTAAATCACATCTTTTACAATTATACAGTGGAAGTGGGAAATAGATTTAAGGGACTAGATCTGATAGACAGAGTGCCTGATGAACTATGGATGGAGATTTGTGACATTGTACAGGAGGCAGTGATCAAGATCATCCCCAAGAAAAAGAAATTCAGAAAGACAAAATTATTGTCTGAGAAGGCCTTACAAGTATCAGGTAAAAGAAAATAACTGAAAGGCAAAGGAGAAAAGGAAAGATATACCCATCTGAATGCAGAGTTCAAAAAAAAAAGCAAGGAGAGATAAGAAAGCCTTCCTCAGTGATCAATGCAAAGAAATAGAGGAAAACAACAGAATGGGAAAGACTAGAGATCTCTTCAAGAAAATTAGAGATACCAAGGGAACATTTCATGCAAAGATGGGCTCAATAAAGGACAGAAATGGTATGGACCTAACAGAAGCAGAAGATATTAAGAAGAGGTGGCAAGAATACACAGAAGAACTGTACAAAAAAGATCTTCATGACCCAGATCATAACGATGGTGTGATCACTGACCTAGAGCCAGACATCCTGGAATGTGAAGTCAAGTGGGCCTTAGGAAGCATCACTATGAACAAAGTGGAGATGATGGAATTCCAGTTGAGCTATTTTGAATCCTAAAAGATGATGCTGTGAAAGTGCTGCACTCAGTATGCCAACAAATTTGGAAAACACAGCAGTGGCCACAGGACTGGAAAAGGTCAGTTTTCATTCCAATCCCAAAGAAAGGCAATGCCAAAGAATGCTCAAACTACTGCACAATTGCACTCATCTCACATGCTAGTAAAGTAATGCTCAAAATTCTCCAAGCCATGCTTCAGTGATAGTTGAACCAGGAACTTCCAGATGTTCAAGCTGGATTTAGAAAAGGCAGAGGAACAAGAGATCAAATTGCCAACATCTGCTGGATTATTGAAGAAGCAAGAGAGTTCCAGAAAAACATCTATTTCTGCTTTATTGACTGTGCCAAAGCCTTTGTGTGGATCACAACAAACCATGGAAAATTCTGAAAGAGATGGGAATATCAGATCACCTGACCTGCCTCTTGAGAAACATGTATGAAGGTCAGGAAGCAAGAGTTAGAACTGGACATGGAACAACAGAATGGTTTCAAATAGGAAAAGGAGTACGTCAAGGCTGTATGTATATTGTCACCCTGCTATTTAACTTATATGCAGAGTACATCATGAGAAACGCTGGGTTGGATGAAGCGCAAGCTGGAATCAGGGTTGCCAGGAGAAATATCAATAACTTCAGATGTGCTGATGACACCACCCTTATGGCAGAAAGTGAAGAAGAACTAAAGAGCCTCTGCTGCTGCTGCTGCTAAGTTGCTTCAGTCGTGTCCGACTCTGTGCGGTCCCATAGATGGCAGCCCATCAGGCTCCACCGTCCATGGGATTCTCCAGGCAAGAACACTGGAGTGGGTTTCCATTTCCTTCTCCAATGCATGAAAGTAAAAAGTGAAAGTGAAGTTGCTCGGTCGTGTCCGACTCTTAGCGACCCCATGGACTGCAGCCTACCAGGCTCCTCCGTCCATGGGATTTTCCAGGCAAGAGTACTGGAGTGGGATGCCATTGCCTTCGGTGAAAGTAAAAGAGGAGAGTGAAAAAGTAGGCTAAAAGCTCAGCATTGGAGAGTGAAAAAGTAGGCTAAAAGCTCAGCATTCGGAAAACTAAGATCATGGCATCTGGTCCCATCACTTCATGGCAAATAGATGGGGAAACAGTGGAAACAGTGACAGACTTTATTTTTTGGGCTCCAAGATCACTGCTGATGGTGACTGCAGCCATGAAATTAAAAGACACTTACTCCTTGGGAGGAAAGTTATGCCCAACCTAGATAGCATATTCAAAAGCAGAGACATTACTTTGTCAACAAAGGTCTGTCTGTTCAAGGCTCTGGTTTTTCCAGTGGTCCTGTGTGGATGTGAGAGTTGGACTGTGAAGAAGGCTGAGTGCCGAAGAGTTGATTCTTTTGAACTGTCATGTTGTGCCGGAGTCCAACTCCAGTAACCAGGGATTCAACCCGAAGAGGTGAAGGGTGTTGGCAATGAGACAGCCTCTCATTTTTCTATGGACTGCCTGCTTATTCCAAGTTTAAGAGTCTCTTTTATACTTTTACAAAAACATTAGGCCAGAGGTTTGACATTCTCAGTTCCCCCTCTCCCAGATTTATTATCTCCATAAATCATTGTTGCTCTTCAAACAGAGTCCCTGCTGCAGTGATTCTCTGGGAATCAGCCTTATCATCTATTATCTACCTCCTCTATTGTGTCCTATAGTTAACTTGTGATTACATTGTAACTCATGCTACATTCCTCAGTTTACTACTTATCTTCCTAAATCCTGTTTGCCCCTAACATCCTGAGCTCACTATCTTTTAGGCTTCTAGCTATAGTGTCTCTAAAAATTCCTAACTTCTATAAGCTATAGTAAAATATGCTAACTTTACAACATTCCTTAAATCTTTAACTTTTAACTGTTTAAATTATTTCTAAGCCCTAAATTCAGTAAACTCCTTTGCCATAAACATTCTCCTCACAAATAGGCTTCAGATATCAATCCCTCCCATGGCCTCAAGCTACAGCCTATGTGCTCATCCTGGAACACTCTTTTGTAAAAGTCCTTACAATGATTAACTTTTGAATTATTTTCTGACCAATGCTGCAGAAGGCTTTGTGCCTTCTCACGCTCCTCTCAAGAACCATAAGCACCTTAATATTCCTTTTCAGTCAACTCTGCCGAGGAGAGGAAAAGACAAGTCAGAATTACAAGGCCTAACTCCTTCATCCCAGGATCCGTGACTGCGGAATGAGGAGAGGGGGCTGGGGACTGTGCCTCCATTTTGTCAGTAATGCCTAACGCGGCTCCCGACAGTTTTGGAGAAGACTTTTGAGAGTCCCTTGGACTGCAAGGAGATCCAACCAGTCCAGACTAAAGGAAATCCGTCCTGGGTGTTCATTGGAAGGACTGATGTTAAAGCTGAAACATCAATATTTTGGTCACCTGATGTAAAGAACAGAGTCATCGGAAAAGACCCTGATGATGGGAAAGATTGAAGGCAGGAGGAGAAGGGGACGAAAGAGGATGAGCTGCTTGGATGGCATCACCAACTCAGTGGACATGAGTTTGGGTAAACTCTGGGTGTTGGTGATGGACAGGGATGCCTGGCGTGCTACAGTCCATGGGGTCGCAAAGAGTCAGACACGACTGAGCAACTGAACTGAACTATAATTGAAGCTCACTCTAAACATTTTTATACTTTATTTCTTGGCAGAATGTTTTCTATTTTAAAAACCCATAAAAATAAGACTAGATCTCATTCTTTCTTCCATATGCCATGAATTTATTTGATCTTCAGGATTATTTAGATTATTACGTAGACTTTTTGGCATTTCCATGCTTTTCTTTACACTACAGACACTCAGAGTGAAGTCTGAGTCAAGGTCACCGTGCTGTACAGGGCAACAGAGTATCTAATAAATGTCTGCTTTTCTTCCAGGTTCAGGTTGGATGGGTAAGTAAAGCCACATGTGTCTTTAGCACCTAAAGAAAGCCTTTAGCATCCATCAGTTGATGCTGGTCAAATATGTGAAGCTGGGAAATATGTTTCCTAGAAACTCCTCGCCTATGTGGATCCATGTTAGAAATTTGAGTGAGATCTAGAAAAGAGACATGAAACAGACCTCTTTGCAAGCCAGATGTCTTCAAGAACATTGTTTAGCAATTCTCATCAGGCCCAGTTTATCATTTCTGTCCTCTGCTCTACGTTCAGATCTTTCCACTTCAGGTCCTGTTGACCAAAGTGGCTTCAGGACAACTAGCAGATGAACTTGACCGTGACCCCACAGGGATGGTTGCTGTAGCAGAGTTTTCTCTAGACATAGCCACAAGCTCCCACTGAGGAGACTCACTTTAGCAACTGGACAGACTTGGTTTCTGGGCTTCCCAGGTGGCACTAGTAGTAAAGAACCCGCCTGCCAGTGAAAGTAGACGTAAAAGACATGGGTTTGATCCCTGGGCCGGTGAGATCCCCTGGAGAAGGAAATGGCAACCGACTCCAGTATTCTTCCCTGAAGAATTCCATGGACAGAGGAGCCTGGCTGGTTGGCAACTCTCTCCTTTATCTTCCAACTCTGTATTCCAGACGTTCATTTCTCAACTCCTCCCACAATTGCCTAAAATATAATAACCATAATAAATTTTCCATAGCAATCATTGCATCTCTTCTGCCTCCATTGATGAACCCTAAGCAATAAAATAGGAATTTTCCCATCTTGATTTTTTGAAAAATTGACTCACCGTCATAAATCTTTTCTTATACTCCTTTCTCTTTCTTTGATTTTTTTAGATTAGTCTTTGTCCTGCCTCTGATACAAACTTTTCTGAGGATGAATTCCATAATACTAAAATAACAACAGCAAAACTTTAAATGAAGTTTATGTCTGTTATGTGATGATTAAATTTTCCTTACAAAAAGTTGAAGGTCAGAGTTTAGTCATTGATACATAGGATACTTTGACTAGTATGAACCAATTACTGAGAGAGAAAACTGTGACCAAGACATAATCATTACTCTTATGAAATTTAAAGTATAGTGATTGGTTACCGGCAATTAGTCAATAAAACACCACATAAAGCGTGTAACTATAGTGAAGTTGAAGAAGAGTAGCAGCCAAGAACAGTGGAAGGGCGAGTTGAAAATATTTGCTAAAAGAAATGAGATCTATCTTGAAATACATATATTCCAGGGAAAAGAAACCAAATATTCAATAGCTCAAGGTAAGAGGAAAGTCCTGAGTTCCTTAGAAGAACTGAATGTGTTTAGTATGCTGAGAACACTGCCTGAGTGGTAAATAGTAACTGAGCAGGAAACTGGAGAGGTAAGCGGGGACCTTTGAAACTGCATTATTCTAACAAGGACTGATAAGAGGACATTAGGCAAAGAAACCATAGAATTGTATTTTCTTGGACAAACATCACTGTCTGCAGTATGAAAAATTAATTAGAATAAAGGGTGGGTTAAGAATAAAGCCATCAGTCAGGGAGCTGCAGGTATAATCCTGTGGATGGTGGCCCCAAAGGAAGAGATATTCAGAATAGAGAATGTACAGGACTTTATGATTCATTGAATGTAAGGGCAAGTAGAAATGAATGATAACTCCCAGCTCTCTTCCTTGGGCAAATGGAAAAATGGTTGTAGCATTTACTATGATAAGAAACATAAGATGTCACAACATTTGCAATGTTATCAAGTAGATGAAATCTAAAGTCAAACAATAAGATAGACTATCCCTGGGAGAGTCTGCAGTCTGTGAAGAGAGGATCCAGGTCCTTGAAAAAAGCATCACGTTTTCCAGGCAAAAAGATATCAGAACAGGAGACTGGATAGAAAATCAGTGTTACAGAAGTCAAGAGAACAGAATATTTGAAGCCAGAGGGCATGAAAAACAATGTTGTATTTTATTTGACCTTTTGATAAAATTTAAGTTGGAAGATCTGACTAAATTTTCATCTTGCACCTTCTTACTTAGTGTGTTATTTTTTTCCCTTTGTGAGTATTCTTTCAGGGTTCCTTCTCTCTATTATAAAATTAATTTTGCAATGTATCTTCTTGCTGCCCATATCCTGTTCACACTGGGATTGAACCCTTCCAAGAAACTAATGGGTTTTGCATCATTTTCTTTTCGATAATCCATTTGGTTTGGAACACCAGTGAAATAATGTAATTACAGACACTAGAATCACTTCACTGTAACCTAGCTTGAACTTTTTTTTCATGTATTTTTGGAGCCTGATCCACGAACCAGAATCACTCACCTCAGTCACTTAACAATGACTTTGGGAAGAGTTTCTTCCTTTAGTAATTTTAGAAACCGTAGGGACCATATAAGGACTCTATTGATGAATACCACAAATTAAAAGAAAGAGGAAAACAGTGCAAAAACCACTTTATAATGGAAAGTGTTAACTGTTAAAGATGAGCAGCTGGGATTTCTATATCAGGCAATCAGAGCAAAACCCTTGTGTATTAATGCATTATGCTTTCCAAAGATTTTTTAAAAGTGTCTTACAGTGGGTTGTGCATGTTCTCTCCCTCTGTCTGGGAGCCTTCAGGTGCATAATTTCTAATAAAGATGACTGTGGCTCACTCTTCCTCGTACCCAAGGGAATAGTTCTGCTGGATAAAATTTCTCAGCTTATTCATCATTTCTCCTTAAGGACTCTGAGATGAAGGCTGCAGATGAAATTATTCTATCTTTCCAAGTGATAAATTTTATGTTCCTTTGTGTTCCCCAAAGATAGCATTAGGCTTTGAGAAGGACTCCTTCGAAACCCAAATCTACTGCAGCCACAGGTCAGATTGAGACTGAGGTCTCGGCCACTACTTCTCCAGAGGTGACCACCAGAGTTCCTTCCACTCATTCAGAGACGAAACCTGTCAGTAGGAAGGAAAAAAATGTGTCCCCATGGCCCATTTCCACCCTGAGTCTTTTTTTGACAGAGTAAAGATGGCTAGTTGGACCAGAGTTGAGGTCCTTTAGTTATGTGCTGGGAACTCGATTTCTCTGGGAATAGTGCCAAGACCACCAGACTCATTGAGCTCACAACTTTTTACCATCACATCATCAGAATGAATTCCAGTCCCTCTGGTCAATATTGGATTCCAACCAATGTGAGTCAGGTTAAAGGTTACTAACTTTAAAATTACTTTGTGTCTTTGGATTTTTTTTTAATGTTTCTTTCTGACCCCTCCCCATTGTCTTGGTAATTAACTTACGTCTATCGCTTCTTTATACAAGTTGTTTGTCACCATATACTGGTTTCCAGGCTACTGGTTGACAAATGTCTGTCTGTCTTTATATGGCTATAATTATTTAAGTTGAAAACGTTAAGCCTTACTTAAGAAGGGATAGTTCATAGGGAAATTTTACAAAGAAGAATGAAAAGTGAAAATTAGTTCTCAGGCTGCATTTCTATAAGGAAAAGATTCTGACTCCTCCTTTGGGTCTTGCCTTTTTGAAAAAATAAAACTTAAATGAACACAGTGGCTTCGTTACCTTGGCTAATCAGTCATGTCAATGGAGAAGTGCTATGCAGGATGGAAAAGTAAATTGAAGGACACATTCAGTTCAATATATGGCCTCCATGATGCTGATCTAGGCCTTGCTGGTAGGTTGAAGGGCAGAGAGTGGATGTAGTGGGAAAGGTACTGAAACTGTCAGATTCTAAGGTCTGAATAAGTTCAGAATATTCAAGCTTTAATAGTACCACCTAAAGCAGCTACTCCAAATACCTAATTCAGCTCATAGCAACAAAAAATTATTAATTCCTCCCCCAAAATGGCATATATATTCCCCTGATGTTCATAAAGTTTCACAGTGGGGTTTGTTGTTGTTCTGTTTTGCTTTGTTCTGTAAGTCAAGGGATGTGATTGGAATTTTCAAGACTGGTACTTCTCCAGTCTTTAATTCTCTGTTTTGAAATAAAATTGCCTTCATATTACTATCAAAGATAGAGTAGGATAGTCTTTGTGCTGATAGAAATAGTTACTCTGTAAAAGTCACACCTGCCTAAAACCCCTGTGCAGGTTTCTGAAAGGGTGCATACTCGGGGCTGAGGAAGCCACAACCATCTTCCCTTTAGCCAGATCATCAGCCTGCTCCCAGAATGGGCTTCCTTCCCCCCAAGAAGCAGGCCTTGAGTTTTTGAGTTGGAACACTTCACAGAGCGCTGGAGCTTCTGGCGTCTGTTCCCAGCTGCACCATCAGATCACAGAGTGACCTTCTGCAAGTGAACGTCTGTGTGATGTGGAGTGGGTTACCTTGTGCAGGGGAGAGTTAGCATGCATGGTCAGTGTTCACTGTGAGCATCTTGCCTGAAAGGTGTTGCATGCTCTGAGGAAGGAAGGTTCCTGCATGATATCATTGCTTCCAACATATGCTCAGATGTTTAAAAAAAAAGAAAACAGAAGGTAAGATAAGGAAAGCAAGCCTCTTTTCTTGGAGGATGTTTCAGGGATTGTAGGGGGGATGCACAGATAAGTAGGTGGCAGGTTGTTTTCCTACTATAAAGCACAACTTTTGCATCATGTCACTCTGACAAGTGGAATTTAAAAGATATTTCCAGCAAGGTGTGATGTATGCTGGAAATGTTTGATGAAAGAACATGGGGAAGTGATTGGGGACCTGGAAATATGGAGTTGATTTGAACCTTTCGATGAAAATCCTCTTTTCTGGGTTGTTTCCATGACTTGTAATATTACCGTGATGACATTTGCATTCTCCAGCTCAGGATTAGCTAGAGAGGAAGTAAGGGCTCAGTTCAATTGCTTTAGTGAGCACATAAACCATGACCTCTCCTGGAAGATAATTCTAATTAAAGGATAGCAAACCCTAAGTCCATTTGCCTCTAACATGGGTAATAGAATTATACACAATTGTAACATTTGCCTGAATATGCAGAGGAAATCTTTCTTCATTGTTGCTTGCATCCTGGTTTTGAGTTGAAAGCAGTCATAAT
Source organism: Bos mutus (assembly GCF_027580195.1). NCBI lineage: Eukaryota > Metazoa > Chordata > Mammalia > Artiodactyla > Bovidae > Bos > Bos mutus. The sequence goes on along the minus strand of NC_091622.1, from coordinate 18,273,823 downwards.
TTTCACGTGGTGATGTCAGATCCATTCCCACAACAGAGATTAGACAATACCACAAACACAGATTTATGGTTTCATGGGAAAAATCTCCTGTTTTCAAACATTTATCTTGAACAGTAGGCTACTGGCAGGGAGGGAAGGCCACCAGTTGCGCATGAAAAGTATGGTATCCTGTTGTCGATGATGAGCAATGCACTGGCACAGACCCTGGTTGCTTCTGTTGGCCCTGCTCCCACTCACAGCCTCCATTCCTCGGGTATATTAGACATCAGCCATTATAGGTTGAGCACGTAGTAGATTGGTGGCCTCACAGCTCATGTATGTAAGAGAACTATCAAACGTTCATTAACAATAAAAAAATACAATAAAGTACTTTCTATCAAGGTACTTCTATTTTCAAATATTTAATTAAAGGAATCTTTTTTAAAATATTCCATAGTTGAGGAAGCTAAAAGAAAACTGTGCTTCAGTTTTCTCCTCTGTAAAAAGATAAGTAAAACATCAAAACTTCTAGGTTAAAATTTTTTTTTTAACTTGCTAAAAATTTCAGATTTTCTAATAATATCATGACATTGCACTTAGTAATTTCAGGATAATTACTTTAAAAAAGAAACTACTGCCTGAATCTTAGTATTTTATGATCATTTAGTGCTGTCTTTGTTTATCTCTTTATATACTATCTTGTCCCAAAAAAGACTTAAAGGGATTTGTAAATATGTTCACAGTATAGTAAGATGAAATAAATACGTGATCAAAGTGAGGCAAAAAAAAAAAAAACTAAGGGGTGAAATTATAGTGAGGATAGTGTTGACTCTTTCATATAGTTCAGTCCGTTTCCCAGAGATGAGAACCCTAATGAAATGGTGAAATAGTGCCAATTAAAGCAGTAATTCTCAAAATGTCATCTGAGTCCACCTTAGTGCCTCTTAGACGCTTTGGGGGAGAAGGAAATGGCAACCCACTCCAGTGTTCTTGCCTGGAGAATCCCAGGGACGGAGGAGCCTGGTGGGCTGCCGTCTATGGGGTCGCACAGAGTCAGACATGACTGAAGCGACTTTGCAGCAGCAGCAGCAGCAGACGCTTTGGGGGTTACAAAGTGAAATTATTTTCATAATAAAACAAAAACATTATTTGCCTTCTCTCTCTTGACTGTCTCTTGTTCACACAGTGGAATTTTCCAAAGATCACATGGCCGTCACTCTGATGGTGATTACTCTGAAGGCTGATGGAATCAGCCTTGTGTGCCTGTATGTGTTTGTATTTGTTTCAGTTCCTCACGTGGTACATTCCACATAAACAAAAGCGCTATAAATTCCTCAATTGTTAAGAGTATCAAAGAGTTCCGTTCTAAAATAGGAACAGTTTTTTCAGTTGCCAGTTTCCTTACATTAAGGCCTGTAAATTGTCATTCATAGAAACTTAGTAGATATTATTCTATCTGCTTATGAGCAGATGAGTAACATTTAGGTCATTTATGATGTACTGTAATCATCAGGAAAGCAGTGGATCTTACTGAACTCTTTATTTTGAGGGTATTGTCAAAGCTCCTTTGAGGAACTGATGAAAACTATGAAGCCTCTTAACTAAACAACAATGGACACACAGATATTACAGAGAATTTCGTAATGTTTTTTAACACCCCGAAGTCTGTCAGTTGACACCATAGAGTTCTAGGAACTGCACAAGAAAACCAAGAATTGTTTCTTACAATTGATGTCTTTAAATTGCTTTATAATACAGTTTTAATGTAAATTTGGGTAATAAGATACAGACAGGCTTAATGAATAGTGGTTTCTTTTTATCCTCTCTCGTCATCTCTCTTTCTCCCCAGAGTATAAAGTGTTTCTAGTTAATCGTAACTCATTCTATTCCAGAAAGAAATATTATTTCTGATCATGTTGGTGAATGGAAGGTTTTGCAAGCTCAGCTTTCCTTCCTTAGATCCTAAAAATAGTAACCTCAGTTACATAGCATAAATCTATTTCTTTGGAATATTCTAATGATCTCAGAAATAAAAATGCTGAAGTCTCATAGATTTAAAAAACTTGGCTACATGCAGCTGCTGCTGCTGCTAAGTTGCTTCAGTCGTGTCCAACTCTGTGCGACGCCATAGATGGCAGCCCACCAGGCTCCCCCATCCCTGGGATTCCCCAGGCAAGAACACTGGAGTGGGCTGCCACTGCCTTCTCCACATGCAGCTAGGTGAGCTGGTGTAGAACTGTGGAGACTCTTTATGAGGAATGTTTAGTTCAAACTACAGCTTCTGAATTTCTAAGATGTATTTATTGAGTGACCCCCATAATACAGGCCTGGGCACTATAGGGACTATTTGAGTATAGTATGACATTTAGCTGAGACTCAATGAATATATAAGACATAATTCATATATGAGTAGATGTTTTTATGTGGGAGATAGTGTAACATAATCAAACAGAATGGTTGAAAAGAATGCTTCTAAATTCAAAAATATTGGTTAGGTGATAACATTTACTGACCATATGACTTGAGCAAATATTTTAATCTGGTCTATTGAATTGGCATAAAGAGCCAATAGGGTTGATACATAGGGTTATTGTGAGAATTAAGTTTTGTGATTCATGTAAAGTACAGAGGAGTGTGTGTCATACAACAAGTGCTCCGTAAATGTTATTACAGAAAGTGCTGTGGGATGTGATGCAATGAAAAACGCAATATGAATTTGGAGAAGGAAAGGATCACCAGGGGTCAGAAAGGTCTAAGGGAGAGTTCATGAAAGAGGTAAGGCTTCAGCTGTGGGGCTACTAAGTGGAGTGGGGAGTTATAAACTTCTTGGTGCGCCATAAATTTAAAATCTAATGGAGGAGAGAGGATCAGCCCCAATACGTATAAGCACAAGTGTCAAAAACATGGAAAGAATGCTTAGGTCTCTAGAGATATGCATAGAAGTGCTAAAACACAGGCAAATGAAAAGGATAAAGAGTGGGTGTGAGTTATTATAAAATGATTGGAATAGAACTAAGTATATTGCACTACTTATGGGACCAGATTGTTCCATTCATCCTTACCAAATTAAATTTCACTTTCCTCGTAGGAATCTTTTGTGGTTAATGGTTCCAAAGGGAGAACTTATCTTTTGTTTTATTTATTTTGGAGAAAACACACCTTATGCACACAGAAAATAAACACACATGCACACCCACACCCCAAAACTGAAGCACCAAAACTCTGTACCTTTGAAGACATTTGTGCTTTTTGTCTCTTCATTCAGTGAATTAAAAAATGTGGAAGGAATTTTAGAGAAGGCTCACAAGTACATGTTAATGGAAATATATGTCTGTAGAAAAATTCAAGGATATCCTAAAGTAATGTCTTTCCTGATTTTTTTAATGATCATGATATATCCTGGCTTTATTAGTACACTTTTCCTGATTAAGAACCCCCATTACACTAATTAAAATAACACCATCTGGTTTTAATACTGCATAATAACTCTTCCTCCTCTTAATCCCAGGGCTGAAGCAACATTCAGTCTGGACCACGCAGAGGTCATGCGGTGGTAGCTTGCTTGCTGCTACGATTTATGGATTTGTTGGTGGAGGATCCTGAGAGAGAGGGGTGCTGGAGATTGTATAAAAAGTAGGTCGAGGATCCAGAAGAAAGATATAAGAGCTGTACGCATACATGCTAGCTTCTTTTTTAATTAATTAATTTATTTTTGGCTGTGCTGGGTCTTCGTTGCTGTGCAGGCTTTCTCTAGTTGCGGTCAATCGGGGCTTCTCAGTTGTGGTGGTGGGCTGCTCATTGCGGTGGCTTCTCGTGGCAGAGCACAGGCTCTAGGCGTGCGGGCTTCAGTAGTTGCAGCACATGGGCCCAGTTGTTGTGGCACACCAGCTCAGGTGCTCTGCAGCATGTGGAATCCTCCCCCCGGGACAGAGATCAAACTCGTGTCCCCTGCGTTGGCAGGCGGATTCTTATCTACTGCACCAGCGAAGTCCTACATGCCAGCTTCTGCTTTCAGAACGGATACTCCAGATTCTAGAGAGACTTTTTCAAGAAAAAGCATTTCATGGATCTTTACAAATTAAGGAAGCAAGCCATGTGAACATCAGGTGGGAATGTGTGTATGGAAACTACACTAGGCAAAAGGACTGAAGGAAGAGTGAGTTTGATGAGAACAACCTTGGTGAATTTCAAAGAACAGGAAAAAGAAAAGCTTGACTGGAGTGGGATGAGAGAAAGGGAGAGAGATGGGAGAGGAGCTCTAAAAGATAGACAGAGGCCAGACCACATTGAATTTAGAGGCTGTTCTGAGGGTAATGAGTGACTGGAGTTTTTGTAGCAGAGAAATCTATGATACTGCATTTTGTTACCAAATATACAACAATTATAAATTAATTGTTTCACATTCCACATTCAATTAAAAAAATAGCCATTGGTAATCAAATGCAAGAGTGGTGGTAATTGAAGAAAGAGACTCCAGCTCCCCAAGGCCCTAATCAATTGCTCTTGGGCAGAAATACAGATCCAGCATTTTCCTATAGTTCAGGGTAGTATGTTTTCTTTTTCAGGAGGATATAGAAATCCAAGTTTTTTATGGGGGGTTGTATGTGAAGATAATATAATTTTTATTTTATTGCTTTAATATTTTTATGCAAAAAATTACTTGTAAAATCATAGTGCTAGCCTTTTATGAGCATATGAGTAATGAATAACTGCCTTTACGCAGCGTTAGCAGTTAGGTTTTCAGATAGGCTAGCCAGCATATCAACAAGGGCACAGATAACAGACTGTGGGATGCTAGGCAGATAAGAATAAGTGGTAACTCATCTTCATAAAACATTAGAGATTCAGTGGATTGTCTTGGAAACATAAGGAGGAACAGAATAAAAGAGAAAGGAAGCAACCCTAATCAACAAGGACCTACTGTGTAGACCAGGAACTCTGCTCAATATTTTGTAATAACCCACATGGGAAAATAACTTGAAAAAGGATAGATACATGTATATATGTAACTAAATCACTTTGCTGTACACCTGAAACAAGCACAACATTGTTCGTCAACTATAGTACTACTACTACTACTAAGTCGCTTCAGTCGTGTCCGACTCTGTGCGACCCTGTAGAGGGCCAGCCCACCAGGCTCCGCCATCCCTGGGATTCTCCAGGCAAGAACACTGGAGTGGGTTGCCATTTCCTTCTCCAATGCGTGAAAGTGAAAAGTGAAAGTGAAGTCGCTCAGTCGTGTCCGACTCCTAGCGACCCCATGGGCTGCAGCCCATCAGGCTCCTCCATCCATGGGATTTTCCAGGCAAGAGTACTGGAGTGGGGTGCCATTGCCTTCTCCATAGTCAACTATACTCTCATATAAAAAAACTGAAGCATGTTCAGTCAAAAAGTCAAGCTATAATATGTAGATGGTAAATATGTTTTTTAGAAATTAATCTTACATATAATGTACTAAAAGTCAGATTTTTTTGTAAAAAAACTCTATTTTTGAAATGCTAGAAATAATCCACATTTTTCTAAAATCAGCATACAACCCCGTGCTTGTAAATTCAAGTGGTTAGTAGACAATACTGAACAAACTGGGAAGCCAGATGAAGCCCTGGCCTTGATGATGCTACATCTTGATGATGCTACCTCTTGGCTTGCATAGACTGTGAGTGAGAACAGTGAAGAGGAAAAGCACATTAACCTTTAGACCTGGTCAGGTATCAGGCTCCTGGCAGGAAGCAGGTGGCAGACAGAGACAGGTCACTGAGGAGAGACTGATAAAGTACTATTTAAAATGGTGTGGGCAGTGTTAGGAAAAGGCAACAAGGAATATTCACGTCTTCAGGGCTAGGATTAGCATGAAGTAATGTTGGTAGGACTGAAGGAATCATTCCTGAAACCTGGAGAGGACTTAGAAGAAATATGCTCATCCCTGCCTGTGGCCTTTGGTGGAAGAATACAGCCACTGCCAGACTCTGCCACACCAGGGCAGGAGCCAAATGTAGATACACTCTGAGCCATCTGTTCTTATTCCCAGACCTTTCTCGGGTGTCTTCCAATGGCCAAACCCAGAAAGGAGCTAGAAGTTTAGAGAGCCCCCTGACCGCAGTTGGTACTGGTCAGTCTTGTGGGACACAGGAGGACCAAGGTAGACCACCCTGCACAGTCAGGCAACTCTTTTAAAAAGTGATTTAAAATACTTTATAACCTTTAATATCCATCCAGAAAGCATTAAAAACCTTTCCAATTTAAGATATTTTTATGAAAATGTATTGCAAACTAAAAGTTGTAGCTTTTTTTTTTTCTTTTAACTAGCAAACAGTGGCCATTATGCAGTCTTTTCTTACCTGACTCTGATTCTTCAAGTTTTTGTTTTCCTTAAAGGAAAGAACTGCTTCTCAAGAGTACTTTTCATATTCTGGTGAAAATTACTCATCCAACCCAGGGTTTTTTGAGAAAACACAGTCTGAACTCATAGTCGGCCTCACATTCCTATTAAGGAGTTGGGTGTAGTGAATGAATGGAGGGAACAAAGGAGGCTATCTGTGAAGCACTGTATAATATAAGAATCACCATTCTTCCAGGAGCTGTTCAGTTCTCTAGGCCACACTAGGCAAAGAAGCAAAATATATGTATAGTAATATTTTTAAAAATATATAAAAGAACTTGGCCCACAAGTAAAGCACAGGTGTCTAAACAAAGCATATTGGACATGGTCTGGGCAAATCTCCACCTTCACTTCCTCTGGCCCCCACTCCAGTGACACTGGCAAGTCATTTCGTTCAGTTTGTATTTCTGTTTCCCTGACAGATGACTGGACCCTCTTTGAATGTGTGCAGTCAAAGAGTGATTAACACATTTGTATCATGTGTAGTAATTCTGTGTATTATCTAAATAGGTTTAATGTTTTGGTACAAGTAGCACAGAACATAGTGTAAACTCAGTGGAACCTTAAACTGATTTTTTTTTTACAAGATAACAAGATGTTCAAAGAAGTAATGATTAATTTTCTGATATGAACTATGTTTCACAGCAGAATGCGACGTGAGGTGGGATGGAGATTCAATCACTATTTTAGCATGTTAGTAATCCCACGGATGGAGGAGCCTGGCGGGCTGCAGTCCATGGGGTCGCTAGGAGTCAGACATGACTGAGCGACTTCACTTCAACTTTTCACTTTCATGCATTGGAGAGGGAAATGGCAACCCACTCCAGTGTTCTTGCCTGGAGAATCCCAGGGACGGGGGAGCCTGGTAGGCTGCAGTCCATGGGGTCGCACAGAGTTGGACACGACTGAAGTGACTTAGCAGCAGCAGCAGCATACCAGAGCAAATTGCAATCATATACTCTCCAAATCCTGCTTTGAAACATCCCATTCCTGCTTTCCATTCTTGTTGTGAAATTTTGAACTTTTAAATTACCTTCCAGTTGTGCACCTGTAAAGTGATAGATCATTTATTTGTAAACTTTATAAACTTATTCTTGGTAACATTGTCCAAAACACTAATTAGATAGATTTGTCCCCTGGAACGGAGAAGGCAATGGCACCCCACTCCAGTACTCTTGCCTGGAAAATCCCATGGACGGAGGAGCCTGGTAGGCTGCAGTCCATGGGGTCGAGAAGAGTCGGACACGACTGAGCGACTTCACTTTCACTTTTCACTTTCATGCACTGGAGAAGGAAATGGCAACCCACTCCAGTGTTCTTGCCTGGAGAATCCCAGGGGCAGGAGAGCCTGGTGGGCTGCCGTCTATGGGGTCACACAGAGTCAGACACGACTGAAGTGACTTAGCAGCAGCAGTCCCCTGGAAAGAAGTCGGTGGGGAGTAATATCTGCTGGGGAGAAAATGATGTTTTCTCCAATTAGCCCACATTCTAGCACTAGCTACTATGATTTCAGGGGAAATAAGGAAAGTGCTTTAGGAAGTACTCAGTAAATCTTGGGAGTGAAGAAATGGTTATAAAAGATGTCCTTTAGCTTGAGGTCTGATACTGATGAGCTCTGTGGTAGTAGGCAGGCCACAGAATCCCCTACAATCCTGAAAAGGGTCATCATTTCCAAATGGGGGCAGCATGGACTAACTGATAAGAGTGCAGAGTCTGGTTTGAGAGAGTCAATCTCAAATCTTGGCTTCACTGCACTCTGCTACAGAGCAGTTGCTGTGAAAAGTGACCAGAGATGATGGGGAGACATCAGTAAGCGAGCACCTGGTCCACTGTCAACCTTCAAAAGAGACAGGAGCCGCAATCGTATTATAAGGAATAAAGCATAGTAAGACACTTGGCATTTCTGAAGCAAATAAGTGCTGTGTAAATAGTAATGATTATCATCATCCCTCTTGTGTATGTTTCCTATGGGAAAGTCCTTATGAACATTCCTCTTTGCCAACTGACGATGAGATAAGAGCTGGATTCTCAGTAAGATGACTTGAAGCATCAGAAAGGAATGTTGGACTAGTGCAGTGTTCTTTTCAGATAGTCTCTAAATCACTGTTTTTTCTGTGACGCTCCCACCCATAACAACCAGTTTTTACCCGGTCAGTCCTCCTTTTCCAGTGCTGCATTCGACTTATTTCAAAGCTACCAAAACAAAGATTTCTCCAAGGAGAGCTTGCGTAACAGTCCTGATTCTTTAACATTTGCTCGAATTGCTTCTGCTTTTCTTTCTTGCACATGATCACTCTCTTCAGCCTCTCTCCCTCTTAACACTGAGTAGTTTCTCCCCAACCCAAGGTGGGTTTTCCCTGTTAAATAACAGATACCCACTCTCCTCTATAACCTTAAAATAGTGTTTTGAGTGACTTCACACTCATTTACAAAATAAATCCTGTTTTCAAGGATTTTTCTTAAACCACTTTTATTTCAAGAGAAGTTAGCACAGCACCCCCAACTTTTCTTTAGCTAATGTTCATTTTTAACAGTCCCAAACTGAAGCCCATGGTATACTGGGGCATTTACTCCCCATAGAGAACTCAAGGTCCCTTAAAATGTAAAAATGAATTTTGCTCTATCTTCCTCTGAGGCATTATTAAAAGGTAGGATCACTATATTTTGATCTTAGAAAGTTATAAGACTTGGATACATGTTAAATAGCTTGAATGATGCAGTGCAATTCCCATAGACATTGCTTAGCCTTCCTGTTATCTAAATAAGCTTGAAGTAATGGCATACGTTTGGGCACAGAATAAAAAGCTATTGAAACAGGGAAAAAACACAGCTGCCAGGAGCAATAGGCAAGATAGAGAAATAAATGGTCGATAAAATGATCTCAATTTCAAAGTCTGCATGAGAAGCTTAAGTAGGACTTAATATTTTACATGCACTAGCTGATCTGATGTTCTCCATCTGTTACTGGGCCCTGGAGGCTGACTGGCCATTAAACACAGAATGATGACTGGTGAAGCAGGTGCAGTGAAGTGGGAAGGTGTGGAACAAATAAAACAAGTCCATGGCATCTGTAAGAAATGCTGACCCCCAGGAAATTTTAAAAGGCCATGCACTGTGGTATTCATGACGTATGTGTGAGAGGTATGATAGCCAGTGTATTTCTCATGAAAGTACTTCAATTACTTGCATATTGTTATTTCTTTAGAATCCCCAGGTCCTACACTATACAATTACTTAAGACTCAAAAGATAGCTATGACTTGCTTTGACAAATTGCCCTTTAATGCAGCCCATTGGCCCAGTGTCAATGGGAGTGTTGCCTGAGCTACACCCTTTGCTAAAATAGTTTCCTAAATCTACTGCTGAGAGTCAACTGTTCTCTTCCTGTAAGCTTTCCTTGACACTCTTTGACATCTGCCTCAAATTGAAGCTCCTTATTAGCACCTTTGCAGAGAAGGCAATGGCACCCCACTCCAGTACTCTTGCCTGGAAAATCCCATGGATGGAGGAGCCTGGTGGGCTGCAGTCCCTGGGGTCGCTAAGAGTTGGACACGACTGAGCGACTTCACTTTCACGCATTGGAGAAGGAAATGGCAACCCACTCCAGTGTTCTTGCCTGGAGAATCCCAGGGATGGGGGAGCCTGGTGGGCTGCGGTCTATGGGGTCATACAGAGTCGGACATGACTGAAGCGACTTAGCAGCAGCAGCAGCATTAGCACCTTTCCAGAGAAGGCAATGGCACCCCACTCCAGTACTCTTGCCTGGAAAATCCCATGGACAGAGGAGCCTGGTAGGCTGCTGTCCATGGGGTTGCGAAGAGTTGGACACGACTGAGCGACTTCACTTTCACTTTTCACTTAGATGCATTGGAGAAGGAAATGGCAACCCACTCCAGTGTTCTTGCCTGGAGAATCCCAGGGATGGGGGAGCCTGGTGGGATTCCATCTATGGAGTCTCACAGAGTCGGACACAACTGAAGCAACTTAGCAGCATTAGCACCTTTTAATATTTCTGCTATCTCTTTCCATCCACCTCATGCTTTCTCTCCTAAGTCTCTATGCTCTGGCACCTGTTTATTCCCTTTCCTATATCTTCCCGATGCCCCTCATCCTTTCATTTGTCTGCAACTGCTTCCCTTAGCGCATCCAACAATCTCTCTCTCTTTATTGATGCAATCCGTCCTTCATATAACTTTTCATTATGTTCTCAAATGTCTGGTGAGAAACTTACAAAGGGAAATTTTCTAAAGAATTGTCAGTATTCTACTGAGGGCAATTCTGTATATATTTACTATGATAGCACTGTTCAGGGAAGAGATATTTTTTTTAATCTTTCTTTTCTCATCAATACTTTCTCTATGTTCTTGATCCTTATATGAGGCTAAAGAGGTTTTACTTTCTCTCACAACCCTCATCCAGATCAACAGCATATACAGTTGCCTCCATCTCCAGCATATCCTAAGTCCAGTGATCTGTCAGTACTTCCACCTTATCTCACCATTTAAGTCACTAACAGTTCTTGCCTGGATGCACTAGTCTCTTTGCTGCAAAGCAGCTTAGGTGGTCCTTTCAAAGTGTGTCAGCTCACGCTACTCTCCTACTCAACGGTTCTTGCCAGCTTCATATCTTTCAAAATAGACGTATTTGTGATGGGCAGTAAGGGTCTACACAGTCTGACTCAACTCTTTGTCTGACCTCATCCTCTTTCTCTCTTCCCTTACCCATTCGACCCCAGTCTGCCTCTCAACTTCTTCCCAGGGTCAAATGTTTACTTTTGCTCTTCCCGTGACACTGTTTCTCCAGACCACCCCTCATTTCATTCAGGTTTCTACTCAAGTTTGCTTCCTCTGACAGATCTTCCCTGACTGCAAAAGCTAAAATAACACTCATCTCCCTCTGTTCCTTTACCCTGCTTTGGTTTTCTTCATAGGGCTCATATCTCCTCTCCTGTAGTATTTATACAATTGTTACTTAGTTATTTCCTGCCTCCTAGCCATCTCCCTGAAAAATAACTGGAGGGTAAACACAATAAATGAATAAACCTTACTGGTTTGGTTTTCTGTTTCTGCCCACTGTGCCTGCAAAGTTGCCTAGCACAATAGACATTGCTCTTCACAAGTACGTGTTGAGTGAAGGAATGTTAAATTGGGATTGTCGTCTATGTCCCTGTGCACTCTTTGCTAAAATAATTTTCAGAAATATCTGTAGCAGTTTAATTTCAGGAATGTGTGTTGGTGTGCTTCTACAATTAGAGCAAATGCGGGGTAGAGGGAGTAAGGAATTCCACAGTATGAAGCAGTGGAAGCAGCTCCTGCAGTACAATCCTGAAAAGGCCAGCTTGCAGGAGACTGGAGGCCACATCCCCCAGCTAAACCTGTCCTCAGATAAGCACTGGTAATGCTCTGAATATGCTGAGGGCAAAAGCAGCCTCAAAGAGGCCCGCACTGTGGCAGACTTCTAACTTGACCAGTTTTACACGAAGGCAGCAATACTTCCACTAACAGTCTCTAACAGTAGGTGAAGAACATAGCTGGGATTCTCCCTTCTCTCCACCCCAATTTATGGTAAAATATAGTTCTGTAGCTAATATCTTGGTGGGACATTTTTTGCACATAAGTTTAGGTATATAGGCCATGGGTTCCAGACAGCTAATTTGGATTGGTTGACTTTAGCAAAGCAAAAACAAAGATTTTCTCCATCCATCTTTCTTCATTTAGATTCCAAGCATCTCTACTGTGGTTTTTGACAACACCAAGTCCTAGATTTGTTAATAGCACATTCTCTGAGATATCTGTTCTATGAGGTAGAGATGGGCTTTCTTTTCTCAATGTGGTGACAGTTTTTACTTAATCTTGTGCATCCTAAAAATTTATTGGACTTTATTAAAAGTGAAAGTCTCTCATTCCAGTGAGACACAGTCCATTCCGTAACTGTTGGAATCCCACTTCACCCAGGCATCCAGAACTGTTCTGGCAGCTTACAGATGGAGAGAAGGAATTGACGGTTACCGGGGGGAGGTGCTAGGGGCAGGGATAGGTGGGAAGTCTGGCACTGACAATGCACCGTGTGCTGTGATTAGTTACTCAGTTGTGTCCGACTCTTTGTGACCCCATGGACCGTAGCCCACCAGGCTTCTCTGTCCATGGGGATTCAACAGGCAGGAATACTGGAGTGGGTTGCCATGCCCTCCTCTCGGGGATCTTCCCAAACTGGGGATCAAACCCAGATCACCCGCATTGCAGGTGGATTCTTTACTGTCTGTGCCACCAGGAAAGCCCACTGACATGTACACACTACTATATTTAAAAGAGATAACCAATAAGGACCTACTATAACAAAATTAAAAAGTGAATTAATTTATAGTAAACAAACAAAAAATAACTCCTCTGGCTGAGTCAGAGAAGAATATGGAATGTGGGAGAAATACTTCAGCTGTGAACTTGAGGATTTTGAATTTTGATTTCCTTTTACTCTATTCTGTAGAGGAAGCTAGCAAATGTATAGTATTATGTCACTGGCAAACAGTCACAGTTTTACTTCTTTTCCAATTTGGACTCTGTTTATTTTTCTTTTCTAGGACTTTCAAAACCATATTGAATCAAAGTGGTGACAATGGACATCCTTGCCTTGTTCCAGATCTTAGAGGGAATGCTTTCAGCTTTCCACCATTGGGAATGATGTAAGCTATGAATTTGTCATATATGGCCTTTATTATGTTGAGGTAAGTTCCCACTTACTGCAAGAGAGATAAGAGAGCTTTTATCTTAAATGGGTGTTAAATTTTATCAAAAGTTTTTCCTGCCTCTGTTGAGATGATTATATGGTTTTTATTCTTCAATTTGTTGCTGTGGTGTATCACAATGGTTGATTTGTGGATAATGAAGAATCCTTGCATCCCTGGGATAAATCCTACATGATCATGGTAAATGATCCTTTGAATGTATTGTTGGATTCGGTTTGCTACTATTTTGTTGAGCATTTTCATGTCTATGTTCATCAGTGATATTGGCGTGTGATTTTCTTTTTTTGTGTGATATTTTTGTCCAGTTTTGGTATCAGGGTGACAGTGGCCTCATAGAATAAGCTTGGGAGTGTTCCTTCCTCTGAAATTTTTTGGAAGGGTTTCAGGATAGGTGTTAACTCTTCTCTAAATGTTTGATAGAGTTTGCTTGTGAAGCCATCACTATTTCAATTTCAGTACTTGTGAAAGGTCTGTTCATATTTTCTGTTTCTTCCTGATTTAGTCTTGCAAGGTCGTACTTTTCTAAGAATTTGTCCATTTCTTCTGTGTTGTCCATTGAAGATAGCAAATATAGACTGATTTTTCTGGACTTCAACTTATTTTGGTTTTAACATGCAACAAGATATAAATTTTGTACTTGAATTCATTCCGGGAATTTTTTAATGGAAGAGGATTTATATTAAAAAGTGGGGTATCTGTTTTCTCAGAATTTTATGACTGAAGTGCTTTTATACATTTTATTACCAGATACACATGTTATTTAATCCCACTACAGAACCTCTAATCAACTATATTAGTAATGTGATGGACATAATTTGGATTATAAAAAGGAGGAGGCAGCTATTGGATTTTTTTCTTTTCAGTCCTGAGGATAGTGTGATTTTAGAGTCAGTTGAATTAGTGAACTATTTTCATCCATTTTACCATTTTCTGCAGATAAAACCTAAATCACCTAGAGGATCCATAAAGAGGGAGTAATTGGAATTGGGGAAATGACCTCAACTAGTAGATAGCTTCTCAGACTTTGGTTACAACCCTTATCTTCACCATAGTCAATAGTTATGTATACTCGATTAAATATAAAGATCTGGGGAATAAAATGGAGAGAAGCTCTTCTTTTCTAATCCTTAGTTTTATGTGAAATGTATAATAATCTTTGTCTCACTTCATCCCTCACTCACTCCTTTCATGTGGTATGAATTACCCAGTTTTAGAGAATTTCAAATAAGAGATGCTTGAATGATAAATGCATTGTTCCATCTTCTCTTCACCCGTCTTCTTTGGCAGTAACTTCCAGAAGCAAGTGTCTCATTCGATTCTGCCCATGTATATTGTAAGTTTTACAGGGGCAGCTCCAACAGGCAGAATTGATATTGTCTGGTGTTGCCTGACAGTGGGCACGAATTCTGTCTCCTTGCCCACAGATACATGCCACACTCTCCATTATTAACTTTATCAGCCACAGGGTTATCTGTCATCTGCCTTTCTTTCTTAACCTTTTTCTCAAATGGTCTCAATTTGAGGGAGGAGAAAAGGGTAATTGATTGTTTCCCCTTAAATTCTAAGGCTGCAATAGGGTATTGTTTTTTCTTGGCTAAAAAGAAAGTCAGGGCAATTCATCACTTCTCAGAGCATCTCACTGAGCTCAGTGGAAAAGAAAAATATCACCCGTATGATTGTTATAATCTAAAAATACACTGTAGCTTGGAAATCTGAATGTTCTCAATTTGAAGAAATGGATAACTATTTGTGAAAACACTAAGTGACTAATTAGAATAATGTGGGGAGTTATTTCAGCCATGCTTGAGATGTCCTCAATCCTGACCTCTATCACACTGTTTTAGCTTCATTAAGCTGCCATGAAGCTGTACTTAATTCATTCCACTATGTCACAGAATGTTTATTTTCCACATTTCCATCCCATTAACATCTAATACAACATGTGCTCTTGCAACCACTCCCAGTCTCATAATTGATGAGTAATGTTTGTCAAACACTCCTGACATCTTTGTGTTCAGGAAGAAGGGGAAAAACCTTCCAGGGAACTAGATTTTAGTTCATGGGTGCTCTCGGTAGCCACAGGGGTAAACATATTTTGTAATTTATTTGTGCCATACAGGAATGAACCAATACCTTAAGCATATTAGCATTTCTATGTGGAGAAATTTTGACCTAAAGTGAAGATTATAGGAAATACAGTAGGTGACTTCAAGTGTTTTAAAGAGGTTTGTGGAATATTTGTGTTCTAAGATGTTTCAGAAGGGGAAAAAAAAAAGGATAAATGGGTAGAAAGCACAAGTTAGAACACTATAGGTTTAATAAAGAAAAAAATCAGTTCAGTCCAGTCTCTCAGTCATGTCCAACACTTTATGACCCCATGGACTGCAGCTTTGTCAGACTTCCCTGTCCAACACCAACTCCCAGAGCTTGCTCAAACTCAAGTCCATCAAGTCAGTGATGCCAACCAAGCATCTCATCCTCTGTTATCCCCTTCTCCTCCTGCCCTCAGTCTTTCCCAGCATCAAGGTCTTTTCAAATGAGTCAGTTCTTCCCAGCAGATGGCCAAAGTATTGGAGCTTTAGCCTCAGCATCAGTCCTTCCAATGAATATTCAGGACTGATTTCCTTTAGGATTGACTGGTATGATCTCCTTTCAGTCCAAAGGACTCTCAAGCGCCTTTTCCAGCACCACAGTTGAAAAGCATTAATTCTTTGGTACTTAGCTTCCTTTTTGGTCCAACTCTCACATCCATACATGACTACTGGAAAAACCATAGCTTTGACTAGATGGACCTTTGTGGGCAAAGTAACATCTCTGCTTTTTAATATGCAGTCTAGGTTGGTCATAGCTTTGCTTCCAAGGAGCAAGTGTCTTAATTTCATGACTGCAGTCACCATCTGCAGTGATTTTGGAGCCCGAGAAAAGAAAATCTGTCATTGTTTCCATTGCTTCCCCTTCTATTTGCCATGAAGTGATGAGACCGGAAGCCATGATCTTAGTTTTTTGAATATTGACTTTTAAGTCAGCTTTTTTACTCTCTTCCTTCACTTTCATCGAGAGGCTCTATAGTTCCTCTTCCCTTTCTACCACAAGGGTGGTGTCATTTGCATATCTGGGTTATTAATATTTCTCCTGTAAATCTTGATTCCAACTTGTGCTTCATCCATCTGGCATTTCACATGATGTACTCTGCATAGAAGTTAAATAAGCAGGGTGACAATATACAGTCTTGATGTACTCCTTTCCCAACTTGGAACCAGTCTATTGTTCCATGTCTGGTTCTAAATGTTGCTTCTTGACCTGCATACATATTTCTCAGGAGGCAGGTAAGGTGGCTTGGTATTCCCATCTCTTTCAGAATTTTCCACAGATTATTGTGATTCATACAGTCAGAGGCTTTAGTGTAGTCAATGAAGTAGAAGTAGATGTTTTTCTGGAACTCTCTTGCTTTTTCTATGATCCAACAGATGTTGGCAATTTGATCTTTGGTTCCTCTGCCTTTTCTAAATCCAGCTTGAACATCTACACATACACGGTTCATATACTGTTGAAACCTAGCTTGGAGAATTATGAGCATTACTTTGCTAGTGGGTGAGCAAATGAGTGCAATGTGCAGTGGTTTGAACATTCTATGGCATTGCCTTTTTTTGGGATTGGAATAAAAATTGACCTTTTCCAGTCCTGTGGCCATTGCTGAGTTTTCTAAATTTGCTTGTATATTGAGTGCAGCATTTTCACAGCATCATGTTATAGGATTTGAAATAGCTTAGCTGGAATTCCATCACCTCCACTAGCTTTGCTCATAGTGATGCTTCCTGAGGCGCACTTGACTTCACACTCCAGGATGTCTGACTCCAGGTGAGTGATCACACCATCATGGTTTTCTGAGTCATTTCTTAGTGACTCTCTTTTGTATATAGTTCTTCTGTGTATTCTTGCCACTTCTTCTTAATGTTTTCTGCTTCTGTTAGGTCCATACAGTTTCTGTCCTTTATTGTGCCCATCTTTGCATGAAATGTTCCCTTGGTATCTCTAATTTTCTTGAAGAGATCTCTAGACAATTACAGCTGTCCCACCATGAAATAAGCACCTAACCATAAACTGCCTTGGATCATCTCATGGTGATGTCATCCAAAGGATATCTGCTAAGACTGCAAAATCAGACCCATCTGTTCAGTTGAACTCTGAGAATCTGTGCTTCTTAAAAGTTTTTCCCAAAGCAAAACACAAGGAAATTTGAATTCCATTTTTGAAGGCAAAAAATTTAATATATTTTATCTTATTATACATTTCCCCTAAATTACAATGTCAATAGCTGCAAATATATTCTGCTACAAAGCTTTCTGTAAGAAATATCTCTATAAGAAAATACATCTCATTAACATTTCCTGTAAATAAATTACTTCAAATAATAATTTTTGAAGGGATGTACATAAGGGAAATAATGCAGAAACCAGATTTTAATTGTAATTGTTGTATAGGAAATGTTTCCCTGAAACGTTCCATTTTCATGTTGCTCAGCTTATAGAAACCTGTTTGTACAGACTTTGGTTCTTAATTTTTGTTTTAACAGACATGTGAGGGGAAAATGGAAATCTTAATCATATTAGTGAACCTATGTGGGAAGGTGAAATTCTTAATAGACATGCAGGCTCAGGTTCAGTTTCTATTGGGAGAACTTGAATTTGAGACTGCAAATGAGCTTTAAGTAAATGAAAACTAGGGAGTGATTTATAGTCTATAAAAGAAAAGGTCCAAAGTAAAAAGTATAAGATAACTTTTTGGCTTTAATCTCTAGACATAATATTTAGAACTGAATAAAGTAAAAAGTAATAAAATGGATGTAAAAATTTAGAACCTGTGGTTTCTATAGATTAGCAAAATGTAGATTTTACAAGTTACTCCATTTATAATTTTTAATCTCAGTGGCTGTAGAAGACAGAAACTGTATCTTTGGCAAAAACAAAAAACAAAAAAACACAGCTGTTACAGAAAGAGTTGATGCTGAAAAAAGTCAGATGGTGCCGTCAGCCAGTTAGAAAGCAGCTTACCAAGAGCAATGGAACCTTACTATCCTAACTGTCTTGGAGTCCATTTAATGAGACCTCTTCAAAATAAGATGATTGTATGACCTCAGAAATATAAAAGAAATATTTTGCGGTCAAGTAGTTACCTCACACTGAACTTATCTGCGTAGTAAATATTATGATAGCAAATCCCATGGACAATTTCCATGTATGTTGTGCAGCCTTGGGCTTCACATATGAAAAGTCAGCTTGTGCTTCAAACACATGATCCATGTGTTGCCAAAACTGGACAGTTGACAAAGTTTCCCCCATTTCCTTGCTGTGCTTCAGTGCAGAACAGATATATCTCGTTTCTTTTATCATTTTTACTATACTGCAGAGTATGTGAAGAGTAAATGTCTAGTTCTATCTAACATAGGGAATGCCAAAGCTTTGAATAATATGATCTAGTAACTTTTACTTTGGGCATCTTAAAATTTTTACAACCTGAAAATTCTGCTCTGTGTTATTCACAATGCGTGTAATTTGGAGAATAAAATGAGTAAGAGTAATGCACAATCAAGAGATGCAATTTATATCCTCTAGAAATCTGAATGGATTATTTTGGTCTTATTCTACTGGTTCTTATTAATTGTAGCTGAAATTAAACTTTTCAAAAATATGAATAAGCAGCTTAAGGAAAAACAAAGATTTTTTTTTTCCTGAAGGACTTAAAGACCTGCGATTATTTTGAAATTATTTGGAAAATATTGACTACTTTTTTCCTATCAAGGTCTTTAATTGAGCAGTAAGAAGTAGTGTTCCAAACTAAAAGGCGAGTCTATGTTGCAGATTCTCTGTGCTCCATGCTTTTATTTCCCATTACCCGATTCCTCTTTTCACGTTTTAGAGCCTGCTGTATGCCAGGGTATATGGGGAGATCTTTGTTTAAATAGAAATAAGGCTTTATGGTTATTTTTTATAGGCAATCACCACTGTGAAAGACATTGATCCTCCAGCACAACCTAAATGCCTGGAAAGTCACATGGTGTTCATCAGTAATCCCTCTGTGTGCCTTTTATTTATTTATTTTTTTAGTCATGGCATCTTCACAAATGTGTACATTATTTACATAAAAAAGTTGCATGATGGAAAACACACTAACCACACTTGTCACCCTTTCTGATCTTCCATTTCCTTTTTCTTTGATCTATGTTCTTATCATATTCCTCATTTTACCCCGTCTTCTGAAATCCAAATCCTACTCTCCACCATGCTATAATGCATTAAATACATGGATTCACAGTCTGCTCCTGATGCTTGTCCTCAGAGGTGGTCATATTTTCTGACAGACGTGCAGTCTGGCTTTGGAGGCGTAGGTGGCATCTTTCCATACTTTACAAGATAGGCCTTTTGCACAGTCACACCGCTGGAAGATCTCCAGCCCATGTGAGCCCTTCTTGCGCTGCTTGGTGCAGACTTCCCCCTGATGGAGCACTGGTTTGCAGATTTTGGTCCAGAAGTGACGAGCACAGCAAAACCCTTCAATGCAGTCTAATGATCGTAGACAGGGATCTCCTTCATGTCCTAAAGAAATGATAACCAAAAGATTTTACCATGACACTGTAGGAGAAAAATCTATTCTGCAAACAGAAGCACCTAAAATATTTGTACTTGTACTATCTTCCTATCTTCCGTGATGTCTTACAGTCATATCAATTGACTTTCCCTCTAATCATGTGAACCAACTTTCATCTCTTTCTGTTGTTTGCTGTCTGAATATTAAGTTTAATGAATAGCTAGGATGGGGCTGCATCTTCTCTTCACTTTGGTATGGTGTGATCTTAGATATTTCTGTTTTGTATTGTTGTTTACTTAAGTGAATGACAATAAGTAAAAAGAAATGCCTTCTATTTAATTTGATACCTTCTTGGAAAAAGTAAACAAACTGAGTCAAGAAGGCTGAAGTTGTCTGTACCTCCTAAGGCCAGGTATCAGTTAAAATCTAGCCAGGAAAACAGAAGCTGAGTATTCAAAAGAGAAGATATTTAATGCAGAGAATGGGTCACACAGGCAGTGAGTTATGAGGCTAAGAAGCACCAGAGAACGTAGAGCAGCACCGCAGGAAACCACCACCACATTTAGGCTGGAGGATCCGGAGAAGCTGGTGACGTCAGAATGGGGCAAGGGCAGGGGACTGGAATCCCGGCAGGAGCTGAGACCCTGAGGAGGCGCAGCTCTGCCAGAAACACTCCCAGAGGCAGAGCGAATCCATTGGCCGTTCCCTTCCTCTGCCTCTCAATCTCTCACCACAGCCAAACCCATGCAGCTGGAAGCCACCTGACAGGGAGTCTAGGCAATGAAGTCTGTGAAAAGCTATGATACAGAGTGGAGCAGAGCAAGGGCAAATAGCCCCAGGGTCAACCAAGAACCCATAAAAAAAAATCATAGGAGCACAGATCTGGGGATTCAATTCAGTAAAAGGATGAAGTCAGCAGAGAGCACCCACATGTCACAGTGGGGTTGATGTGTAGCCCGCAAGCTGCTTTGTCATCTCCCAGATTGTAAATACTTCTGACTTTTTAGGCCATGTGATCTGTGACACAGCTCTTCATTCTGCTTTCATATCACAAAAGCAGCCACAGATGATTCCTAAGTGAATGGGCAGGCCTGTGTTACGATAAAACATTATTTACAAAAACTGGCAGCAGGACAGACTTGGCTCACGGGCCGTAGTGTGCCAAGCCTGGTCTAAAAGGTTAGCTGCCATCCTGGATGTCACCAGTCCCACTGTGTGAATGTGGGCACAACTCACTAGCCATCAACATTTCTTGCTAGCTGCCATCAGGAAATTGTACATATAATTAGCTAATAGTGATTAATAAATTAGAAACTGTACTGTAACACAGATATCTGTCAGAATAAAGATGGACACTCATGTACTAAAAACTTTTCAGACAGCTCAGCGGGTAAAGAATCTGCCGGCAATGCAGGAGACAGAGGAGGTGCGACTTTGATCCTGAGTCAGAAAGATCCCCTGGAGAAAGAAATGGCCACCCACTCCAGTACTCTTGCCTTGGAAATCCCATGGAAAGAGGAGCCTGGTGGGCTACAAGTCCATGGGGTCACAGAGTAGGACACAACTGAGTGACTAAGCATGCATGTACTAACAAATGCATGTGATTTCAGTGGGATAGAAATAGATGTGGGAAAAGGACTAGGCCTTCAGAAAGTGTAGACGGGGGCTGGTTGAAGAGGAACTGTCAGTTACTTTAACCCTATTGATAGAATCATTAGTATTTCAGGTTGGACTAACAGGTCAGATATTTTGTAGGATACTAGATCCACAGAAGGTAAAAATATGGGGAAAAGGTTTTATGGTTAAGTAAACTAGGGAAATACAGTGTCTGAAAAAGTTAACCTATTTTCCTCATTGCTGAACTTCTCAGAGCCGTCAATTTATCAATGTTTATTTTAAAGTTCCAAAAATGGGCAGATACACTATTACAAAACTCTTGAACACATGGGCTCTTTTAGTCATATAATGTCTTGAAAGAACAGTGTTCCACAGAATACACTTGCAAAAGCCTCCTTTAAAAATATAGGTATTTCTACTTTTCAAAATTTTACTATTAGTGATTAGGCTTACCAAATATTGTGACACAAGGAAGGGAATTTTTATGGGCATACGTAATCCCTCTAGAAATGAATTATTTTTGGAAAATTGGTTTATGCATAGTATATTACCTGGTTGTTTAGTGAAATAAAATTTCTGAATCTGCAAAGGTGAGAAAAGGACTCTAAATCTTAGTAATTTAATCTATAGCAGCAAACATTTTCCCATTTATGTTTTGCAATGCTTTATTCTTGATTATGGAAGAGAAATGTTTGTGTAAAAGATTTGTTCTAAATATCCTGTAAAAAGGCTGAACTATTTAGAAGATGGCATGGTTAATTAGAGTACCACAATTCTTGTCATATGTATTTCTCACAATTTAAGATCTCTGAGAAACCTCTAGCATCCTCAAAATTGAGAAGAAATTCAGTTAAAATCTTACTATTACAGTAACTTCCCATTATTTTTTTTCAAATTGCACTCAGAAGCAATGGAATTAATTATCTACATTTCTCTGGAGCTCCAGCTGTCCCCACCTTTTATATGTGACAGCTTAGTGTGAGGTCTTCCCAGGTTCTGCCATCCCAGGTCGTGGTTCGAGTGATGGCCGTGGTTCCGATCTCTGTGCCGAGTGCTGTCCAGAGCTGGGATATGAGGGGTTAAGATGCTCTCGGTGACTGGGATGCAGATGCCTGGAGATGGTCAGATAATTAGTTAGACTTGTTCAGTTCTGTAAAGTGTGTTTCTTATCCAAGTATTCTCCTGACGTGAAGTATGAGGCCATGTATCTATCATCTATCTAGACTTGAGATCTCAATAGTTTGGACCTAAGCCAGGCTTTCTTGATTTCAGTCTTGTCAGTCTCATGACCAAGTGACCTTGGGCAAAAATAGGGATAAAAACAGAATTCCTTTCATAAAGTTACTGTGAATACACAGGAAGAGTTTAGAATAGTTACAGCGTGAAGTATTATCAAATCTTAGTAGCTTAAAACTGTCTGATCAGACATCTGTGTTCAGGATCAAGGTTCCTTTTTTAATCAAAAATAAAATCCCCATCTACACTGTAAACATCTCTAATGGGATGAGGTCTTCTTCCCTTCACTTCTTGTCCAGGGTACTCTCAGTAGGACCAGGCCCACAGGTCAGGAACAAGTGTAGGAATATGAGCCTGATTATGATGTTTTGCAAGACTAATTGTGTTCCTGATCATGTTCTGTAAGTATTTAATTGTTTACCATGTGTTGGAGGTTCTTCATTTCATCATCAGTGCTGAACTGTCTGCCCATAAGGTCACTGAGATTGGCTGAAGGCCGAGTAATAGACTTCTGTGTTTCCTTTCAGAGGAAACACTCGCCGTCAGCATTTGTGTGTGCCACAGTGTGCGGCTTTCAAAAAAGGACACTTTGCGTGTGAGAATCAAGCTATGAAATTGGTATGAAAATGAAAACAAACTCACAAGTGTACTGATGAATCACAGGTTTCTATCTTTGGTTCCTTTGCACATATTCACTTAAGTGTTCAGTGGAATATAACATCTAGCTATTTATATGCAACATTTCAACATGGCACATCCCAGGTCAGCATAGATTATAAATTACAGCAGGTGATCAGAGCCCAGGAAAACCAAGATTTGAGAGGGACAGTAAAGCACTCACCTGCAATGCAGGACACAAAGGTTTGATCCCTGGGTCAGGAAGATGCCCTGGAGAAGGGAATGCCTACCCACTCCAGTATTCTTGTCTGGGAAATACCATGGACAGAGGAGCCTGGCAGGCCCCAGTCTATGGGGTCGCAAAAAGTCAGACACAACTGAGAGACTAATACACACACACAAGGTAATCTTGTACATTTCTAAACCCTGATTCCATTCCTGCCAGTTTGGAAGTCTCCTTACATTTTAGACGTATGACTAAGGAGAAGGCAGTATAACTTGGTATCCAGGTTTCCTACATGAAAGGAAAGAGGCCCATCAGCACCAAATGAGACCTTTACCATTATTGCAGCGGGTACCAGGACAACACATGCCATCTCTATGGCAGCGCTTCTTTTTCCTTCGACACACCATGCAGGCCGACGATCCTTGGTGAGGACTGTGGCAGTACCTCCCAACTTCACATTCCTTATCACTGCTACAAGGGTAGGCCTGTCATGAAATAGAACAAGAACACCAAAAGCAAAGATTAGATCTTGTAAGCAAAAAGCTATTGCACCAAATCGTGATGGAAAATCAGAATATTTCCCTCCTCAAAGGAAATATTTAATAATGTTCTGAGCAGAGGTACTGCTGCTGCTGCTGCTAAGTCGCTTCAGTCGTGTCCGACCCTGTGTGACCCCAGAGACGGCAGCCCACCAGGCTCCCTCGTCCCTGGGATTCTCCAGGCAAGAACACTGGAGTGGGTTGCCATTTCCTTCTCCGATGCATGAAAGGGAAAAATGAAAGTGAAGTCACTCAGTCGTGTCCGACTCTTAGTGACCCCGTGGACCGCAGCCCACCAGGCTCCCCCGTCCATGGGATTCTCCAGGCAAGAACACTGGAGTGGGGTGCCATTGCCTTCTCCGGCAATCAATGTTTATAAAGCCCTTAATTAAGCAGAGGTACTACATAGTAACAATTACTTAATTAAGGGCTTTATAAACATTGATTGCCGAAGAAGGCAATGGCACCCCACTCCAGTGTTCTTGCCTGGAGAATCCCAGGGACGGGGGAGCCTGGTGGGCTGCCGTCTCTGGGGTCGCACAGAGTCGGACACGACTGAAGCGACTTAGCAGCAGCAGCAGCAAACATTGATTGCTGATGGTGATGACAAAGATAAAGTTGACAGTATCCATATGCTTTCAATGACACGACTTTGGGGTTAGGATTTAGATTTTATTTTGATTAGTAGAGCCCTAAAGTGTGACTCTGGAGGCTCAAAAAATAGCTGTAATTGTTATACTGCCAGTGATTTAAGGTATAAATGAAACGGCCTAGTCACTCTTTTTTTTACCCACTGAACTAGCATAAGGAGAAGGTTACATAAAGCAACAATGGGCTGTGCTAGCAGCTAAAATACATCTCCTGCCCATTTATGGAACAGATATTCTAAGAGTGTTTTCTCAGTTCAACACAAGGAGATGCTTCCAGAGAGTTTGAAGCAATGAAACTTTGGGAACAAAGTATTCAAGGAGCAGCATCTTCACTCCAAATTCAGTGATGAGCAGCAGTAGCATTCTGAGTGGTCAGAGCTTGCTAAACTCCAGTTATATTGTTATGTTCTCAGGAAACAAAAAAGCAGACTTGGAACATACAAAACAGCCCTACAGGCTACTTACACAGAAAGGACTTCTGTTCCTACATTTCTCTACCAAGTTGTTGATTCAGAAGGCTACTTAAGAATGCCATATATTATCTCAAAAAATGCATTTATATATACACTCCAATTATATATTCCTTGTATCTAGGAAGTTACTGGAATGCTTAAAATATCCCTGTTTTCAGAGACTGAGAATTGAGAAATAGAAATATCACACCACACATCAAACTAACTCACATCTTGAGGCATGTTGACAGGGAGACTTACTTGGAAGTCTTTTTTATTGCTGTGGTATAGTACGTTTTTTTTCCTACTTTTCACAATAATGCATTTTTAAAATTGCAAAATAAAAAAATTTAAAAAGCAATATAGTTTTTAAGCAAGCATAAATGATAGGACTAGAAAACTACGGGATAAAGTTTTTGTGACTCTCAAATAATTAGCGTGTTTTGAATGTTTTACTTTTGAAATGAGGTTGATGACTTGACCCTGCATGCACTGCTTCTCCCTTCCCCTCACCCCTCTCTTTCTTCCATCGCCTTTTCTCCCTGGGCTTTCCTCCTGCGTATGTTTGCATGCGTTCAGACCCCTTGTGTTTTCTATTCAGATCTGATCATGTTAGAAAGAGGAAATAAGTGTGAAGTTGATGTGTGACTCTGGAAACTTTACATGTTATTTGATGAAAAAAGATAAACCTTTAACATCATTACAATTTACTTTTACCCTCAGAAGAGAACAGAAAATAGAAAAACCTCTAACTTCAGACTGAAAGTGTTCTTGAAGCATTGCACACTAGAAATGAAGCCAGATAAAACTATAAAATTAATTTGGATATTACTGTCCCATTCTGTAACTCCATCATTAGGCTTAAGAAAGAATCTGAATGAGCTTGAATTCAGAGTATCAGGCCACTTTTCAAGAGTCCAGGACTGATGAAAACAAAACAAACGTCACTTCCCGACTTGCTACACTCTTTTCCCCCTGAGCACTTTACTGCCTTCATATTTAAACCCATTAAGTTTAACTGAAATACACTTCACATGTTTCTGATTCATTTACATTTATTTCACCAAATAGTTTTGCAAGAAACATTTGATGTATCACAAGGTTTTGTTTTGTTTTTTTTTTCTTTTCTCAAAAATAGGACACATTCTTTCAATGGAAGTAAACAGGCCACCTAAAACATCATGTGTAATTCAACTCAAACAATGACTCTTCAAGGGATTTTGAATATAGAGAAATACTTGATTCCATTCCTAAAAGAATAGCCTGTACGGTAGAAAGAAACTTGTTTTCTAAAAGTTGAAGTTCATTTATGCAGAAAATTAGAGAAGGCACATTATCATCTTCCTGTTCTCAGTTGGTGGGAAATACTTGGTGGAAAATATTTGACAGTTACAGAAAGCAGTATGCACAGTACTTTGTGAATGGGATCACAGTAAAATTCTTACCAATTTTTCAGAGGAGAGAGCAAAAATATTAGGCAGTTTTATTATATTTCAGTATGTCTTTTATTGAACTAGAAATGGTATAGGCAGAATAAGTATGCAGGAATTTTTTTTTTTTAATGGAAGGTTATTGTTAATGTGAACTTGTCCTTGGAATGGAATCCCAGAACATAATATTAAGGGAAGTTCTTTGACAAAAATAAGTTTTTAATTATTAAAATACAAGGTTATATTACATAGCTTCTAGTATGCTTATGGAATTCCTGGCTCCAATAAACAGCATTTATATATGAATAAAATAAAGAAGAGAAAAATTGATTTAAACAAGTTATAGGGAAAGCAACTGATATTTGGGGACATGCTTTGTCTTCTGAAAATCAGTGTCCCTCAGGATGGATCTAGTCAGCAATAAAGTTTACTTGATGTAACCATTAGCAAGAAAATGCAGAACAGGAGAAAACACGACTCTGACTGATTAAAAGGGATTCTCATGTTTTTGGCCTAATGCATTATTTTTCAGGAAAGAGTTTTAAACTCAAGTATGAGGGTTCTACAGTTTGCTATTGAGTTTTTCCTGAACATTCAGTTTGGTTCCGTTGCTCAGTCATGTCCAACTCTTTGCGACCCCGTGGACTGCAGTATGCCAGGCTTCTCCGTCCTACATTAGTCCCTTCTAACGTGTCTGGAAACGGTATCATATTAGGCAAGAGAGGGAGGGAGAGACAGAGAAGAAAAGCACGTAGTTCATATAGTTATGGAGAATCCTGAAGAAGTGATGACCTGTGGCAATTAACAAGCCCATTGAAGGGACTTACAGGGAGGGGAGAGGGAGGAGGGTTCAGGATGGGGAACACGTGTATACTTGTGGCAGATTCATGTTGATATATGGCAAAAGCAATACAATATTGTAAAGTTGAAAAATAAAAGTTTTTAAAAAAAAAAGTGTCATTAAAAAACTTTCCTTTGGCCCCCAAAGGTCCCATTTAACGATGATTTTTTCATTTGAGCACCTCAGTCTAAGTTTCCATTTAACAAAAATAATAATATGCATCTCTGGTTCTTATTTTATAAATGAGTAAGAAGACTGATTCTCTTCGCCTGATATGGAAATTATTAATAGTGAATTTCTTTGGCTCTTCATTCACTTGACTTTAAGTAAACAGTATAAGCAACAGTGACAGTCTGTGCGGATGTCTAGAAATCAAATGAAAGAATTAGAGACTTTATACATGCCTATCCTGTATTAATATTTCCAAAACTGAATCAGAATTCCAGTTCCCTGAGCATCCAGGAATACGCGCCTTCATGCAAAATCATTCATGACTTATCCTCAGTCACACTTAGGGGCTGAATTCATTTGCGAGACCTAATAATAGCAGAAGATAGGCCATAAATTAAGAAAGCATGAGAGCTGTCCCTGATCAAGCCAAAAAGCAGAGAAGTTTTGACCAACCACCTCCCCCGCCTTTTAGACTAAAAATACGGTGGTTCCCATAAATAGAAGTGCCAGTTATCATTAGCACGATGCCATGGACTAAAATAAGAGTGAACACATTGGGCACAGCTTGAAAATAATGTCCATCAGAAGTGAGCATTTCTTGTTTAGTATAAAGGGTATTTTTAACATCTGTTTACTCTGTATTAATCTGAAACCTTTCTTTACAGTTTTAGCAACGAAGTGGAGAGAGGTTAAGTAACTTCTGCAAATAAGTCTTATGAGCTCAGCGGCAGAAAAGTTGGGGATCAGAGCCCTGCCCTGGGTTGCAGACCTCACTGTAAGGTGTCACAACTGATCTTTTAATGACTGTTAATGCACACATAGAAAAGGTATTTGAATGGTGACCAGTGTGCTGAATTTAGAGATTAGGAAAATAAACTTGGCCACTTCTCTTTCTAGAAGCCTCCAAATACCAACAGCATGTCCTGCTGCAGCTGTTGGAAAAACAGAATACTGGCAGAAAACACTGACAAGTCTATAAACAGCGTTTCCTCTTTCCATCTTTTTGACAACTGTTTTATGGCTGTTTAAATTCAGTGTAACCAGAGTTATAAGCAAAATCCCATCATGCAAATAATGATAAATAATATTCTAATGAATAAAATGTTACTGCATCTTCTTAAACTAATTGAGCCTCTTTTTTCCCCTATTATTCTTAAAACTGCAGAAAGAAAAGGCTTATTAAATCAAGACTTAGATTTAGGGCTGAGTATATTTTTTTTTACTTTTCAATTACTGCCCATCCCTTACAGCCTTCTCCGCAGCACTCCCCCCCCCAACCAATGCAACAGTGAAGTGATTATGAAATGAGAAGTGTTTCGGGTATCTTAGCAGCACTGAGTACTTTTTATAGACCTTTTGCCACAAGTAAAACCTTAGTTTAACTCCCAAGCTTTCAAAACAGTGACATTGTTCCTGTTTAATAAAGGGGAAAAAAGGAAGAGAGAAACATCACAAAGTTTTCATGTGGGCGAGCCACCCATCCGGATTCTTGCAAGAGCGTCCCAGTTTTGTTGTTGTTTTACTCGGGACAATCCTTTGTCCCCGCAAGCACTGTTTGTAACAATCTTGGAAGTTTTCTGGAGCCAGAAAAACATCATCAGCTGGGCAGGCAGAAGAAAGCCTGAAGGGGGACAACCCAGCTGTGGGAATGAAAAACATTTGAAGCAAGTGGACAGAGGGAGGTGGCCGAAAGGGCTGGGGACTAGAACGTGTCTGAGGGCTTAAAGAGAACACGGCGAAGGGTTGGCGAGTGCACTTGGGAAACCAGATCAGACTGGCTTCCTCTCAGTCCTTAGGGAAAAGATTAATTTCCCTTGTCATGACATTATGCATGATACAGCTATATTTCAATGAGCATGCAAAATATGCTACTCTTTAAAGTGGTCATTTCAGACTCATACCCTAACATTGTAACTGCAGGAGGTGCAGGGAAATATAACTCAATCTGTGCAGTTGTACACTTCATGCCAAAGGCTAGGCAATTGGATCATTTCCTTTGTCCACAATTACCTCTAGGGGACAGGGGTTTACTAGATGCATCTTTGAGGATTCCTGAACCTAAGGCCAGGAGAAATGAGCTGTATTAACTTTGAGGGGAAATTTTCAGATATTTCATGATATTCTGGATGTGTACCACAGCTGCTTGGATATTCCTTTAGTATTCAATAATTACTTATTCATCTTTTATTTATTGAACTCCCAACTATAATACAGAAACTAAAAACTATATTCTGTGATCTGCAAATCATTGCCCCTAAAATAATTTTGAAAAACATGCATCATCACATGCATTTGATGTGTAAAATATTTCATTGTAAGTTTGTTTTATTAATATAAATGTTAAACATTTTATAGATGAAGTTCACAGTAATTTGTCATGATTCAATAAAATATTGCCCAATGCAGCCTGATCCTAAATGCACCCTGATCCTAAAGTAAATTGCAATGTATTTATTAGTAGATATTCTTCCTTGAGAAAGATAATCTTACAAAACATTCAATTAAATGTTAAAATGAACAAGTCATCACAACAGTTTTGAATGTTCTATATTCAGAACTTTCCAACTAGAGCCAAGACTCACTTAAAAAAAAAAAAAAAAGAATGATAAGGACGTTTAAAGTGATGAAGGATACGTAAATTGATCAAAAAGAAAAACCTACAACCAAGAATACCAAGTAAGGCTCTTATTCAGGCTCTCACTCAGATTTGACAAGAAATCAAAAGCTTTACAGATAAGAGAATTCAGCACCACCAAATCAGCTTCACAACAAAAGCTAAAGGAACTTTTCTAGGCAGGGGAAAAAAAGAGGCCACAACTAGAAAGATGAAAATCACAAATGGGAAAGCTGGTAAATGTACAGTAAAAGTAGGACATCACCCATACACAAATATGATATCAAAATCAGCAAGCATGAGAATAGGAAAGCACAAATGCAAGAAATGAGAAACGCATTTGAAATTAAGAGACCAGCAACTTAAAACAACTGTGTGTGTGTGTGTGTGTGTGTGTGTGTGTGTGTGTGTGTAGACTGCTATATCAAAACCTCATGGGAACTGTAAACCAAAAAACTATAATAGATAGACACACAAAAAAGAAAAATCAATGCAAACACAACTCTATAGAGTATCAGATTGTCATCAAACCATAAGAAGAGCACAAAAAGAAGGGAAGAACAAAGACCTACAATAACAAATCCAAAACAGTTTTTAAAATGGCAAGAAGAACATATACGTTGATAATTACCTTAAATATAAATGGATTAAATGCTCTAACCAAAAGAAATAGACTGGCTGGCTGGTTACGAAAACAAGTTTCATATATATGCTGCCTACAAGAGACCTACTTCAGGCTCAGGGGCACATACAGACTGAAAGTGAGGGGATGGAAGAAGGTATTCCATGCAAATGCGAATCAGAAGAAAGCTGGAGTAGCAATACTCATATCAGACAAAATGGACTGTAAAGACTGTTACAAAAGATGAGGATGACGTAATATATAATGATCAAGGGATCAATCCAAGAAGAGAAGAGAAGGAAAGAAAGTGCCTTTCTGTGTTTAGAATGTCCTGATCAATCACTAAGGATACTTTGTTAAACCAATATTCTGAATTCTATTTTAGTTTGCCAACAAAAGGTTTTTTTTGTTGTTTTTTTTAACCTCTGACTAATGCAGTGTATCAAGATTTGGAATGTGTGGCAGTTTTGCCTTTTCATACTGTTCATGGGGTTATAAATGAAAGAATACTAAAGTGGTTTTCCATTCACGTCTCCAGTGGAACATGTTTTGTCAGAACTCTCCACCATGACCTGTCCATCTTGGGTGGGCCTACATGGCATGGCTCATAGTTTCACTGAATTAGACAAGGTTGTGATCCATGTGATTAATTTTCTGTAATTAGTTAACATTGGTTAGTTTTCTGTAAGTGTGGTTTTCATTCTGTCTGCCCTTTAACGGATAAGGATAAGAGGCTTGTAGAAGCTTCCTGATGGGAGGGACTGGCTGTGGGGGATCTGGGTCTTGCTCTGATGGGCTAGACCATGCTCAGTAAATCTTTAACCCAATTTTATGTTGATGGGTGGTACATTACACTGAAAGATGAACTCCCAGGTCCATAGGTGCCCAGTATGCTACTGGAGAAGAGTGGAGAAATAACTCCAGAAAGAATGAAGGGATGGAGCCAAAGCAAAAACAGCGCCCAGTTGAGGATGCGTCTGGTGATGGAAGTAAAGTCTGATGCTATAAAGAGCAATATTGGTTAGGAACCTGGAATATTAGGGCCATTAATCAAGGTAAGTTGGAAGTGGTCAAACAGAAGATGGCAAGAGTGAACATTGACATTTTAGGATCAGTGAACTAAAATGGACTGGAATGGGTGAATTTAATTCAGGTGACCATTATATCTATTACTGTGGGCAAGAATCCCTTAGAAGAAATGAAGTAGCCTTCATAGTCAACCAAAGAGTCCGAAATGCAGTACAGTCCTAAAAATGACAGAATTATCTCTCTTTGTTTCCAAGGCAAACCATTCAATATCACAGTAATCCAAGTCTATGCCCCAACCACTAATGCCAAAGAAACTGAATGGTTCTATGAAGACCTACAAGACTTTCTAGAACTAACACCAAAAAAATGTCCTTTTCATCATAGGGGACTGGGATGCAAAAGTAGGAAATCAAGAGATACCTGGACTAACAGGCAAGTTTGGCCTTGGAGTACAAAATGAAGCAGGGCAAAGGCCAACAGAATTTTGCCAAGAGAATGCACTGATCATAGAAAACACTCTCTTGCAACAACGCAAGAGATGACTCTACACAAGGACATCACCAGATGGTCAATACATAAATCAGACTGATTATATTTTTTGCAGCCAAAGATGGAGAAGCTCTGTACAGTCAGTAAAACCAAGACCAGGAGCTGACTGTGGCTCAGATCATGAACACCTTATTGCCAAATTCAGACTTAAACCGACGAAAGTAGGGAAAACCACTAGACCATTCAGGTATGACCTAAATCAATTCCCTTTTGATTATACAGTGGAAGGGACAAATAGATTCAAGGGATTAGGTCTGATAGACAGAGTGCCTGAAGAACTATGGACAGAGGAGGTTCATACCATTGTATAGGAGGTAGTGATAAAAACCATGCCCAAGAAAAAAAATGCAAAAAGGCAAATGGTTGTCTGAGGAGGCCTTACAAATAGCTTAGAAAAGAAGAGAAGCAAAAGGGAAAGAAGAAAAGGAAAGATACACCAATCTGAATGCAGAGTTACAAAGAATAGAAAGAGATAAGAAAGCCTTCCTCAGTGATCAATGCTGAGAAATAGAGGAAGACAATAGGATGGGAAAAACTAGAGATCTCTTCAAGAAAATTAGAGATACCAAGGTTACATTTCATGCAAAGATGGGCACAATAAAGGATAGAAATAGTATGGACCTTACAGAAGCAGAAGATATTAAGAATAGATGGCAAGAATACATAAAAGAACTATACAAAACAGATCTTAATGACCCAGATAACCATGATGGTGTAATCACTCACCCAGAGCCAGACATCCTGGTGAGTGAATTCAAGTGGGCCTTAGGAAGCATCACTATGAACAAAGCTAGTGGAGGTGATGGAATTCCAGCTGAGCTCTTTCAAATCCTGAAAGATGATGCTGTGAAAGTGCTGCATCCAATATGCCAGCAAATTTGGAAAACTCAGTAGTGGCTACAAGACTGGAAAAGGTCAGTTTTCATTCCAATCCCAAAGAAGGGCAATGCCAAAGAATGTTCAAACTACCAAACAATTGCACTCATCTCACACGCTAGCAATGTAATGCTCAAAATTCTCCAAGTGAGGCTTCAACAGTACATGAACCACATACGTGTAGATGTTCAAGCTGGATTTAGAAAAGGCAGAGGAACCAGAGATCAAATTGCCAACATCCATTGGATCACAGAAACAGCAAGAGAGTTCTAGAAAAATATCTGCTTCACTGACTACACTAAAGCCTTTGCCTGTGTGGATCACAACAAACTGTGGAAAATTCTTCAAGAGATGAGAATAACAGACCACCTTATCTGCCTCCTGAGAAATCTGTATGCAGGTCAAGAAGCAACAGTTAGATCCAAACATGGAATGACGGATTGCTTCCAAACTGGGAAAGGAGTACATCAAGGCATTTATTGTCACCCTGCTTATTTAACTTCTATGCAGAGTACATCATGTGAAATGCTTGGCTGGATGAAGCACAAGCTGGAATCAAGACTGCCAGGAGAAATATCATATCCAGATGACACAACTCTTATGGCAAAAAGTGAAGAGAAACTAAAGAGCCTCTTGATGAAAGTAAAAGAGGAGAGTGAAAAAGCTGGCCTAAAACTCAACATACAAAAAACTAAGATCATAGCATCCGGTCCCATCACTTCATGACAAATGGATGGGGAAACAATGGAAACAGTGACAGACTTTATTTTCTTGGGCTCCAAAATCACTGTGAATGGTGACTGTAGCCATGAAATGAAAAGAAGCTTGCTCCTTCAAGAAAAGCTTTGACTAACATAAACAGCATATTAAAAAGCTGAGATGTTACTTTACCGACAAAGGTCCATCTAGTCAAAGCTATGGTTTTTCCGGTGGTCATGTATGGTTGTGAGAGTTGGACCATAAAGAAAACTGAGCACTGAAGAATTGATTTTTTTGAACTGTAGTGTTGGAGAAGACTCTTGAGAGTCCCTTGGACTGCAAGGAGATCAAACCAGTCAATTCTAAAGGAAATCAATCCTGAATATTCATTGGAAGGACTGATGCTAAAGCTGAAGCTCCAATACTTTAGCCACCTGATGTGAATAACTGACTTCTTAGAAAAGACCCTGATGCTGGGAAAGATAGAAGGTGGGGGAGAAGGGCACAACAGAGGATGAGATAGTTGGCTGGCATCACCATCTTGACAGAAATGAGTTTGAGCAAGCTCTGCGAGTTGGTGATGGATAGGGCACCCTGCTGTGCTGCATGAGGTTGCAAAATGTCAGATAAGACTAAAGGACTGAACTGAATTCAACTGTTTTCCTTTTTTCTCCCCATAAAATAGCAAAAGACTTATTGTAAACACAGGCATTTTCCCAGACAATTTTAAGGAAAAGAACCATGGAAGGTGAAGATCTGGAAATTGATTCCCTAAAACAATCATGCTTTGCACACTGTGGAAAACCTTTGGATACCTTTTACACATACTCATTTTAAGACTAAGTTTGTTAGACATTTGATTTTTTTTATATAAAAGTTCAGAATTTAGAGAATTTCTACTAATATTTCCTGGATTATAAATTAGGAATGCTAGGTTTCTGGCAAGGGTTCATTAACCTCCCCAGTGTTCAGAAAGCCTCACTTAAATCCTAAGAAACAATAATTTTGTGAAATAAATGCAGGGTCCTCTCCCACTTCAGTTCTTCACCCTGTTCTCTGTATGGCATTAAGTAGAAAAGAGATTCTAAGGAATTCCCCGCTTCCAACACAGACCACATTCTCAACAGCACTGTGTGTTTTTTCTGCTGTTGATCAGGGGTGAATGGAAAGAGGAACCCTTCTTTTATGGTCTCAGGACCTGAGAAATCTAAACCATCTTGTTAACCTGGCTTTTATTTTGTTGGTTTTAGGCCATTTCCCCCTCATTTGGAATATATAGTGCAGAACACATCTATCCCTGTTCAAAAAGCATTTCCAGAGTGCTTTTATAGCAGTGGCTAGAGCCCTTTATACTCCATATGTAATCATAAAGCCGTTTGTAATTCTGCAGTTGGTTCCATATAACTGTCCTATCCAAAACAGCAAAAGAAATTCCACAATTTTGCATTTTCTTTTAAATCCAGGATCAAATGTCTGTAATATATAATTTTCATTGTAGCCTTTCAGATTTACCTGACCTCATGACCTGTAGCAAAGTAATATGGTAGGAAGAAATTTGGAGTTATACTGAAGTTTGAATTATGCATTCACAATTAATTTGTTGTTACAAGTTATTTAACTGAGTCTCAGTTTCTTCCTTGGTAAGATGGAAATAATCCCTACCTTCAGCAGCATTTCCCCCTCTTTGTTGTTTAGCTGCCAAGTTATGTCTGAGTCTCTTGTGACCCCATGGACTATAGCTCACCAGGCTCCTCTGTTCATGGAATTTTTCAGGAAGAAGACTACAGAGGGTTACCATTTCTTCTCCTGGGGATCTTCCTGACCCAGGGATCAAACCCATATCTCCTTCATTGGCAGGTGGATTCTTTACCACTGAGCCACCAGGGAGCCCTTCCCCTTCCTTAACTAATCTTAAAAATCACATTGGGTTTCTTTAAAAACAACTTATCCTTCACGGACTACCCATAGAGGCTAATTCTGTAGAACTAGATGTGGTCCAGGAATCTTTATTTTTAATGAATACTGTCCTGGTAATTATATGTTAAGGTAAGATAGGGAAACACTGCTTTACAGAATTGCTGCAAAAATTACAGATGCTTTTGTACATGTATTATACTGACAATGTCTGGTCTACATGAGATACGGACTCCATAGTGTTCCAGATAGACATGAATATAAGGTAGAGATTGGTTCCCTAAAATCAGCATGAATCTAAGTAAGAGACGCACTAACAACAACAACTATTTCCACACAGGTTTATCCTCTGTGCTAGGACGTAGCCACTGTGCTTAGGGGTGGCTTAAGAATTTCTAAAACTGTATGATAAAGTAAAGTAACATATAACACAGCAGTGCATTTGGGAGAAACACAGTGTAGACTCAGAGCTGTCAACACACCCCTTATGGCAGGCTGGCTTTATATCCTCATGTGGTGTCCACCTGGTTCTGGTTGACAGCACGTGGCTTTGCAGTTTTCTCTGCATCGTGTGTCCTGTTGGTCTTTACAAAACAAGTACTCTTCCTCCCCACATCAAGTATGATAAATAGATGACATATGATTTTATTATTATTTTCTATTTCTTTGTATAGCATCAGATTTTCCTTTCTAATGAAATGCACATTGAAAATTCAAATATTGATGTCCAGGTAGATATGAAAACATTCTTTCAAACTGCTGTTTCAAACAGTCTTTATGATGATAGAATAGGTCAGTGTTGGATAATATTTCTGCACCCCCAGTGTAAACACTTGTGAATTTTAAATGTTTCAAGAGTTGGGGTCATTTTTCACTTATAATATCATGGGTTTAGAAATGAAAATCCTATGGAGGTGTGTGTGTATGTGTATGTACATAAGTTATCTTGCCTTCTTGCCTTCTCTTGGGAAGATATACTCAAGAAACACACATCAAAATTTATCAGTGGGAATGTGGACAGGGTTGTTGAGAACAACAAAAAAGGAACATTTAGTTTCCATATAAATGCTTTTTTAACATTTTATAATATGTGATGGGTACATGTATTATCTATTAATATTAACATAATTTTTAAAAGATCTACAGTTAATAGGCCCCATAGAACACACCAAAGCAGAAGCTTGACTATAACTAAGCCATTTCTTTTAAGGGTCTTGAGCATCCTCAAATTTTGGCAACTATGAGGGTCCCTGGAACCAATTCCCTGTGAATACTGATGAACAACTGTAATATTATGAGATTCAAAGTGAAATTTTTTACTCCTTGCTAATTTATGCCTCATGTTTTTCATATTAGGAAGGCTTGGAAGAACTTGGATTTCCTAAAGCCAGGGTTTCTTGCAAGAGCATCAAGAATACAGATTGAAGTTTCTTGATTAAAAATTTTCTCTTTTGTTTCATAAATGTTTATCTTATTAGCAGAATCAATCAATGCAACATTCAAATTATATATATATGCAAATATATATAATATATATATATTATATTCAAATATAATTTGAATGTTGCATTGATGGTGTTTTAATTTTTAATATATATATACACACAGACATACATACTCACATATAAACAATCCATTGTCCCAACAATTATTTAATTGAGCTAATGTTTATTGTCTTGGCTCATATAATTTAATATATAATGTACAAACTTTATGCTTCTCTAATCTCATTTGATTCTCCTTTATTCTTCTAAGAATCAGGTTAGACCAATAGTCAAATAGCCACTTGCCATATTCTATTCTGACTTTGATGCAACAGTTGATGGAAGCTGATAAAACTGAAAATATTGCTGTTTTACTTGGGAAGATGGAAAAAGCACAGCAAAATATAACACTCAATATTCATTGGTAGTGAAAATACTCAAATTCTGTTTAAGAAAGAACTACTTGGAAAAAAAAAAGAACTACTTGAAGCTCCTTATAAATATTTCTCAAAAATATAAAATGTTACCATTTAAATTTAGAGTCATAAATCAGAAAGCAGGCAGCATTTTATCCTCTAGATATTCTACGGGGAGAAGCAATCATTTGAGATAAAGCATGGCCCTAGATGATCCAGAATATTGGAATAAGAGATTTACTCAATAGCAATAACCACAGAGATTAGATTGAAACCTAAGAAACCTTTTAATTAAAAGAGTAAGATGAAGCGGTAATTCACAGTGCTAATACAGAACTCTGCCTAAGTAACTCAGTGTATTTCTGCCTTTGTCATTTGGAGGAAAACAGTAAGTGCGTGAAGAGTCTATGGAGGGACTAAGATACAAGTTATAGGTGCAGTGGGATGAAAGACTTCAACTCTTGCACTTTGGATGAGTTACTGAGAGATAAATTTGTATGTTACTAAGAGAAAGGAATAGGAGTTATAGCATCAGTTATTTCACCATACTTATTCTTTCCCAGTTTCTAGTTTTTTTCTTTAGGTTGTTTACATACCTGATACATACATAACCTGTAAAATATGTAAAGATCTATGCTACATATCTGTCTCATTTTTATTAATTTGGAATGTTTAGTTGATAAGGCAGATCTCACATGGAAGTTCTTCATGCAAAGAGCACTCTACATACTCCCATGTCATCATTTCTGGGTTCCAAAGATCCAAACAATGTTTCAGTTAGAGTTTGAGTTAGTCTAAGAGACTCTAATATAATCATATGGTTAAATCATCCAGGAAAATTATTACCTGAGTTTCTGTAAGATGAAATTATAATATATAATGATACTCATCTATTTCAGACATTCACAAGATGATTGGATTGAAAAGCCCCAACTGGGAGAGTTTTAGTGTCAGATAATAGCAATTATATGACTACATGATGTTTATTAATAAAATTCTTCAAAAAATAGTCAGTATTTTAATACACATGTGGTTCTTCTCAGCTTTCTACCCTCATGACCAAATTTAAACTCTTATTATGTAGAAGAAGAAAAAGGAGGTTAACACATAAACAGTCTACTTCTAGTGAGCAATATGGCATAGAGCAAAACATCACTCATTAGCTTATAATCTCTTGTCAAAAAATTCTATGTAAATGCTTTTCTTGAGATGGGAAAGGTAGGAAATTATGAGCCAGATGACAGATACTTTGGTTTGTGTGATCTTTGTGTTCAAACCTCAGCCTCAGAAATGCGGTTCATTTAGTGATGACATATTCAATGTGTCAGTAATCTCAAAGAAAACACGTAGAAAACATTAATCCCCCAAACCACACGCATCTCAATACATCTACTTGGTGTGCTGACCAGGACCTTCTCAGTAGTGCAGGAGAGGTCAGATGATTTGTTACTAGATGAAAGAAATGAAATCCCGTCTCAGGCTCAGGTCAGTTCCCCCTTCATCCTATTGGTTTTTCTAAACTGTGCAAACTGTGCAAAGAGTAGGCTCCTATGTATTTCTGCTGCTTCTTTTGTCGGCCCGTGTTCATTACTAAGGATCCCCAGATGTGCTGGCACCGGACTCTTTTAACACCTCTGTGTCTGGCATCACATTCCAGCAGGATTTTCAGCAACTATGGGGCTTTAACATGTGAGCTGGAGGAGGGAGAGTGCGAAAGAGAAGTGGAGTGCAGGATCACCCCAGAGATTGGGGTAGATAATGTACTGCCTCAGCACAACTCCTCAAGTGCTGTTTCGGTCAGAAGGAAGTCTAGACAAACAAATCAAACAAAATTATTAATTAGCCAAATGGCTAATAGAGTTTTTGATACAACTTTGCTAGGGTCAATCTGAAATCTTACACTTTTTTTTTTTTTTTTTTTCAGATTTTTTCCCTGCTCATATCCAACGGTAAAGTGTTGCTGGCATTATGTTTGAGATGCTATCTGAAATCTATCCCATTTACTTTGGTTTGCCTGGTTTACCCAAACCAGGCGATTTTGTTTCAATAAAGACGAGCAGAAAATATTTTTCTTCTTAGCATGGCACTCTGATCCTTATTTACCCCCTATACTACATAATATA
The DNA here is from genome assembly GCF_027580195.1 of Bos mutus. Lineage (NCBI taxonomy): Eukaryota > Metazoa > Chordata > Mammalia > Artiodactyla > Bovidae > Bos > Bos mutus. Next base: position 18,234,033 of record NC_091622.1, on the reverse strand, counting down.
TGCCAGAAATAAGGGGCTGCTTGCCCATCCCTTAGCCACACACCCCCACGTCTATGCATTAGCAGACGTTTTTCCTCTGCCGTGTGACTACCTGTCCTCCACTCACTTCATCATCAGAATAATTCCAACTCATTCAAAGATGATATCTAGAAAGTGCTTGCACTCAGTATCCCAGCAAATTTGGAAAATTCATCAGTGGCCACAGGACTGGAAAAGGTCAGTTTTCATTCTAATCCCAAAGAAAGGCAATGCCAAAGAATGCTCAAACTACCGCACAATTGCACTCATCTCACATGCTAGTAAAGTAATGCTCAAAATTCTCCAAGCCAGGCTTCAGCAATATGTGAACCATGAACTTCCTGATGTTCAAGCTGGTTTTAGAAAAGGCAGAGGAACCAGAGATCAAATTGCCAACATCTGCTGGATCATCAAAAAAGCAAGAGAGATCCAGAAAAACATCTATTTCTGCTTTATTGACTATGCCAAAGCCTTTGACTGTGTGGATCACAATAAACTGTGGAAAATTCTGAAAGAGATGGGAATGCCAGACCACCTAACCTGCCTCTTGAGAAACCTATATGCAGGTCAGGAAGCAACAGTTAGAACTGGACATGGAACAACAGACTGGTTCCAAACAGGAAAAGCAGTACGTCAAGGCTATATATTGTCACCCTGCTTATTTAACTTACATGCAGAGGACATCATGAGAAATGCTGGGCTGGAGGAAGCACAGGCTGGAATCAAGATTTCTGGGAAAAAATATCAATAACCTCAGATATGCAGATGACACCACCCTTACGGCAGAAAGTGAAGAGGAACTAAAAAGCCTCTTGATGAAAGTGAAAGAGGAGAGTTAAAAAGTTGGCTTAAAGCTCAACATTCAGAAAACTAAGATCATGGCATCTGCTCCCATCACTTCATGGCAAATAGATGGGGAAACAATGGAAACAGAAGCTGACTTTATTTTTCTGGGCTCCAAAATCACTGCAGATGGTGACTGCAGCCATGAAATTAAAAGACGCTTACTCTTTGGAAGGAAAGTTAAGACCAACCTAGACAGTATATTAAAAAGCAGAGACATTACTTTGTCACAAACGTCCATCTAGTCAAGGCTATGGTTTTTCCAGTGGCCATGTATGGATGTGAGAGTTGGACTGTGAAGAAAGCTGAGTGCCGAAGAATTGATGCTTTTGAACTGTGGTGTTGGAGAAGACTCTTGAGAGTCCCTTGGACTGCAAGGAGATCCAACCAGTCCGTCCTAAAGGAGATCAGTCCTGGGTGTTCATTGGGAGGACTGATGTTGAAGCTGAAACTCCAATACTTTGACCACCTGATGCGAAGAGCTGACTCATTTGAAAAGACCCTGATACTGGGAAAGATTGAGGGCAGGAGGAGAAGGGGACAACAGAGAATGAGGTGGCTGGCTGGCATCACTGACTCGATGGACGTGAGTCTGAGTGAACTCCGGGAGTTGGTGATGGACAGGCAGGCCTGGTGTGCTGCGGTTCATGGGGTCACAAAGTGTCGGACATGACTGAGTGACTGAACTGAACTGAACTTCATTTTTGGGAAAATTTTTGGCCTGGCTTCTCACCCCCCAGCTAATTTGGATATCCAGTTTAACCGGCCTTCTGCTAACACCTCATGCTTATTTCTACTGTGTTGTTTATAGATCCTGTTCTGTTAAGTTATTCTTTTGCCTTTTTTATGATCTTTGATCATGGAAATTATATTTCCCCATGGACACATAATGAAGTAAGTTAGTTTTCTGCATTTTGTCTGGTAATGAATTAATGAATGAGATATTGTTGCAATAGTGGTTTGAAATTTGTACCACTGAGTGCTCATAAAGTACCCATAAGAAGACGTTAAAAAGAAGTATTTTGAAAATCAAGAGATGGTTTTGTGTATATTTTGAAATAGATTTTTTAAAAATCAGCTAAGTCCTACATAAATTATTTGTAACCTATAACTTTTTAACTAAGAACCTCATATGTGTTTATAAAAAGAAAATCAATTGAAAAGTAATCTTCCAGCTAGCAATTTGTCTGCAGATATTTCATGTTGAGCCTCAGATTCACATTTTCAAGTGCTATCCTCAGCCCTTTACATTATATCCCTAAATGGCCAACAAACACATAAAAAGATGCACAATATGACTAATTATTAAATGAATCAAATCGAAACTACAATGACATGTTACTTCACACTGGTCAGAATAGCCATCATCACAAAATCTAGAAATAATAAATGCTAGAGAGGGTCTTAAGAAAATGGAATCCTCTTGCACTGTTAGTGGGGATGTATTATTGTTCTCTACTATGGAGAACAATATGGAGATTCCTTAAAAAAACTAAAAATAGTCTACTGTGTGACTCAGTAGTCCCAGTACTGGGCACATACTAAGAGAAAACTATAATGCCAAAAGACACATGCACCCCAGCGTTCACTGAAGCACTATTTACAATAGCCGCATGTGTAAACTACCTAAACGTCCATAAACGGAGGAATGGATAAAGGTGGGGCACATATATACAATCGAATAATCAGATCAGATCAGTCACTCAGTCGTGTCCGACTCTTTGCGATCCCATGAATCGCAGCACGCCAGGCCTCCCTGTCCACACCAACTCCCGGAGTTCACTCAGATTCATGTTCATCGAGTCAGTGATGCCATCCAGCCATCTCATCCTCTGTCGTCCCCTTCTCCTCCTGCCCCCAATCCCTCCCAGCATCAGAGTCTTTTCCAATGAGGCAACTCTTCGCATGAGGTGGCCAAAGTACTGCAGTTTCAGCTTTAGCGTCATTCCTTCCAAAGAAATCCCAGGGCTGATCTCCTTCAGAATGGACTGGTTGGAACTCCTTGCAGTCCAAGGGACTCTCAAGAGTCTTCTCCAACACCACAGTTCAAAAGCATCAATTCTTTGGCACTCAGCCTTCTTCACAGTCCAACTCTCACATCCATACATGACCACAGGAAAAACCATAGCCTTGACTAGACGAACCTTTGTTGGCAAAGTAATGTCTCTGCTTTTGAATATGCTATCTAGGTTGGTCATAACTTTCCTTCCAAGGAGTAAGCATCTTTTAATTTCATGGCTGCAGTCACCATCTGTAGTGATTTTGGAGCCCAGAAAAATAAAGTCTGACACTGTTTCCACTGTTTCCCCATCTATTTCCCGTGAAGTGGTGGGACCGGATGCCATGATCTTCGTTTTCTGAATGTTGAGCTTTAAGCCAACTTTTTCACTCTCCACTTTCACTTTCATCAAGAGGCTTTTGAGTTCCTCTTCACTTTCTGCCATAAGGGTGGTGTCATCTGCATATCTGAGGTTATTGATATTTCTCCCGGCAATCTTGATTCCAGCTTGTGTTTCTTCCAGTCCAGCGTTTCTCATGATGTACTCTGCATATAAGTTAAATAAACAGGGTGACAATATACAGCCTTGATGAACTCCTTTTCCTATTTGGAACCAGTCTGTTGTTCCATGTCCAGTTCTAACTGTTGCTTCCTGACCTGCATACAAATTTCTCAAGAGGCAGGTGAGGTGGTCTGGTATTCCCATCTCTTTCAGAATCTTCCACAGTTTATTGTGATCCACACAGTAAAAGGCTGTGGCATAGTCAATAAAGCAGAAATAGATGTTTTTCTGGAACTCTCTTGCTTTTTCCATGATCCAGCAGATGTTGGCAATTTGATCTCTGGTTCCTCTGCCTTTTCTAAAACCAGCTTGAACATCAGGAAGTTCAAGGTTCACATATTGCTGAAGCCTGGCTTGGAGAATTTTGAGCATTACTTTACTAGTGTGTGAGATGAGTGCAATTGTGCGGTAGTTTGAGCATTCTTTGGCATTGCCTTTCTTTGAGATTGGAATGAAAACTGATCTTTTCCAGTCCTGAATACTCAGCCATAAAAAGGAATGAAGTTGGGTCATTTGTAATATAGACAATGGAATAATACTCAACCATAAAAAGGAATGAAATTAGGTCATTCATAGAGATGTAGATGGACCTAGTGTCTGTCATACGGAGGGAGGTAAGTCAGAAAGAGAAAAATACCATATAGTAATACATATATATGGAATTGAAAAAGTTGGTATAGATGATCTTATTTCCAAAGCAGAAATAGAGACACAGATGTGGAGAACAACCGTATGGATACCAAGGAAAGGGAGTCTGTGATGAATTGGGAGATTGAAATTGACATACTATGTATAAAATAGGTAACTAATGAGAACCTGTGGCATTACACAGGGAGCTCTACTCAGTGCTCTGTGTGACCTAAATGGAAATGAAATCCATAAAAGAAGGTACGTGTGTATATGTACAGCTGATCCACTTTATTGTACAGTGGAAACTAACACAACATTGTATAGCAACTATACTCCAATTAAAAAAAATTTAAATTCACATGTTACATTCCTATAGCTGATATTTTTCACATATAAATTATCTAAAGGAAAAATAGACTCTTTCATCCCTAAGTGGTATTGATGGTCTCTGCCACGGCAATAATGCTGTCCTAGCAGCACACAGTGACTCTCTATTTCATTTATTCCCTGACTGTTCTCAGGAAATTGGTTAAGCCTCTTGGTTGGTGGGAGCTATGACACTGGGTACTTCCAAGGATCAAATGAAGCTGCTGACCTTCCATCCTAAATACCTCTTCCTAAATTTTCTTTGCCTTTGTCTATCAATTTTTCTCTCATTGGTGGTCGTATCTTATAGCATTCCTAGTTAACCATCACCACTGTATTTTTGTAAGGAAACAAAAAGGTGAGCAGCTAGTCATGGCTTCCTTTAAATATCCTAAAGATATGTAGATGGAATACCAAGGGGATACAGTTTCCTGATACACCTTCGTCACCACCATACAGAAACCAGTACAAAACTACTACTTTTTCAAAATGCTTGCCCCAAGGAATACCACCACCCAATCATTTATTTTAAAGTCTAACTTGTTTCTGAGTCTAAACAAACTGAGTCAGTAAGCAAGTTTCCCACCATGTTAATTCTGTTCAATCTCATGGGCATGCCAGTTTTCACCCCAAAATATGGACAGCATGTCTATTGTTTGAAATAAACTCGCTTCAGATCATGTCTATAATTCTTATACACACCTATCAACTCCCCTTGTTATGGCCATGCATCAGAATTTTGAGGATAGCCATACATTTTTCAGGCCCTGCTCCCAAGTTTATGAGCTTAGAGAAATTTGCAAAGTATTTTACTCAGCCTAAACTGGAATCACATTTCATACTTGTAAAAAGATTTGTAGGAAGAGCCCATTGCCTGGGCAAAAAGGCACAAAATAAATCTACGTCAGGAAATGTTGCCAGAAGTTGCATATTTGTTCCATGTTGTGAGTCCAGGCAAGGGCGTCACTGTATGTTTGAAAAGGTTAAGTCTCTTTTTAAGACTCCCGTATAATTCTGGAGTATGGTCTAGAGACATGAGCGATTGGATTCCCTATCGTAGGAAGAGGAAAGACAGCCACACCTGGGCCCAGCAGGTATCAGATAGGATGGATTACGGCCTAACTGTAACATTTCCTGTGTTTAAATGAGATCACCAGAACTTTATTCACACAAACAAATCAAGTTGTTTCCACATTAACATTGGATGAAGTGATTTTATATTACAAAACCCAGTACTCGCCAGACTCTTTTCTGAGGGTGGATCAAAAGCATAAGGATCTGGTCACGCACTGCTTTTCATCTCCCCTCGTTGAGCACGCACTGACTAATATGCACTGACCAAATTCCACCTGCAATTTTAAACAGGACCTTTTGGAAAAGTCAAGAATATGCTTTTGAAATAATACTGCTCATCCCATGGTAACAAGAGCTGTACTTTCATAAATGGTATACTGAAAACTGTTTACAACTTGCAAATGATGATTCCAAGAAACATTACAATGCCTTTCTTATACATAGACATTAATAAACAAGAGCAAATTTGCTAAAAAGTCCAGTCCTACTTTTTGGGAACCTTCCAAAAAGAAGTTATTATTCTTTAAAACACAGTTTCATAGAATGAATCAGTTAAAAGAGTAATCACCCAGTTACTGATTAAATAATAATAATAATAATTGCTATTTAACATCAATTGTGCATACAGCTGTTTGTCTTCAAAAGTAGTGACTTTCTTAAGCATTAACAAATTAACTGTCTCTGTCACAACTGCCAGCATGTGTTTGGAGAGCCCTAGGGAGAAGTTCATTTAACATTCGTAGGTCCTGTCCTTTTAATGTCTGGGGGGATCTTTCCATTGCTAGATAAATGTGTTTGGATGTACAGAGATGGGATAAGAATACACACCCATGTCCTGCTGTCTGGCTGGCTCACTGCCAAGTCCTCAACCAATCCCTGATCATTGGCAAAAATTTGTTTCTAGCAATAGAGCAGGATGGTTCTCATTGAGAACAGTCTTTGCCGAAAATAATACAAAAGTTGTCTGGGAATTTGGGTGCATAACCTGGGTGTGGTGAGTATGAGTTCAGTACTCTCCCCCATAACCTCAGCCCAGATGTAAATCCTTAAATTCACCATGTCACCAGCCAAAAAGACTCCTCCCGCTAATAGATGCCATAGATGCTGGAGCTTCTCTACAAACTGTTTGTATTTTCATGAGACCCTGAAAATAACAGGCTCCTGGAAACTGCAAATACTTTGCAGATGTGCTTTTTACAAAATGATTTCACAGTATGACTAAGCACCTTATCGATATGTTACTCACCGATGAGTAAAGAACAACCACTTGTCTTTACACATTTCAATTGTAATCACTTCTCCTTGATGATTTCCAAAATTGTAAGCATTCACAAATTCTTATTGGATACTTAATGATATTAAGGAACTCAAAGTTTTGATAATAGTATTGCAGTTATTTTTCTAAAGTCCTCTTCTTTTAAAAAAACAACTCCTCAACAAAATACTGGCAAACCAAATCTTTTTTTTTTTTTTTTTATTCCTTTATTTCTCATGTGTTCCCCATCCTGAACCCTCCTCCCTCCTCCCTCCCCATACCCAAATCTAACAATATATTAAAAGGATCATATACCATGATCAAGACGGATTTATCTTAGGAATGCAAGGATTCTTCAATATCCACAAATCCATGTGATACAGCCCATTAACAAGCTGAAGAATTAAAAACATATGATCATCTCAATAGATGAAGTAAAAGCTTTTAACAAAATTCAACACCCATTTTATGACACAGATGCTCAAGAAAGTGGACATAGAGGGATATACCTCAAATTATAAAGGCCATATATGACAAACCCACAGCTAACATCATTCTCAGTGGTGAAAAGCAGGACAAGAAAAAGATGTCCCCTCTTGCCACTTGTATCCAAAATAGCTTTGGAAGTCCTAGCCATGCTAATCAAAGAAGAAAAAGAAATAAAAGAAATCCAAATTGGAAAAGAACAAAATAAAACTGTCACTGTTTGCAGATGACATGATACTCTACATAGAAACACCTAAAGATGTTATCAGAAAACCACTAGAGCTCATCAATGAATTCAGCAAAATTGCAGGATACAGTGGGAGAAGGCAATGGCACCCCACTCCAGTACTGTTGCCCAGAAAATCCCATGGATGGAGGAGCCTGGTAGGTTGCAGTCCATGGGGTCACTAAGAGTCGGACACGACTGAGTGACTTCACTTTCACTTTCCACTTTCATGCATTGGAGAAGGAAATGGCAACCCACTCCAGTGTTCTTGCCTGGAGAATCCCAGGGACGGAGAAGCCTGGTAGGCTGCAGTCCATGGGGTCGCACAGAGTCAGACACGACTGAAGCGACTTGGCGGCAGCAGCAGGATACAAAATTAATACACAGAAATCCTGTGCATTTCTATACACTAATAAGGAAAAGAAAGAGAAATTAAGGAAATGATCAAATTTACTATCACATCAAAAAGAATAAAATAGCTAGGAATAAACCTAAGGAGGCAAAAGACCTGTACTCCAAAAACTGTAAGATGTTGATGAACAAAATCAAAGATGACACAAGCAGATGGAAAGATAGTACCATATTATTATATTGGAAGAATCAATATTGTCAAAATGACTATATTACCCAAGGCAATCTACAGATTCAGTGCAATTCCTATCAAATTACCCATGGCATCTTTCACAAAACTAGAACAAAAAATTTTTAAATTTGTATGGAAACACAAAAGACCCAGAATAGCCAAAGCAGCCCTGAGAAAGGAAAACAGAGATGGAGAAATCAGGCTCCCTGACTTCAGACTATGCTACAGAGCTACAGTCATCAAACCAGTGTTGTGCTGGCACAAAACAGATAAATAGATCATTGGAGCAGCACAGACAGCCCAGAAATAAACCCACACGCCTATGGTCAAATAATCTGTGACAAAGGAGGCAATACTATACAGTAAAGACAGTCTCTTCAATAACTGTTGCTTTGAAAACTGGACAGCTACATGTAAAAGAATGAAATTAGAACATTTTCCAATATCAGACACAAAAAATAAACTTAGAATGGACTGAAGACTTAAATGTAAGGCCAGATACTATAAAACTCTTAGAGGATGGCATAGGCAGAACACTCTTTGACATAAATTGCCACAATATCTTTTTGTATCTGCCTCCTAGAGTAATGAAATGAAAAATAAAAATAAATGGGACGTAACTGAACTTAAAGTCTTTTTGCACAACAAAGGAAATTATAAACAAAATGAAAAGATAAGGCACAGAATGGAAGAAAATATTTGTTAATGATGCTGACAAGGGATTAATCTCTAAAATTTACAAACAGCTCATGCAGCTCTATATAAAAGAAACAAACAACCCAAACAAACAAACAAAAAAAAAATGGGCAGAAGATCTAAATAGACATTTATCCAAAGAAGAAATGCAGATAGTCAAAAAGTACATGTAAAAATGCTCAGTATCACTAATGATTAGGGGAATGCAAATCAAAAATACAGGGAGGTATCACCTTACACCAGTCAGAATGGCCATCATCAAAAAGTCTACAAATAGTAAATGCTGTAGAGGATGTGGAGCAAAGGGAACCCTCCCGTACACTGTTGGTCAAAATGTAAATTAGTACAATCCCTATGGAGAGCAGTATGAACGTAAATCTAAAAATAGATTTACCATATGAGTCATCAATCCCATTCCTGGGGATATACCCAGAGAAAACCATAATTCAGAAAGATATATGCATCCCCAGTGTTCACTGTAGCACTGTTTACAATAACCAAGACATGAACCATCATGCTAGACTGAATTGCCTATTAGCATATTTCCTAGTTACAGGTTTTGCTAATTCAATCAGGGACATTGTCTCTTTAAACAAAATAGGCTTATAAACAACTGACTGGTTCAAAATTGATAAAGGAATACAACAAGGTGTATATTGTCACCCTGCTGATTTAACTTACATGCACAGCACATCATGTGGATGTATGATGGATGACTGGATGGATGACTTACAAGCCTGAGTGAAGTTTGCTGGGAGAAATATCAACAGGCTCAGATATGCAGATGATACCTCTCTAATGGCATAAAGTGAAGAGGAACTAAAGAGCCTCTTCATGAGTGTGAAAAAGTGAAAAGGCTGGCTTGAAACTCAACATTCAAAAACTAAGATTATGACGTCCAGTCCCATCATTTCATCCCAAACAGAAGGAGAACAAGTGGAAGAAGCAGTGACAGGTTTTTTCCCTTGGGTTCCAAAACCACTGCAAACGGTGACTGCAGCTATAAAATTAAAAGATGCTTGCTCCTTGGAAAGAAAGCTAAGACAAACGTAGCATATTAAAAATCAGAGACATCACTTTGCTGACAAAGGTCTGTATAGTCAAAGCTATGGTTTTTCCAGTAGTCATGTATGGATGTGAGAGTTGGACCATAAGGAAGGCTGAGTGCCAAAGAATTGATGCTTTTGAACTGTGGTGTTGGAGAAGACTCGTTTGTTGGAATGTAAGGAGATCAAACCCCTCAATCCTAAAGGAAATCATATCATATTTAGGAAATAAATATTCATTGGAAGGACTCATGCTGAACCTGAAGCTCCAATCTTTTGGCCACCTGATGTGAAGAGCCAACTCACTGGAAAAGACCCTGATGCTGGGAAAGATTGAAGGCAAAAGGAGAAGGGTGAGGCAGAGGACGAGATCGTTAGATCAAGCATCACCAACTCAACGGACATGCGTTTGAGCAAACTCTGGCAGCTAGTGGAGGACCAAGGAGACAAGTGTGCTACATACAGTCCATGGGGTTGCAAGGAGTCAGCCATGACTGAGCAACTGAACAACAAGAACAGGCTTATAGAAGGTGTCCACTTTTTCTACATCACAGGTTCACTGGCTGAGTGAACATCAAAATGAAAACATGTAGGTGAGAGCACTATGTCAGCTTTAAAATGATCGTGTAAATTAGTGTCTTATTCCTGGCTGAAGATCAGTACTTGCTCCTTGGAAAGTGTAAATTAGTGTCTTATTCCTGGCTGAAGGTCAGTACTTTTACTTAACTAGTTAAGCTTACTATCTCTTCCAGCATGTATGAGGAAATTACTAAACTGTGTAAGTTTGTACTTGCAAAATTCTAGAACTAATAACTACGATCTTGGGTCTGACACAGAGTGCCTGGCATAGAATAGTCATTAATGTTGAATGAATTAGTTTGCTTAACAGTCAAAGGTAAGAGGGATTATTTTAGTATTACTTGAGGTGCTTCTAGATATATAGAGATATACATAGAGCTGTAAGCAACCCATCTGACATAAAGACACAGGTCAATCCTCACACATAAAGTTTTCTGCCTGTGTCCTAGTCCACGTTTACTGAAAGGTCTTAGAAGTACAGATTGGGGCATCGACTCCTATCCTGCATCTCTGCAAGAGTGATGTCAGTGTCTTAGCATCAACCCCAAACCACTTTCTTTGCCCTCTCCCATGTGTGTACATGTGTATAGATGACAAGTGGCGATATAGCCAACATATATTCCAACATCTGCCTACCAGATTGTGCTTGCTCCCCTAGTCACTTTGCTTAGGGTTGCGTATAGAGGAGCACTGCAGGGAAGAAAACGGTAGATTTGACAATGTCTTGTTTCTAAAGTGCTAGGATCCTTTAATCTTCTTTCTTCCTTTGATGTCTGAGGTTTCCTTCTTTATGCACTGACACTGGGACTAAATGAAACACCAGGAAATCATTTACCAGTAAAGGGTATGTGTTACAAACACCTGCAGAGTCCATAGTACCCAGGTGACTTGAATTACTCACACATTTCTAGAGCTCTGCTCTGCGGGTGGGTGGCTGTTTGGACTCTTTTTTACTTTAGGTAAAAAGATGACAGCTTTGGTCACATTTTAATTACTTCTATTTATTTTCTACCTAATCATCACAGAAAAGCACAAACAATGGGGGTGTACCTTTTTGGCTCTGATGAACATAAACACAGTTGCCTGAAAACACATAGAAATCTTTGTACAGATGAATTTTGGATTCAAACAAAAGAGGTAGTATTATTGTGGTCCAAGTAGCTGAGGACCAGGAGATGGAATTCTGGATTCAGGTCCTGATTCTCCCTTATCAGCATGTAGACTTTGCACATATCACTAACATCTGTGGGCTTTTGGTTTTTGTCTACATAATGAGGGAAATCACCTCTTAAAAGCTCTATTTTGGTTTCTGTTTATAAAAGCTATTTGTTGCAACTAATATAAAAGTTGCCCATTTTTCAGGGACTATATGTCATTAACCTGCTTTTCTTTAGCATTACAGAAATAATATGATATTACCTGCTTTTACTGTTTGTTTCCATCTAGTAGAACAAACTAGAGATCTAGACAAAACTTTTGGTAAATATAGCACCAGCATCTCAACAGCCTGACACTACAAAAATTCTAATAATAGGTAATATTTATTGGAATCATTTTTTGTAGTTACTATGGACTATGTTATGTGTTAAGTGCTTTACATGCAGTAACGTGTGTGAGGCTTCTGCACAATGTGAAATGTCATGAATTGCAAACCTTCAATTCAATTCAGTTCCAAATTGGAATGTTAAAAAATCCCAGTGAATGTTTTGTGGAAATGCATATAGGTGGGGACGATCCTTTGGAGACCTTCAGAAAAAGATTACAAATGCTATTCTATTTCTTTTTCACGGAAGTCTTCCCTATCTCAGTGAATGGCAAGTCTGTAATGGCAGTTGTCAGGCCAAAACCTCACACCATGCTGTATTCCTCTTTCTCTCCTAACTTCAAATCTATCACCAGATCCATGGAGCTCTATCCTTAATGTGTTTTTGGAATCCAGCCTCTGCTCACTATCTGCACTGCTTCACTCCTTCCATCTTTGCTCCTCCATCCCAGAATTCTCCTACACCATTGTATTCTCAACAAAGCAGCCTTAGTGGGTCTGCTGAAATGGAAGATCTATGCTGTCAGTTACTCGCTAGAAACTGTCCACTGGCTATCCATCTCCTTCAGCACAAAAGCCTGAACCCCTTCGGTTTGAAAGGAGCTGACCCTGTGCTTGTCTTACCCTGCTCACCCCACTCCAGCCATGCTGATCTCCTTATGATTCCCACACACCAGGCCTCTTCATACTTAACGACCCAGCAGCCAGCCCTTCTCTTTGCTGGAAGGCTCATCCCCAGAGAGCCACCTCACCCAGTCGCCCCTCTCCTTCCTTCACTGTATTACTGAGGCCATCCTGACACCCCACTCCGTTGCTCCCTCTCCCCCTTTACAGCTTTATTTTTCTCCACAGCATTTCTCACTATATGGCATGCTAATTATTTGAATCATTTACTTATTTATTGTCACTCCCCTGACTGAAGTATAAGCATCATGAGGGCAGGGGTTTTTATTTTCTTTTATATGACTGTGTCTACAACATCTGGAACTGTGCCCGGCCTATCATAAATGCTTAAAAACAAATGAATGAATTGCTATATGAACATTGTTTTGCACATCTAGCATTAACAGGGTACTGTTCCTCCCTACTGCTCTCTCGTTTAGGCTCCATAGACTCTTTACTTCTCTAATGGTTTTTCCTTTCTCTTGTATAAGTTTGGCCTGCTACCCGAATATATTGTTTTCTGGAGTTTGACTAGTCAGAGTTTAGTTAGGCGAGTGTGTATTTTTATTTCTTCCCATCTGCTAGCAAATTGTGCAAAATTCTATTTAAAAAAATCTCTATGCTTATTCTCTTTTTGTTAGTAAATTTCTTGAAAGAGTAGTTTGCACAGGCTCTCTCTGGCTGCTAATCTATTCCTTAATTCATCATGTAACCTGAGATCTGATGCTATCAATGTGCAGAAACTCATAATTTACCCCTGGTTAACCTTCAAAGAGCTCAATACAGAGAGTTATCCCTACTCATTTCATTCTCTCTCTCTGAAGGACATGATTGTCCTTAATGGACACTGATTTTCTTAGTGTCTAGCACTCATCATTCCTGGTTCTTCACCGTATCTTAAATGAGTCATCTTCATTCTTTCACCTTTCTAACACAGTAATTCTAAACAGCTCTGCTCTCAGATTTTCCAGTTTCTTGGTAGAATGTTTCACTCCAGAATTCCATCCATTTATGGCCTTGACTGCCTTCTATATACAGCATTCTCAACAGTAATGACTAAAACTTGTCCCCTGAAACTCTGGACATGATGACCTCAAGGGGCTGTCTATTCCCTTTTGGAAACAAATTCCTAAACTATTCTTCTCTGTGACAAGTAAAAGTCTGATTCCCTTTCTATTCCTATCTAGATTTTCTGGTTCTGCCTATTAAATCTACTCAGAATAAGTCTTACACTGTTATGAGTCCAGTGGCTTTATTTAGCTTTCTGTGATTATATCTTAAACCACAAGAAAGCCTCTGCTTATTTTCAGTCACTTTCCTTGTAGGAAAGAACCTATTTCTATATCATATATTTTATTTATGAGAGTAGATATAGCAGGAATTTTTTTATACTATTGTAATTGGAAATTTAATGAACTTTCCAACTTTAAAGGTGAAGGTGGAGAATTATCACTATGAATCTCTGTTAACAACTTTTTGTAAATAACATCCTGTGCCCTTCAAAATGAGTAATATTGGTGCCAACATTATTTATTTGTATTAACATTGTGATTTAAAATGAGTACTACTTCAGTATGTATTCAGTGAGTCCATAAAAAAAACACCTCCTCAAAATAAAAATAACCTCAAATCCTTCAACTATAATGACATATAATTCTATGAGTAGAAATCAATAGTTAAAAGCTCTGATCAAGAAATCCTGAGTATTTTCTCATCTTCAAACACTTTACCAAGAATGTTCAAAAGGTTTGAGTACACTTGCAATCATGATTTCCACTTGTGTTGGGACTTAAGGAATACAAAATATAGTCTGTTGGTTCATATTCTCCAAAATTTAATTTTGATCTTTCATCTTTCCAACATGTTGGTCAATTTGCTTATAAAAATAATGCAAAACTTTTAACTCAGAATATTCATTATTTTCCAAGTGACATTATCTTTTATCCATTTTTTAATCCCTGATATATTTCTCTCTGCATTTTGCAAGTTGCATCTCATTTCCTGCTTTAGCTTAGTTATTTCTTGGTATTCCTCCTAGGTAACTCCTTTTATTTTATGGTATTCCCATTTGTGTTTCAACTCCTTGTTCAATTTTTTCTGTAGACAACCAGCTGTTAAGCTTAAGAACACCAGATGTTAGTGTAAGATTTGAGATGCTGTTACCAGGACAACCAGCACTGCGTGCCGGCCATCCCATCACTGTGTTCATGCTCCAAAGCAGGGATTGCACTTCACCTTCCTCTATGGAAATAAAACAGACAAAAACACATTTGTAACACAAATCTAAAGAGGTGGCTAGAACACCCTTCTGGTATAAATTTTGTTCATACCTTCCCACCGGTTTTGTTCTATAGAAGGAGAACAAAGTAACAAATGTTTAATACAGAAAAATATGAGATGAAGGCTTTAACCATTACCACTTGGAAGATCAATTACATTTTGATGATTTTGAAGGCTATAGATAATTTGCCTCATTCAGTAGATAAAAGGGAAAGCTGAGACTTCTCATCTTTCCTTCCCTTTCCTTAGAAGCTCAGAGGTTACTGAGACTTTTTCCCCACTGGGTTCATGTGAGGTAGTCCCTCACATAAAAACAGCAATCCTACATTTAAGTCACTACATAGCCCAGTGAAGAGTGGAGCAGCAAGGGATTGAGAATATTCCCCGCAGAAAGGAGACTATTTCATCCTCCTCCTCACATTCCAGAATCACAGAATAATGGTACATAGGGTTGCACTACACTATCATAAATTCTATCACTTTCAAGTAATAAAATCAAATATTTTAGACTTCAAAAATATACTGACTTTATAATTCCAGTTAATTTATCATAAGGCTCTAGACATCTAGTTTTCATACAGTGTGAAAGTCCTACTGTGCATTATGGTAAGGAAAATACAAGTTATGGATGGAGTTTGAGCACCATCTTTTGCAAATTATCAGCCAAGCCTCAATTTAGTTCAGTCACTCAGTCATGTTTGACTCTGCGACCCCATGAACTACAGCACTCCAGGCATCCCAGAATTTACTCAGACTTCTGTCCATCGAGTCAGTGATGCCATCCAACCATCTCATCCTCTGTCATCCCCTTCTCCTCCCGCCTGCAATCTTTCCCAGCATAAGGGTCTTTTCCAGTGAGTCACTGCTTCGCATCAGGTGGCCAAAGTATTGGAGGTTCAGCTTCAGCATCAGTCCTTCCAATGAATATTTAGGATTGATCTCCTTTAGGATGGACTGGTTGGATCTCCTTGAAGTCCAAGGGACTCTCAAGAGTCTTCTCCAACACCACAGTTCAAAAGCATCAATTCTTCAGCGCTCACCTTTCTTTATGGCTCAACTCTCACATCCATACATAACTACTGGAAAACAATAGCTTTGACTAGACAGACCTTTGTTGGCAAAGTAATGTCTCAGTTTCCACAAATACACAATGAGTATAATAATCACTATTTACTAGACTGTTGAGTGGTCAAATGAGATAACCTGTTACTTAAAGTACATTATAAATGTTGTAAAAGTGTTATTATTCTCATTAATTTACATAAAATTCCCCAAATAGATGATAAGCTGCATGACGAAAATCTGTCTGCTCTTCCATATATAGCCAGGGTCACCACTGAACCAGCTAAAATCTCAGACACAAGGTTTAGATGATTAGTGATGATCTAAAAGTCCTAGGATGTGCATATGAATTTTGAAGCTTTGAGTTGTTTTGTTTGTTGATTTGTTTTGCCTAATGTTATCATCACTGCTTTTTATTTTCTATTTGGACTACCTAATTTTTTATATTTTTATCATAGCAAAATTAGAGAGGAAAGAGGTATGACTTCTGTAATTACATCTTAATTAAGGCACAATACATTCCTTAATAAACCACTCCATTACTTCAAATGATAGCCTAAATCAGAGTTGAGAAATTTCTCTGTCTCATTTTTATGAGACAGAGAAGAGCAGGTATCTGAAAGTTCGTATGTACAGAAACCACCATCAGTGTTAGATGGGGGTGTGTGTAAGACTGGAATGGAAACACTTCCTGACAGTGTGGAGAGATCTCACCATTGTGGAATATGATCCCACAAGTTCATAATTAATAGCACTGCTTTGTCTCAATTGGAGAGCCTTGGGAAACTGCATTGTGAGGCAACTTTGCTTCTCCATGGAATTTCTCAATGGATTTTTTTTTAATCCACAAATCAAGTAATAATGAACAAGACAATGTGCTAGATTGTACTGTTAATTATCTCTTAAAATAACAACTTACTGGAAATGTAGTAGGTTTTATTTTCTCTTTTAATGATATACTCATGCCCTTCTCCAAACTGAAGGCCAAGCAGGTTTGTATGCTTCTCTTTTTTACCCATATTTCCAACCCATCCTTCTAAAGTCAGAAAGGTATACTTTCTGTACAGCTGAAACTCTTTGAAAGCAAGTGTAAGGTGAATACATTTTTAAAACAGGCTCCTTGTTGACTCCACTCACTAGGCTTGAGCATACTGATTAAGAGAGAAATCCTAGGTTTAAGCTATGACACGGCCCAGTAAAGAGAAGTGAACGTGACCCCTCTGGTGGAGCCCTTTCCTCAATTCCCTCCATCTGCACCCCAACCCCAGAAACAGAACTCCCACTCTTTCTTTTCGTCACCAGGGAAGGTTTCAGAGGGTTGGCAAGGGCGCCACCACCCCAGAGTGTGTCTGTGGAATAGCTGCTTTCTCACCTATGCAGTCACACCCAGTAGGTTTCAATACACCACCATGAACTCACTATCACACATCTTTTCACTCCTAAAAATACAAAGGAAAAGCAAATTATTAATTTTTTCCAAAAAGGTTAACAAATTTCTGATGTACCACAGAAACTTTGGTGAATTGCAGTCAACCCTAGATATGCTAAATGGTTTTGCCACAGTCAGAAATACAGAGGGAGCAAATGAAAACATTGCCTGGTAGTAAGCCATCAGTATCAACTACATAATACTGATTAAAAGAGAAATCCTAGGTTTAATCTATGACATGGCCCAGTAAAGAGTTAAGTGAATGTTACCCCTCTGATGGAGCCCTTTCCTTCATTCCCTCCATCTGCACCCCAACCCTAGAAACAGAAGTCCCACTTTTTCTCCCAGTAGAACTCATTTCCCTTTATTACAGCAATTATCACAAACTACTATAGTTGTTTAGACATTTCCTTAGTGCAGGTAAGGTGTTAGACTCATTTCTATATTCATGTTCATAGTAGTTTCTGATATATAGAGAAGGGTCAGTGAATAATTATTGAAAACAGAAATTCTGAACTCCAGAGATAATTTCATCTAAACTGTAGACTGCACTCCATATTTAGATGGTAATATACTAGCATTTAACAAAAGAACAAGAACTCTTCAAAAAATTTAGCTGACCACTTCTACTGAAGTAAAAGAACTGAGAATTGATTAAGAATTGTCTGCATTGCAAAACTGTATTTTTGCAATTTCTCTGACCTAGAATAGAAATGGCCAATAATATGATGTGTGATGCATGTCCAACTCTTTGTGACCCCATGGACTGTAGCCTGCCAGGCTCCTCTGTCTATGGGGATTCTCCAGGCAAGAATACTGGAGTGGGTTGCCATGCCCTCCTCCAGGAGGGCTCCCTGAGCCAGGGACAGCACCTGAATCACTTACGTCTCCTGCACTGGCCTGCATGCTAAGTCACTCAGTCATGTCTGACTCCTTGTGACCCTATGGACGGATTGCAGCCCACCAGGCTCCTCTGTCTGTGGGATTCTCCAAACAAGAATACTGGAGTGAGTTGTCATTGCCTTCTCCAGGGAATCATATAAATTATATATAGATTATATTATAGGATCCTTGGAATGGACTGTTGGTACTTTTATCTTTGTTGAGAGTTTTATTAACAAAATTTTAATTATCTGAAGCTCAAGTGTCAATACTAATCTCAATCCTTTTAAAAGAATCAATCAAAAATAGATGCAAACCTGAGATCTGTCAAAATATGCTTGGATTACACATTATTTAACTTTACAAAATCTGTACTGTTAGTCAAGAAATAAGGCGATACTGTCACTCTTAATCTATCATTTATACCATACATATTAAAAAAAAAAAAAAAAAGTCCTACTGTACTGAATATATGGGAGGCCCTGTGAAGGAGATCTAAATTCATGGTCACATGGCTAGAATTTTTAAAGGATATAGTTTGGTAAAATTTTAATTAAGTAAGGAGTACAAAAATTATGTACTTGAGCAATCCTGTTTCTAATTTTTGGTGTCTAGTTCAAACAGTTGCTCTCCTGCCTAATAGATTCAGTTTTCTTTATGTTCTCCCAATTCCGCAAATATAATGAAAGGAGTCAGCAAATTATCATTAAAAAGCTAAGAGATGAAAAATGACTTTAAATAAAGACACACGTTTACATTTGTTTTCTTTACAGGTGATCATGTCAAGCACACATTTTGGAATACCAAAAAAATGTGTCTAATTATTGTACTTGACTTTCACAAGATGTCTAAAAAAAAGATTTTGTCTGTGTGGGAAACATACTCCAAACATATAAGGATTTTCCTAGTGGATAAAAATTAAATATTGCAAGTATCCACATCACAAAAATTCATTACATTAAGTTTTTTTAAATAAGTAGGGTGACAATATACAGCCTTGACGTACTCCTTTTCCTATTTGGAACAAGTCTGTTGTGCCATGTCCAGTTCTAACTGTTGCTTCCTGACCTGCATACAGGTTTCCCAAGAGGCAGGTCAAGTGGTCTGGTATGTCCATCTCTTTCAGAATTTTCCAGTTTATTGTGATCCACACAGTCAAAGGCTTTAGCATAGTCAACAAAGCAGAAATAGATGTTTTCTGAAACTCTCTTGCTTTTTCGATGATCCATATGCAGACTACATCATGAGAAACGCTGGGCTGGAGGAAGCACAGACTGAATCAAGATTGCCGGGAGAAACAGCAATAACCTCAGATATGAGATGATACCACCCTTATGGCAGAAAGTGAAGAAGAACTAAAGAGCCTCTTGATGAAAGTGAAAGAGGAGTGAAAAAGTTGGCTTAAAGCTCAACATTCAGAAAACTAAGATCATGGCATCCGGTCCCCTCACTTCATGGCAGATAGATGGGGAAACAGTGGAACCAGTGGCTCATTTTATTTTCTGGGCTCCAAAATCACTGCAGATGGCTATTGCAGCCATGAAATTAAAAGATGCTTTCTCCTTGGAAGGAAAGGTATGACCAACCTAGACAGCAACACTGGAATGGTTTGCCATGCCCTCCTCCAGGGGATCTTCCTGTCCCAGGGATCAAAACCGCATCTCTTACATCTCTTGCATTGGCAGGTGGGTTCTTTATGACTAGTGCCACCTCGGAAGCCCTTAATAATATAGTCACTGATGTGTATTATTCAGTATAATTATGCATATTTGGGTGATCCAAGCGTGTGATTTTTTTCTCTTTTTACCCAAAGTTTTGTTTTTCTTTTGACAACTTTATATATAAAGAGGTTTTCCACTTAATTCATCTATTTGTTAGAATCTTAACTAATATTTTGATGAAATAGAAGTTTTACATTAAACACTATGTTTGGCTTGACACTAAATATGAATTCTCATGCCATCTCATCTCCCCTTTCTCTGGAAAGTTAAGACTTGGCTCAATTTTTGTGTGTTCTAAAATAGAAACCCTAAATTCATTAAATCTTCCAGGAAAAAAAAAAGTGTTTTCACCCTGTTGAAAAGTTGGTACATATTGTGAGTTTTCTCTTTTGCAAAATTTAGAGTTGAAAAATATACATTTTAATCTTATTAAAACTTCTGAGACCTTGACATTTTCACAACAAAGTGGTTCTAGAATTTCAAGAGTCAAAAAAAAATACAACAATAAATTTTAAAATGTTTTAACTTTATAAAGAAATTTCAAACTCAATGTTTTAACCATCAATAACTAAAAAAAAAAAGAAGAAAAATAAGAAAATCTGGTAATGGCTAACAATCACAGACTTTATTTGTGTGAATTTTCCCTTTCTTGTGCTTCTGACATTTAATTTGAACACTATATAAATTAGATAGACAATAGTAAACCCTTTATGCAAATTTACAGATATTTAAAATATGCTTCATAACTTTTTCTACTGGAAAAAATGTCTCATATATTTCTGGCCTTCCATCATTTACCACAAAACTCAAGCAAATACAAAGAAACCAGTTATATAGCACAACAGTTAAAAGACCATGAAGGACCTGGCTCTATCATTACAAAACTGTTTGCTTTAGACAAGTTACTTAGCCTCTCTGTACACCTGTAAAATCTTACCTCATAGAGTTTTTCCAAGAATGACGTGATGTGACATATTTAAAACACTTAAAACAATATCTGGCAATTAATAGTTGTTTTAAGTGTTTAGCTACCGCTATTACTGTTCTTGTCATCAGTACAAACGTGAGAAATTAAATCCATGGATAACATCCAAGTCGCAGTTGATTAAACCATCTTTTTTTTCCTTACCAAACAGTGGGCTGATTCTTAACCAGAGGTCTCTGAACTTGGTTGGGAGGGCACGACATCTGTATTGTCACTAACCTCCAGCTCCATGTCTTTCAATTGTAAATACACACAATGGATCACAGTGGTATGAGCAGTATCTGTGACTTTGTCAACAACAGAAATCACAGATAGCTTCATATCACATTACAGTCATTTCTGGAATTCAAAATACTGTTCCTATCCATCATTATTTTTAAATCACAGTATTTATTAAATCTATCAGATCAGTTCAGTTCAGTTGCTCAGTCGTGTCCGACCCTTTCGTGTGACCCATGAATCGCAGCACACCAGGCCTCCCTGTCCATCACCAACTCCCAGAGTTCACTCAAACTCATGTCCATCGAGTCGGTGATGTCATCTAGCCATCTCATCCTGTCGTCCCCTTCTCCTCCTGCCCCCAATCCCTCCCAGCATCAGAGTCTTTTCCAATGAGTCAACTCTTCGCATGAGGTGGCCAAAATATTGGCGTTTCAGCTTCAGCATCAGTCCATCCAATGAACACCCAGGACTGATCTCCTTTAGGATAGACTGGTTGGATGTCCTTGCAGTCCAAGGGACTCTCAAGAATCTTCTCCAACACCCCAGTTCAAAAGCATCAAAATTCTTCGGCACTCAGCTTTCTTCACAGTTCAACTCTCATATCCATACATGACCACTGGAAAAACCATAGCCTTGACTAGACGGACCTTTGTTGGCAAAGTAACGTCTCTGCTTTTGAATATGCTATCTAGGTTGGTCATAACTTTCCTTCCAAGGAGTAAGCATTTTTTAATTTCATGGCTGCAATCACCATCTGCAGTGATTTTGGAGCCCAGAAAAATAAAGTCTGACACTGTTTCCATGTTTTCCCCATCTATCTGCCATGAAGTGAGGGGACCAGATGCCATGATCTTAGTTTTCTGAATGTTGAGCTTTAAGCCAACTTTTTCACTCTCCTCTTTCACTTTTATCAAGAGGCTTTTGAGTTCCTCTTCACTTTCTGCCATAAGGGTGGTGTCATCTGCATATCTGAGGTTATTGATATTTCTCTCAGCAATCTTGATTCCAGCTTGTGTTTCTTCCAGCCCAGCATTTCTCATGATGTACTCTGCATATAAGTTAAATAAGCAGGGTGACAATATACAGCCTTGACGTACTCCTTTTCCTATTTGGAACCAGTCTGTTGTTCCATGTCCAGTTCTAACTGTTGCTTCCTGACCTGCATACAGGTTTCTAAAGAGGCAGGTCAGGTGGTCTGGTAATCCCATCACTTTCAGAATTTTCCACAGTTTATTGTGATCCACACAGTCAAAGGCTTTGGCATAGTCAATAAAGCAGAAATAGATGTTTTTCTGGAACTCTCTTGCTTTTCCATGATCCAGTGGATGTTGGCAATTTGATCTCTGGCTCATCTGCCTTTTCTAAAACCAGCCTGAACATCTGGATGTTCATGGTTCACATATTGCTAAAGCCTGGCTTAGAGAATTTTGAGCATTACTTTACTAGTGTGTGAGATGAGTGCAATTGTGCAGTAGTTTGAGCATTCTTTGGCATTGCCTTTCTTTGGGATTAGAATGAAAACTGACCTTTTCCAGTCCTGTGGCCACTGCTGAGTTTTCCAAATTTGCTGGCCTATTGAGTGCAGCACTTTCACAGCATCATCTTTCAGGATTTGAAATAGCTGAGCTGGAATTCCATCACCTCCACTAGCTTTGTTCATAGTGATGCTTTCTATGGCCCACTTGAATTCACATTCCAGGATGTCTGGCTCTAGGTCAGTGATCACACCATCGTGATTATCTGGGTCATGATGCTCTTTTTTGTACAGTTCTTCTGTGTATTCTTGCCACCTCTTCTTAATATCTACTGCTTCTGTTAGGTCCATATCATTTCTGTCCTTTATTGAGCCCATCTTTGCATGAAATGTTCCCTTGGTATCTCTAATTTTCTTGAAGAGATCTCTAGTCTATAGCTATATCTTATTATTTAATATAAATATATATTGTCATATTACAAACTTGGTTAATCATATTTAAATATAAACGACATTCCTTTTAGTTTTATTATTTTATTTCAATGTTATTCTGAGAAGGTCCCTAAGTTTCACCAGACTGCCAAAGGGGACTTGTGTACTTGACCTACTGATTAAAGTACATGGATGGATAGAGGGAGCTTTATTTACTCTGATTCTCAGATGACTATACCAATATTCAGCAAAATGACTAAGGGGTGAGAAACTAAAAGAAGGAATGATCATTTTTGGTGGAATGCGCCAAACAGTTTACAAGATTTAATATATATAACCCACTGACTTGTTTTTAATTGTTTATGTAATTATTTCAGTATTCTTCCAAAATATCTTAATACCACTGAGAAGTTCTTGGTTATATTTGAAGTCTAGTGAAAAATCCAGGGATACATATAGTAATTTAAGATATAAAAATAATTTAGAAAAATATAAAGGCTTTTACATACTTAATTTCAAATGAACTTGGTTCAGATGTTTGTAGTAAGCCATGGATAATTAATTTATATTCTAAGATGATTGAAATTATGATATAATGACCAAGTAATTTAAACAATAATTCATGAAAAAACAGTAGCTAATATGCTGTCTCTAGTAAAAACTGGCTTTAGTGATGTAATATCAGATTCATGAAATTCATTCACTTTTTTTTTTCATATGCCTTTTATACTGTGGAATGTATTACAGGGCTTCCCTGGTGGCTCAGAGGTTAAAGCGTCTGCCTTAACCTCTGCCTTAACCAATGTGGGAGACCCGGGTTCGATCCCTGGGTCGGGAAGAACCCCTGGAGCAGGAAATGGCAACCCACTCCAGTACTCTTGCCTGGAGAATCCCATGGATGGAGAAGCCTGGTAGGCTACAGTCCACAGGGTCGCAAAGAGTCGGACACAACCGAACGACTTCACTCATATACATTACAGGACAAAATGTATGTAGCATTACTGTCAACTACAGTCACAAAAACTGCAATTGAATACCAACTAATCAATTTCCTGGGGTTTTTCTCCTTAGTAGCCAACTCTCCATCTCTCCTAAATTTTCAGCCATTTTAATTTTCCCAAGAAAGTACTTTTTTTTTTTTTTTTTTTAATTTAAACCTCATCTGTTAGGAAGTAAACTAAATGTCTTGATCATTGTTCTCAAATAGTCATGATTGAAAGAGCATGCTGTAAGCCCCTGGGTTCATTCTTTCTTTAAACCATATGCATCTTAATGAAGAGCCTGCAAGTCTTAATTCTCTGGAGGCTATTTCAGAACTACCAAGCTCTTCAGCTGCAGGAATCGGGTTAATAATATTGATAGATTACGAGTAGAAGAAAGGTCACAATAAGGCACTGTCTTCAAAAAATTATCTTCATGATTATAGTCCATTTGTATAATAAAGCAGTGCTTTTTTTTTTGTTTTTTTAAAAGGAGGAACTGCTTTATATAAAGCTACACAGCAACTTATAGGACAGGAACTGAGGACAGTGACTTTTCCTGGTGGATTCACTTACTCACTCATCGATTCATTCAAATAACAATTACTGAGCACTTACCACTGATCAGGGCTGTGGGACGCCCTGGCTTCTCAATGGAGGAAGTAAACAAATACAGAGTGTGGTCTTACGGAGCTTGCTGCTTGGTGGAGTAGAGAGTAATAAATAAATGTAAGCTCAGATAGGTAAATGAGACACAGCACACGTAGAAGCACACAGCCAAAGAACCTCATCCAGATGAAAGGTCAGAGAAAGTTTTTCTGAGGAGGTAATATTTGAGCTGAGAGTTGAAGGGAACCTAGGAGTTAACTAATTGAAGGGAGAGCCATGCTGAGGAAAAGTTCCAGAAAATGGAAATGGTTTGTGAAAAATCCCTGTGGCAGGAGGCTGTGTGGTTAAAAAGAAGGTGGAAGTGTCCAGAGGTATGAGAACAAGGTAACAGTGAAGAGAGATGAGGCTTGCTCAGCCATGACCCAGATATTGGTCTTTATTGTAAAAGAAATAAGAAGTCACATAAGGAATGTAAGGAGAAGGATGCATTGACCTTATGATGCAGATCTTTCTTCTCTGCTGGGGGTTTTGTTAATTACATTAAACACAGTGCTTAGCACTTAATAGAGTTGATCAGATCAGTTCAGTCGCTCAGTCGTGTCCAACTCTGCGATCCCATGAATCGCAGCACGCCAGGCCTCCCTGTCCATCACCAACTCCCGGAGTTCACTGAGACTCACATCCATCGAGTCAGTGATGCCATCCAGCCATCAAATACATGTAAAAAGAAAGGAGGAAGAAAGGGATGGATGGAGGAAAAAAGGAAGAAAGGAAACCTCAGAGAGTGAAACAGTAGAGTTGCAAGATCTGGAGATATCTAAGTCGAATAGAGGGCTTCCCTGGTGGCTCAGAAGGTAAAGAATCTGCCTGCAATGATCCCTGGGTAGGGAAGATCCCTGGAGAAGGAAATAGCTACTCTCTCCAGTATTCTTGCCTGGAATTCTATAGACAGAGGAGCATGGTGGGCTACAGTCTATGGGATTACAAAGAGTCGGACACAATTGAGTGAGTAACACACACACAAGTCAAATAGAGCCCCCATCCACTATGGGGCTCCTCAACTTTTGACGGCGTTTATCTCATTTTGGTTGTTATTGTCATTTTTATATAGATGGGATAATAAAGCCAGAATAGCTCAGCAGCTTGCTTAAAGTGATTCAGCCATACCAGCCCTCTCTCTAGCATGTTAGTGTGAGTGTGTCGATACACACACACACATAAATCTTTTTTTTTTTTCCTCTCTCCACTGAGGGGGTCTTGATAGTTATTAAGATTTAGAGAGTCTACATAATGGGGCCATGCTTCATATTCTTCAAATTCTTGCAAATACTACATTTAATTAAAGTTGTTGCAAAACACAGTGTGCCCAACAGATAGCAGAAACACAGAATGCATAAAATGGTCTGCATATGAGTCATCGAGTCTCCCTTCTCCATATGGCTTTCTGGGCAGTTTGGCTTTAAATGTGTTGGCAAGATTCCTGAACCCTTGTCACACATGGGATTTACAGAAAATTGGAAGAGCTGGCTCTGGTTGTAGTTCTTCAGGTTAAGAGAAAAGGAGTTAAAAATATTATTGACTCCCCCACTGAAGAGACGATAAAAAGACACTCCCTCAAGATATGCGGTCATATTCTTTCTCCCTTTCCCACGTTGCCAATTTGGATTTCACAGAAGCATGACTGGTCAACTTAGAGACACTCCCAGAGCAAAACAAAAGTACTCAAGAAGAAATTTTAGCATTTGACCTAAAACAAATCCCAGTTCTTTTCCGGAATTAAGTGGAGTGCTAGGTTCCTAGAGGATAAGGCTGGTTTACGCTATTTTTTCCTTTCTTCTTTTTTTTTTTTTTAATTTAAGAGTTAAGCGCTGCAAAGAGGCAGTTTGATGATCTTTGTTGAGAACTCAAACCTGGCTTCCCTTACTCTGCCTTTGCTCAGACTTTAAGCTCCAGTTTGAGACCCCTCTTCCCTCCTGTCCCACATAGCCTGGAGCCATCCCAGGTGCTGCCCCTTCACCTTCTCCAGGACTATTTCCC
This sequence comes from Bos mutus, assembly GCF_027580195.1. NCBI lineage: Eukaryota > Metazoa > Chordata > Mammalia > Artiodactyla > Bovidae > Bos > Bos mutus. The sequence goes on along the minus strand of NC_091622.1, from coordinate 18,207,351 downwards.
TGGGGACCAGCACTCCTGGGACCTACTCTCTCAGTAGCACTAAGGCCCCTTCTTCCCTTATCTTTCTGTTTCCACATGTCCCAGCCCTCCTCCCGTCAGAAATCCAGCGCCAAGCTGACACCATAACCACACACCAAAAAAGCTTTATTCTGAAAATCAATTACGTAACTTGGACCAACGGTAAGTGTTTAAATGGGGGACAGAGGACGGGGTGGGGAGGGGAAAAAGATAGTTTAAAAAAAAAAGGAGGAATATGTTTTTGTTCCTGATGTACTGTCAACCTGTTTATTTCTGCCTGCACCACCCCCCAGCAACAGAAACTTTAAGTGTTTTTTATATACTGTAGCACTTGCTTTAGGCGTGAGAAATACTCTACCACTTTCTGAACTAATGGGAAATAGAGCAGCTTGGAATTTACTGGTAGCAGCAAAGGACTTCATTTTCACTTTTCACTTTCATGCATTGGAGAAGGAAATGGCAACCCACTCCAGTATTCTTGCCTGGAGAATCCCAGGGACAGAGGAGCCTGGTGGGTTGCCGTCTATGGGGTCGCACAGAGTCGGACACGACTGAAGTGACTTAGCAGCAGCAGCAGCAAAGGAAAGGAGCTGTCACAAAAGGGACACAAGGAGTCCTCATGAGCACAGACATATCCCCAGATGTCTAGTCAGTCACCTCCTTCACTCTCCTGAGTCTAAGCTTCCTCTCAAATCCACTATGTAAGACCCCCCTCCCTCCAGGGGGATAAGACCTGGAGAACTTCCTGTTTCTACTGAGGAACTGGATGTGGACTAGAGGAGGAAGATGTACACCACACAGTTTCAGCGAGATTAAGCTAGATAGGACTGCATGAAAACCCAGCCACTGTCATCGTTTTCCTTAAAACATGTGTTTTTGAGTTTGAGTCAGACTTCAGTGCGCTTGGACCAGGTGGCTTGGGTTTGAATCCCAGTTCTACCACTTTTGAGATGCATGGCTTTCAACAATTTATTTAACCTCAATTTCACATTTATGAAACAGGGATAATGTTTCTATCTGCTTCACAGAGAACACTTTCTGGCACTATATGAGCCTGTTAAATTAAGGATATAAATAAACAAACATTTTGGAAGCGTTCTGAACACATGAGTAACTGCAGGCATGCAACTGCTGTCCATCTAAGAGTAATGGCTATCTTTGTTAGGACCGTGGCCACACTGGCAGGGCTGACCATCGGGAAAGTCTTCAAACCACACAGTGCTGTTCCAAACTTTCAGGCCAACTCTGGCTACCTTTTGCCTAAAGAAGGAGAAATTGGTGGCCAAAGTTTACATTTGACAATGTCTATCAGGAAATCTTGCTGTAAAATGCGACTGACCACTTTGAGAAGGATCAGAAAGGTAAAGGTTCCAAAATGTTAACGCAACTATTTGGAAACAGAAAAAAATGAATCAAATAAGTTTGTTGCTATGTTTCAAACTTTTAAAATATTCAATTAGGTTTTGTTTTGTTTTGCTTTGCTTTACAGAAGTAAACATTTGTTTGGGTGGCCATCTTAGAATCTATTCTAGCACTGACTTTTGTCACAGTGTGCAAACATTTTCTTGCTTTGTATTTTCTCCGGGTAAACATACAGGGAATGTGATTTTCCATATGTACTCTGTCATTTGCATTGCTTTGGGGGATTTGATTAGTCTGAGATATAAAAGAACCCTGAGTCAGGATAAACCCAGCGACTAACTTTCTAAGTGATATTGAGTTGTTCCCTCTGGACATGCAATTTCTCTGTATTACAGATTTACCTCTCCTTAAAAAAGCAAAAACAAAACCATGATATGTTCCTCCTGGTACTTTTTATGTTATTAAAGCAAAAGTGGTTGCAAATCCATTTTAACGTATTTCAAAAATAATTCTTCAACAACCTATATCTATACTCTGCTTAGTGCTAGAAGAAGAAAGAAACGGAAGATTAATGACACACTCATGAGACAAAGCAGAGGAAACTCTTGCCCTCAAGATCATCAAAACCTAAGACATGTACACAACTACCTATAATGTAGGCCAGACCACATAAATGCTAAGCAGTGCTTTAAAGTCCTCTGAAAAATAATGCCCTAACTAAACATAATCACCCTAAACTCAGAGTATGAATGATGCTGTTATTACTTATTTCTACTGTCTTCCATCTATTTTATGGTGTTCTTTGATCCATTCTTTGCATTCTTCTTGTCTGAAAGTAATATTCTTGATATGTTTAACAAGGAGACCCCCTCCTTTGTTCCTAGATGCCTTGGCTGCTGACCCACAAAAGCCATTGAAAGACTTAATCCTCTAAGCTTGGCACCACATCAGTCTGGAAGTCGTTTACATGCAGAGTCCTTTGGAGTAAACACTCATTAGAGGTTCCATTGGCTCATTTGGTCACCCACATTTTGCAGTGGGTGGCCCAGTTGGTATCCTCATTATTTTATTTTCCACCCCTGAAAATTATCCAGATGTAGCAACCTGACGCTACTCCCTTGGTACTCTAAATCTGTTGTAAGCAGCATCCGTTCATTTGTGATGCTAGTTAATAGAGCCAAAGAAGTAAGGGTCTCAGACTGGTAATGCTATAATAAATTTTTAGCTAAAATACCTTTTTCAGTGCAACTCCTGAAATGCAATCTGAGTACTTGAAGAGTAATTTGCTAGTACTTTCTCATACCTGAGGACGCAGAAGACTGTGTCATCTCCTTTCCTCCCTCTCTCTTTCCCTGCCCACACCCCTCCACACTATCTTTATGTAAATGAACAGACCAAATGACAAGGTTTGGATTTTATCAAGGTTATTCACAAATTATACAACATACTTTTTCTTGTACTACCTAGGTACCTAGAGCTTCTTGATTAGTACTTAGGTCAGTGAAACAGAGTCTCTATGCTGTCATCTTTCTGGGTTTAGCAATGAAAGTTCCGAATGGAAAGAAATCAACTAATGTTTCCTGACTACGTATTAAGTGCAGAACAGAATAACATTAAAACAAAAGGCAGTTAAACTTGCCTTCCTCTTGCTGAGTTTGCATCGTAATGTACTTAGTCATTCAGTCTTGTCCAGCTCTTTGTGACCCCATGGACTATAGCCCGCCAGGCTTCTCTGTCCGTGGAATTCTCCAGGCAAGAATTCTGGAATGGCTCGCAGTGTCCTCCTCCAGGGTATCTTCCCAACCCAGAGATCAAACCCAGGTCTCCTGCATTGCAGTGGATTCTTTACCATCTGAACCACTAGGGAAGCCCAAGAATACTGGAGTGGGTAGCCTATCCCTGGAACTTGCTGATCCAGGAATCGAACCATGGTGTCCTGCATTGCAGGTGGATTCTTTACCAGCTGAGCTACCCGGGAAGCCCTTATTCTTGTAATAAGGCCAGTGTAAGTAGGTACTTTTTTCTTCATAATTGTTATGATATGCATATGCAAAATACTTACAATAATACCTACCAGATGGGGTATTTATTGACGTATGGATTAAAACAATATCGTATATAAGGCTTCCCCAGTGACTCAGGGACTAAGAGTCCTCCTGCCAGTGCAGGAGAGACAGGTTCTATCCCTATCCAGGAAGAACCTACATGCCATGAAACAACTAAGCCAAGTGCCACAATTACCAAGCCTGTGCCCCGGAGCCCACGAGCCAGTTACTGAAACCTGAATGTGTAGTGCCCGTGCTCCCTCACACTTCAACTAGAGAGCAGCCCCCGCACACACAACTAGGCAAATCTCACACAGCAGTGAAGATCCAGCACAGCCAAAAATAAATAAAATTATTTTAAAAATAATAACGCATGTAAAGTTCATAGGTAGGACAGTTGCTGGCTTTCTTTTCTTATAGGTACCACTATCTGAGAAGGTATTGCATTCTTTTCATATGAATTAGCGTCAGTTTTCAGTAGGAAAACACAGTTTTTATTTTTAGAATTTATAGAACTCTAAAATTTGTTGTTAATTTTCCCTTGGGCTATGGAAATGGAAAGGAGAGGTGGTGTTCAAGGGCAAGGGAGTGTGAAATCTAAAACATATTGGACATTACATTGAATTTTTGCATCCATTATTTCATTTAATGGATGAAAAGAGTAAAGAATCTGCCGGCAATGCAGGAGACCTGGGTTTGATCCCTGGGTTGGGAAGATTCCTGTAGAAGGAAGTGGCTACCCACTCCAGTATTCTTGCCTGGAAAATCCCATGGACAGAGGAGCTTGGTGGGCTATAGTCCATGGGTTCGCAAAGAGCCTGGACCCAACTGAGCGACTTTATCTCACTTTGATCTCATTTAATACTCAAAATAATCATACAAGGTGAATATTGTTCTGTCTGTTGTATAAGAAAGCATAAAACTTGGACCAACAAAAGCTAAATAAAGAGCCAGGCAAGTTCATCTGGCTCGAAAACTCACGTTTTTCCCATTCCTTGAGTTCTGATTAGCTTATGCTTAATATCATTTTTCCAAAGACAAGAGGCATGTAGGAAGCATCCTGTCATCTTGTGCAAAGTCATACAGTCTCCTGGATTTTAACTGCCACTAAGATTTAATAACTGTGTGAAAAAACAACCAGCGAGGTATCCCCCTGTGTACCATAAATAGGCCACTCCATGGTAAATTACACACTCGTGACTCATCCTAGAAGGAGCTCCACATCACTGTTAAACACTGTTGCTGACCCAGACCTTGAGGCCTTGCACGTGTTCAGGATCTGCTCTGCTGAGTGTGTAGCACACTTGGCAGAAACCGTGCTGTGCCCGTCCTTACTACTGACTTACTCAGACTCCCTGCACCCGTCCACAGATGCAGTTTCTGTCTGTCCTCGTCCGTCACAGTGTCCAGGTGTTTGTTTGTTTGCTGAACCTGGATGTTTAACCCCATAAGACTTTTCCAAATGGTCAAAAAGATTCATAAGGGGATAATACATAAAACTCATCACTTTACTACCACAAGTCTTAAATTTTTCACCCACAAACCTGAACGTAAAATTTCATTTTGGTGGATATGTTACAATTTCTGCTACACCAATCTTTATTACAGACAGTTTCTCCCATATAGGATGCTGTAAGAGTTCTAGAATAAAGTTTTAATTTTAACAACACAATTTCTGATTTTGTTTCCCTATGAATGTGACTTGAAACTCAGCACATTCTGAGACACTAGCAATATTAATTTCAATTTAGGCCATACGGTTGTATATTTATAATAGCTATACATCTATATATTTACATATATAGGTATATACTTCTAGATATCTGTGTTTATATATACATATATTAATATGTATATATCTAGTCATATATTATTAAAAATTATGTTTAAATATTTAGGTCAAACCTTTTAAACTTCTTTTTTGCATGCTATAGTGTGACTATAAATCTGCTTACCCATAAAGTGAAGCCAGTGGAAGATATATAATTTGACTTTTATTCAGCCTCACACTAGATATATCATCATAGAAGTGTAACAAGTAATAATTCTTTGGGTGTTCTTTTTTTTTGACACAAGTAGTAGGACTTTTCTGAGGGATTCACTGCAATTAAACAGAATAATTACGTGCTAAATTCTTTGTAAACAAGTTCACAGAACATGCATTTATCAGACATATTAAACAGATTATGTGTATAGGCGAATAAATGTACTGTGGAATCATTGCTACTTTTAATAATGCTGCTGATTGTAAGTAGGCTCTGTGTGCTGGGTACAGGCACATGGAGAATGCAAAGGTATATGAGGAGTAGTCTAAGCCATCATGAAGTTTCTTACATAATAATACTAAATTGGCACTATATACCATTTTTTAAATCCATATACATGATCTCATTTTATCATTATAGCAACAACATGAAGTTCAGTTCAGTCCAGTTCAGTCGTGTCCGACTCTATGCGACCCCATGAACCGCAGCACCTCAGGCCTCCCTGTCCATCACTAACTCCCGGAGTCCACCCAAACCATGTTCATCGAGTCTGCCTGTTACTGTTGGCCACAAAGCCCAGCTTTATGATGTTACTTAGTGGTGCTTTTCTATGATTATTCCCAAGGGAAGAGACTTTTCCTCTTCACTGGACTATTTTAGTGTTTGTTTGTTTTTTAACATTTATTTATCATTCTCTTTATATGACACTAATTTAAAATATTTGTGCTTATGTATATTCTTACCTCCTCAGCTAAATTACAAATTCTTGGAAATCAAAACTTACACAGTTTTTTTTCTTTCAGATTACTGCAGCAACTAGGACATTACTGGTATATGCCATAAATATTGGGAAATCAGTAAAACATTGTCAATGAATCAAAACATATCACTCTAATGACACATTTTGTAATTCCAATATTATAATCAACACAATCTGAAGGTTTGGAGTATTTCAATGTATGACAATGATGAAACCCTGTAAAATGACGTTCATTCTGTTTTCACTTTATTTGCTTATCTTCTTCCTATTTCACCGGAATAAAATCTCTATGAAATAAAAAATGTCTACTTTGTGTAACATATTACTCCTATTTATTTATTATATTTAGAAGGAAGGAGACAGGGAGGGAGGGAAGAAATGATGTATAAGGTCTGTTTGCATAAATCACCGCGTTTGCTACAGAGACACCTGTGCCTCATTCCCAAGTCCCCGGTGCCCCCAGTATACCAGATAGAAATAAACCCAGACGAGCCGAGGCTGCTGGCACTGAGCACACTGTACGAGAGAGAGAGCACTGAAAGGTCTTACCTGTCTCCATCTCTCTTTTGCTCATTAATTAAATGAGGGTTATGAAAGTGCAAAAAATCGACCAGCAAAATACTGATTTAGGTGTTTTATAAATATTTAGAAAATATAAAGGTGTGCCTTCCACATACACACTCATCATCAAACTTCATAGCATGAAGGTGTTTACAGCCACAGCGAAGACAGTGTAGATTATGTAAAGCAGTGGCCAAAAAGAGAAAGAGGAAGGGAGGGAGAGGGAAGGAAGAAAGGATAAAGCATTGTCTTAGGGTAATTTTTAAAATTCAATGAAAACAGGATTGTCTTTTCAGCAAATGGTGTAAAAGAAATTGGTTATCCCTAAGGGAAATAATAATCATCTTGACCTAAACTGTACATCTTATACAAAAATTTACTCAAACTAAATCATGCATTTAAATGTAAATGTAAAATTATAAAACTTTTAGGGAAAAAAAAGTAGGAAGAAACTTTGGGATCTAGGACTAAGCAAAGCCTTCTTAGATCTGACACAAAAAAATCATAATCCACAGAAAGAAAAAAATGATAAATCAGACTTCATCAAAACTTAAACATTTTGTTCTATGGAAGATGATATTAGAAAGATTGAGAGACAGATGATAAGAGTAGTTGAAACTGTCTGCAAACTATACCTCTGCCAAAGGTCTAGTATGTAGACTATGTAAAGAATTCTCAAAAGTCAATAGTAAAAAAGCAAACCATACAGTTAGAAAGTAGGCAAAAGACATGAAGAGATTCTTCAACTAGGAAGATATAAAATTGGCAAAACACATCTGAGAAGACATTCAACATCACTGGTTATCAGGGAAATGCAAATTAAAACTACAGTGAGATAGATACCGGTACACACCTATCAGAATGGTTAACTTTTCTTTTTTAATTAGTGACAACACCACATTTTGGTGAGTATGCAGAGATACTGGGCCACTCATGCATTGGTGATGGGAATTTAAAATGTACAGTACTCTGGCATTTTCTTGAAAAACACAAATGTAACTATCATACAAACTAGCAATTGCACTTCTGGACTTTTATCCCAGAGAAATTAAGACTTTATTCATATGAAAACCTACACACAAATGCTTATATATTCTTTTTTTTAATTGTGGGAAAATATACATAAAATGTAGAGTTTTGATGTGTACAATTCATTGGCATTAAGTACATTCACAATATCATGCAATCATCAATAGTATTCATTATCCCAAACAGAAACTTCATCCTCATTAAATGATAACTCCCCATTTCTTTCTGTTCTTCAGCCCCTGCTAACCTCTATTCTACTTTCTGTCTTTGTGAATTTGCCTATTCTTGGAAAATCATATTAGTAAGTGAAATTGTACAGTGTGTTCTTTTGTGTCTGACTTCTTTCACTTAGTATAATCTTTGCAAGGTTCATCTGTGTTGTAGCATATACATAATGTCATTCTTTTCTAAGGCTGAATAATATTCCATGTTAATATACATACATACATATATATATATATTTATACACACACACATATATATACACACATTTTGTTTATCCATTTATCTGTTGCTATACATTGGTGTTGTTTTTACCTTTTGGTTACTGTGAATAATGCTGCTATGAATATTCATATACAAGCTTCTATAGCAGCTTTATTCTGAATAAACAAAAACTGGAATTAAACCCAGATGTCTTTCAACTGGTGAATAATAGTTAAACAAACTGGTATACCCATACCATGGAATACTACTCAGCAATAAAAAAGATGAGTTATTGATACACATAACAGCTTGAATGAAGTTTCAGAAAAGAATGCTAAGTGAGAAAAGCCAATCTCAAAAGATTGTATACTGAAAGATTCCTTTATGGAACATTCCTGAAATGACAGAATTTGGGCAAGAGAGAAGCAAGTGTGACTATAAAGGCAACACAGTAGATCCCCATGGAATGTAAATGTTTGGTACCTTGGCCTATATCAATGTAAATATCCTGGTTGTGATATTATGCTGTAGTATTATGACACCACTGAAGGAAGCTGGGTAAAGGATACAGTAAATCTCTCATTTATTATTACTGCTTGTGAATCTAATTGTCACAAAATATTTAACTGAAGAAAGGAGAGAAGAAAGGGAGGAAGGTGGGAGGGGATGAAGAAGGAAAGGAATTTCACTCAGATAGTCAAATATACAATACAAAATCAACCTGAATCTTTGATCAGGACTCAATTTAGATCCCAGCTGATGCTGGATCAGAGCAACCAAGGTAGCAGAGCAGAAAGAAACTGTGCTCACCTCCTGTCATGAGTGCACTGAACCTACAGCTATCTGCAGAATAACCACTGATGAAAAAGACTGGAACCTCCTAGAAAAGATCCTCTACCATTAAAGATGTAAAGAAGCACAGCCCAAGACAGGCAGGCAAACCTGTGATACCGAATCCCATACCCTCAGGTAAGTAACCCACAAACTGGAGAATAAATACATTACAGAGGTTCTCCAACAGGAGGAAGAATTCTGAGCTGCATGTCAGCCCTCCACCCTCACCCCAGCCCAGGGATCTGGCACCAGGAAGATGCCAAGCCCTCAGGGCCTAATAGCAGGAGCCCCACAGGACTGGGGAAAATAGAGACTTCAGTCTTAATGGGCGCACACACAAAATCTCATGCACACAAGCACCCAGGGCAAAACAAGCAATTTGATAGGAACCTGGGCCAGTCATTCCTGCTGGTCTCAGTCTCCTGGAGAGGGATGTGTCTGTACTGGGAGTGGGTGGGGACTGCAGCTCACCCACAGGAATGTAGACACTAGTGGGAGACATACTGGGGACATCCAAATGCAAAAACCCTCCTGGCAGCTACATATCGGCTCACTAGTACCCAGACCTGGCTCTACCAATGGCCTGTAGGCTTCAGTGTGCAGGGGACACCACACCAAATAACGAACTGGCTAACCAACAGACTGGCTGCCTAAAGACTACAGAGCCCACAGCTGCTCCCAGACATGCTGCTAGACACGGTCCAGCCCACCAGAGGGTCAAGACCCAGCTCCACACATCAGTGGGCAGGCACCAGCCCCTCCACCAGGAAGCTGCACAAGCCTCAAGACCAGCCTCACCCACTAGGGGACAGACCCCAGAAGCAAGAAAACGGTAATCCTGCAACACTGGCCAGACTGTCCCCTGTGACCAGCTGGGCCCTGGCCTTGCCCACTAACAGGCCAACACAACCTTCAGGACATTCCAGACCTCATAGCCAGCTGTGTCAGGAATGCCTCACCCCAACAATCTGAAGAAAGCTCTGGGACTCATGGGTCCTATAACCAGACTCCAGGAACCAACTCTGCCTGCCAGTACACTGGCACTAACCCCAGGTTCTGTCTTCACCTGCCAGTGAGTGGGCAACAGCCCCCAAGTCTTTGGGGACCCTGACTCTGCCCACTGGTGAGATGGCACTAGCCCCGGGGCCCCTAGGGTTCTTCAACCAGCCACCTTGTGACCAGACCCCACTAAACAGCAGCCAGCAGCATCCACACAAGACAGGACCTGGTAGCCAAGCAGACTAGGAGCCAACCAAGCCTAACAGACTGCCCACAAAGCCAGCCTGCCCCTAAAGGAAGGCCCACACAGCCTGTTCAGGGAAACCCCTAGAGCATATAGCTTGGGTGACCAGAGCGGGGTGCACTTCTGGGACCCATAGGACACCTCCTACAGAGCACCACTTCTCCAAGGTTGAGAAATGTAACTAACCTACCACATACATAAAAATGCCAATAGCAACTTAGACAAAATGACGTGGCAGAGGAATATGGTCAGATGAAGGAACAAAATAAAACCCCAGAAGAAGAACTAAGTAAAGTGGAGATAGGGAGTCTACCTGAGAAAGAGTTCAGAGTAATCATCATAAATATGATCAGAGAACTTGGGAAAAGAATAGAGGTAAAGAGCCAGAAGTTAGAATTTTTAAACAAAGAATTAGAAAATATAAAGAACAACCAGGGATGACAAATACCATAACTGAAATGAAAAAATACTCTAAAAGGAATCAATGTTCCTAGCTAGTCAAGCTTCTTCCACATTGCCCCCTAAAGGTAGCTCAGACACTGTGTGAATACTAAGATATTTCCAGAATAGAAAGAGTGATTAAATATCCAGAGTGTACTACACAAAGTACAACTATAAAATGGCACAATTTAAAATTCCCTTCAACCCATGTTTATTTAGAGAATCCCTCAAAAAGTTTTGACAGGCATTATATATCCTGACACTATGTAGCTACTATCTTCAGTTCAGTAGGAGTTTCTCTTACTAGAGATGTTTCATGGAAGCAGAGGGCATACTCGGGTTCCTCTTCATATTGAATGAATATTTTGCTTATCACTGAAAATTTCCAATGAGGGAAATAACTTTGAGTCTATGTTAATTGTTGGAGGCTTTGCTATGAGGGTGCTAATCGTTTAGTTTTTTTTTTTTTTAATTTGTTTTTTATTGAAGGATAATTACTTTATAAAATTTTGTTGTTTTCTGTCAGACTTCAACATGAATCAGCCATAGGTATACATATATCCCCTCCCTTTTGAACCTCCCTCCCACCTCCCTGCCCATCCCACCCCTATAGGTTGATACAGAGTTTCTGTTTGAGTTTCCTGAGTCATACAGCAAATTCCTGCTTGGCTATCTGTTTTACATATAGTAATGTAAGTTTCTATGTTACTTTTCCCATACATCTCACACTCTCCTCCACTCTCCCCATGTCCATAAGCCTATTTTCTATATATGCTTCTCCATTGCTGCCCTGTAAATAAATTCTTCAGTACCATTTTTCTAGATTCCGTATATGTGCATTAGAATACAATATTTATCTTTCTTTTTCTGACTCACTTCACTCTGTATAATAGGTTCTAGGTTCATCCACCTCATCAGAACTGACTCAAATGTGTTCCTTTTTATGGCTGAGTAATACTCCATTGTGTATTTTATGGCTGAGTAATACTCCAAAGAGTAGTACACGGTTCTTTATCCATTCATCTGTTGATGGACATCTAGGTTGCTTTCATGTTCTAGCTATTGAAAATAGTGCTGCAATGAACAATGGGATCCATGTGTCTTTTCCATTTTGGTTTCCTCAGGGTATATGCCTAGGAGTAGGATTGCTGGGTCATATAGCAGTTTTATTCCTAGTTTTTTAAGGACTCTCCATACCATCTTCCATAGTGACTGCCTCAATTTACATTCCCACCAACAGTGCAAAAATGTTCCCTTTTCTCCACACCCTCTCCAGCATTTATTATTTGTAGACTTTTTGATGATAGCCATTCTGACTGGTGTGAGGTGGTATCTCATTATACTTTTGATTTACATTTCTCCAACAATGAGGGATGTTGAGCATCTTTTCATGTGTTTGTTAGCCATCTGTATGTCTTCTTTGGAGAAATGTCTGTTTAGGTCTTTTTCCCATTTTTTGATTGGGTGGTTTGTTTTTCTGGTATTGAGTTGTATGAGCTGCTTGTATATTTTGGAAATTAATCCTTTGTCAGTTGTTTCATTTGCTCTTATTTTCTCCCTTTCTGAGGGTTGTCTTTTCACCTTGCTTAGTTTCCTTTGTTGTACAAAACATTTTAAGTTTAATCAGGTCCCACTTGCTTGCTTTTGTTTTTATTTCCATTACTCTAGGAAGTAGGTCATAGAGGATCTTGCTTTGGTTTATGTCATCGAGTGTTCTGCCTATGTTTTCCTCTAAGAGTTTTATAGTTTCTGGCCTTGCATTTAGGTCTTTAATCCATTTTGAGTTTACCTTTGTGTATAGTGTTAGGAAGTGTTCTAATTTCATTCTTTTATATGTAGCTGTTCAGTTTTCCCAGCACCATTTATTGAAAAGGCTGTCTTTTCCCCATTGTATAGTCTTGCCTCCTTTGTCAAAAATAAGGGACCCATAGGTGCAAGGGTTTATTTCTGGGCTTTCTATCTTGTTCCATTGGTCTGTATTTCTGTTTTTGTGCCAGTGCCATACTGACTTGATGACTGTAGCTTTGTAGTATAATCTGAAGTCAGGAAGGTTGATTCCTCTAGCTCCGTTCTTTGTCAAGATTGCTTTGGCTATTCAGGGTCTTTTGTGTTTCCATATGAACTGTGAAAATTTTTGTTCCAGTTCTCTGAAAAATGCCACTGGTAATTCGATAGGGATCGCACTGCATCTGTCGATTACATTTGGTAGTATAGACATTTTCACAATATTGATTCTTCCTTTCCAGAAACATGGAATAACTCTCCATCTGTTTATGTCATCTTTGATTTCTTGCATCAGTATCTTATAATTTTCTGTGTACAGTTCTTTTGTCTTCTTAGGTAAGTTTATTCCTAGACATTTAATTCTTTTTGTTACAATGGTGAATGAGATTGACTCCTTAATTTCTCTTTCTGATTTTTCATTGTTAGTATATAGAAATGCAAGTGATTTCTGTGTATTTATTTTGTATCTTGCAACTTTGCTAAACTCACTAATTAGCTCTAGTAATTTTCTGATATATCTTTAGGGTTTTCTATGTACAGTATCATGTCATCTACAAACAGTGAGAACTTTACTTCTTGTTTTCCAATCTGGATTCTGTTTATTTCTTTTTCTTCTCTGATTGCTGTAGCTAGGACTTTCAGAATTATGTTGAATAATAGTGGTGAAAGTGGACAGTCTTCTCAAAATGGTTGATAGAATTTCCCTGTGAAGCCATCTGGTCCTGGGCTTTTGTTTTTTGGGAGATTTTTGATCACTGCCTATAATTGGGTGGTTCATAATTTCTATTTCTTCCTAGTTCAGTCTTGGAAGATTGAATTTTTCTAAGAACCTGTCCATTTCTTCCAGGTTATCTATCTTATTGCCATATAGTTTTCATAATAGTGTCTTATAATCCTTTGTATTTCTGCATTGTCTGTTCCAACCTCTGCTTTTTCATTTCTAAATTTGTTGATTTGATTCTTCTCTCTTTTTTCCTTGATGCATCTGGCTAAAGGTTTGTCAATTTTATTTATTTTCTCAAAGAACCAGCTTTTAGTTTTATTAATCTTTACTATTGTTTCTTTCCATTTTTTTCATTTATTTCTGCTCAGATCTTTATGATTTTTTTCCTTCTACTAATTTTGGGTGTTTTTTTGTTCTTCTTTTTCCAGTTGTTTTAGGTATGAAGTTAGGTTGTCTATTTGATGTTTTTCTTGTTTCTCGAGGTAGGATTGTATTGCTATAAACTTCCCTCTTAGAACTGCTTTTGCTGCATCCCATAGGTTTCATCCCATGAAAACATGTCGAGTTTTCATTGTCACTTATTTCTAGGAATTTTTTTATTTCCCTTTTGATTTCTTCAATAATCTATTGGTTATTTAGAAATGTGTTGTTTACTCTTCACATTTGTGTTTCTTAGTTTGTTGTTTTTTTTTTTTTTCTACAATTCATATTTAGTCTCATAACGTTATGGCCAGAGAAGATGCTTGATATGATTTCAATCTTCTTAAATTTATTGAGGTTTGATTTGTGATCAAGGTGTGGTCTATCCTGGAGAATGTTCCATGTGCACTTAAGAAGAAGTTGTATTCTTCTGCATTTGGATGGAATGTCCTGAAGATATATCAAAGAGATCCATCTTATGTAATATATGATTTAAGACTTGTGTTTCCTTATTAATTTTCTGTTTTGATGATCTGTCCATTGGTGTGAGTGGGGTGTTAAAGTCTCCTACTACTATCGTGTTACTGTCAATTTCTCCTTTTATGTCTGTTAGTGTTTGTCTTATGTATTGAGGTGCTCCTATGTTGGGTGCATAGATATTTACAGTTGTTATGTATTCCTCTCGAATTGATCTCTTGATCATTATGTAGTGTCCTTCCTTATATCTTGTAATCTTCTTCATTTTAAGGTCTATTTTGTCTGATGTGAGGATTGCTACACCAGCTCTCTTTTGCTTCCCATTTGCATGGAATATGTTTTTCCATCCTCTCACTTTCAGTCTATATGTGTCTTGAGGTCTGAAGTGGGTTTCTTGTAGACATATATATATATGGGTCTTGTTTTTGTGTCCATTCCACCAGTCTGTGTCTTTTGGTTGGAACATTTAATCCATTTATACTTAAAGTAATTATTGATATATGTTCCTATTGCCTATTGCTTAATTGTTTGGGGCTGACTTTGTAGATCTTTTTTCTTCTCCTCTATTTCTTGACTATATGAGTTCCTTTAATATTTGTTGTAAAGCTGGTTTGGTGGTACTGAATTCTCTTAACTTTGGATTTTTGTCTGAAAAGCTTTTTATTTATCCATCAATTGTGAATGAGATCCTTACCAGGTAGAGTAATCTTGGTTGTAGATTTTTCCCTTTCAGTACTTTAAATATCCTGCCATTCCCTTCTTGCCTGCAGAGTTTCTGCTGATAGATCAGCTGTTAAGTGTATGGGTTTCCCTTGTATATTACTTGTTTCTTCTCCCTTGCTCCTTTTAATATTCTTTATTTGTGTTTAGTCTTTGTTAATTTGATTAGTATGTGTCTTGGCATGTTTCTCATGGGTTTATCCTGTACGGGACTCTTTGTGCCTCCTGGACTTGATGACTCTTTCCTTTTCCATGTTGGGGAAATTTTCAACTCTAATCTCTTCAAAAAATTTCTCATACCGTTTCTTTTTCTCTTCTTCTGGGATCCCTATAATTCAAATGTTGGTGTGTTTGATATTGTCCCAGAGATCTCTGAGACTATCCTCATTTCTTTTCATTATTTTTATTTTATTCTGCTCTTCAGAAGTCATTTCCACCATTTTATCTTCCAGCTCACTGATTCATTCTTCTGCTTCAGAAATTCTGCTATTGGTTCCTTCTAGAGTATTTTAATATCATTAATTGTGTTATCTCTGTATGTTTATTCTTTAATTCTTCTAGGTCTTTGTTAATCGATTCTTGCATTTTCTCCATTTTGTTTTCAAGGTTTTTGATCATCTTTACTATCATTATTCTGAATTCTTTTTCAGGTAGTTTGCCTATTTCCTCTTCATTTATTTGGACTTCTATGTTTCTAGTTTGTTCCTTTATTTGTGTAGTATTTCCCTGCCTTTTTATTATTTTTTCTTAACTTATTATGGTTGAGGTCTCCTTTTCCCAGGCTTCAAGGTTGAATTCTTTCTTCCTTTTGGTTTCTGCCCTCCTAAGGTTTGTCCAGTGGTTTGTGTAAGCTTCTTACAGGGTGAGATTTGTGCTGTTTTTGTTTGTTTGTTTGTTTTCCTCTGTTGGTCAAGGCTGAGTGAGGAGGTAATCCTGTCTGCTGATGACTGGGTTTGTATTTTTGTTTAGTTTGTTGTTTAGATGGGGTGTCCTACACAGGGTACTACTGGTGGTTCAGTGATGCTGGGTCTTGTATTCCAGCAGTTGCCTGTGTGTGAGTTCTCACTATTTGATACCCTCTAAGGTTAGTTCTCTGGTTACTCAAGGGTCTTGGAGTCAGTGCTCCCACTCCAAAGGCTCAGGGCTTGATCTCTGGTCAGGAACAAATATTCCACAAGTGGTTTGTTATGGCATTAAGTGAGATTAAAACAAATATCCAAAAATAAGAAACCAAAGATGAACCCCAGCCAAATGACAGTTACCAAATCAGGCAAATAATAATTAAAATAATGGAATATACACATATACACCCACGAGCACAGTCAAAACATTCCAACAAAAATAAAAGTACAATAGATTGACACAGCAAACAAAGAAAATCAAAAATTATATTTACCAGTTAAGAACAAAACTAACTAAAGCACAAACTGGGGGGAAAAAAAATGAAAGCAAGGTGCTGAGTGGGGAATAAAGCAATGAAAACAAATGTAACAAATATGTTGAGAGGAAAGGAAAGAAAGAAAGAATAGATATGCAAAGTTAAATAGAGGTAGATGAAAGTGAAAGTGAAACTGAAGTCACTTAGTCCTGTCTGACTCTTTGTGATCCCATGGTTTGTAGCCTACCAGGCTCCTCTGTCCATAGCATTTTCCAGGCAAGGGTACGGGAGTGGGTTGTCATTTCTGTCTCCAGGGGATCTTCTCAACCCAGGTATCGAACCCGGGTCTCCTGCATTGCAGGCAGATGCTTTATCATTTGAGCCATCAGAGAAGAGGTAGATGAAGAAGATTTATATACATTAAAGATTAACTGCAAGGGGAAAAGAGCAGTAGGAAAGGCAAACAAAGGAATAAATGTAGAAAAAAAATATAATAGGTTTAAACAAATTGAAAGTTAAAATTATAAAAAGAGGAAAGAAAAATAAGTGGAAGAAGAAAGATAAAAGGAAAACTCCACAGAACTACAAAAGCCCAATGTAGATGCAGAGGTTTATAAGACCAATAAAAAATGTGACTGAATATACACATATACGTATACACCCATAGGCAAAATCAAAACAGCCCAACAACAATAAAGTACAATAGATTGACCTGTTGAACAAAAGAAACCAAAGAGTATATCTACCAGAACAAAACTAACTAAAGCACAAACTGGAAAAGAAAACTAAAGCGAGGTGCCATTGGGGAATAAAGCAATGATAATAAAACTAACAAATAAGTCAAGAGGAAAGGAAAGAAAGAATAGATATGCAAAGTTAAGTCAAAGATTCACCGCAAGGGGAAAAGAACAGTAGGAAAGGCAAACAAAGAAATACATGTAGAAAAAATATAATAGGTTTAAAAACATTAAAATTATAAAAAAGAGGAAAAAAAAGGAAGAAAGAAAAAAGGATAAAAAGGAAAACTCCACAGAACCACAAAGGCCCAACATGGAGGCAGAGGTTTATAACAACAATAAAAAGTGTGACCGAATGTACATATATACATATATACCCATAAGCAAAATCTAAACAGTCCAATAAAGTACAGTAGACTGACCCAGCGAACAAAGGTAACCAAACACTATGTCTACCAGAACAAAACTAACTAAAGCACAAATTGGAAAATAAAACTAATGCAAGGTGCCAATTTGGGAATAAAGCAATGGAAATAAAACTAACGAATATGTTGAGACTAAAGGAAAGAAAGAAAAAATAGATGTGCAAAGTTAAACAGAGGTAGATAAAGAAGATTTATATATATTAAAGATTAACTGCAAGGGGAAAAGTACAGTAGGAAAAGCAAACAAAGGAATAAATTTGGAAAAAATAATAATAGGTTTAAAAATTAGAAATTAAAATTTAAAAAAGAGAGGAAAAAAAAAAAAAAAAACCTCCCCAGAACTGCAAAAGCCCAACACACAGGCAAAGGTTTATAACAATAAAAAAATGTGACTGAGATAAAAAAAAGAAAAAAAAAAGCTCAAAAGCCTAATTAGATTTCATAGTGCCAATAAAACTGACAACTACAAGAGTGGGGAGAAAAATGAAAAAAAAGAAAAATCCAAAAGAATCTACAGAACAAGTCAAACATAAGAAGAATAAATGTTCTTCTGGAGTCACTGCTGCCAAGAGTCCTTTCCCTCTCTGGGAGTCACAGTCCACTTCACTCCCTAGGATGCCCTCTAACACTGTGCTGATCTCTAGACCTGCTTTGGAGACAGCTCAGATTCTGATCTGGTCCTACTCCTCTGTGTTCTTGCCTCCAATGTACACAACTATCAGAACTAGTGTGTTTTCTTTTGTGGGAGCTCTCAAGGACCTTTCATATATTCCATAGACACAGAGTCTGCCTAGTTGATCGCGTGGATTTAATCTGCAGCTTGTAGAGCTGGTGGGAGGGTTTGGGGTCTTCTTCCTTTGCCACACTGCCCCTGGGTTTCAGTTGTGGTTTTATTTCCACCTCTGCATGTGGTTTGTCCACTGGAGTTTGCTCCTGAGGCTGCCCTGGAGGGCTTGGGTGTGCCCCTGTGAGGGCCAGGTGTGGAGGTGATGCAGCTGCTTGGGTTGCAAGGGTTCTGGCAGCAGCAGGTACTCAGTGGAGTTGGCGGCTAGGGCAGCAGGAAATACAGTGCTCTAGAAGGGTATGGCAATCAGTATTGGCTAATACACTCCCGTATTCTTGCCTGGAGAATCCCCCTCCCTGATAGAGAAACCTGGCAGGCACAGTCCAGAGGGCTGCAAAGAGTCAGACACTACCGAAGCGATCCTGCATGCATAAGCACAAGACTTTTTTTTTTTGCTGAAGGCAGTGGCAACCCACTCCAGTACTCTTGCCTGGAAAATCCCATGGACGCCGGAGCCTGGTAGGCTGCAGTCCATGGGGTCGCAAAGAGTTGGACACAACTGAGTAACTTCACTTTCACTTTTCACTTTCATGCACTGGAGAAGGAAATGGCAACCCACTCCAGTGTTCTTGCCTGGAGAATCCCAGGGACGGGGGAGCCTGGTGGGCTGCCGTCTATGGGGTCGCACAGAGTCGGACACGACTGAAGCGACTTAACAGCAGCAGCCACTGCCACAGGAGTTAGTACCTATTAGAGTCTTTTTTCTAGCCTCTTGTAACTGGTGATCAGAAGGCCTCTTTGGCCAGTCTTTCTCCTTAGCTCTGCCTGTACATCACTCAGAGGGGTCCCTTGCCTGGGGTCCTTCTCTGTTGTTTGGTGCATCAGTCACTTAAAGGAGCACCCTGGGTGGGGTCCTACTCTGTAGTTCAGTGCCTCAGGCATTTGATGGGCGAACCTCTCTATTGTTCAGCTGCCTATGCTGGCATATGGGGAGAGGGAGGCTATGGTGATGGCTCCACCCACCACCACGTGTGACTCAGCATTATTGCCTTGCT
Source organism: Bos mutus (assembly GCF_027580195.1). NCBI lineage: Eukaryota > Metazoa > Chordata > Mammalia > Artiodactyla > Bovidae > Bos > Bos mutus. Next base: position 18,187,923 of record NC_091622.1, on the reverse strand, counting down.
TCCATGGCTGCCTGGCTTTCCTCCACAGGCATTCCCACCACAATGGCCTTCCTCACATCTCCTCAATCCTCTCTGCAGTCAGCAGCAGCCTTCGCCCAGGGATTGCTCCACAATCCCTAAACTTCAGCTCCCAGCCACTGCGTCATCTGGGCTATGTATGGCTGTGGCAAGGACTGTCTGATTCTCATTCCATTTAGGCCACCACAGATCAGTTGTTTCACTCTCAGCCTTAAATGCTTCTCCTCTGACTCAGACAGTTGCCCTGATTCGGGGATTGGACCCCTGCTTCAGTTCCCCCACCTGCTGAGGGCAGGTCCATTCCTACTAACACTCCTGTTTTTCCCCCTAGTTCCTTCATCCTGCCGAGTTCGGCGTGGTTCTATATATTCTTTTCTGCTGGTCAGGTACTCCTGTCCGCTCTCAGCTGGTGTTCTGCATGCACTTCTGTGTCTGAAGGTGTATTCTTGATGTATCAGTGGAGAGAGATGTACTCCACATCCACCTACTCCTCTGCCATCTTGTTCTCTGATCTAATCATTTAGTATTAATGGAAGACATTGTCAAGTGAATGCAGAAGTTGAAAAAAAATAGAGATGGTTCCTTTTAAGTTTCTGGTATTGGCATTCAGTTCACAAGCAGTTTCAGGCCAAGTGTAAATAGACTCTCGAATCTTAATGTTCTTTATAAAGTTACAAATTTCAATGTAGATTGGCAGTCTTAGTGTGGGATAGCAATTTACCACAGAACATTGGTGGTGGTTTAGTCACTAAGTCATGTTCAACTCTTCCGCCCCGTGGACCGTAGCCTGCCAGGCTCCTCTGTCCATGGAATTTCCCAGGCAAGAATACTCAAGTAGGTTGCTACTTCCTACTCCAGGGGATCTTCCTGCCCCAGGGATCAAACCTGTGTCTCCTTCATTGGCAGGCAGATTCTTTACCACAGAGCCACCAGGGAAGCCCACCACAGAATGTATTTCTCTAAAAACTAATAGTTCAGGGAAGTGTTCTAGACTTCTGTTTGCACTTAGCTGAAAAGACTCATTCATACACACACATACAACACACACACACACACCATCAGTGAACTCATGTCAGAAGAGTTTAGAGCCTCTCTAATTTGAAGCAGTTAGTACATTCTAAATATGGAAAGCTCAGGCTTCTAGAATCATCAGTACCTTCATTAAGAATCAGAATCCTTGATTTAAAAATGTTCTTTAATATTCTCTTTGTAGGGGGATTTATATCACATGGCTGTTAGCACTTCCCCTATTATACCCAGAATGTCATGCATAAATGTCAACAATAGTATATTTCATTCATACTCTAAAATTAAATCCTTTATCCCACAATTAGCCATAATCATGACCACATACGACTATGATTTACCATAACTAAAATAGATGGCGTGGGATTTATTGTTGGCTTATGTTTGAAAAACCAAAGGCATACTTTTAAGTTAAATAATTGCATGCAAACTATTTGGGACATAATTCCTACTTATTTTGTTTTCCATATATCTCTATCTAGTAGATAGCAAATTGTTACAATACCCCCATTAGTAAAATCTGAGAGACTGCTCTGTCTGTGTGTGTTTGAAATACGCTCTTTGAAAACATAATGGGAAGAATAAATTAAATTATAAATTCTATCTTACTGATAATTTTTTCAAATTATCTTTATTGATAATTTCTATGTACTGTTACTATGCAGACCTACATCAGTGATCTGATTTGAATAGCATAATCACTCTATTAAGGTCAGGAGCATGTAAAATACATCATTTCTTTTGCTTGTCCAACGCCCACACCTCTTCCTTGGGTAACACCACCCTGATGTTTTATTTAGGAACTCAGCCTCCCTCATTTACTAGTTTGTCAGTCGGGCCACACTTCCTTTTCCTGCCTTCCCTTCATCAAGGAAATGAAATCAGTTCACTGACTCTTTCTGGGAGTTTGCATCTTGAGTAGAAGAGCCAAAGGATGAAATCTGATAAGAAACCTTACTTTGGCTGAGGTGCCCTAATAATGCCCAAAAGGTCTTGTTTTCTAGAACCCTGGAGCTCTTCTGAGGCTCAGCTCATTCTTGCATTTGATTATTTCAGCTCTCTCATATCCTTACAGTAAATTCCTTTTTAAAAATAATTTTGTGTAGTCAAGAGTTGATTTCTGTTTCTTACACCTGAAGAACTCTACCTGCTCTGCTGCTACCTTCTTGCAGACAAGGCAACTGAGGTGCAGAGAAGTGAAGGAGCCGGGCCACACCCATACATCTGGACAACACAGCTAAACCCTGGTCTGCCTGCTTCAAGCTCTCTTTTAATCCCTAAGTAACATTGCCTCTGTTTTCAGTTTCAGAAGAGTTTAAATGAGAGAGTATCTAGAAGGTCACACAGTAATATTAGATCAGACCAAAAATATAAAATGAATAGAGGAGGAAACATCCCTTTCTTTGTTACATTTAATCAGATAGTATTTATTAAATGTTTAAGTATTAAATATTTAATCACTGTTTACATTTAATCACTGTGTACCTGAAGAATGCCTTACACTAAATAAAGAATACAAAACCATGACCAATTTTGCAATGGATCTGGAGGTTCCTGTAATTCTTTTTAGTGTTTAATGTGACACAGCTGTACACAATTCCAGAATTAACATGGGTTCAACTACCTGCATTTAAAAACACATTTTTATTTCACACCCATTTAGCTAGGGATGATAAAGTGAAGTCCAAAGCAACATGTGCTAACATGTGTAAACATCACTTTAAAACCCCCATGAAGAAATTACATTGTAAGTCAGAATCAAATGCAGGAGGATCAGACTATACATAGATTGAAAATAAGAATGGGAGGCAGCACTATGATGTCTTCAACCCCAGGCTCAAGGACCTTTGTCCCTTTTGTGATCTGGATACAGTTTACGTCTCTGAGCCTGTTTACATCCTTCCCCAGTGTCACTGAATGGAAGCAAGACTACCTAAGGGTGCACACGGCACTCTGATTAAGGATAGGGTGAGGCTGCGGCCGGGATCGGGGCTGGACTCAACAGAATGCAGCCTGCCCAGACTGGCCTGATTTATTCTATCAAACTTCTGTCTCTCCCTTCTGGCTAGTGACCTGACAAGCCCTCCCTAGAAGCTCCTTTGCATGGAAGTTTTGTGAGCTATGGTCTTTTCTGGGTCTGTTTGAAAGTGGTTACCCTTGGGGCTGCTGAAGAAGTGGAATGTGGTCTGAGAGATTGGGTAGAAGAGAAATACAGCACTAAAGACCACCTACATTGCAAGGAAAGTTTTAAAATCAATACCTGGTAAAGTCAACAAATTTCCCCCTTAAATTTTGTTTAAAATGTCTTAGAGTAAGGAATATTTTATTGTTTGGTGTGCTAGAATGATCCTGGGCTATAAAGTCAAGCAAATCTGGACTTAATTTGGCCTCTATGCTTGCCTGCTGTGTGACCTTAAACAAGTAACCTCTCCATGCCTCACTTTCCTGGTCTGTACAATGAAGGCAACTCAAAACATTCCCACCTCAAAGGCCTGCTGGGAGACGACTTGAGGTTTGTTTGAAAGTGGCTACCCATGAGGCTGCAGAAGACATAGAAAGTGGTCTAGGAGTTGGATAGACTGGATAATCTGTCAAAAAAATTTCTGGCATATGATAGCTACTTAATACTAGTACTTTCATTCAGAAAACGTTTTTGAAGATTATTTTACTAGTCCACAATGTAAACATTGTTTAGGAAACATCTTTAAAAGCCACATATTGCCTAGCTACTCATATAAAGCCCACTGGGGGAATATATATATATATATATATATATGTGTGTGTGTGTGTGTGTGTGTGTGTGTGTGTGTATGTATCTTCCTCCAAAGAAGCCTATATTTTTTTTTCTCTTTAAAAACAGAGTGGTGATTATGGTTCACAAGAAATAAAGTTAATTGGTCACAGTTTTGTTTGGTTTTTTTTTTGGTTGCAGTGGAATCAGGGTCAGAAAGTGGTGGCATATTTAAACTGTGTATATTTGAAGAGTATAAAGGGGCTATTTACAATGATGTGGGCAAGATTTACAGCAGGAATGGTCATTAGTGGCAGCCACATAGTAATTCAGAATTTTCTAGTAACAACATTAAAAAAGTGTAAAGAAACAGGTAAAATTAATCTTAATAATATACTTAGTTTAACCCAACCTATCCCAGTTATTTTAATGTAATAAATATTTTAAATGTTCAGTAAGATATTTTTCTTTTTTCATATTAAATCATTGACATCTGATGTGTATTTTACATTTATAGTCCATCTCAGTTTAAATAATAAATTCTCATGTAAAATATAGTCCTACCGAAATAATAAAGCTGTGTTTAGTTTTATATTATTTCTGGCTTTTAAGTTTAAATTTAATTAATTTTAACTAAATAAAATTAAAAATTCAAGTCATCAGTTACTGCTGCTGCTAAGTCACTTCAGTCGTGTCCAACTCTGTGCAACCCCATAGACGATAGTCCACCAGGCTCCCCCGTCCCTGGGATTCTCCAGGCAAGAACCCTGGAGTGGGTTGCCATTTCCTTCTCCAATGCAGGAAAGTGAAAAGTGAAAGTGAAGTCGCTCAGTCGTGTCCGACCCTCAGCGACCCCATGGACTTCAGCCTACCAGGCTCCTGTGTCCATGGGATTTTCCAGGCAGAAGTACTGGAGTGGGGTTCCATTGCCTTCTCCAGTCATCAGTTACACTATTACGTTAATCATACCATCAAGTGGTCAATAGTGCCCTGTAGCTGGTGGCTACCATATCGAATGGTACAGGTTTCGAGAAATAAAGGAAACCATTATCTCTTTTAAGCCTGAAGAGGAAGTGGTGGTGGCAGAAACCTGAACAGTGTTGCTATGTGGAGAAAGTGTCCTCCACATACCTTTGGTTAAGGTACATAGCCAATCTAGATGGCCAAGTACAGACGGACCAAAAAAGTATACTATGCTTTTATTCTAGTAAAATATGAAATACTCCTCAGGACTGGTGTATTATTTTATTAAAAAACCTGGCTTCATTTGTTATAGATAATACTGTTATTATCTGTAACAGTACTAATCCATTAAGAGTACTAATCTTGTGTAAACTAAAACTATTACTTAAAAGATTAATTTCCTGTAATCCAATTTGTTTCCTTTTTTGTTTCCAGAATTTCATAAAATTCAATATTAAGATTCATACAGTCCTAATGTCATTTTCTAAGACGATATTTTTAAGAATAAGTGAGTCAGCAATTAAAACATGTAGTATTTTTGTTATCCCACCTGGCACTGCTGGGTTCGTCTTCTTAAGACACCACTTATTCCATCATCCCACTGTTCAAGAACTTCAGGGCTCTCTATTCTCTACCAAGACAAGGCCAATCCTTGGCCTGGCCTTCAAAGAACTCCATCACTTGAATTTAGCCTACATTTCAAATTTCCTATGAGCATTTCCATGCAGCCAGATCAGGTTATTGTAATCTGCAGAATACAGGCTCAATTTACAACCGTACTTTTTCCCATACTAACTCATTTTCTTCTGGCCTCCAATACTCACATACGCAGATTCATGTACACACATGTGCATATCAGAATACTACTTTTCTTCTGAATTTTTCCAAATCCCACCCATCAGTGAGGTTCCTCATTGGGGCTCAAACTTTTGAAGCCTGGTAAATCATTCACTCTACATCCTCAGCTTCAAACCCTGAGCTCCAGCAAGAGTCTGTTCCCTCGCTCATTTGCCACTTGGATCATCTGCCTCCAGTTGTTTCCATGGCCCACCTTGCACTGCTCCGTTCTGTCTCCATCCTAATGCTCAACTCTTAAGTGATCCCATGGAGCCAGAAACGTGACCAGATTTTGAATCTAGGTCACTTGCTAAAGCCTTCCCTCAGAGGCCTGAGTTAAGCAGCAGGTTGTGAAATACCAACCATTGTCACATGTAAATGTACCAAGAGTATCTCTGCTTGAACAGATTTATCGTATTATCATCAGTTACATTCATGGTGCTCATCATCTGCCTTAAGCCATGGAATCACTGGATTATTAGATGAGAGATTTGCATTAGCAAATAAGCAGAGATGCTAAAAAGTTTGAGTTAAGTGCTGACCTGCAGTTAAGTGCCAGAATTTCCCTCTATGTAGTTCTGCACTGGCAAACAACACTCTGATTGGCACATGGAGTGTAGCTTTGTTCACCAGAGCCCACTGTCTCTGGTGTGGTCTGTAGAATTGCTGGAGTAATACCCCTCTCCCCTGCTGCTCCACTCCTCACCTCCTAGCCATTAAGATTTGTCCATGGGTTTGCTTCTGAATTCAGGCTGTTACTGAAATCAGGAACAGCAACCCTTGATCTGTACTCTGTAGCATATTAATAGGTGTTAGTGGCAATAGGAGTGAATAATAAAATAAATTTTGAATACCCTGGCTAGAAGAAAGATAAGCTTCTTTACTGCAGAGATTCTCAGAGCCTTTCCTAGGCTCATGTGAACTGTGAATCATTAAAAAGAGATATAGTAGGAAGCATTTACATGTATGTTTGAGTAGAAAAAAATCACCTCCCGACCCCCACCTAATCTCTGGCCCCAGAAAATGAGAATTTCCCTCATGGGGTTGTTGTGAAGATGGAAATGAGTTACTTCATGGAAAGCACTTAAAACAGTGCCTGACAGAAGTGCTCTTTGGGCTTATTATTGCCATTGTTATCACATGACACAGTTTAAATGAGACTTCACTGGTGTTCCTGTGCTCTTGAGATAGAAAGAGTTGCATGTGGATTGAATGGAGTTCTTTTTAGGAGTTATGAAGATCTCATACAGATACTGCATAGAACAAGTATGCATCTCTCTTTGGGTTCCTTTGAATCAAAAAATGGTTCAAGTGCAAAGAAGTTTATTCTTTTCCATTCTTCCCAAAGCCTGGGTGACCAGGGTTCAATTAAATTGCATGGAATAATGGTCTGGAGTATAGCCTTCAGTGTTGTGTTAGTTACTCAGTCATGTCCAACTCTGTGACCCCATAGACTGTAGCCTGCCAGGCTCCTCTGTCCATAGGACTTTCCAGGAAAGAATACTGGATGGGGTGGCCATTGCCTACTTCAGGGGATCTTCCTGACCCAGGGATCGAACCTGGGTCTCCTGCATTGCAGGTAGATTCTTTACCATTTGAGCCACCAGGGAAGCCCAGAGTCTGGTTTAAATCTTGACTCTTCCACCAATGACCATATACCCTTGGACAAATTGATTAAAGGTGGCCAAAAATCTGTAAAATTATTTAAAATCTTTTTATCTCTCTGGGTTGTTGTTAGTAATTTAAAAGATTGTGCCTATGAAGTACTTAGCCCATGACTGAATGGTAAAATATGGTACATGGTTTTATTTGTTGTTTAGTCACTAAGTCTGCCCAACACTTTGCGACTCCATGCACTGTTTGCGTCAGGCTCCTCTGTCCATGGCATTTCCCAGGCAAGAATAGCCGAGTGATACATGGAGAAATGCTCAGGAAGTGGAGGTTCCTAATTATCTCACTAACAGAATAATTTCTCTAGTTTATTTAAGCTGTGAGATAGTAGTTCAGTTGCCCATGTTATCATTGCCAAAGTATCTACGGGGACCAATTTGCTTCACAAGTGAAAGTGAAAGTTGCCCAGTCGAGTCCGACTCTTTGTGACCCCATGGACTGTAGTCCATGGGATTCTCCAGGCCAGAAAACTGCAGTGGGTAGCCTTTCCTTTCTCCAGGGGATCTTCCCAACCCAGGAATCGAATCAAGGTCTCCTGCATTGCAGTTGGATTCTTTACCAGCTGAGCTATCAGGGGAGTCCTATTTGCTTCACATCTGCTAGGTATTTAGTAAATATATTGGCCTCTTGAATTGCTGACTGATTGGATTGCTGGATTAGACTCCAGAAGCCTATTGGGTAACTCCCTGCCATTAGGAATTGAAAGGGGATGCCATACAGGCTCAGTGACCACTGTCCCGGGCAACTAAAACAGGCAAACTGGTTTTTTCACAAGATCAAAAATAATCTCTGAAGGAACTCTGCTACCCCTTTATGTTTAAAAACCTATAAACAATTTATAATATCATAAAGACTTAGTTCCTAGGCAAAATAAAAAGTATTTCCAAGTTCATTGCTTTGATTAGGAAGGTTGTGAATAGTATCAAAGCTATTCACAAGCCAGTGGTCAGAAGCTGTGGGAAACATACTTTTCATTTTAGATATTTCATGCAACACTGCTAATGTTATCTATCCTGTTTGGGCAGGGAAAAAACTGGCAAGCATTGTGAGATAGGGATTTTATGTGAGTTAATGGAAATGTTGCGGCTGACCAACAAAGGAACTTCCCCAGCCAAAATCAAAACAAAGACATTAACTTGGAAGGGGGAAAAAAGCCTGCAGAATAATAATATCATGCACTGAAACCTTATCTAGTGGTTGAAGTAATTTGGTTTGAAGAACTTAAAGAGTATTTTGTGGTTTGTGAAAACAGCCAGCAGACACTGTATTTAGCAGCCTCTCCACTATTAACTTCACATACCATCCTCTCCTCTCACCAAGTGGGGCCATTTAACTATCTTTATCTCTGGATTTTTACCAGCCTAAGACCTCTTGAGGACAGAAGCCAAGGTTTCAGAATCTGCAATGCAATGCCCATACACCACAGACTATTTCTGAAGATCAGTATGGCCACAACAGATCTGAAGATTTGCTTACATTCACTTAGGATAAATTTTCAGATTTTAGTCCATGATTTAGGAGCATCTATCCCTCTTCCACGGAGAAGGCAATGGCACCCCACTCCAGTACTCTTGCCTGGAGAATCCCATGGACAGAGGAGCCTGGTGGGCTGCAGTCCATGGGGTCACTAAGAGTCGGACACGACTGAGCGACTTCACTTTCACCTTTCACTTTCCTGCATTGGAGAAGGAAATGGCAACCCACTCCAGTGTTCTTGCCTGGAGAATCCCAGGGACAGGGAAGCCTGGTGGGCTGCCGTCTCTGGGGCTCACAGAGTCGGACACGACTGAAGTGACTTAGCAGCAGCATCCCTCTTCCAAAACAATCACACACACACATACACACACACACACACCCTCCCACAGATGATTCCTCATAACCAGTTCTCAATTAGAGTTGATAACAATTCTGAATTAAATAACTCAAAAAGCAGGTTATACTAAGTGAACCAGACACTGCAAAAGAAAAATAATCTGAAGGTTAGAGACCAATTCTTTTTATCTTATAATTCAGCACCATGGCTTTTTTTGTGTAAATAACAGGAAAGTCACCAGAGAAGACGAAGAAACTTTGCTAAGGAACTTACCAAACTAACCCTTTCATGGCCTACCACTTGCCCCATCTGGGCCCAGCCACTCTCCTCTGAAGTCCCAATGCTCCTCTGAGCACTGCCTTGCACACCCGATAAGAGAAAGTCCAATAATGGCTCTTGTTTGACCAACACGTGGACACATAGTGTTAACTGCTCAAACAGCTTCAGTTCAGTTCCATCGCTCAGTCCTGTCCGACTCTTTGCGACCCCATGAATCACAGCATGCCAAGCCTCCCTGTCCATCACCAACTTCCGGAGTTCACTCAAACTCACGTCCATCGAGTCGGTGATGCCATCCAGCCATCTCATCCTCTGTCGTCCCCTTCTCCTCCTGCTCCCAATCCCTCCCAGCATCAGAGTCTTTCCCAGTGAGTCAACTCTTCGCATGAGGTGGCCAAAGTACTGGAGTTTCAACTTTAGCATCATTCCTTCCAAAGAACACCCAGGACTGATCTCCTTTAGAATGGACTGGTTGGAACTCCTTGCAGTCCAAGGGACTCTCAAGAGTCTTCTCCAACACCACAGTGGGGACTTATTTCCTCGTTCGTATTTCATTGATTGATTTTTCATCGAAGAAATCTTTAAAAAATAAGTTCACCAATATGAATTTTCAGGATGCTACATAATGTAAGAGGGAAAGTGAAAGTGAATCATAAGGTCACTAAGAAACAGGAATTTATGTACTTTTAGGTACCCACTCACCAAGAGAAATCCAAAAGACATTTTACTTCCATATTTTTATGTAGCCATCTGTCCCAAACTCAGTTCTGTGATATTGAGAAATCCTTAAAGTGTAGAAAAGTGCTGGAGAATAAAAACCAAAAAAGCCTACTTTGGAAAACTTTCAACTGTAATGAAAATTCAAACAGAATGCATACAGACAAACTATAGTTGTCATTTTAGACCTTCAGAGTCACAGAGTCTCTTAATTGATAAGTGCTCAGATACAAAACTGACCCCAACTGCAGTAATTTCTAGATTAAAAAAAAGTGTGAATCAATTTATGGACAATGTAGAATATGCGACTATTAAGGAAAAAAGTATAGACTTAGAGATGTCTTATTTCAGGTGCTCTGATCAGGATCCCATTCTGTTTCTAGGAAAGGTAACTGAACCCTTCACATTTTAAAACTATATGATTGTAAATTTAATATGATGTCAAGAAAGTGTTTTGAATGGAGTTCTTCTGAGCCCAAAGTTCTCTGGTAAACTATGAAGTCACATGGATGTTGAAGCTGACAGATCTCGGAGGCTACAACCACCCTCACCCTCCAAGACATCAAAAGAAGGACAGGATCTGGTGATTAACCTCACACACAAAATGGCTGGGCCATGGGATGGAGACGGGTTTTCATAGTTCCTCTAGTGGCCTGTTTCACTAGTCTAAAAACCAGTGAGGTGACGAAAAACAGCTGCTCAAGATTTAGGCCTCTGCTTTCTGCAGCAGTTGTGACAGGAACACAGCTAGTAGGCTTCCCTGCTTCTCTGAAAAGTGCCTGACACCAGTTTAGCCTTTTTCTGTAGGCCAAGGTTAACTCTGAGTTAACTCTGGCTAATAATAAATTACATGTGATTTTGAAAAGAAATCATTGAGTTGAGAGGAAGCATAGGAAGTTTCACCATGTTAATGTATGTGACAGTGAAAGTCACTCAGTCCTGTCTAACTCTTTGTGACCCCGTAGACTGCAGCCCACCAGGCTCCTCTGTCCATGGGATTCTCCAGGCAACAATACTGGAGTGGGTTGCCATTCCCTTCTCCAGGGGATCTTCCTGACCCAAGGATTGAACCTGGGTCTCCCACATTGCAGGCAGATTCTTTACCCTCTGAGTCACCAGGGAAGTCCTATATTAATATATATAATGGTATACATTAAATATTCCCTACAAATTGGCACACAGTTATCTCTAGAACATTCCTAGAGGGTTCTATAACACCAAACAGCCCACTTACTTTCATAAAATCTCTGGCTTTTAGAAAATTTTACCTTAATCAAAATTCAAGTGTAATCTCTATAATGCCTATAATGCCTATTAGTTCCAGTTCTTTTTTCCAGTTACAAAGAAAAACTGTTTCCACCATACTAGCTATATAGTGCAGCAACTCTTTCTGTATTTAGCACAGGTCCTAACATGCAGTGGACTTTTGATGTCTGTTATATAAATAATTGAGTGAATGGATAATTACTCCATACCAACACTTAGAATACCGCTAGATATTCTTTCCAGGTTAAAAGTTTCAATTATTTTATTTGTTCATCCTATGAAATGATTTTCAGATTTTTTTATCAGCCAAGTGCCACATGTTTTGGTCAGAATATTTAGATTATACTTATGCTTATAATGTAAATATGCAAATAGATTCAATTCCTCCTGAAATACAGGAAATTACTAAGAGTATCAACAAGTTTATCTGGGGCCAATCAGCTATCCAGGCACTCAAGAGATTTATTTTTAATTCTCTTAGTGCTTCATTTTTCCTTTATCATGCCAATGAAAAATACTCCATGTAATTTCATCTAAAAAAAGATATTGGAAGACTGGAATGTATTAATAGTAAGTCCACAAACCAAAACATCCATGATAAACATGGTAACTTAAATACTGATATTTCTTTTCAATTTCCAAGACTCAGGTGTATTGAAACAAATATTCAGGTCTGCAATTATGCATGTATGCGTAATCAGCTACTCAATTTTTAATGAGCATTATACTTGCCCTTTTCATTTTAAATATTTCCTTGTTTCTCTCTTTTATAGTCTACCAAATTACATCTGAAAATGGAGTCCATTAGAGTATAATCTTACCCAACTATTGTTTTCTTCAGGAGGAAATAATGGAGAGCACATGCAGATGCATCATATCAGGCTCCTGTTTCCAGAATTACAGTCTTAAAGCTGTCAGGACTGTTTAAGAGCAGGGATGATCAGATTGTTCGGCATATGAAACACCATTTTCTGAACATTTAAGCAGGTGAGGCAGGAGAATGTGAAACAACTGGCAAACAGAACTTGAAATATTCAAGCAAAGGACTTTTTTTTTCCTTCTCAGCTTTCAAGACATCCTGTTTTTCCACAAAATAAATGAATCATATTTTCTATTCTATTTTCAATGCACTGAGTTTTTCTGTCCATTCTGTTTCAGTCTCACAGTATTGTAGGCCTCCATCTGGCCACAAACAAGTCATTCTGCTTAAATTTCTTCTGGAAGAAGAGTAAAATAAGTGTATCCAGATTTTTCTGGATTCAAATTACTGTAACCTCTTTGGTGTTGCAGGAGCTTAAAAGTATATTTGGGCCTCCTGGATGGCACTAGTAGTAACGAACCCATCTGCCAGTTCAGGAGATACAAGAGATATGGGTTTGACCCCTGGGTCAGAAAGATCCCCTGAAGGAGGGCATGGCAACGCACTCCAGTATTCTTGCCTAGAGGATCCTATGGACAGAGGAGCCTGGTGGGATACATTCTATAGGGTTGCAAAGAGTCAGACACAACTGAAGCAAGTTAGCATGCCCACAAAGATATTTACATCTGTTCCTTTACTCCAGTAAGGGCAACCAGTCAGTCTTCCCTACAGAAGCACTCTCTGAAATGAATGCCACCAAGGATTTACAATACATCTCATTTAACACAGTAGCTCTAGTCAAAAGAGAATACTGATATAATTTTTTTTAAATCTTCAATGTATTCTCATATAAAGGGAATAGTTCTACAAAATAATAATATTTTCATAAATGTATGTCCAAATAATTTATTGTCAAATTTCCTTAAAATGAGCCATATACAAATAGCTATAGCTAATCAGAAAAATAGTCCTAAGTCTTATTTTGAGAGAGCAATCTTATTTATTTGTGTTAATTACAGAAAGCATGAAATAGTACTTTAAATTGATGACCATATTAGAAAGCCTACATTTGAGACACTAAATCACAAGTAATCACATAAACTGATTATAAGTGTGTGATTCTGCAGCTGATACAAACAGCTCCCTGAATAATATGTGAAAAGCAGAGCAGCAACTGAAACATTAAAACTGAGTGTCTCTGACTTAACCATGATGTAGTATAGTAACGGAGAAGGCAGTGGCACCCCACTCCAGTACTCTTGCCTGGAAAATCCCATGGACGGAGGAGCCTGGTGGGCTGCAGTCCATGGGGTCGCTAAGAGTCGGACACGACTGAACGACTTCCCTTTCACTTTTCACTTTCATGCATTGGAGAAGGAAATGGCAACCCACTCCAGCGTTCTTGCCTGGAGAATCCCAGGGACAGGGGAGCCTGGTGGGCTGCCGTCTCTGGGGTCACACGGAGTCGGACACGACTGAAGCGACTTAGCAGCAGCAGCAGTATAGTAACTCCTTAGAGTCATCATGGCAAACAGAAGTGGAAAAGGTGGAAGTAGTGACAGATTTCCTTTGCTTGGGCTCTAAGATCCCAGCGGATGGTGACTGCAGCCAAGAAATCAGATGATTGCTTCTTGGCAGGAAAGCATTGACAAACCTAGACAGTGTATTAAAAGCAGAGACATTATTCTGCCAACAAAGGTCTGTGTAGTCATGGCTATGGTCTTCCTGGTGGTCACTTATAGTTATGGAGAGCTGGACCTTAAAGAAGGCAGAGCACCAAAGAGTCAATGCCTTTGAACTGTGGTGCTGGAGAAGACCCTTGAAAAGTCCCTTGGGCAGCAAGGAGATCAAACCAGTAAATCTTAAGGGAAATCAATCCTAAATACTCATTGGAAAGACTGATGTTGAAGCTGGAGATCCAGTATTTTGGTCATCTGGTGCAAACAACCAGCTCATTGGAAAAGTCCCTGATGCTGAGAAAGATTGAGGGCAGAAGGAGAAGAGGGCATCAGAGGATGAGATGGCTGGATGGCATCATCAATGCAATGGACATGAACTTAGGCAAACTCTGGGAGATGGTGAGGGACAGGGAGGCCTGGCGTGCTGCAGTCCATGGGGTCACAAAGAGTCAGACACGACTGGATGACTGAACAACAAGAGTCATCTACTTTAAGTTTCTTTAGGGGAAAAAACATGTAGGAGTTGGCTTCAGGGAGAGTATACAGACTTTGGACATAGAAAGACCTGGGTTAATATCCTGACCTCTTACTTTTGTGTCCTTAGGCAAAATTATTTTATTTTCCTGGTGATAATCCTAAACCTACCTTCCAGAGTTACTACACTAATCACAACTAAAGTATGTAAATCACCTAGCACAAAGCCTGGGTCACTGCATATTTTAGGGTTTTAAGAATACATTAGAAGCGACCCTACTTTATAAAGAAAATCTGTGTGTGTGTGTGTGTGTGTGTACATACATATATATGTATATATCTTTTTTTAAGGGGGCTTCTTTTTCTAGTTCAGCCTTTATTTCTTTAGTTAGAAAGGATATGGCTACTTGAAAAACAACTTGTTAAAAAATCTAAGTCAAATTTTTGTATTTTTCTTTTTACTTTACTATTTTATAGACATATGCATAATGTCAATTTTAAGTGTAAACTGGAGTATTTTAAAATGTAAGAAATCAACTCCTCAGATATTTCTAGGAGAAAGAACTGTGCCTATGAAAGGAAGGGGAATGTTTTGAAACCTTATCACTATGAAAATGAATAAATGTGATAACAAAACATGTAATATGAAAAGAAATACATAAAGAGGTGATAAGAGTAGATATATTTGCATAAGAGGAAAGTGTGTAAAGGGTGATAAAATGAAAATATAAACGTCAACGGGCCAAAATATTTTAAAAACAATGCATAGTTTTAAAAATCATCAAGATAAAAATCCACTAAAACTTACTTGTTGGACTTAAAATTTGCTAGATATCTAATAAATTCTTACTTTTAAGAAGAATGATCCTTGATTAACGGCAAATTTGCTTTTACTATGGATTTTTATTTTTTAGTGTTAACAGTGTGAAAAACCAGTCTAATAGTTTTGAAGTGATGTTAATAGCTAGAGATTAAATTCCAGTGTTTGTTTAATTCATCAAAAATATAACACTCATTTCAATTAGAATAAACAATGTTGTTTGTAAGATTTAGACAAAATGACTATGGATTTTTTAATCTAAGCAAAACTTGCACCATCGATTTTGCAACACTTAATACTAAACTACTTTTAGTACCAGAGGCTTTTACTCAGAGTGGAAGCTTCTATTCAAGGAGCAAATGGGCATTATACTGCATACCTCAATTGGTTATTTGGTAACTGGGCTTCAAAATCACTGCAGATGGTGACTGCAGCCATGAAATTAAAAGACGCTTACTCCTTGGAAGGAAAGTTATGTCCAACCTAGATAGTATATTCAAAAGCAGAGACATTACTTTGCCAACAAAGGTCCATCTAGTCAAGGCTATGGTTTTTCCTGTGGTCATGTATGGATGTGAGAGTTGGACTGTGAAGAAGGCTGAGCCCCGAAGAATTGATGCTTTTGAACTGTGGTGTTGGAGAAGACTCTGGGGAGTCCCTTGGACTGCAAGGAGATCCAACCAGTCCATTCTGAAGGAGATCAGCCCTGGGATTTCTTTGGAGGGAATGATGCTGAAGCTGAAACTCCAGTCCTTTGGCCACCTCATGTGAAGAGTTGACTCATTGGAAAAGACTCTGATGCTGGGAGGGATTGGGGGCAGGAGAAGGGGACGACAGAGGATGAGATGGCTGGATGGCATCACTGACTCTATGGACGTGAGTCTGAGTGAACTCTGGGAGTTGGTGATGGACAGGGAGGCCTGGCGTGCTGCGATTCATGGGGTCGCAAAGAGTCGGACACGACTGAGTGACTGAACTGAACTGAACTATTCAGTGTCTTTCTCTATGCTAATCATTTTATCCTCCTATTTTTTCTATTTCATATGCTAATAGAGGAGGCTTGTACCAGATTTCCTAAATTGTGACCCTTCTGAGATATAGTGCACCCACATATATCAAAGGACAAAGAGAACAGATGGTCCATTATATGCAAGACATGATGCCATACTCTTCAAATGTAATGTCTCATAGAATCCTTACAATGAATATTATCTCCACTTTGCAGATGAGGAAACTGGCATTTGAGTTCAGTTTCTTGTCCATGGACAATACAGCTAGGAAGTTTAGATCTCACCACCTTGAAAATCTGTGAGAGTTGGGTAAGTTGTTTTTTTCTGTTTCACCACTACCTGAAATATACTAACTGCAGCCGGCTCTAAGATCTTAGATTTGAAGCATCCTGAGAGGGAAAACCCAGGTATGACTGGTTGAAGGAGTAACCTCTTTTACCTTTTCTCCGTATCATATGGACAGGATTCCTTTCTCTGCTAAAAACAAAAAAACAAAACAAAAAACCTACACTCTGTTTCATGCAAGATGGGCACAATAAAGGACAGAAATGGTAAGGATCTAACAGAAACAGAAGAGATTAAGAAGACGTGGCAAGAATACAAAGAAGAACCATACAAAAAAGGTCTTAATGACATTGATAACTACGATGGTGTGGTTACAAACCTAGACACCCTGCAGTATGAAGTCAAGTGGGCCTTAGGAAGCATTACTATGAACAAAGCTAGTGGAGGTGGTGGAATTCCAGCTGAACTATTCAAAGTCCTAAAAGATGATGCTGTTAATGTGCTGCACTCAATATGCCAGCAAATTGGAAAACTCAGCTGTGGATACACGACTGGAAAAGGTCAGTTTTCATTCCAATCCCAAAGAAGGGCAATGCCAAAGAATGTTCAAACTACTGCACAATTGTACTCATTTTACATGCTGGCAAAGTAATACCCAAAATCTTTCAAGCTAGGCTTCAAAAGTACATGAACCAAGAGCTTCCAGATGTACAAACTGGATTTAGAAAAGGCAGAGGAACCAGAGATCAAATTGCCAATACTCACTGGATCATAGGAAAAGCAAGAGAATTCCAAAAAAAATTCTGCCTCACTGACTACACTAAAGCCTTTGACTGTGTGGATCACAACAAGCTGTGGAAAATTCTTAAAGAAAAGGAATACCAGACCGCCTTACTTGCCTCCTGAGAAACCTATATGCAGGTTAAGAAGCAAGTTAGAACTGGACATGGAACAACAGACTGGTTCAAATCAGGAAAGGAGTACATCAAGGATGTATATTGTCACCCTGCTTATTTAACTTACATACAGAGTACATCATACAAAATATTGGGCTGGATTAGTCACAAGCTGGAATCAAAATTGCCTGGGGAAATATCAACTACCTCAGATATGCAGATGATACCACCCTAAAGGCAGAAGACAAAGAGGAACTAAAGAGCCTCTTGATGTAGGTGAAAAGGAGAGTGAAAAAGCTGGCTTGAAACTCAACATTAAAAAAACGAAGATTATGGAATCCAGTCCCATCACTTCATGGCAAATAGATGGGAAAAAATGAAAATGGTTTATTTTCTTGGGCTCCAAAATCACTGTGTCCAGTGACTGCAGCAATGAAATTAAAAGTCACTTGCTCCTTGGATGAAAAGCTATGACAAAACTAGACAGCATATTAAAAAGCAGAGACATCATTTTGCCGCAAAGAACCATCTGGTCAAAGCTATGGTTTTTCCAGTAGTCAGGTATGGATATGAGAGTTATACCATAAAGAAAACTAAGCGCCAAAGAACTGATGCTTTAGGACTGTGGTGCTGAAGAAGACTCTTCAGAGTCCCTTGGACTGCAAGAAGATCAAACCAGTCAATCCTAAAGGAAATCAGTCCTGAATTTACCTGGAAGAACTGATACTGAAACTGAAGCCCCAACACTTTGGCCACCTGATGAGCACTAGAAAAGACTCTGCTGTTAGCAAAGATTGAGGGCAAGAGAAGGTGATGACAGAGGATGAGATGGTTGGATGGCATGACTGACTCAATGGACGTGAGTTTGAGCAAGCTCTGGGAGATAGTGAAGGACAGTCTGGTGGGCTGCAGTCCATGGGGTCCCAAAGAGCTGGACATGACTTAACGATTGAACAACAACAACCTTTTGTTTAGAAATACAGAGCCCCAGTGAGGCCAAGCTTCACCACTTTTTAGCATCATCAATCTATACAACATACGAAGCTACTGAATGCCAAGGATTGCCAATAATATCAGAAGAAGCAAGAACGAATCCTTCCCTAGAAACTTCAGAGGGATAATGGTGCTGCCAACAGCTTGATTTCAGGCTTCTCCCATCCTGACCTGAGAGCGAATAAATTTCTGCTGTTTCAAACCAATCGGTTTGGCTTAAATATTTAAATTTCTATTGTTTTAAGCCACTCACTTCATTACAGCAGCCCTGGGAAATTCATAGAGATCTTGGTAATCCTAAGGCTTTCCATTTCTAAGAATTTTCTAAGTAAACGACTTAACCCTTATATGATGAAATTCATGCCTTCAAGACTAGATTAAGGAAATAGCTTTTTGAGGCAACAGGACTGGGGTTTAAAAATAACTGGCACTGATTGCTGTAAGGATTAAATAATAAATTTAAAGCTCTTAGCCCCAAACCTGGGTGGTATCTCTTGCTCAGTAAGAAATAGTACATTCTTTTTCTTCCTTTGTATCTCAGATTATCTGCAAGTTTTAAGGTCATGCAGGGCAGAGAATCATGGCTTGCCACCTCTCACACCATTTGGTGCATTGTCTTGCTCATTAAGTACGATATGTTGTATTTACAAAAGAATGAACTGTTATTTTTTTAACCTAAAGGAATGAGAAGTTATTTGTTTTCCATAAGTAAAGGCACATAACAATGTATTAAAGAAATCTTCTGTAACTGTTAGGAAAAAATAAACATTTTAATTCACAATAGGGAAAAATCACTCTCCTTTGGAATGTGAAAGCCTTATCATTACATCATTACCTTCAGTGGGCTAATGCAGACCTCAGCCCTGAAAAGCACTATGGTCTTTGCTGACAAGAAATACACTCACCCAATCAAAAATAAGCAGGAAGTGAAATGTTACATACCATGAAACTCTTACTCTGTACTTAATTTTTTGCACTTGGTACATGATGACTTTTCCATCTTCCTTCAAAAAATCTTTGATTTTAAAACCATGTGTCGGGGGAGGAAAAAAAAAATCTGTCCTGAATTATATCATTCTGAATTAGCTACAGGATGCTGTTTCTTCACAATGCCTGATTTCACAGTGCACAGATATACAAACAAATTGTTCAAATCTTTTAAGTCTACATTTTTGTATTCTGGAACTCAGCGTATCACTGTGTGGCCCTACAGTTAGCAGACCTACTGGTCTTCTCCCCGCCTTTTACTTGCTTTTTCCATAATCAGAAGCTGGATCTCATTTCCAAATGAAAGACCTCTTTACCAAAAATTTATTTTTATGAAGGAATGGCTTTACAGTGTTTGCCATTTGGGTTATTTTATTTGGCTTTTTTATTCTCTTCAAAATGTGAATGGAAAATGTTTATCTGCTGGAGGGCTTCACATGCATCTGCTTTGCTGGCTCAATGATTCCCACTGCCAAAAAGCAAAAGAAGGGAAAAAAGAAAGAAAAGGCATAGAAAAACCCCTAGCACTAGTCATTGAACAAATGTTGAGTCAAAAGCAAATTTGGCATGCCCTAAAAATGGTATAAAAAATTAAAAATCAGTTTCATTCTAATATTCTAACTTCTGGACCTGGGGTTCAGAGTATGCTGCTGCTGCTGCTAAGTCGCTTCAGTCGTGTCCAACTCTGTGTGACCCCATAGACAGCAGCCCACCAGGGTTCTCCATCCATGGGATTCTCCAGGCAAGAACACTGGAGTGGGTTGCCATTTCCTTCTCCAATGCATGAAAGTAAAAAGTGAAAGTGAAGTCGCTCAGTCGTGTCCGACTCTTAGCGACCCCGTGGACTGCAGCCCACCAGGCTCCTCCGTCCATGGGATTTTTCAGGCAAGAGTACTGGAGTGGGGTGCCATTGCCTTCTCCGGGGTTCAGAGTATACTCTCTGTTAAAATACTTACCATAACACAGTGATTAAAATCCCAGGTTCTAGAATAACATAGATAACGTGTTTGAATTCAATTGTGCCACTTACAAACTATGTAATCTTGAACAAATCATTGACTTTCCTCAGCCTTCACTTCCTTTTCTATAAAATGGGGATAATACCCATCTCTTGGTACCACCGTGAGGATTAAATTAGATAACATAAGTAAAATGCTTAGCATAGTATCATATAGGGCTTCCCAGGTGGTACAGTGGTAAAGAACCCATCTACCAATGGAGGAAGTGTGGGTTTGACCCCTGGGTTGGGAAGATCCCCTTGAGGAAGAAATGGCAACCCACTCTAGTGTACTTGTCTGGGAAATCCAATGGACAGAGGAGCCTGATGGGCTATAGTCCATGGGGTCATAGAGTCAGACACAACTGAGAGACTGAGCTGAGCACTCACACATAGTTACAGATGTTATCACATTCCACAAATGGTTAATAGTACATAATTCAGGGCACCTCCTACAGGATTATGGAGAGGTTGAAAGTGAGCTCTTCCATAGCTCAAGTCCACAAAACCTTGTTACTTAACAGGTAGGGGAAGGTTGGTTCCTTCTGAGGGTGCTGAGGGGGGCTGTTGGCAGTCTTTAGCCATCCTTGACTTGTAGATCTCTGCCTTCCTCTTCACATGGCATTCTCCATGTGTGCCCTGATGGAATCTTCAGAGGGAACTAGCTACTGGATGGCTCAGTTTTCCTCTCCTACACCCAAAGCCAGAAGAGGGATCAGCACAGGATATCTACGGATCTCCACCAGAGTCTGCTCAGGCTTCATTCGGCCCAGGCAAGTTTACCATCACTTCAATCCTAACAAATGTGTTCATGTTCCCAGAATTCCCTTAGCTGACTGGAGAGGCCTCAGAATCCCAGCCCAGTGACCTTCATTGTCATTGAGCCAAAGGCTATACAGGAGGCTCAAGGCTCGCTGACATTGCCCTGAAGCTGGTATTGGCAGAGTGCTGACTTAGAGGCATTCAGTCATAATTCCAGGATAGTAGCTTGGCCCTTCAGAGAAGGCAATGGCACCCCACTCCAGTATTCTTGCCTGGAAAATCCCATGGACAGAGGAGCCTGGTGAGCTGCAGTCCAAGGGGTCGCTAAGAGTCGGACATGACTGAGCGACTTCACTTTCACTTTTCACTTTCATGCATTGGAGAAGGAAATGGCAACCCACTCCAGTGTTCTTGCCTGGAGAAGCCCAGGGATGGGGGAGCCTGGTGGGCTTCCGTCTATGGGGTTGCACAGAGTTGGACACAACTGAAGTGACTTAGCAGCAGCAGCAGTAGCAGCTTGGCTCTTTTGGCTTCTTGGCCAAGAATATGCACCAAATGCCTCAACTAGCAGCTTCCTTTCCTCCTGGCAGGGTTACCATGGCAACAACAAATCATCAGGGTAAAACTAAATCATTAGGGTACAACCAATTTGGAAAACTCAGCAGTAGCCACAGGATTGGAAAAAGTCAGTTTTCATTCCAATCCCAAAGAAAAGCAATGCCAAAGAATGCTCAAACTACCGCACAACTGCACTCATCTCACACGCTAGTAAAGTAATGCTCAAAATTCTCCAAGCCAGGCTTCAGCAGTACATAAACTGTGAACTTCCAGATGTTCAAGCTGGTTTTAGAAAAGGCAGAGGAACCAGAGATCAAATTGCCAACATCCGCTGGATGATGGAAAAAGCAAGAGAGTTCCAGAAAAACACCTATTTCTGCTTTATTGACTATGCCAAAGCCTTTGACAGTGTGCATCACAATAAACTGTGGAAAATTCTGAAAGAGATGGCAATACCAGACCTCCTGACCTGCCTCTTTAGAAACCTGTATGCAGGTCAGGAAGCAACAGTTAGAACTGGACATGGAACAACAGACTGGTTCCAAATACGAAAAGGAGTATGTCAAGACTGTATATTGTCACCCTGCTTATTTAACTTATATGCAGAGTACATCATGAGAAATGCTGGGTTGGAAGAAGCAGAAGCTGGAATCAAGATTGCCAGGAGAAATCTCAATAACCTCAGATATGCAGATGACACCACCCTTATGGCAGAAAGTGAAGAGGAACTCAAAAGCCTCTTGATGAAAGTGAAAGAGGAGAGTGAAAAAGTTGGCTTAAAGCTCAACATTCAGAAAACGAAGATCATGGCATCTGGTCCCATCACTTCATGGTAAATAGATGGGGAAACAGTGGAAACAGTGTCAGACTTTATTTTTCTGGGCTCCAAAATCACTGCAGATGGTGAGTGATGCCATGAAATTGAAAGACGCTTACTTCTTGGAAGGAAAGTTATGACCAACTTAGTATATTCAAAAGCAGAGACATTACTTTGCCAACAAAGGTTCGTCTAGTCAAGGCTATGGTTTTTCCTGTGGTCATGTATGGATGTGAGAGTTGGACTGTGAAGAAAATTGAGCGCCGAAGAATTGATTCTTTTGAATTGTGGTATTGGAGAAGACTCTTGAGAGTCCCTTGGACTGCAAGGAGATCCAACCAGTCCATCCTAAAGGAGATCAGTCCTGGGTGTTCATTGGAAGGACTGATGCTGATGCTGAAACTCCAATACTTTGGCCACTTCATGCAAAGAGCTGACTCATTGGAAAAGACCCTGATGTTGGGAGGGATTGGGGGCAGGAGGAGAAGCGGACGACAGAGGATGAGATGGCTGGATGGCATCACTGACTCAATGGACGTGAGTCTGGGTGAACTCCAGGAGTTGGTGATGGACAGGGAGGCCTGGCATGCTATGATTCATGGGGTCACAAAGAGTCAGACATGACTGAGTGACTGAACTGAACTGAACTGAATCTGTCCCAGTCAGGGTTCATCATCATTACGTGACCTATGTGTGCACACATGCTCAGTTGTGTCCCACTCTTTGTGACCCCAGGGACTGTGGCCCACCAAGCTCCTCTGTCCATCAGAATCTCCAGGCAAGAATACTGGAGTAAGGTTGCCATTTCCTCTTCCATGGGATCTTTCTGACCCAGGGATCAAACCCAGGTCTCCTGAATCTCCTGCATTGGCTGGTGGATTCTCTACCATAAGCCCATCACCTGGGACCTTCTTAAAATGCAAAATGTTAGGCTCCACCCCAGATCCACTAAAGCAGAATCTGCATTCTAATCAAATTCCCAGGTAATCTGTATGCTCATTATGATTTGCTAAGCCAGCTCTAAGAAGTTAAGTCTTGCATTCCAAACTGAACTACAGGATGGGGGAAAAAAGCATAGGCATGGAATTCATATACTCTGTTTATTTTACTTATTTTCTTATGAGTGATGGTCAAAATTAGAAGTGATAAAGCAACTAATGGTTCAGCATAACATATTGATAATGCTATGTGGATTGAAAGAGAGCAAGAATCTACAAAATAGAATTCAAGAGAGAGAACAATTTACATTAAGCCCACCATTCCAAATTGTGTGATCGGAGTGAATGGGGTTTGGGTATATGAATATGCTACTGAATCATTCAAAATGCTTCTTATATTTTGTGACATGGTATTTCATTTCACTGTGACTCAGATGTTTAGAGAACTACATTTTCAACCTATTAACTACTGTGTCTGATGCTCATACTGATCATAATTCTAGTGATCCTTTCCAATCATGAAGAAAAATGGATTGTATTAGTTATTAGTGATAGGCCTATGCTGGAGTCCATAATGATGACTTCCTAAGAGATTTGTGCAAGTGGTCTAGACCAAAGCCCCAGTTAAAAATTTATTAACATCTATTCTACCATGAACCACAAGTCATCTGCAGTTGCCAAAAAAATATTTTACAGTTTTAAAATGTATCTCACTATATAAAAATAATATTAATCCAATAAACTTACAGAAGATGTGGTGTGCACAATGTGTGATTAAAGATCGCACATACAGTAGGCAGGATAATGTCCCCCCAATGATGTCCATATTCTAGTCCCTATAACTTGTGAATGTGTGACTTCACATGACAAAAGAGACTTTGCAGATATTAAATACCTTGGGATGAGATTAGTCTGGAATATTGGGGTACACAGATTTTAAAACTGGAAAAAATTCCAGAGTGATGCAGTGTGAAAGGATTCAACTTTCTGTTTCTGGCTTTGACCATGGAAGAAAGGGGTCCAGTGAGCCAAGGAATGTGAGAAACCTCTAGAAAGTGGAAAAGTCCAGGTAATGGATTCTACCCTAGGGCTGTAGAAAGGAACTCAGGCTTGCTGACACCGTGATTTTAGTCCCAGTGAGACAAGTGTTGAGTTTCTGACATATAAATCTATAAAATAATTTGATTGATTTAAATGGTTGATTTAACCCACGAGTGAAGTGAAAGTCGCTCCGTGGAATTCTCCAGGTCAAAATCCTGGAGTGGTTGCTATTTCCTTCTCCAGTCAACCCAGACCAGTAGGCACTGACGTCTCTTCGCTTTTGGCATGAGTGAAGTCTATCTGCCAGTCCTCTCCAGGATATCTTCCTGCACGCTGTAAACCTGGAAGAGCTGACTGGTTGTTACAGGGATTATTCTTTTGACAGACTTCACATCCTTTAACAATCTGGCTTGTGGTTTTTATTAATCCTTTTCTCTTGAAAAGACTCTTAGCAAGTTGGTAAGTATTTTTAATTACCAAATGGAAAGTTTCATGTAGAGTTTTAAGTCTTCCGTTGGTTGCTAGAGGGCAATACAAGTTCTTCATCTTCTGTTTGAAGCCGTCCAGAGGGGACAAGTATCTCCATGAGAAAGTGTTGAAGTTCCTCGGGAACTTCCTTTAACCCACTAAGTTTGTGGTAATTTGTTATGGCGGCAAGAGAAAACACAAAATAGAAAAATTTAAAAATGTGAAACAGCAGAGAGACCTAGAACATCTGTTTCTCCCTTCTTGGTGCCTTCAACACAGTTCTCCCCAAAATACATAGAAATATCTTGGATGATATTCTAACATCATGGCATTTTCTGTTTTTTTCTATGGTCTCTGATGAGCACCATTCTCTTAATTCACCTCTGCATCTCTTGCAGTCTATTTGCATTATTATCCCAAACTTGCAATTTAAGAGGTAGAAGCTATTTTCCAGTATTTTTTTTTTAAGTGGGAGGATAAAATGCACAGATTTGAAGTTTCTATTCTTTTAATATCCTATGGGCTCATATATACTCTCTGTTAGACAAATTATATTATGACCTTACAATTATCAGTAGAGTTTCACTGACTACACTACACTAGTCGACAGAAGTTTTTAAATCTCTCTTAGTAAATACTTTGTTTTCTAGAGCAATGAGTTCCCAAATCTGGCGGCTTACCAGAATCACTGGAAAAGCTCCTCAAAGAAGATGATGGTCTCCTCCTGTTTTAAAACCACACAACTATACAGAAACTAGAATTGTAATGGGGGTTTAAAGTAAATAACACCCTTCTATGTAAAACCCAGTCCTGGCTTCAAAGACAATCCATTTAAGAAAATGTTGGAAATAAAAACTAAAGAGCTGAGAAGGTAATCAAAGAACTAGAATGTCACTAATGAGCTGGAAGGTAAATGTCGGAAATAAAAATTAAAGGGCTGGAGAGCAATGGTTTGAGGCTCACATTAAAATGACTCAAGAAAAAAAAAAACAAGCAGCCTTTTCTGTTTTATTAATGATCATCCTAAAGTTGAATATACAATTTTGATAAAGTGGATAGAGTGTTACAGCAGTATTCAGAAGGTGGAATTCCAACATCTCAACAACATTTCAAAGCAGCCCACTTCTCTGTATACCTAACTAAACCCCAGGAGGGAGCCCTCCCTGCTTTCTCAGCTCCTCTCTCCATGCTTAGAAGCACCTGGTGGTAGGGGAAAAGAATACCTTCAGCAAACAATCTGGGTAACCAAGAAGGTTTGTTTGTTTGAATCAAATTTCTAGAGTCTGGTTGAAATTGTTAGTGACTCCAAGATCTTGTTAAGTGCATAGTTATTTGTCAAGTGTTCAATTCTATGTGATTCATTTGATGGCTGAATTGAGTGCAGGTGTTTTCTTTTCTTTTTATGCTCTGCTCATCCCCTCCCCTCCCTTATACTCCCCACCTCCCAATCTGACTTAAGTGAAAGAAGTAAAAAGCCAGGTGACAATCTCTGGCTTAGGTCCTGTTTCTAGACAAAGCAAATCATGTGAAAATTAAGGATGTTAAGTAAGAACCTTTTGGTAAAATATTGTTCTCAAGTTTTGATTGGAAAGGACAGAATTTTGAGAGCAAATTAAAAGAAAATTTTAACCTTCCTTGGTTGTAAGTAAAATGCAGCTATTTTGGAGGAGAAAGTAAAGGGAAATAAGGAATGTTAATATGACAAATATGTCAAACATTGATAAACTGAAAACCTTTCAAAAAGATAGTATTTTAGATGTTATAAAGAGAAGACATTCTTTAAAACAGAACCTCACTTTACATTTTCAGAGATAATGGATAAAATCAGTGAGCACATGTATTCGGAAGGAGCAATTATCATAGTAACTTTGCTTTTATAGGTTAATTAATGATAGAATGATCCTGAATTCATTATAAAAAAAAAACCCAGAAGATTTGTGCTTTCTTTAAGTTTGTACTTAAATTTAAGCTCCTGCATGAAACTTTAATATGCCCTCTGTGTAACTGGGGAGAAGGCAATGGCACCCCACTCCAGTACTCTTGCCTGGAAAATCCCATGGACGCCGGAGCCTGGTAGGCTGCAGTCCATGGAGTCGCTAAGAGTCTGGATGTGACTGAGCGACTTCACTTTCACTTTTCACTTTCATGCATTGGAGAAGGAAATGGCAACCCACTCCAGTGTTCTTGCCTGGAGAATCCCAGGGACGGGGGAGCCTGGTGGGCTGCGGTCTATGGGGTCGCACAGGGTCGGACACAACTAAAGTGACTTAGTAGCAGCAGCTGTGTCACTGGACTCAGGAGTAACGGAGGCTCTGTTTTATTTGTATTATATGGTCATGAAAAATTTGTGGAATAGGTTTCAGAAAGGTAAGAAAATAGAATATTTTTTCATATGTATTTGTTTTTTCTTGAAAAAGTAGACATTTATTTCAGCATTCCTGAAAATAGAGTGACTCCATTAGTACAAATAAATACAGTTTTAAATTATACCACTACAAAATAAGAAATGTTTTGAGAAGAAATGAAAGACTTAAAGTACAGTGGTGCTATAGCTCACAACTCGAGATAATTTTCTAACTGAAAGATGCCCTTCGTTGAGCATGCTCAAGGAGTTTCATGTAATCCCAAGGCAACAGCTATGTTGTTATCTCCAAGTACATCACATCTCAAATTGGCTGCACATTACACTCACTTAAGAGCTTTACAAACTAACCATGCCTGGATTTTACACCAGGAGACTTCACTGTTCTGAGGGGCAACTGGGGAATCTGATGATTCTAATATGTAGCTAAGTTTAGGAGCTGATATGCTAGTAGATGAAGTCATGCTTTGGGCAAAGATAGATAATGACATACTTGATATTGGAAAGACTTGTGGTGAACAGTGGGAGGCGAGTGCATGCCATTAAACATGGTTGCTGATTCCTTGGGAAATACCAACTCTCAGAATGAGAAACTTCCCAAACTAGACCTCCATCTCATCTCCTGACTTTTACTTCTTTCCTGGCTGCACCTTGCTTGATTCAACTCCAATATTCTCTACTCGTAATCTCCCTGCTTAATGTTTCAGCCTTTGATAAAACAGGGTAAAAGAAAATAGGTATTCTCTAATTACCACTAATAAAAACTAAGTAGACAATATAAAAAAGCAATATGGAATCATATTCCATATTTAAGAGGTACTTTAAAAGATTTACAGTTCAACACTTATTCATTCATTTAAGTAATATTTACTACATGTCCACTCTGTGTCTGTGCTAAATGAAGGATGGATATACAATAGTGAAAATAAGATTTTCAGTCTGAGTGGAAAGGGGGGCTCAGCAGTAACTGACCAAAAATATTCACAGCAGCAACAATTATAATGAAGGTAAATCAGATCAGATCAGATCAGATCAGTCGCTCAGTCATGTCCGACTCTTTGCGACCCCATGAATCGCAGCACGCCAGGCCTCCCTGTCCATCACCAGCCCCCAGAGTTCACTGAGACTCACGGGTGCTATAGAACACCTAGGAATCTTACTTTGTCTTGAGAAGTTCGGGAAAGCCTGTAGGATGAGCAAGAGTTATCCAGGTAAAATGTGTAATGGGAAAAAGAAGAAGCCCACACGTTAGGCGAAAATAAACACTCTTGTAACGTCATGGACCTGTAAGTCATGGTAAAGCAGTTAGACTTTATCTTAAAGGGGAGAAACACCATCAGATATGCAATTTAGAAAGTTCACTCCAGCCATAACATTGAATAGCAAAGCAAGAGGCTAAACCTCCTTTAGTGTCTCATACACAATACCTTACACATGCACACACACACGCAAACTGCACATTCTATACAATTCAGGTTATTTATGTAGTGCCAAGTAAGACTTATACTTGTTTCCAAGTTTTAGGATTTAATATTCTAGGAAAATTAAAAGTCAAATAAAATTGTTACTAGTAGTAATAACATAGAATGGTTTCCTAGACTTGACATTTTACTAAACAGATGTTTTCAAGAGTATTTAGAAAGATGATGAACAACTATAATCAAAACTGGATTATATAACAGAAGTATCAATTTGTCACTCTGTTATCAGGAATATTTCATGATTTGTAATGTCTTTTCATAAAATGCCAAATAACAGAATATGCTGTTTGCAACCTGATAAACGAAAATGGACATGAACATCAAAGATTATCAAAGGAGAACCAAATAAATCTTCCCAACAACTGAAATCTTTTCATACACTTAACATTACTCATATAAAGGAATTCTAGATTACTTACTAATGGACCAGTTCAAAAGGTTCATGTCTATCATCTTCAAGCACAGAAAGAAAATTCTCCTCAGTTTTCATACTAGAAAATTATAACATGCCCTTCCTTAGCTAATGCTCATTCAGTAATGTTTGTAGGACTGGGGAATTCAAAAGTAAAATAAAAACAGTGGAATTCAAAAGTAATGTTGCAGCTGAGGAAGGGCCTAGGCTAATCTCCACTGGCAAGAATCAGAACCACTGAGAGTCCATACAACAGTGTGGGTTTGGAAAGAGGAACCAGAGAATCTGAACTTGTTCTGGATTCATGAAATATTACTACAAACAAGAAGCTCAAAAAAACCATGAAAGGGCTAGAAATCTCCAGCTGGAAGGGTAGGGGGGGAGATGAGTTCTTATTTTCAACATATGTATTAATTATTGAACAAAGCAGGATAGGAGTTTGCAGCTGGAAGGGGTAGAGCAAAGGAAAAAAGAAATTTTATTTCAGAATAAATTTATGAAATCATGCTTCAACAAGGGAACTTGCAGCTGGGGGAGGGCAAAGGGACAGCAATATTTTTCAAGTAAGTCACTTTAATAAAATATGCAAACCCTCACTTTGACAGCATTGGAAGGGACGTTCTTGAATCAGTATCAAAGTGGACTAAGGCATTTTCTTATGTGAACAAAAAAACAGTTTTAGGCTCCTTGGACAACAGAGATTTTTCTTTTAATGAGTACTTGCTAACCAGTTCTCTAAATCTGTGTCATTCTGTGGGAATTCTTCTCGAATTACAGGGAATAAGATTTTGGCCCCAGGTGACTGACTGTTCCTCAATTGTTCAAGTTCGTACTTCAAAAGAATTTATTTTCCTCTAAGGATCCCAAAGCATTTTGCCATCTGTGAAGCGTACCATCACTTTATCGGTTTAAATGAGCTGTTTTTTACACTAAAAAACAAAAAAAAAGTATACTTTTTATTACTCCCATTTAAATGACTTGATTTACCTTCCAGTAGGCTGTCTTGTTTCTTGTTTTTTTTTGTTTTGTTTTGTTTTGTTTTTTTAACCTTAAACAGATCCTTTTATTGCAGTGCTTATCAGAGCTTTTATTTACTGATGGGAAGCCAACAATGATACAATAACATCTATACTCATGTGTGCGCTTTGAGTTAGATGACAGCCATGAGTCTTGATTAAACCCTCATCAACTAAAGACTATACACTATTCCATGATTCCCTTTCAAAGTATAGGTTAACTCTGTATTAAGATTAATAAACATGAGAGCCATTAGGCAATAAAAATAGATAATACTTCTATTCCTTTTTTAAAATTGAAATAATCTACTAAATTGTGAAGGAATGAATAAAATGGAGTCTACAATGCCAAAGCTTCTCAAGTGGCTCAGATGGTAAAGAATCTGCCCACAATGCAGGAGACGCAGGTTTGATCACTGGGTCAGGAAGATCCTCTGGAGGAGGGTGTTGGAATCTGCTCCATTATTCTTGCCTGGAGAACCCCATGGACATGGGAGCCTGGCAGGCTACAGTCCATTGAGTCGCAAAGTCAGACACAACTGAGCCACTAACACTAACTAACTACAATGCCAAGAGAGCACTGAAATGGAGCCAGGAGACCTTCGGGTAAGCAGACCTATGCATGAACTTTGAACTGGGCCACAGTGTCCTGAAAGAACGCTTACACAGCAGACTCTCGAATAATAACAACCTTAGCAACTAATTAAGTACAGACAAAAATGGTTCCAGTCAGCCAGCCCCAATCATAATTTCTGCAATACGACTTATATCAGATTCTTCCTTTTACATTAAAAACCTTTTGGTTTTCAACTCTCCTCAGAGTACATTTGGGTTTCTACCAGATTTTGTGTCTCCAGAATTATAATTCCTAAGGCCCCAAATAAATGCTTTTGTTGCCTTACAGCAATGGTCTTATTTTTTGGTTGACAAAATACAAATGAAGTACCTTCACACAATCTTTCACTCTTATCAGATCAGATCAGATCAGTCGCTCAGTCATGTCCGACTCTTTGCGACCCCATAAATCGCAGCACGCCAGGCCTCCCTGTCCATCACCAACTCCCAGAGTTCACTCAGACTTCACTCTTATCAATTTAAGCTAAATCCAGTATTTAATTTAAATAACATTTGTAAGAGAGGACAGGGACATTTGTCTTTTTTTTTTTTTCTTTCTATGTTCCCAGTTCTAGGACAATACTTGTCATATAAAAGGTTCTCAAAAATTTGTGGTTAAGAGAATAAATGTTGGGTTCAATTTTAGTAAGAGGTGACAAGTCTCAGAACCTAAAACTAAAGAGAATGGATCAAGTTGCCTTTCTAGTTCTCCTGTTAAGTACTAAAATTCCTGAAAGTTTCCTATTTACTTTGCTCCAAACCACTGAAATAGAAAGACCAAGAGTTTGCAAAAGAGAATTATCCTCAAACTTTTGAGTCTAAGAACCCTATTAGAATCTTAGAAACTATTGAGGGCTCCCAAAAGCTTTTCTTTATGTTTGTGACAGCTATCAATAATGACCACATCAGACATTAAAGCTTTTTAAGGCACAATATTTAATAGTTCATTTCAAAAGAATAACATAACCCCATTATTTCTTATGAAAAATAACTATATTCTCTAAAACAGGAGAAAACTGTAGTGAGAAGCATGGAATTGTTCTACATTTTTCAAAATCTCTTTAAAGTCTGAGTTAGCAGAAGACAGCTGGATTCTCTTATCTGCTTCTGCATTTAATCTCTTGTGATATGTTGTTTTGGTTGAAGCAGATAAAGAAAATCTGGCTTCACTTAGATATGTAGTTCAAAAGGGGAGGAGTATCTTAATAGCTTTTTCATATAATTATGAATATTCTTCTTTGATTACTATACCAAAACTCAACAGATGGTAGTTTCTTAAAGGTTAGTTACAATATAGAACCCAAGGCCATATTAATGAAACATTCATACTGTATTACATTAAAATCCTTTGCTGTCCTTTGCAACATCATCCATTGATCTTTTAGGAAATGTTGGTTCACAGACTTAAACAGACCTTGAAAAATCATATCTTATCATGGCAGCAAATATCATGAGCTGTTTTCCTTGAATTAACAGGTTCATTTTGTCCATTTCTGAGAAAACACTTGCTAAATACTTGCTAAGTCTGAATAACTACAGCTTGTTTTTCAATAATTCTTTCAGATTAAAAAAAAAAAAAAACTGCTGTCACTGAAAAACAGCAGCAAGTTCAACTTGCAACTCAAGTACTGCAGTTGTATAATGAGATGCAACAGAAGGGCTTTATGCATATTTTCTATTTCATCACACAGAATGTTTAAAGATATGCACAATTAAATTTTACTGCTTCTTCAAGGACATTCTTAAGGTAAAATACATATGCTTGTGTGCATGTATGTAAGTATAACTTTATTATGAGTATGTTGGTGAAGAACACAATGGCTATTGGCACAATTTGGTGCCATTATATTGATTCATGCTAAGACACCAGCAAGTTTACTCACCATTTTTTTGCACTGTTTTTGATAACTTATTAAATAACATCTTAAGTCCTGGATATACCCAAGAGTCTGTGCACCAAACATTAAGAACCACTTAGGTAAGGCAATATTTTCATGCTAATAAATTAGAGAAAGTAATTTTTACTCTTAAAGAAAAGAATTAGTATCTACCTCTATTCTCTTTAGAACAGGAAGTAGCTAACCAGATATAACCTACCGTTCATGTAATAAAAATCACTTTAATCACATTCACCAAATGCAACAGGCAAAATGCATCCAAAGCTAAACTGCTGAAATATCTCCTATCCCATACAAGCAATCTTGCTGAAGGGAAAGTTTAAACACAGGTTTTAAAGATATTTCAATCTGCTTTACTACAGCTTAAGAATTATCACCTACTTTACAAGCAAGGAACCCACGAAGCAAATAGATTTAATAAAATTCCCAATAGAAGAGTTCAGCAAAAGGTTTTTCTACATGCGATTAAGTCCATCCAGGATTCATATTAGCTGCAGCACTGAGGCCTTAGCATTAATATTCTCTTCATCTCTAGTAAGTAATTTCATCTCTATCAAATCGCCTAAGAAGTTGCAGAAATAGGATAGAGACATGTTTTGTAGAAAGGGTTGCTTACTGAAGCCATGAATCCTCTTCTAAGGATTAGAAAAGAGGTTAGGGAGAAAATACCCTCAGTAAGCAGAGTAAGGTGAGTAAGCAGAGGGATATCTAGGCTCATAGATCAGGGGAATATGCCAAAAGGTGGGATATGTGAGGGGCAAAGAGGCTCATCACTGGTTGGATAGGAAACTCATAAAGGCTTTAACTACATTCTCTAAGGTCTGAGTCCTACTTTTATTCAACTCTCCCTAATCTGTTTACCATAGTGTCAACATATGACTTCCAAACATCACTTTTAAAATGATAATACTTCTTAAAGGGTATGCTCAGAGATATTTACCTCTCTCTCAACTCTCATCTGCCAATCTCACCTTAGTGGATCATCCCCAAGTTATACACGGGTTCTCAGATCTCTCTTTGGTATTACCTTTTAATTTTTTATGTTTAAAATATATTAAAGCATATTTGGTACATGCAAGATATATTTAAATATGTGTATATTGTAAAGTGTAACTATGAACACACCATCTAACCCAAGAACTAGAACAATATCAATAATTCATCTCAATTTAGTATATCTCCTATATTTCAACCCTCCTGACTCTCCAAAATTAACACTGTCTTCCATATTATTTATATATTATTTCCTGTCACTAACCATTATATTTCAAAGCTTCATTTGTGCTCAGGTCTAGCTATAGTTCATTTATGTATCTTCACTGTTCCATAACACTCCACAGCATTAATATACCATAATTTACATATACATTCTTTTGTCTATAAGCTTGGTTGTTTCCTGTTTTTTTATACTACACACCATGATGCTATAGCCCTTTTATACATATCTTTTGGTGCACATAAATAAACATTTCTCTGGGTTATACCCTCAGGAGTCTTAGGAGTAGAACTACTAGATCAGAGATTATAGGAACATTTATAATTACAAGGCATTGTCAAGGGATTATAGATGGCACTAGTGGTAAAGAAGCTGCCTGCCAAAGGTTTGTGATTCGATCCCTGGGTCGGGAAGATCCCCTGGAGAAGGAAATGTCAACCCACTCCAGTATTCTTGCCTGGGGAATTCCACGGACAGAGGAGACTGGTAGCAATCCACAGAGTCACAAAGAGTGGGACAAAACTGAAGTGACTTAGCACACAAGCACGTAGCCAGGGGCTTACGTGCATATAGTGATTACACACTCATGAACAATATACTGAAATTCCAGAGATTCTCTTACACACTTGGTATTATCAAGTTTTTAATTTTTCATCATCCAGCGTATGTTAAAAGGAAAGTCAGTATCTTAATTTGCATTCTCTTTATTATTAATTAATATTGATACTTTATTCAAATTTTCTTTGGCCATTTTATTACTCTTAAGTGCCTATTCATGGTTTGTTTTTTTTTTTTCATTTTTATGGAATGTTTACCCTGGTTTTAATTTCTTGTTAACTCACAGGAATTTGCTGAATATTCTAGACACTAATCCTTTGTCATACAAGATTTGGGTTGGCTACATGTGCTGCTTCCAGTTATTATCCAGTTCCATGTACTATCCCAGTTAGTGATATACTTTTCCTTTATGGTATCATTGGGTAGGCCAGCATTCTTACTTTTAACATAGTCAAATTTATCATCTATTTTCTGGTTGGTGCCTTGCTTTTTAAAATCCTTCTCCTTTTCATGATTCAAAAAATATTTATTGTATTTTCTTCTAAATGTTTTTCATTTTATTCTTTTTGCATGAAAATACTAATTCATTTAGAGTTGATCTTAGTATTTAGTATGGTAATGTTACAATAACAGATTTTTCCATATAGATACTCAATTTTCCAGGATCAGTTTTTAAATAGTTCCTCTGTCTCTTAATGATCCACGTCTCAATCTTTACCTTGACTCTCTAATCTATTTCATTGGTTAATTTGTCAATATCACTAGATCAACTAATACAGTCTTATATTTTTCATATCCCAAGACATAAATACTAAGTCCTGTAAATGGGATTACAGAATAACCCAAAAATTTGGCAAAATAAAATATTTTTTGTAGTTAAAATGAAATACAATTTTCCTCATGTGTCTATGACAGATCAATCATTTATTGGTAATGTGGTGCTGGTTTAGTTGCTAAGTCGTATCCAACTCTTTGCAACCCCATGGACTGTAGCCTGCTAGGCTCCTTTGTCCATGAGATTCTCCAGGCAAGCATACTGGAGTGGGTTGCCATTTCCTTCTCCAATATAAGAAAACACTAAAAAAGATAAATTGAATAATTATGATAAAAACTGAGACCAGGATAAATGGCATAATAACATCATAACACTTCTTGTATGATATCATTTCCCCTACTTCTAAACAATAAATTAGGCCTGCTCTTTCAAAGAATCAAACAAGAGCAAAAGTTATTTAAAAGTCTGAGTTTGGAGAACTAAGTCACATCTCAATACCATCTGAGCCACAAGGGACGTCCTAAAAGACTATTAGAGAATCTAGTGGCCAATCTAAGAAATCATTCT
The DNA here is from genome assembly GCF_027580195.1 of Bos mutus. Taxonomy (NCBI): domain Eukaryota; kingdom Metazoa; phylum Chordata; class Mammalia; order Artiodactyla; family Bovidae; genus Bos; species Bos mutus. The sequence continues at coordinate 18,152,118 of NC_091622.1, read as the reverse complement.
CCTTGTCTGCTAGCTATGTATATAACATAGAGAAAAACCCAAAAGAAGAAGACCCCAAAAAGCCAAAGAGAAGTGTCAAGAAAACAAACTAAGACATGGGTTTTGGTGCTGTCTGGTCACTTAAAAAATGACTGAGGAATCCAGTATAACAAAGAACAGGATTTTCAAAATGTTTTTGTTTTTATAGGCTACGGTCAGTAAATGCTACTTGAGTAATTTTTCCTGCCCTGGCAATGCAGACTTGATGACTGAATTGGTTTTTAGGATACCAGATTTTTTAATACTCTAAATGTATACAGATATAACACTTCCTAGACTATATAATAAATATGTTTCTCATGTTTGTATGAAGGTATTTTCTTGGGAAGTTCTGCTTTGCCCTATGTGGTGGTGTTGTTCTTCAGTTGCTAAGTCCTGTCCAACTCCTTGCAACCCCCTGGGCTGCAGCAACCAGACTTCCCTGTCTACTATCTCCCACAGTTTGCTCAAATTCATGCCCATTGAGTCGGTGATTCTATCTAACCATCTTATTCTCTGCCGCCCCTTCTTTTGCCTTCAATCTTCCCCAGCATCAGGGTCTTTTCCAGTGAGTCAGCTCTTCACATCAGTTGGCCAAAGTATTGGAGTTTCCGCTTCAGCATTGGTCCTTCCAATGAATATTCAGGGTTGAGCTTCTCCTAAGTTCAATTGCTAAGTCAATTTTCTATGAACTACTGTTAATTCACAAGCAGAAATGCCTGTTTTGATCTATGGATATGTTTTTAAGATAGAGCTAAGGGGCTTTCCTGAGGGACTGAACATGAATGCATGGGAAAAAAAGAAGTTACAGATGAATCCAAGCCTTTTTGTTTGAGCAATTAGAAAAACAGATTTACCATCAAACGGGTTGAGGGAATCCATGGGTGCTACAGCTTTGGAAAAGGGAAAAGATGATTTTGACATGGTCAGTGTGAAATACGTATTAGTGGAAATGTTAGGTGGACATTTATTATTCTGAAGTTCAAGACAGGGGTATTGCTAAGAAATACAAATATGAGAGTCACTGGCATACAGTGGTATTTAAAGACAAAAGATCATTAACTCTCAAAGGAAATGGCTATAAATTGCATCATAGTGTCAGCAGACTGGTTTCCATGTTCAAGAAATTATAGTTAGTTTGTCATGATTTAATCTAAGTAAACCTGTGTCTTTCCTTTGGTAAATCTATTTCCATAAGTATTTAATTTTATAATCTGCTTTGTAATGTAGGCCACAATCAGTATCAAACTCATCATTCTATGGAATAAACCATCACTTTTTGAAAATTAGGATATCTCTTCCATATTATATCATTCCTTTTAGATCAAAGGCAATAGCTGAATTATCTTAAAACAGTGGGCTAAAATCACTTCTGAGTAATAAACTTTTCTTTCTTGAGCTGAGCTGAGTAATTATGTCTACTTATCTAAAGGCAAAGCCAATCAGATTTGTAGGACATATTTGAGTAAAGATGAATAGCTTTTGGTAAAGAAGACATCATTTTTCAGAATTATCTTTTGTGAGAAAGAATCAGAGTCAGGGCAGGAATACAATCTATGGCACTAAATTATGTTACCATCTACTTCCCTCATTATTCCCACTTATGTTTTTCCTACTTGGACATATTCATTATAAGTGGTTGTTAGAAGCAGCTGTTACTAAGATGGAAAGGAATAAGAAAGTTCTTAAATATTGCTGTCTTTAAAAAAAAAAAAAACTAGAACATCTGGGTTCTGCACTAAGAAATATTTTCGGTGAGACTGAAATGATTATGTAAAAGATTATGTAGAAAAGAACAACTACATTTCTTCCTTGTTGCCTGCATTTTAAAAAATCTCCTTTTACTTTCACAGTTGTTTTTGTAAAATACTATGAAAAGTATTTAAAGAAATTGTCTAGTTTTGCTTATTTTTAAACCCTTGACGACTATTTAACATTGGAATATGGTTGCTCTATATATACTGATGATTGGAAGACTACCATCCTATGTATGTACAATTTTTAGCTTTGTTTATGTATTGCAGCAGTATTTTCCTTCTCTAAGAAACTTTCCCACCCTTCTGAGACGCCCCCCAAATCCTAAGAGGTGAGAGGAGGGAACGTGAATGACAAAACACAATATAAAAGAGGAAATCAAAACCAAAAAGCTGGCCCAGACTCCTAGAACAAACCCTGTACCCTGGGTCCCAGCTAAGTATGAGTTAGAGGGCTATGTTATCACCTTACTTGGGGCTGTTATTGTTAGCCCGGTATATCTGTTGTCACTGGAAAACAGCATAGCCAAGTCATACTTCCCAGTGGAGGAAAACGTGGTGTCAGAATTTCAAGAAGGTCCAAATTAGGACACCTGTGTGCCAGATAGGCGCAGCTGCACAGGCGGGCTGGCCGGGGCCTCAGGACGTCATCTGCTCAGCACATGAAATGCCAGTTTCTTTGCTAAAGATGGGCTTGAAGGATGGGATTCTTTAAAGGGAAAGCTCACTACTCGGCTGTGACATCCTTAGCCTTTCTCAGATTTTAAAATAAACAATTTTAGGAAGAGGGGATTAAAGGCTTATGTCTGAGAGATGACAAGTAGAGTATACAGTGAGCTCCAGAAGAACTGCCTCAGAAGTTCTCCTTCAGATCGGCATTTGGCTTTTCATTCTGGTGACTGATGAAGTATGACTATAACTCTCAGAATATTCCAGGTGTTAAGCATGTGCAAATTCCAAAAATACTCTGTGTTCTTGTCACCGGGTTTGCAACAATCAGACCAGCAAGGAACTCTCTCTCTTCCCTAGTTCCCTTAAGCTGTAAAGAGCCATCTGGCCCCTACCTTGACTGACTAACCTTTAATGAAATTCTGGTCAGAGAAAACATGGCGGACAACCCAGAGCAATTGAACAATTAGTGTTAATTGTTTTTTCTTCCCCACTAAAACTGACATCTAGAATAGTATAAACTATTTGCAGTTTGGGATCTGAATTTCCCATAGCCTATCTTTAGGTTCTTACCTAGCAATCTGTTGTTATCTTTAAGTGACCATTAGTAATTATTATATATTTAAAAGTTTTGTATTTCTTTTAATGGATATATATATACTCTACTCAGCTTGAAGCTTGTAGCAACTGTGATTTCTTCTTCAGAGATGAGAAAACAAAGTTCATAATAGTTTCCAGAGCTTATATGCACAGTTCTATAAAGTTGTTAAATTCCTGAAAAAATAAATAAAACCCAATATGGAAAAGTCTCATTCACTTTTACAAAAAAAAAAAAAAATGTGTGTTCTTTCCATTGCATTCATCAAGACAAAACTTTTCTGTATTAAAACTATACTCAAATAACTCTGAGTTTGAAGCTGATCCATCATGGGACCACAGATGCCAAATACTGAGCTCGCTTACAATGCATATGGTCACTTTTTTTAGCATTTTCCTTCCTGCCTGCCTGCCTCCCTCAAGTATTTACTGAGGGCTCTGCACATGACAGGTGCTATAGGGTATTGAGACGATGAACTAATGTTATTAATACAGTGAAATTAACAGAAATTTCTTGACATAAAGTAGGTTCTCAACAAATGCTGGTTGTACTATCTTCTAGAAGCAAGGACTTGTGTATTGCTTAGATATCCAACCATAGTACCAACCACACTGATGCTGTTTGTAGGATATTGGTAGAAATGTGCTGGAGAGGTACAGTCACAACATGGTTAATATCAGGCTACATTATCCATGGGGCAGGCAATGACTAAAGTTTGGAGGTCAGCCTGTTTATCCTGCTTAATTTTGTGTTTAAGACACAAGTAGCTATCATTTATGGTCTTCCTCTCCTTTCCATGCATCTTAGCTTCAGAATATCACTCCTTCAGTTCCTCATATTAAATCTTATTATGATGATTGATACTAGCTCTTCATTGAACGTGCCATTCTTTAATCTGCTATCAGGGATTTGAAATTAATAATTTGTCCAAGGCTCTGGCCACTCTACCTTGATTCCCTGAGATATTTTAAAGAGTTCTTTAAAATTAGGACTATCTTACTTCCACAATTAGAGCGTTTTCTCCAGCTAGTCTCTGACTCTCCCAGAAATGGACTTTTTTTATAAAACAGAATTACTCGTGAGGTTGGGCTACATTTTTTTATTGCTGTCTACTAAGAACCAGAACTGTATTTTGGTCTGTCTTAACTTTTTAACTGACAGGCTATCAAATATAGCTGTTCTTTTGTGTTGAAAGCTTGTATTTTTTTGACAAAAAAATTCACAGCACTCATTCCAGTCCAATTTGTAATCAATCACTGGGGTGGCTGTGGCACAAGACCTGAGTGTTGGTCACTTGTGCTTTTAACAATGAGAACCAAAATAGACAATGGTTTAGTCACCGTGTGTTGTAGCTGGTGTGGCCAGGGCCCCATTGGAAATGCGACTTCCAGAAGGTTTTTCTTGTTAAAAACCAATTTCCTTCTAAAGAGTGTTGGGAAGATAGCAGGAGGGCACACAGGCAAGGAAACTTACAAGGATTTCCAAAGAGCATTTTGGAAGCATTGGATTAATTTTGAACAATTGAAAAAACATTTTTACTGAGTTAAGCTGTTTAGTCTTTTCTATGAAACTTTAATAGAATGCGTTTGCATTAAAAAAATAACTTTTGACAGACCATCTTTTCTTTTTTTTTCCCCTGACCTCAGTGCATATATTTTAACTAAAAAGTGGTACATGAAGTAACGGGTGTCATCAGACTGGACTCTAGGGAAATGCGCCGGTGTGATTTGCTCTTGCTTCCTCTTTCACAGAAAGAGTGGGTTTTGGGTGGGGAACACACTAGTGGCTTGCACTCATTAATTGCTTCCTGAAGTTCCTGCTTCCCTGAGAAATGGTAACCATATTACATAAATTCCAGCCAGGTTCTTTCTCCTAGAGTGGACTTGATTACAAGGTGACATGACAGATTTGTTTAAGGCTATCAGCCAAACTGAGGGTATACCACCTTAAAGCAATCAACATTGAACTGTTTACAGTTATAGCTACAATACTGATTCTGTGACTCCGAATGCCTTTTGGAGCTTTTGGGAATTGGTTTCACCCAGTGTACCACATTTCTTCGATGTCCTCACCTTCCGTGGGATATTTTGTTTATGGAAAGAACACAAAGGCACTCGGTAATCAAGGATTTCAAATACAGTATGTTAATCAGCATATATAACCTTGTTTATGGTCATAAAGTTATGGCCTTCGATAAACATGTCGACTATTTCTGAAGTTGATTTCAAAAGAAAGGTCTAAATGACAATATCAAAGGAATGAGTTTTCTGCAGTGACCAATTTGGAAAATAAATGCTTAAGCGTGCTCGTTTAGAAAAACGTGTGACATCATTTTAAACTTGCACTTTACCACACTCTTTCTTTAATACATTTCAGTCCACCTGTTCCTCCACCCCTGTTTTAGGAACTTGCCCACCTTAATTAACACAACCCTTCTACCATTCGTTCTGAGGTCACCAGACTCTCACCCTTCCACTAGTACCATTTTGCTGTTTCCTACCATGCTTCTAATTCCTTGTGAGCCTGCCTTTTTCTGGGCCAGGAAGATCCCTGGAGGAGGAAATGGCAACTCACTCCAGTATTCTTGCCTGGGAAATCCCATAGACGGAGGAGCCTGGCGGGCTACAGCCCATGGGGTTGCAAAAGAGTCTGAGCTACTAAACAACTGCCTCTTCCCATTTATGTTTTCCAAGTGCTTTTGTACATAATAAAATTAAGATCCAACTTCCTCCAGGAGCAGTGAGGCACTGACACACAGGAAAAAATAATAAAAATTTAATTCCTTCCAAAATATTTGGAACAGAAAAGGCAGGCAGGCACCACCTCTTAACATGATCACCATAATGTCCAGCATGTCAGACCTTTTCTTAACAGGTTGATGAATACAGTATAACTCTTCAAGGACAGCCTGACTGTCTGTCAAAGGAACCAGAGTATATTCTGTGAAAAATGGCTAAAATAAGTAGATACCTTTTCTGTCAGTGAGGAAGTGTTTTTACATAGAGATCAATATCCAGCTTCATTTTATTCAAGTTTCACTTACAGCAGCACACAGAAGGTTCCTGTTCTTAACATAATTAAAGTCCGGGTAACCAGATAACTAAGAGATACAAGTGTTCCTCTTAAAAATCTGCATAAAAAGGAAAACTCATCAAACTGTTCAGCTCTCATACCGTACTGAAAATAGAGGCTTAAACCGGACAATATATGGGAGTCTCATTCAACCTTAAAATTCCAACCGGCTTCCTCAAATACACTATATTTGTTTTTATGGCTACTTATACCAAGGACCCAGTAGAACATATGTGTCTAATAAATGTTTGTTGACTGTGATCGTAGCATCTAATACCTCTAAGAAGTAAGCAATTAGCAAGCTGACTGGCTTACCAGAAGAATTTAATCACATCTGAATTCTCAAACATACCAGTAAAAAGTCTTTAGCTGGATTCTCTGGCATCCAATTTATATGAGGCTGCGGCATAGCATGATTAAGTAGACTCAAGTAAAACTGCTTGGCTTTAAACCCTAGCTCTGCCACTCATCAGCTGTGTGGTCTCAGGGCCAAAGTATGAGGTATAAGGTAACTGACGTTGTTGTGTGCCAAGCTGAGAAGTGTAGACTTCATGCCCTAGAAGTGAACATTTCTAGAACAGCTTTATCAGAGTTTTTACTTTAGAAAGCTCACTTCTGAAATAGTGCGGAGGATGGTTTGAAGAAGCAAAAAACTACCACACTATTGTAATGTTCCCCTGGGAAATGATAATGGTCCGAATCAAGGCCATGAGAGCTGGGATGACAAGAAAACAACAAAAGCAATCATTATTGAAGAAGAAGAAGAATCCTCTAAATTAGAGGATAATTACTAAGGAGCAGGAACGGCAAGCAGGAAGCCTGCACTGTTTATAGCCTGAACAAATGTTTGGGTGAGATCCCTGCACATGTAACATGAAAGATCAGAGCTGCTACACTGTTCACTAGGAAATGCCAACTTAGCAACACAACAGTATGTTTTCACCAGCTTTGAAAAATACCCACTTTCCTGTTTGAAGGGTTTGTGGCAAAAATCTATTTTGTCTGTCACAATTAATGTGATCTCACAGCCATACAACTTGACTTTACAATTGGCTGTTTCCCTGAAATTTATGCTTTGTGAACCCTATAACATATATATGTTATATGCGTAACATATATGCCCAAAATATGATGCTCAAGTTTAGTTCCAGAACTTTAAAATACACTTACTTCTATTATAGAGACCCTTATTATGCCTTTCCAAGACATTTTAAAAATATATAAACAGTAACATATCTTATACATGATAGAATAAAAACGCAGAGGGCTCTTCTTGAAGTCATAGGCAGGATATTCTAATAGCAGGCTGTCTGTAGCCTGCAGGAATAAAAGTAATAATTATCATAATAACATCACCAAGTTCTAATCAGAAATGTGGAAGTATTACTACTGGCACTTATTTTTTCCCAAGAAACCCAAGAGAATCAAGACAAAAAGGCAAAGAAAGAAAACAAAAGCGAAGAAACACCTTCCACACTCGGTCTTTCTTTCTTTAAAAAAAAAAAGAGGCAGTCTATCAAAACAGAAACTGAACTTATAATTCCAGAATCATAATCACCTAGAATTACTTATTCTTGGTTTAACACTAATTCAGATTTATCGTTCATAAATTCAGAGTGGAAAGGTCTTTAGTTTTTTCATTAAAACAGCCTCTAAAGATATAATGTAAATAAGCAATGCTTTATATTTTGCAAACAGATAAGATAAAACACCATCATTACAGGCCCTACTTTTCTGATGAGAAAACTAAAGCTTGAAGGTGTCAGATGATTTCTTCATGTCCAGCGTGTTAGACAATAGGCTAACCAGGTCTTCTCAATCTATAGTCCAGGCTGTGTCACGTTCCCCTGCTATCCTATGTAGAAACTGTATCCTCAACTGTATACTCTTAGAAATAAAGTATGATGATACACATTCTGGGCACACACCCAGAAAGAACGATACTAATGTGGGATAACAGACTAACATTAAGATGTCTGAAACATCCAAGTACCAAACACAGCATTGTTTTAAGTCACTTACTCCTGAAATAGAGAGGCAGAGATTCGGTCCATCCCAGGTGAAGAGCTCCCCTACATCGAGACCAGAGGCTGATAGGCAGCTAAGAAGGGAAGGTGGGAGCAGTCTGAGATGACGGATGCGTCATTCCATGAAAACCTGCTTGCCTCTGCTGTCTACCTTCCCTCACTGGGGCTGACTCCTCAAGTACTACTGATCTCCAACCATCATGCCCTGAGTTTGCTGCAAGGCAAGGGCAATAGCAGACGGGTCAGTGGTTTTTCAAACAACAGGTTTTGGTCAGTCTATTCTATAGTGATGACTAGTATTCAAAGATAAAGAGCAAAGAGAACAGAGCAAGAGAGTAGCACAGCGCAGAATAGAAGGAAAGGACTAAAGAATTTTTTTTTTTTTTGCCTGGCCTGCTGCAGTCCATGGGGTCACAAAGAGTCAGACACGACTGAGCGACTGAACAACTGCATCTTAAGAGTATTTATTGTTGAAACTTCTATCAGGGTTGTGTGCATGCGTGTGTGCATGTTCTGGATTACAAAGGAAAATGTTTTTCTTTGGTAGAGACTCTCTTCAGCCAGGCTTCCTGCTAAATGCATTATTAAAGTATCATGACTAAAAGAGCAGGCAAGGATAATATAGCCAAAGCCCTGTCATTTCATTAATTTTCTTTAAATCCTACTGACACAGTTGTCATCATGGTATTGTATTCTTTACTAATACATTTTATCACACACAAATTGAGAGCTGAAAGGGGGTTCTATATATAATTTATCTCCCATTAGTTTTTTTAATCAACTGAAGTTAATTCGTCTGCAGAGCTTTGTTATTATTTGAAAGGCCCTTGCTAGAAGTCAGAAGATACAAGTTTCAGCAGAAGTTTCTTTGTCACAGGCAAAGTATTATTTGTAGTATTAGAGCAGATCACAACAGTCTCCCAAATTGCTTCCCTCATATGTAAAATAAGCTGAGTTAAACTTGGTGATTTCTAATGTATATCCCAGCTCTAAGCATGCCCACCTTAGTCTGTTATACAAGTTCTTGAAACCTGCAGGTGATAAAAGTTTTTCTTGGTTCTTTCTATAACACTCTCCATCTTGATTAATAGTGATTAAGCACACTTTAAGAATCTTCTTATTCAGTTATTAAATATCAAGCACTTTTAAGAGTGTATCAGGTAAATGTTGAGTAAATGTATAAATGTCGAGGTTTCTCACTCTAAAAATTAATAGTCATTTATAAGATTGGAAGTAGCAAAAAATGACTCTTTAGTGAATAGTTCAAGCTATAAAAACGAACATTACATATTGCTTAAAATATTTGTGTGCATATTATAATATGTAACATTTAATAAGCATAAATAATAGATACTTGCATCTTCTCATCAGATATTAATGTAACAAGTTCATCATAGAGGGAAAAAAATTGGAGGCCATTTAAATCCCAAGGATTCAAATACACAAAGTTCAAGAAACAAAAGCATTGATAGGAATGTACACAGCTTTCATTGATCAGCAGCGAGTGACGAAACAGACCAGAGCATAAGAAGTTGGGGTAATCAGACTAGATTCTTGTGACCTGCATTAGTCTGACCCCGGGAACTTTCTAGCAGGCTTTTTTATAACATTTAGAAATCAAAAAGACCTGGTTGCCTGATTCCTGACAATTTGATGTTAACCATAAAAGGTTACATTTCGATATGGAGATTTGTTTGTTTCTGGAAGGACTTCCAAAACAGTTGAGCAGGCAAGGAGGCTCAGTAGTTTAAACAAACATACCTCCATAAGTGACAAACGATTTCAAATAAGGAAATAATGGGTTTCCCTGATGGCTCAGATAGTATAGAATCTGCCTGCAATGCAGGAGACATAAGAGACCCGGGTTCGATCCCTGAGTCTGGAAGATCCCCTAGAGAAGGAAATGGCAATCCACTCAGTATTCTTGCCTGAAAAAAATTCCATGGACAGAGGAGCTTGGCAGGCTGCAGTCCAAAGGGTCTCGAAGAGTCAGACACAACTGAGTGACTAAGCACAGCACACCCACACACAAGGAAAGAAAAGAAGATGGAACAGAAAGAAAAGAGAACTGGGGAGAGAATGTGAAGGAATGCCCACATTTATAGCACAACGCTGTGGAGGAATCAGTGAAAACCATAAAGAGGGATGAACCAGAGCGGAAAAGAAAAATTTGTAATATTACAGAAGTAGGGGAATGTATTAGGTATAAGAGATAGATAACAGGCTACAGAGTATACAGGATGGGGACTAGAAAACAGACTTTGGATTTCAAGTGACAAATTAAGACAGTGCTCGTTGAGCCAAATTTCAAAAGGCTGAGATGAAATTAGAATGAGCAAGTGAACACTGTTGTTTGACTCTGAGCCGTCATCTCAGTTGATTGATTTTAAATGACGGTTTCCCCATCTGAATGAAGGTTTTTAGCTCATTACCAGATAGAAACTCTTACTGGCAGTTTATATCTAATACATTGAAAGAAGTATATTACATACTCCAGTGAGTTGACTTTCACTCTCAATTTAACATTATCAAAATATTTCCAGATTACCTGAATCTTAAAAAAAAGAACTCAAAACAAACAAGGGGATGGAATGGGAATAATGAGCTCTGAATCTATGAGTCCGCCTCGTACATGACAGGCTGACACTCAAAGAGGGTTTTAAGTCTTTCAAATTCTTAGCAAGCTCTTCGGGGTCCAAGCACTCTGCATAAAGTGTCAAGAAGTTTGTGTCTACACGGGTTGTCTTACTTTAGAGAATATCAAATTAATGCTGTTGGCAGCTGACTCTAATATGTTTTTCAACTGTTTTGGTTCCTATGCTTAAATAACTAATATTGCCATCCCTGTTAGGACCCCCTCCTATCATGGTTGTATTTTTAATGTCTGGTACACTCTTGCTTCTGTGTAATTTCACCAATTATTCAATTACGTAATATTTTGCTTTTTTTTACAACACTGACCTATTATCACTTTTAATGCTAACATGCAGTACAGGAAACATGATAGCATATGTATGTGTGTATATGTATGTTTTTTTGTCTTGTTTTCTTCTGATTGACAATTCTTGGCATTGGTGTAATTGAGTTCATTTGTTTCCTTCATGTATATCATATGCATTCATTTAGTTACTCCTGCCCATCTTGGTGGGGAAAATTAAGTAGCCACTTTCTATTTTTTACAGGAGCACTTGACCTTACATATTTCTGTAATGGTAATAGAAATAATAACATCAGTTAAATGACTGAGTGCACTTTCCTCTTCCTCCCTGTTGCCCAGTAAGTTGAGTGTTATTACTATTATGGTTGCTATTGTTATTATTATCCTATTTTACAGATTTTTTTAAAAAGGACCAGAGATTAAGTGGCTTTTCCAAAGCCATTAAGCTAGCCAGATGCAATTGAGAAAAACTCCCCTAGGAGTTCTGTTACGAAACTCTAGTGCTGCTACAAATCAACCGATTATCTGAAAGGCAGTTAGGAGGAGGTCAAAAGTAAAGGAAAAACAAAACCGATAGCAAGTTCTAAATGGCTTCTCCCTCTCTGATCAGAGTGTGATGGATGCCAGCCAGACCAATGGAAAGTCACTCCAGAGAGGCCGCTGGGAAGGCCCCCACATTGCTGATGTCAGTGGGCACACGGTGTCACTTAGAGGCAGGGGGGTGGGTACTGTGTGGTGGTTACGGAGAGCAAAATAGGATTTATGCAATAGCGTTCCTTTCTACTCGCGGCAATGCAATAATTTAATGGAGAAGAGTAGGAGAAAGAAAGAGGGTGTGTGTGTGTGTGTGTGCATGCGTGTGTTAGTGAATTTTCTCTGGCAGGGAGGCAAGTAAAGGCAGAGATGACACTACTATGTGCCTGCTTTTGAGTCCATAAACTATTCTCATACTCTGGCTACTCAGAGTAGCAGTTGGCATCAACTGCTTGATGGTTTGGGTTTGGGTTTTGCTATGGTTTTTAATGAACCTAGAGTCATACCTGTGTGAGTCGAAAATAGAATAGGGAAGAATAAAATAAAGGTCCATGTCTCCTCTTAACTCTGTATTGTATAGATAGTGTACCCATGTCTTATTTGGCTGGACACTGTGGCAGCGCAGCCTGGTAGGTAACTATTCAGGCTCTAACACTACATCACTTAGGTCCATGTTGTGGCTTTCTGCACCTACTGCTGTGTGACTGGTACAAATGGCAAAACCCCTCTGTGTCCCAGGAGAATTATTGCTTTATCATTTATAAAAAGAAGGGCAATATTAGGACTTACTCGCTTCAAAGGGCTACTGAGAGAATGAAAAAAATTAATTCAAATGAAGTTTTTGAAGCAATGCCTGGCAGAGTAAATAAGTAACAAATGGAACCTCTTACTATAATTTAATGTGTGCTATACCAACTTGCAAGCCAATTTAAGAAAATGATATCGGAAAGCCACTCTTGTCTTCCAGTCCTGGGAAGGACATTCTTATTCTACATGATAAAGCATAACATGGAGAGCTAAAATTTTTACGAGATATTTGGATAAATCTAACACTTAAAAAAGTCTCTCTCCCTAATTGTAATGCTTTGTTTTTCTAATTAATTTTCATATTCATTCACTGCTTTTATTTATTTGCTTGCTTTAGACAGGGTGGGATAGCTAAAACGTTGTATGATAATGAAATATTTAAATTTAAGCTATTGTATGTACCAAAATTATAATACTTAAGTAGAATCAACCAATTAAATTAGACCCTGCAATATATTTCAAAAGATATCTGATGCACATTTGTCCCTTTTATCTGACTGTGGAAAAGAGATAAGTAACTTATTAAAATATTTACTACTTTTCTGTTTTGCTGATTTTATTCCTACATTGAAGCACATAGATAAATCTAAGCTACTATTAAAATCCCACAAACGTAGTATCCTAATCAGGTTCACTGGTTGTGGATAAAAGTTAAAATACTAATTCTGTTTTTAGTGCTGCATAAACTGAGTTAAAATACGTCAGTTTATATCTGATATTGAAATCTCTTCTGCCTCAATGGTTTCTGATTTAATTTACCATTACAAAGACAAGGATTTACAGGATGAACTGTCCCTAAGGACTCTGATTAGACGTTGGTGTTACTCATGGTCTTCCTTTCTTGTTTTGAACCCAAAGAAGTGGGCAGTAACCCAAAACTGTTAACATGAGAGACTCATTGGGAAGCCACTATTTAAAATATTTGGATGTTGACTTTCCTCCTGTGGACAGATGTTCCTATCAAAAAAAAACAATCACCCATATTTTATATCAGTTGACCTCTGTGTGTGGGAGAATGGTTTATATTTATTCTGGAAAACAACAACAACAACTATTAGAGAAAAATATATCGTTCTCTAATTCCTGGAAAGTAAAGCGGGAACAGAGGAAGAAAAACAATTAACTTCTGCTTTCCTTAAACAGTAATACTAAAGTTTTGTTTTACATTCCATATTAACATATTTCTATGTAATCTTAAAGCAATGTTACATGACACAAAAATCTATCTATTATTATTAATTTTGTTTTGGGGAGGTTGCTTCAGATTTTTTAAAAAAATGACTCTAAGAGGAATATAAATATTGCATAAATGTTTTCAATGGTTAAATAATTAACTAGGAGTAGCTTTATCACCTTTATGACTAGAGGTATAATGAAGCAAAATGACTTAAAAGGGCCATGAGGAAATCACAAAAATAAGATTGTAACTCTTTTCAATGCTACATCAATACCAAAGAATGAACAGCCAGAAGAGACTGAGTCTAAAATACTAAATATACTGACTATTATAAAGGCCTCTGTAATTTAACAGGTCATTTTACTGTACACTTAATATAACTGTGCAGGGAAAAGAAGAAGAAAGCACGATAGTCTCCTAGGTACCCTTCTATTACATTGCTTTCTCTACTTTAAAAATTATACGATTTGAAACATCCTGGGAAGGAGTCTGTATCAGAGAGGAGTACTCAAGAAGACTATGGTAAGGTCAGAGTCACAGCTGGAGTGAGTTTAAGTAACCTTGTCCTTTGCTTTCTCTTCTCTAACACAGAAATGAAATGATGGATGTCCCCACTTAGATTATCATTAAAATACTTTCTTGCTATTCACTAGGTAACGTTCACTTGTGTCAACCATCAACTCTCTACTGTCGATAAAGAAAGAAAAGAAGTAGTGTAGTGTATTTCAAATATTTTTGTTTGTTTGTTTGGAAAGAATTAATTTTAGAGATGACTTGCTTTCCCGATTACGTTTAGTGTCAACTGAAGTACAGAGGAGATAGCAAATATTTAACCTCTAAGAGGGGAAAGTTGGGCTGGGATTTTCAGAAAAAGGTCACGGCTAATTTTAGAAAGTTAAGCGATCACCTCCAGAAAATAGGATATATAGTTTTTTTCAATGAGCATTTTCATGAGTGCATGCAAATAGATATGGCATTTTTATTAAAGAAAATTCAGAAAAAAATATTAGTGTTCTCTTACCAACTTCCTCAAGCTTCTGTTTTAGTGTATTTCAAGCATTCTTTTCTTACAACATAATTTCATCAAACCCCTGTCCCTCAAATGTCCAAATTATATTAGAAAATAATGGAATCTGAATTTATATGAAACCAATTTCACCTTCTTTTTAGAGACATATACCAAGAAGCTTTTCTACCTTTAAAATATAATTATTTTTCACAGTTCTAATCATAAGTTTTACAAATACTTCAAATTCATACAGCGTTGTGTTCAAATTAAATCTGCTGGTCTCAAAAAACAAAACAAGGAGTAAAGGCTAAAAGAAGCAATTACAAACACATTCAAAAGATTTCTCATTCACATATAAAAAAAAATCACTGTTCATTTCAAGGGTAAACTGATTTTATAAATTGCTTTTTGAAAAAAAAATCTGCCTTTAAGGTGGCCTGCAAAAATCGATACCTCATACACCTGAGGTGATGTTGAGCAATAGTGTACTTAACAGAATATATTTGTTCACATGATACTGAAATTTTGTCTAATAATGCTTTTGATTTAGAAAGTTTGCAAGTCTCTTCATAAATTGAGATGTATAAATTATTCATATATAAGCTAGTTACAGTCCTACGATCTAATTTATCCAATATACATATACAAACGCATACTACCTTTTAAAACCCATCAGTAATAATAGATGCAAGTGGAAAGTCAAATTAAAACAATATGAATAATTCACCAAAATAATTTTTGCTACTTCTGTTTCCATCACCTGAATGAAGAGTAAGACATTCAACTTTCTATGGCAGTTTGAATCAAAACTCATAACTATGTCTTTGAAAACAAACCTAAGGATGAGAATTTTAACATCCCTGGAGAACAGTGGATTTTCTCTGGGCACCCTCTAAATCTTTCCTGAAATTCAAAGACAACTTTTCCAGAAGTGATTTACAAATAATCCACCTTGCTGACAGGACAAGTAGAATTCCTATAAATAAGAATATTTTCTTTATATGACATCAGACTACGGTGAATCAAGAAAACCTTGGAGCCCATTTAGCCTCATTTTCACGTTTGTAGATTAATGAATTATTAAATTTCTTCAACAATTTCTTCTGCAATAGCAATAACATTTTTATTTTTATTCTCCATTATGAAAATAAATCAGGAAAAGTAGACAATCATTCAACTTTCACTTAAGGAAAAGAAGACTAAAGACTAAGTTTCTGACACTCATACTTGAGGTTTTATCTTACAGTCTCTGGTCCCTGTATCTTTACTGTTCAGGGCTTCCCTGGTGGCTCAGACAGTAAAGAATCCACCTGCAGTGCGGGAGACCTGGATTCAATCCCTAGGTTGGGAAGACTCCCTGGAGGAGGGCATGGCAACACACACCAGTATTCTTGCCTGGAAAATCCCACGGACAGAGGAACCTGGCGGGCTACAGTCCACAGGGTCGCAAAGAGTCGAACACGACTCTTAGTCGGACTAAGTCAGTGACTGATTGACAGAACATCATCAATCAAAGACTGAGGATGGGAGACAGACATATTAGGCCTCAAAATGACACTATATAATTAGTTTTGACAGTTGGCATTTTACTTACAAATTTTCTCAATCAATTATTTTGTGATGGATAAAAATTCAGCTCAACTGAATTTTATTTGTAGTTTTTCTCCATAAAAGGATGTGGCCTCTTCCGTTTGGAACAATCTTTCTAATTTCCATTCCACTGTTGAAAATAAGAGTGCTAAAATTTTTGGTAACCACATAAGAAGTGGAAGTAAGAAGATAAAGAGGTCCATAAGTATTCAAAGAATTCCTCTACCTCTATAAGAAACAGTTTTTTTTTCTATTTGTTCCTTCACAGCAGTACACATTTTAGACCACCCGATAAACAAGTGCAAAGCCAGAATATACAAAAGATAATAATTTTATTTTCCAGCTATCTTCCTGTGATTCAACTCAGTGTTTCATTCCATGTTCCCACTGTCTCTAATATGTTACAATTTTCTCACAAATCCGATGTCAATTTTTAAGGATCCTGTATTACAATTAAGTGAATATAATGAAATATATTCCATTGAACCACTAAGATATGGAGAGCATAAAAGATATTCAACTCAAAAAAAAAAAGGAACTTCAACTGATGTATAAAAGAAATCTTCAATTTGAAGACATGCAACATAACTCAAATCCTCTTTAAGGAGCAGAAATTTGGAGAGATAGAAAAATAAGCAAACATATTTGTGTATGGATTGATATCAACACATAAGTGATAAGCCAGGTTTTTAGATGGATCCCACAGTCTAGCCCATATAACCCTATGGCTAGTGGTAGTACTGGTATAACTGATAATTTGACTGAGCAACATTAGGTGTTGGGGCCCATGGTGTCAGAAGCTTTTAAACTTCTTTACAGAAATTCACAGAATGTACATAGATTAGAATCAAAAGGAACCTCAAAGATTACTGGGTCCATCCCTCTGTTCTTGGCTGAACTCAACACGGCTCTTTTCAACAACTGATAAGGTGGAATTTGAAGTCAGTAACATTAGGGGAGAAAGTCAGATGATTTGGACTGAGCGCACCCTTTCTCTGTAAGCTTTGACCCATTGTGTGATGGGTTTCTAAGAGAATGCTGTCAGTTCCTATTGAAAACGGCAGAGCATTTCCTAACGAGGAGAAAAGAGCAATGAGAATGGTCTTGTAAGTGTGGATGGAGGTGTGTGCACATGTGTGAGAATATGCACAGGACATGTATGCCTGTGGTGTGTATGCAGATGTATAGTTTCTTATTTCCCCTGAGTCATTAAAAAGAATCCTGTGTTTGCAGACTTTGTTTTCCTTTCAGAGGAGAGCTGAAATGTTTGACATTTCAGAACCCAGGAAGCATTCTGGAACTGTAGAACTAGCAAAACTCTCCCCGTGAGAGGGCAGTAGGGGGCCAAGCAGAGCAGACTCTTCCCTGTGGTCCCTCCAAGACCGGGCTTGGCTGTCAATCTTCACCCTGACGCCTGCGCTGCGGGCATGGGCAGTGGAAGACGCTGCTGAGAGCGCGCACAGCAGCTGCAGCAGGCTCCTCTCGTAAAACGAGGAAACCCACAATCTGTGAGGCAATGAGCTGCCTTTATGAGTTGACAGTTGGGCTGTGTGAGGTGCCGGTGCTGCTGGGCAAACTGGCTCTCAGTCTTGGCTTCCCACAAAAGGAGCGGAAGGGGGAGCTGTAGTGGTTCCCAGTGCCCACAGGGCCCCCTTTCCTGGCTGCTGTGTGCTGGCCACAGCGGGTGCCGCGTGGAGCATGCGAGCTCTTCTCTCTGTGTCTGTTTGTGTAACTACTTGCATGACTGTCAATCTCCCTGTCTGCCTGTGTGACAGAGAGACAAAGATGCTCGGCAAAGTTTTCACTGGAAAACATACCTCGGGAGTTCTCCTGGCTATGTCCCAGGTACCCTGGTCCTCCGCACCTGATACTACCTCTGTCAGCTCATTATTTTGTTTCCTCTGGGATGATTTATATCCAGACGGGAGAAATGCACGGGTACTGAGGTTTTCTGTATGTGACCTAACTTCACGGAACTGAGAAGGAAGGAGAACCTGAAAAACGGTAAATTTTCCCTTCGGATTGTAAAGTGCATGGGATAAGAGCCCAGAAACTGGACTCAGACTGTCCGAATTGGAATCCCGCTCTGCCACCTACACTAAGTGTGTGCCTTGGGCAAATAGCTTCTACTCCTTGCCTAAGTTTCCTCATTTGCAGGGAAGGCATAATAACAGCGCCAAGCTCATAGGGTGGTGAAGATTAAATATATGGAAAACTCGTAGAACAATACCTGACACCCAATAGTTGCTGTGTGTTAGCTAGTAACAGCATCCTCGACATCCGCTGTGTTAAATGCGGAGAAGGATCGTCCTGCCCATTTTCCCCATCGGTACTCACTAGGGCTCCGTACATGCCCATATCCCAAAACAGAAATGACAAAGTACCCTATCCCCTATCCATCCCGCCCGCTCCATATCCTCCAGCACTCACACCCACACAGCCATCCCCACCAGCGCAATCGTGCATCTGGGAACCCCTCCCCAGCTATCCTGTGCGCCACACCTGGGGGCGCACTCCGTGTGGGCTAAGTCAAATGAAGTGCCCAAGAGCCCCGGTCCCTACCTCTTCTGGTTGAAGAGTGTATTGGGGGTATTTTCCTACCTGCCCCAGGTTTTTGCCCTTCTTACTGCCGCCGAAAGCCAGTCCTTGGTAAGTGCCCGCAGATCGATTGGCGGCCTGGGCAGGCGTCTCCCCGCCCAGAGAGGACTTGATGGAGTTGAGTTTGGCCCGTGAGCTGCCGAACTGTGAGCTCTCCACCATCAGCACCGCGGCCAGTAGGAGCAGGCAGCGGGAGGAGTCCTTGCCCCGCATCAATGCGGCCATCTCCCGGCGAGGGGTCCCCCGGGGAGGCGCAAAGCCCGCAAGGATGCGGATACAAATGGGAAGGAGGACCCCAACACGGGGCCCTGCACTCGGGGCGCCGGGACTCGCAGACTCTGTTCCCCCAACCCCACTTGGCTTTGGGGGCCCAGCACCGTATGAACTCAGTCTCAAGCCTCAGACCCGGAGTAAGCGCGACCCAAGCAAGACCCGCTTCTCCGCCAGGGCAGGAAGTTCTGCAGTAACTGGAAGCAATCAAAGGCGAGGCGCCTTCTCGCCAAGGAGGCGTGACCCGAGGTGCAAGCAGACCCAGCCCCACGGACCGCACCGCTTCCGTTGCTCCTTGCCCACACCTCCTCCGAGGTTCTGCCTCGGCTCTCAGAGGTCCAGTCCTCCTCTTAACTGCTCAGGAGGTCCACATGAGTTCGTTCTCCTTCGGCCTCAGTTGCGTTTTCTCTCCTCTCTTCCTTCTCTACCTCTTAGGTCTCAACCTCTGCGGGACTAAAGTCCTCCTTTTCAAAGTTAGCGGGCACTAATATGGGAGATCAGGAACCGCCCCCAGACCGGACCCTGGAGATCAGAGGCCAGCTAAGGTTTCCCACGCGCATGCAAAGTCGCCCGAAGCGGTGTTCAACCAGCCCGCAGCCAAGCGCTGCCAGGGATGCTGCGTTGCCCCGGGAGCTGCCCTGCGCTCCGCGCGGTCTCCCTCGCTGCGTCTGCTCTCTCACCGCCGCCCCCTTTGCTTTTTATAGCTTCTCACAGCCGGGTAGTTGGGGGGGTGTTCCCTCCGCCCCCAGTTTAAGAGTGACAAAGACTAAAACCGTTTCTATCACCCCCACGTCCCCGCCCGCCCCCTTTCTCTTTTTCTTGCGGCTTTTCCTTCTGAGGCTTCCCCTTAGGCTTCTCCTCGCCCCCTCCCACTACCCTTCCACCGAACAGCAACTGAGAAGATGGGATTTACCCCTAGAGTAACAGGCGGACTCCTAATTCCTGACAACCAACCGCACCAGAGGGTGGAAAAGCCTTTGCCAACAAACGGAGGGCAAATGTGGAAATGAAGAGGGTCGAACTGCCACCGCGGTTCAGGACTGCCAGCACCCTTCCATGGGTTCCCCAACCCACCTCCAGTCCCTGACTCCTAGAGGAGCCCTAGAAAAGCCCGACAGAAGGTTAAGGAAAATGAGCATCTGGGCGTTAATGGTCTGTGTACACTCACGTTGGGTTTTAGCCTGTGCCTCCCAGAGGATGTGTGAGGCTGGCACTGTATTGGTGCACCAGGGAGTGTGTAACCGATCCAGATGGGGCGTTGGGAAGAAGAGCATCAGAGAAGGGGGAAAGAAAGTCCCACCATGCTACCAAGAGGCATTTGGCACTTTGTCGTCTCCTCCTCCTTCACCCTACAGACCCCCTCCCCACCACACAAATAGCTGTTTGTCTCTGTCTTTGAGGAGCGGGAGGAATAGAGGCTGGGGACCTGAGCTCTGAACCGCACAGTTCTACGGGCATCTTTATCATCCTAGGCAACTCCTCCTTTGCAAAGAGGAAATCCCAGATAGGAATGAACTGCGGGCGAGGGAGTCTCTGAGGTTCTGCTTTCTGCCTCTTAGCCTCTGGCAATTATATGCAAAGCCTTTCCTGGGAGACCCGGAGGCTCGCCAGGTCTCCTTTGCTTCGGTGGGAAAGAGGTTCAGAAAAGGGCTCGAGCGTGGCGCTTGGGGGCGCCAGTGGCAGCTGGCGAGGCGAGGAAGTAAATGCTAGAGATGAGACTTGTCCCAGGCAATCTCCGGGTTTGGAGATGATCAGAGGCAATAGAGCGCCCAGGCTTCCAAAACAACCTGAGGGCTTAGGAAATTGTTGCATTTCTCCTTCTCTGCTGTGCTACCATCTGTGCACAGAGAAGTCGAGGCTGTGCGGCACCACCACTCGGTGGAGAACAGCTAGGGGAGGAAGCTGTTCTTTCGGAACACGCTGTCGAATTTTCAGACCCGAGTTCCTCAGCTTTCACATCGGATCCTAGCACACAAGGGAATGGACAGGGACACACAGTCAAGGTGGTACTGAGAATGCTAGCCATTCCTTTCTTTTCTCGCAAAAGGGCTGAGGTCTAAAGTGTGAATTTACAGCTGGGTCCCCCAGGCTGCACCAGCCTTGCATGGAATCTGTGTGTGGAATTCATTTTCAGAATGATTGTTTTTTTTCTTTTTGAATACACAAGCAAAAGGTGATTAAAATTTGAGGAATCCTCAGGTATGTTTTCTTCAGATTTCCATGTGCTTCCTCAGAATATAAGAGATTTACCTTTAAAAAATATTTTTTTCACTTTTAAAAAATGTGCCCAGAAATGGATTTGTAAGGACAAGTGAAACATTCCAGGCACTACTGGAGGGCAAGAAAACTGACTTACACTCTATAGATCAGTACTTGGGATTCAACGCATAGCCTTTATACAGGGGCGTATCTTTTGTCTTCATTGGGATTTGCCAATCAGAGAAATAGATAAAATTAACTTAGGAGCCTAAAGGTTTGTATATTTTTCAAGAGTATTTTAGAGCAAGAGGAAAAGGGAGTTAAATATGTAAGCAATAAATTGCTTAACCTCCACTTGAAGAGTGTGGATATCCACAATCTGCTGAAGAACCACCTCAAATGAATCAAAAGAAAATTTGAAGATACTTTGCGTGTTTCTGTTGATTCCCTCTTTCTTTACCACCAAAGTAAGATGCTACATAGTCAGAACCTAACTCCTGGCATGTTCTACAAAGAAATAAGTGTAAAGCTCAGCATATGTACTCTTGAGAAACCCCTAGGCTCTGGATATCAGGATAAAGAGATTATCTCAGAGGTTTACACAGGACCCTACAAATTCCAAAAGCAAACTTTGCAAATACAGTTAAAAATCAAAGTTCACATGAAAGTTACTTTCACAAACATTGTCCCTTTTATATAAAACAAAATCAACTGCTAAAACATACACAACTGCACCTGAGGCTAAAAAGGAGGTAAAAACCTAATTTCATTCATGATACAAATGCTCTCTGTAACACTGTATAGAAGACAGAAACAGACACACAAAACCCACATCAGACAAGTAGATACGCATACACAAAATCAACTAACTGCAAATAAACGTAATCCTTTGGATTACTGTCATGATCCCACACGTGTTTTCTTATGTGTTTTCGTAAGTATGAAGACACACATTTCATATTCTACAAAAACAGACTTTTATACCTTTTGCAATAGCATCATTAGGAAGCAAATGTATAAAAGCAACACTATACAGAAGTATAGGGTCCTCTTAACCAGATGAAAGTGCCTCTTTCTCCTTTGGCCATAATTTCCCTCTTTTTGCTCCTCACTTTAGGGTCAACTTTGGTTCCACAGAAAAATCACAACGGACTCAGCAGTTCCTACCGGGTCCTGATTTCCTTCTGAACACTTAGGGCCAACGTGAGCTCAGTGTGCTCCTCGTTGCCTTATTCTTGTTTTCCATCCTATTACCTCTCCCTGCATTAGCAACTACTTCCAACAATAATCCATTATCAGTTGCTCATTTATTCACTGTAAATTTATTAAACGTAGGGCCTTGAGTATATAAAAGTGAGTAAGTCAGGGCCTTGGCATTGGAGGGGCTCACATTCCACTGTGAAGGCCGTGACTTACTGAAATCTGCCTCCACCCATCTCAGGAGTTGCTGCCATGACCTTCCTCTGTTCTCATCTGCCACTGAATTCTGCCAGCCAAAGTCTCTAAGAGGGTATTTGGATCTTCCAAGCTAGACTGAATTTTCACATGACTATGGGAATAAAAGTATTAGCAGTGTCCCCCCAGAGTCTTATCTTTTCTCATGAATTGCATTTTAATAGCATACAGGGAGATAGTATCCCTATATTTGTGGTTAAATGCAGAGAAATGACACTAAATAAGAATAGAAGTAGGGTACTATGGCAAACTTGGAAAGGGACACTAATTTTCAGTAGGGCCCACAGGTCCACAATCATTTTGTTCACATGAGATAGACATGAAACATCATCATGCTGGTGTTAAAGGATTTGGAATTTCTGTCTTTGTAGGTTTCCTCTCTCCATAATAAATCAATAAATCAGCCTACCTGGTCCTCTATTCTAGCAAGACTTTGGCTCTTACCAATGACAATTTTATGTTTCTCACTTTGCCTAAGGAAAGACAGTACCATGTGTCAGCACCAATTACATTTTAAATAATGCATAATAAATAGTTGTTAGCACTAGTACTGTACACATTACCAGATATGAAAAATTGCATCTCCTGTACACACTATCCTTGCGATAGTTCAGCTGTTCACTCTCTTCTGACTTGATCTCCTGGACAACAGAACCAGCTAATGAGAAAAGACCATGTCACTCACATTTAAGGCACTAGCTGTACTTGACATAAACAAGCACAGGTGAAATGGTTCAAGTTTATTTCGGAGTAAATCCATCAGAAACATGATTTCTTAGCCAATGTCTTGTTTTATGATCCTAACACATCAGTCTTCTCAATACTTAATCTGCCACCCAAATGAAAGAAATTTATTAAAGTAGTCCCTCCCGGAGAGACTAAATCCAGCTAATAAAAAGCATGCAAATAATATAGTCAGAAACTCAGGTACAGAAACTTCTATTGATTCTTGTGCATACGAGTGACCTTAAATAGAACTGAAATTAGATATCACCTCCAAACATTTAACACCAAACCTGTCACAATTTCTGCTGGTTCTACACCTCTACTGCTGAGCTCTGGCAGGTTGTTTTAAGATTCATCTTTGGAAAGAGTACTAGACTTGGTGGCAAAAGGGAATTCTACTTAATTCTTGACAGAGGGCAGTAGTTTCCAAACTCTGTTCCTTGGATCTCCAGAGTTCTCCAGAAGTCTGACAAGGAAGTTAGACCTGCTCTTATTTTTGACAGGATCTCATGGGAAATGGCTCCAGCAAGATGGATTTTTAAATGCCTGTCTTGTTACTGTTTTTATTTAGGGGAGGGCTGTGTTAGTTGCTTGGTTGTTTTTAATCATCTGCATAGATATGGATGTAATAATGAGTTGGGCAAAATGCTGTATGAGCCCTTAACCTGCCAAGTGCATGGAATGATTGCTATCCTGTTACTGTTGCAGATTTTTTCCAAAACAAACATTACTCAGAGGAAGAAGCTATTGAAAATCTGGCAGTTTTTCCAATCAGATATGATCATTTGAAGTAAAGAATACTAAACAATGGAAGGGCAGAGTAGCTAATCAAGTCATGGTAAAATGTGTTTGTTCCTGGTCAGTTATCTAAATCTATGAATATAAACACAGAAAAGCTTCAACTATAAAATAAACTGTGGCACAGATTGGAAAATAATAGGAAAACTATTTGCAAAAACTAAGGGAAAAGGTTCTTAAGTGGCAATTTAAAATCTGTTTGAAGCCTAACCAGGCTTAGTAACAGGAAATGCAAACTGTGTTGTTCATCTTCAAAATGATTATTCTGTAACAGATCTTACATTCTGATACTCTGGAAATAGGCTCCAATGCTCAAAATCAGCTTGAGGTATGAAAAAAATCAAGGTATTAAACTTTCAGTCAGTTTAAGGGCTTTTACAGGTAACTGGCTTAGAAGATACAGGAATAACAAAAAATAATAATAACCAAAATATACAAATGCTTACTATGTACCAGGCTTGTTAGGTACTTTACATGTATTACATGTATTATCTCTTATTTGTATCCCACAGTTCATGTCTTTAAGTACATGTCCAATATTAAACTGAGCAGAGGGTAACTTGCAGCACATCAGGCCCTCAGTTGTACTTACAGAGGTGCAACCATGGCAACAACGTGGAATGCACCTAAGAAAAGGAGAATTCATCTGAAGAAAATGGAGACACCTTTGCATCACTGAAGGAAGACTTAAAACACTGATTCCTCTAAAAGATCCAAGATAAATCCTTTGATAAAGGGCCAAAAATAACACCAACAACACAAGTGGATGAGTATGTATATTGCAGCTTCGACCGATAGAGTAAAAGCCTCTTGGAAACAATGATATAACAGAAAACCAACAAAGACTGTCTGTTATAAAGAGGGTGTCTTCATCTACTCAGGCTGCAGCAGTGAAACACTACAGACTGGATGGTCTAAACAACAGAAACTTTGCTTACAGTTCTGCAGTCTGGAAGCACAAGATCAAGGTGTGAGCAGGTCTGGTTTCCTCTGGGGCCGTTTCCCCTAGCTTGCAGACAGCCCTCTTCTCTTCTCGCTGTGCCTTCCTTCCATCTTTGTCCAAATTTCCTCTTTTTAAAAGAATACATGCCATATTTGCATTAGGGTGTATCCTAAAGACTGCATTTTAACTTAATTACCTTTTGAAAAACCTTATCT
Organism: Bos mutus; assembly: GCF_027580195.1. NCBI lineage: Eukaryota > Metazoa > Chordata > Mammalia > Artiodactyla > Bovidae > Bos > Bos mutus. Next base: position 18,126,721 of record NC_091622.1, on the reverse strand, counting down.
CCAAAGGCAGTTATGTAATCATGCCTTATCTCCAAAGGCAGTAAAGGAGTTATGGAGGTACTGGGGGTTAGGGTGGCAGCATATACATTTGGGGAGGGGGCATGAAATTCAGCCCCAAACAGATGGATTTATAGACACCGGGAATATAAAACATTTGAGGAAAGGGTAACATTTCTGGAACTCTACCAGAGTTCCTAAACATAATGTGGGGGAAGTGGTATAGGTTCAATTAAAAGTGTTATTTAGAATTTTCCTACTATCATTTTACCTCTTACCTGTGTTAATCATATTAACTTCTTCACCTTTCTTCTGTGTGAATTATGGCCAAATATGAATGCAGCTGGAGTCTGAATGTGAACGTCGAGATTTCACAGGGCCCCTGAAAAAGACAACAAAAAATACAAGCTATTTGCCAAGAAGATAAGATCATTTCAACCTTTAAAAACAGGACTTTGTTAATGAAAGATGGAAACAATAAAATACAGGAGTGAATGATACAAAAATGAAGTTATTATAGATCAAGGGAAAAGGAAACAGCCATCAAAAATAGAGTGATCTAGCAATCAGCACATTGTTCTGTTAATAACTTAATTTGTCCATTTATTTAATTTAACTTGTTCAGTTTACTCAGTAAATTAATAGTCACTTGGAATCACAGTACCTTTAATTAATTCAAGGCAGTGCTAAATATGTTGAAGCACAGGGACTATCTAATTTCACCGAAACTGTTCATGAAATCATTTTGTAATATATGTGCACTGTGACCACTTGGTTTTTAAATTATTAAGAAATCTGAGTTAGAATAAGCTCAAACTTCATTTTTTTAGTTGTTACTGTTGTTGTTCCTCCTGAAATCCATAAAACTCATCTACAGCAATACCACCCTGAACACACCCAATCTAGTCTAAAACCCATAAAATGCCATTTGATTATTGGTGTCAAGAATATATGTGCAGATTTGTATGTAACTAAGATAAACAACATCTCATAGAACACAATACCTGTTTCCATATTCCAAAATTCAGTTACCTTCCTTCTTGAATACCAGTATTATATATTTTAATTAATAAGAGAATCACATTCTTAAATCTTTGATCAGTTTGCCTTTTAGGTATCAACATGTATTATATGCCCCTCAGTAAAGAGTAACTTTTGGAAACAGAATTTGCAAGAGCAATCAGGACAAAAGAAAAAGCCTAGGTAAAAATGAACAAAGGGAGAAAGTAGATCTCAAATATATGAGACCAGTTTTTAAATCACTTCATAAACATGAGAGAAGAGGCAGTGCTAGAGATATGTAGCTAGAAAAGTTATTTTGTTCCAAAACTCTCTCTAATACAAAGAAATGCTTATCTGAATTAACAATGGGCAACAAAAGAGGGTTGTGGTCCAATCCTATACAAATTTAATATGTAAAAAAAAAAAAGAATACAGACATAGCAACACTACCTGCAGGAAAAAAAAAAAAAGAAAGAAAAGAAACAAAAAACACAATGCCCAGTAAACACATAAAAACAGTAACCTAATATTCCAAACAGTAACCTAATATTCCAAAACATGATAAAGAAAATTAAGAAAAATTTGTAACTATGAAAGAACATATGTCAGGATTAGAAAACTTTAATAACATGTTTCAAGAAAAGAAAGATATAAAAAGAGATGTAACAAGCAAAATCATTTCAGAAATTAAGACTGAATGAATCTCATAAAGAAAATCTTTAGGAAAAATACCAGATAAAAAGGAAGAATGTTGATATATTAAGAAAGAAGGAAAGAAAAGAATTCAAGAAAAATAAATGCAGAGATAGGAAAAGCTGATTCAACATACTTAAAATAGTTTTCCCCAAATAAGAAAACCAGGCAATGGAACAAAACAAACCCAAAATAAGAAAATGTTCTAAAATAACATGAAGACAAGCAAAAAGATCTAAAATTACACATGATAATTTTACACAGGAGAAAGCCTAGAATGAACAACCCCATAACATATTCTAGTTAAACTACTGAACTTGAAAAATAAATAATATAATTTGGTCAGTAGGCAAAAAAGTTGTGTCACTTGCATCAACCATGTTTTATACTAGGAGACAATTAAGTAACATATATAAGATATTCAAAGAAAGAAAATATGAACCAAGGGTTTTAAATACAGCTAAACTGATCTTTATGGACTAAAGTTTCAGAGAAATGGTTTGTGAATCCAAGGAGTCAGAGAACATTATCACAAAACCCCTTCCTTAGAAATTTGCCAGAAAATAAGATTTGGACAACCACAGAGATTTGGGATACCTTGAAATGAAGCAAGGTACTGAAAACACAATTACCTGTAGAGCGAAGACAATAGGATGGTCTCCAGAGAGGGATATAGTATTATATAAAGTCTGTCTACGATAACGAGTAACAGGAGAGAGAGCGCACAACACTTATGTATATGAACGTGAAGAAGTCTTCAATAAGGTTGTAGTAAACAAAATTCTAGTAAAATCTTTTCAACAATACACCATGACTAAATGGGGTTTATTCAGAAATGTAATGTACTTAGAAAATCCATTAATATGCTTCATCAGTATAATAGAGTTAAGAAGAGAATAATATGATTATCTCCATAGTTGCAGAAAAAGCATTTGGCCATATTAAGTCGAAGTCATTCATGTTAAAAATCACCTCAATAAAATGGGGTTTTATGGAATTATATTCAGTTTACCCTTGAACAACACAGGTTTGAACTGCCCAGGTCAACTTATATGTAGATTTTTTTTTTTCAGTGGTGACTCCCACAGTACCACAGAAGCTTGATTGGTTATATCCTTGAATATAAAGGAACTGTGTATACAGGGTGGTGACTACATACTATACTCAGATGTTTTTACTTCACAGAGAGTTGGTGTCCCTAATCCTTGCACATTGTTCAAGGGCCAACTGTACAGGTATCGGTATACACATAGGTATAGGTAAAGAGACAGAGACATAGGGATGGACATAGACAAGATCAAGTTAATAGGGATAGAGAAATCATTACAAAATATGGAATCTACTTTATAGAATCACTTGATGCTTAAATGAGAAAGTCAGAAACAAGATAAGGATGATCACAATCTCCACAACTTCTGGGCACTGTGTTACTGGTAACAGTCATCAGGTGAGCAACAGAAATCAAATATAGCCGTAAGAATTGGAAAGGTTAAAGTGAAACTACTATTTGAAGATAATGTAAGTATATATTTGGAAAACTAAAAAAAAATGGAATTCACCAAGGAATCCATTTTTAAATTTAATATTTAAAAATCTCTAGTCTTCATATATAAGAAAAAAAGTGTTTAGATGTTACCATGGAAGTGAAGAATCCCATGTCAATTGCCAAAATGAATAATACAATTTTTTAGGTATAAACCATAACCTAAAATGTACAAAGTATTTTTTAAAAATATTTAATCTTTTTAGTCTCTCGAATACTCCTGAAACATTAAAAAAAAAAAAAAGTAGACTTAAGCAAATGGAAAGTAATACACTATTCCTGGAGCAGAAAACTAAACATTATAAAGATGTCAGTTATGCCTGAATTAATTAATAAATTTCATGTAATCTCAATAAAAAATACATCATGTTTCTTTTCCCCCAAAACTGATAACGTTGTTTCTAAAATTCATTGGATTAAAATCTTTCAGGAACGTAAACAAGAAAGGTCAGGAAAACTCTAAAAAAGAAGAATAGTGATTGGAAAGATGGAGATAAACTTACCAGAAATAAAAACCTCTAAAAAAGGCATTAGTTTATTACTGACACATAAAAATGGTTTGTTACTGGCACATGAAAAGACTTAGAAACCACCATAAAACAACAGAAAACTCAGGAGATTACCCAACTGCATATGGACATTGAGTATATGATAAAAGTACCATCCCAAATCAGTGGGCTAGAAGATGATTAGTTTAACTAGATAATCATATGGGGAGTGAAATGAATCTATTCTTCACACCCTAACAGATAAATTCTAAGTGTAAAAAAACCTCAAATAATCCAAGAGGTAAAAAGAAAACATGGATGAATTCCTCCATAAACTGAATTCCTTCTTAACCAGGGAAATGGAATTCACCAAAGAATCAGTTTTTAAATGTAATATTTAACAATAATAACATTTGATATTTAACAGTCTCCTAATTTAAAATCCAGAAGTAATCAATGGAAAGATTTAAAAATTTGATATCATAAAGATGATTTTTCATGGTAAAAAATCACTATAAACAAAGATAAAATATTAATGACAAACAAGAAAAGTAATTGGATATTTTGTCAGAGATAAATGATGACTGTCCCTAATGTGTAAAGAGATTCTAAAAAATAGAAAAATCCAACAGCTCTAATTAAATATAGCCTAGTGATATGAACAGCATTTAGAGAAAGAAAGCAACTGGCTTTTGAAAATGTGAAAAAGCACTTGCATATAAGAGAAATACAAACTAAAACTACACAATATATGACTTCTTATCTATAAGACTGAAAAAATCCTAATGTTCAACACTATCTCTACACAAGCCTGTTAGAAAACAAGCAGCTCTGTTGATGGGAATACAAAGTGATGGTATCCCACGCGGAGGGAATTTGTCAACCTAGTAAAACAACACAAGCATTTACCTGTGACTTAGTGAGTAATCCCACTTTTAGGAATCTATTCCAAAGATACACCACTAAAAGTAAGATCATATACTGACAGAACAGTGTTTACTATAGCCCTGTCTGTAACAACAGGGGTTTGAAAAGAATGTAAATGTTTATAAGCAAAGCACTGGTTGAATACACTCAGAAAAAAGTGAAAGTCACTCAGTTGTGTCCGACTCTGTGACCCCCATGGACTGTAGCCCGCCAGGCTCCTCTGTCCATGGAATTCTCCAGGCAAGAATACTGGAGTATGTTGCCATTTCCTTCTCCAGGGGATCTTCCTGACCCAGGGATCGAACCCAGGTCTCCTGAGCTCCAGGCAGATTCTTCACTGTCTGAGCCATCAGAACATATCCACAAATCCATAACGAATTTTTATGTATCTTTAAAAATGAATAAGTAAAATGTTTAATACACTTAATAGAGTGATCTCCAAGATGCATCATTAACTGAAAAAGGCAAGATGGAAAATTGTGTACTATCATTCAACTAGGAAAGGATAGTTACAAATATATATCTACAATGGTAATTCTATCCACTTGTCTTTGCTTACAATTTAAAAAGTATTAAAGATAAGCCACCACAAAAATTAAAATGGAGGACAGAAATAGAGTGGGGGGCACCATGAATATAAATTAGTCTCATTTACAATAATTGGCATTGTCACTGTAGAAGTACTTTAAATAACTATAAAATAATTATTCATTGTGCTTCATTGCTCAGTTGTGTCCAACTCTTTGTGATCCCATGGACTGTAGCCCACCAGGCCCCTCTGTTCATGAGGATTCTCCAGGCAAGAATACTGGAGTGGGTTGCCATGCCCTCCTCCAGGGGACCTTCCCAACACAGGGATCAAACTCAGGTCTCCCACAATGCAGGTGGATCCTTTACTGACTGAGCAATCAAGGAAGCCCAATTATTCATTACTGAACTATTTTCAATCATCAGATTCTTAGTGGTAGGGGTGGTAGCATTATCTTGAGACTTTCCTGTGGTTTCTATGGGGTTTTAATTGTAATTTATGTGGTGGGGGCCAGGACTTTTGATACTGGAGATACTGGAATTGGAAGAAACAGATGTAAGATCTATGAGGCTAAGTGTAAACTTTCCTGGTGCTCAGCTGGTAAAGAATCTGCATGCATTGTGGGAGACCTGGGTTCAATCCTCGGGTTTGGAAGGTCCCTAGGAGAAGGGAACAGCTACCCACTCCAGATTCTGGCCTGGAGAATTCCATGGACTCTATAGTCCACGGGGTTGCAAAGAGTTAGATGTGACTCAGTGACTTTCACTTCTTCAGTTCAGTCGTTCAGTCGTGTCTGACTCTTTGCGACCCCATGAACTGCAGCATGCCAGGCCTCCCTGTCCATCACCAACTCCCAGAGTCCACCCAAACCCATATCCATTGAGTCGGTGATGCCATCCATCCATCTCATCCTCTCTTGTCCCCTTCTCCTCCTGCCCTCAACCTTTCCCAACATCAGGGTCTTTTCAAATGAGTCAGCTCTTCGCATCAGGTGGCCAGAGTATTGGAGCTTCAGCTTCAACATCAGTCCTTCCAATGAACACCCAGGACTGATCTCCTTTAGGATTGACTGGTTGGATCTCCTTGCAGTCCAAGGGACTCTCAAGAGTCTTCTCCAACACCACAGTTCAAAAGCATCAATTCTTCGGCACTCAGCTTTCTTTATAGTCCAACTCTCACACATCCATACATGACCCCTGGAAAAACCATAGCCTTGACTAGACGGACCTTTGTTGAAAAAGTAATGTGTCTGCTCTTTAATATGCTATCTAAGTTGGTCATAACTTTCCTTCCAAGGAGTAAGTGTCTTTTAATCTCATGGCTGCAGTCATCATCTGCCGTGATTTTGGAGCCCAGAAAAATAAAGTCAACCACTGTTTCTACTGTTTCCCCATCTATTTGCCATGAAGTGATGGGACCGGATGCCACGATCTTAGTTTTCTGAATGTTGAGCTTTAAACCAACTTTTTCACTCTCCTCTTTCACTTTCATAAAGAGGCTCTTTAGTTCTTCTTCACTTTCTGCCATAAGGGTGGTGTCATCTGCATATCTGAGGTTATTGATATTTCTCCCGGCAATCTTGATTCTAGCTTGCGCTTCCTCCAGCCCAGCATTTCTCATGATGTACTCTGCATATAAGTTAAATAAACAGGGTGACAATATACAGCCTTGACATACTCCTTCACTTCATTGGAATTTGAATTTTCAGTGTCATTATCAACTTCTTACTAAAAGGACTAAGGGCTCTTTACAGAAAAGGCTAAAGTAGGAAATATACGAAATCAGCCTTATTATCTTGACAAATCAGACAGCAAGGAAATTATAAAAGACCAAGCTAATTATTTTGAAAATGATAAAAGAAAAAACAAGCATTTATTATGCTTTTTCTAGTCTCACAATACTTCAGGGTAACCAAATAAATTATCAAGATGTGCTTTTCATATAGGGCTTTCTAGGTATAGGGGTTAAAATATGAAGAATAGATGGTAGAATTAAAACATTATCATTTTGCCATTCTTAAGGAATTATGGAATCTAGGCAATTATCATCAGTGCTTGGTTACATTACAAATATTGAGACTGCCAACTATTAAACACTGCTTGATGGCAGTATACCCTTGAACTACATGGGTTTGGACTGCACAGGTAACTTATACACAAAGTTTTTTCAATAAATACACACTATGATACTACATAATCTAAGGTTGGTTGAATTGGCAAATGTGGAACCGAGGATTTCGAGGGCTGACTGTGAAGTTATGTGTCCATTTTTACTGTGTGGAGGGTGGTGTTCCTAACCTCTGAGTTGTTCAAGGGTCAGCTGTACAACCTATCAAGGTGTCTTGCCAAAATACTGAATCTGATCAAGCCTCTATATTGAAGTATGAATTTTCAGATATATAGGAAATGGAGGAACATATTAAATAGCACCATGGGTATGAAATCAGTAAACCCTGACTACATGTGTAACTGTATAACAAATGACTCAATTTTTATGAACAGCAGAAAAAATGACAAAAAATTCAAGGAAAGAATTGACAAATGAAGAAACTCATAAATTAAAAGATAACTGAGTCACATTAAATGGTTGTAATGCATGGATCATATATGGACCTGAGTTAAATGAAAAATTATATGATGGATACTTGATAAATTTAGAAGCTATTATTAATTTTTAAGATGTGATCATGGTTTCTGTGAATGAGTTTTCTTTTGCAGAAAATTTTTATCTTTTAAAGATATATACATACTAGAATATTTACAAGATGAGATGGCTTTATGTCAGGAGTTTGCTTCAAAACAATCTCAGGGAGGGATTTTGGGATTAAGTGAAACCTGTTTGATCATGAGTTGGTAATTGTTGACTCAGTGATGTGTACATATCATACATATATGAATTCATTATAATTACACTCTTCTATTTTTATAGTTATGAAATTTCCAAAATAAAAGTAACAATAGCAATAACAATAAGACATTAAAGGCAAAAACTCCAATTATACAAACAGGTGGCCTTTGGAGCAAAGTATCTTCATGAATACTGATTATATCATTTTATATTCTTCTAAACTCTTCAAGAGAACTGGAAACACTGAAATATTAGGGCTGTAACTTAAAGTTTTCATGAGGAGTTCAGTTCAGTTCAGTCGCTCAGTTGTGTCCAACTCCTCGTAACCCCGCGAATCGCAGCACACCAGGCCTCCTTGTCCATCACCAACTCCCGGAGTTCACCCAAACTCACGTCCATCGAGTCAGTGATGCCATCCAGCCATCTCATCCTCTGTCGTCCCCTTCTCCTCCTGCCCCCAATCCCTCCCAGCATCAGAGGCTTTTCCAATGAGTCAACTCTTCGCATGAGGTGGCTAAAGTACTGGAGTTTCAGCTTTAGCATCAGTCCTTCCAATGAACACCCAGACTTTCCTCAAATCCCAGTAATACAGTCTGTGCCAATAAATTCAGTTCAGTTCAGTTCAGTTCAGTCACTCAGTCGTGTCCGACTCTTTGCGACCCCATGAATCACAGCACACCAGGCCTCCCTGTCCATCATCAACTCCCGGAGTTCACTAAGACTCATGTCCATCGAGTCAGTGATGCCATCCAGCCATCTCATCCTCTGTCATCCCCTTCTCCTCCTGCCCCCAATCCCTCCCAGCATCAGAGTCTTTTCCAATGAGTCAACTCTTCGCATGAGGTGGCCAAAGGACTGGAGTTTCAGCTTTAGCACCATTCCTTCCAAAGAAGTCCCAGGGCTGATCTCCTTCAGAATAGACTGGTTGGATTTCCTTGCAGTCCAAGGGACTCTCAAGAGTCTTCTCCAACACCACAGTTCAAAAGCATCAATTCTTCGGCGCTCAGCTTTCTTCACAGTCCAACTCTCACATCCATACATGACCACTGGAAAAACCATAGCCTTGACTAGACGGACCTTTGTTGGCAAAGTAATGTCTCTGCTTTTGAATATGCTATCTAGGTTGGTCATAACTTTCCTTCCAAGGAGTAAGCATCTTTTAATTTCATGGCTGCAGTCACCATCACGAGGAATTAATCTCTTCTAAATTCTTCTGCCATGGCAAGTTGGCTTCACTGCCACTATCCATTTACATTTTTTACCAGGAGATATATCGAAAACAAGCATGTTTTGACTTTTTTTTTTTTTTAAGGTGACATCCAATTTCAATGATAGTTTTTGTTTCAGTAATAACATCTCAGACTATGTTTTCTGATTTAGTTTGGGGGCGAGTGGAGGGAGAGTGTACTCAGATCCCAAAGCATTGCATTTTGTAGTATAGAATGCATAATTGTAATGCAGGTTTAGAAGCCAGAGAAGAATAAAAGACTATCCTAGAAATAGTTGTCGAAGATAATTCCTGTACAAATACGCAAAATAATGCTATTGATACTAGAGTTTACCTTTGAGAGGTAAGTTTTACAACTGAATTAAATTGTTTTAAGAGGACATTACCTAAAAGTGGCGGGGGCTTCCTAGGTGGCGCAGTGGTGAAGAATCCACCTACCAATGTAAGAGGTGTAAGAGACACGGGGTCAATTCCTGGGTTGGCAACCCATTCCAGTGTTCTTTTTTAATTTGTTTACTTTTAATTGGAGGATAATTGCTTTACAATGTTGTGCTTGTTTCTGCCATACATCAGCATGAATCAGCCACAGGTATACATATGCCCCCTCCCTCAGAAAACTCCCTCCCACCTCCCACTCCATTCCATCCCCCTAGATTGTCACAGAGCAGCCAGTTGAGCTCCCTGGGTCATACGACAAACTCCTACTGGCTGTCTATTTTACATAGGGTAATATATATGTTTCAAAACTACTCTCTTAATTTGTCTCTCTCTCTACTTCTCTGACCATGTCCACAAGTCTGTTCTGTATGCCCGGATCTCTCTTGCTGCCCTACAAACAGGCTCATCAGTACCTTTTTCTAGATTTCATATATATATATATATATATATATATATATATATATATGTGTGTGTGTGTGTGTAATATATGATATTTGTTTCTCTCTTTCTGACTAACTTCAATCTGTATAATAAGCTCTAGGTTCATCCACCTCACTAGAACTGACTCAAATGTGTTCCTTTTTATGGCTAAGTAATATGCCATTGCATTCTTGCCTGAAAAAATTCCGTGGTAGGCTCCATGGGATCACAAAGAGTCAGACACGACTCAGCACAACACAACAACAGCCTGGAAGTGGACCCTGAGTGAACTGTATGCCTAGACCCCCATCTCTTTCTTGGGGAACCATTTTCACTGAAAACAGACTCTCATCTGCAGTTCCCTTTTGTTATTATATGGTATGTGAATTTTTTTTTATTAAATTATAGTTGATTTACAATATTGCATTAGTTTCAGGTATACTGTAAAATGATTCATTAAATATTTTTTCAGATTCTTTTCCATTACAAGTTATTACAAGATATCGCAGCCATGAAATTAAAAGACACTTACTCCTTGGAAGGAAAGTTATGACCAATCTAGATAGCATATTCAAAAGCAGAGACATTATTTTGTCAACAAAAGTCTGTCTAGTCAAGGCTATGGTTTTTCCTGTGGTCATGTATGGATATGAAAGTTGGACTGTGAAGAAAGCTGAGCACTTAAAAATTGATGCTTTTGAACTGTGGTGTTAGAGAAGACTCTGGGGAGTCCCTTGGACTGCAAGGAGATCCAACCAGTCCATTCTGAAGGAGATAGCCCTGGGATTTCTTTGGAAGGACTGATGCTAAAGCTGAAACTCCAGTCCTTTGGCCACCTCATGCGAAGAGTTGACTCATTGGAAAAGACTCTGATGCTGGGAGGGATTGGGGGCAGGAGGAGAAGGGGATGACAGAGGATGAGATGGCTGGATGGCATCACCGACTCGATGGACGTGAGTCTGAGTGAACTCCAGGAGTTGGTGATGGACAGGGAGGCCTGGCGTGCTGTGATTCATGAGGTCGCAGAGAGTTGGACACGACTGAGCAACTGATCTGATCTGATCTGATGTTACATGCAGTAGTTTGTACCTGTTAATCTCATGCTCCCAATTTGCCCTTCCCCGTCCTTCTCCCCTTTGGTAACCATAAGTTTGTTTTCCATGCCTGTGCGTCTGTTTCTGTTTTGTATCTAGATTCACTTGTATTATTTTGTAGATCCCACATAGAATTAATGTCATGTAACATTTGCCGTTCAGCTGCAGAACAAGATTTCTGGCAGTCATGTTGCCACAACACCATCTGCCTCTGGCCACATGGTTATTTCCATTTGGTGTCACATCTGAGCTAATAAGGCCAGTGAGCCCCTTCCTTCCCTGTGAAACTGGGAATCAGCATTAAAAATAATAGTCTGATTCTATGTGTGTTCTTGATATAAGATGCAAACTCAGAGTCAGCTGGTGATAGTTTCTGTCTTGTGACCAAGAAGGAAAGAGAGTCAGTCTTTGGGGAGAGAGATTGACGCAGGTGAGCAGAAAGAAATGGAGATGACTGATGAAAGAGGTGGAGATGACCGATAAGCTTATGTGATAATGTTGAAAATGAGAGATCAGATAGTTAAATGGCTGGATGGATAAGAAGGTAAACAGATACAGAGACAAAATGGTAGAGATAAGTGAATAGTTGTTACACACAGGTATCTCCAAGTTATACAGATAAATGAGTAATGCAGAATAAAGAAAAACAGTTTGTATTTGTGTGTATGTACACAAAAACTGAACATTTAAATAAAACTCATACTTCTAATAGGTTGGTTTCACCATGGGAAAGAATATAGTACTGAGGGGAAATAGGCTGCTGAAGGGTGCTTTTTATTATATATATATATATATATATATATATTCCAACATTATTTAATTTTTATGGATCAACTTGTATTTTTGTTTTACTTATGCAAATGTTAAGATATACTTATATTCACATAATATTTAAGTGGATAGAAAAATAAATTTTATAACTGTAAATATCCAGGAAATACTGAGCAAGAATCCAAGACCTAAAGGGGAAAATTTTTGACTTCAAAACAATTAGTAAAACATTAAAATTTTTATCAATTAAAAAATTATCAATTCTTACTATTAAAAGAAACAAGTAAAAGCATAAGACCCACTTTGGGGATGTAATACTTTATTTCCTTTCACAGACCTGCTCTCTTGTGTTTACTTAGGCTAACACTAAATAAATTGCTATTCTCTAAGCATTCACATTCCCTGGAAGAAAGAAGCCATAAATTGCATCATTTAACAGCAAAGGCAGGGCTGGGAATACATACTGAGGACAGAAAATTCAAAATATATCATAGTTATCAAGAGTAGGGACTCTGATTTTCTGGTTTTGTAATTTTTTCCCCCAAATTCTTTAGCTCCATCCACTGGGTTTCATATTAACAAATATTTATGAAATGATCACATATGAATTATAATTGCCAATTGCCAAACTAATCTCAGATAAATTTGATCAACTACTAAGTTACTTCACAATAGTGTCATCAGACTTTTTCATGTATTTAAGATTCTGGTCAATACTTAGCCCATAGTTGACCAGCGCCTCAGTGGTCATGTCTAAACTAAACTTTATCTCGACTTCACTTAAGCTGCATTTCCAACAAATTCCAGTGGAGCAAGGGCTGCACATTTTCTTTCTTGGACGCTAGAGGGAGATTGGTTGCAGTCATCCACTTTTAGGTGTATTTTGCAGTAAGGCTATGTCCTTCTCATCACCATCTAGTCTGCTGCTGAGAATAGTCACATATGGCAGCTTCCTACCCTTTGGCCCTGTCAAAACCACACATTTTTTTGAGTGTTCTTCTAACATACGTGATGGTGGTGGTTTTTAGCTCATATTTATTTAAAAAATGAGATTACAAATTGAGGAAGCTTAAAATGGGTACGGCTAACATCAAACAAAAGGAGTCCATATAGAACTTGTTAATCTAATCATAATTACAAAGAAAAATACATTAAAAATGTAATAGCTGAACGTTTGGAACCTCAGAGGATACAACTAATTTGTACTAAAGCAGGTTGGATGGCATCATAAATTCAGTGGACATCAGTCTGAGCAAACTCCAAGAGATGGTAAAGGATAGGGAAGCCTGGCGTGTTGCACTTCATGGGGTCGCAAAGAGTCAGACATGACTGAGTAACTGAACAACACAATATAATAAAATCCTCTGTGTTCTCACCTCTCCCACTCTCCTTGGTCACTCACTCCCAGCATACCAGCCTTATTACTGGTCCTGAGTCCTACAGACACATTCTCCCCAGGAACTTCTCCCTGGCTGATCCCTCTGCCCACAATTTCTTCCTGCCAACACCCTACAGCTCATTCCTGCAGAGGTTCAAGTCTTTGCCCAAATGTCATCTTCCCAGTCAAATCTACCCTGCCTAGGAAATCTCATGGACAGAGGAGCCTGGTGGGCTACAGTTCATGGGGTCGCAAAGACTCTGACGCGAGCAACTGAGCACACGCATACAATGCCACACAGCCTACCTTATTTCTGCTAACTTATTCTACGTTTTATTTTTGCCGTGGCATTTATACATTTCTATTCTACATAGTTCACTGATTTGTTTTGTTGATAATAATCAGTACATAATGTCTATGTCCTTTACTAACATGTAAGCTCTATGAGAGTGAGGATGTCAGTCTGTTTACATATCACTGTAGCCCAAACACCTAGATTAATGCCTGGCAGGGAAAAGGTACTAAATGTTAAAAGACTTAACTAGATCCTCTGCAGTTTAATTCAATAAAACATTATTGCTTTGTACTTGAATTTAATAATATTTTTCATGATCTTAACATCTGTTATTCAGTGAGTTTTTCTTACCAGAAAAACTTGCAAAGATAACAACATTATTTTGACATAGAATTTTATTCCATAAGCACTGATGGATAGTTATCATGTCATGTCTTCCTTGTGGTTTGGCACTTGAAGTCCCTTCTTTTTTTTTTTTTTTAAAGCATCTATGAATAATAAATCCTTCTGTAACTTTCTTCTCTTATGCACAATATAATTTATCTGCATTTTTCCATTGGAGTTGAAGAAATATAAAAGATGACTTAGAGCTGGAATAACCATAAGAAAACTGTGAAGTTAGATCAAGTAAATCTTTGATGCTGTGCCAACAAAAATCATCTACTATTCCATCTCTCTTAGACACTGTCCCTCAGAAAACTGTTTTATCACTGGCCATAAGCTAATCCCAGCTAGAGCACCAACTCTGAGTGCCTTAAGATAACTGCTGCTCTAAGGAGATATCTGTGTTTAAATTAAACTGGAAAACTCTGAGACCCCAAGGATACAAAAAAGTACATCTCCGTGCTGGGAAGTAGGAGGGAATATTTGGGAAAAAGAGGAAATATCCAGGCACTCTTTGAATCATATTACATAAAAGGTCTCAGCTCCTAAGACTGTCACAGGATGAATGATTTTTCAATTGGTAGAAGATCCCCTGGAAAAAGGAAAGGCTACCCACTCCCATACTCTGACCTGGAGAATTCCATGGACTGTATAGGCCATGGTGTTGCAGAGTCGGACACGACTGAGTGACTTTCACTTAATGTGGAAGATAATGCACTATTAGTGGTGGCTCAGAAGGTAAAGAATCTGCCTGCAATGCAGGAGGCCTGGGTTTGAGCCCTGGGTCATGAAAATCCCTGGAGAAGGGAATGGAAACCCACTCCAGTATTCTTGCCTGGAGAATTCCACGGACAGAGGCGCTTGGCAGGCTACAGTCCATGAGGTCGCAAAGAGTTAGACATGACTGAGCTACTAACACACACAGTACATAAGAATGTGTAGGTTAACAGACCACAACTGACAAGAACAAAGCTGTAATAACTGTGGTGGGCATGCAGTCAGAGTAACTACAAAAATGCAAAATATATTGGGTAGATATAGAGGATATCTTTGCTTATGCCTCCCAGCACCACCTATCCTTCTCATAATAAAAGCATCTTTGTTTTTCTTGGTGAAATTACCTGCTCCCATTGCCCTGCTCTTAGTTCATGTGACTTCAGAGTGGACACAGGACCCAGACCTTGAAACTCAGCATTCTATCCTTGGCCGCAGAAGCTGATTCTTAGTGTCAAGGTGAGGCATTTGCTGGAAACAGTGGAATGAGAAGTTCTCCTGCCAAGATTTCTTAATTTGCAAGAGGTAAGATAGGGGAGGGCTTCCCTGGTGGCTCAGTCAGTAAGCGTCTGCCTGCAATACAGGAAACCTGGGTTTGATCCCTGCAACAGGAAGATCCCCTGGAGAAGGAAATGGTAACCCACTCTAGTATTCTTGCCTGGGAAATCCCATGGACAGAGGAGACTGGTAGGCTACAGGCCATGGGGTTGCAGGAGTTGGACATGACTGAGCGACTAAACCTACTTACCTACCTAAGATACGAAAGCACCTACTCAAGAAAGAAGGCTCTTCAAGGGGAAAACTGAGTCAAGAGACAGAGAAAGGTTACTAGTTAGAGTTTGAGCCAAATCTGAAGTCTAATATAAGAGGACCTGTTATGAGAACTGACAAACTTTCCTTTTTGTCTAAGTTATTTCAAGGTAGAGGATTTTGCCATGCAGGTCAAAAGAGCCTTATAACAAAATACACTGAATTTGGAATAAACAGTTAAAATTTTCCAGTCTAGAAACAAATAGAGAACATTTGTTACTTGAGCAAATAAGTATACTTTCCATTAAGTTTAAGCTTAGCACAAACTAGAGTTCAGGTTTAACTAGGGCCAAAATGTTTGACAATTTACTACAGAACTATCATCCTATGTGATAGATACCAAAATTGCTTATGATTTTCTAATATGGAAATATACCTTAAGATTAAAAAGTTCTTTTTCAGATTGAAATGTATTTTATTATTCACATACTTTGGATCTGGTGATTTTATATGAAATGGAACTGTAAGGAGAATCTCTTAAACTCTTTTGATTTATAATGCCTATTATATATTATTAAATTTATAAATACTTTTTGATTTTAAATAACTCTCAGGATTATTAAGGGCTTCCCTGGTGGCTCAGATGGTAAAGAATCTGCCTGCAACACAGAAGACCCAGGTTTTGATCCCTGGGTTGGGAAGATCCCCTGGAGAAGGGAATGGCTACCCACTCTAGTAGTCTTGCCTGGAGAATTCCATGGACAAAGGAGCCTGGCGGGCTACAGTCCATGGGGTCATATACAGTCAGACATGACTGAGCAACTAAACTTTCACTTTCAGGATAATTAGGTTGCAATAAATAAAAATTTACCCAAGTTTGCATAGAAAGTTTGAAGCACATGAGAGAAGAAATTTGATGGCACCTGAGGATAAGACTGCAGATGGTGACTGCAGCCATGAAATTAAAAGACGCTTACTCCTTGGAAAGAAAGTTATGACCAACCTAGACAGCATATTGAAAAGCAGAGACATTACTTTGCCAACAAAAGTCTGTCTAGTCAAGGCTATGGTTTTTCCTGTGGTCATGTATGGATGTGAAAGTTGGACTGTGAAGAAAGCTGAGCACTGAAAAATTGATGCTTTTGAACTGTGGTGTTGGAGAAGACTCTTGAGAGTCCCTTGGACTGCAAGGAGATCCAACCAGTCCATTCTGAAGGAGATAGCCCTGGGACTTCTTTGGAAGGACTGATGCTAAAGCTGAAACTCCAGTCCTTTGGCCACCTCATGCGAAGAGTTGACTCATTGGAAAAGACTCTGATGCTGGGAGGGATTGGGGCAGGAGGAGAAGGGGATGACAGAGGATGAGATGGCTGGATGGCATCACTGACTCGATGGACGTGAAATCTGAGTGAACTCCGGGAGTTGGTGATAGACAGGGAGGCCTGGCGTGCTGCGATTCATGGGGTCGCAAAGAGTTGGACACGACTGAGCGACTGATCTGAACTGAACTAAGACACAGAAGCACAATTCAGCTTGATCACACTGGCCTAGGCCTGATAACTGAGAACCCTCTGTTTTTCATCAGACTCCCCGCTTCCTGTTCTTGCCTACCTTTGTGCTACTGCTGAATTCTGCTGTTTTCGTTTTTGTTTTTCTGAAAACCACACTTCTTTGCTGACTTGTTGCAGTCTTCTCTTTATAACTGGATTTGGCTTTTTTTTTTTTGGAGAGCCAACTTCCAGTAATATCTCTTTGTTATCTTGGGACTCAGTTTTTCTTAGCAGGATGAATCAGTCAGTTTGATTTTTCTAAATTCCAAATTCCTGGTCAAGAGAATCTGCTTGGTTCCCTTTGGGGGCAGGGTCATCTGGTACAAAGAATCTACCTTGATTCACCATTTCCCATAGTGGAAGCATCCAGTGGGGACAGGTACTTTTCAGGAGGAAGGCAGGGATTAATTTTTCTACTGCAGAGAGTAATATATAAATAATCTTGATTACCACAAAAATAATTACATTCTTTCTCACTAGGGGAACATAAAGAGATAGCCTTACGAAATGATTTGAATCATTAATTCATAATTTCAGGGTACTATTGCATGGTTTGTGTTCTATACAGAGCACTTTGGTTTCTATTAAGAGTAAATTAAAATATACATAAGTTAGAAGACTCTTTAGACATGTTCAAAATTATTCTGTCCATTATGTTTTAGAAAGTTGGAAATCAACAGTATTGCCTCTAGAGCATTCATTAATGTATGGTATATTTCTGAACAAAAGAAAGATTTTAGAAACAACCCAGACATTAATTCACTCTGATAATTGTTTAGAGAAGTTGGTTTCACTGGAAAGTTGAGGAGGGACAAAGGAAATGAAAAAAAAAAAAATCAATGACTAACCTACAAGATCAATTGAAAAATTCAAAATTGTTTCTGATGTTACAACTGACCTAATTTCTCAAAACATCATAAAATAATTTAAAACATATTCATATAGCTATAGATAATATTTATCTAAAGCAAAGAAATTGTAACCATACAAAATCAAATGCGTCTGATTTCGTTTTAGGGAATCTTTATGACCTAATATGCAAAGCAATTTTGGAGGAAACTAAAGTAAAAAATTTAAGCTCTCAGAGAGCTGATATTTTTTTCTGAAATGTGACATATTGAAATAATCTCTACTAAAAGGAGTACTGATGAGGCAATTGAGTAAACGATATTAGTTCAGAAGATGAAAGAAGCAAATGACATATTAACAATCAACAATATAAATATATAAAATAAAAAATATACAATACTTGCTGTAACTGTTTAGGGTTTCTCTACTGCTTGATATTTCAAGCTCATAAAGGTGATTTGATGATTTTTCACTAACGAAGCAATCTGGACATGAAATTATGCTTATGTTTAACTACAGAAAAAAATTAAGAAAGAGATTGATTAAAGGAACTGCCAGGAGAAATATCAATAACCTCAGATATGCAGATGACACCACCCTATGGCAGAAAGTGAAGAAGAACTAAAGAGCCTCTTGATGAAAGTGAAAGTGGAGAGTGAAAAAGGCTTAAAGCTCAACATTCAAAAACTAAGATCATGGCATCTGGTCTCATCACTTCATGGAAAATAGATGGAGAAACAGTGGAAACAGTGGCAGACTTTATTTCTGGGGCCTCCAAAATCATGGCAGATGATGACTGCAGCCATGAAATTAAAAGATGCTTACTCTTTGGAAGGAAAGTTATGACCAACCTACACAGCATATCAAAAAGCAGAGACATTACTTTGTCAACAAAGGTCCGTCTAGTCAAGGATATGGTTTTTCCAGTTGTCATATATAGATGTGAGAGTTGGACTATAAAGAAAGATGAGTGCAGAAGAATTGATGCTTTTGAACTGTGGTGTTGGAGAAGATTCTTGAGAGTCCCTTGGACTGCAAGGAGATCCAACCAGTTAATCCTAAAGGAAATCAGTCCTAGGTGTTCTTTGGAAGGACTGATTATTTAAATAATCACTATTAGAAACAAAACAAGAATGGTTTAAATTGTTACAATCTAATTCCAGAGGAAGAAGACAAATTTTTCCTAATGAAAGCCACATGTTATTTGTAGTATTAGAAAAGTGTTAGGATTCGTTAATTAATAAAGTGCAAAATCACAAGAAGACTAAGTAGATATATGAGTATTTTATAATAGTGGCCTCTTCCACTAGATATGGCATTTCAGATAACTGAGTAATAAGCTCAGCTTTTGAAGGGGGACCAAAAAATGCTTCCAAGCAGAGATGATATCTGACCTGAGATTTAAGGTATGAACAGGAAATAGTGAACCAGAGGACGGTGACAGAGGCCAGAGGAACAAAAAAGACACTGAGCTGCAAGCGTGCATGGCAGGATTCCTGGGTGGGCAGAGCTCAGGATGGACTGGAGACAAATGAGAGGAGCATGTAAAGCAGCAATTCCAGGAAGCCAGTGTCTCAGGGACGAGAGTGCCACGCCCTCGGTTTATTTCACAGCTTCAGGTTTGTCCAGTTATGTTCCCCTGAAAGTTTTATCTCCTTAAACCTGGACAACTCCAGGAATATCACCTGTCCTTCATCAACTATTAAAAAGGGTTTTTAACATTCAAAATACGTGTTCACAGGGGTGGCTCTTCCGCAACCATACCTGCTCAGGGAGAGGTACTTTCTGCTACTCGGTATCCTGAGTGCCTAGCCCCATGCAGCACGCCGATGGTGCTTAATAAGTGTTTAATGAAAACGCTAAGCAGTAACTTTCTGCATATTTCTAGAAGGCCTTGCAATGAAAATTAATAAAAACCGGGCACTAAAGCATAGCCTGTCATGGTTATAATGTCATGGTTAATATAACTGTCATGGTTAATAATGAAATACCTGAAATGGATTAACAATTCATGGTCTAATAATCTCTGTCTGATTTACCTGCCTAAAAATAATAGGAGCTTGGTCTGCAAGTCAGGCAAACGCTGCTTATGAACTAGGTGTGTGACCCTGGACAAGTAACTTAATTTCATCATTAAACCAACTAGCACAACTGTCCCTTTAAGTCCCGTAATATAATAGGATACAGAGGTCATTTTAACTATAATTTTAAATACACTAAAAATAATGTATTTATCTCACTATCTCTGCTATTATGCACAGAATAATCTCGTTTTGTACAATGATTGAATTTCTTCCCTTTTGCCCAAACTATATGCAGAAAATTATTTTACTGTTATCAATATACAGTCATACCATTAATCATATAAATTTATGTATATATATATACACACACACACATATATATATTGCTTTTATCTCTCCTGAGTATAAGAAAAACAGTATTAATATTCTAATGCAGTTACTTTTGGAAGTTTATAAAGTAAAATTTTAAAGAGTAAATGTTGAAAATAAGGAAGAGAGAGAAACAGAATTCAGTTACTAATTTATATATTCTCACCTTTATCTTTTCAAAAAAACTGAAGTAGTTAAACAAAAACATTGTACACAATATTCCAAAGAACAGCCTTTCTATATCTGCTGAATTTACTTATCAGAGGAACAAGAGAAACAAAATAAATCTTTTAAATTCAGGCTAGTTCCTTAGGGACAATTAAATCTAAGATATTTATATAACAATGTAGGTAGAGAGGCACTATATAGTTGGACAAAATTTGTCATTACAGGAAAAGTAAATAACTTACACACACACAACAGGAAAACATTCATCACAAATGGCAGAACAGACAGGAAAATTTTCACCAAGAGTTTAAAACTGCAATGTGAAGCAGCAGGAATTCACTGCCAAGAGTTTAGAGATAAAAAGCATAACAACAAGCCTAACTTTTACAAGTAGAAAATATAAACGTGTTAAAAGAGAACTTTTTCAAAACCATGACTTATTTCACATAGTCATGATTGTTGTGAAAATGGATGTTTTCACTATGTGTTCACTTAATGACTCAAGAACTCAATAATTCAGTTCAGTAAATATTTGCCACATATATAGTCAAGCAGCAAGTCAGGATACAAAGATGTTTACAGCATAGTCTCTACTCTCAAATGGCCCACAGTCTCAGAAGGGAGGCAGATATGCAAAGAAATAAGTTACAGTACAGTGAAGTGAAAGCTTAACAGTCTGTGCAAAGTGCAGAGGTAGCAGAGAAAAATTAATAATTATGAATAATTACCTCTATAGAGATTCAAGGGAAGGAAAGCATAGAAAAAAATTTCCCAGGGGAGGGGAATTCTGAGCTAAATAGTTCAACCAGAAGTTCACTTTCCCCTACTTCACTCTCTGTATTCCTGAAAAGACAATGCTTGTTTGGAAAAATGAAGAAGGATCATCACAGCAGGGTTTGATTTTATTTTTTGGCAAGAAATAAAGGAGTACAAGGGGCCAGAAATCATGGCAATTAGAGGAGAAGGGCCAGAACTTAAACAATCATAATAACCAAAGAGAAAGTCTTTTAAATCAATTTTAAATTGAATTTACAATAATTATGAAGCATTATTTTCCTCCATGTCTTCCAAAAGGATCTAAATCTGCCAAATACCATCCATAAATTTATCCTGCACATTTGTTTCTAGTAGAGTGAAAGTTGATTATGTATAGCTGTCCTACTTCAGAGGTGGTCAGGGCATGACCTTTATGTCTCTAAATATTCAGAATTCATTTTCAGAATCAAAGACCTAATGCATGCTCTCCTACTGTGCACTGAAAATAGCCTCCAAAGATACAATAAAGGAAAAATCATTTGTGGATAATATTGTTATGTCACTGGTTCAAAGAATATAGATGCAAGTGCTAGTATTTTCTAGTAAAGCTATCATTGATGAGGTCACAAGGAGTCAGACTTGACTTAGTAACTGAACAACAACATAAGTCATTGATGGAGTACCTACTGCATGTCAGGCTCTTCACTGAAGGCTGCATATACATTTTCCACTTGGTCTTTATCACTTCCTTGCAAGTAAATAATACCCAGTTGATACGAGAATTTGAACTCCAGAATTACCAGTCTTCAGAAACTTCACAAAACTATAAGGCTAAATTTGAGGATGGGAGAAAAGAAAATATGGAGGACTTTTCAGGTAGATTAAACAGTCTGAAGCAAGGTGACCAGAGAATTTGAAGTGTTAATTCTGCCTCTTTTATACACAGGAGGACAGCAAGCACTCGCATCCACCAAGAGTTGGGCCACCCTGTGCTTATCCTCCTTCCTACTGTGTCTGACTTTCCTAAATTTCAGAGTCCATGTGTGACTTAAGTCATGCCAAACCCTTTGACTGAGGAAGCCTAAAGATCTTGGATGTGGGGATGTAAGCTGTTGATGTGATTCATCCTTAAAGAGCTCAATATCCAACATGGTGTGGAACTTTCCAGCTCTACCTGTACAAGTACAAACGCTTTCGCCTGCTCAATCTGCAAAACTAAAGCATGCTGTTAATAATGGGAACATTTCTCCCTACTATTTTTAAGGATTCCAAGGAAATCCATAAAACAGCTTGCTTCCTCTCAAGAAAAAAGGGAGATGTGTTTGTTTTGACAGACTATCTCTTCTCCAAATACCTATCATAAATCAGTCGCTGTTTCCCTAACACAGATCCAAATTCCCCAAACCAGGACAGACAGTTTTATTTGCTATCCCTCATGTACTCTCATTGCCAGCATCAAGTCCCCAAAGTGGTGGTGTTAAAGCATGCCTTCCTTGGCCACACTGTATTTCAACAAACCTCCTTAAATTATTGCTCAAACTCCAGAATTTCATGGAAAAGACTTTGATATTTGTTGGTCTGGAGTTACTACGTTCTTAATTTTACAGACAGATGGATATTTTTGGACAAGAGTAACAATCTCACAAGAGACAGTGAATTCATTACTAAGAGGTTAACTATTTTTAATTGTATATGTTTACATTCTCTTTACCAACGATCTTCCGGTTAAACATTTTACAAAGTTATAAATTATCTTATAAAACATGCCTGTTCCCACCAATGTCCATGATTTGCTCTTTGACCTTTGACTTAGATTGTCTTAAATCAACATAAAGTTGTTAGTGGTAAAGAAGGATGGCAGGTCTGATTCCAAATCCTCTGCTTTTCTGTAACAATTTTATTTCCTGTCTGGTAAGCTCCAGCTGGTGACTGTGCTGTGCAGCTATGGCACTTGGAATTCCACTGTAGATCTTGTGTAGGAGTAAGAAATCTGATTTGCACCACCTCTAACTCTGCACCTCAGTGTACACTTAAGACTTCTGCAATGTTCTTTAGGTTTACATGCTTCCAATCTAACATTTTCATTATTTCAACCAAGGCAGTTTTCAGAAAGGGTCTCAAGAAAGTTACTTGATTTGAAAGACAATTACCCTCAAAATGATCTGAACAGTTTGTATGAACTGGGCTATCAGTTCTAGGACCTTACTGTTTTAGTCAGTTTGGGCCGCTATTAAAAAATTACCATAGACCGGGTGGCTGTTAAAACAACAAACATTTATTTCTCAAGATTAGGCAGGCTAGAAGTCAGAGATCAGACTGCTAGTGTGGTCCATTTCAAGAGCCTCCTTCTTGGTTTTGTCCTCATACAGCCTTTCCTTGGTGTACAAGTGAAGACAAAGAGATTTCATGTCACCTCCTCTTTTATAAGAACACTAGTTTCCAAAGGCCCCCACTTTCAAATACCATCACACTGGGAATTATGCTTTCAACAAAAGAATTTTGGAGATACAAACATTCAGCTCATAGCACTTAAAAATAGACCATAAAGTTTTATTTTCTGGAGGTGGAGGGCATGCAGTGAATACTGGCACCAGTAATATCTGCTCCCAGTCTTCCCTTCCTATCTCAAGGCTCAATCCCAGGATCAGTTCCTGCTATACCTCTTAGGAATAATTGTCACTTTGACTTGTGTGATGTTAATGCCTCTACTTAGCTATGTCTGGTTATATGAACCCTCTTTGATTCCACACAAAGGCAAATGGGAAAGTGGGATTGCCTCTCGCATTGTCACCTTAACTGTACAGGTCTAGAATGTCACTTGAGGCTTCCCTTGGTTTTGACCAGAGCTCAGACACTCCACAGAGCTTTCATTCAACATGACCATCCAACTAATTCATTAGAATACAATATGTTCTTAGTAGTCCACTTCATGACTTGAATAGAGTAGAAGCAGGAGCTTACCTTTCATCTGCTTAATACTTCTAAGATCAATTCAGGGAAGCAGAAGCTGTATCATGAGTTAAATAACTTTATTAAGGAAGGCAATATTAATCAATACTTAGTTGAATCTGCCCCAAGAGAAGTCAGAAACAGAGTTACTTCTTCATGAGATACACCTAGAATGCCAACTAACTCGAGTAAACCTTATATATTTATGTTTATTATTATTCCTGGGACATTTGACATAGACGACACCTATACTCTTTTTTAAATCTCCAATATAAGACAATTAGAAACAAGGTCCATGGTCAGAAATAGTAACATAGGAATTAAAACCTCATGAGAGGGATTCCATCACAACTAGGAAGCATTAAAGAGATTTTTAAAAATCAGTCCATATGAAAATAATTCATATTGCTTCATATCAAGACTTCTTTATCAATTTTAATTTAAATGTTTAATAATAAAGATCAGATCAGATCAGTCGCTCAGTCGTGTCCGACTCTTTGCGACCCCATGAATCGCAGCACGCCAGGCCTCCCTGTCCATCACCAACTCCCAGAGTTCACTCAGACTCACGTCCATCGAGTCAGTGATGCCATCCAGCCATCTTATCCTCTGTCGTCCCCTTCTTCTCCTGCCCCCAATCCCTCCCAGCATCAGAGTCTTTTCCAATGAGTCAACTCTTCTCATGAGGTGGCCAAAGTACTGGAGTTTCAGCTTTAGCCTCATTCCTTCCAAAGAAATCCCAGGGCTGACCTCCTTCAGAATGGACTGGTTGGATCTCCTTGCAGTCCAAGGGACTCTCAAGAGTCTTCTCCAACACCACAGTTCAAAAGCATCAATTCTTCGGCGCTCAGCCTTCTTCACAGTCCAACTCTCACATCCATACATGACCACAGGAAAAACCATAGCCTTGACTAGATGAACTTTTGTTGGCAAATTAATGTCTCTGCTTTTGAATATGCTAACTAGTTTGGTTATAACTTTCCTTCCAAGGAGTAAGCGTCTTTTAATTTCATGGTGGCAGTCACCATCTGCAGTGATTTTGGAGCCCAGAAAAATAAAGTCTGACACTGTTTCCCCATCTATTTCCCATGAAGTGGTGGGACTGGATGCCATGATCTTCGTTTTCTGAATGTTGAGCTTTAAGCCAACTTTTTCACTCTCCTCTTTCACTTTTATCAAGAGGCTTTTGAGTTCCTCTTCACTTTCTGCCATAAGGGTGGTGTTATCTGCATATCTGAGGTTATTGATATTTCTCCTGGCAACCTTGATTCCAGTTTGTGTTTCTTCCAGTCCAGCGTTTCTCATGATGTACTCTGCATAGAAGTTAAATAAACAGGGTGACAATATACAGCCTTGACGAACTCCTTTTCCTATTTGGAACCAGTCTGTTGTTCCATGTCCAGTTCTAACTGTTGCTTCCTGACCTGCATACAAATTTCTCAAGAGGCAGATTAGGTGGTCTGGTTTTCCCATCTCTTGAAGAATTTTCCACAGTTTATTGTGATCCACACAGTCAAAGGCTTTGGCATAGTCAATAAAGCAGAAATAGATGTTTTTCTGGAACTCTCTTGCTTTTTCCATGATCCAGCGGATGTTGGCAATTTGATCTCTGGTTCCTCTGCCTTTTCTAAAACCAGCTTGAACATCTAGAAGTTCACCGTTCACATATTGCTGAAGCCTGGCTTGGAGAATTTTGAGCATTACTTTACTAGTGTGTGAGATGAGTGCAATTGTGTGGTAGTTTGAGCATTCTTTGGCATTGCCTTTCTTTGGGATTGGAATGAAAACTGACCTTTTCCAGTCCTGTGGCCACTGCTGTGTTTTCCAAATTTGCTGGCATATTAGGTGTAGCACTTTCACAGCATCATTTTTCAGGATTTGGAATAGCTCAATTGAAATTCCATCACCTCCACTAGCTTTGTTCGTAGTGATACTTTCTAAGGCCCACTTGACTTCACATTCCTGGATGTCTGGCTCTAGGCCAGTGATCACACCATCGTGATTATCTGGGTCGTGAAGATCTTTTTTGTACAGTTCTTCTGTGTATTCTTGCCATCTCTTCTTAATATCTTCTGCTTCTGTTAGGTCCATACCATTTCTGTCCTTTATTGAGCTCATCTTTGCATGAAATGTTCCTTTGGTATCTCTGATTTTCTTGAAGAGATCCCTAGTCTTTCCCATTCTGTTGTTTTCCTCTATTTCTTTGCATTGATAGCTGAAGAAGGCTTTCTTATCTCGTCTTGCCATTCTTTGGAACTCTGCATTCAGATGTTTATATCTTTCCTTTTCTCCTTTGCTTTTTGCTTCTCTTCTTTTCACAGCTATTTGTAAGTCCTCCCCAGACAGCCATTTTGCTTTTTTGCATTTCTTTTCTATGGGAATGGTCTTGATCCCTGTCTCCTGTACAATGTCACGAACCTCATTCCATAGTTCATCAGGCACTCTATCTATCAGATCTAGGCCCTTAAATCTATTTCTCACTTCCACTGTAGAATCATAAGGGATTTGATTTAGGTCATATCTGAATGGTCTAGTGGTTTTCCTTACTTTCTTCAATTTAAGTCTGAATTTGGCAATAAGGAGTTCATGGTCTGAGCCACAGTCAGCTCCTGGTCTTGTTTTTGCTGACTGTATAGAGCTTCTCCATATTTGGCTGCAAAGAATATAATCAATCTGATTTCGGTGTTGACCATCTGGTGATGTCCATGTATAGAGTCTTCTCTTGTGTTGTTGGAAGAGGGTATTTGTTATGACCAGTGCATTTTCTTGGCAAAACTCTATTAGTCTTTGCCCTGCTTCATTCCGTATTTCAAGGCCAAATTTGCCTGTTACTCCAGTTGTTTCTTGACTTCCTACTTTTGCATTCCAGTCCCCTATAATGAAAAGGACATCTTTTCTGGGTGTTAGTTCTAAAAGGTCTTGTAGGTCTTCATAGAACCGTTCAACTTCAGCTTCTTCAGCGTTACTGGTTGGGGCATAGACTTGGATTACTGTGATATTGAATGGTTTGCCTTGGAAACGAACAGAGATCATTCTGTCGTTTTTGAGATTGCATCCAAGTACTGCATTTTGGACTCTTTTGTTGACCATGATGGCCACTCCATTTCTTCTGAGGGATTCCTGCCTGCAGTAGTAGATATAATGGTCATCTGAGTTAAATTCACCCATTCCAGTCCATTTCAGTTCGCTGATCCCTAGAATGTCAACACTCACTCTTGTCATCTCCTGTTTGACCACTTCCAATTTAGATATTACACTTAAAACCCAAAATAATATAAAAAAAATTAACTTATCAACCAACATGGAGATGTACTGTTCCTGGGGTTCTCTGCCAGGCTGGATGACTCACAAGCTGGAATCAAGATTGCTGTGAGAAATATCAACAACTTCAGATATGCAGATGACACAACTCTAATGGCAGAAAGCAAAGAGGAACTGAAGAGCCTCTTAAGCATGAAAGAGAAGAGTGAAAAAGATGGCTTAAAACTCAACATTCAGAAACTAAGATCATGGCATCCATCATTTCATGGAAAATAGATGGGGAAGAATTAGAAACAGTGACAAAATTTTATTTTATTGTGTTCTAGAATCACTGCAGACAGTGACTGCAGCCAAGGAATTACAAAACTCTTGATCCTAGGAAGAAAAGCTATGACATCATTTTGCTGACAAAGGTCTGTCTGGTCAGAGCTATGGTTTTTCCAGTAGTAGGGTGCAGATGTGAGAGTTAAACCATAATGAAGGTTGAGTGCCAAAGAATCGATGCTTTTGAACTGTGGTGTTGGAGAAGAGTCTTGAGAGTCTCTTGGCCTGCAAGAGATCAAACCAGTTAATCCTAAAGGAGGTCAACCCTGGATATTCATTGGAAGGCCTGATGCTGAAGCTGAAACTCCTATACTTTGGCCCCCTGATGCAAAGAGCCGACTCATTGGAAAAGACCCTGATGGTAGGAAAGATTGAAGGCAGGAGGAGAAGGGGACAACAGAGGATGAGATGGTTGGATGGTTCACTGACTCAATGGACATGAGTTTGAGCAAACTCAGGGGAATGGTGAAGGCCAGGGAAGCCTGGCGTGCTACAGTCTGTGGTGTCGCAAAGAATCAGACAGGACTTAATGACTACACGATGAACAATGGAGATGTACGATTTTAAAATACCCTAACTCTGCTAAATTAACCCTTTAGTTTTGAAACTACTTCCATTTTTCCTATATATCCAAGAAATGCAAGATCTGTAGTATTATAATATTATTAATTATTTATTATCATGCTATTATTAATTCATTCAACAAACATGTATTTCATTCCTGCTATATACCAAATTCTGTTCTGGGTCGCTTCATATGGCATAGTTTGCTCTTAGGTTAGCTATAGTGAGCATGCTGGCAATGGATGCTCTTATTTACAGACTTTTCAATATGTATGTGCAGCTTTTAGGTGTAGCTGCTATACATATGCAGCACTCAGGTATAGCTGCTATATCTGGCTTAAATATTAATAAAAAGATCTGAAAGAATTTCTGTAATTTATTGAGTATGTACTATAGTCCAAGAATGCCTTTAAAGAGTTTAGGTAGATGATCAAGCATATAGTCAAACTTAAAAATGAGAAAATCAAGTCAAATAAAGATTAACTAACATGCCCAACCTTCCGCTATTGAACACAAAATTACAGATGGCCATAAATAATGTACGCAAAGTAACTGATGGTACATTTCAATTATAAAATCATACAATCACATTATTTTACCATAAGAGAAATAGTGAATACTCTAACCCCTATGCCTAAACAGTGCTTAGTAGATAAAGGTCATAAAACACACATATTTTTGATGATTAAATGAATGATTATTTTGTCATATTTTGGTTTGAAATAATTAAATTTCTTAGTCAGTTTCTCTGCTGGCTACAGAGTTTAAAGCTGAGGCTAATTTCCAAACTCATGTAGTAAATGGTGAATTGTGATAATCTGAAGAGGAGGGTAAGGGAATTTTTCTAACATCCAAATTCCTAGTGAAGGCAGCAGTACTCATTCATTTATTTATTCAAAAATAAGTGATCAGTCACCTTGTGCCAGAAAATGCAAAAATAAGCAAGAAGACACAGTCTTAGACTTTGCTAAAGTTTCAGTTGCATTATTAAAGGCTTGAACAAGCAAACGATAAATCTGCAATTTAGATAACTATCATGGGAAGCTTCAGGATACCTTAAGGTGGGAAGAGAAACTTCAGGACACTTAGAGAGAAAGTAAGGATAAACAAACTTGGAATGTTGGAGAAGCTCTCCTTGATAAAGTAATACTGAAGTTAGGATAAGATGGATAGCATCAACTCAGGTTAAAGAAAGGTGCTGGAGTGGTGGAAGGGCATTCCAAGCAATGGGGACCACATGAGAAGAGCTTGAGCTTCTTCTGGTAGCATGACCTTGAGCAGAGCAAGGTAGGTGGAGGCACAAGGTAAGAGGTGAAGCGTGATGGGAGGTGAGGAAGAAGATGCCGGCAGAAGCCACATCACGCAGGCTGTGTTACGGAGTTAGCACTTTATTCTAAAAACAGAGATACCACCGAAAAGATTTACATAGAGGAACAACTTGAACAAACATCTTGAGAAGTCCAGTCTGGCCATATTGTGCAGCATGGCTTAGAAGAAAACAAGGAAACTAGTTTGGAGATTAGAATAGTACAGGAGAACCATAACAGATTGAAGTAGAGAAAATAGAGTAACATGAACCAAAAACCCAGAAAAGATAAGATGTATTTACAGAAAAGAATGAGTTGGTCCACAGAAGGAGGGATACCATGTCCCTAGAAGACTCTCCTTTTCATTCTCTTCAAAACAGCCCTATCACCCCTATCAGAACATGAATCCCAGGAAAATGACTGACAGAAACTTTCCTGACCCTTGAACAACACAGCTTGGAACTTCGAGGGTTCACTTCTGTGCAGATGTTTTTCAAGTACCACAGCACTACATGAGCCTCGGCTGAATCCAAGGGTGTGGAACTATAGACGTGGATGGCCAACTGTGAGCTTACGTGTGGATTTTCCACTTTGTACCAGGTCAGCGTTCAAGGGTCAATTGTACATGAACTAGTGAATACGCTAACCCTTATGCCCAAACAGTGCTTACTAGATAAAGATCATAAAACACACATTTTTTGGATGATTAAACGAATGAATAAATACAATCATTTTAAAGACAAGAGCTACTCCGATTCTTGGATAAAATATGTATCCACTGTCAAAATACTTTTTGACATTTTTGACAGTGATTTGTACAGCCTATCATTATTTAAATCATTATAAAATACCACCCATCTCACCACAAATGATAATTGGATATAAGTAAAAACATAGAATTGTAAACCAATAATGAAAACCTGTAAGGAATTTAATAGTTTTCAGCAAAATTGTTCTTGATTGGTACCTAATTACTCTCTCTCTTTTTTTTTTTTTTGCAACATGTACCTATGGGAATATACAATATCCTCCTCTCCTACATAAGTAGCTTTAAATACATTTTTAAATAAAATTTATTCAGTATCTTTAGTTTTACATATTTTTTTTGTTGTTTTTGTGTTTTTTTTAATTTTATTTTATTTTTAAACTTTACATAATTGTATTAGTTTTGCCAAATATCAAAATGAATCCACCACAGGTATACATGTGTTCCCCATCCTGAACCCTCCTCCCTCCTCCCTCCCCATACCATCCCTCTGGGTCATCCCAGTGCACTAGCCCCAAGCATCCAGTATCGTGCATCAAACCTGGACTGGCATCTCGTTTCATACATGATATTTTACATGTTTCAATGCCATTCTCCCAAATCTTCCCACCCTCTCCCTCTCCCACAGAGTCCATAAGACTGTTCTATACATCAGTGTCTCTTTTGCTGTCTCGTACACAGGGTTATTGTTACCATCTTTCTAAATTCCATATATATGCGTTAGTATACTGTATTGGTGTTTTTCCTTATGGCTTATTTCACTCTGTATAATAGGCTCCAGTTTCATCCACCTCATTAGAACTGATTCAAATGTATTCTTTTTAATGGCTGAGTAATACTCCATTGTGTATATGTACCATAGCTTTCTTATCCATTCATCTGCTGATTTTACATATTTTAAACCAATACAATCATTTTAAAAGAGGCTTGCTTTACTTTTTTGAATATACATAGCTATAAAATCTTTCCACATTAAATATTGTTTCTGCTTGTTTTCACTCTTATAAGAAAGAGATGTGGTCCTATCAAAATATTTTCTTGGGGCTGCCCTTGGTGGTCCAGTGATTAAGAATCTGCCTGTCAATGCAGGGGACATGGGTTTGATCCCTGGTCTGGGAAGATCCCACAGGTCATGGAGCAACTAAGTCCATGTGCCACAACTACTGAAGCTCATGAAGAGGCTGTGATCCACAATACGAGAAGCCACCCCAATGCGAAGCCCGTGCACTGTAAAAGAGAGCAGCTCCTACTTGCTGCAGCTAGAGAAAGCCCGTGTGCAGCAACAAGGATCTGCTGCTAAGTCGCTTCCGTCGTGTCCGACTCTGTGCGACCCCATAGACGGCAGCCCACCAGGCTCCGCCATCCCTGGGATTCTCCAGGCAAGAACACAAGGATCTAGTACAGCCAAAAATAAATACAATTTTAAAAATATATTTTGTGAAAGGTAATAAAGTTTTAAACCATAACACAATATTTAAAATATCCCACCACATATTTTTTAATTATCTATACTTATAGGTGAATTCTTTCAGTGAAATTGCAGTAGACAGATACTGTAGTACATTATCTCCAATGTGCTCTGGTGACTCACACACAGACGTCTGACAAGATGCAAAACCACTATCACCCATTGGTAGAGCCTTCCCCCAACTGTAGTTTCTCTATCCCTACAGCTATATGTCTAGGTAATGTATATAGATACAGCTCTAGCTTACAGAAATTCATTTCTACCTTTTTCTACCAATACAAGTAAGGTCCTTTCTCACTCCATATTTTTCTCTTCTTATATCCTTGTTAAAGAGAAATAGCTTTCCTATTTTTCCTTTAGAAGCAATTCAACAAAAATTGACAAAGACTGCTTTATTTTACTGTTACATCCAAAATAATTTTCTGCTTATCTATAATACAGAGACACAGAAAATTTCAACCTTATCCTATTTGTACATTTTATACAAAACAGAGATGTATAATCTTCAGGCTGTTAGGACATCAAAGCATGTGTCATTGATTTTAAAATTTACATTTCATTTTTCCCTTTTACAGCAGCTAATCAAGTAGTAGAAGGTCACCAATTGACCATCTGATTTAATATTCTGAAGTAATCACATAAAGCTGGTAATGAAGCAAAAAGAGAAAACGTAAATATAGGATGTGGTGAGATATTTGGACTGGAGTGTCTGTAAAACAGCACAAGCATTAGTCAAGTGCATTCAATTAAACATCATGTTCATTACCTCTGGATATTGCACAACCCTGTCTTTGGATCCAGTTGTGTATTTAAGTCTTTGACTTACGTGCAATGGAGAGAGAGCATGTTGATAGAATACGAGCTAGCTGCTTAAATTGCATAACCATTACATTTATGTGATTCACCCAGCTGGACATCCTTCCTGAATGACTCCTGAGTGATATTTTTAAATATACATTCTTCTAGGGCAAGGGATGAGATAAATCACTGTATGTTCCTTTCTCCAAAAGCTGTTCCATAAAGATTCTGTCTCTCTGATGGATCTCAAAATTTCCTGACAGTTGAATATACCCTGTAACAGAGTATCTGTAAAGCAAAAATGTATATAACATGCTTTCTTCAAGCCCACATGTAACAAATAAAGATATCAAATGAACTGACATTTCTGCATTACAGCTTAAAATAACATCCTGTGTGACTTCTATATGCTGTGCTGTTAGCTCAATTTCAGATTTTCTAAACACTGGCTTTGCTTTCAAAGAATAATGTTCCAGTTCCTGTACTGAGTGTGTGGAAAGTGGTTCTAAAGCTGGAGGGAAAGTTAAGAATGTGTGGGTTTTGGCTTCAGAATTAGCCATGCTTTAGTGATCTCCTGAATTAAACTGTTTCTTATTAATAGATCATGCAACTACCCACCACCGTACACCCTCCCCCTTCCCCACACACATATCTGACACATTCTTATAATCAACAGCAAATGTTCGTTCTGAAAGTTTCGCTTTTTTTTCTTAAGCCCACCCTGACTTTCACTCTGATACAATGAAACCATCAACTATCAGAATTTAGTGTTTGGAGTGAAGCATATAAAATTAGTGAGTATATCCTGAAAGTATATTTGATACTTTTGAAGTAATATAACATTTATTGAGATCATGCTCTCCAAAGAGAATGGAGATTTATCCTGAATAAACAAAGGGAGAATATATGAAGTTATATAGGTATTTAGTAATTATGACAAAAACGTATGAAAATTTTACATTTAAAGACCTTTTCACTTTGAATAAAGATTTTGAAAATGCTTTAGAAATAAATTATTAAAAGTTTTCAAAAGCTTATGCTGCCTTTTAAATCATCTTAAGTCACTGTAACAGTTCTAATACATTTAACCATGTAGATCTTATGATTTCACTCTGCCCAATACAAATTGTAGCTCTTATTTAACATGTAGCCAAGCATTTGCTTTCCTCTCTATTCTCATCTTAACTGCTCTGCTTCACTGACACCGTTGTTCCTCCTCTTGGCGAAATCCACTCCTTCCCTCAGTTTCTCTGTCAGTCTTCTACCTCTCCTCTCTACACAGATTCTTACCGAAATCTTCCCTGAATTGACCTTATTTCTCACACTTTCTAAATATAAATGTCCCACATCTCTCCTGTCCTCCCTTTTTGAACTTCTGTTAACATTACTTGCACTTAAATATCAAACTACAAATACATGGATTTTTTTCTCTTGCTCTCTCTCTTTCCCTCCCTCCCCGTCCCCTTCCCCCAACTCTGTGTGTCTTTCCCTAAATTTCCTTAAATCTTTTTGTGATTATGCTTGAGAGAAGTAAATTACTGGTGTGGTGATACAGATTTACAATTAATACAACATCAGAGTAGATAACTTAAGAGATCATCCATTTTACTTTATGAATGAAGAAATAATTTAGAGGGATTTATGAGCTCACTTTTTACTTTCATGCATTGGAAAAGGAAATGGAAAACCACTCCAGTGTTCTTGCCTGGAGAATCCCAGGGACGGGGGAGCCTGGTGGACTGCCGTCTATGGGGTCGCACAGAGTCAGACACAACTGAAGCGACTTAGCAGCGGCAGCAGCAGCAGCATGAGCTCCCTTGCCTGGAAAATCCCATGGACAGAGGAGCCTGGTAGGCTACAATCCACGGGGTCCCAAAGAGTCGGACACGACTGAGCGACTTCACTTTTGCTGGAGTCTAAACCTATTCATTCAGCACATCCTACAGGGCAGGCACTATGCTAATGCTGAAAAAGGTATAGTATTTACTCTCAAAATGTGTAGGCCAGCAGAAGAAAGAGATAGATAAAAATCACCACTACAGGACAATTGTAAATGTAAAATAGTAGATACACATACAATACACAGACATTTTATAGACAAGGGAGTATGATAAGTGGAGAGAGAAGCCAAAGATCACAATCAGAGGAAGGATTACTATGACAGGAGGTCAGAACATGTGAAAATTTTCCAGGAGGATAAAGGGAGCAAGGTATTTCAGACAGAGGGAGCAGTGTGCTTAGAAAACTTAACCTGGTGGCCGTGTGAATATTGATGGAAAGCTTAGAAATCGGCATGATCCTCATATAGAAAAGGGTTCTTTTTATAATACACATCAATGGGACCATGTTGTTGTTTGGTCGCTAAGTCGTGTCTGACTCTTTTGTGACACCTGGGACTGTAGTCCACCAGGATTCTCTCTACATATATGGGATTTTCCAGGCAAGAATACTAGAGTGGGTTGCCATTTCCTTCTCTAGGGGATCTTCCCAACCCAGGGATCGAACATGTCTCCTGCATCGGCAGGCGGGTTCTTTATCACTGAGCCACCATCCGACCTTTGAATAACACAGGTTTGCAACTGTGCTTGCCCACTTATATACAGATTTTTCTCACTAAATACATACTCCAGTACTACATAATCTGGTTGGTTGAATTTGCAGATACAGAGCTCAGGATATGGAGGGCCCATGGTAAAGTTATGTATGCTCTGATTTGACTACATGAGGATCAGTGACCCAAACCTCTGTGATGTTCAAGGGCCACCTATGTATACAATAAAGCATTACTACCTATATTAACATGGAAGTTCTCAGCACTAGGTCATGTCCTATACAGCATTCCCAGTAATAATTCACATGGGATCAACAGATGTGATGACAATAAAATTTGCATTTTACAGTATTAGTTTTTGACGTTACAAATTCTCAAATACTAATCTAAATGAAGCTCACAAATTTTTATAAATAAAATGTTATTATAACTGTCATAAATCTGTTCTCATTTTTATTAATTTTTGATCCAGAAATCATTTAGAAAATGTTTGACAATGTCTAAATAAATGGGGGAGGGGGTAAATATTAATATGTTTTGTTGTTAATACCTATGGCATCTGGTCCCATCACTTCATGGGAAATAGATGGGGAAACAGTGGAAACACTGTCAGACTTTATTTTTGGGGGCTCCAAAATCACTGCAGATGGTGATTGCAGCCATGAAATTAAAAGACGCTTACTCCTTGGAAGGAAAGTTATGACCAGCCTAGATAGCATATTGAAAAGTAGAGACATTACTTTGCCAACAACGATCTGTCTAGTCAAGGCTATGGTTTTTCCTGTGGTCATATATGGATGTGAGAGTTGGACTATGAAGAAGGCTGAGCGCTGAAGAATTGATGCTTTTGAACTGTGGTGTTGGAGAAGACTCTTGAGAGTCCCTTGGACTGCAAGGAGATCCAACCAGTCCATTCTGAAGGAGATCAGCCCTGGGTGTTCTTTGGAGGGAATGATGCTAAAGCTGAAACTCCAGTCCTTTGGCCACCTCATGCGAAGAGTTGACTCATTGGAAAAGACTCTGATGCTGGGAGGGATTGGGGGCAGGAGGAGAAGGGGACGACAGAGGATGAGATAGCTGGATGGCATTACCAACTCGATGGATGTGAGTTTGAGTGAACTCCGGGAGTTGGTGATGGATAGGGAGGCCTGGCGTGCTGCAATTCATGGGGTCGCAAAGAGTCAGACACGACTGAGAGACTGAACTGAACTGAACTGAACTGAAAGTATACTGAATTGTGGTCAGAAAATGTAAGCTTGATGATATTGATTTTTTTATATTTGGTGACGCTGTTGCACACTTTGAGTTCAATTCTTCCAAATACCATATGGGTATATAAAACGCGCATTCACTAATTATTGAGTATAGGAATTTAACATATGTCTATTAAATTAAAATTTTAATGTGCTATTGAAATTAATTATATTTTCACTTAAGAATCTTTATATCTTAATGAAGAAATAATTGTATCCTCTTTACCTCTAGTAATTCTGTCTTAATATCTGTTATTCCATTCACTCAGACCCAAAGCCATACCCAAAATCTAGTCTCCTTTCTCTCACATAAAACCCAAGTCATTAACAAATCCTACCAATATTTCATGGCTGCAGTTTCCATTTGCAGTGATTTTGGACCCCCCCCAAAAAATAAGTTTCTCACTGTTTCCATTGTTTCCCCATCTATTTGCCATGAAGTAATGAGAATAGATGCCATGATCTTAGTTTTCTGAATGTTGAGTTTTAAGCCAGCTTTTTCACTCTCCTCTTTCACTTTCAGCAGGAGGCTCTTTAGTTATTTGCTTTCTACCATAAGGGTGGTGTAATCTGCATATCTGAGGTTATTGATATTTCTCCCAGCAATCTTGATTCCAGCTTGTGTTTCATCCAGCAAAGGATTCCGCATGATGTATTCTGCATATAACTTAAATAAGCAAAGTAACAATATACAGCCTTGACATACACCTTTTCCAATTTGGAACTAGTCTGTTGTTCCATGTCCAGTTCTAACTGTTGCTTCTTGACCTGCATACAGATTTCTCAGGAAACAAGTGAGGTGGTCTGGTATTCCCATCTCTAAGAATTTTCCACAGTTTGTTTTGATCCACACAGTCAAAGGCTTTGGGATAGTCAATAAAGCAGAGGTAGATGTCTTTCTGGAACTATCTTGCTTTTGGATGATGCAGTGGATGCTGGCAATTTGATCTCTGGTTCCTCTGCCTTTTCTAAATCCAGCTTGAACATCTGGAAGTTCGTGGTTCACGTACTGTTGAAGCCTGGCTTGGAGAATTTTGATCATTACTTTGCTAGCGTGTGAGATGAGTGCAATTGTGTGGTAGTTTGAGCATTCTTTAGCATTGCCTTTCTCTGTGATTGGAATAAAAACTGACCTTTTCCAGTCCTGTGGCCACTGCTGAGTTTTCCATATTTGCTGTCATATTGAGTGCAGCACTTGTACAGCATCATCTTTGAAATAGCTCAATTGGAATTCCATCACCTCCACTAGCTTTTTTTCATAGTGATGCTTCCTAAGGACCACTTGACTTCACATTCCAGGATGTCTGACTACAGGTGAGTGATCACAACATCGTGGTTGTCTGGGTCATGATGATCTTTTTTGTACAGTTCTTCTGTGTATTCTTGCCACATTTTTCTATCTTTTGCTTCTGTTAGGTCCATACTGTTTCTCTCCTTTATTGTGCCCACCTTTGCATGAAAGGTTCCCTTTGTATCTCTAATGTTCTTGAAGAGATCTTTAGTCTTTCCTATTCTATTGTTTTCCTCTATTTCTTTGTATTGACTACTGATGAAGACTTTCTTATCTCTTCTTGCTATTCTTTGGAACTCTGCATTCAAATGGGTATAGCTTTCCTTTCTCCTTTGCCTTTTGCTTCTCTTCTTTTCACAGCTATTTGTAAGGCCTCCTCAGACAACCATTTTGCCTTTTTGCATTTCTTTTTCTTGGGGATGTTGCTGATCTCTGCCTCCTGTACAATGCCACGAACCTCCATCTACAGTTCTTCAAGCACTGTGTCTATCAGATCTAATCCCTTGAATCTATTTCTCACTTCCACTGTATAATCATAAGGGATTTGATTTAGGTCATATATGTAATGGTCTAGTGGTTTCTCCTACTTTCTTCAATTTAAGTCTGAATTTGGCAATAAGGAGTTCATGCTCTGAGCCACAGTCAGCTCCTGGTCTTGTTTTTGCTGACTGTATAGAGCTTCTCCATCTTTGGCTGCAAAGAATATAATCAATCTGATTTTGGTGTTGACCATCTGGTGATGTTCATGTATGGAGTCTTCTCTTATGTTGTTGGAAGATGGTGTTTGCTATGACAACTGTGTTCTCTTGGAAAAACCCTATTAGCCTTTGACCTGCTTCATTTTGTACTTGAAGGCCAAATTTGCCTGTTACTCCAGGTATCTCTTGACTTCCTACTTTTGCATTCTAGTCCCCTATAATGAAAAGGACATCGTTTTTGGGTGTTAGTTCTAAAAGGTCTTGTAGGTCCTCATAGAACCGTGCAACTTCAGCTTCTTCAGCGTTACTGGTCAAGCATGGGCTTGGACTACTGTGATACTGAATGGTTTGCCTTGGAAATGAACAGAAATCATTCTGTTGTTTTTGAGATTGCATCCAAGTACTGCATTTTGGACTCTTTGGTTTACCATGAGGGCTACTCAATTTCTTCTAAAGGATTCCTGCCCACAGTAGTAGATATAATGGTCATCTGAGTTAAATTCACCCATTCCAGTCCACTTTAGTTCACTAAGTCCTAAAATGTCAATGTTCGTCTCCTGCTTGACCACTTCCAATTTGCCTTGATTCATGGACCTAACATTCCAGGTTCCTATACAATATTGCTCTTTACAGCATCGGACTTATTTCCATCACAGTCGCATCCACAACTGGGTATTGTGTTTGCTTTGGTTCTGTCTCTTCATCTTTCTGGAGTTATTTCTCCACTGATCTCCAGTAGCATATTGGGCACCTACTGACCTGAGGAGTTCATCTTTCAGTGTCATATCTTCTCGCCTTTTCATACAAGATGGTAGAGTAGAAGGACGTGCACTCATCTTCTCCTGCAAGAACTCCAAAATTACAACTCGCTGCTGAACAACAGTCAACAGGGAAATGTTAGATCCTACCAAAAAAAGATAACAACATCCAAGGGCAAAGGAGAAGCCCCAGCAAGATGGTTGGAGGGGTGACATCATGTTTAGAATCAAACCCCATACCCACCAGAGATGCTTGGAGGGCTCAAACAGACCTTGTGTGCACCAGAACCCAGAGACCCCACAGAGACTGAGCCAGAACTGTGTTTGAGTGCCTCCTCTGAAGGCATGGTTCAGCAGTGGCCTGATGCAGGGGCAGGGACTCTGTATGCAGCAGACCTGGGTATGGCATAAGCCCTTTGTTGGAGGAGGTAGCCATTAATCCTACCAGAGAGCCACCAGAACTTACACAGGACTGGGGAAACAGACTCTTATAGGCCACAAACAAAACCTTGTGTGCACCAGGACCCAGGAGAAAGGAGCAGTGATCCAACAAGAGACTGACCCAGACTTGCCTGTGAGAGTCCAGGAGTCTCTGGCAGAGGCATGGGTCTGCCATGGCCTTCTGCAGGGTCCTGGACAAGGAGTGCAGCAGTATGTGTACTGAACCTTTTGAAATAGTTTACCATTATCTTAATTATTTCCACCATAGTTTGGCCTCAGATCAAACAACAGGGAGAGAACACAGCTCCACCCATCAACATAAAATTTGATCAAAGATTTACTGAGCATGGCCCCACCCATCAGAACAAGACCCAGTTTCCCCCTCCATCAGTCTCTCCCATCAGGAAGCTTCCATAAGCCTCTTATCTTTATCCATCAGAGGGCAGAGAGAATGAAAACCACAATCACAGGAAACTAACCAAACTGATCACATGGACCACAGCCTTGTCTAACTCAATGAAACTATGAGTCATGCGCGTAGGGCCACCCAAGATGGACGGGTTGTGGTGGAGAGTTCTGACAAAACATGGTTCACTGGAGAAGAGAATGGCAAACCACTTCAGTATTCTTGCTTTGAAAACCCCATGAGCAGTATGAAAAGGCAAAGAGATATGACACTGAGATACCTGGTGGGTCAGCAGTATAGAATCTGCCCGCCAATGTATGAGACATGAATTCAATCCCTGTGTCTAGAAGATCCCCTAGAGAAGGAAATGGCAACCTACTTTTCAGTATTCTTCCCTGGGAAATCCCATGGACACAGGAGCCTGGCAGGCTACTGTCTATGAGGTCTCAAGAGTCGGACATGACTTAGTGATTAAACAACAACAAGATATCATATGTTGCCCATCAGAGACACAAAATTTAAAAGGTTGATGATATCCGTGTAAGCCAGGAAGTGAATAAATAGGAATTCTCAAACATTGTTGATAAAAATATGTAAATGGATACAGTATATCTAGAAGCCAATATTGCAATATATGTAATAATAAAATTAAATATATGTTTGGCTTTCGTACTTTGAGTTCTAAAAATTCATCCTATGAAAATAATTAGATTTGTGCACAAAGATTAATGTACAAAATTGTTCTAGTGTTCTCGTCACATAAAAGATGAAGCAAAAATTCCTCTCTGTGAAACCCTAGTCCTAATATTGAATATTTCAGGAATGAGAAAAATAGGCATTCAGGGGAATAGATTACATTATTTCCTGAAATAAAAGGTCATATCATAACATAATCAACATAACATCACCTTCTAATCTCAGTGCTATAGTTAGAAGAAAATCGTGGAGATAGAGCCTTTGTAGTTCCTGGGCAGTTCAGGCTCTGGGTTGTCTTTTTCCAAGCTGGGAGAGGATGTGCTCACCACAGAGGGTTCTTCAGAGAAGCCTACTGTGTCCAGTCTGGAGACCACCAGAGAAGCACTATGGATACTAATAAACAGACAGATCATTTACAGAAAGATAATCCATTATTGGTCCCAGGTCACAAATATTCAACACAGGGTTGTTTATAGCAGGAAAAACAAATAAGACTGCTTACAGCTCAAAAGTAGAATAGTGGGCAGTTTAACTGTAGGTGATGATATAGAATGTGATCTAGAGAAGTTTAGGCATGTAGAGTAGACTCTACTCAAGTGGTTTGTGGTTTGGTATGATTTTGCTTCATGGCCCACTGCACACATTGCAATTGAGTGAAGTCATTCCCATGGGGATATAGGCACAGCCTGGAAGCTTATCGCCTGCCACAGAGTGATACAGGACCAAAGGAATATTATACATTCATTGCAAATGGTGTTTACAAAGAGCTCCTGTAATGTGGAAAACTGCCTAGCTTACAAACAGTATAAAACTTGGATTCAAATGTTAATGTATTAAGAATACTTAAGTCCATAAAAAAAAAAACTAATAAAAAGAAATAAGAAATTAGAAATCTAAAGCATGAAAGTGTCTTAAAGCACACTTCTTTAAAACAGAAATGATGTTATAAGTACATTTGTTACAATGCTATTTTTAATCTATGCCAGCTAAGAGATTAGTTATTATAAGATAAGAGTAGCAAATAACTAAATGTAAATAAAGTGAGAAAGAAATCAAAATTATCACTTGCAGTTGATAAGATTTTATACTTGACAGTCCCATAAGGAAAAATATTTTTGAAACAATAACATAATATAGAAATGTAACAATTTACAATAGTATATGAATAATATTTTTCTAAAAGATACAGCAAGAATAAAATTTTCAAGTATAGTGAATAAAAGTTAAAATAACTAGAAAATTAGGAAAAATGTTTATGGTAGATGATTATATGAGGCTGTTATACTATACACTTTACTTCTTCATGTTTTAAAAATTTCATAAGAAAACATTTTGTTAAATGACAAGATATAAACGTTAAAATTGTATAAAATATTTTTATAAAATATTGTAAAATATTTTGTATTGTAAATATTATACTATAAAATTGTATAAAAATATATAAATATTGTGTAAAATTTGTATAAAAACCAAGTCTTAAAATATACACAAAGATATTGAGGACTTCACTATTTTAAAATGCAAATCTTTTTGTGGTTAGGGAAAGATAAATATTGCAAAAATTAATATTTACTTTACTATTAATTTAAATATTTAAAATATTTTAAAAATACAGTTTATTCCCCTAAAATATCAACTTGAATTTGTATTGAAATGTTATAGAAAACAAAACCATAATTCAAAAAGCTAAATATGAAAGAACACCAGGAAAACTGAAGAAAAATAATGAGGTTATAGAGTGGCCATGTAGTTGATCATCCAAACCAGGTCGCTGGATAGGAAAAGTAATTAAAAGTAATTAACAAGTATTAACTTATTACCACAGGTATAAACTGGGACTGTTTTGATTAACTGGCCAAAATGATCACTCTCACTGTAGACCTACCAGGTATCAAGACGAAGCTTAACATTAACAATGGACAACAAGTTAGAGGAGGATTGGAAGAGCTCAATGCATCTGAGAATACAGTGCATGATCAAGGTAACACTACAACTCAACACAATCAACACTATATATTCAGTTATATGTTGAGACACACGGATGCTGCTCTGTTTTCCTTTTGCTTCCCTGTATGATCTCCACGAGGCTACTAAGAGGAACCCTTATAAATGAAAATCAGTTATGTCCATCTGCATGTTATCCTCCATGGCTTCCCATCTCACTCAGATGAATTAACAATGAATTTAAAATTTCCTGCCAACTTCTAACTAACCTAGAGACTCTCCCCAGCTGACCACAAATGCTCCCACCCCTCTGCTCTCTTTACCTTCCTGCTACAGGGGCCTCTTTGTAATACTGCCAGCATGCTGAGCAACAACCATCACTAGGCCTCTGTTCATGCTGTTTTGAATCTTCTTTCTCCAGACATCCACATAACTTACTTTCTTCATTCAAGTCTTCACTTAAATATACCTATCAAAATATCTTTTTCTAAAGATTTTATAGAAAACAGAAATTCCTCAATCCAAAAATATATTTCCATTGTACTGAATTTCCCATACCATGCTTTATTCTTCTCTACACTTACTTACCACCGTATGATATATCGAATGTGTTTATGCTGTATTTATTCTCTCTATCCTCATTACTCATTAGAATATAAACTTCATCAAAGCAGAATTAATCATATTCTCAGCACTTAGAACAGGGCCTGGAAGGTATCTGGTATACAACAAACATTGTTGAATTATTGAATGAATCAATAAATGAATGAAGACAGAAAGAATACTAAGAAATAAATTAAAAAGGAAAAGTATAAATGGGAAAATGACTAAGGCCTATAAATAGGCAAAGAAAAAGAAATACACAAGGCTGATAACATGTGTAAAAATGACTAAACCTAACGTATTCAAAGAATTATAAATAAAAATACCTCTCAAATGGACAAATAGTAAAACATTGAGTGAAATTCACTTTTGATAATGGATAGAAAAATAAGTACCCTATCATACAGAGTTGGTAGAAATGATAACTGGTACAATCTCTTTGAAGGGAAATTTGGCAACATTTAGCAAAATAACATGTTCCTATCGTTCTACTTCTAGCAAAGATGGAGTAACTGGTACCAGACTGGCCCTTCTAGTAAAATAAATAGAAACTGTACAGAGTACATGAAACAAGTGTTTTCACACACTGGACAGGGGACAGCACACGACTAGTGATCTTTGAGGAAAAGGAAACAGAGGAAGTGATCAGTATGAACACCTGGACTTTGAGCCTGGAGGTACTTTCCTGGATCTTGGTGCAGGAAGAACATGATGGTATTTTGAGTGAAAGGGAGAGATCAGAATCTGGGGAGACTGAGGTAGTTGGAATTTGTGAGGCACAGCATTGCAAAGGAGAAAGTTATCTAGTTAAAGAGATTCCAAAATAGGGCTAATGGTCTCAAGTGTTTGGCTGAGTGTAAAGCTGCTTGTGAAAAGAGTGAAACTCCAGAGAATCTGGCCACAGACTCAGGATGCACAAGGCTTAGAGATATTCAAACTTGGATTAGCCAGACTGAGCACCATACCCAAAGCTACATGATCAAAACAGTATGGTATCGGCACTAAGACACAAACATAGATAATCGGAACTTAATAGACAGCCCAGAAATAAACCCATGCACCTACGGTCAATTAATCAACAACAAGGGAGCCAAGAATATACA
This sequence comes from Bos mutus, assembly GCF_027580195.1. NCBI lineage: Eukaryota > Metazoa > Chordata > Mammalia > Artiodactyla > Bovidae > Bos > Bos mutus. The sequence goes on along the minus strand of NC_091622.1, from coordinate 18,082,266 downwards.
ATGGAAAAAAGACAGACTCCCCATAAATGGTGCTGGGGAAACTGGACAGCTACATGTCAAAGAATGAAATTAGAACATTTTCTCACACCATTTATAAAAAGAAACTCACAATGGGTTAAAGACCTAAATGTAAGACCAGAAACCATAAAACTCCTGAAAGAAAACACAGGCAAAACAATCTTTGACATAATTAGTAGAAATATTTTTTGAACTGTCTCGTAAAGCAAAGGAAACAAAAGCAAAAATTTTGAGACGAATGTAATTAAACTTAAAAGCTTTTGCACAGCAAAGGAAACCATTGACAAAATGAAAAGAAAACTTACTGAGTGGGAGAACATATTTGCAATTCACATTACCAACAAAGCATTGATATCCAAAATATATAAACAGCTCATACAACTCAACATGAAAAAACCCTAATTAAAAGATGGGCAGAAGACTTCGATAGATATTTTTCCAAAGAAGACATATATATGGCCAACAGATACATGAAAAGGTGCTCAACATTTCTAATCATCAGAGACAAGCAAATCAGAACCAAAGTGATATGTCACCTCACTCATGTCAGAATGGCTATCATCAAAAAGAACACAAATAGCAAATATTGGTGAGGATGTGGAGAAAAGGGAACCCTAGTACTCTTTTGGTGGGAAAGTAAATTTGTGCAGCCACTGTGCAAAACACTATGATGGTTCCTCAAAAAACTAAAAATAGAACTACCATGCTGCTACTGCTGCTAAGTCACTTCAGTCGTGTCCAACTCTGTGCGACCCCATAGATGGCAGCCCACCAGGCTCCCCCATCCCTGAGATTCTCCAGGCAAGAACACTGGAGTGGGTTGCCACTTCCTTCTCCAATGCATGAAAGTGAAAAGTGAAAGTGAAGAACTACCATATGATCCCATAATTCTACACTTGGGTATTTATCTGGAGAAAATGAAAACACTACTTTGAAAAAACACATGCACCCCAAAGTTCACAGCAGCATTATTTACAACAGCCAAGATACGGAAGCAACCAAAGTGTCCGTCGATAAAGCTACGGTAAATATGTATAAAGGAATACCGCTTGCCATAAAAAAGAATGAAATTTTGCCATTTTCAACAACAAGGATGAACCTGGAGGGTATTATGCTTAGTGAAATAATCAGAGAGAGAAAGACAAATACTATATGCCATCACTTAGATGTGGAATCTAAAAAATAAAACAAACCAGTGAATATAGCAATAAAGAAGCAGACTCACAGATTTAGAGAACAAACTAGTGGTTACCATCAAGAGAGGTAAGGGTGGAAGGGAAAGACAGGATTAGAGGATTAAGAGGTACAAGTTATTATGTATAAAACAAATAAAAGAATATATTGTTATAGCACAGGAAATATAGCCAGTATTTTATAATAGTTATACATGGAGTATAATCTATAAAAGTTCTGAAGCACTACTTTGTACACTTGAACCTAGAGTAATACTGTAAATCAACTATACCTCAATTATAAAAAGTTAAAAATGAAAATGTGGTACATATAAAAAAGGATTAAAATATTAGATATTTTCATGGAAAAAGTGAAACGCTATACTTATCTGCCAACAGATACTCAAATTAACTTAAAATGATCTTAAATCTAAAAGTTAAAGCTAAAAATATAGAACTTATAGAAGAAATCATAAGAGAAATCTTCACCACTTATGTTAGACAAAGATTCCCTTGCAAAAAAAAAAAAAAAAGCAATTTCACAGACCTTCGGAAAAAATGCTGATAAACCCGATCTGTACCAAAATTAACACCTTCAGCTTTTGAAAGATAATAAGAATATGAAATGCTAGAGGAAATATAAAATGGTACAACCATGTTGGGCAACTGTTTGTCAGTTCTGTATAAAAAGAAATACATGTCCTATATAAACCAGCACATTTACCAAAACAAATTTATATCATGTGTGCCCCCCTCAAAATATATGCATACAAATGTACAGAGAAGCTTTGTTCATAATAGTCAAAAACTAGAAGCACTGAAATGGCCAATGGTGGTAAATAGATGAACATGTACCTATATAAATATACTCAGTAACAAAGAACTATTCGCATATGTAATAACATGAATAACTCAAAAAGTGATGAATGCCTGGTTTCAAAAAAGATACCAAACACAGGAGACCACTTTCTGTATGATTCCGTTTATACGAATTTCTAAATCTGGCCAAACTAACCTAGAATGATTAATCTAGGAATCAGATCAGTGGTTGCACAGGGCCAGGATTGGGGAAGGGGTTAACTACATATGAATACAAGGGAACTTTATAGTTTGGTGGAAGTGTTTCATATCTTAATTATGGTGGTGTTTACATAGGTGTAAGTATTTGTTAAAATTCATCAAATTGTACATTTTAAATGGATGCGTTTTATTGCATGTAAATTACATCTCAGTAAAGTTGATTTAAAAAGGAAAACATAAAAAAGACTTGATGTGATGATCTAATATATTTATAGTATGTTTCACATAATCTACACTATTTTTATAAAAAGGAAAAAAATCTGTATCTGTGTGTATGGATGCCTGCCTCTCCTTTACCAACGGGTTTGGCAGAGATTAAAAAGGAAATGAAATTGAAATTTTTTTCTCTTGATAATTTTTCATCAAATATAAATTCATGCATCATTTGTATAAACAATGCAAATAGCATTTTAACTACCTCAAACGTGAAAGATTTCAGGAAAATCTGAGAATTTAGAAATCGACCACCGAGAGCCTATTCCAGTTCCTTCACCATGCCCCTTTTCCAAAAATTCTATTTATAGGAACTTTTATATATATATATATATTTGAAGAAAGTTTGCAAAGACATATGTAAGACAATGTTAACTTCTTGCAGCAAAAACTAGGTAAGAGCTTCAGAAGATGGCGGAGGAGTAGGACAGAGAGAACACTTTCTCCCCCACAAATTCATCAAAAGAGCATTTAAACGTCGAGTAAATTCCACAAAACAACTTCTGAATGCCGGCAGAGGACATCAGGCACCCAGAAAAGCAATCCAACTCTTCGAAAGGAGGTAGGAAAAAATATAAAAGACAAAAAAAGAGACAAAAGAGGGAGGGACGGAGCTCCGTCCCGGGAAGGGAGTCTTAAAAAGAGAGAAGTTTCCAAACACCAGGAAACCTTCTCACTGCCGAATCTGTGCCAAGCTTTGGAAGCACAGAGGGCAACATAACAGGAAGAAAAAATAAATAAACAATTAAAACTCAAGATTGCGAGTCCTACGGTAACTCCCCAGTGGAGAAGCAGCGCAGACGCCTGCAGGCGCCATTAACAAGCGGGGCTGGGCAGGGAGGCAGCGCGGGCTGCATCGCTTAGAGTAAGAATCTGGCCTGAATACCCTGAGCACTATCTGAGCGAAATAATTTGGGCTAACAAACCAGACTGTGGGATATCTACTACGCGAAAAGCCAGCCCCAACCTAAGACCACCAGGCCCGCGCACGGAACAAAGAATTGAACAGAGATAGCCGGCTGCAGACCTTCCCCCTCCGGTGATAGGCAGCCAGAGCCGGAAGGGGGCAATCGCAGCCCCAGAGAGACATTATTTATAAAACTGTAAGCAGGCTTCTTTGCTAACTAAAACTTCTTGGGGGTCTGGACGGTTAACATCTGCCTAAGAAGGTGCGCCGGTTTTGCGCCCAGATATCCGAGTGGCGGGGAGGCGATAAGTCGCAGCATTGGCGCTCGCCAAACACCTCATCACTTGAGCTGCTCGGACCTGGGAAGAGCACAATACTCAGGCCCAACTGAGTCTGCGCCTCTGAGGACTATCCGAGTGCCTGAACCTGAGCGGCTTGGACCTGGGAGGTACATGCAACCCAGGGCCAGCCTCGGATTGTTCCCGGCGGAACAACCTAGAGCCCGAGCAGTGTGGGCAGGGAGGCTACACGCGCAGTGAGCGGGGGCAGACCCAGTGTGGCTGAGGCACTGCGGCGCCGCCAGTGTTATTTGCTTGCAGCATCCCTCCCTCCCTCCCCACAGCGACTGAACAAAGAGAAGAAATACAGTTCCACCCATCAGAACACTGACACAAGCTTCCTAACCAGGAAACCTTGACAAGCCACCTGTACAAACCCACACACAGTGAGGAATAGCCACAATAAAGAGAACTCCACAAACTGCCAGAATACAGAAAGGACACCCCATACTCAGCAATTTAAACAAGATGAAGAGACAGAGGAATAGCCAGCAGATAAAGGAACAGGATAAATGCCCACCAAACCAAACAAAAGAGGAAGAGATAGGAATCTACCTGATAAAGAATCCGAATAATGATAGTGAAATTGATCCAAAATCTAGAAATTAAAATGGAATCACAGATAAATAGCTTGGAGACAAGGATTGAGAAGATGCAAGAAAGGTTTAACAAGGACCTAGAAGAAATAAAAAGAGTCAATATACAATGAATAATGCAATAAATGAAATTAAAAACACTCTGGAGGCAACAAATAGTAGAATAACAGAGGCAGAAGATAGGATTAGTGAATTAGAAGATAGAATGGTAGAAATAAATGAATCAGAGAGAATAAAAGAAAAACGAATTAAAAGAAATGAGGACAATCTCAGAGACCTCCAGGACAATATTAAACGCTACAACATTCAATCATAGGGGTTCCAGAAGAAGAAGACAAAAAGAAAGACCATGAGAAAATACTTGAGGAGATAATAGTTGAAAACTTCCTAAACTGGGAAGGAAATAATCACCCAAGTCCAAGAAACCCAGAGAATCCCAAACAGGATAAAAACCCAAGTAAAACACCCCAAGACACATATTACTCAAATTAACAAAGATCAAACACAAAGAACAAATATTAAAAGCAGCAAGGAAAAACAACAAATAACACACAAGGGAATTCCCATAAGGATAACAGCTGATCTTTCAATAGAAACTCTTCAAGCCAGGAGGGAATGGCAAGACATACTTAAAATGATGAAAGAAAATAACCTACAGCCCAGATTATTGTACCCAGCAAGGATTTCATTCAAGTATGAAGGAGAAATCAAAAGCTTCTCAGATAAGCAAAAGCTGAGAGAATTCTGCACCACCAAACCAGCTCTACAACAAATACTAAAGGATATTCTCTAGACAGGAAACACAAAAATGGTGTATAAATTCAACCCCAAACAATAAAGTAAATGGCAACGGGATCATACTTATCAGTAATTACCTTAAACGTAAATGGGTTGAATGCCCCAACAAAAGACAAAGACTGGCTGAATGGATACAAAAACAAGACCCCTACATATGTTGTCTACAAGAAACCCACCTCAAAACAGGGGACACATACAGACTGAAAGTGAAGGGCTGGAAAAAGATTTTCCATGCAAATAGGGACCAAAAGAAAGCAGGAGTAGCAATACTCATATCAGATAAAATAGACTTTAAAACAAAGGCTGTGAAAAGAGACAAAGAAGGTCACTACATAATGATCAAAGGATCAATCCAAGAAGAAGATATAACAATTATAAATATATATGCACCCAACACGGAGCATCGCAGTATGTAAGACAAATGCTAACAAGTATGAAAGGAGAAATTAACAATAACACAATAATAGTGGGAGACTTTAATACCCCACTCACACCTATGGATAGATCAACTAAACAGAAAATTAATAAGGAAACACAAACTTTAAACGATACAATAGACCAGTTAGACCTAATTGATATCTATAGGACATTTCATCCCAAAACAATGAATTTCACCTTTTTCTCAAGCGCACATGGAACCTTCTCCAGGATAGATCACATCCTGGGCCATAAAGCTAGCCTTGGTAAATTCAAAAAAATAGAAATCATTCCAAGCATCTTTTCTGACCACAATGCAGTAAGATTAGATCTCAATTACAGGAGAAAAACTATTAAAAATTCCAACATATGGAGGCTGAACAACACGCTGCTGAATAACCAACAAATCACAGAAGAAATCAAAAAGAAATCAAAATTTGCATAGAAACGAATGAAAATGAAAACACAACAACCCAAAACCTGTGGGACACAGTAAAAGCAGTCCTAAGGGGAAAGTTCATAGCAATACAGGCACACCTCAAGAAACAAGAAAAAGTCAAATAAATAACCTAACTCTACACCTCAAACAACTAGAAAAGGAAGAAATGAAGAACCCCAGGGTTAGTAGAAGGAAAGAAATCTTAAAAATTAGAGCAGAAATAAATGCAAAAGAAACAAAAGAGACCATAGCAAAAATCAACAAAGCCAAAAGCTGGTTCTTTGAAAGGATAAATAAAATTGACAAACCATTAGCCAGACTCATCAAGAAACAAAGGAGAAAAATCAAATCAATAAAATTAGAAATGACAGTGGAGAGATCACAACAGACAATATAGAAATACAAAGGATCATAAGAGACTATTATCAACAATTATATGCCAATAAAATGGACAACGAGGAAGAAATGGACAAATTCTTAGAAAAGTACAACTTTCCAAAACTCGACCAGGAAGAAATAGAAAACCTTAACAGACCCATCACAAGCATGGAAATTGAAACTGTAATCAAAAATCTTCCAGCAAACAAAAGCCCAGGTCCAGACGGCTTCACAGCTGAATTCTACCAAAAATTTAGAGAAGAGCTAACACCTATCCTGCTCAAACTCTTCCAGAAAATTGCAGAGGAAGGTAAACTTCCAAACTCATTCTATGAGGCCACCATCACCCTAATACCAAAACCTGACAAAGATGCCACAAAAAAAAAAAACTATAGGCCAATATCACTGATGAACATAGATGCAAAAATCCTAAACAAAATTCTAGCAATCAGAATCCAACAACACATTAAAAAGATCATACACCATGACCAAGTGGGCTTTATCCCAGGGATGCAAGGATTCTTCAATATCCGCAAATCAATCAATGTAATACACCACATTAACAAATTGAAAAACAAAAACCATATGATTATCTCAATAGATGCAGAGAAAGCCTTTGACAAAATTCAACACCCATTTATGATAAAAACTCTCCAGAAAGCAGGAATAGAAGGAACATACCTCAACATAATAAAAGCTATATATGACAAACCCACAGCAAACATTATCCTCAATGGTGAAAAATTGAAAGCATTTCCTCTAAAGTCAGGAACAAAACAAGGGTGCCCACTTTCACCATTACTATTCAACATAGTTTTGGAAGTTTTGGCTACAGCAATCAGAGCAGAAAAAGAAATAAAAGGAATCAAATTGGAAAAGAAGAAGTAAAACTCTCACTATTTGCAGATGACATGATCCTCTACATAGAAAACCCCTAAAGACTCCACCAGAAAATTACTAGAACTAATCAATGATTATAGTAAAGTTGCAGGATATAAAATCAACACACAGAAATCCCTTGCATTCCTATACACTAATAATGAGAAAACAGAAAGAGAAATTAAGGAAACAATTCCATTCACCATTGCAACGAAGAGAATAAAATATTTAGGAATATATCTACCTAAAGAAACTAAAGACCTATATATAGAAAAAAACTATAAAACACTGGTGAAAGAAATCAAAGAGGACACTAATAGATGGAGAAATATACCATGTTCATGGATTGGAAGAATCAATATAGTGAAAATGAGTATACTACCCAAAGCAATTTATAGATTCAATGCAATCCCTATCAAGCTACCAACAGTATTCTTCACAGAGCTAGAACAAATAATTTCACAATTTGTATGGAAATACAAAAACCCTCGAATAGCCAAAGCGATCTTGAGAAAGAAAAAATGGAACTGGAGGAATCAACCTACCTGACTTCAGGCTCTACTACAAAGCCACAGTTATCAAGACAGTATGGTACTGGCACAAAGACAGAAATATAGATCAATGGAACAAAATAGAAAGCCCAGAGATAAATCCACGCACATATGGACACCTTATCTTTGACAAAGGAGGCAAGAATATACAGTGGATTAAAGACAATCTCTTTAACAAGTGGTGCTGGGAAATCTGGTCAACCACTTGTAAAAGAATGAAACTAGAACACTTTCTAACACCATATACAAAAAAATAAACTCAAAATGGATTAAAGATCTCAACATAAGACCAGAAACTATAAAACTCCTAGAGGAGAACATAGGCAAAACACTCTCTGACATACATCACAGCAGGATCCTCTATGACCCACCTCCCAGAATATTGGAAATAAAAGCAAAATAAACAAATGGGACCTAATTAAACTTAAAAGCTTCTGCACATCAAAGGAAACTCTTAGCAAGGTGAAAAGACAGCCTTCAGAATGGGAGAAAATAATAGCAAATGAAGCAACCGACAAACAACTAATCTCAAAAATATACAAGCAACTCCTACAGCTCAACTCCAGAAAAATAAATGACCCAATCAAAAAATGGGCCAAAGATCTAAATAGACATTTCTCCAAAGAAGACATACAGATGGCTAACAAACACTTGAAAAGATGTTCAACATCACTCTTTATCAGAGAAATGCAAATCAAAACCACTATGAGGTACCATTTCACACCAGTCAGAATGGCTGCGATCCAAAAGTCTACAAATAATAAATGCTGGAGAGGGTGTGGAGAAAAGGGAACCCTCTTACACTGTTGGTGGGAATGCAAATTAGTACAGCCACTATGGAGAACAGTGTGGAGATTCCTTGGAAAACTGGAAATAGAACTGCCTTATGATCCAGCAATCCCACTGCTGGGCATACACACTGAGGAAACCAGAAGGGAAAGAGACACGTGTACCCCAATGTTCATCGCAGCACTGTTTATAATAGCCAGGACATGGAAGCAACCTAGATGTCCATCAGCAGATGAATGGATAAGAAAGCTGTGGTACATATACACAATGGAGTATTACTCAGCCATTAAAAAGAATACATTTGAATCAGTTCTAATGAGGTGGATGAAACTGGAGACTATTATACAGAGTGAAGTAAGCCAGAAGGAAAAACATAAATACAGTATACTAACGCATGTATATGGAATTTAGAAAGATGGTAACGATAACCCTGTGTACGAGACAGCAAAAGAGACACTGATGTATAGAACAGTCTTATGGACTCTGTGGGAGAGGGTGGGAAGATTTGGGAGAATGTCATTGAAACATGTGAAATGTCATGTATGAAACGAGATGCCAGTCCAGGTTCGGTGCACGATGCTGGATGCTTGGGGCTGGTGCGCTGGGAAGGCCCAGGGGATGGTATGGGGAGGTTGGGAGGAGGAGGGTTCAGGATGGGGAGCATGTGATTTTTTTAAAATAAAATTTTTGAAAAAAAAAAAAAACTAGGGTAAATTTAAATTCTACTGTTGGAGAATGTGTTCAATAAATTATGGTCATCTATCCGCACTTTAGGAGAAGGCAATGGCACCCCACTCCAGTACTCTTGCCTGGAAAATCCCATGGATGGAGGAGCCTGGTGGGCTGCAGTCCATGGGGTCGCTAGGAGTCGGACACGACTGAGCGATGTCACTTTTACTTTTCCCTTTCATGCATTGGAGGAGGAAATGACAACCCACTCCAGTGTTCTTGCCTGGAGAATCCCAGGGACCAGGGAGCCTGGTGGGCTGCCATCTCTGGGGTCGCACAGAGTCAGACACGACTGAAGCAACTTAGCAGCAGTAGCATAGGCACTTTTAAAAAAAGAAAGAAAGTGAGATTGGAGGGAGAAAGGAAGGTTAAAAGAAGATTAAAAGTGACGACAGGAAAGATCCACTAGATAAAATTGGCAAACGTGTCTCATATTACTAAGATTCAGAGAAAAGCACTGAAAATCATAATATCATCATTGGATTTTTTTTTTTTTAGAACTCTTTAATAAGTTGTTTCCTACGGAGAAGTACAAATGATTACAAAATGTGATGGCCTCACAAGACTAAAGTAAAATTAGTATCAGCATGTGAGAGTTGTAAGTAGAAAATGAAAAAAAATGAAATGATTTCTTTGTTCCGAAAGCCATGATTCTTTTTGAAGAAAAATCAACATTGAGAAAGATGTATAAAATTAGCTAAGTCAAACAAATTTTGATTACAATAGATGAAACCATCCTGTCTGATAATGAAGTTTTATTGTTTATAATGTACAGTTCATAAAAAAATGCAAAAGTATTAGTGGATATGTTATATTCAAAATCACATTCAATGTATACAAAGGGGTCCCTTATGTTTGAAAGCTTTAAAAACTAATTCATGGAAAAAGTCCATTTCCCAGTGGCAAACATTGTGCAATAGACGGAGCCCAGGCTATGGCTGACAGGCAATTTAGGTATACGAGCAACTTTTTAAAAAGTAGCAACAGATGTTTTAGTGATTCACTGTATTATGCATAGCAACAAATGGTCTCCAAGAATCATTATGAAAAAGCCCACAAAGGAATGTTATTATCAGTTCTATAAATGAAATTAAGAATAACATATATTTTATAAACTATGTAGATATTGAAGAACAATTTAAATATTATATTTTACATATGTAATTAAGGGGCTCTCCAAGAGAGACTTTTAAAAATAATGTTTGCAATAAATTTTAAATTATTGTCATTTTTTATTCAATTAATTAAAATTTAACAATCAGATTTATAGCATGAAATAATATGACATATCTTAAAGGCATGTTAAATGACATTTTTAAACCACAGGGAAAATGAGGTCAATTTTATTAATAGGGAGATAATTACCATTGGCTTTCTCGCACATTTACATCGTGTATAAATAGTACCACTCTCTGAGAATTGACAGTTTCTATGCATTCAGCAGAATGCAAAACTAGAAAAACAGGAATCGTTTGATCTAACACTATCTCTGCCACGCCAATCCATCAGCCCATCTAAGACTGACAGCCAGCCCAAGAATTCTGTGAAATCCTTTAAGGAACATAGTCTGTCTCTCTCTCTAAAGCTTTGTGGGTTTTTCAGTCATATGACTGAAAACACATGTTCTGGGGATTCTTTTTTTCACCCTGACAGCCAGTTCATTTTATATAGGGAAATATTTTATTGTGTGTGTACCCTGAGCTTCCTTCTCCTAACCTCTTGTTTCTCCATCCCACATGGCATAATATGCTCACATCGCTCCGTTTCCCCATGAGAAAATAAATACAGGCACAAAATTCATAATCAGTATGGTTAATTTTGTGTGTGGGGTGTCTACTTTGGTGGAAGTTTCCTTTCAACACATAGCCTCTCATTCCTAGAGCTTCTAAGATGCGGTTAAATGCTGCCTCACAGAGCACCTGAGTTCTGCCATTCCACAAGGAGCAGTAAAAGGTAACATTTCAGCACACAGAGGAGGGAGTATTCACTTTCAGCTCTGAGATCTGAGTTCTGCTGCTGTTGATGTTTTGTTTGAATCCTGAACATTTGAACTTGGGATCCTTTGTTATGAGGTAACTTTCAGTTCAGTTTGAGTCAACACAAATTTACAGGCAGGCTCCTTCCAGGCATATTTTAAAGGATAACATTCAGTGACAAATATAGAATAAGCAGAAGAAAGAATAATTAACACAGAATTCTGATTTTGACCATGGCCATCACTTACTATAAAAAGAAGTCTCTTAAATGCCTCTAGTTTTATGGGAGGTAGGTGGTTTGAGGTTTTTTTTGTTTGTTTCTTTGTCTTTTTTGGTTGGAGAATCTTAGTTCTCCAACCAGGAATCAGGCCTATGTCCCCTGCAGAGCTAGTATGGAATCCTAACCACTGGACCGCCAAGGAATTCCCTATTTGACCTTTTTAACATCCACAATAAATAGCTACTACTTTTATAATTTCAAATAAGCTCAGTACTTGTTATTGTATTTGTTTTTGTTAATATCCATTATCTTAGATTTATGATCTAGACAGCTGCTCACTGAGATACTAAGCAATCTAATCTATCTTCAAAGCTTCAATTACCATCATTATAGTTGAGGATTCTCAAGACAATGGTTCAATCTAGTGAATTACTCTCCTGACATCCGGACTTATGTATCCAACAATCTCTTGGACATCTCTACTTTTATGTCCTGTAGACAATAAAAACTCAACATGCACAAAACTGAATTCACCAAAATGAGCCAGGTTAACAAAGAATCCCATGTTAAAATGTCCTGAATTCAAAATAATTCTCCACTGCAGCAAAATTCACATCTAATATCTGAAAGCATATACTGAAATTTGGTCAAATATGGGGCATTTTGTGAATCAATAAAAAAGATGGTAGCAAATTAAAAACCGAAAAAAATAGGAATCCATGCATGGGGGAGAAAAGAAGGCTCTAGAGCACAATGCCAACTGGTAATTGTGGAGAGAGTGGTGGAGTTGGAAAATTATTTTGTAACTAGCATAGTAAAGATTGGCTCATGAAAGAAGCCTCAATGGATGGTAAATCAGAGAGGTTAGGGGCAGAGAGATTTTAATGGAGAGCATATGTTTATTTGTATGTCCTGGAATGTCTCTTCATAAAGTGTTTATAAGATGCAAGGGGGAAACAGTAATTATCCTGTAGAAAAATAAGGCAATGCCTTGATAAAATGAACTAAATCAAATAATCTGTTAAGAGATGGATAGAAAACATATGCCTCTGAATGTAATACCTTGAGAGGGGTACAACATCTCTCATGTAATGTCATGACCTGGGGAGTACAACTTGAATCTAACCAGGACAAAGTATCAGATAATTCCAAATAGAGAATGTTTCATTATATTATAACTTATTCTGTTCTATTATAAAAGATGGAAGACAGTGAAACTGCTGAGGAACTATTTCAGATGAAAGGATATTAAAGAGACAGAGAATGAAATGCAATACATGACCCTGGAATGGATCCAGTTCTGGAGAGAATAAAAAGCTATAAAGGATATAATTTGATCAATTAACAAAATCAGAATATGGATGGCACATTAAAATGTTGTATCAATGTAAAGTTCCTAAAATGGAAAACTGCAGTATTCTTATGTAAGGGAATGTCCTTGTTCTTTAAAACACATGCAGTGAAAATAGAGACAAAAATTTATGATGTGAACAATTTATTTTTAAATAGTTCAGGGATGCTAAATCTAACTATATACCTGTGCATGTGTGTGTGTGTGTGTTACACAGAGAGAGAGAAGCGTCTAAGAGGATTTTTGTATCATTTTTTCAACTTTTCATTAAGCATGAAACTATTTCCAAGTCAAAAGTTTTTTTTTTAATAACCAAAAACCTTTAATTCATTCTCTTTGCTCCAAAACTTTCTTTCCTCCATATTTAAAAGCATTACATCACCAGATACTGATGGCCCACACAGAAACAGTGGTGTAATCTTTAAATCCTCCTCTTTCATGTCTCTGTTTAATCAACCGCAAGTCATGATGATTCTACTTTGTAACTATTTCTTGAATTTGTGCACCACTTTCCCTCTCACTGCCTTTACCAAGATGAAAAGCAAACCGTTCCCATCTCAAGTAAGATAACTCCTGAGGATGATCATTTCATTCGGACTACTGCAAGTTAGTAACGGTCCTAACCTCTGACTTCAGTTTTGACTTCCACAGTTCCTTCTCCAAACTGCAAGCAGAAGTTTAAAGCAAAGTTCTAAAGCACAGCTCTGATTGCCTTGAAGTATTTTAACTCATTCCCACTGCCCTTAGGATAAAGTCCCCCTTACTCAGCATGGTTTATGTGACCCAGCACTTACTTCCCCTACAAGCTGCAGAGCCCTTCCCTCTCATGTCCAGATTCACACAATGAATATTAACTTCTAGAAAAAGTTACCATTTTTGTGTCTGGGCCTTTGTCTATGCTGTTTGCTCTCCAACACTCTGGTCCCCTCTTTTCTTGCTGTATGTGACTCATCCTATAAGTCTCAGTGTAAACATCACTTCCTTTAAGGTACCTTTCCATCCCATCCCAAAACTGTGCGGTGTCTCTGCCTTGCCTTCCGGTTTCTTCCTTTACTTTCCCTCTCCTTACACTTAACACACATCATTACAAATCCTTGCTCCGTCGTATGTTGTCGCATTGCCTTCACCACCATTGCAGTCTCGAGTCGTTTAGAGTCTGACACTAAAGAGACTATTTTCTATAATGAATGAATGACAGCAAAAATACATTTAAAGTTTATATATTTAAAATAAAACAGCAAATCAAGGTCTTTGTCCTTATAAAATCAATATACTAGATCATTAATTGGACAGTATATATAATATATCCTGTGATACAAGAAGAAAAATTAATGATTAACTTAAAATATGGAGTGAATGTTTGGTTTGCTACATTAATCATATTGGTCGTCTTATGTTAAAAGCTATTATTTGCATGCAATAAAACACTTGTCCAATATTTTCCTCAAGAGTTATTATTCTGGGGTTGTTACTGGATGTGGTAGACCACTTGAGATGGTGGTGCTCAGGGCAGCAGTGCTGAGAGTGCTTCTGATGCAGCAGTGGTGATGGTGGCGATCGTTAGTGGTTCTGGTGTGAAAGAAACCGTGGTTGTAAACGGGGAGGCTAGTGTAAAAGGACACTGAATCACAATGACCCTGATGAAACCAATGGTGGTAATGATGATGTAAGCAAAGACTAAGGCTGGCTTGCAAGTCACATTAAGATGCAATCCTAGTTTAGCCACAAATCATCATCTTGGGGAAGTTTCTGAATATTTAAACTTTCTGAATATTTATAAAATGGGAGTAATACACATCACTATAAAGTTGAATATAAATATAAAGTTGAGTATAAAATTAAATGAAATTATTTAATGAGTTAATTCTTAAGCACAGAGGAAGTATTTAAGAAATGGCTACTTTTATTTTATTTCAGAAGTTACACAATTTTATTGAACATTTATAAAACGAAAGACTCAGAAAATGCCATGGAAACTCTGATCATATAAGAAATGTTTTTATTGTTAGTTCCTGCACTGCTTATCTTCAGCCTTCATCAAACCCTGCCCATCTCTGAGAGTTTAAATTCTTTGCTCATCTTAAATCTTTCTTGAGCCAAATACTCCTTAGGACTTTTCAATATGTAATGACCATGGTTTTCAGGAAACATTTATGCATATAATATGCCATAAAAGAAGCAGTGGGCGCTCTCTTCTTTGCATTCATTCTTAGACTAGAATTAGTTTTCCCTCACCCTTTGCAGCATAGTATTAGTCAAGACTATTTGGCCCATAAGCTATAACAGCTTGACTTAAATTTATTTAGCAAATCACATACACACAAATTTATTTGTCTACTTAATTAGAAAGTCAGGAAGGAGCACAATCATACTCAAACATTTAAAAATCTTCAACTTTTATTGACTACAGGAAGACTTTGTAGAGTAGAAAAGGAAGCTTCCAGGAAACCCAGATGCCTACATTTGATAAAAACAGACATGCTTCCTTAAATTTCCATTCTCCACTTTTTCTGTAATAGAGTTTTTAACTAGTCATGTGGTTACTCGTATAATGGAGACTATTTCTGGCTTGCCTTAAAGACAGGTGTGGCCATGTAAGTTACAGCTGGTATGATCTGAGCAGTAGTGATTTCCACATCTTCTAGTTATGCCTTTGAAGGGATGAGGTATGCCATGCCCTTGGTGGTTCCCTTCCCACTAGCTGGAATGGAGACATAGGGTAGAAGCTGGAGCAGTCCTCTTTGACCGTGAGACAAAACTTGTATGTTTAGCAATGGAGGGTGACTATATATAAAGAGTGTGGGCTACTAATGACTCAGTGGAGGACAGCTACAATACAGATCAGACTTTTACATGGTAAATTAGTCAACTTCTATCGTGTTCCAGCTAATGCTAACTTGAGGTCTTTGTATTTAACATTACCTGGATTATAATCTAATGAATACCATACCCTGCATTACCATCCAGAAAAGAACCTTTGTGGAGCTATCAGATCAAATCAGATCAGATCAGTCGCTCAGGCATGTCCGACTCTTTGTGACCCCTCCACAAAATGAAGACTCCTGGAAAAATGAATTGATTGACTTATCTTGGCTCCCATGCCTATATTTGAATCAATCAACATTACAGTAGATTCTACAAAAGAGCAGAAAAGTATGTCCCAGATCACACACTCAGTCCTGTGACCAGGAGTGTGATCCTTGTGTGTGTGATCACAAGGAGTGTTATGTGATTGGTAGTCCCAATCGAATCACAGCGGATGAGACAGCAAACCTTTTCTAACAGAACAGAACTGAACAGTTAAAACAACAGATGATCTCCAGACACTGGAGGGGAGAAGGAAATGATAACCCACTCCAGTATTCTAGTCTAGAGAATCCCGTGGACAGAGGAGCCTGGTGGGCTGCTGTCCATGGGGTCGCACAGAGTCAGACACAACTGAAGCAACTTAGCATGCATGCATGCATTGGAGAAAGAAATGGCAACCCACTTCAGTGTTCTTGCCTGGAGAATCCCAAGGACAGAGGAGCCTGGTGGGCTGCCGTCTATGGGGTTGCAGAGAGTCGGACATGATTGAAGTGACTTAGCAGCAGCAGCAGACACTGGAGATCATAAGTAAGAAACTTTAACAGTAAAGTATATTTTCTTACATATGAAAACACATGAGGAGAAACAACAAACAAATACACTTTTTGACTGGGAAAAGAATCCACCTTATAACTGAGACCAAAATCAAGAATATAACAAGTCTCAAAGCATAGACAATCTTAAGACATTATTAAAGAATGCCTTCTCCTCAGGAATTGTCCTTACTCTCTTAGAGCCTTGGTAAGAACAAGGCAAGGCTTCTAATCTTTCATTTATCAATCTCTCTTTGAGTTCTTTCCAAATGGCTGGTCCTGTTTTAGTAGGAGATATTCAAGATAATGTACCTTGAACAGGAGATGACGATTCTAAATCTCTCTCTGCTCCACAATTAAGTTTTATCCACTTGATGGTTACAAGGGTGAGTTCCTTGTGCACAGAAGAAGGGATGTATGCCCAGTATATGAAGACCCCCATAACTCCCTGTGTTCTTTCACAAACTGCCCCAATTGGTATTAAAATAATGTCATGAAACATCTACATCTTCCCCAGTATCACATGCTGGACTGGGCATAAAAGGACTATTTGCATACTACTAATTTGTGGGTAGGGCTTCCCTGGTGGCTCAACTGGTAAAGAATCCACCTGCAATGTGGGAGACCTGGGTTCAATCCCTGGGTTGGAAAGATCCCCTGGAAAAGGGAATGGCTACCCACTCCAGTATTCTGGCCTGGAGAATTCCACAGACTATAGCCCATGGGGTTGCAAAGAGTTGGACACAACTGAGCGACTTTCACTTTCCCTTTTCACTATTTGTGGACTTAGTTCCAATTCTGCATATTACTTCTATTTCTTCCCAAGGACTGGCCTTTGCTGGACTTACCGTTCTCTCTCTATTTGGTCCTCGCTATCTAAACTCATAAAGCCATCTCTCCTGAATACTCTTACAGATGGCTCTATCTTTCCTTTTCAGTAGCAAGTTCATGTTATACATAGAAGAACACGATTGGGGATGCAAATTAGTTTCCAGACCTCTCTGCAAATAAACTGCTCCTTTAAGAGCCTCCTCACATCAAGTCACCCATCACCGTGTCTTGGTCTTATGGTCATGGCCCATTTTCCTTGAGCATGTTGAAGAGTCAAAGGGTAGATAAATGTGGAATCAGATCTGTCATTTGAGGTTCATTTGGTTTCCGATTCACTCATCCAATTGTGTTCCTCTGAAATGTTACAATTGTAAATTGTCAGAGGCATTTAATGACTAAGAAGCTTTTCAATACTCCAGTTAAACATCTCAAAGAAGCATTCTGAACAGGAAATAACTGTTTGACAAGAGTTGATAGTGGTGGTTTAGCTGCTGTGTGTGTCTGACTTGTTGCAACCCATGGACTGTAGCCTACCAGGCTCCTCTGTCCAGGGGATTTTCCAGGCAATAATACTGGAGTGGGCTGCCATTTCCTCCTCCAGGGGATCTTCCCAACCCAGGGATCGAACCTGAATCTTCTGTATTGGCAGGCAAGTTCTTTACTGCTGAGCCTCCAGGGAAGCCCCTTGACAAGAGCAAGTTAAGCTAAAGAAAAAGCTCGAAATTGGTTCCAGACCTTGAATCCAAAATATCACAAAGTGTTCTCCAATTTTATTTATTACATATTGTTTGTCTAGACAGTTGCCAGATAACTGATACATGATAACATATTCATTTCCATCTTTTCTTCACCTTAAGGTCTTTACTCACAAAAAGGCTAAATTCTTTTCTGCAAGTAAGCACAGGCATATTTTCCTCAAGAGATTTCTAGCTTTTCCTTGAGTGCAGGAGCTAGAAGTCATTTGATTTTTTCATGATGCCCTTTAAAAACAACTAAGACAAGAAAATTAATTCCGTTTGTAAGGAAGACCCATGATGGTTCCTTTGGACTACGGCATACTAATAATGGTCATTCAAAAGAATATGGTGGAGTACCTATGTCCAATCTGGCAACAAGAAAAATGTTTCTCTACTCTATCCTGAAGACAGAGGACCTTTGTCAGATACTTAAAACAGCTCAAATCCATTGTTACAGAAGGAAGAAGTTGAGCAAAGATCAAGTGACATATACCTAAATTCAGATTGATTTTTTCTCAACAGAGGGCTAACTTTATTTCCTATCATTTAAAACCTTGTAAGGGTGCCTTGGATACAAAATACCATGTTGATTTTAATTCTAATATTAGAGGTCAGACTAAACACCAGTTGGTTCTTCTAGTTCTTTGATTTGTTCATTTTTTTATTCACCTGACAGAAAAATATTTTAGTTGTCTGTATGTCCAAGGATAAATTCAATACTGAGCATCATATTGAAATTTGAGACTGACAGGGTGGCCAGTGTAGTCTCAGAACTTTAGTAGTAAAAGGAGTAGTAAGCATTACCCAGCGACAATGTTCTAATCACCTAATCTTAATTACAGTGATAATATACAAATGAAATACACAGAATTAAAATGGGATTTATTGTGCATACTAAGGCAAAGTAAATTTTAGCTTTGTTTGTTAATTTCACTGAACAAGGTGTTAGTGATCAATAAGTCAAAAGTCCTGAATTTTATTTCTCAAAATTTTATCTCCCATCGAATTGGCTCACCCTTCCATCCCAAGAAAATGAAAATATCTAGTATGAAATAAGGAATAAATTGTGAATTCCACAGTAACAAAGAGGGTAAACAAGGTTGTATTATCATGAGTAGAAATTATAGAATTTTTTCCCTTGGGTAGAATAGGAATAAAAAAAAGTGTCTTAAAAGACAGGAAGTGAAAGGTTTATAATTTGGCCATTAGTGTGAGAAAGAAGTGTTTGTAGAAAATACTCGAATAGCTAACGTTCTGGAAACAAAGCTGAATGCAGGACAAGCAAGTTAGAAGATTAATATAAAAGTAAACCCCTCCTTTAAGGTAGAACTTTTCATGTACTGCTTTTTTTTTTTAATTAAATTTACCAGCTTATTAAAGGCTATGATAAAGGATAAAAATGAATAGCCAGATGAAGCACACGCCATGTCTTGAGCTCTGGATTTATATATTTCTAGAGATGGGATGTAAAATCTATAGTTATCTTTGCATGGAATAAAAGACTGCTTATTCACTGTGGCTTATCAAAATAGAATTAAGAAATGCTATACTTAACAACACAAATGATCCAAAACAGACCTTTTTTCACATAATTCAGAATCTTTTGGAAACAGTCAGACTTCCCTTCTACCCAAGGCTTATGATTAGCACTAGGTTTTAAGGAAAGTTTTAAAATATTACAGATATAAGAATATTCATCAAACTGAAATCTATCTCAATATACTCCATGCTTAATACTCATAGCTATCAGATATTTCATCACTATGACACTCTTGATAAAAAGCGTTGATGGATGATACTATACATGTTTCCAAGGACTGATAACATTTCTAAACCTATTTATAAGGTTGACAAAAGGACCCCTGTATCTCTCTAAATAGCTATACAACTCAAGAAATTTTAAAAGCTCACTCTACTGAGAGAGAGAAACCATTTCAAATGTTTTTCATCTTAACTGGCTCTAGCAGCTCTGTTACTTTAATGTAACTGCTGCTGCTGCTAAGTCACTTCAGTCGTGTCCGACTCTGTGCGACCCCATGGACGGCAGCCCACCAGGCTTCCCGTCCCTGGGATTCTCCAGGCAAGAATACTGGAGTGAGTTGCCATTTCCTTCTCCAATGCATGAAAGTGAAAAGTGAAAGTGAAATCGCTCAGTCGCATCCGACTCTTAGCGACCCCATGGACCGAAGCCCACCAGGCTCCTCCGTCCACGGGAGTTTCCAGGCAAGAGTACTGGAGTGGGTCGCCAGTGCCTTCTCCCTTCATATAACTAACTGGTAGTAATAAAGCCATAACTTTGGGAGTACCCTGGTGGTCAGTGGGCAGGACTTTGAGCTTCTATTGCAGGGAGCACAGGTTCGAACCCTGATTGGGGAACTAAGCTCCAACAGGCCACACGCCACGCACCCCCCACTCCCAAAAGTAATAACTTCACTCCAGAAACCCAAGATTTAATAGGCTTCATAAAACCTAGTTGTGTACAATTAATAGTTTGAATTTGTGGACAGAGCATTTGCTCGACTTTATAGATTTGTGAATGCTGTACTTTATTCACCACCAGATGGGAAGGAGAAAATAAAACTGTCATTGTACACAGATGATGTGATTATCTATGTTAAAAACCCTCAAGAATGGACATCACAAAAACAAAAAATCTTTCTGTAACTGAGTATAGCAAAGTTTTAGGATTTAAGTCAGTTGATTTCCTATCTTCCAGCACCTAAGAATTTGAGTTTTTAAAATTAATACCATTTACAATAGCACTAAGAAAAATGAAACACATGTATGCCTAACAGAATATGTAAAGGATCTATATATAGAAAACTGCAAAAATCTAATCAAAAATTCTAAGTAAATAGATATTCTGCGATCATGGGTTAGAAAAACCAATATTATTAAGGTATCAGTTCTTTCCAATCTTATCTATAGATTCAACATGATCCCAAACAAAATCCCAGCAAGCTGTTTTATATACATTGACTATTGATTGAAGAGTCTGTATGGAAAGATATAATATCCAAAATATTCAGCACAGTACTAAAGAACAAGAGAATTGGAGAGCTGACAGTACCTGACTTCAAGACTTACTATAAAAACTACAGAAGTCAAGGAAGTGTAGCACTGGCAAGAGAATAGACATGCAGATTAACAGAACAAAACAGTGAGCACAGAAATAGATCCCCCCCCAACACACACACAAATACAGTCAACTGATCTTTGATAAAACAGCAAAGGCAAGTCAATGGACAAAGGATTATCTTTCTAAACTTATTACGGTATTTCATTATCGATATATATGTAAATTATTATGCTAAGTATCTTAAATTTATATAGTGCTGAATGTCAATTATATCTCAAATGATTCTGGAAAAACTGGATGTCCATATGCAAAAAATTTAACCCACTTTTCATGAAAATTAATTCAGAATGGATCATACACCTATACATAAAATGCAAAACTATGAAGCTTCTAGAAGAAAACACAGGAAAATACCTAGGTGAGCTTGAGTTTGGTGAAGAATTTATACATACAACACCAAAAGTATAATACGTGAAAGAAAAAAATTGATAAGTGGCTTTATTAAAATTAAAAACTTCTCTCTGTGAAGATACTATTTAAAAACTGAAAAAACAAGCCACAGATTGAGGGAAAAACCTTTGCAAAACACATAAGGACTTTTATCCAAACTATACAAAGAACTCTTCAAACTCAACAAAAAAACAAATAGCCCAGTTAAAAAATGAATAAACTATCTGGACACCTCACCAAAGAACATGGACAAATAGCAAATAAAACCTCAGTACCATGTGCCATTATGCAATTAAAACAATGATATACGTATGCCAGAATGGAAAAAAATTGTTTAAGTGGTCACAGCTATTTCTGGTGAAGATGTGGGCTCTCATTCATTTCTGGCGGGAATGTCAAAATGGTACAACCATTATGGAAGATACTTTGGCAGTTTCTTACAAAGCTAAATATAGTCTCCCCACCTAATCTAGCAATCATTTCCTTAGGTATTTGCCCAACTGATGTGAAAAGGTATGTCAACACAAAAATTTGCATGCAGATGTTTACAGCAGCTTTATAATTGTCAAAACTTGGAAGCAGCCAGATGTCTTTCATTGGTAAATGCATAAACAAACTGTGATACATGCATGCAATGGTGTGTGATTCGGTGATAAAAAGAAATGAACCCTCAAGACATGAAAAGCTTAAATGAATCTTTTTTTTTTTCTCATTTTATTTTATTTATTTATTTTTTTAATTTTTTATTCCTTTATTTCTCATGTGTTCCCCATCCTGAACCCTCCTCCCTCCTCCCTCCCCATACCATCCCTCTGGGTCATCCCAGTGCACCAGCCCCAAGCATCCAGCATCGTGCATTGAACCTGGACTGGCATCTCGTTTCATACATGACATTTCACATGTTTCAATGCCATTCTCCCAAATCTTCCCACCCTCTCCCTCTCCCACAGAGTCCAAATGAATCTTAAATGCACATGCTAAGTCCTTTCATTTCTTTAAATCAACTTTAAAATACTGTATCCTGTACGATTTCAACTAGATGACAGTCTAGGAAAAGAACCACCATAGGAACAGTAAGTAGATTGGTGTTCACCAGGGACTTGAGTGAAGAAGGAAGACTGACTAGGTGGGTTACAGGTGGACCTCAGGACAGTGAAACTATTCTGTGTGACTATATAATTCTGAATACATGACACACTGCATTTGTGAAAACACAGGGGCTCCCCTGGTGGCTCAGCAGTAAAGAACCCTCTACAATGTAGGAGACTTGCAGGAGACATGGCTTCCATCCCTGGGCCAGGAAGATCCCTTGGAGGAGGAAGTGGAGACACACTCCAGCATTCTTGCCTGAAAAACCTCATGAACAGAGGAGCCTGGTAGGCCACAGTCATGGGGTCACAAAGAGTTGGACACAACTGAGCATGTACGCAGGCAGGCCACTGAATGTTAAAAAGGCAAAGAGTGAATTTCAATGTTTATAAAGTAAAAAAAAAAAAAAAAAATTATTTAGGAGGTCAGGAGATCCCAGAAGGGAATGTAGAATATGTCATAACAATCTAACAGTATTACAAATATTTGAGGCAATCTCACTGAAGGGTCATAGGGATCAAGGTACAGATAGATCCAAGTAACTATGGAGATGAGCGGAGTCTATGATTTAAGGCAAAAGAAATCATGCATAATCACTGGATTTTAGTTGATCTAGATGTTTCCCACGGAAGTACGGGTAAAGCAGATACTGTGATACATGTATGCTGGAACTGAATAATTAGGTGAGTGGATGGTAGTTGGTGGAAGCCAGGCATCTCGCTGTTGTAGTGGGAGTTCAGAGATGAATATGGGGAGAAAGCTAAAATGATCCATGTGGTAATGGATTAGAGTTGGAGACATCAGTATGAACTTAAGTGTAACTTAATATAGATACAGATAGTTACATAAAGAAATATTTATAGATTTGTGAACATCTAGGTAGCAAATACATATAGCACCCAGACTGTCTATTCTAACACCAATAAAATGAACCAGGACTCCTTGGAGAAATGGTTGATTTCAGCACTAGGACATAAAATATACAGCATAAGCATGGAACATCTCAGAACACCAAAAAGAAACGAGGAGCTAAAGATGATTTCTTTTTTTTTTTTTTTTTTTTAACAAATCCTGCAAGGATGGAAGTATGTCAGAGGGCAGTGAAGTTAGTTAAAAAGAGACTGCAAAGGTCAAAGCTGGAAAAATGTAAACAATAAACTAGAGTTGTGCTAGGTTAAAATTCGAAGTGTAAAATATCAATGAGTACATGATATAAATGAGTGATCAAATAATGAAATATATGAGGTTGGAAGAAAATTCCCCATGCAAAAGTATTCCAAATAATTTACGTGGGAGCCCAGCTCTTTCAGCGTTTGCCATTCATATGACATCATTACAAAGTGGAAAGTAGGGAAGAGGTTTGGAAGAAGTCTAACTTTATAGTGCAGACATCTGACAAACACCACCCTAACCAAATGACAAAGGTCAGCATCGATAGTAATAAGCTAAATTGATAATAGACTCTTCCCATGATATAGTTAAAATAGCGTCTTTCCTCTGTGGCCACCCTCCTCAAAACCCACGATCCCACTCTAATCCTCAGAAAAATATCAGACAAATTCCAGTTGAAGGACAGCTTACAATATAACTGACCAGTATTCCTCAAAACTGTCAAGGTTATCAAAAACCTAAGAAACTGTCCCAAGCAAGAGGAGCCTAAGGAGACATGACTAAATGTAATATCATATCCTGGATGGAATTCTGGAACAGAAATAGGATCTGAGGTAAAAATTAAGGGAATCTGAATAAAGGATGGACTTTAATTATAATATATCAATATTGGGTTCATTAATTATAACAAATATACCATAAGACATCATAAGAAGGGATACTGGCTAGAGGTTTTTGGGAAAACTGTATATTATTTTTGCAATTTATTTATAAATCTAAAACTGTTCTACAAAATAAATTTTATTTAAAAAAAAGTAATTGGAGAGCCTGTGATTGGCAAAAGGATAAATGAACCAAGATTTTCCACTTAATAAGCACATCACAATGGTAGGAACTGTCATTAAGCAAGAATATGTAATATCAAAACCATATTGTCCAAATATTCTTAACAATAAACTACCTACACTTACATTTTAAGATAATTGTTTTATTCAAAATATCTTATTTGCTTATAACCCAGAAATGAGTTTTTAAGTGTTAATATCAAATATACTTTTAAATATGAATACTCCTTCAACTCATAGGAACAGTGAGTTTTTCTTTCTGTTATGCTCAGATCTGGTAATGTTAATAAGTACTAGAGATATGAGATCTCCTTCAGCAATTCTAAGCAACAAAGTGCACTTGAGGACTTGTTTAGAAGAGACAGTCCATGGGGTCTCACAGAGTCAGACACAACTGAAGCGACTTAGCAGCAGCAGCAGCAGCAGCAGGTTTGAAAAAGCAAGATCAAGGAAAAAGTTAAAGTCAAGGATACAGTCAGCTGTAAGCCTGAAAAGTGGTTTAATAATAATTTTAAGTGATGTTAAATAGTTTTATGCCACAGATAGTAAGCCCTTACTTTGATCTCTAAATAAAGGAAAAAAAAATAGATTTTTAAAAATAACTTGAAATGGAACACTGAGTGAAATTTTAGAGACTTCTTAGGTTAGATTACCAGGAAGACAGGTTCATACATCTCTAAGATCCTTGAGATAACTGAATGCATGTAGTTGCTCATTCATTCAAAAACATTTATCATCAACTGTGTAAAACACATGGATTTCCAATAGCCCTACATTTCTAGCTGAGTTTAACAACAGAAACATGGTTACATGGTGATGCTAAAGCAGATTAGAAGTCATCATTTCGTTCAGTACCATTGTCTAATTATGATGAAGTCAGTTGACATTTTCAAAAGACAAACCAAAGCAAATGAAGGGACACTGATAAAGGTGGAGGCAGGTGCTTTTAGTATTTCATTAGCTATATTTGTGACAGCCTTTGAAGACAGATATGAAAGGCATGATTATGAATTTCCTTTGAGGCCTACGTTCAATGGCAGATTAGTAACCTGATAAGTTTTCTATATTTATCTCCACAACAGAGATCCATTTTCAAATCAGCCAACACAAAGCATTTTTTTTTTTAATGTTATTGCAACACACAGTTCTAGGACAGGGCCATCTGGACAGATTGCCCGGGGTCTGCCAATTACCCAGGAGATGCCTGTAACAAATAGGTTACCTCTATGGAACTGCTAGGAGGCAAAGGAACATTTTCTCGAATCACCAGTTTGTGATTTAGAGTGATTTTTCTCAGATTAAAAATGACTTCTCTTTTAAGGGAGAAGACTGCCCTGTTCTGTTTGCTTTCATGAATCTGTGGAAAGTAAAGAAAAACAGAGCTCGGTTCCCATGTTGTGCTGTGTGGTGGGAGGGTTTCCGGTTGGGTGGGCTGCCTCCAAGCTGGATAGATGCTCAAAGTCCCACTCCAAGGAAGCACACTTCCTATCCCCTGGACTGGAGAACATCCAGTCTTTGGAAATAGGAAATGGGATGAAGTCTGACAACCACAGGAAGACACAACCCACTTTTAGAACACACTGAATTCTGCCTTCATCCAAAGTTTCCTTTTTTCAGGGGAAAAAAAATGATACTTTTACATCTTCTATTCTGGAGTTGTCAGTTGGGAAATTGATACTGAACATCCCCTATATCACACTATTCTGGCACCAGGACACACAGGTTATCATTTTTGTTCCGTAGAAAGAAGAGCAGAGTTAGAAAGGGAAACTCGGGCATAGATTTCTCCACAGTGCCCACTTGCAATCCCATTCACGTTTTCAGGTAGAAGATTTCCTGAGCCAAACAGGGAAACAAAAATCCAGCCTTCTTGTTAGTAACTTGGGGGCAGTGGAAGGTCAAAACATTGACTCAATACCTACAACCACTTGACCAGTGCTTAACATACTGGCAGGAAATTTTACTAAAATATTTGTGTTTCTCCTCCTTACATTTTTTTATGTCTCATTTCCCTGGAGTAGTTTCTTGCATTAGGTATATTTACAGGCCATAACACATCAATAAGCTGTTTAAAGTCAATGTTTTCCTATCATTCGGAAAATTTTTAACTTAATGAAGAGAATGTACTGGATATTCCAGGGGTCAGGGGACTCTATGGACAAAGAAAGAAAGATTAAGATTCCCAGAAAGTGGAAAGAGGACGGTTTTCTGGCTCTTAACAAGGACCTGATCCAGATGATAAGGCCTTAAAGAGATACAGTGATGCTGTCTAACCACCGACGTCAAACTTTTGGGACCATGGTCCCCAGTCTTGCCATTCACCCCCTCACCATTCCCAAATCAGCTAAGAACCTATGAAGCTCACAGCGTATCTCACTTAATTCTCAAAACAGCTCATGCCATAAGTATTGCTATGTCCTTTTCTCTCCTGAATGACTACAAGACTTATTTATGATTTTCCTTTTAAATCTAAGGTACACAGATTTAATCATTAACTAATGGGTCATGATACACGGTTGTCATTGGCCCATAATGACCCTCTTCTATGTAACTGGTTTACAATTTGGGGTTACCTTTCATTATATAATCAGCACACATGAAATCACCACTCAAAATAAAAGCTAGAAACTTGACATAGACCTAATTACCTTCCCCATTCCATTCCTTTGCTTCCTCCCATGTAAGGTAACCACTATCTCAAATTCTGTTCCATCAGTCCCGTTTTTCCCTTTATGATATGATGTTATTCTCTATAGTTATATTCTTAAAATGTTTACTTTTGTTGTATTGTTTTTAAAATTATGAAAATGGTATTATGCTAGATGTATATTTGGATGACTGAGTTTTTAATACCTCTTACTATATTGTTATATTTATCTATACTACTGGGTGGGACTGTAATTTATTCACACGGCAGCTATATAATATTCTATTGTGTGACTATGCCATCATTATTCATGTCCCCCCACCTTCTGCAAAATAGAAGCATCTGGGTTGGTTCCAGGTTTTGCTATCGTAAGCAGGGACTTTTCTGTGTGTATATCCCCTATTGAACACTAGACTCTGTGCCTCTATTTCCCACCACTGTACACTCCAGCCCATGTTCTGCACTACTTTCCAAAGTGTATTTCTAAAGCCTGCAGCTTGGCTGGAATTCAAGGGAGTTCCGCAGAACACACGGAGGGCCTGCTTCACAGAGAGGCCATATGGAAAAGCAATATAACCCTAGGACAGGAAAAGCAACAAGTATCAAAATGGAGAGAAAACAATGGTGGCTGTAGCACAAATAAGTAAGTCCATCTCCACCCTGAAGAGGTCTACAGTTGTTCAGTGGTGTGAGCCACTGGTTTGAGGAAAAGCAAATAAATTAGCAAGTTAGGAGTCTTAACAGCCATGTGACTTATAGAGCTCAAAGAATGGGATGTGGAAGAACCTCAGAGAATAGACAGTAAGTGTAAGGTGAGCACAGGCTTGGAGAAGTCTGGAGGGAAATGCCCACAACCAACTTCTCTGCAAGTTTATGTCCCTGTGCTCAAACTATGTATTTGCTGGCACGTGGAATAAGGCAGTGGGCTCCTTTTTGACACAAACCTTAGAATTCTCCTTGGTGTATTTTAATCAACTGTATTAGTGTGCAAAACTACCCAGTCCACATTTCAGATATTCCCAGAAGAACTAGAGGTAGCAGAAAAAAGATATAAACCAACATGGCAACATGGTGTGAAATGTATGTGAGTAATTACTGTCATCCGTATAGCAAAGACCTGAGACTATGTCACACTGTAGCAATTTTTTTTCAACTCTCCTATTGAGTCAGTAATAAACTCCAGTCTCAGGCATAAACCAAAAGACCCTTACTCATCTTTCCAGTCTCTTCTCCCACCATGCCCTTAAAAGGTTTAATCATCCTAGATATAGAGACCTAATGCTGCTCCCCAAAGTTGCCAAGGTTAGTCAAGGCCCCTTTATTTATGCCATTTCTGCTGTCAGAAATGTCCTTTGCAATCTCACCCACTAACTTCTAAGAGTCTCCGAGAGGCAGCCCAAGTGTAAGTTCCTTCTGGTAGCATTGAATTTCTCTTAGCCCTTCATCTGGAGAAGGAAATGGCAACCCACTCCAGTACTCTTGCCTGGAGACTCCCAGGGGTGGGGGAGCCTGGTGGGCTGCTGCCGTCTGTGGGGTCACACAGAGTCAGACACGACTGAAGCGACTTAGCAGCAGCAGCTGCAGCCCTTCATCAGTCCTTTCCTCCTCTCCCTTCTTCTCCTCCATGCTCCCATCCCATCTGTACAAAACAGATGGTGATACTACAAAAATACTTCTAATTTGAACCCTATCAAACATATCCTCTCCCCCCCGCGTTAGATTTTGAGTTCTTTTAAGGTAAGAGATACCATCAATGGCATCCAGCAGACATGTAACAGAAATTGATACAGTAGATGTTGTAAATGCCCTACCTGCTTAGCCTAACTTGCTATGACACTCAGCTCTAGCCGCTGAGAATAATATGGTCTAATAACTGACACCCTGACACCTTCAACCTTCTCAGGAGAACTGGCATCATCAGACAGGAGCCAACTCTCCAGAAGCTGAGTGGGATGAAGGCCATGTCAAACTGTTGTGGGGGTCAGCCAATGACTGACCGGTAAAAGGGGATAAAACTGTCCCTTCCCTAAGTCGGGCATACGCTTCCATAAAATGGATGTTTCAATGTCTGGTGTATCAGGCCAAGACTAAACTTGCTCTGAGACCACATCCTATGTCCACTCTTTCTGCTTCCCTAGTCTAGTCCCTTACTGTTTTTTTCCCCCAAACAGTGCATCCCTTGCAAAGCACATGTACACAAATCTCTGCTTTAGGTTCTGCCTCTGGGGAATATACCTTTGAGACAACTGACTTTTTTAATTGAGTCCCGTTAGACTGAGTAACTTGTTCGAGGAAGGCTAACATTTGAGTTTAAGTCTCTATTACTGTAGTAGTAGTAGTACAGTCACTAAGTCATATCTGACTCTTGCTGCCCCATGGCAGCCCACTAGGCTCCTCTGTCCATGGGATTTGCAAGGCAAGAATACTGGAGTGGGGCTATTTCCTTCTCCAGGGGATCTTCCCAACCCAGGGATCGAAGCTGCACCTCCTGCATGCAGGTGGATTGTTTACTGACTGAGCCACCAGGGAAGCCCCTGTCTTTCTGTAAAGTTCCTGTTTTATACTTATGAGGAGTAATTATAGTTAAAAAGTTATTAGTGGTAATTATATGACATATACATATACACTATATACAACATAACTTGAGATATATAATAATATATATCTCTGTACTCTAATTTACTCTGTGAGTCTCAGTTTGTTCTTCTGGTAAGTAAGGATAACTACCCCATTGGATTTTTAGGTGGTTTCAAAGTAAGAATGGATAAACTACCCCCACTATAACAAATGCTCAAATTCCAGTACCCAATAATATTGGTATTTTGATGATCTAGTGTATAGACAGCAATGGTAAGCAAGATATAAAATATACTCAGTTATCTTCTAGTTAGCAGAGTATCCACTCAAGGTAAATTTCAATAGGACCAACTTTCTATCAGAACCCTTGGAGGATGATTTGTGTTTGTGTCAGCTTATAGATATATATGAGTTTTGAATTTTCACACTCATAAACTATAGAGAATTGGATTTATTGTAATTAATGATGTGCTTCCTTTTGGGTTCATATACTCATACTCACAACAAACTGTGGAAAATTCTGAAAGAGATGGGAATACCAGACTACCTGACCTGCCTCTTGAGAAACCTATATGAAGGTCAGGAAGCAACAGTTAGAACTGGACATGGAACAACAGACTGGTTCCAAATAGGAAAAGGAGTACGTCAAGGCTATATATTGTCACCCTGCTTAGTTAACTTATATGCAGAGTACATCATGAGAAATGCTAGGCTGGAAGAAGCACAAGCTGGAATCAAGATTGCTGGGAGAAATATCAATAACCTCAGACATGAAGATGACATCACCCTTATGGCAGAAAGTGAAGAAGAACTAAAGAGCCTCTTGATAGAAGTGAAAGATGAGAGTGAAAAAGTTGGCTTAAAGCTCAACATTCAGAAAACAAAGATCATGGCATCTGGTCCCATCATTTCATGGCAAATAGATGGTGAAACAGTGGCAGACTTTATTTTTTGGGGCTCCAAAATCACCACAGATGGTGACTGCAGCCATGAAATTAAAAGATGCTTGCTCCTTGGGAGAAAAGTTATGACCAACCTAGACAGCATATCAAAAAGCAGAGACATTACTTTGCCAACAAAGGTCCATCTAGTCAAGGCTATGCTTTTTCCAGTAGTCATGTATGAATGTGAGAGTTGGACTATAAAGAAAGTTGAGTGCTGAAGAACTGATGCTTTTGAACTATGGTGTTGGAGAAGACGCTTGAGACTCCCTTGAACTGCAAGGAGATCCAACCAGTCTATCCTAAAGGAAATCAGTCCTGAATATTCATTGGAAGGACTGATGCTGAAGCTGAAACTCCAATACTTTGGCCACCTGATGCGAAAAGCTGACTCATTTGAAAAGACCCTGATGCTGGGAAAGATTGAAGGCAGGAGGAGAAGGGGATGACAGAGGGTGAGATGGTTGGATGGCATCACCAACTCAATGGACATGAGTTTGAGTAAACTCCAGGAGTTGGTGATGGACAGGGAGGCCTGGCATGCTGCAGTCCATGGGGTCGCTAAGAGTCGGACACGACTGAGCAACTGAACTGAACTGAACTAACTCATACTCGAGATGATGTGTTAATCCAACTTTTTCAAATCTGGGGGAAAAAAGGAAGCTGGAATGACTTTCCTCATTAGAGCCGTTTGCATTACAGACATTGCTCCCAATCCATTTTTGGATGAGGTCTGCAAAAGGTGTTTGTCTGCCTTGCTTTTAATCAGGAAGTTTTCCTCTCTTTCAAGCAGCACCCCATTCCCAAATATCATAGACTAAAGAAAACTGGGGATTATTTTTGACTGCACTGTAAAAGTAGTTCTTTCTGTCAAAAAGGGGAAACAAGTTGCAAAGGGAAAAAGCAGAGAGGTTTGCAACTGTTTCATCATCAGCCAAAACGAAAATCTCTAAAACTTAGTTCCAGAGTGCTATCTACTCTAAAGCGAGGTCTTTTTTCCCAAAATATAAAAAGCAAAAATAAAAGCTCACTGCTTGATTAAATTTACCGAAAATAAACTCTCCTTCCATACTTGGGCTTTTTCCCCACACCACCCTGAGCAGGGAATGTGCTGACAGCCTGGCTGGGGGGCCAGGGAAAGCCAAGTGGCAAAGCGCAGCATAAAGAAAATGGTTCCAGGAGAAAGTTATTCTCACCTCCCCGTGTTGGGGTTGTCTGAGCTCAGAAGCAATAAAGCTCAAGTGTCAAAAAGCAAGAACAATTTCTTTGCCTTGAGTGACATGTAGGTTATTTCCAGTGACTGGGAATTAATAGTTTTTAAGCTACTGTAGTCTGAAAATGCTGTCATTTCAGAGAATGGAATAGCCATAGGAAGTGGGCCACACAGAGTGAGCCTGGGAAAGAGAAGGATATAGATTCAGTCCCTGCCAAGATGCATAAAAAAAAGTGCCTAGAGAAGGTCAATTTGATTTAAAGGGGGTTTATTCAAAGTTTTTTGTCTTTTTTTTTTTTTAAGCTCTTTTTAACTTTTGCATGGCTCAGTGGAGAACAAAGAAAAACAACATATTTGGTTTTATTTTTCCCAGGATGTGAAATGCTTTAGCAAACAAAACTTCCAACGAATTTAATCAGGCATTTGAAAGACTGCCCATATTGAGACCAAACAATTCAATACAAATTGGTAAAAACATTTTGATACACCCTTGATAGTTATCTTCTAAACTGAATTATTATGACATACCAGCCCAAGCTCTTGATGAAATCCTAAGAAAATTGCAAGGAAAAAAAGGCTTCAACTTCTATATCTGGGAAGTCTGTTTTTCTGTTGTTTTTTAATATTGTTTCGTCTTTGTACCAGGCATTTTACTAACTTGTATAAATCCCAGATGAAGAAATGAGTATGTACATGGGAGAGACACATGAAATGGGCCAGGCTGTAAATAAAATTGGATACATGGAATGTATTTGATGAAATGGGGGACTTACTGTGTGTGAACAGATCGGGAAGATATAAAAATCAAGTATGTATAGTAAGCTATGAACGCTTTATCAGCTGAAACTTTTTTGCTTCAAAATATTTCTTAGTTTTGCATGGTTTTCTTAAGAAATATTGATTTGTGATCAACTAAATCATCTATTCTCATTTCTTCTGCAAAAACTAAGCCTCTAGAACTAATAATTACTTAGGGATTTGGTCAGATATATTATTTTCCTCCACTTGTATATTAAATAAAAATATTTCTTAATGTATCCATCATAAAAACTTCAAATCAAACTTCAAAACTCCTTCAAATTGAAGGAATTTTACACATAATCTCTTTCTACTCTATAATGCCCCACCATTGACTTCAGTGAGTAATTAATGATATTCAAGAAGAATCTGCAGTTTCACAAAGTATATATGTTGTTGAGAAGATCCAATTAGATGTTAGTTATTTTCCTATCTGACAGGTCTGAGATAAGGTGATTTTAGAGCCTTCTTTCCAGAGCATGAATTATTTTTGCAGTGTCTTGGCCAGAGGTTATCTCACCCATGGCTTGTCCATTTCTAGTGACAAGGAATCCACTTCCTGGGGAGAAAGATTACTCCAATTCTAAATAACTCAAATTCTTGAACAAACAAAATGCTTTTCCTGCCTTGAGCCTTGACCCCACTTCCTGCCTGCTCCTTCTCTCTTCTCTTCTCAAGGCTCTCTAAAGGATGATCTGTTCTCACTGCCTGCCTCCCCTCTTAACCTTCAGTCTACAGCTGGATCCATTTCCGCCATGCTGAAGAGTGACTATTTCAAGTATGTGGGGGGTGGAGGAATGAGGAGGAGTTTGTATTTTTTAAATAAAAATATAATGGAAAATGTAAAATAAAAACATATTTTTAGTACTTAGATTATACTTTGTAAGAACTGAAAAGTTTTTACCATACTCACTATTGGCTATGGTATGAGGAACCAGATGCTCATTTCCTGCTTGTAAGAATACATATCAATACAACATTTTGGAAGGCAATAGGGAGTGAAGCAAACTATAACTGCCTCTAATCTTTAACTCAGCAATCCCATTTCTGGGAATTTATCCTAGAGGTATACTCCCAAAGATGTGAAGAAAAATGCATTCAAGAATGTCCTTGTGGTAGTAACAGTAATAACAAAAATACCAACAATAGCAATTTTAATAATATCAAAAACAGGAAACAACTTAAATATCTATCATCAGGGGACTGAGTAAATTAGATATAGAAAATCCACATAATAGCACATAAGCAGTCATTAAAAAGGATGCAATGGTTTCTGCTAATAGAAAACACATTTCCAATATGTATTCTTAAATAAAAATAACCAAAGTTTAGAATAGTGTGTGTATAGTAAGTTCTCATTTATGTGTAAACATATTCTATAAAGGCATAGGTATATAAGTGTACATATGCACATATTTCAGGAAGGACAGTCGAAAAACCAAATTAGGTGGCACTCTCTACGGAATAGAACCAGGAATAGAACCAAGGTGAGGGAGTTAAAGGGTAATCTGAGTTGAAAGCTCCACTCTATTTTTTATCCCTTTGTGCTGTTTGTATTATTTACCATGTTATGTGATCTCTTTTATAATAACAAGAAATTAAAAAGCCCTTTAAGTTTTTGCCCACACAGTCTGTTGATCTGACATTTCACATTTCCTTACCTAAAAGAGTTATATAATTTTAAGATATGAAAAGTCCAGAGGCCTTTTTCCTTTTACAGATTATGAAAATGTTGAACAAAAGTTGTATCAGCAATGGTCTCTGAGAACCTCACTGTTTACCTTTTCCAAGAAGAAAATGTCCATTTATCACTATCCTTTATTTCCTATTTATGAGCCAATTTCCTGTTTCTGACAATACATTTCCCCCAGTTTTATAGTGACAGAATTTTTTTCCCAATATCTTTTGATGAAGAACTTGGTTAAAGGTGTTTGAAAGTGAAAACTACATTACATTTTCAGTTTATCCTTTATTGACAGTGATATATATATATTCTTTCAAAGGAATGTATGGTGTGGTCAACTACAATTTCCTCTCATAGAAAAGATATTGCCTTCCCTACTATAGTTTAAATATCCAGTGATTCCAATGTTACTGTTAATTTTCACTAATTTGACCACCTTCATAATTTCATCATTTTCATGAAAGTTAAATAGATTAATGTATATTTTCACAGTTCCTTCTGGACCTCTTTTCAAAGATAGATGCTAAATTGATCATCATTGAGGCCTTACATTTTTGGTATTTGTCACTTTAATTTTCTCATTCTGCTTCAAAATTTTGAACACTGGGAGTCTTCAAAATTATCAATATATACTATTTCTGATTATTTTCAACTAGTTTGCAGTTAGACATAGAAGTTTAAACAATATTTGGAGGAATAAAAGTGTTAAGACATTAATCGTCTTGATAGATGTTTACTGGGAATAAAGTAAGTGCCAGGCACTCTGATTGTTGCTGGGAATACTTATTGTGGGCAAAGCGGCCCTGGTCCCTTGAATTATTGCATTACTAAGCTTATAGCTCAATGGATAAGACAGATATTTATCAGATAATCCCAAAAGGTATAATGACTAACTATGAGAAATACTATAAAGAAAAATCAATGCAAGGAACTATGAGAGAATGTAATTCATTTGGGAGTGAAGGTGGTACTATGTTGGAAAGTTTGTGAACCGGGTTCAGACAAAGGCTGAACCACCATCAGTGGGCACATGCAGCTATTTAAGACCCCACGTATATACGTCAGCTTTCTTCTGGGTACCTGCTGAAGAGATGAGTGAGTGAGTGTTAGTCACTCGGTCGTGTCCGACTCTTTGTGACCCCATGGGCTGTAGCCTGCTGGGCTCCTCTGTCTATGGAATTTCTCAGGCAAGAATTTTGAAGTGGGTTGCCATTTCCTACTCCAGGGGATCTTCCTGACTCCAGAGACTGAGCCCAGGTCTCCCAAATTGCAGGCAGATTCTTTACTGTCTGAGCCACGAGGGAAGCTGGGCTTGTTTTTATGCCTACTCTTCCCTAATCCTAACTTGGCTATGCCCCCAATCATAGGGTATAGCTCCTGAATGCCCCTACCAATTTCCTCTCTCTCTTCCCATTTGCTTTTTCCAAGACCAGGAGCTCCAAGTTTGTCAAATGAGAATAGTGACATATCCTTCATGGTCATTACTGCTTGAGAAACTGAGCCTCGGTGTTCATACTTTTAATCCCAAACAATACTTAAATTTTGGTATGCCATTTATAATGATAGCTCAGCATAAAAGCATGAACTACTCGATCTAACAGGAAAATATTTTTCCATATATCTAGCTTATTGGCACAGAAATCTTTCTTAAAAATTCTGTGCAGTCAAGTCTCAAGCAGAGAATCTATTCATGCATCACCCAGCAGTTTTTAAAAAGTAATCTCTAACCCAATATTTGAGGCTTCCCAGCTGGCTCAATTGGAGAAGGCAATGGCAACCCACT
Organism: Bos mutus; assembly: GCF_027580195.1. NCBI lineage: Eukaryota > Metazoa > Chordata > Mammalia > Artiodactyla > Bovidae > Bos > Bos mutus. The sequence continues at coordinate 18,046,011 of NC_091622.1, read as the reverse complement.
CCAGTACTCTTGAGTGGAAAATCCCATGGACGGAGGAGCCTGGTGGGCTGCAGTCCATGGGGTCGCAAAGAGTCGGACACGACTGAGTGACTTCACTTTCACTTTCATACATTGGAGAAGGAAATGGCAACCTACTCCAATGTTCTTGCCTGGAGAATCCCAGGGACGGGGGAGCCCGGTGGGCTGCCGTCTCTGGGGTCGCACAGAGTCGGACACGACTGAAGCGACTTAGCAGCAGCAGCAGCAGCAGGTGGCTCAATGGTAAAGAATCTGCCTGCCAATTCAGGAGAAACAGGATTGATCCCTGTGTCGAAAAGATCCCCTGGAGGAGGGAATGGCAATCTACTCCAGGATTCTTGCCTTGAAAATTCTATGGATAGAAGAGCCTGGCAGGCTACAGTCCATAGGGGTCACAAAGAGTAGGACATGACTTAGTGACTAGACAACAAAGCCAATATTTGATTCTTGAATATAGATTAACAAAATTTGTCTCCTAGTTATAGTGGGAAATTGTCTATAATAATTGTTTTAAAATATATTGTTATATCTTTTCTTTTACAGAGTGACATGAAAGGAAAATTATTCTTTCTATACTTAATTTTTATATAAGATTGTATGATGATCTGTTATGTTCCTATATATTCCACCCCTAATTAGATATAACGCTAATTAATATATAAGAGAGAAAAAAGGAAATTCCTATGTCCTGAATGTACCAAGGTAGATACTCGGGACAATGAAGAATCTGGAGAGCCAGGTTCAATCCCTGGGTTGGGAAGATACCCTGGAGAAGAAAATGGCAACTCACACTAGGAGAATTCCATGGACAGAGGAGCCTGGCAGGCTATGGTCCACGGAGTTGCAAAAAGTCAGAGAGGACTGAGCGACCAACACTTAAAATTTCAGATACTAAACTAAATAGCATTTATGCAAAAATACCTCCTCCAAAGTGCCTTTCTCTCTGCTCCATTATAGCCTTCCGAGTTAAGGACTTCCTCTGCTCTTTCTTGGCCTAGTATCTCTTGATCTTCTATTCTTTTCCATCCCTCAGTCATCCACCTACTGGGGCCATTGTTCCCGCATGCTTAGACTACGTCAAGAACCCCCACCCCCACCCTGGAACTGCTGTCCTGCCTTTGTTCTCTTCCTTTTCCTATCAACTGACCATGCTCCAGGATTAATGTTTCAAACATGATTTTCTTCTAATTCATTATTGCCTCCAAGAGAAATGATAAATGCCTGCGCTAGCTACGTGAGGCCCTTCACATTCGACTACTCACTTAACTGTTCTTGGTTTATCTTTCATGGTTCTTCAAGATCTGCTAAGAATCCAGTTCCGTTCATCACATGTGACCACTTAATAAACATTTGTAAATGAATGAAAGTGTGCTTTTTCTTACATACCCTGCTTATCCCACCAGCAGTGTCTTTACATTTCTTCCTCATGTCTAAATTCTAAACTTCTTTTAGGAGTGGTTTTATAAATTTCACAGCGATGTCTCAACAGTCATGTAGAGACATTCCTATGAACTAAGGGGCTTCACCCCTACTTTGGGAATTAATGTTCCAATGGATAGAATTTAAAAGTCGGGAGTGATTTCCACTAAATTTCTTTAGCCTTGCATAATGTAATAGTAGTTTGGATGTTAAAAAATAAGCAGCTAAATTAAAAAATAAGCAGCTAAAATCCAAACACTGTTACAGGCTTAGCATTGTAGTAACATCACTGGTGACCCAAATGTCTCCTTTTTTTTTTTTTAATGAGTCTATGACTCACTTCTCTCTGACCAAAAATTTTGCTCAAAAATAGAGAGAGGAAAAGTTGTTTGAAATTGCTTACATCAAAATGTAAATTATCTGCTGGATTTGTGGGCACTGCAGCCTTCAAATAAAAGTGTGTAGGGATATAAGAAGAGTGAGTTCAAAGGAATCTTTAGATGTGTGAAGAAATGTATACTCTATTCTTTTCCCCACCCCCAAGGAAATAGTACACAGCCAAATCTTTTTTTGTGGATAGACTGGGGGGCATGCAGTTTAGGGTCATATATTTTTAAGTTTGCTTAGATTTTAAGTGAGCCATTCAACTCCTGGTGTGTCTCCTTTTATAAAGATAATTATATCCTGCTCTTCCCACCAGGCCTAGAAGGAGATATTTTACCTTCTGACCTTCTCCTCCCCCAGGTATTCTGATGTTTGAGTAGGGATGAGAATGCTAATGCAGTCATTCCAGATTTTATGCTATATCAAACAAAACAACCCCTCTCTATAAGGATTTAGAAAGATCTGTCTTTACCCATGGTTAACTCCTTTTCCAGATTATACACCATAGGAATGACCAGGGTGCCATATAACCATATAGTAATAGAGCAGTCTTCCCTACCAACTGCCTTCTGAAGGCGCCTCTTACTGTCGGGGTCATATCACCACTTGGATCAAAAGCCTTACTTGGGACATTGTATGTAGACTTCCCATAAACCTAACTACCCAGCTTACCACTTAAGGCCATCACAGCGTGGTTGCGACCCACCTGAGCAGCCTCGTCTCTCACTACATTCTCACTTCACCTACCAGATTCTTTGTATTCCCCTGGACTCTGCGTGTGTTTCTTACGCTATTCTCTCTACAAGAATGCCTTTTTCCTCTTTTTTACCTGTTAAAGTCTTAAGCATCCTTTAAGTTTCAACCCAATAACCACTTCCCTCAATACCACTATCAAAGTGACTGCTCCTTTGTGCTCAGTCGTGTCTGATTCTTTGGGGTCCCCCCAGATTGCAACCCACCAGGCTCCTCTGTCCATGGGATTTCCCAGCAAGAATACTGGAGTGGGTTTCTGTTTCCTCCTCCAGGGGATCTTCTTGACCCAGGGATCAAACCTGCATTTCTTGTGTCTCCTACAGTGGCAGAAGGACTCTTTACCACTGCACCACCTGGGAACTCCAATTCCTTCTCTATCTCCAGATATTTTACAAACACTTTAATCATGAAATTATCAGTACACCACTTTTATCATGAAGTCATGAGTACATCAGTACATTACTGTTTTAATTTATTCAGTCGCTCAGTCCTGTCTGACTCTTTGTGACCCCATGGACTACAGCACGCCAGGCTTCCCTGTCCTTCACCCTCTTCCGGAGCTTGCTCAAATTCATGTCCATTGAGTTGGTGATCCCCTCCAACCATCTCGTCCTCTATCATCCTCTTTTACGCCTGCCTTCTGTTTTATTTAATCCACTGTAGTCTGGAGTCTATTTCTTCTTACAACAGGTTGGACCATACTCTAATTGACACAATGACTCTAAAAGTTTAAGTGTCAAGTTACCAGCATTTTGAAACAAATACATCACTTGCCACTAAATTTTCTTTCACTATTTGAAGCCCATTCTTTCTATACTACTGGTATAATTTTCATTGTATAAAATTTCTGTGCCAAAATTATCATAAATAACATCAAGCTTGTCCTTTTATTTTGCTTCCTATGTTGCAAATGTGACCTGGTCTCATCACAGCTCTCTCTCTCCTGTGCTGCACATCCATGTAATCCTCTCTCCTCAATTCAGTTGTTTAAGCAGCCTTGAGTATTGCTGCTGCTGCTGCTAAGTCGCTTCAGTCGTGTCCGACTCTGTGCGACCCCAGAGACGGCAGCCCACCAGGCTCTCCTGTCCCTGGGATTCTCCAGGCAAGAACACTGGAGTGGGTTGCCATTTCCTTCTCCAATGCATGAAAGTGAAAAGTGAAAGTTCACACTCAGTCGTGTCCAACTCTTAGCGACCCCATGGACTGCAGCCTTCCAGGCTCCTCCATCCGTGGGATTTTCCAGGCAAGAGTACTGGAGTGGGGTGCCATTGCCTTCTCCAGCCTTGAGTATTATTAGTATCTTAATGAGTAACAGACTGAGATCATAAAGATGAAAAGCCAGGTTCCCTGTTCATAGTCCAGGGGCTGGAAACACTGCATCTAATCCAACATGGTGAGTGTAATCCTAGAGTCTATACAAGATTCAGGGAGTATAGAGAAGGGGAGGATTGGTTCTCCCTGGCTTTGAAGGTCATGGAGTATTTCGGAGAAGGGAATATCTGAATTGGGAAATTTCCCTGTGGGCAGCAGGATAAAAGGAGATCCAGGTAGAGGGATTAACATGTATTGATTTGGCCAGAAAGTTCATCAGGTTTTCTTCCATAATATCGTACAGAAAAACCTGAATGAATTTTTCGGCCAATCCAGTACAAAGGTGCAGAGTTTAGTGGCAGCTGGGAACCTCAAGTTATACGATGTGGGTGGAGCTTAGGCAGCAAGGAGAGGCACGATAGGATCCAGGGCCAAATACAGGCTGGAACTACATCCTGAAGGGCCTGATTCACTCTGCCAAGAAATTCAGACTGCAATTTTTTAATTAAACAATAAACACTTAATGGTTACAATAAACATTTAATGATTCTTACATAATGAGCTTTGTATTTGGAAGAGATCAAGACTAGAAGAAAAGACACCAATTAAAATCTAACAAAGCTGAAGAGTACCAACATTTAGATGGAGTCAAAGGAGAAAGGACAGAAAGGAACTGAGCTGGAGCATATTAAAAAGCAGCAGCAGAAAGTCTTGGAGGTGGGTTGCATGTAGAGAGTATCAGAGATGATGGTAAGAGAAAGCCTGGCTTTTTAGATTGGGTGATGCCAGAAAAAGATCCTAAGGTCAGCACTGGACAAGCTGTGTTTGAGGAATCTGTGTTCACCTTTGATGGGCTCATGCTGATCCCCAAATAGCTCACTTTTAAAGCTATGGTGGGGGTGAGGGTTAGGAATAATGAGAATGAGCAGGGAGAAATGAGTCCACATAATCCCCTCGTTCATCTGTTCTGATTCCAGCATTCAAGCTTTTGAGATGATAGGTTTTGAAACTATAAAAATAAACATTAGTATAAAAAGAAAGCACAATTTTCCCTCTTATAATCTTCAATATACTTCTTTCTGACTCCTAAAGGGAAGCCTTTGTAATAAGTCCCCTTCCTGTTGAAGGCAGAATAGAAGATGTTAGATATTAGGATGTTAGATGCTGAAACTTTACATAAATTACACTTTAATTCCTACAATAAACCTGCAAAAATTGGTATCATTATCCCACCTTCACAGATAAGAAAGCAAAAGCACAGAGAAATTAAGACCTTCTCAAGGTTCCTCAGCTGAGACGGGTAGAGGCTACATATACATTTACAACCACCTGGTTCTAAAGTCCATGCTTCTTTCATGCTGTTGACTATTCAAAGGGAAATTATGGCCCCAGAATTCAAGCTCAGAAAAATAGTTATGAGAAAACTGAAGGGTCTCTCTGTCTCTGAAGTTATAACAATCTCTAAAAAGCAATCCTATACAAAAGCCTTTCAAATTCAGTTTAAGAAATGATCACACCTGTCTTATTCCATCCAAGAAATGCTTTTAATATTTTGCTGAAGCTAAATAAAAACTATCCAATCAAATAATAAATGGTCAAGCAGAGAGAATGTAAAAGTTATGAAAAATTCCTTCCAAATCTATGTGAAGCTTCACATCTACCAGTTGGGAGGTACTCCAAACTTTTAACTGGACAGTGAACCTGCCAAGGCTAACTTCCAAGTCTCCTCAATCCTAAGAGAGGTCTCAGCTCTAATAGAGCTGGAGTAACTGCAAAAGACAGGAAATTTCTCTTGGAATCTTTGTATTAAAAAGCAAAATGCCTTTAAAACAAAAGCAAATACTACTTAATTGAAGATTACTGTATTACATTACATAGCATTCTCTGTTCATACGTATCCTATCCAACAAGACACAGCAGTACCCTGCCCTTATTCCTGGGAAACTTCAAAGTGCCCTTCAAGTGACCATGGAACGATGTGAGTGGTGAAAGTGCTTGGAAAGAACTTTGCATTCCCGTAATAGCTCTAACCGCACTACACAACATATGTCAAAATGTTAAAGAGAACAGAAACTCCTAATGCTTTGTGCAGTGTATATAGTTCCTGAGCTTTGATGTTTCTGTTTTTGCCCCTTTCGTTGTACAAAATTGTCAGTTTCTTAAAAAAATTTTTTATGTCTCATTACTGACCTGTCAAACATTATTTTAACTTAAAGGGTAGCTGATGCCTTGCAGTAAACCTTGAAAAGCCCCCTGTTTAAAAACAATCTGCTTTTATGCTATACATATCTAGTGTGGTTATGTTTTTATTTCAAGGAACATGTCACAGAGAGAAATCGTGTACAAAGGATTTTAGATCAGAATGAATGTAGCACATTAAGAGTCCAAACTCAGTCTTCTGAATCAGTGTTAAGTGCCTAGTGTCTCAGTGGGTTAAAATGAAAATTCAGAGGCTGTGAAGAAGCTTGGGGAAGTCAAAGCATCTCCACATCCTTTCGGGCCTCCCTTTCATACCCCAAATTATTTTCTTAATCCCACTTTCCTATTATTCATTTTCACAGATGGAAAGTGATTACCTAACTCCTAATTTTTCTCTTTTGAATAAATTAAACCTTTCTCTCAGGTGTCATTTCATTTGGCTCAGTAAAGATCACTCTCCCTCCACAACCACCACCACCACCACCACCACCACCACCACAAGCTTCCACATTTTTCTTTTCATTGTTTTGGCAAGCACTGACTTGATTTCCCTTCCCTCCCCTCCCTCCTGGAAAGTTTTTGTCCCCCTCCGGGACAGACTGTTTGAAGTGTTTCCCAACAGCCTCATTGAGGAGGAGGTAACAATGCACAGAAACGCTGTGCGATTTAGGAGCTTGAAAGATCTGGACATCAGAGGGAAGGAAGTGGGGGATCTGCATAAAAGAGGTTTTCTTCATGATTGAACTGAATGGAATTGTTTGGGAGGAAGTGATACATGTTCCCATTCATAGGTGGCGGGGTTATACTGAAAGGCAGAAGGTAGCTGGAGATACTATACTTGGACTCCCTCCCAAGCGTTTAAAACCGACTACATTATCATCAATGGCAATTTTTCCATTTATATCCTGTAATTGTTAGTCATTGTTTATGAGAAGACTATAATATTTGCCTTGTACTTTCTTTTGCCATTAGGAGAATTACTTAATTGAACAAGCTGGAGTCCCAGTTTTCAGAATCAGTCTTGTGTGATACCAATACCTAGAGATTCCAAATAATATTCACTGAGATGATGATAAATGAGGGTACTTTTTAAACATTTCTAAATAAAGCATATACTTTGAATGAAAGTGTATTGACTCATATTAAAGTGTAAGTAGCTCAGTCGTGTCCTACTCTTTGTGACCCCATGGACTATAGCCTACCAGGCTCCTCTGTCCATGGGATTCTCTAGGCAGGAATACCAGAGTGGGTTGCCATTTCCTTCTCCAGGGGATCTTCCCAACCTAGGGACCAAACCCAGGTCTCCTGCATTACAGGTAGCCTCTTTACCATCTGAGCCACCAGGGAAGTCCTCATATTGTAAACGATGGGTTAATCCAGTTTCACTTAAAACTTTCCTTATTTTTAGGATTCTGAAGAGATGATTCAAAAAGAGAATGTTTAATAACATTGCTTGTATTTGAGTAATTTTCTTTAGAACTCGGTGGCTAAATTTCCCTCATTCCTAACTGTAAGAATTCTTCAGACCTCAGGATAACACACTTGACCTTCCTAACTTTGACAACACACTGTTACCCAAAAAGAGAAACTTTGAGATCAGGATCACTCCCTGCACTTGAATCAGATTTAAATACATTCTCTTTAATTCCCAACATCATGGAAGACGTTTCTAAACCATTTCTCAATATTCAGTTCAGTTCAGTTTCTCAGTCGTGTCCGACTCTTTGCGACCCCATGAATCACAGCACGCCAGGACTCTCTGTCCATCACCAACTCCCAGAGTTTACTCAGACTCACATCCATCAAGTCAGTGACGCCATCCTGCCATCTCATCCTCTGTCGTCCCATTCTCCTCCTGCCCCCAATCCCTCCCAGCATCAGAGTCTTTTCCAATGAGTCAGCTCTTCGCATGAGGTGGCCAAAGTACTGGAGTTTCAGCTTTAGTATCATTCCTTCCAAAGAACACCGAGGGATGATCTCCTCTAGAATGGACTGGTTAGATCTCCTTGCAGTCCAAGGGACTCTCAAGAGTCTTCTCAAACACCACAGTTCAAAAGCATCAATTCTTCAGAGCTCAGCTTTCTTCACAGTCCAACTCTCACATCCATACATGACCACTGGAAAAACCATAGCCTTGACTAGACGGACCTTTGTTGGCAAAGTAATGTCTCTGCTTTTGAATACGCTATCTAGGTTGGTCATAACTTTTCTTCCTATTTAAATTTGAAAACTTCATTTTGAATCTACGACTTTAATGTACAGAATTTGTCAGATGAATGCTCCATTGAGAACAACACGGGTCAAAAAATTAGAAAACCTGGGTCCTAGGCCTGATTCTGTTTTGTTATCTCTAACCCCAGGTCTCTCCTATACAAAAACAAGTGTTAGACTAAATTTGAGATCCTTCTAATCTATGTTAAACAGTCCATTAACCAATTAATCAATCATCTCACGAAGAAACAACCTTGGAGGAAAGAGTGAAATCATATTTATACGCATGTTTTTGAAAAGTTCTGAGGTTAGGCATCGGGTTTCTCATTCATTCATCAGTTTTTTTTTTTTTTTTTTTTTTTTGAGTGCTCGTCTATTTATACTCTGAGTTCTAGCTTTCCCAAAGAACTCACAAATCTAATGAACTAACATTTGCATATTTTTCTTTTTATAGTCTCTCTCTTTTCCATAGTTATTTAAGGATATATTTTAAAATCAATGCTGCTTTACTTCCTACCTGCTAATGGAGGTTTTGATAAATAAATCCTGACTGCTTAAATAATATATGAATTTAAAACTTTTGAGAAACTAATTATATCCTTGAAAAACTTCCTTGTAGGAAAAAAAAAAGGCGGATAGAAAAACTTCCTTGTGGATTGAAGAAGGAGTGAATATACTACCAAATCTTAGAACATCAGTAAAATTTAAAATTTTTTCATTCTCACATTCTTGCTCTCAAACATACAAATATTCAACTACATGTGCTGAGATAATGTTTCGTGGATTCCCAAAGGTCCTTTCTTCCAGAGTCCCTTTCTTCTCATCCTCTTTTTAATGTCAATGTTTATATTTTTAAATCTATATAATGTACCCAGGTAATTATAAATTGATTTACTTTTGTTCTCTTTCCTACCAATATGTCAAATTAATTAATTTTATGACTATTAAGTATCAGTTGCTTCTGACATATGTGACAACCTACATTATTCTTACATTTTTCTACTGGAGTTTTTTCCTATAGGAAATTGCTTATGTACTTTACATGTTGTATATCTATAACATGCTAATAAGTTTAGTTCTCTCTTGCTTCTTCATAATTATTGCACTTCAGCTGTAACCTTATTAATTTGAACACTCTCCATTTCACTTTTTTGTCTTTCTCAAACTCTAGATAAATTCCTAGGGAAAAAAAATCAAAACATTTGTTTCCTTTCATTTTCCAAAAAAAAAAAACAAAAACAAATGAGACACTATAGCAGGTCATAAAATCCCCAGACAGGAAATCACTGACCATGGGAAGAAGGCACTGAATGCTTTCCGGAGTCTGTAAGTGACTAAGTAAAGATGTTCTACTTTATACCTACTCTGGAGGTACCTCTGTGCAACAAGGCGACATGGCTGAGAATGCAAAAAGTAAAGTAAATTTTGATGAAAGTAACAAGCTGATAGAATTTAGGATTTTAAGGAAGACTACAGGGAAGTGAAAAATAGCTGAAGAAAACTGATGTCAGCACGGTTTGAATGGGCTTGGAAAATAACAGAAAAGATGCACTAGGTGATACCCTGGTGACCTGACTATCAGCACGTTTCTAGAGCTGTGTATGAAACCACAAGGTCTAAGAGTCTGAAGACAACATGCCAGCCTCCCCACAGAACCTGACTGCTTACACTGCTGTGCGAGTATTTTATATCCAGCACAGTGAACAGGCACAATTTCTGATGTAAGGAAAGCACAATTTTGTTTTTGTGTTCCATTGATCCTTTAAAATGTATTCAGTGGTGGCAATCTCCTGACCCTGAAGAAACCTCAAGAAATCACAGGCCTTTAATGATGATTTTCATGTTCAGGTAATAACAGTCTTAGTGAAAGTGAAAGAGTTAGTCGCTCAGTTGTGTCCAACTCTATGCAACTCCATGGAGTATAGCCCACCAGGCTCCTCTGTCCATGGAATTCTCCAGGCAAGGATACTGGAGTGGGATTCCATTACCATTCCATTCCCTAGGGGTTTTTTCCAACCCAGGGATCGAACCTGGGTCTCCTGCATTGCAGGCGGATTCTTTACCATCTGAGTCACCAGGGAAGCCTCAGTAACAGTCTTAAGGTCACTTAAGTTGCAAACATGGGTTAAACTTAGTAAGTATAATGCCAAACCTTATGTAATATAATTCTAAACTTCATGTAGTACTAAATAATCTCTCCTTTCCAGCTGGCTAGAAACCATGGTGTCAACAAAGGCTGTGTGGTCAGATTTTTATTTGCTTCCCTCTTCTCCCTCTTGAGAGTCCCTTGGACTGCAAGGAGATCCAACCAGTCCATTCTGAAGGAGATCAGCCCTGGGATTTCTTTGGAAGGAATGAGGCTAAAGCTGAAACTCCAGTACTTGGCCACCTCATGCGAAGAGTTGACTCATTGGAAAAGACTCTGATGCTGGGAGGGATTGGGGGCAGGAGGAGAAGGGGACGACAGAGGATGAGATGACTGGATGGCATCACTGACTCCATGGATGTGAGTCTGAGTGAACTCCGGGAGTTGGTGACAGACAGGGAGGCCTGGCATGCTGCGATTCATGGGGTCGCAAAGAGTCAGACACAACTGAGCTACTGAATTGAACTGAACTCTCCCTTACCACCTGCACCCACTTCCATGTCTCCTCAGACTGTGCATTCCTTGCAGCTCTTACCGTTAGTGTCTCTCCTCTTCTTAAGAGGATTCCAAATAGGTCCTCTCTTTCATGGGTAGTCCACATCACTGAAAACACATTTTTTGCTCCACACTCAATAGAAGTGGGCTGCAATCCAAAGAGAGTGTGTTCCCTTCTCTCTGAATGAACTGCTGTTGTTCAGTCACTAAGTTGTGTCAGACTCTTTGCAGCTCTATGGACTGCAGCATGCCAGGCTTCCCTGTCCTTCACTATCTCCTGGAGTTTGCTCCAGTAAATGTCCATTGGGTCTAGAAGAATTACCCTAGGGAACATATTTCAAGCTTTCGAATGATTCCAGGGAAGCCATCTATCACTAGGCTTATGATGAAGGAGGTCACACCTTGACTGCTATCTCTCTGGAGTAAATAAGGACTGACAACCAGAGACACACTCTGTAAAGATTAATCTTCCCCTCTCATCCTTTTTTTATATCCCTCAAGGGTTTTTATATTATCTAAACTGGTTTTTATATTATCTAAACCTAGAACCAGTTTAGATAATAGAAATTTCATTTTCTAGTGAAAGTACAAGTCACTCAGTCATGTCTGACTCTTTGTGACCCCACGGATTATACAGTCCATGGAATTTTCCAGGCCAGAATACTAGAGTGGGTAGCTGTTCCCTTCTCCAGGGGATCTTCCCAACCCAGGGATCGAACCCAGTTTTCCTGCATTGCAGTCAGATTCTTTACTAGCTGAGCCACAAGGGAAGCCCAAGAATACTGGAGCAGGTAGCCTATCCCTTCTCTAGTGGATCTTCCCGACCCAGGAATGGAACTGGGGCCTCCTGCATTGCAGGCAGATTCTTTACCAACTGAGCTATCCAGGAGAAATTCACATCTATTCTACCTTGATACTTTGGTCAAAATATAAATTCTTACATCCAATTTCAAAGTCACAAATGGGGTTTCTGTCCTTGGAAGCCAGCTTGTTTGGTTCAGTCCATTTACACGGAGGGACCAGCATTTGCTAATGGCTTTACAGGAGGGTTAGCAAACTCAAGTTTTTTTCCCATAGCTTGTAACACAGATGAATTAACCCTGGCTGGGTGGGAACTGCAGTATATTAGGAGAAGGTGCCAGTTCAAAGAAATAGATTCCTTTTGGCCATTGTTGGTGCAGTGATACCAGACATTCTAATTTTTTTTAAAAAGTGGAAAATCCAGATTTATATGCTGTATCCATTTTATTTTATTTTTTTTAATGTAAGCTTGAAGTGTTCTAGGACTTTGTTCAGACCTCGCACTAAAAGATTAGTGGACCGGGTTCTGATAGGAGACCAGCAAGTTGTGATTTTTACAATGGGCTGTACCCTCCACTATGCCCAGCTGTCATTCACATTCTTGTTCTTGGTGACTAGATGCTCAGGTGAGAGCTGGGCAGCTAAGCAACTCCAACTCCCACTCTGTCCTGACAGTAATGCTTAGCACAGAAATGGGACATTCTCTTCATCTACAAATAATATAAACAGCTAAGACAGTCTCAGTGCAAATCTGGAAGAGGGTGGGATGGTGGATAAATGTCCTTTTGTTGTTCATGATGGGAGCTATTTTCACCTCCCCTGTGCATTTACAAACAGCCAGATGAACAAAACAAGCAGAACAGGTTTCCTTTAATCACACTAATCCTGGACTAAGCATACTCCTCCTCCTGCTTAGCTTTGACTGTTCAAACGTTGGTGGTGATATAAGTGTTGAAGGTCATTATCTACCAGGGGGATTAATCCCCACTGGACAGTTGCATTTGTAACCTAAATTTAAAAACATTTTTTCAGATGCTTTGAACCAATGATCTCATGCTGCTGAATCTTTGGTACCCTCCCAAGAACCTCAAATGAAATATTATCTTATGTACAGAGACAGATTTCCCGACTATTACCACTATCACCTCCTCAATGTCCATACGCAGACATGCGCATTTGGGAGAAAAAAATGATGTTGAAGCAATGCTGCAACAGCTATGGGTATAATGGGTTCATTTTACTATCCTGCATCCTTTTGTCTATGTTTTTACATTTTTATAAAAAATAATGCAAACACAGTAGAAACTTGGTTATAACAAATAACTATCAATATAATAAGACTTCCCTGGTAGCTTAGATAGTAAAGTATCTGCCCACAATGTGGGAAACCCGGGTTCAATCCCTGGGTTGGGAAGATCCCCTGGAGAAGGAAATGGCAACCCACTCTAGTACTCTTGCCTGGAAAATCCCATGGATGGAGAAGCCTGGTAGGCTACAGTCCATGGGGTCACAAACAGTCCATGGGGTCGCAAACAGCTGGACACAATAAGAGTCAGACAATATAATCAGAATATTAGATTTTTGGGCATAAATAATTTTTAAATTTATAAACTCAAAATATGATAATCACCTTGCCATGAAAATTGCATTGAATATCTACTGTTGAATCATTACCCCAGACAAATGCTGACATAGCTACCAGTTTCTACTGGTTTACAATTCAGTGCACAAAGTAACTTGAATTTTGTGTGTTTTGATTTACTATTAACTATGTAGACAAGAATAGTTTAATGAATTTTTTCAAGAGTTAATTCTCACTATCAACTTAACATTTCACTGTTTTAAAATGCAGTATAGTGGCTAGGAGGAAGTAGGGACTTAAAAGCGTTTATGAAATAAAGAAGCAAATAAATAGTAGCTAAAACAGAGTACTAATACTATATGTTGACTCCTTACTTCAGGTTATTTTGAGCTTAGAGTATGGGAACGTGTATATCATGGTTATTGATTACATACTCAGAAAGTTACCATAAATATCACAGACACACACACACACACACACACATATCCAATGAAGATATTGAATATATGTAAAAAGATTTCTTTGCCAACTTAGTTCTAAAGAGTTAATATTTGTTTAGCTATATTTAATTACAATATAAAAGCAAATTGAAGTCAAAATTCTTAATCTTTATCTGTATGTGCTAATTTATAGAACTGAATTTGTTATGTTTGGGGAAACACTGCACATGTGAATGACACATACCGAGACAAACTAAAATTTTATATCTTCATTTCTCTAACTTTTAAATAATCTGGAACATAGTAAAAACCAGTTTGGGGGCTGCTGCAGAGCAAAAATGGCTAGTAAGATTTCTTCAAATTTTGGGTATTGAAGAGAAAGATATGTTTTATTAGAGTCAGAAAAATAGAAAGGAGGAACTCTAGCCAAAGTGTTATCACATTTAAAACAGACCCAAGTCTTGGATTTTCTCTAGACTTTTCTTCAAGCAAATCAAAGATGTGTTACTTACTTTAAGAGATCAAATCGCCTTGAAATCTGTTTCATTTAAGAATCAGAATATTTAAGAAGGACAACAAATACATCTTCATCATTAGCAGTTACTTCAGGAAATAAGGAGATGCCTAGTATAGTATATTATTTGAAAGCTATGAATCATGGAGGTATTTAAGAAAGTTTGTTAACAAGAATTATAGAAAGGAATATAAATATTTGCTAAAGCCAAAATACTTTTTCCACTTTAAGAGAATAACTTGTATGTTCATAGCAAAACCATAAGGAGCCAGGAATTTTCCAATAGATGTGTCATTATAGGAAATGGTTTTCTTATTGCCATCCAAGAAATTTTGCTGATGGGCAATATTTTCTGCTGGACTGTGTCACAGGAAATGGTAATCTGATTCATTCAGGAAGAAAAACTTATGTATAAAGTATGGGCCAACAGCTGGTATCTTATTGGTCCTCATTCAAAGATAGCATAATTAAGGCAAATATGGTGAGTCTCTGTTCAAAAGACAATAACACTCTATGATTTTTATGGCATTCTCTTTCAAAGACTTCAAAGCCTCTGATAAATAACATAGCATAAGCCATTCCATAGACAGGAGAGAGATAAGGGGAAAATACCATTCTCCTTACCTCATGGGCATAAAATCTGAAAAGAGAAGTGACTCCAAACCAGGCTTCTCTTCAGTTTTTTTTTTTTTTTCTTTAAGGCACCACATAAATCTAACAGAATGAATGCAGCCACCGTGTTCCTAATTTATGTAAAACTACTTATTTTCTTATTTACTTTGATAATGTTGGCAGAAACAAATTGTTTCCTTGAACTTCCATTTCCCCTATAGCTTCCTTCTCTAATCCAGCCTCCAGACTATCAGGGTTTCCAAAACACAATCTGCTTCATTATCTTAATTAAAATCTTTAGTGGATCCACATGGTCTGCACTGAATTAACTAATGGATCCTCTCAGTAGCATTCTTCAATTTATGCCACTCTCCATTCATTTGTTTATTCAATAAGTAACTCTCCCTACCATGTTCCCAACGTTCTAATCATACTAAGATACTTAATATTACTTGCACAATATGATATACTTCTTTCTTTTCTTTGTTTCTCCTACTGGAAATGTTTTTACTCTTGTTCATCTGACAAAAGAAAATTCTAATTCATATCAAGATAAAATTCATACACTTTGCACTTTGAGAATCAACTTTTGAATATTTTATCTCAGAAAACATATTTCTTCCTCTGTGTTCCCATAACAATTTGTTTCTTTCACTGAAAGTCAGGTACCATGGCTTATTCATATTTGTAACTTAACGTGCCCAGAATTCTGCCTGGAAACTCAATGAGGTATTTGTTAAATCAAAATAAATTAGATATAGATACTTACAGAACCCACTATTTCTTTGACATTGAGATTTCTTAAATCAGTAGTATGTCTACATCTCTGTACTACAAAGTGTGAGCATTGATGGTATATAAAGAAAATAGGTCTTAACTTGGATTTGTTTATAAATAGAAGGGAAGGGAAGACAAGTAAATAATAACGCATTTCTTCATCCAATGCAGTAGCTATGTTGAAACCTGATTCAAATAGAGGCCTTGTTCTTAGTAGTAATTATACTATAATTATTATAGTATATAATTATAAAATATACTATACATGCTATAATAGTATATAACTAATATCTTATTAATGTGTAATATTCAATATTATCTATTAAGAAATTTTCTATTCTTCTGAGGCTAACATCATTCTTTCTAAATTAATTCTCCATTTGTAGCAAGTGAAATATTTCCCCAGTTTTAGCACTTATACTGAGGTTTTCTGTTTCAAATAATGTTGGTTATTAGTAGAGATGCTGTGATTTAAATATGTGCCTCTTACTGATGAATTCAGAAAGGCAGCACTAGCCATTTTTATTATAATTGCTCTGAGGCACTGAGATGCTTCTAAGAGCACAAAACTACAAATCAAACAATTTAAAATCTCTAAATGACTCTCCATAGCCAGACCACTAAATTTTACTCATTCCAGCAAAGAGGAATAGGTGATTTCATGTCTTGAGAGTGGTTGTAAATATAACCTGAGTCCCTCTTTAAAATGAGTTTTCAATGATGAGTCAGTTCAGTTCAGTTGCTCGGTCATGTCCGCCTCTTTGCAACCCCATGAATCACAGCACACCAGGCCTCCCTGTCTGTCACCAACTCCCGGAGTCCACCCAAACTCATGTCCATTGAGTCGGTGATGCCATCCAGTCATCTTATCCTCTGTCGTCCCCTTCTCCTCCTGCCCCCAATCCCTCCCAGCATCAGGGTCTTTTCCAAAGAGTCAACTCTTCGCATGAAGTGGCCAAAGTATTGGAGTTTCAGCATCAGTCCTTCCAATGAACACCCAGGACTGATCTTCTTCAGAATGGACTGGTTGGATCTCCTTGTAGTCCAAGGGACTCTCAAGAGTCTTCTCCAACACTACAGTTCAAAAGCATCAATTCTTCAGGGCTCAGCTTTCTTCACAGTCCAACTTTTGCAAAACTAGTTGATACCTAAATGACTTTCCTATGTAAATTTGTTCTAAAGTAATTCTGATCTGCATGCAAGTACTGTATGTGGTATGTAGCTAAAACAACAACAACGTAAATGGGCTAAGGTGACATTTAAGACACATATGAGATAGTTGATAGAATTAATTGCTCTTTCTTCCCTGGTGGTTCAGTGGTAAAGAATCTACCTTTCAATGTAGGAGATGCAGATTCGATCCCTGGGTCAGGAAGATCTCCCAGAAAAGGAAATGGCAATACACTCCAGTATTCTTGCCTGGGAAATTCCAAGGACAGAGGATCCTGGTAGACTACAGTCCATGGGGATTGCCAAAGAGTCAGACACAACCTAGCAACTAAATAACAATAACAACAAAATTCTACACTGATTTATGTTACTAAGAATTTCTGGCTTTTATGCTGAGCTTTATTTGTCATCAGATCAATGAAATAACCATATTGAATCCAAAGCATTCCAATTTATTTCTTTTTTTTTTTAATTTTATTTTATTTTTAAACTTTACATAATTGTATTAGTTTTGCCAAACATCAAAATGAATCCGCCACAGGTACACATGTGTTCCCCATCCCGAACCCTCGTCCCTTCTGCCTCCCCATACCATCCCTCTGGGTCGTCCCAGTGCACTAGCCCCAAGCATCCAGTATCGTGCATCGAACCTGGACTGGCAACTCGTTTCTTACGTGATATTTTACATGTTTCAATGCCATTCTCCCAAATCTTCCCACCCTCTCCCTCTCCCACAGAGTCCATAAGACTGTTCTATACATCAGTGTCTCTTTTGCTGTCTCGTACACCAGGTTATTGTTACCATCTTTCTAAATTCCATATATATGCATTAGTATACTGTATTTATGTTTTCCCTTCTGGCTTATTTCACTCTGTATAATAGGCTCCAGTTTCATCCACCTCATTAGAACTGATTCAAATGTATTCTTTTTAATGGCTGAGTAATACTCCATTGTGTATATTTCTGTAAAAAGCATAGAATATGCTGCTGTGGTATATATGGATGATTGGCCCATTTACCTCTGAATTTCCTTAGATAAATGTGATACAATGTGAATTATGTGGTCTGATATGTAAAGAATGGTTAATCATAGAAGCCAACAAGTTATAGAAGAAATATCATTTGGAACACCAATATATGGGCTACATGACAAATAAAATTTTTGTTTTGCTGCTGCTGCTGCTGCTGCTGCTGCTGCTAAGTCGCTTCAGTCGTGTCCGACTCTGTGCGACCCCAGAGACAGCAGCCCACCAGGCTCCCAAATCCCTGGGATTCTCCAGGCAAGAACACTGGAGTGGGCTGCCATTTCCTTCTCCAATGCATGAAAGTGAAAAGTGAAAGGGAAGTTGCTGAGTCATGTCTGATTCTTAGCGACCCCATGGACTGCAGCCTACCAGGCTCCTTCGTCCATGGGATTTTCCAGGCAAGAGTACTGGAGTGGGGTGCCATTGCCTTCTCTGATGCTAAAGTTTGAATTCAAGGAAGGAAGAATGATATGGTATGTAAGATTGTGCAGGAACTTTACATTTCAGAGACAATAGAAAAAGAAATACATCTCAAGAAAAAACTTCTGAGAAAGGGGTGATTTCCGAGTCTTCCCAAATTTCCAGAAGACCATGACACAAATTTTTTCTACAAATACAAGATTTACCGAGAAGTTCAGGAAGAGACAATGAAGTAGCTTGGAAGAGAAGTTCTCAGTATGTAAATCTACTAACTTTCCAAATCTACTGAGGTCTCCAGAACATGTGTAGCTCACTCTAGATCTAGTAAAAACAGAATCTAGAAAACACAGATGCATTTTTTAATCATTTTTAGAGTCCAATTTATGTACATACCGTTAATATTGTCTATTGGCTCTAATAATTCATTTTGATATTTGGCAAAACTAATACAATTTGTAAAGTTTAAAAATAAAATAGAATTAAAAACAACAACAACAACAACAACAAAAAAAGCTCATTTTTACTAAGTAAGTATCACTTAGTCTTAATAGAACCTAACTACTCAAACAATCTCATAGGGAAACAGGGATATTTATAATTGTTCATAAGAAAAAGCATGTTTTGCATAAATTATTACACTAAGGAATAAATGTATTATATAGCATATAAGGAATACAAGAGGATACTTTTGGAGTCAAATAACATAATACATTTTGTATCTTTCATTATTTTTCTATAGAGCGTACAAGCATGAAACTGTCAGTCAGCTCTTCCTAACTTATGGATTTAAAAATAAGTTAGCTTGCTTCAGTCCTAGTCACAGTTATTTGCAGGGCTTTTTTTGTGTCATATCCCAAAAAGGTGCTAAAATTGATTTCCTTCTATGAAGAATTATTTTGGTACATTTCACATGTATCCCAAGCTTCAGTGACATGTGTGTGTGCTGTGTGCTGTCGCTTCAGTCGTGTCTGACTCTGTGTAACCCTATGGACTATAGACTGCCAGGCTTCTCTTGACTACCGTGAATGGAACATAAGAAAGGAGAAACATTCTAGTTCTTATGCAGCCACTCAGAAGTCTTTAACTTCTTTAAAACCAAGAATTATTTTCTCCATGAATAGAACAACAGGGTTCCTAGGCTTGAAATATATATATATATATCTTTAGCAGAAGAGTTACAAACCCACAGCATTTGTGAAATAAGATATCATTAATTATGCATTTCTATCTCAAACTCCATGCCAATTTTTTCCTTTACAAACTACACATAGGTATTTCTTGACTCAACATTTTATATAAGAAATAATAGATTTGGGTTAAGATTATTTTTACAAAGGACCAATGTTACAAATGGTTGAATCTTGTCCTTTTGATTAAGTCTATCCTGAATGACAGGCTTTCCAGGTGGCTCAGTGGTAAAGGAATCCACCTGCCAATATAGAAGATGCAGGTTCAATCCCTGGGCTGGGAAGATCCCTGGAGAAGGAAATGGCAACCTATTCAAGTACTCTTGTGTGGGAAATCCCATGGACAGAGGAGCCTGGCAGACTATTGCCGATGGGGTTACAAAGAGTTGGACATGACTTAGCAACTGAACAGAGACAGCAGCATCCAGAATGGCATACTTTCATTGAGTTTTACTCAATCTTTTATTCTGGGCAAAAACTAATGGTCAGTATGGGCTAAATGGTTTCCCGGTACTCATGCTCTATACAGATCTGCTGGGAAGATCTCCCATAGCTCTTTTGGGAGAATAAATATTGGGAGGAATGGCCTAGTGACTTAATCAAGTACTTTTAAAGAACATAAAATCTTTCTATGTTCTGACTCCACCCATTTTCTTTTTACACATTTGATTTGTTTGATCAGTACAAATATGTCTGATATTGAAAGCAGAATGATCCTTCTATATGCTTATGCTATGGCTATGACTATCAGAATTCTTAACCAGAAACTGGTTCAGCTTATCAACTATTATCAAAAAAAGATTGCTTAAAAGCATTTACTTTAAAACCAAAATGATTTGGGTCAGTTATTTTTCAAAATGTAACTGATCCTATCAACACCCTATAACAAGATAATTAATTTAGTTACATGTACATTCATAACTAATTCATCCTGTCATATTCACCAAGGAAATTAGTTTCTTATAACCAGATGTTCCATCATTGCATTTGCTGACATTTTTTTTTTTTTTCTATAGCCTTAGTGGGTGGCTGGTAACTTATGCTTTGAAAATGTTTCAATCTAAATCATCTTGGTCGCATTGTATAGTGAAGAATTTGGAGATGTAATAATTAATTTGTTCATATGCTGAAAAAGACTCAGAAACTGTTTCTTAAGTAAACTCTTAGACCTGTTTATTCCGTTGGCCCACTTCAATGTGGAAATTGGGCAGTTATCTATTCAAAAAGTAGTGTTAAGTTTCGATCTGGTTTCCACAAAAAGTTGTCAACCCTCCTGTTCAGTCGGTTTATTTTTAAAATACTGAGTCTGTCCTTAATAAGCAACAAAGAATTATTTATTACCAGAGAACATACTTCCAAATTGTTTGCTAGCTGACTTCTATCAGAAGTCATTTGAAAGGAATTTCATTTCTAGAGATTGTTTTGAAAAAAATGAAGTGTATGCCTCTCTCTAGACATCCTAATTTTTAACCCCTGAATCATGCTGTGATATTTACTTAACCTCTGACAAGATACTTTCTTTGTTGTACTTTGACATTATTCCCCTGGCTTACATTAATGGGTGCCCTGAAAATGCTTTATGAAATGGGCTACTACAGTTACTCAATAACGCTATTAAAATGTCATCCACTATATTAACCAGAATCCTCTGTACAAAGACCCACTCAAGACGTGGGCCTTTGAGCCTGACCTTACAAACAAGTAACATGTCTTCTCCTTAAGTGATAATACAATTCCTCTAAACTAATCACATCTCTTTTTTGCTTCAACTGCCAAGAAGCTCAGAGTTAATTGTATTAATTAGAGGTATGTTATTACTAAGGTCTTTATAGTATACATTTCTTAATTAATAATTTTCTGAGTTTGCTTTTTTCTTCTATATTTTTCATGGCCTTGGCTTTTTATTGTATGCATGTATTTCTGGGTTTTGTGTATATCACGGAAAGATATTCCAAAATGTTTTATAAAACAAAGTGGTTCTAGCCAAAGAGAAATAATCACATATCCCACTATATTTTAAAAGATACTGAAAAAGGTGTGAGTGGAAGCAAAAAAAAAAGTTGAAGTGGTAACAGAAAAAATCACTAGAGCACTAAAAATGAGCAAAGTAAAGGTAGTAATATGTGAAATTAGAAGTAAAGAATATGAGGAGATTGAAGGAGACTCTGGCAAAAAGAAGAAAATAAATACAGATTACATGTAGTAAGTATATGAAAAGAAATATTAACTAAAAGGCATCATCTGCAGGCAGGAGAAAAAAAAAACTGAATACTTTGACACACAGCAGAATTCAAGTAACATGCCAATGAAAAAATGCCCTCTTTAACCATGCAATATTCTGAACAAATGAAAATGAGGCCAGGTCACCATCTTTCCTGCCATCATGTCCTAGGTTCATTATATATATTTAATGAATGCTGTATTTACATTTCTCAAAACGCCACCAAACATTTAAAACCCAGGTGTTAAAAGTTACGCTTTATTAATATTCTCAAAGCCATGAATACACTTAATCAATGAATTCAAATTCAATAAACACAGCTTCCCTCTTGCTTTGAAGAGTAACCTCTAGCTCCAGATTCAGAAGAATGAAGCAGGGTTGGCGGAGGAGACTTCAGAGACAAGAATAATGACGAACCTTTCACAACTCAGACTGAGGGAGCCAGTCTTTCCCTTCCCCATGTTTCCCCCAAGCAATTCATTTGCATTACCCTTTTCCCTCTAGGTGGCTTGCTTTTGCCAAGCCTTTCAGCAAGGCCTTAACTGACAACAGTGCTTGTCAAGTGTGGCCCCTCGACCAGCAGCAAGAGTGTCATCTGGGAATACCTTACAAATGTAAATTCTGGAGCTCTACCCTAGACCTACTGAATCAGAAATTCTGGGAGTGGGGCTCTAGCCATCTGTGTTACATTGGACCTTCTTGGTGTTCATAACGCATGATCAAGTTTGCTCTTGATACAAGACAAAACTTTTAGTGGACTACAGGAATACATGGATATAAGGAGCAGATGTCTTCTCACTTAGTTCTTACATGTGACGTGAAAACAGTAATAGAAGCAGAGCTAGAAAAGGAGGATAGAAAACTACAGAAAAAGAAAATAAGCAAATGACATCTTGCCATTTGATTGTTCCAGATGCTCAGATGTATATTTGAATGTTCATATTTTAATTGTTTAAAATTTACTATTTGCACATTTTTGTCTCTGCTGTTCATTCTTGGTCTAAAAAGAGAAAGTCCTATACTAGGTTTACTAAGCAAAACTGGTACTAAGACTTCACATTCTTTCAACTTTCTTAACTCATTATCCTCATACAGAGAGCATAACTCACCTTCAATTCCTAAATCATTCTGAAAATGATCAAGTTTCCTCTTAGCTTTAGCTCCATACAGGGATCAACATCACCAGTGCAATTCCGTCACCCCTGAGCTAAGACTCTGCAGCTGTTAAAACAGTGCATGCCCTGTAACAGCATGCCGGCGTAGGGCAGGAAGCAAAGAAGGATTCTATTTCTAACTGAACCTCTGGTGGGAATTGAAATACGTGGTATTTGATTTCTAGTACTGGAATTCATCTGCTTATCATAAACTTTTCAGTGGCACACTTTCTCTTACCCTCCTCCTTTCTATCACTCCTAAATACACTTTCACCCCCTCAATTACTCCTTAATTTTGGTCTTTCAATAACTGGATCTGGTGCTATCTTTTCTGAAAGCAGGTACCTTAAGTATTGCAATGTCTCCATACTGTTAAGAGGAGGAAATTGCCACCTGCTTCCCTATAAGTAGAGATGATTTACAGAAAAACAATGAAGATAATCCTAAAAAGAGGGGCTTAAATATTGGATTACTTGGGCTAACTGAGGGAAGATTAATGAGCAGATTGACCACACAATTCCCATATTTTAAATCTGGGAAACTGTTTAGAGCAAAAGGAGGGAGTGGTTATTATAGACTTTGCCAAGACAACTGACCCATGCTGGGACCATTTTGGGCAAACCAGAAATAAGCTCATTCTATTAACTGAAAACTTTTTGGCTGACTTCAACTATATGAGGGATTTTAATGAGAAAAATATTTATCATTTACTCTCCGTATCCATGGAAGACCAATTAAGAATAAAAGCAGGACAGATTTTGTATGTGTATTTATATGTTTACTGAGGACTTTACTACCACTGGACTCATTATCTAAATTAAACATGTCATCATATAAGTTTAAATTTTCATGGTCCAGTTATTAATTACAGAATTAGATCATCTTGAATTTCAAAATATTAATTGCAAAAATAGATACTGTGGGAGGTGACGAGTTGCCATTCTTGAGGACTCATTGCCTCTGCTCATAACTCACTGCACTGAAACACACTAGAAAATTGAATTGTTTGTGGGTGCTGTACCAAAATTATACAGTTATAAAGTACTCTGAAAGCAAAAAGACTAAGATGCTCTTTCCAGATTCCTTCCTAATATATATAGTTCAAGATATTTTTTTTTAGTTATTTGGAGGTCTTCCATTGGAGAAGGAAATGGCAACCCACTCCAGTGTTCTTGCCTGGAGAATCCCAGGGACGGGGGAGCCTGGTGGGCTGCCGTCTATGGGGTCGCACAGAGTCGGACACGACTGAAGTGACTTAGCAGCAGCAGCAGCATATATAACTACTCTCTCAACTTGTCAGCACACTGCCAAGGGTTGGACTATATAGAAAGCCATTTAAGAAAGTATAGACAAAGCAGTTTCACATTGTTTTGCTGGTATCCTTTGTATAAATATTTTGTTCTCTGTAGATATTTTTCTTTTGAAGCACTCAGAATTTCTACACATTGCAAAAGCTGGCATCTGTCTGAGGGGTCAAATTTAATAATGAGATTTGACATTATCAGATTTAATCATGAAATCTGACACTGTTAGAATCCTGGCTTTCAGGAGCAAGAGTTACTACAACATATTTTGGGGGATGAAAGGAAGGAAGGAAGTGAAGGGGGAAGGAAAGAAAGTAGGAAGGAAGGGAATATGGCAGGAAATTTTTCTCAAAACGTCCCCAAGATATTTTATGTCTTTAAGAAGTACTGAAACATAATAATATACTATATTTTATATATATTAACATATGTTACATTTTATTTCTTCTAGATTTCTTGATCCAAGACAAAAATTTTAGAACTATAAATGACAGAGCACCTACTCTCATAAAATGAAAAATATCAAGATTTATTAATAAATTCTACCTCTACAAAAATTAAAGCAACATATCTGATTAATTTAGTGACTTCTAATTTAAAAAAAAAATTTAAGACATTTTAAAATTATTGGATAAAAACTCTGAATAGATACATCCTGAGTTCTCTTACACACAACCAACCACGCACTACTCTTATCTGTTCAATATACATTCCCTTCATCTCTTGTTATAACATTGCATGCAACTCATGACTAGGGCCTGATAGTTAATACACAGAAGTAGTTTCCAGGCAAAATCCCTCACAAGGAGAGGTTAGTTCTGTCTGAGATGTTCTTGGAAGGAGATACAAAGAAGAGCTTTGCTGAACAGAGTACATTCTACAGAACGACAAGGTTAGAGAAGTGGGAAGTCATTGAGAAAATCAATTTTCCTATAGGAGAGATGTAACTGGGGGTAACGGTAAGAGACAAGGCCAAACATTTATTGAGGGGAGATTTCCCCCTGGGCCCCTCTGCATTTTATCTTCCAGGGCTGAAGGAAGCCCTGAAGGTTTGTGGAAGGGGATTTAAGTCAGGGTCTATGAGAATTGGACTGGTAGCAGTGTACACAAGAGAATAATTTTGGAAACAGATACGCCAGTATGGATTTTACTGGTCATCAGGGAAAGAGGCTAATGAGGATCTAAATTAGGATATTAGTGAGGGTAGTGGGTAACAAAAGGAGAAATGCAAAACCTAGTATAAGAAAATAATCCAGGTGATATTACTGACATGAGAGTCTAACAAGAGGAAAGAATCTTACAGTTCTAAAGTATGAGTCTTCCTGACTGAGACGGTTGAGGTACCCTTTTTTGAAACAAGTTTGAAGCAGTGAAATATGGAAATGGTATGTAAAAGAAGAGTTTGATCTGAGTCACAGCAAACTGAGATAATAGGAAATTCTAATAAAAATACTGAGTGAAGTGTGAACAGTTGATGATGTGAACTGGTAGAGATGTGATATTTGAAGCTAAGGAAATGGATCAACTCTTTGGTATACAGATTTTTATATATAGTGTGTTTATGAAGGCCTAAATGGGCCTAGGCAAAAAGGATGTAGTAAAGGAAGCAGAGTAAAAAGAGAGAACTGTGAATCCTGTGGGCTTCCCTGGTGGCTCAGACGGTAATAAACTGCCTACAAGGTAGAAGACCCAGGTTCGATCCCTGGGTCAGGAAGATCCCCTGGAGAAGAGAATGGGTCCACTCCAGTATTCTTGCCTGGAACCCCATGGATAGAGGTGCCTGGCAGGCTACAAGCCATGGGGTCGCAAAGAGTCGGACATGACTGAGCGGCTAATTGTTTTGTATGTGAATCCTGTCAGGAAAATAGGAAGCACACTAGGTTTTTCTAAAATGGAATTGAATATAGTAAATCAGTTAATAGATATTAGGTGGTTGGAAGAACAGAAAAGGTACTGCTGAGTTTGCACAGAGATTAATAACTGTAGGAAGCAGCTACTGTCCCTTGGACTGAGAAAACAGAGGAGAAGAGGTGGTAATCTCAGAACCTTGAATTTGGCTGAGGGACTCAGTAAAGCTGGTGTTTGGTCCTTTGGAGAAAGCGCCTTGAAGCTCGTTCTCAGAATTCCAGTCTGGCAGGTGCCAAGAACTCTGCATAGGGGACACAGTTCAACAGGTGCCCAGAAGAGTGTGCCCCAGTGTGTGAAGGAATACGAGAACAGCTCACACTCCAGCCTTTAAAGCAAACATGTTCTTGGTGCGAACAAGTATTAGTGGCACAAGAAACTGGAGGCTGCAGCCAGCTGTCTACTGTTAACTGGAACGATGCTGCTGCTCACTGGAAACCCAGAAAGGCGGCCTCACTTTCCCTTCCGCCTCTCTAGGGCCCCCTACTGGCAGGGCCTAACAGAAGCCAGCTGATGAGGCAAACTGGAAAGTTATTTATAGAGTTCCACATCCAGCCCTCTCAGTTCAGTCACTCAGTTGTGTCCGACCCTTTGTGACCCCATGGACTGCAGCATGCCAGGCCTCCCCGTCCATCTCCAACTCCCAGAGTTTACTCAAACCCACGTCCATTGAGTCGGTGATGCCATCCAACCATCTCATAGCCCTATAGAGCAGAATAGAAAAGGGTGTCTAGAATTTGGAGACAATAGATAATCAACACATCTAGAGAGGAACAGATGCCTCAGGAACAATGAGGGTTTGATAAGAAATAGGAGGAAAACTCTAATGAAAGTTGAAAATATATCAAAGGAAATGGACTAGGCAAAGAACTTTGCATTTAGTGATTAAGCTAAATGAAATGTTTTTAAAGAGCTTAGTGTTGGAGAAAATTCTCATAAAAAACAGTGACCAGTCTCAATGTTTTTGATTAACCTGTCAGTTTTTCCATTACTTTAATAAATGTAAAAATATTAAGTAAAACTTTTATTATATCTGCAGTGCATGATAAATAATATTCCAAAATATCTGCAACAAGAACAAAAAGGATGGTATATTTTAAGTGAAAGTATTAACAATGAAGTGTGAAACATTTTTACCAAAATAGTACTGGCTTGTCTAAGAAATACACTTATAAAATATATCAGTCTCTACTTTTTTCACTGTCACCAATACATTTTTAGAATTCTTATTAAATTCCATCTGAGTCACTGGAAAGACATGAGTAGCCCATGTAGGAACCAATGATTTAATATTATTTTAGGATGCCGCTGGCACAGTGCTGGAGACTCAGCATGAAAGAGTGGCACAAAGAACGTTCTCTTCCTCCCTCCTGCAGAGGAGAGAATTCTATCCCACCATCATCTCTGCTCTTTCCCTTCCCCCCCACAGAGCCTAAAAAAATTTGCCTAGAATGTACATTCCACAGTCCTCTGAAGTATTATAGTAATATTAATAAATTCCTTACATGACATTTGGACAAAAGCCAGGAAGAGATACAAAAACTGAGGTGTCTTTCAGGTCTGAAGTGGGTTTTTTAAATTCTCCATGTTTAAGAAAAAGGAAAGCTAAAGCTTGATAGCTGTAAGTATAATGATTTGCATATCAAGTACTAGGAGAACAGCTTATGCTAAATTCTGTGGGTATTCTGTATTTATTTGTATGGCAGGGCATGGAACTAGCACCATATTTTGTTAGTGGAGCAGATCAGAGACTAACAGGAGTAAAATAATCCCAACTCCATGTAAAAGGAAAAAAAGGTTGAATGAAAGTCAAACATAATGATAAAGCTCCCTCTTTTGTTAAATTACCACCCCCTTTTCACTTTCAGGTAGTAAATTACATATTCAGGGAAGTTCCTTTAGGCCTCTGAAGTGCTGTCTTCTGAAATTGTGCTTCTGAACACCCTGGGTTACTTTATTTTTCCTACCAGTTTATATTTTAAAAGCTATATACAAATGTATTTTATACACACACACACACACACACAACAGTTTAGAAAGATTGCAGGACAAATTGTTATTTGGTAGAGAAACAAGGGCAGATCCATGGCAAATAAGTCACTTCAGTCGTGTCTGACTCTCTGCGACTCCATGGACTGTACCCTGCCAGGCTTCTCTGTCTATGGGATTCTTCAGGCAAGAATACTGGAATAGGTTGCCATGCCCTCCTTCAAGGGATCTTCCTGACCCAGGGATCGAACCCACATCTCTTCTCCTTCTGCATTGGTAGGCAGGTTCTTTACCACTAGGGCCACCTGGGAAGGCTAATAGCAAACAGAGTTGTGCCCTAATACTATGTTAATAAGTATTGATTCCATAGGTCATCTTATAAGATAAAATGTACATATTTATATATGAGTGACCATCCACTATTGCTGCACTGTGTCATTTCTGAATAAATACTCAACCATATAAGCCAGGCAATATTATTCTCATTTGACAAATGAAGGAAAAAAAAAAAAGAGGACCCTGTCCAAGTTTACATAGCTCTACGAAAGATTTAGAAAAGTCTAGTGTCCAAGTTCTTGCCACTAAACTGTACTGAAAAATGCCTATCTACCACTTTAACCAAACAGAGCAACCAAACAGAGTGTACATAATGCTGTGTGTGCTAAGAGGAATCACTGACTAGTCCGTTTAGAAAAATGATGCTCCAGGATTCATGTTCTAGAAGTATTATGCATGTGTGCTAAGTTGCTTCAGTTGTGTCTGACTCTCTGAAATCCTATGTACTGTAGCCCATGAGGTTCCTCTGTCCATGGGATTCTCCAGGCAAGAATACTTTAGTGGGTTGCCATTTCCTTGTCCAGGGGATCTTCCAGACCCACAGATCGAACCTGCGGCTCCGGCATTGCAGGTGAATTCTTTACCGCTGAGCCGCTGCAGATATTGGGAACTATTCTGTATATAATAAGTACAGCAATAGAAAGGCCTTCAGAAAAATCAGGCAGAGCTAGGATGGGGGTTGGGGGTGACTACTGCTCTGGCTCAAAAAATAAAAGAGGAGAGATCTCTGATATTTTTTAAAAAGAAGTAAATTTTCCCATTGAAGCCAAGAATCTGGTTTCAAGGGCACTGAGGACTTAATGTTTTTATTTCACAGTCATCAGGGAATCCCCACCAACCATCACAGTGCCAGACATAGAGATCAACTGAAATTGTTGAATTAATGAGCTAAAAAGAGCCGACATGCCTTGGACTTCCAAAAACTATTTCCAAAACCTACGTGGAGATTCAAAGATAAGAAACCAAGACATAAAAGAATAGCATATTTTTCTGAAACTTGTTCCTCAGAAAACTGCATTCCCAACAGATGAGAAAAAGCTGATGGTTGGGCAATGATTTGTAATTACACGGGTTTTTTTCTGAGCTTATAGATGACTAAGGAAATCACACTATTTTCTTTAATCCCAGAGCAAACAAAGGTGTGGTTAAAAGTATAACACATCTATTACTTGTACCCTCTCAAAACACGAAACATATGCGTATTTCATGGATACATCCTAACTGAATGACCCAGTGATAAACTGGTGTTTCTCCTATGATTGAGAGAAAACATTTTGTTTTGAAAATATATTTTAAGGTTCCTTTGGGATTTATTAAATTGAAAAAGTGGTTGTGGGGGTGTCTGAATGTTTTTAAGGAATAAAAACTATTTTGGCAATATCCTCCAACATCTAAGATACCTGAACTTAGAATTGCTCCCGGAGGACACAGAGATCTATCCATGCAGCCAAAACTCTGATCCTTAGCCAATTGCTTATAGGCTGCCCTGAGATCCAAAGTCAGTCCCACATTCCAGAGCTGCACCGGGTCTTAAAACAGCCCGAGTCTCCATCGGAGCAAATCACAGCAACTGGGGACCAGGGGTATCTGTTAGAATGTGCAAAGGCTAGAAAATAATATAATTTGCAGTTATGTTGACCAATATGGCTGAAACTCAGCAGAAAATAGTACACTTCTAGGGCTGCAAAAAAAAAACAAACACGTCAGAATAGAGCCATGAGAGGCTATCAAGTTATAGTTTTTAAAAATATTGTGGGTAAATGAATAATTGTGGCAAATTGTCCTTGATTATGTTCAAGAACTAAACTTTGGCCACAAACAGACTATGAAATGTATTTTAGTATGTTTAACATATTACATGTTACACATTATACATATATTATTATAGATCATATTATTATACAGCATCACCTTTCAAATGTATGTAGGTACAGTTGTGATTAATATGATACAAATTTAGTCGTGTTACTGTATGTATAGTCACTTTTAAATTATCACAGATCTTCCTAACCATTAGATGTTAGAAGGGTAAAAAAAATGGTGAAAGACATGAAGTTTTTCCTTGTGTGTGTGTGATTTTTCTACATGTGCAATCTTTTTAAACTGATCTAAATCTTTTTATATTTACATATATTTTGTACTAGTTTTAGATATACAACATACTGATTTGATATATGCATATATTGCAAAATTATTGCCAAAATAAGTTTAGTTAACAAGTATCACCATGCAGTTACAATTTTTTTTTATTGTGATGAAAACTTTTAAGATTTACTCTCTTAGCAACTTTCAAATATAAGATACAGTACTGTTAACTAGTCACCATGCTGTAAATTACATCCCCAGAAATTATTTACAACTGGAAGTTTGTACCTTTTGACCATCTTCACTCATTTTGCCAATCTCCCGTCTCCTACCTCTGGCAACCACCAATTTGTTCTTGGTATCTATGAGTTTGGACATTTTAGATTTCACATATGAGATCATATACAGTATTTGCCTTTGTCTGACTTTTGTTCACTTAGCATAATGCTCTTAAGGTCCCTACCTGATGTCAGAGATTACAGGATTATTTTCTTTTATATGGCTGAATAATATTCCTGTGTGTGTACTATGCTGTGCTAAGTCACTTCAGTCGTGTCTGACTCTTTGTGATCCCATGGACTATAGCCTGCCAGGCTCCTCATCCTAGGGACTCTCCAGGCAATACTGGAGTGGGTTGTCCTGCCCTCCTCCAGGGAATCTTCCCGACCCAGTATGGAACCTGCGGGTCTTATGTCTCCTGCAAATATACACAATTTTCTTTATCCACTTCCCTGGTGGCTTAGATGATAAAGAATCCACCTGCAAGGTGGGAGACCTGGGTTCAATCCCTGGGTTGGGAAGAACCCCTGGAGGAGGGCATGGCAACCCACTCCAGTATTCTTGCCTGGAGAATTCCCATGGATGGAGGAGCCTGGCAGGCTATAGTCCATGGGGTCGAAAAGAGTTGGACACAACTGAGAAACTAAGTGTGCGCGCGTGCACATACAAATATATCCACTGGTGAACACTTAGGCATTTCCATGCGTTGGCTATTGTAAATATGCTGCAAAGAGCTTCCTTTGGATAAATAGCCAGAAATGGAACTGCTGGGTCATATGGTAGTTTTATTTTTATATTTTTGAGGAAATTCCATACTGTATTC
Organism: Bos mutus; assembly: GCF_027580195.1. Classification (NCBI taxonomy): domain Eukaryota; kingdom Metazoa; phylum Chordata; class Mammalia; order Artiodactyla; family Bovidae; genus Bos; species Bos mutus. The sequence goes on along the minus strand of NC_091622.1, from coordinate 18,014,450 downwards.
CATAGTGGCTGCACCAGTTTACATTCCCACCAACAGTGAATGAGGGCTGTTTTTACAATCAAAGAACTCATAATATTTTTGCAATTCTTAAAAACTTGGAACCATCACATCAGGACTTTTTTGTCTCTTCTATTTGTTCCATTCTCTCTTTCTGGGACTCCCTTTAGACACATAGTAGAGCTTTTCATTTTATCTTTCTTGAAGATAATTCATCAATTTTTTTCTTTTTTTAATTTTAATTATTTTTAAAATTAATTTATTGATTTTAATTGGAGGCTAATTACTTAAAAAAATTTTAAGACAAATCATGATTTGTCTTTTTAGAAGAACTTAAGAACAGAGATGAACAGTACTGAAGTGAAAAATAAATTAGAAGAAATCGATAACAGAAAAACTGAGGCAGAAGGATAGATAAGTGTCCTGGAAGACAGAAGGGTGGAAATCACTGCCCCAAAACAGAAGAAAGAATGAAAAGAAATGAAAACACTGTAAGAGACCTCTTGGACAACATTAAACACACCAACATTCACTTTATAGCAGTCGCAGAAGGAGAAGAGAGAAAGAAAGGACTTAAGAAAATATTTGAAGAGATAATAACTTAAAACTTCCTTAACATGGGAAAAGAAATAGTCACCCAAGTCCAGGAAGTAAAGAGAATTTCAGACAGGATAAACCCAAGGAGGAAAACACTGAGACACATAGTAATCAAATTGACAAAAATAATTAAAGACCAAAAAATGAAGGGGAAAAAAAAAAACACATTAAAAGCAACAAAGGAAAAGTGCCATACAAGAGAATTGCCCTAAGTTTATCACCTGATTTCACAGCAGAAACTGTAGGCCAGAAGGGAGTGTCACAAAAATACTCTACCCACCAAGATTCTCATTCAGGTTCAACAAACAGATCAAAAACTTTACAAATGAGAGCAAAAGCTAAGAGAGTTCAGTATCACCAAACCAGCTTTACAACAACTGCTAAAGGAACTTCTCTAGGTGGGAAACACAAGAGAAGAAAAAGACCCACTAAAAACAAACCCAAAACAATTAAGAAAATTGTAATAGGAACATGTGCATGTGTGCTCAGTTGCTAAGTCACAAAAAGTCCTACTCTTTGCTACCCCATGGACTGTAGCCACAGGCCTCCTCTCTTCATGGGATTTTCCAGGCAAGGATATTGGAGTGGGTAGCCATTTCCTCCTCAAGGTGATCTTTCTAACCCAGGGATCAAACCCACGTCTGCTGTATTGCAGGAGGATTCTTTTACTGCTGAGCCACATGAGAAGCCCAATAGGAACGTCAATATCCATAATCACTTAAATGTAAATAGATTAAGGGCACCCCTGGTGATCAAGGGCACCACCTGCCAATGCAGGAGACACGAGTTTGATCCCTAGGTCAGGGAAGATTCTCTTCTTGCCTGGGAAATCCCATGGACAGAGGAGGCTGGTGTGCTACAGTCCATTGGGTCACAAAAGAGTTAGACATGACTTAGCAACAAAAAAACAAAAAAAAGATTAGATGCTCCAACCGAAAGACACAGACTGGCTCAATGGATACAAAAACAAACCCCTATATATGCTGTCTACAAGAGACCCACCTCAGATCTAGGGACACACATAGACTGAAAATAAGATGGAAAAATGTATTCCATGCAAATAGAAATCTGAACAGCAATAATCATGCAAAAAGAAAACTTGAATAGCGATAATCATATCACATAAAATAGATTTTAAGCAATTATAAGAGACTAAGAAAGACACTCTGTAATGATCAAGGGATCAATCCAAGAAGAAAATATAACACTTATAAACATATATGCACCCAATAGACAAGCACCTCAATATATAAGGCAAATACTAATAGCCTTAAGGAATAAATTGACAGTAACACAATAATAGTGGGGGGCTTTCACATCCCACTTTTATCAATTCAGAGATCATACAGACAGAAAATCAATAAGGAAATACAACCCTTAAATGATACATTAAACCAGATGGTTGTAATTGATATTGTTGTAATTGATAGAGCATTTCATCCAAAAGCAGAATACACAGTCTTATGAAGTGCACATGGAACATTTTCCAGAACTGATCACATGCTGTGCCACAGAGCAAGCCTTGGCAAATTCAAGAAAATCTAAATCATATCAAGCACCTTTTCTAACCACAACACTCTGAGATTAGAAATCAACAACAAGAAAAAAACTGTAAAGATCACAAACACATGGAGGTGAAACAATACACTACTAAACAACCAATGGCTCACTGAAGAAATCAAAGAGGAAATAAAAAAATCCCTAGAGACAAATGAAAATGAAAGCACGATACAGCAAAAGTAGTTCTAAAAGGGAAGTTTATAGCAATACAAGGAAACAAGAAAAGTCTCCAATAAACAATCTAACCTTATGTCTCAGCATCTAAAGAAAGAAGAGCAAACAAAACCCAAAGTTAGTAGAAGAAAAGAAATCATGCAGAGCAGAGATAAATGGAGACAAAGAAAACAATATAAAAGATCAATGAAACTAAAAGCTGGCTCTTCTAAAATGGATAAACTTCCAGCCAGACTCATCAAGAAAAAGAGTGAAAGGGCTCAAATCAGTAAAACGAGAAAAGGAAAAGACTTGATTGGACCATTCCCTCTCGTAAGTTTAAGGACAATTACACAGTTCCACCTCCCCCTAGTTCTCGTACAAATTGTGGATGATGTCACAGAACTTCAATGTGTTATTACTTTTATTTTTTTGGACAGTGAAAGAAGAGGGTCTCAGAAAATAAGGAATCTCTTTCCTTGTAAAATATCTTTCTCACATTTCAGAATTATAGTAATATTATTTATCAGGAAAAAACAAACAGCCTTGGTCATAGATTTCTTTCAGTTGCCCATGATACATGTTTATAGAGGCCAGATAAGTGAAGTTTGCTGTTACTCTTTCCTCTCTTGCTGAATCAGCATGGGAAAGGCAATGTAAGAAAGAGTACCATACTAGTCTCACAGTTGGAACACCAAGATTTTCATGCTTATTCCTTCTTATCTTTCTACTACAGATAGATGAATATCTCTATACCTCTTACAACCTAGTACATGAAATAAAAGGTAGACCAAAAACTTTTATTGTTGTCTAACTGCATGAATATACATTAATGTACAATAATAATCATGAAGCCTTAATAAAAATCTCTAAACATTCAGACATATGAACTACATATTTACAATCAATCAGGCAGCAAAATAAATCTAATTGACGTGAGACTGTAACACTGTGAACAAGGGAACATCAACATATATGATTTGACGTTGAAAGAGACAGTGTTTCACACAATAACACAGATATTTGCTATGAGGAACCTAAAAGCACAACTAATAAAGGTATGATCTGGATTTCCTAATTTCTGCAAGACCAAAAGTCTTAGAATTAACAAATGGAAAACTAATCTTCAGTTTGATTCTGCTTGTACCCATCCTCCCAGTTTCATGCACGTTCCCCATCCCTGCACTGCACAAGCCTCAAGCATCTGCCTGTCATCTGTCATTCCTCCCACTGCCCATGCTGTGCCATCCCTGCTCATGTGATGTTTCCCTTTAGTGGAAGATAAAAGCACTTCCTGGTAGATGAAACACGTTCCTAGAACTAAAATGAATGGTTCCAAAGCCAAAAGCTGCAGCGCACTGATGCTTTCATTCACAAAGGAAGCAATAATTCAGAAGATTCATAGCTGATGGGCTTTTGCCATCTCAGCATAAAATACACTGGCGTTTACCTAAACAACTGATTCCCCATCCCCTCAGGGGCAACACATCAAAACTCTTATTTTGTGCCTTCCTTATAAACTGCTAGTTTTACACTCTGAGTATTTATTAGGGCAAGCATTTACTCACTCAAAAGAAATGCTTAATAACAGGATGTTTGGATACAACATAATAATATATGCTAATATTATGCAGCCTGTCATTTTCCAACAAATCAGTTTTTGTCCACCGAACTTACTTTAGGACATACGATCAAGTACAGGTTTGAATGACACGGTTTAACAAATAAAGTTTTCCATCATGTACCTCATGTTGCCATTGGGATTGTTCTGCCCTGTTATGAATATTGAGTCTGAGGAAGTTCTATGATAACAAATAAATGGGTGAAATACCTTGAGTTACTTTTTAATGTGGTTAAGAAAATTTTTTACCACATTTAGAACCGTTTTACTAATATCATGTTTCCTTGAGATCAAAACTGTACAAGTCTTACATAAAATATTTGTACATAAAATCTACATATAGCAACAACACAGCCAAGACAAATTTAAAGCAATATAAGGCCAATTTTAGAAGCATAACATGCACACCCACAGAGATCTTTATGTAGGATGGAGACAGATGCATGTTTCAAAAAGCATGAACATTTATTATGCATGTCGAGTTGTAGATCACACTTGTAAAGATTATATCAACGCTATGGCTGAGTTAATACCTTAACCATCCCCACCCATCAATAGTCATGCTCATAGAGAGAAAGAGTGAAATAGAAAGAACTGAAATTTTCACTCGAGTTTGTTATACCAGGGACTATAATCACTGCAGATGGTGACTGCAGCCATGAAATTTAAAGACATGTACTCCTTGGAAAGAAAGTTATGACCAACCTAGATAGCATATTCAAAAGCAGAGACATTACTTTGCCAACAAAGGTCCGTCTAGTCAAGGCTATGGTTTTTCCAGTGGTCATGTATGGATGTGAGAGTTGGGCTGTGACGAAAGCTGAGCGCCGAAGAATTGATGCTTTTGAACTGTGGTGTTGGACAAGACTCTTGAGAGTCCCTTGGACTGCAAGGAGATCCAACCAGTCCATTCTAAAGGAGATCAGCCCTGGGATTTCTTTGAAGGGAATGATGCTGAAGCTGAAACTCCAGTCCTTTGGCCACCTCATGCAAAGAGTTGACTCATTGGAAAAGACTCTGATGCTGGGAGGGACTGGGGGCAGGAGGAAAAAGGGACGACAGAGGATGAGATGACTGGATGGCAACACCGACTCGATGGATGTGAGTTAGAGTGAACTCCGGGAGATGGTGATGGACAGGGAGGCCTGACGTGCTGCGATTCATGGGGTCGCAAAGAGTCGGACACTACTGAGCGACTGAACTGAACTGATACAGCTTGGAGAATCCTGTGGACAGAGGAGCCTGGTGGGCTGCTGTCCGTGGGGTCACATGGAGTCAGACACAACTGAAGTGAATTGGCATGCATACATGCATTGGAGAAGGAAATGGCAACACACTCCAATGTGCTTGCCTGAAGAATCCCAGGGACAGAGGAGCCTGGTGGGCTGCCATCTATGGGGTAGCACAGAGTCGGACATGACTGAAGCAACTTAGCAGCAGCAGCAAAAATAAACTGGCTATAGAAATGCAGAGTAGCATTCATTCTGATTTTCCATCAACAGTCTTAATATCATGGTTTATGACCAGCATTGCCATGTCCTGTGAAGCAACACACATCAACTTTAGTGAATCACACAGGATACATGTTTCAGTCCTGCTCAATTTCACTATTGTGACTTTGGTCCCCACAACGAAGACAAAATATTAATATTTCCAAATTTCTAAGTATCCAGGGTAGTGTAATAATTGTATTATAGACAACTTCTAAGGAATATAATTCACTCCTCTTCTATGACCCCATTTCCATCTGTTTCCATGCAGAAAAAAAAGAATTTAATCTTAGAAATTTCCCATTTATGTCAATATAAAGTGGTTTTAGCTATAGAGTTTATAAAATTCTACCTACACACTTAAATAATTGTAGAAAATATTACAGAGAAAACGAATCATACAAGAAAGTCACACACGATGATAACTGTGAAACAGTGAGCAAGGGGGAAGCATTGAATTGGAGACATTTTTTAAATTCCTTTTCCGCATTTACAAATGCAGGATTTTGAGAATATCTGCTGCTGCTGCTGCTGCTAAGTCGCTTCAGTAGAGTCCGACTCTGTGCAATCCCATAGATGGAAGCCAACCAGGCTCCCCCATCCCTGGGATTCTCCAGGCAAGAGTACTGGAGTGGGTTGCCATTTCCTTCTCCAATGCATGAAAGTGAAAAGTGAAAGTGAAGTTGCTCAATCGTGTCCGACTCTTGGTGACCCCATGGACTGCAGCCCACCAGGCTCCTCCGCCCATGGGATTTTCCAGGCAAGAGTACTGGAGTGGGGTGCCATTGCCTTCTTTGGAGAATATCTGCTACATCTCTTTAAATCTGAGCAATGATCCCTCTAGAAAATGGAGATACCTATTACACAGAACTGTTGTGAAAGATAGTACTATATATGAAAGTGCTTTATCAGCTTTAATGATAGTCAACATATAACATTATTACAATAGCAGCTCATGGTCCTTTATTCGTTCAAGTTCAGTTCAGTTCAGTTCAGTCACTCAGTCGTGTCTGACTCTTTGCGACCCCATGAATTGCAGCATGTCAGGCCTCCCTGTCCATTACCATCTCCCAGAGTTCACTCAAACTCACATCCATCAAGTCGGTGATGCCATCTAGCCATCTCATCCTCTGTCGTCCCCTTTTCCTCCTGCCCTCAATCCCTCCAAGTTAGCAAATAGCAATTAAAAGAATAGCTTTAGCTGTTGGTACAATATCTGGTCTAACAAATTCCAATTAATTTAGAAATATATGTGTATCAAAATTACCCACAGGAAATACGTCACCTCCATTGTGTGTGCAACCAATAGTCCTACTGACATGCCATGTATGTTGTTAGTCAGAATTTGCTACATTATGTTCTGATTACCGACCTCCAAACCTCAGTGATTTTCAGCAGAGGTTTCTCACACGTGCAGCATGTTGGCCATGAGGAATCCGTGGCCCCACGTATTTACTCCCATATCCAGGCAGAAAGAGTGGCTCTGATTTGTGAAATATACTTAAACAGGAAAAGAACAATGTCAGTGCCATGCAGTGGCTCTGAAACCTCTGCTCAGATATGGGCTGTGTCCATTCTGCTCAGATTTCATTTTTTAAAACTAGTCACATGGCCATCACTGATATGTGAATCAGAAGAATATTTCTCTCAGAGGAAGGGGCACCAAGGAGGGGTCCCTATAAGCACCATATTTTAAACAAGCAATTCAGTTATCACACAATAGATATACTATAAATAGACACAATTACGCCCAAAGTCTTATCATTTTCCTACATACTCATTGTTATGAATAGGCTGCAAAAAGAAGTGGGAAGCCTGTAAAGAAATATTTGAGTCACATTATGTAAAATGATATGGACAGAGAAGAAAGAGGACTAACTTTTTATTAGTCTTGCAGATTTGAATGTTGGTGGCCATCAAAATGGACATTCAAGGCTAAGGGAAAGGTAAATGGGCTTCTAGCAATTTCAACAGGAGAGAATTCTCTTTGACCATAGGTCTAAGCCCAAGCATGCCACTTACTAGCTATAAAACCTAGGAAATCACTGAATTTACATTAGTCTTGGGCTTTCCTTGTGGCTCAGCTGATAAAGAATCTGCCTACAATGCGGGAGACCTGGGTTCTATCCCTGGGTTGGGAAGATCCCCTGGAGAAGGGAAAGGCTACCCACTCCAGTATTTTGGCCTAGAGAATTCCATGGACTATATAGTCCATGGGGTCACAAAGAGTTGGACATGACTGAACTGAGTTGCCTCAGCTGCCAAAGTACTGTGAAGGTCTTCGCATGTATCTCAAAGAATTTATTTGCAAGAGTGAGGAAAGGCCAAATAGAGAACTGAAGGAAAGAGATGTACTGATCTCGAATCTAATTTACTGCATAGGAAAATCCCCCTGAGTGGGAAGGAAACTTCAGTGGGCTCCAGATGGCCTGGGTGGGTTCTCTCTCTGAGAGGATCTTTGGGTCTGTATTAACAAAGCGATTGCTTAAGCACTCTGGGCTTCCCTCGTGGCTCAGATGGTAAAGAATCTGCCTGAAATGCAGGAGACACTGATTTCTTTGCCTCAGTAAACCTAATGAGATAAGACTGTTAAAAGTCTCTGAAGCATGGTAAAATGTATTAGAATAATAAGTGCCATCAGATTAGTGATGTGCAGAAGGAACAAACCATCATAGTTACCTCACTTCTGTAAGTTAGTAAAAGTATTCCCTTAACTACAAAACAACTTTATGCAGCTTTGCAGAGTATAGAGGTATTTACTAGGACATAGCCTCCTCTGGATATTTAAGCATAATAAAGTTTTCAAATCAAGAAAAAGCCCTGGAAGAAAAACTATAAAAGAAAGTACCTGCCTTGAGGAGACTAACCCATAATTCCCCACAATCTATATCACATACTAAGTTAAGGATATGCCATTTATACGATTTTAAAGTCACATACAAGGAAGCACTGGTGACATTATGACACAAAACTCAGTTTTAAAAGAAATTGGGAACCTGAAACATATCATTTTTAAAACCCTAAAACATACAATAGTGGATTCACAAATCAAAATACGCGCAAAGAAATTCATAAAATATATTGGCAAGATGCCATCGTGTGGCTCAGCTATTTGCGTTTTAATGTGTAGACACAGGTGGAGAAATGTTTACCAAATGACAAAAGAAACTGAGGAAGAGTTTAAAGGGCAGTTCTTTCATTGAGAATATCAAATTCTGCCAGATAGAACATTTTGATGGCTTCCTTCTACCAACAAGCTACCTCTGGTTTGAAATCTCCCTTTGCTGGATCCTTCAACCAGGGTTAGATAAACTCCAGTTTGAAATTTAAGACCTTTGCTGGAGAGCAGCCCACCTCCTCTCTTTACTTACTCTCTAGCCCCTCCTATTTTTGCCCCCTTTCTCTTCTGTTACTTCATTCCTTTCTTCCACAAAGATAGTCTTTTTATAAGATTTTTCTAAAAATTGTTTACCTAAAAATGAGTTAAATTTTAGACAAATTTGAACTTTGCTGTAGTTTAAAATTAGGAAGCCATTAGCTAAGTTTCAGAGCTCTTTTACTGTTTAGAGATTTCTGTTTTACCCATGGTTAATGGATTTGGCCTTTGGTGTTCCAAAAGAGGCCAAATTTGGAAAACCTTGACACGTGTGTGTGTACATGTGTGTGTATGACTATCAATGTCTCTACAGCTCCTCCAGGAAGCAATTACAAAAGTATTCCCATGATGACTGGAACCATGTGATTTTGATATAGCCCCACTTAAAGACTGGTTTCATGTAAAAAAAAAAAAAAAAGTTCCACAGAGGCCCGCTTTTCCCTGGTATGCCTGCGTACTTTTAATAGTTCAGAAAAAGTACGTAGCAAAGCAAACATTTTCTATTTGGAGTCTTTTATAGTCTCCTACAAATCTTCGGGAAAATGCTAAGCTGAAATCTCGATCTTCAACAACAGTAGAAAATACCACAAAATAGATAGGAAGAAAAATTTAAGGGAAATGGGGGTCTCATTTGGTGAAAGAATCTTTCTTCTATATCTCTTAACGTTGTATTTTGTGGTCCTTTAGCAGAATTTGTTTGTAATTGCTATGGTGATGACCCATTTACCATATTTTAAATACATTCTGTGTTAAGGACTATATGTATTATTCAGGAAACAAACTCAACAATAAAAAAAGCATATGGGAAACATATGCTGGTGTTGAACATAATGGTGGTTTCACAAGATAAGAAGTAACATATACGTGAGCCAAGCAGATAGTGACTAATGTTATGTACCGTCCAGGCATTCCATCATTTTTGCACTGTTCTTCTATTGGTGGTCAAAATGTTTGTGTAAGCCCCCATTGCATTTAAAAATACATTTATATTTAGACACTGCTTCAAACACATTTTTAATTAGAAGAGAAATATTAATTTCATAACTATTAGGACATTTACTAACCATTTCTAACACACATGAAAATGAGTTGGGAATATAGATAGTATTTACTATTATTGGAAACCAAAACACTGCTTTGATATAAAACAAAACACAAAAAATTAACTATTCCAGTATTTACTGAAATTTTTATAAGAATTTTTTGCATCAGTTTAGGAGAATATTCGGAGAAGGCAATGTCAACCCACTCCAGTACTCTTGCCTGGAGAATCCCATGGATGGAGGAACATGGTAGGCTGTAGTCCATGGGGTCGCTAAGAGTCAGACATGACTGAGCGACTTCACTTTCATTTTTCACTTTCATGCACTGGAGAAGGAAATGACAACCCACTCTAGTATTCTTGCCTGGAGAATCCCAGGGATGGCAGAGCCTGTTGGGTACCGTCTATGGGGTCACACAGAGTCGGACATGACTGACATGACTTAGCAGCAGCAGCAGGAGAATATTGTTGCCTTATAAATTTCCTACATAAACTATTATGACTTATCTAATTTCAACTTGACACTCTCTAATCAATCTTCCATACTGCTACCAAAGTGACATCAAGGTATGACTATGTACTTCTGCTTAAATGGTTCCCCATTTGTTTCAGGATGAAATTCAAATTGCTGAAGCACACCGCTCACGGGTGTTCATCATCTGACTTCTGTCTACTTTATATCCCATTACATCAAACCCTTTCCCTACCTATTTGCTGTTGCCCAAATGGTCACGCTCACTCACCTTTCTACACGTTTTATGTGTTTATTCATTTACAAGCCATTTCCTCAATCTAAAATATTCTTCCTTTCCATATTAACCAAATCTAACCCTCACAATATTTCAAGATTTAACTCAAGAATCATTTCCTCCTGTAAGTCTTTATGGACCACTTCTTTCTTCCCCTACTTGGAAGATCCATTTCCAGTTACCAACTCCCTCACTAACATACACATAGCAAAAACTGAAAGTGTTAGTCTCTCAGTCACGTCTGACTCTGCAACCCCATGGGCTGTGGCCCACCAGCCTCCTCTGTCCATAGCAAACTTTAACACAAAAAGCCAATAGCGGGTCTTCCTGATCCAGGAATCAAACCCATGTCTCCTGCATTAGCATGCGGATCCTTTACCACCAAGCCACTCAGTTCAGTTCACTCAGTCGTGTCCAACTCTTTGCAACCCCATGGACTGTAGCATGCTAGGCCTCCTTGTCCATCACCAACTCCTGGAGTGTACTCAAACTCATGTCAGTTGATTGGTGATGCCATCCAACCATCTCATCCTCTGTCGTCCCCTTCTCCTCCCACCTTCAATCTTTCCCAGCATCAGGGTCTTTTCAAATGAGTCTGTTCTTTCTTCACATCAGGTGGCCAAAGTATTGGAGTTTCAGCTTCAGCATCAGTCCTTCCAATGAATGTTCAGGATTGATTTACCTAATGCCAAATCTACCCTTGCTTTGGCTTTCTTCTTGGGACTACTCAAAGGAGGTGCATGTACACACACACAGAGACAAATATGAGCCAGTGCTGGTATCAGAGGCCCAATACGGACCAAGGATCAGCAGGTGAGCACTCAGAAACTATTCCATTTCCACCGCTGGTTAGTGAACTTCACCTTTATTTTAGCCATCGAGATAAGTTTATTTCACTCTGACTCCCTTGGGTTACTACCCATTCTGCTAAATTATGGCCCCTTTTTTGGAGATGATATAATCTGATTAATACACAATTATCATTTTATACTATTGGATCTTAAACTCTCTTACAACTATCACCCTAGTTATTTTGTGATGGGCTTCCCTGGTAGCTCAGATGGTAAAGAATCTGCCTGTAATGTGGGAGACCCGGGTTTGATCCCTGTGTCAGGAAGATCCCCTGGAGAAGGATATGGCAACCCATTCCAGTATTCTTGCCTGGAAAATCCCATGGACAGAAGCATCTGGTGGACTACAGTCCATGGGGTCGCAAAGAGTTGGACACGGCTGAGCCACTAACACTTAGCTTCACTTATTTTGTGATGGTTAGAATCACTCCAACCGCTACTTTCCTTGTGAGAAACACCCAAATAGATACTTCATGATCAACGAGGCTGATCAAATCATTTCTAAACATTATTATTCACCAAATCAGTTAGTATCAAAGTGAAGTCTGATGCGACATGTTCTGCTGCTAATTCATACCTATTTTAACTTCTGGAACTTCAACTAAGTTCTGGAGTTAAACTAGACTATAAGGAGCAAAACCAGTGGCATTTCCATGTTGAGCTTACACTTTTTCAAAAAGAATCCCCATTTTATAAAGCCTAATCTGATTATTTTAGAATTGGATGCAAAATTTAGTTTCAACACTGAAAAAAGGAAGTCTGCAACCAGTAGCCAAAAATAATTTTCAACCTAAAAAGAACCTACATAGTTTCAAGATAAATAATACATTTTCACAGGCATGCAGAATAAGATCAAGGCCCCAGCTGGACTTTACATTGGGTGGGAAGAGTTAAGATGTAGCTCCAGTGATGAAGAAAGAGGCCATCTGGGGCCCACCTGTGTCAGCATCAGGCCACACACACCCTTCCTGACAATGCATGCTAACCTACTTCCTGGAGCAGTACCTGGCCCAACTTCTCTTGTGGCCTGGAGTCAAACTGGCATCCCAGATCAAGGTTTTGACAAGTGTAGGGAAGAGGATCTAAGCCTTGGAAAGTACATACTTGCTTTTTATTTCTGTAGCAAAGCATTCTTGCACTCTGGGAAAGGGAGGAATGTGCCTTGCTTTTAGATAGCAGAGGGTTGAGATGCCAAAGACTAACATGTGGAATGGAAAAAATGATTAAGGCCTAGAAGAGGGTCAATTTTAAGTGTCTGCCAGATAGAAATGAATATTTGATCATCCTCTCATACTTTCCATTTTGGTTTTGAATCTGACAGAAACTTTTCTGGTTAAGCAGGGATCTACTCAAGTTAGCAAAGAATTGGGTGTTTTAATTATGGAGGAGCCTACCTCAAAGGGCTGAAAATTATTTTACTATTTCTAAGTAATTATCCACGTATCACTATGTCATATCAAAAGCCAAGAGACATTTTACGTTAGTATGGATTTTTTTTTTTTTTTTCTATTTTGGACTGCTGCTGCTGCTGCTAAGTCGCTTCAGTCGTGTCCAACTCTGTGCAATTCATAAATCATTAAATATAAAGATGGAGAGACAGGAAATAAATAACTAACTGAAGAACCTCACTTTCCTTCCCTATATTAACCTTGCCAAACTTTAACCAACAGTGTTCCCGACCCACAATATCCATAAAGATCTTCTTGAACTGGGTTTATTCATGGTTCAAAGATGCTTAGTAAATGCATTGCATTGGCTATATGCTGATTAAAATAATCTTCCTAAGTTTTAATCTTTTAAAGATTCCAGGCCGAAGAAAAAAGAATCTGATGTATAAAGGATAGTTCGAATACTCTTAAAATCACACAAAAGGAAAATAACTTTAATGGCCTTTAGGAAGGATGGTTAAATTGCATTTGGAAAGGATGACTTTCACCCGTGGTAACCTTTACATGTCACATATATCCATTTGACATATATTCTCTAATTATTTTTTACATTAGAAGTTTGGAAATGTTTTAAAAACTAAAAAAGTATTGAATCATGCCTAGAATTTCAGAATGTCACCATCATTACAATTCTCCACATGACTTTAAAATTTCATTTTTGCCATTCACTTTTCTTATTCCCCGGGAGAAGGAAACATTCTAAGCCAGAACACAATTAGTATAGCTCTCACCATGGCAATGTTCTTTAAAAATATCTTTCATCTAAACTTACATAAAAGCAGAAATAGATCAGTTACCTGAAGAGGCACTCTATGCAGAAATGTGTCATACCAGTTGCTGTAAAAGAAAAAAAAAAAAAGAAAGAAAGATCAGTAAATATCTAACTAATAGAGACTCTCCCAGGTAACTGTGTATAAATAATATCTCCACGGAAGGCTTTTCTTTTCTTTCCAAAATCCATTTATGTCTCAAAAATCCACCCCAGCTGTGAAATGCAGACATTCACACAGGCTATAGGAAGTGTTTTGTATTATTGGAGGATGGAAGAACTTTATGGGGGGCTTCCCAAGTGGTGCTAGTGGTAAAGAATCTGTCTGCCAGTGCAGGAGACACAGGGGACTTGGGTTCAGTCCCTGGGTTGGGAAGATCCCCTGGATAAGGAAACGGCAACCCACTCCAGTATTCTTGCCTGGAGAATTCCATGGACAGAGGAGCCTGGTGGGCTACAGTCCACGGGTCTCAAAGAGTTGGACATGACTGAGCACACAGCATATAACTTTACAGAGGTCTGTACTAATGTGAACAGAATTGAGTTAGAATTACATTTCCCAGAATCCCTTGACTGTGTGTTTCTGGTGTAGACATGGCCAAAAGAGAACTGTGCGTGAGATCTGAAGGGCTGAGGTGAAGCTGCAGATGTGAAGCTCTGAAGGTTGAGCGGGCACCAGGTGTCCCTGGAGACTGTGAACACCATCACTAATCTGCTATCTCATCTTGCTGGGGAGGGCAGAAATAGGACACACAGCTCCACCACCTCCTACTCTCTCTCCTCCTTCTCAGTCTGGCTCACTGCTTCTTCTAGAAAGGACCTGCATTGTCAAGGTTGGAGGAAATGAGAGGCAGAAGTTGTCCTCATGGGTCTGGTATGTCCATCCTCTCATGTTCTAACCTTTCATTCTCTTCTGCTTTGGGTCCAGCTTTTCTTTATAACAGCTAACCACAACTTCAGACCACCACCAGAGAGGCAGCAGCCTCATCGAAATTTATTCACCAGCTGTCAGAACTACATGATGTCTATTCCCTACAATAAATCCCCTAGTCCTATAACCCCTCATCGTGGTTCCATTTCCCTTATTGATCACTGACTGGTACAGAATCAGGCCTAGGGAAGAGATACGGACCGGACTGTATTCAAGGAACTGGTGATGAGTCTCTGGCTGAATTTCAGGGCCCATGATCCATTTAAAGAAGCCCCCTTTAAATCTTGGCTAGCCCTGTGACTCACTTTTGACTAAAGGAATATGACACAAGTGATGCTCCATGATTTTTGAGGCTCAGTCAGTCAATTCAGTCACTCAGTCATGTCCGACTCTTTGCGACCCCATGAATCGCAGCACGCCAGGCCTCCCTGTTCACCAACTCCCAGAGTTTACTCAAACTCATATCCATCGAGTCGGTGATGCCATCCAGCCATCTCATCCTCTGTCGTCCCCTTTTCCTCTTCCCTCAATCTTTCCCAGCATCAGTGTCTTTTCCAATGAGTCAGCTCTTTGCATGAGGTGGCCAAAGTATTGCAGTTTCAGCTTCAGCATCAGTCCTTCCAATGAACACCCAGGACTGATCTCCTTTAGAATGGACTGGTTGGATCACCATGCAGTCCAAGGGACTCAAGAGTCTTCTCCAACACCACAGTTCAAAAGCATCAATTCTTTGGCGCTCAACTTTCTTCACAGTCCAACTCTCACATCCATACATGACCACTGGAAAAACCATAGCCTTGACTAGACGGACCTTTGTTGGCAAAGTAATGTCTCTGCTTTTGAATATGCTATCTAGGTTGGTCATAACTTTCTTTCCAAGGAGTAAACGTCTTTTAATTTCATGGCTGCAATCACCATCTGCAGTGATTTTGGAGCCACAAAAAATAAACTCAGCCACTGTTTCCCCATCTATTTCCCATGAAGTGATGGGACCGGATGCCATGATCTTCGTTTTCTGAATGTTGAGCTTTAAGCCAACTTTTTCACTCTCCTCTGACTTTTGAGGCTACGTCATAAGAAAACTGCAGATTCTGCCTGGTTCCCCTGGAAAACTCACATGGGAAAAGGCAGACACCATGTAAGAAGTTTGGCTACTCTGAGACTACAATACTGTGAGAATTCCCAGTGATTTTACTGGTGTTTGAAAAAGCTTAGATAAGGCAAACAATGCCCCTAATAGAATGGTTCCTGGGTGGACCTAGTCTGGGGAAATACAAGCTGTAACACTGCATTCATCTGCCTGGGTAATGACCTTGTCTCCCTAGTTCCTCGTCTCTCTGTATCGTTTCTAGTATTGTTGTGTTCAGTCTCTCTTCACTCCAATCCATTATGTATCATAACTAGATGGATGTCTATTATGTCTATTTGTACGTCTAATATGACATACAAATGTCATATTTATTATGTTAACTTACTATTAAATATCTCGTCAAGGAGCCCCATTATACATGAGGATAAAGTCAAAAATCTTTCATCCATCTTGCATCTCCATTTTTCAATATCTTCCAGAATGGATTTCCCCACTCCAGCCAAAGTAATCCTTTTAATACTCCTAGTATGTCATAGCATTATTGACACCATGGGTTTGGTTACCCTGCCCTCCCCAATAGAAGACTTACAATCTTTTTATTTACCTGCATGGATTGTACCCATCCTTCAACACGCAACAGAAATCCTACTTCCTCCATGAAGCTTTCTAGTTTCTCTCTCTTCTCTGACTTTCTCTTATAAATTATAAAAATCGTACATTTTTTTTAACACAGAAGAAAGGTACTGTGTTATTCATCTTCATACTTCTTCAAAGAAAAGCATTTGTTGGACCATTAATTTCTTTTTATTTTCCTACTTTTACCTTCTTCAAATAATGCCTAAGAGAAAAGAAACTCCCAAACCACATGGAAGCGATCATACTGACAGCTTTCAATGAAATTTTCAGTAGAAGTATCACTAGCTCTGGTATTCACAGTCAAAAGAAGACTAAGGAGCAATTTTACCTAATCTTTAAAAGCATGAAAATCTCCTTTTAATTAAAAGTATTATGAACTCTTCTCATGTTATTGATTGTATTTTTGACACAAGACAAAAGAAAAGCTACTCTGCATTCCATGTTTCTTTAAAATGAGTTTCTATTAATCCTGTAGCATGTGAATAAAATTAAAAATCATATCACAAATCTCTTAGGTACATGCTATTTAGTTAATAATTGACATAATGTAGATTTTTAAGGCACCTTGCAATAAACTAATGTCTTTTTCACTCTCCTATTCATCCCTTTAAGGGATTATTTTTGAATAATCATCACTGTTTAAATATCACTAGAAAAGTTCAGTTTGGTTTGACAAGACTCCCAAATGCTGAGAGATAGAAATAGCGGATTGATCATGTGAGTTAGAGTATGTCCATACAATTAATATTACGAGCACAAAAATATATTCAAAAGTATGATAACATAGGAAATTACTTTTATAATATTCCATAAAAATAGACTTTAAGTATGAACACGATACACAAAAATATGCATGGGAGAAACAGATTAAAGTGTTACACTTTCTTTTTTTTTTTTTTTAAAGTGTTACACTTTCTTTGTACTTCTCAGTGAGAGTATGGGCACTTATTTTTAATCCATATTTTTTAAGTTCTACTGTATAAGGAATACACATGGTTTTACTGGGGGAAATAATACATTTAATTTCTTAAAGGCTAGAAATATTACTTAAACATTTTTTTGCTTTGTGGTTCTACCAACATCAATAATCATAGTCCCCAAAACTACTCATTCATTCAGACCTAATTCACCATTAAAGAAAATGTACTCACTAATTGCACTGCTGTACCTCTAAAGCAATAGTTTAAAAAGCTATATTACATACAGGATGTCACCCACCAGGGGCTTTTAGTCCTATATTCTGTGATTTTATGAGCAAGCCTGTGTTCCACCTAGCTGTAAGACTTGACAACTTTAAGGCTTTGATCACATTCCCTCTTGGCTTTCATGTTTCCAGCCTAAACCATCCTAATTTTCTTGAATCAATATTCATACAGAAACCCCTTGATCATTTTACTTATTGTTCTCCGGGACACTTCCAGCTCTATTTTGCCTGAGGAGTGGTGACCTGGAGAATGTATAGTATTCCAGCTCTTAGACAACTCTAAGATGATGCTGTCTGATTTGTTTCCAGTTTTCTTCACATGGTAGGCCACTGGGTTGGTGCCTTGAGGAGCAGACTACAATTTTTCCTAGGTTGCTTATAACCAATACCTTGATGCCATCAGTTCTACACTTTTTCCCTTTCAATATATCTCTTACTTCTATATATACATTCAATCTCATTTGTCAGTATTTTTACATTCACATAATTGAGGATTTATCCATAAGTTTATTTCCAGGCACCTGACATCTCTTAAGTCATAATAGTGATATTAATTTCAGTGGAGATTCTATTATTCAGACAATTTATTAACATGCTAATAATAATAAAACCAACACAAGCAATTGCTAGAGGATCTCTCCAGTATCATCCTTTACTTAGAAAAGCACTTATTTATTCCTGCCCTTTGTCTCCTGTCTCTAAGTACTTAACTCCCAATTAGAAATCTTTCCCAAAAGTTTCCTCTGTCTTTTTGTCTTTTATCTAACAGTTTATTTTTATGTGTATTGAAGCAATCTAATTGTCTCTTATCTAACAGTTTATTTTTATGTGTATTGAAGCAATCTCGGAGAAGGCAATGGCACCCCACTCCAGTACTCTTGCCTGGAAAATCCCATGGACGGAGGATCCTGGTGGGCTGCAGTCCATGGGGTCGCTAAAACTCAGACATAACTCAGCGACTTCACTTTCACTTTTCACTTTCATGCATCGGAGAAGGAAATGGCAGCCCACTCCAGTGTTCTTGCCTGGAGAATCCCAGGGATGGGGGAGCCTGGTGGGCTGCCGTCTATGGGGTCGCACAGAGTCGGACACGACTGAAGCGACTTAGCAGCAGCAGAAGCAATCTGGCCATGTATTACAGATTCTAATAACTTATCAGGCATTCAGTGTGGGAGACCTGGGTTCAATCCCTGGGTTGGGAAGACCCCCTGGAGAAGGGAATGGCTATCCACTCCAGTATTCTGGCCTGGAGAATTCTATGGACTGTATAGTCCATGGGGTCACAAAGAGCTGGACACAACTGAGCAACTTTCACTTTCACTGAAAGTCATTTTTTATGCTGTCCTACTAAAACTACTCAAATCCAAGGGACTTCAACTGAGACACATTCCCTGGCACTTTGCATTAGATTACTAGAAAGTCTTTTCACCCATAACAGAGTGTTCTGAATCTCAGTGATTCTGGAATGAATTGGAACATTGGAAGTACAAGTACATTGGAACAAAATTCCTTCTCAACCTTTTTCTTACAAGCTGCCTTTGCCCTTTTTGAGGTTTATTTTTTTCTAAATGATAAAGTGTGAAAAGTGTCCAGGGTTTAGAAAAGACATAGATGTAAATATAGATATAGCTATTTAAAAAATCAGAGGAAATATTTTTCCAAGTCAATATTCAATTTAATTCCATCAGGTCTATGATCAAAATAATCTCAATTCACCACGTGGCAAGAAACGACAATCCTAGTTCTACATTTCACTCCTTAAAAATGAAGAGATATTCATATTTTAAAAAGTGAGTATTGACTGTACACAAAAATTAGCCTTAGATTTATCATAGACTTAATGTAAAATCTGAAACTATAGAATTCCTAAGTCAATCACAAGCAAAAAAAATTTTTGAACTTGGATTAGGTGAAGATTTCTTAGGACACTAAAAGAAGTAAATATAAAAGAAAGAATTATTTTGGAATTTATTCAAACTTCTGTGCTTGAAAATATACTATCAAGAAAAAAAAGGGAAGACTCAGCTGGGAGAAAATATTTGCAAAACAGATATTTGATAACTTATATCTAGAATACACTGAACTATTATGGCTCAGTAGTAAAACAACTCAACTTTTAAAAATGAGCTGAATATTTCAACAGATGTCTCACCAAATAAAGATGGGAAACTAGCCCTAAAAAGAGCCTCAACATCAGTATTTATTATAACCACAACAGGCTATCACTACTCTCTAAGATGACTAAGATTTCAAAAGACTAACTACACCGAGTATTGGCTTCTACGTCAACAAAGTGAAATTCTCACACACTATTGATGGAAATGCAAAATGTTACAGCCACTTTGGAAAACTGGTTGAAAGTTTCTTATTAACTTAAATATACTTAACGTACCATGTGACCTCCAAAATCTCACTCCTAGGTATTTACTGAAGACATAAAAACATATATCTACACAGAGGCTTAGGGCTTCCCAGATGGCTCAGTGGTAAAGTATCTGCCTGCCAATTCAGGGGGTCTCAAAAGAGTCAGACACAACTTAGCGACTAAATAATATCAAAACACAGAGACTTGTGCACAGATATTGTATTAGTCTGCCTAGGCTGTAACACCACAGACTGGAAGGCCCACAAAAACAGAAATATGGGATTTCCCTGGTCGTCTAGAGGCTAAGACTCCACATACCCAATGCAGGTGGCACAGGATAGATCTCTGGTCAGAGAACTAGACCCCACATGCCGCAAGTAAGACCAGATGCACACAAGTAAATAAATAATTTTTAAAAATTAAAAAAAAAAATGTTTCTCACAGTTCATGAAGCTGAGAAGTCCAAGATCAAGTTTCTGGTAAAGTAGATTTCCTCCTGAGGCCTCTTCTGACTTGGCAGCCCTCATTTTGTCGTGTACTCACTTGACCTCTTCTCCTGGTGTGTTCAGTGTGGTAGGGGGTGGGGAGAAGGTTGGGAGCTCCATTTTTCATGTAAGGACACCACCTGTATGAACTTATTTAACCTTTATTGCCTCCTCACAAGCCTTATCTCCAAATACATTTACTGCAGGGAGTTAGAACTTCGACATATGAATCTAGAGGTGGGACAAAAACATTAACAGAATAGAACTACTTTATTTAAAAGACTCAAGTGTTAGTCGCTCCATCACGTCTGACTCTTTGCAACCCCGTGGACTGTACATAGCCTGCCTAGCTTCTATGTCCATGGAATTCTCCAGGCGAGAATATTGGAGAGGGTAGTCATTCTCTTCTTCAGGGGACCTTCCTGATTCAGGGATTGAACCCAGGTTAAAACATCTGAGCCACCAGGAAAGGCCAAAAGAGGCAAATATGAAAACAATTCTGTAAAGTTTAAAAATAAAATAAAATTAAAAAAAAAAAATAAATGTAAGTTCCTTTGTGAAAAAAAAATAAAATTACTGATTCAACTTCAAAAAAAAAAAAAAACAAATATCATTAACTGGTGAATGAAAAAAAAAAAACTATGAAATATGGAATATTACTTGGTGATAAAAAGAAGCAAATTACTGACACATGCAAAAATATGGAGGGATCTCAAGAAAGAAGCCAGATCCAAAAGGCAAAACACGATGGGACTCTGTTCAGACAGTATTCCAGAAACAGCACTATATACAGTGATTAGATTAGTGGCAGGTAGGGGCTTGGTAGGGCTTCCCTGGTGGCTCAGGCAGTAAAGAATCTGCCTGCCAATGCAGGAAACCCAGGTTCAATCCCTGGGGCAGGAAGAGCCCCTGGAGAAGGGAAAGGCAACCCACTCCAGTATTCTTGCCTGGAGAATTCCATGGACAGAGGAGCCTGGTGGGCTCCAGTCAATAGCAACTAGCACTAACTAACTGGGGGCTACGTATGGAAGAAAGGGACTGACTAGAAAAGGGCATGAGGAACCTTTGGGGATGACAAAAATATTCTGTATCTTTCCCTATGGTAGTGATACAACATATATTAATGTGTATATTCACCAAAACCTGAACTATACATTTAAGGATATGACTTTTACTGTGTATAAATCAGACCTCAATAAACCTGGCTTCCACTTTTTAAAACATGGAAAATGGAGAACTCCACGAAGCCTGTGCATCATCCTCACAGCCCTAAACCACCCCCAGAGAGGCAGGTTTAGAGATATTGCTCCCTAGAGCATCACTGCCTCACTCAACACACACGTGCCAGTTAACATGGAGTTGTCAGTCATACGGGGATGAACAGCACTGTTCTCTGAAACTCAGTCACTACTGGAGCAGAATTAATACATCACTTCCATGTCTACCAAATAATAGTGGGCTATCATTTTCACCAAATCACAGAGTATGAAACAAAAGTAAAATGCTTGCCCAACATTCCCCCTTCCAGTTTTCCTCCTTATATTTTGAATAAGGTAATATCAGTTCAATTCAGTTGCTCAGTCATGTCCAACTATTTGCCACCCCACGTCCTGCAGCACACCAGGCTTCCCTGTCCATCACCAATTCCCAGAGCTTGCTCAAACTCATGTCCATCGCACCAGTGATGCCATCCAACCATCTCATCCTCTGTCATCCCCTTCTCCTTCTGCCCTCAATCTTGCCTGGCATCAGGGTCTTTTCTAAGGAGTCAGTTATTCACATCAGGTGACCAAAGTATTGGAGCTTCAGCTTTAGCATCAGTCCTTCCAATGAATATTCAGGACTGATTTCCTTTAGAACTTACTGGTTTGATCTCCTTGCAGTCCAAGGGACTCTCAAGAGTCTTCTCCAACACCACAGTTCAAAAACATCAATTCTTTGACACTCAGCTTTCTTTATGATCCGACTCTTATATCCATACATGACTACCAGAAAAATCATAGCTTTGACTAGATGGACCTTTGTCAGCAAAGTGATGTCTCTGCTTTTTAATATGCTGTCTAGGTTGGTCATAACTTTTCTTCCAAGGAGCAAGCATCTTTTAATTTCATGGCTGCAGTCACCATCTGCAGTGATATTGGAGCCCAAGAAAATAAAATCTGTCACTGTTTCCATCATTTCCCCATCTATTTGCCATGAAGTGATGGGACCAGATGCCATGATCTTAGTTTTTTGAATGTTGACTTTTAAGCAGTTTTTTCAATCCCCTCTTTCACTTTCATCAAGAGGCTCTTCAGTTCCTCTTAGTTTCCTGCTATAAGAGTGGTATCATCTGCATATCTGAGGTTGCTGATATTTCTCCTGGCAGGTAACTTAGCTGGCAGTTAATATTCAGGGTTGCTATGGACTCAATTGTATCCTCTCCCCCAGTTCATATGGTAAAGTCCTAACCCCTAATGTAATGATGTGCAGAGATGGGAGCTGTGGAAAGTAATTAGGTTTAGATGAGGTTGTAAGAATGAGGCCCTCATTGGTATTGGTATCGGTACCCTTATAAGAAGAGACATCAGAGAGGGTGCTTCCTCTCACGCTCCACCACATAAGGTCACAGTTAGACGGTGGCCATCTGAAAGTCAGGATGAGAGCCTTCACCAGGAAACCAAATTGGTTCCCAGTCTCCAAGACTGTGAGAAGTAAATTCCTATTGTTTACTGTTCAGTGTATTATATTTTATTACAGTGGCCTGAGCTGCCTGCTGGAGCCCTCTGGCTTTTAGAGTTTCAATAACTGGAAGAAGACGTGGAGGGGCACTACAGTACTCGGACACCAGACCTTCTGCAGTGAGCACCAAATTGCATTAGTAAATGAAGTGGGGTCAGGACATGTCCTCATTAGAATAGCAGGCTAGAATTGTAAATATTAGAAATCATCAACCCCTGCCCAGCATGGAGTAGAGAAAAGGGAGGGATAGGGAGTGGGGGACAGAAATTTTATCGTGGACCCTCGTTAGGCAATTCAATACTTAGGAAATCACACGGGCTTTGCCGTTGTTGTTTAGTCACCAGGTCACGTCGATTCTTTTGTGACCCTATGGCCTGTATGTAGCCTGCCTGGCTCCTCTGTCCATGGGATTTCCCAGGCAAAAATACTGGAGTGGGTTGCCATTTCCTCCTCCAGGGGATCTCCCCAGGGATACAACACACATCTCCTTCATTACGGGTGGATTCTTTATCACTGCACCACTAGGGAAGCCCTTTTTCAGTCTGGAAAATGTAGCTAATAAAACAAAGAAGCAAAAAATAAGCTTTCCTTTTAATAAGGAAAAATGGGATGAGAGATTAAAAGTTTTTCTATGAAGACATAAATAAATATTAAACAAAAGATCTAGAAAAAAAATTCAAACTTGGTGTTGCAGAAAAATCAACTCATTTATTTTTCTGTAATACCAGTTCTTGCTGTTTTATATCTTCTCTCCCAGGTTTTGATATGGGCTTTGGAGAAAAGCAAACCTGGATTCCAATCCTGGCCCCTTCTTGTATAAGCTGTGTGATCCTGAGCAAGTTATTTCAACTCTAAACCTCGATTTACTCATCTATAAAATGGATGTAACAAGCAATCCCTACTTTTGCTTGATACAAGCATTGTTATGTTATGAGCTGTTATGAACAGTAAATGCAGTAACATACACAAGAAATATTTATAGTAGGTCAGTTAGTTCTTCATTCACTTATAATGAAAGCTGATCGAGGTAAATAGTCATAGAGACACAATCAAAAAGCCAAATGACCTTTGTCAAGTAAATGTAAGCTAAAAACCATGCCCTAGCATCATCTCTTTCAGGTAATATTTAAGACAAGTGAATTCTTGAAGCCTAAGATCAAGGCACAGCTCCTACCATATGACATACAAATAACAAACATTTGTAGTAGGAGAAATTGTAGGGAAGTGATTTGGTTCAAAACGACTAACGCCTAAAGATAGAATGACAAGTCTTCATATGAGAAAAGTGAAGGAGTTTCAGGTTGCATGGGAGTACAAGAACCTTATCAAAGTACCTCAAATACCATCACTATGCCCTGTACATTTACCCTACATTTACTTCTGGATTGATGCTTATTGTAACATTTTTTAAAAGGAAAAAGTAGGGGAATCTAGAGCCTATTGAGAAATCCTCCAAAGCAAGAAGTTATTCAAGTTTCTAAAACAGTTGATTTGTATCCAGGAATGAGAAGTAATCCTTAATAATATTATAGAATATAATCATCATCCAAGTTCAAATTATATCTAATAGGGCCTGCACATAATACAAAATTCAGCATCCATATAATCTCAACCAATGGTACAAAGAAACTTGAGACACTCTTCCAACTCCGAACTTTTAATTAAGAGTCCAAAGGCCATCACGAGGACTTCACTATCTCTGTGAATGGTCAGCACTGCCCTCTAGTGGCAAGTGTGGTTAATCACAGTTCTGTCCTTCAGTGACCCCAAGGAATAACACACACACCACAGAAGGGCTTTCTTAAGGAAAACAGTTATTGATATTGTCAGCACTAAGTGCCCAGTGAGATCATGTTTATAACTTTTTTTTTTTTTTCTTTCACCATGATTTGGGCTTCCCTGGTGGCTCAGACGGTAAAGAATCTACCTGTAATGTGGGAGGCCCGGGTTTGATCCCCTGGGTTCGGAAGATCCCCTGGAGGAGGGCATGGCAACCCACCCCAGTATTCTTGCCTGGAGAATCCCAAGGACAGAGGAGCCTGGTGGGCTACAGTTCGCGGGGTTGCAGAGAGACAGGACTGAGTGACTAACACTTTCACTTTTACCATGATTAGTTCTCCCAGCCGACAACGGCACTCAGAAAGGGGTGGTTTGTTGAGCTTGATAGAATAACTCTAAGAAGCAGAGGATAATGATTCTGACCTCTCAAAGATTTAGAACCTGGATACATAACCTCAGGCCTCACACATACAGACTAAACAATGGAGATTCCATGATCTAACATATGCATCTGTTTATCTTATTTACAATGTTCTGTGGGGAGTGTGTAAAGACACTGGCCAGTCAGTTAAAAACAGAGTTAGGAATTCCTCTGTGCACAGAAAAACAATTAGCCATTATGTGAAAACACAAAAGAAACAAAAGACTATCCTCATTCTCTAGTAAGTTGGAAATTAAGGACCAAATGATTCATAAGTTTAATTTTTTATACTTCTAATAGAACAATCAAACACGTACAATTGTAAATTTTAAAAATAGAGGGAAGGAGGGAAAAATCAGAATAATGATAGAGAAAAAGATACATCTGGTACCTGTAAAATTTAGGGTTTTCATTTTTTAAGGGGTAGGTAGTAGAAGTGACCTAAGAGATAAATTAGCGTTCCGATACTATCATTCTAATGAGAGGGAGACAATGGGTCCAGAAATGTGATCTGACTTTTCTGAAGTCCCAGATCAGTAAGTGGAAAAGCTCAAAATCCCACTTCAGTAGTTATTCCACCACATGGCATGTCCTACCTTAATAAGAACTGAACTTCTGCTCAACTTGAGCTTTAAGAGATATTTTGACTATGAAATTAACTGTTTTAAAGGAAATCACTTCTCCTATAGCTATACTTAGAGATAAGCCCGCTGAGTGAAATTGAATACATTTACCAATGCCTAAAACAAATGGATAAAAATGAAGGTGATACTGGGTAATTTATGCTTGCATTTATTTCATTGTTTATATAAACTTCAATTTCATTTACTTAAATTTTATTATCATCACAGATTATTCCAAATATACCTTATTTAAAGTACATTATTCTTCCCTTTCTTGGATTTAAGTTTCAGCCAAATTCAAGTTCTTTCTTACTGAGTTTCTCTGTTTCTTTCTTTCCCTTTCCTTTCCACCCCAGGCAACAAAGCCAGATGGGCTATTTAATTCTATGTTCCTTGAATATCTAAAAGTGAGAAAGAGGAAAGTTAGAATCTGTGGAAAATCCCTTTTCTTCAAGATTTTCACCTAGGGGTTTTATATTGTTTGGATAAGTTTCAAATAAACATCTCTCTTCTTGGTGTAGTCGATGCGTATTTTGTAGCCTCCAGAGGGGAACACTGATCTGCTAAAATTGTCATTTTTCAGCTAAATTATAATTTGCTAATCCCTTAAGGCCATCTGACGGGCTTCATGGCTATTCTGACAGATTTCAATATAAATAAAGAATGGTTTAAATAAAACTGAGAAAAGTTTATTTGAGGAAAGTAAAACAGCACAGAATGAGTGTATGACTCACCTAACCCTCCTATTTACTTAATTAACTAAGAACAAACTATGTTATATTATGTAATAAACTCTGTTGTTAAACCTGACTTTAGGGACTGGGCTATTATGATTAACTAAAAGGTAACATACAAGCATAAAAAAAAACTGTTATTTTTTAAGGTTTAGAAAATTATAAATACAATCCTATAAAAGTAACATATAATTTTAAAAATACATAATACAAAAGTCTTCTGAACATAAGTTTTTCATTTTTGATGATTAAGGTTTTTCAGCATCTCAGCATTCTGTGAGTATCAATTATCATTGGACATGGACTCAAATTTTGGTGAAAATAAGTTTTGATTAACAGAATATTGGACAAATAACTATCAAACTTGATAAGTTTAGACCATTGGCTCCCACTGGGACTTTCATTTGGAAGTCAGAACTTTCACTTGTAAGTCAGTTACTCAAAGTGGTGAAATAGGACATCAAACGTGGCTTTGCAAGACAGCCTGAAACTACCTAGCAACATTTTCCCAGCAATTTTCTGAATGAAATTTCCTATTTTTGACAGTGCTTTCACTCTAGAAAGTTATCCAAAGGACATTATGAGGCAAACACACATAGAAATATGTATAAGGATCATTTCAGTATTATTTGGGATGCAAAAAAAAATTGGATGAAGTTATATGTTCAACACAGAGGAATGGTTAAAAACATTAGTGCGTAGCCATATGATGAACTATTCTGGGGCCATTACAAATTATGTTTCATGAAGTTTAAATAACATAAGACTAATAATGTAATGTTAGTAAAAAATAAGAAAAATCGATATTCAAATCTAAAGTTAGTTTCTTTAGAAATGCATATAAAACAATCTTAGAAAAAAATATGCCAAAATATTAACCATCATTTTCATGGCAGTGAATTTTTGATGATTTTGATGTTCATCTTCAGAAGATTATTTCCTCAAGACATTGGGGGCAGAAAAAGAATAAATATGATCATGTTTTATTTACTGCTACATCACTATACTCCTCATTTCTTCAACCAAAATACAGCATATATGTTTCATTCCTTTTCTTTTTTACTCTCTCAGCATGCATCTCATGCCAACTGCAAGGACACATAAGAAGAAGAAAGCTGTAGTATACATAACTCTTTACAGATTTTACATTCCATTCATTCTTAATTTGACCCTAACAATCTCAAGAGGAGAAAAGATATAGGTACTTAGACTTTTTAAATTTTTCTGTTATTAATATAGACCTTTTAGTATTTTAGTATTTAAACCAAGAGTTATTAAAAGAAAGGTTATTATTAAAGTATCTAGCACTAGGAGAGTCCTAAGTTAAAATCTTAGTTACTCCACTCAGACAAACTGGATCCCAAATCAAATGTCACCTTTTCAGAGAGGTGCTCCCTGGTCCCCGCTTCTCCCATTTATGTTCACCTCCCAGCCAGTCTACCATTATCTTGTACTGTCTTCATAAACTTAACAGTATCGAAAATTATGTATTTGTGCACTTGTTACTTGTTTAGTGCTAGTTATCACCTGACCACAATTACTCCCAAGAATGTAACTCTATGGATGCAAAAATCCTGTTCCCACATCACCCCCTAGTGCTTGTTCCCCAAACCTAGAACGGTGTCTGAGGAGGTATTTGACAAATTTGTGTTGAAAAACATATGAGTGAGCAACAACCTCTCTCAATTTTTCCTCTCCTGTAAAATGGGGTAATCACACCTACTTTATTTATCTGGGTTAAGTCACTTCAGTCGTGTCTGACTCTTTGCAACCCCGTGGACTATACAGCCTGCCAGGCTCCTCTGTCCATAGGATTCTCCAGGCAAGAATACTGGAGTGGGTTGCCATGCCCTCCTCCAGGGGATCTTCCTGACCCGGGGATCGAACCTGCATCTCCTACAACTCCTGCACTGCAGGCTGATTCTTTTCCTCTGAGCTAATGGGGAAGCCCTTTATCATAAAGACTAAATTAAACACATGAGAAAAATTCATATTTTAAATGTCACTCTTAAAAATCCTCTGTTTATTTATGATCTCATGGGGAGGGAGGTGGTGTTCAGTTTTTGCCATATCATGATAATCATACCAGCATTATATTCCAACAGCTTCCCAGGAATTTTTTCAAAAAGATAAGCTCACATCATATTCATTACTTAGTATATCTATTAAATAACACTAATTAAAACCTTAGGAACCATGTACACAAGCAACAACATTTAACCACTCAATACCTAGACCATGTGACCCCTGGAGAGAAGCAGAAGCCAGATAAGCCGCTCTAGGTTGTTGGAATCTAGAGAAATGAATTACAAGACACCCAATAATCCATTGTTTCTTGAGGACTTATCTGTCCTCAAGGTCACGCTTGGTGAAGGACTAATAAATGGAACAAGTGTACGGTCCAGCTAATGTGTAGGTTATTTCCTTTATTGCCTTAAAATGATACTTGTTCCTGAAGAAAATAAAGACCATGTTCTGACTTTGATGATTTGTGGGTCCCAAGATTTAGAATTTTATAACTCATAATGTAGTCACCTCTTACAGCCCTAGGGAGGCAAAAGGAACTACCCTAAAACACGGAGCTACTAAGTGGCTAATTCACAGATTCTATTTCATTCAGTTAAACTTCAATACTATTAACTGAGTGCAAGATAGGAAAGTACACAGAGTGTTAGACATCTTTGCAACAGAGTTCATTGAGCTACTGATTGGTTAGTTGGTTGGTTGAATGAAATTTCCAGCTGTCTCTGATTTACCCAAACTTAAAAACAGAAATAATGACAATTGTACTTAACAACACAAAACGAAACAAAACTTGATGCCTCCTGGAACCTTACTCTATCAACTAATTTTAATATAGTGCCCACATTTTTCATTCTAAAAATTTTGTACAAAATAACATAAATACTCCTTGATACCCTGGCTTCATCTACCTCACCAAAATATCTTTATTGCAAACCCATGCTATAATGGTGTAAACCTCTTTGCTTTGGCCTGAATTTCAAGCTGAATATGTATAATTTAACTTGACTTTCCACTAAATTATATTTAGGAGAAGGCAATGGCACCCCACTCCAGTGCTCTTGCCTGGAAAATCCCATGGACCGAGGAGCTTGGTAGGCTGCAGTCCATGGGGTCACTAGGAGTCAGACACAACTGAGCGACTTCACTTTCACTTTTCACTTTCATGCATTGGAGAAGGAAATGGCAACCAACTCCAGTGTTCTTGCCTGGAGAATCCCAGGGACAGGGGAGCCTGGTGGGCTGCCATCTATGGGGTCGCACAGAGTCGGACACGACTGAAGCGACTTAGCAGCAGCAAATTATATTTAAACTCTTTCTCTGTTAGACCATTTTAATTCCAAACGAATTTTGAAAAAATATCTGATATTTGTGGTGTGCATGGCTACTGACAAAATAGAAAAGCATATAGAAGGTTTGTTACACATCTGGAGAAGATAAATTCTTTTCAATACAGGAAGAAGCATTCTACATTATACTTAACTCCCCTTTTTGACAATTAAACACCATGTGCTGCGTGTGCTACCATGTAAAACAATAAAATAAAAGTGAAAAATTCAGGACTGCTTATAGTTTGACTTCTGGTTGTATGGGCATAATGCTATAAGTGACAGCATTTTTTCTGTAGGAAACTCATGACTAAACAGAACATAAACATCCAGAAATCCTCCAAATATGTTGCTGATAGTATTATACAATGAAGTTTGAAGACTATAACAAAAAGTCAAACTTGACTCTTATTTTAGTGTTAGTATTTCTTCTGAACTCTTTTATCAGATACACTATAAATATACAAAATAAAAATTAACCTTTTGATAGACCATTTAATTAAGCCAGAATATTCCATCCTCTAATCATCTGGATACATTAAGAAATTACTGAAACAGAAAACCATCAAATGTTCACTCTTTCTTTTTACATTGAAGTAAACTTGATTTAAAACATTGTGTTAGTTTCAGGTGTACAAGAAAGTAATTTAATTATAAATTTTCTTTTCATAGTATTTTGCATTACAAATTATTAAAAGATATTGAATATAGTACCCTGTGGTAGTAAATCCTTGCTGCTTATCTACTTTATAGACAGTAGTTTGTATCTATTAATTTCATAGTCCTAATTTATGCTTCCTTTCCTTTTCTCTCCCCTTTAGTTAGCTGTCTGTGAATCTGTTCCTGTTCTGTATATATTAATAGATTCATTTGTATTGTTTTTTAGATCCACATATAAGCGATGTCATATAATATTTGTCCTTCTCAGTTTGAATACTTCACTTAGTATGATATTCTTTAAGTCTATTCATGTGGCTGCAAATGGAAGTATTTCATTCTTTTCAGTCCACATCTTCGTAAAGTCATCTGTCAATGGGCACTTGGCTTGTTTCCATGTCTTGGCTATTGTAAATAGCTCTGCAATGAACACTGGGGTGCATGTCTTTTCAAGATAGAGTTTTCCTTAGCAGCTACCAATTTACATGCTTACCAACAGTGTAGGAGGCGTCTCTTTTTTCCATACTGTCCCCAGCATTCATTATTTGTAGACTTGCTGGACAATCTGCCTGCCGTGAGGAGATACTTCTTTGTCGTTTTGATTTGCATAATTAGTGATGCTGAGCATCATTTCACGTCTCTGCTGACTCTTTGTATGTCTTCTTTGAAGAAAGGTCATTCTTTCATTTCTAACAAACAGGCAAGTTTTTAAGTTACTTCAACTCAACAATTATTTTTGAGTCCCGACTACATGTTCAGTTTGCTCTAGGGGGAAAATGTTGATTACTGAAGACCATTTTCAGAACATCCCAGTATGGGGGATATCCTGAGCTATTTGGTGGTTGTTGGAAATTTAGTCATTTTCCGTATCAGTCAGTATCTCCGCAAGCAAAAGGTCAGAATTCACACATGAATCAATTCGAAATGAAATTCACAGTAGTGGAAGCTTTGCAAAAACTTTATTGTATCAAAATTTTATTATACATTCTAATTTGATTATTCTGTGAAATATTTTTCCAATTATGTAACATGATAAAAGACAGCATTTCATTGGTAGATCCCACTCCCAGCCTCAGTATTAGATGACACTGAGCAGCTGAGGTGGCCTGTGGCTTTCAGTGAAGACCATCAGACCATTCCACTGGGGAGACTTCAAAAAGGTTTCCTCTGCTCACAGGTCACTCCATACTGTTTCCTCATGTTGGAAGATACTTAAATATCAGCCAGTTAGGAAACGGGATCTTAAGGCTGCACTAACTATCACACCTATTTGGAATTTTGTGCTAAACGTAGCATCTTTGCCTGTGTATACATTTGTTTTCCCTTTCCTCCTAGGAATTTTGATCACACTCCTTTATAGACAAGGACCACATCTTATTTATCCATGCATCCCATTAAAACCGAAAACACTGATTTGCAGAATGCACTCAATAAATACTTTGTGAATAAAAAATAAATTATGAAATAAGACAAATAGATTACTACTGAGAAACATTTTTGTAACACTATTCTGAACTTTAGTGGCATAAAAGAACCATTTATTTAGCTTATGATTCTGCTGGTTACAGTTTATGATGGACTCAGCAGAATGGTCTTTGCTTGCATAGCCATATGCAGCCTACTGGCAAGTCTGTTGAGAACTGTGTGCTCTAGGGAAACCTCAGCTGGGACAATCCATTTCTGCACCACCTGGCCTCACATCCTCCAGCAGAACAGACTTTGTTCTCATGCAGTACAGGGTTCCAAGAGACAGAGCAAAATCATGCAAGGCCACTGCAAGTCTAGGCTCAGGACTGGGTTACAGTCATTTCCACAGCTTTCTATTGGCTGAAAAAAGTCATGAGACCCACCCAGATTCAAAGGATGGGAAAACAGACTCCACCTCTTAATGGAAGGGGCTGAAAAGTTTTATTGCAAAGGTTGTGCATACAGGGAAGGGTGAAGATTTAGCTATATTTTTGCAATCAATTTATTGATTGCTTCACTTACAAACATCTATCACAGAAATGGTATAGAGTTCCCAAAGTGAATTATTACCTTTCTAGAACCTAAAAGAAGTTAACTTTCCCATTGTTTCTGTGTCTTTAGGAAAGTTTTTTCCCCCCCTGTCTTGTGGTTAGCACCATTAGTATCTTAAATCAATGCATTTTTTTCAATAAGTATTTATTGAGCAAAAACCATGTTCAAGGCACCATGTTAAGTGGTGGGGATACTAACAAGATGCCTCCTTTCAGAATCCTGTGGACAAAAAAACACAGAAAAGTAATTACAACAAACCGTTTTCTTAGTGCTTTCAAAGCATACAAATAGAGATAAAGAAAATTGACCCTGAGCCACAAATGGTTTCTGAAAAGCAGCAGTGGTAAACAATCTTTGCCAGCAGGTCAGAGTCTACCTGGGAATAGCCTGCCAATACAAGAGACACAGGAGACACAGGTTCAATCCCGATGTCGGGAAGATCCCCTGGAGGAGGAAATGGCAACCCACCCCGGTATTCTTGCCTGGAGAATCCCATGGACATGTAGGAGAGTCCCATGTAGGACTGCCAGGCTACAGTCCATGGGGCTGCAAGAGAGTCAGGCATGGTTGAGCGACTGAGCGTCATGCATGCAGAGTTCACCTAGAGAAAACAACTGAAAACTCACTTGTGGCATCAGCAAAGGCTCAAGCTGAGAATAGCATGACAGTTCTGGGATCAGGAAGTGGCTCAGATTGGAGGTAAAACACAGTCAGTGAACTAGAGTGTAAGAAGATAAAGATAAATTATAGAACAGAGCCAGATGAGAAACAATTTGAAACATTCTCCTAAGCCTTTTGATTATCTTCTAGTTAATAAAGAAAAGTCTTTGAATGACTTTCAGCAAGGAAGCCATATGGTCAGTTTTGCATGTTGCAGAAGAAATTTATACAGCAGTGACAGCTTAAGAAAGAGGGTCAAGAATGAAAGATAAGCTTAGAACACCAGGTTCTGGAGGGCACATATAGCTCAGATGAAGATGCAACTCTATTCAGAAAGCAGAGTTTAGCTCCATTGAACAGTGTAGTGAGCAGGAGACTCAATAACTACACGAGGAAATAAAAAATGACTGACCTTGAACAGCTGGTCTCTCTTTCTACTGATAATATCACAAAAGAAACTTCAGTTAGTTGCTCACAAGGCAGGGTCTTAAGTTAGCTGGAGTAAAGGTGGAAGCTATAGCTTTTCTTACTGGAAAGAATATGAAGTCCCCTTTCTAGAGTTATTCTTCCCCAGGATCAGCTAAATGGTAGAAAGACAGATGATGAAGCCCAGGGGCTAGATTTTCTTTCTTCCTAGCATTCCTCACTTTCATGAAAGGCATACTTATTCCTTCTGGAGCTTCCTATGTTCAGGGACTGTTCCTTACACTGTGCTTGAAAGAAGCAAAGGCTCAGTATGACTGCATGCTCATCCAGTCTCTGGAGAGGAAGTGAAGACCACAGCCAGGTTGTATAAGGAGGACAGAGAGAGAGAATCTTCATGGTCTGCATCTGCCTATTCTTCAAGACGCAGCTGAATCATGTTTGCACATTTCCCTGAATATTCCACTCTGCTTCTTGAACAGGCGCCTACTGCCCATGCTGCTCTCCATGCCTGGAAAGCTCTCCTCCCCACCCCTTTACCCAGTGACTTCCATTCTGCTTCAAAGACTAGAACTAAAACTGTATCCTCTCCTGACCCCAAACTATATGAAATTTGTT
Organism: Bos mutus; assembly: GCF_027580195.1. NCBI lineage: Eukaryota > Metazoa > Chordata > Mammalia > Artiodactyla > Bovidae > Bos > Bos mutus. The sequence goes on along the minus strand of NC_091622.1, from coordinate 17,980,081 downwards.
CTTATGTACTTTCTTAGGATAACATCGGAGAAGGCAATGGCAACCCACTCCAGTACTCTTGCCTGGAAAATCCCATGGATGGAGGAGCCTGGTGGGCTGCAGTCCATGGGGTCGCTAAGAGTCGGACACGACTGGGCGACTTCACTTTCACTTTTCAACTTTCCTGCATTGGAGAAGGAAATGGCAACCCGCTCCAGTGTTCTTGCCTGGAGAATCCCAGGGACGGCGGAGCCTGGTGGGCTGCCGTCTGTGGGGTCACACAGAGTCGGACACGACTGAAGTGACTTAGTAGTAGTAGTAGTAGGACAACATTCTTCCCTTCAGAGAACTGATCTCCGTTTCTACAACTGTGTGACTCCTTGACTGAGCCCTGTCTTTCTGCTTCCCTGGTGGTTCATATGGTAAAGAATCTGCCTGCAGTGCAGGAGACCTGGGTTCGATCCCTGGGTCAGGAAGATCCTCTAGAGAAGGGAGTGGCAATCCATTCCAGTATTCTTGCTTGGAGAATTCCATGGACAGAGGAGCCTGCTGGGCTATATAGTCCATGGGATAGCAAAGAGTCAGACATGTCTTGAGACCAACACACACACACACACACATCTCTCTGGCAGACTAAGGGCTTTACGAGGGCAGGCTGACTCTGGTTTTGCTCTCCATGGTATTCCTGTTGTCTCACAAGGACTTCCCTGGTGGCCTCCTACAACGCAGGAGACGCAGGTTCCATCCCTGGGTCAGGAAGATCTCCTGGAGAGGGGAATGGCTACCTGCTCCAGTATTCTTGCTTGGAGAATCCCATGGACAGAGCAGCCTGGCAAGCTACAGTCCATAGGGTCGCAAAGACTAGGACACAACTGAGAGACTAAGACTTTCACTTCCACTTTCTTTCACCAGTACTTACCTCATGGCAGGTACTCACCACATCTCAGTTGATTCATGAGTGAATGCATGAACTGAGTAATTACTTGTGGGGTTTTAAGAAGAAGGAAAGTTATCGCAATATTTCTAAATAAAGCACATTCAATATTTTAAGGCTGGGAAACTGGATGCTCTCATTCTAGAGGACAGATATGGTTTTAAACAAGTTTTCTCCTGTGCTTCTTCCCAATCTTTGTTTAGAAAGGGGCCAACAGATCACCCAGAAGGAGACAGCATAGCTCTGTCTCAATGATCACCTAGGCTCAGGCTCCAGCTTCTCCTGAATCAGTGCCAGCTGTGGTGGTGGCTTTTGAGATGCACAAGGCTTTCCTATGAGGTCATTACTGATGGAAACTATCAACACCTCTGCCCCTTGGGGAGGGTAAGGAGTCAGCTCCATTCAAACAAGCATTCCTCAGGCTCCTGCCTTGGAAACACTCTCCTGCTCCTACTGCAGATGTTTTAGTTTGAGGAACAGGATAAAGGATGACACTGAAGGGTGAGAACCAGAAGATATTCAATACAGCTCCACTGGGAAAGGAATCATGGAGGAGTTTCCATGTGTCTTAACACTATCCTTTTTTATCATCCCCTCCATTTAATTTGGTCAATCAATGAGATGCTATCCCAACTAGGTGCCTGTGTATACCAAATAGGTGTTGAGAAATAGTCACTTATTCTCTCTCTCATAAAATGGAAATTACTAGATTGTAAATTTTTTTAGCCTGATAATGCTACAATACCAGTTTTTAAGACTAGTTTATTTAACAAAAGAGCCACTGTGTACTTCTAGATATTCTTATACTTGTGTGTCAATACAGACTAAGCGTAAGCAAATGGAGCTATACACCAAGATTATCAAATAATACCAAACGCATAGGTGAGAAAGGGAGAACTCATTATGCGAAATATGAGCAAGGAACAGATTACTTTGGTTATTTGGCTATCTTGCTTTCCTCATTGGGAATTTTATAATGGTCTGCCAACACATGCCTTCCAATAAATAATTATAAAGGAGATACCTGGCTTCATTCAACAAACAGTTCCTGCACTCCCACTGTGTAGCAGGAGCCAGATCTAAAACGGTATAAAGCATTCCCTGATCATGAGGATTTTCCAGCCCAGCAGTGTTATCTGTCAAATGCTAGATGAGATGATGGCTGCATGGGCAAGAAAAGAGCAAAAAAGATGATGTATTACTTGAAATCATAATAACAAATTGTGTTTGGCAATGAAATTCCAAGAATATTAACATAATTGGAGTGTTTATGAGAAGGAAAAGGCTTATGTTACAGCAGGCAATTTTCAAGAAACTGAAAAAGAAAAGCTGGCATTTTGGGGAATGCAGAATCTTAGAACTATTTGGAGGAACCCTTTGAAGTTTTGGTGAGGGGAGATCTGGTTAATGTTTCCATAGCACAGGTTACAAGGCAGCATCAGAGAAACTAGCACCTCAACCGCTCTTCAAACCTAACTGCTCAGAGAGCAGCCCATGACCCAGGTAAGATCTGAAAACACTATGGGGCCTGAAAATGCAAGAGTCAAGGAGATACTCACGGGGAGAAACTTAAATTCTTGACGGTTAATATTTTCAGACAGCACAACCATATACAAATGTAATGCTATTGCCTACTCTAAGGGGTAAAACACATAAGTGAATGGACAGTGGAAGAAAGCCCATGAATGCATAAAGAAGAGAGAATTCAGGAGAAAAATCTCACCACGGGGACAGGCCTGCTGTGCAAAAGCTCATTCAGCAAGAACGGCCCAGACCTTCATTTCAAACTTTATCAGAAGCCACTGGCCCCAGAGTATCACTGGCGCCTACTGAATTTTCACCAGGGGCTTAACAGAAAACATCTGTTCTCTTACTTAAAAGTGAATCCATTGATTAAATCAATGTTTGCCTTCTTTCTTCTATTAGAAACACAGCGATTTCTCTTTTTCTTCTCTCCCAATTTCTTTAATAACTTACTTCTGCTTGCAAGTTAAAATCTGGAATAGAGGTGTGTCTCCTTCTGAGCTTACATGGAGGAATTTACCGCAGGTCAAACTGAAATGATGTCGGAAATCCGTGGATGTAAACAATTTGGTAAAGTAATGTTTCAAATGTAAATTAAAGCTTATATAACTACCAAAAATGACCTTGAGCAGCACATACACTGTGTGTGTGTGTGTGTGTGTGTGTGTGTGTGCAAATACACAAAACCCTGACTGCCTTGAGAAGACCTTGACCATGATATTGAAATTTTATTTTGAAATTTGACCTCTGTGTTTAAACTCATTCATAGTTTTTGCAAAGGAGATTCCATAAGTGGATTAGGTCTGTTTTAACTCAGAGTTTTTAACTTGCAAATGGAATCTTTGTTATGAAATTTCTGTGGTTGAACCCCACATTGCCTCATTATTTTTCTGCGTCAATAGGACGACTCTTCTATATCAGCACCCACTAAACAACAGGATCCATATGAAGCAGTCCTCAAGGAATGAGAATAAAAATGGCAGCCAACTGTACAGCATGGATACAGTCATTTCCCAAATGGATTCTTGTCTGGCATCGACAACATGCCAAGTGCTATTCTAGGCCCAGGGGATGCATGGATAAATGGAACAGTGTTTGCTATAAAGGGTTTCATGATCGAACAGGGAAGAGAAACAAACCTCCAGTCACAATATCCTGAGATATATGCCGTGCTGAGGGATATATAAAGTGACATGAGATAACAGGGCCAGGAGGGAGTAACTCTGCCTTCGGAGAAAGTGGAGGGGGACTCGGGGAAGAGTCCACAGATTTGAGCAAGGCCTCAAGAAGGATAAGCTTTACTGCTCATGTAGTTCTCTGACATATTTCTATAAACTTGGCAAGTCATTTCACTGCTCTGTTCTTCAGATTCTTTAGCAACTAGCCAAGACTATTCATAGCAAGTCATGTGTTTAAAAGACATGTAGAGAAATGTGTAGCTCTCAAGCCTGACACATGTGAACTTGAGGGTTAGGGCTAGAATGAAAGGAGAGAGAAGAGTAATAAAACACAGGAAGATGACACACTCAGGAGAGAAGCAGAAAAGAAGCTGCTCCACACGCCATTTTATGTCTTCTTTCCTTTGCCATCTCGGGGATTTATAGGTAGCAGCAAAACCACTGAATAGGAAAATTAAATAATGTGAATAGTTGTTATAATCCTCCTTTTGATCTTCATCCATCAATAGGGTACATGATAAACACAATGTTTTAAAAGGAGAAAATTATTTTGACATTAAGGCTCAGAAAAGTGCACATTATATAATAACATGTTACATATATTACATATTATTATATTGCTTTACATATTATACCAGCATGTGGCAGAGATAGGCAGGAAATATTAGGTTAGCAAGCAGACAAAAAGATCAACCAGAGGCCTCTGTTGAAACTTAGTGAATGATACTTAAGTCATTCTGTTGCTGTGGGGATCAACTGAAATATGTATATAAAACACATTAAACATTGCCTGGCACAGAATGAGCATGCAGCAAATAACTGTTTTCACTGTTGTCATCTACCACTACTTACAAATACAGCTCTTTAGAAGGGAAAACCCTGTCCAACATTATCATAATCCGTAGAGTCAAATGGAGATGGCTGTGCTTGGCAGATGGCACTAGTGGTAAAGAACTCACCTGCCAATGCAGGAGACAAAAGAGATGCAGATTGGATCCCGAGATAGGAAAATCCCCTGGAGAAGGGCATAGCAACCCACTCCAGTATTCTCGCCTGGAGAATCCCAGGCATAAAGGAGCCTGGCGGGCTACGGTCCAGAGGGTCGCAAAGAAGTAGATATTACTGAAGTGACTTTGCATATGAAGAACATAGAGGCAAACTGAGACGATTTTCTTCTTTTCAAGATGCTAGGAAGAAAACAAATATAAGAACTTTGCTGGGGCTGCCTCACTATTCCTACTGCACCAAAGCACATGCTAACAGTATGCCACTCTCAGGAGGCCCAAAACCTGGCAACATCTATCAGTAGGTGTCATAATAAAAAAAAAATAAAGAACAAGAACAACTTAGAAATTCTCCAAGAGAAACTCCATAAAGGGAAGACAGAAAGAAGAAAAACAAGGAAACACATATGAAAGTTATCAACCACTTTACCTATGGCTACACGTTGGCCAAATGTTAGGAGCACTGGTACTGAAGGGAATAACACACCAGTAATGACTCCTGCCCAGAAATAATAGAAAACATAATGCAGAGACATACTGGCTTAATTTGCTAAAAGATCTTGGAACTAAAAACAGGAAAAAAAAAAAAAAAAAGCTGTTTCCCTCACTGGAATGCCCCCAAACTAGTCTGTGGTAAATATACCACCACCCTGGCATCTATCACAGAACCTCTGGTCATCTCCACAGGGTGTGGGCTGACACTTGAGATGAGCACAGTGAAACACAACAGAGAAACGTAAGCGAAAGGAATTTTGTTTTTCACATCAGTGCCTGAGATGGAAGATCCAGACCAAGAATGAGATAAAGTATTATAATCTGACAAAGTAGTCTCAAAGCTTGGGATGCCACCAAAGCCAAGCACAGTAGAAAAGGAATTTCAGATACATAATTCATACGTGGAACTGGAAATAACAAAAAAAAAAAACTGGTCACTGCCTTTGAAAAGAAGCCAAATCACAAAATCTTGAGCCATTCAGAAAATTCTTAATGAAGTCTCATCCAAAAGCAACTCCTAAAACATGTGTTCCAGTAGTTTTGTGATTTATTCAGCCAGCATATATTAAGGAACCATCACATACCCTACAAGCTACTTAACTCTGGGAGATGAGCTTCTGCCTTGAAGAAACTTCCAGTCAGATGTGGGAGACAAGAGACCCCTTTCCTTAGCCTGGGTGGTTTGAGTAACGGATGCGTTTAGATGAAGTCATGTAGTAGAGTACACCTCTTATGAAAGAAAAGATGGAGCTCAGAAACAAAAAAAATTAAAGGCACCCACGCAAACTGAAGGGCTCATGAGAACCTCTGACAAGGAAAGGACATACAGCCAGTTCTCCTGGGTTCCACATCTGAGGGTTCATATCCACTGATTCAACTAACCACAAATCAAAAATATTTGGATAAAAAATTCCAGAAAGATCCAAAAGGAGAAATATGTATTTGCTTTGCACCTGGCAGCTATTTACATAGTGTTTACATTGTATTTGGTATTATAAATAATCTAGAGATGGTTTAAAGTGCATGGGAGGATGTGTACAGGTTAGAGGCAAATACTACACCATTTTATATACGGAATTTGGGTATCATGAATTTCGGTATCTGCAGGGGTCCTATAACCAAATCTCCATGGATATCGAGAAACGACTATAATCTTTAAAATATTGTATTGATGTAATTATGTTCTGTAATTTAAAGCTTTGAAATATTATAGAAAATTGTTAGGTAAATAACTTATAAAAGGAATTCACACTATCCCCTCCTCTGGAAAGGTAGAACTTCATGGCTGGATTAAGATGAGTATGTAAATTATTCTCTTTCTTACTAAGTTTCAGCTTCAATAAGAAACACCTTACTAATATCACTAAGAATCATAGTTGGGAGAAATAATTCTTCCTAATGGAACTTGCAAACATGGTATTTATCTGGATACAAATATTTGCCAGAAAATTGGGTAGACGTTACTCTCTTTTCTCCAAATTTAGTAAATTGGAACTCTGTTCAATTAATCTTCAAAAAAATGTGATCACATAGGCAGAGATTTGATGAACAATGGAAATAAGACAGCAGCTATCCCTCTAGGGGGAAAAAAAATGCAAGAAAGGATGTTTCTCCCCTGTGTATCTCTACAAATCAAGCAAAAGTGCAGGGTTTAAGAGATGAGGAGAAAGCGTCCCTAGCAAGACTGGCGAGGTGGAAGACGTGCTGGAGCCAGTCCCAGGGAAAACAAGTGGTTGCAGGTTTAGTAGTTCACCTGGAAAGACACAGGAATGTTCTGAAACATTCTCAGGAATATAATAGGAGGAGACAGGCTGATGAAAGGCCAGGTCCCAGCTTAGGCAGAAAGTGTGGGAAAGGAGGAAATGTGGATACTTCCAGAAAAAAAAACCAAAACTCTTATTTTGAAACTAGTCAAAATACCTTGTTGCAGAAAGGAAAACAATTTTTGAGATTTACATAAATGGCCAAGAGTTAGGACTTGAGACCAAAAAAAAATTGTTTTTAAAAACACACAGGCTTGCAACAATATATACACTTTTATCTGAAAAGTATTACTAAATATGTCCTTTTAATGAAATAACAGGTTACAAGCCTGAAAATCCTTACAATGAAGTAAAAAATTAAAATAATGAGTAATATCTTCTTGACCCTATATTCATCTAGCATATCGTCAGAATTTGTAGTCTTTGCACTAGAATTTCTGGAAGACTATAGCATGCCATAAGCTTTGTTGTTGTTTGTTATTGTTTTAGTCGCTAACTCATGTCCAACTCTTTTGTGACCCTATGGACTGTAGCCCGCCAGGGTCCTCTGTCCATGGGATTTTCCAAGCAAGAATACTGGAGTGGGTTGCCATTTGCTTCTCCAGAGGAACTTCACAACCCAGGAATCAAACATGCATCTCCTGCATTTGCAGGCGAATTCTTTACTGCTGAGCCACCAGGGAAGCCCACAAGTTAGGAAACTATATTTCTGACTGATTCTTCAGAATATGTGAATACACATACATATGTACACTATAGCCATTTGGTGATGTGAAGATAAATGTATGAGGAAGAAAGATTCTAATGTGGTTCTGAATGGGTTTGGACTTTGGAAAACAATGAGATTAGAATGGCAGGAAAGAGCTCCTCACAGACCTTTATTCATCATTAGGATCCCAGAATTTTAAACTTGGCACGAGCCTTAAAGATCATCTAGTCCAATTATTCCAAAATTGTGCTACAAAGAATTGCAAGAACTCAAGAATATACCTCAGTGATCTACCAACAAGGAAATGTTTGCCAAACAGCCATGCACTTTAAAAACCTCTAAAGCATTTTTAAAAAGCTTTTAAATTACCTAAGAAACATCTTCACTGCTTTTATTTTTATAAGATTTTAAGATTTAGTTTTTTTTAAAAAGAGTTCTTTCAGCTCAATAAATAAGGAAATTCTCAATTTTGCCCAACTGTCATTTGACAGGTCATAAAACTTAGACACCACCCCCCCCCACACACACACACAAATAGCCTCCTCTGAGTCTCAGTACCGCTTAAGAGCATGTGAGTGTGCGTGCTCAGTCGCTTCAGTCATGTTCGACTCTTTGTGATCCCATGGACTGTAGCCCTCAGGCTCCTCTGGCCATGGGATTCTCCAGGCAAGAATATTGGAATGGGTTGCCATGCCCTCCTCCATGGGCTCTTCCCACCCCAGGGATCGAACTCACATCTCCTGCATTGCAGGCAGATTCTTTACCACTGAGCTACCAGGGAAGCCCCTAGTTAACAGCATTCAGTTCAGTTCAGTCACTCAGTCATGTCCGACTCTTTGCGACCCCATGAATCGCAGCACGCCAGGCCTCCCTGTCCATCACCACCTCCCGGAGTTCACCCAGACTCACGTCCATCGAGTCAGTGATGCCATCCAGCCATCTCATCCTCTGTTGTCCCCTTCTCCTCCTGCCCCCAATCCCTCTCAGCATCAGAGTCTTTTCCAATGAGTCAACTCTTTGCATGAGGTGGCATAGTTAGGACCATATCTTAGTTTGGGTTCTTAAATCAGATCCCAAGACACAGACTTGGTACAGGTCATTTCTTTGGGAAGGGATCCTCAAAAACAAAAGTGAGAGCACTGGGGAAATAAAACAAGGAAGGGAAAAACCCAATACAGATTGTGTGAGTGAATGGGTTACCTCTGTGGACAACCGGGGCTCAGTCTTGGTGGGGACACTCTTAGAAACCACAGAGACGTGTCTCTAAATGTTCCCACTATCGAATTAGAAGCATGGACATCTCTCCACCGTCTCCCCACCCCATGGATTGAGGGTTGTTCATGGGAACCTTAACTCTCCTGCACCCCTGAGCAGCAGAGAGAGCTCCCAGGGCTCCAGTGAAAACTCTCAGGTGAGTCATGGAGAACAGGAGGTGCGAAGTACTCAGTGTGCTGGAAACTGTCCCGCACAGCGGCAGGAACCCAAGTGCGTCTAGGGAAAATGGCACAGCATCATCAGCATCTGCTGCTGACTCAAACCCAGGTCTTCTCATTTCCAAAGCCTTGCATCACTAATGTAACATGAAAGACATTTGTTTAAACTACAATCATTCTTACTCTCTTCATCAAGCACCCGTTTTCCGATGAACAATTTTCAGACACACAGTGACCAAAGCCATCCATGCTTTCCACGATGATGCCACACAATAAGCGCGACTCCACATGTACCTCAGTGTCAGATAAATTCTGTTCTGTTTCAGCTTCAGTCTGTTGAATGTTTCTCTGAAAGAGGGATCTGGGACTTCATCAAATGAAAGAGAATTAGGTGACAACAGGGATCCAGCCAGCATTTTTCTTCCAGTGGAATATGGTTCTGTGATAGAGCCAAGGCAGAGGAGTTCTGAGAGATTCCTCCAGGGTAAATGGAGCTGAAAAGCTCCAGTGTGAGCTGTGCGTGAGTTTAGCCCATGGGTCTAGCCCAAGACTGTAACAGAGAACCCGTCAGGAAACCACAGTCATCAGGGACGATAAAGTAAAAGGCAGGGTGACTAGACGAGAAAACCCTAATAGTGGGAATGACTCAGACAGCTGTCATTTACCTTTCTCACTTTATCTAAGATGCTGATTCTTTCACCGTGATCAGTGCTGATGTCCTGAAATATAAGCACATGCATATTTTTTAATCTTTCTCTCACCACAGTTTTACATCTTTTTCAGGATTTTGGAATTATGTGCACAATTGATAAACATTTTTGGAAATACTTATATTTTCAAATTTTTAGAGTTTGAAATAATAATTTTGGTTTCATTAAGTGGTCATGAATTTTTATTAGTAGTACTCCAATGCCACTTAAACATTTTAGAGGAATGAGGTTTATAGGATCCTTTTTCAATAACACAAATCACCTTAGGTTTATAGAAGATTCTTGTATTCTAATTAAACATGTATTTATGATACAAACTCTCATTCCCTTATATAAATTTATATTAGAATATCTGGATTAACCTGTGCACAGGTTATATAGCAAAGCCCATTATAGAGGCTACTATGAAGACAAATGGGCTTCCCTGATAGCTTAGTTGGTAAAGAATCTGCCTGCAATGCAGGAGACCCCAGTTCAATTCCTGGGCTGGGAAGATCGGCTGGAGAATGGATAGGCTACCCATTCCAGTATTCTTGGGCTTCCCTCGTGGTTCAGCTGGTAAAAAACCTGCATGTAATGCAGGAGACCTGGGTTTGATCCCTGGGCTGGGAAGATCCCCTAGAGGAGGAAAGGGCTACCCACTCCAGTATTCTGGCCTGGAGAATTCCATGGACTGTATAGTCCATGAGGTTGCAAAGAATCAGCCACGACTGAGCAACGTTCACTTCACTTCATGAAGACAAATGTTTATCTCAGACATTGTACTGTAAGCACCAGACATTTGCTGACTTTGAAGAACTCAGTGACATTTCAAACTCATATCAGTGTACGTAACATATTTATCAACAGCTTCAAAATACTGGAAAATATAATGCTAGACTTTATAATAGAGACAAAAATGGATCAGAAATAACACCTGTGCTCAAAGAATTTACAGCCTAGTAAAAGCAAAAGGACTTCATGTAAAACGTATTGCTTTATCACTGAGGCATTAATAATATTTTAAGAGTTCAAATATAAAACTGTGAAGTGGAATGAGTGGAAAAAGTGATAAAGCAAACAAACAAACAAGTAGAGAGCCCTGGGAACCTTGCTGCTACATTCAAAATTCTGTGCAGTTGTGAATTGCTAAATTGCTGAATTTGATTTGTTCTCTGAAAGACTGCTTGAGTCCCAGCCCTACTTGGCTTTGTACCCGTGACTTTCCATTTGCCCAGCCCCCCCCCCACAGCTTCATTTCTTTCTGTCTCCAGGCTTTTGTGATATATTAAGGCCTGAAGACTAGACCTGAGATTGGCCCAATTAATTTCAGGTTCACAATCCATACTAACTTACAAACACTCTCTTAAGGCAAGTCATAGAAAGTGCTTATCTAAGTTCAAAATGTTTTAAAGATAAAGAGGCACAGACTGTGCTCCAGTGGACTTTGGTGAGGTGCAGGGAGAAAACAAAATTTTCTGTTTTGTTGTAAGTACTACATGCCCACAGGAATATTTATTTTTACATTATTCTCCTGTGATTGATTTCTAAACCTGCAGGCATATCACTAGTATAAGCCCAAAAGTTTGCCAAAATATGGTCATGACATCTTGCTGTTACTACCTTGAATGGACAATGTATAAATACCTGCTACTCTGACACTTTGAGTTGCGATTCATGGGGTCGCAAAGAGTCGTACACGACTGAGCGACTGAACTGAACTGATGAAGAAATGTCTAACTTAAGGAAAACATCAATATTAAAAACGTACTTAAATTAGGATAGGAGTTACTGATTATAAAAACTATAGAGTAAGTTCCGTCAAAGAAAAACTCTTGAAGCCCAGGAACCTGATCTTTAACACATACACTTGTCTAATTAATTCAAGTGTTATACATTGCTTTCTTCCTTCATTTAAGTGTGATATACAAAATATTTAACAACTTATATGACACTGACACCAACCAGGCAAAAGTAAGCCCCATGAGTAAACTGGGTCCTGGGAGGGCCTTGTTTTGCTGGGTGTTACTTAATGGCTTAATCAAGGAGAGGCAGTGGCACCAGGGTGGGATGACTTTGAGCTAGATGGGTTGTGTTGGCAGGAAGTTCCTCGAGTGATTAGAGCAGCAGCTATTTGTAATTCTTTAAAAATTTTTACTTACAACATTGACACACTGGTATATACTAGCTAGACATAAGCCCAAGCTGTTTAAAATAAAGCAATATACATGGACAAATATAGTCATATTTTATGTTGAGAAACTTGATCCAATGGATACCCAGAGATTAAAATGCGTTATGTATAACAGTACAGTTCTGCCATGTCCATATCTGCCAATTTTTCTACTTGCCACCAGTCTACAGTCCCAGTACACCACACCAAGCACAAAGTCCAGGATCATAAAGGACCAAGAAACAACCTAACAGGCCCCTCAGATAGTTCTCACTACATAACTACTGGATAAAGGAGTATGAACAAGGCCTTTCAAAGAGTTGACTAGGGATATTCGAGAGCAAAGAGTAGAAATTTAGAATCATTGCTGTCCAGCGTATGACTTAAGGAACAAAAATGTGTTGATATGTTTTTCTCTACTTATACATTTCTACTATTTCTTCAGGATTCTGTTCATCCCATCTCTATCCTTTTATAGTTTACAAAAACACTAAATCTGTTTTCCTCCCCTTCTGTTGGGTTGGCCTAAAAGTTTGTTTTCCTGTAACCGCTTATGGAAAAACCAGAACAAACTTCTTGGTCAACCCAATACTTCACCTGCTGACCAGTCATATCTCACAAAAACTTGGGATTTCTTGTGGTTTTCCCCACTCCTATACTCTTGGGAGAAAAGCAATAGATCCAAGGGATGGGAGGGGCTATCCTCCGACCTTCCACTCACCAATTATGGCCACGTATGTCCCTGCGTTCACAGGGAAGATGCTTAGCTGCTCAAATATGTGCTTGAAAAAAATGTAAACCATAAACATATTCAAAACCCAGATGATGTTCATGAAAAACACTGACCCTTTCTCTTTTGGTTTACTTTTTTTTTTTTTTAATTTTATTTTATTTTTAAACTTTACATAATTGTATTAGTTTTGCCAAATATCAAAATGAATCTTTTATTACTCAGGGGATGGAATAAACAGCACATTTTCTTTATCTTCCCATTCATTCATGTCATAGGGATTTGAATTGTTTTCTTAACATTAGAGGCACCTGTGGATAAATTTAACAATTTTGTATTCTATGTTAATGGCAGAAAGAGAAGAACAACTTAAGAGCCTCTTGATGAAGGTGAAAAAGCTGGCTTAAAACTCAGCATTCAAAAAACTAAGATCATTCAAAAAACTAAGACCAGTCCCATTACTTCATGGCAAATAGATGGAAAATAAGTGGAAACAGTGAGAGATTTTATTTTCCTGGGCTGCAAAATCACTGCAGTTGGTGACTGCAGCCATGAAATTAAACGATGCACGCTCTTTAGAAGAAAAGCTATAACAAACCTAGACAGCATATTAAAAAGCAGAGATATCACTTTGCCCATAAAGGTCCATATAGTCAAAGCTATGGTTTTTCCAGTACAGATATGGATGTGAGAGTTGGACCTTAAAGAAGGGGAAGTGCCGAAGAATTGACACTTTCAAATTGTAGTGTTGGAGAAGACTCTTGAGAGTCTCTTGGACAGCAAGGAGATCAAACCAGTCAATCCTAAAGGAAATCAACCCTAAATATTCATTGGAAGGACTGATGCTAAAGCTGAAGCTCCAACACTTAGGCCATCTGATGCAAAGAGCTGACTCATTAGAAAAAACCCCCATGCTGGGAAAGATTGCAGACAGGAAGAGAAGGGGGCAACAGAAGATGAGATGGTTGTACGGCATCACTGACAGAATGGACATGAGTTTGAGCAAACTCCAGGAGATGGTGAAGGACGGGGAGACCTGGTGTGCTGCAGTCCATGGGGTTGCAAAGGGTCAGACACAACTTAGCAACTGAACAACAATTCTATGATGGATATATAGCAAAACAATAAATGGAGAAGATCCAAATGTGGTGCAAATAGTCACCTCAGACTCCTATCAATCACGATGTATATCGTTAGAATCAGTGACAGTTTTCAGGTTTCTTTTTTTTTTTTTTTAAGCAATTCAGAAACATTGATGATTAACAGCTGTGTTTATCACAACTGATGGCATATACTAGCAATTCCATAAAACTCCATAAAATGACCATGCTACAGTGGTGGTGGTTTAGTCTCTAAAGTCGTGTCTGACTCTTGCGACCTCGTAGACTATAGCCCTCCAGCTTCCTAAGTCCATGGGATTCTCCAGGCTAGAATACTGGAGTGGGTTGCCATTTTCTTCCCCAGGGGATCTTCCCAAGCCAGGAATCGAACCCCAGTCTTCTGCATTGGAGGCAGATTCTTTACCAACTGAGCTACAAGGGAAGCCACCAGACCATGCTACAGAGCTATTATAAATCACAAGAACAAAACCTTCACCGACACATGCTCACAGGCACACACATGTGCATGCGCACACACGCACACACACACACACACACACACACCCCATTTACATGCAGAGGGGCACAGTTGTAAATTCAGCTTAACTGATTTTTTGGCTACAGATCAAAAGACTGGGAAAGGCAACCCAAACAAAATATATTCAAATGGACCATATCTTCCTCCAAAATGCTAAAACAGTTAGGATTCTCTTTTCTCATTCCTGTGTGTGGTTCTCTGGTACCTTATCATGACCCAGTTATAATACCAGAGGGAAGAAGTAGTCAGGGAAAGCAAGGAGGTGATGAAAACTATAAAAAGGCTTTGTAGAATTACCAATATCTAGTGTGATCATAGTAGGGAACAGGGTCAGGACACCCTCCCAGATTTAAGAACTCTGTCTACTACAGAAGTAGCTCTCTTCTGTTGCTTATAAAAATGAGGACAACAATGCCTGCCGTGTTACAGCCTAATGGCCTAAGTTTGCAGTCGGCGTAACATGCAAATACTGCCCTTGGTGTTCCCAAAGTGTCTGGAGACTGGATGATTTGCATTGACAGTGCCTGAACTGTTTTCAGTTTTGTTTTCTCAAACTCTCCACTGTCTACAGACTTAACAAGTTACTGACATATTGTCAAAGTTACAACAACAGAACATTAATTGTTTCAAGGAGTTTTGAAGCCAGGACAGTTCTTGTCTGCTTGGAGAGACAGAGCAGTGGCCACGAGTTGTAGCCCTGGACAGTTAACCTAGTCTGTGCCCTTGGGTGGGAGCATGCAGCTTTGCTACCCGTAATGGACACAGAGGGACACCATCACTCCCGCATTCACTTTTTGGTGGTCTCATCACAAAGATTTTCATTTCTCACCTTTCCTCCTCTTCTGCCTGGTTATTCTGCGCTGGGGTTATCTGCTGCGTCTAACTCACTGCCAGTTATTATGAACTGATGTACATATTACCATCTCTCTGGCTGTGGACTAACTAAATTACCATGCGTGTGGAGTAGAGTCTTTGCTGAGTATGTGGACCCTCTAGAAGAGAAATTCTATGTACAAGAGCTCATCAGGGTCTTAACCTGGCTGACACCATGATACGGTTGTGTGAAATGTGTTCTTCCTCTGTACAGTTTCACCAGGCAATGAGAGTTCCTTACTGAGCCTTCAGTACCTCTGGTCAGAGGCTGGATGGTCCAAACTGTGAAAGGGATGCCTCTTGCTAAAAGAGAAACCGTTTTCTAATAGTCATCTCTCCTCGCAAGTTACCTGTTACCACTCCTACATTATCCACTTACTAGGCCAAATGAGCATACTGAAATAAAACTAATCGCAGCTAACCTCAAAAATCGGTAGAAGGTGAGGCACTGACGGTTTCTTCTGTGTTAGAGACCTTGTATCTGATCAGCCCAGAGTGTGGCCGGGAGAGATGGGTAGGGAGGTAGCAGTGCAACGCACTGTGTTAAACAGACTCCTCTCCAAACTCTGCAATGGCCAATTTGGTCCAAACTACGGTGTGAAGTGTGGATAATAAAAACAGGAAACCTGGGACTTGCAGTGGAACGAATCTCTGTAAAATAGTCATAGCCTTAGGAAACCATAGAAAGCAAAGCCACTTCACCATGTTATTTATTCTAACATCTTCCAGATAAAAGGAAAGAGTGAAGGGGGAAAGGGAGAAACAAGGATGGGAAAGCCATTTGGGCAATATTTTTAAAGGCTCTTTGTGTTTAAATACCTGAATTCCCTGCAAAGCCTTTCTCAGAATCCTTGCTATCTTTGGGCTCTCCTTGCCACAGAACTAAAAAGTCATAACTATTGCTTTGCTATATGTCATTTCTTGCACACATTATGTAAAAATTATCTGTTTTGATAACTAAAGAGTTTGGTACTTTTTATCCTGAATAATATCTTAACAGATTGCTTGCAGTAACCATTATCTTCAAATCATTTGGGTTGGAAAAATGATCATTTGTAGAAATGTATATAGTGAATAGAGCATGCTAAATCTAATACACTTCTGTTTTCCTATTAATATCCATATAATCCCTGAAGAGTTTTCTTTTCTGAATGATTTCTTATTTCAGTCTGAACAATCTTATAGTATGGAAAAGACTCTGATGCTGGGAGGGATTGGGGGCAGGAGGAGAAGGGGTCGACAGAGGATGAGATGGCTGGATGGCGTCACTGACTCCATGGACGTGAGTCTGAGTGGACGCCGGGAGTTGGTGATGGACAGGGAGGCCTGGCGTGCTGCGATTCATGGGGTCGCAAAGAGTCGGACACGACTGAGCGACTGAACTGAACTGATACTATGTAAGGTCCACAAGGACAGGGGTGTTTTTTCCCCTGGCAAAGTCCATAGTACAAAACTACTGCATAAAAACCCAAAGAAATGAGAGAAAAGTAGCCCAAAATAAAACTTTACACAGTATAGTGTTTCATTTCTTCACAAGCTTCAAACTAACCCTTTCATTGCTAAATTAAACCAGGGCGTTTTAGTCCCAGTCACTAATTAAAACCAAGTGGCAAAAACAGTACAGTGGTTTTACCCATTCATTATGAACCCACTTAAAATTCAATGAAATGTAAACAGAAAATACTGTGGTAGTGAGACCACAGGCCCTCAGTGTGACCTTTTCAACTCACCTGGCTTTCATCCTGATATTATTAGAACTACTTAATACAAGGATGCATTAACTGAATATGACTTACCTAAATCTTAGTCAGCTGAGAGACTGAAAACATTTTCTACAGTACCATGTTTTTGTTTTCTGGATCTATAGCATGAGAGGTGGATTAAGAAATACCTGTATGCAAACATGTATGATTTACCTCCCTGAGGGTGTAAAACAATTCAATTTGCAAATTTTGGCCACTGATTACAATCTGGAGATGGCAGAGGGAGCAACATTTGAAGCCGACATCTTCCATCTTTAGGACTTGCTTTTGTACTCTTCAGTTTCCCTTTGCTTTCTAAATAATTCTCCAGGACAAGACTTTCCAACACCAGGTTGGCAGAGAATACAGACTGAATTTTTCAGAACTTTGGTTGCAGTTCATTCCCAAGAGCTCCCCAACAACTATTTTAGAGAGACTGAAAATGTAACTTGGATATTACCTGAATGACATCACAGTACATTTTCTTATTCCTTAAAAGCGCACTGCCAGAAATTTAGGCAGCACTGTCTGAGGCTGCTGATCCCTGTGCCCCTCCACAGGCAGCCATGCCAAGTGGCTTCCATGAAGCGACACAGGGAACCACCTGAAAACTGGCATTATTCAGCCTTGTGCTTGCATGGGTAGCGAAGTGCAGGAATGGGTAATGTAACAATGGAATGGGCTGAGAGTTTCTTCAGCCATCTGTTCTGCATGTGTTCAGCAGATCGTCACTATATTGGACCTTAAATTTGTGCAGATAACCTCCAGAGAGAGAGAGGGTCTAAAATAACTCAGAGCAAAGACTAGCCTTAGTATAAGAGACAGTAGATAATTGTCTGTCTCGCCATGTTGTAAAAATCAATTCTGCAACTGACCGCTTTGCGTGTGCAGCTCGAAGGTTTACGGTGGTTCGTCTGGATTTGTGGCTCTGTGTGACTCTTATCTCAAGCCACATCAGGTTTAAGAGGATAAAGAGACTGATGTTTAATTCTTTAATTTTGTTAATGTTTACTAAGGTTCTTCATTCTTTTTGTAATAAGAACTAGACTTTTATTTCATCTGCTTCTATGATAAGTGAGCCTTTGAGTAGTTCGACAAAAACGTATCTTTACCTTCTTGGCCATGCTTCAAAAAAAAGGTATACACTCATCACCTAAAAATGCACTACAAATGAGACCCAGAACTGGCTACTTCTTCACGGTGCCGGGATATCCGACCTCCTGACTTTCATCATGGACTTGGCTCTCCCAGGCTAAAGGAAGATCAAAAGCGTTACTCAAAGAGCAAGGATACAGGGAAGACTCCACTAAAGACGGGGTAAAAAGTGATGACTGAATGGCAACCCCGAGAGACGACACCTCAGACTTCAAAAGGTCTCTGGGAGAAGAGAAAAATGAGTGTGTTTCTGAAGAAATCAATTTCTAATTCCAGAAGGATTTTTAGAAAAGGACGCAAGGAAGTACAACAGAAGTAAACACAGCAGGCCAGAACTCCGCTCCTGTATCTTCTCGAGTGAAAGCTGTACAAACTCAGATTATGAAAACTTAGACTATCAGTGCACTTTTACAGAATGATAGGATTAAGGACAAGACAAAATGAAATTAATGATACTATCCATGACTTCCAGAGGAAGATATGCTTGGAGCTGGCTTCAGAAAGCTCCCAAGTGCATCAGTTGACAGCACGAATCAGGCAGGAAGATAAAACAGATTGGGAGATGCTTCCCACAGTCCATTGCGCTTGCCCATCCTTGCAACTCATCACACTTAACTGAAGCTGTTTAAAATCTGGCCACCCACAAAACCATAAACCCTGTAAGGTCAAATACCATGACTATGTTATTTAATTATATAGCCCTACTTAGCAAAACACCTCCACTAATATTGCTTGAATACATGGGGATATAAACATTTCTTATGATATAAAAGCCCTTAGTACAGCAAATTTGTAAAGCCTTTTCCTGGCGGGTTACACCCTCTAGACCCTACTTAACAGCAGTGTCCTCCCCCACCATCACCTGACAGAAATGCGGCCCAGAGTCTCTCTCTCTGAATGGTCTGGCCCCCAGACCTGAAACGAAAGCTGCCTTACCCAGTGAGTGCTGATATCCTCCACCTACGAAACTACCCAGCTTAGCACTTAAATAGTTCATCGGTTATCTGTACCTTACCTAAAGTAAACTACTCATCTATGTCCTCTTTCCATAATGGTTTCCCTTTCCTTCCATTTAACTTCCCTAGATATTTCATGATGATCATGATGATGATTATAATGATATGCAGGTACTTTTCTAAGAATTTTGTATATATCACCTTATTGAAACCTTGTAACAGTGCTATGGAGCACATAGTGTTATTATTCTCAGGTTAAGATGAAGAAACTGAGACACAGAAGGTTTAAGTAATCTGCCCATGTGCACTGCTAGGAGGAAGTGAGCACCACTTGGATTTGAACCCAGGTATCCTGGCTCCAATGTTAACTCTCTTCAACACTATGATCTGTCTCTCTCCTATACTTCTTAATGTGTGTCTACTACTAACACAGTACTGTGCCAATACACAAGGGAGTCTAAGACCAGGTAGGAATAGACCTTATCATTAAGATGTTCAGTATCAGGAGAAAAGAAACGTGAATAAGCAAAACACATTGTATAAATTCATGAACAACTTCTATGGTAATAATAAGGATCAGAACCAAAATTATCGCCTATAACTCTTGCAGAAATTTTCTCAGTCTCATAGTAAATAGGAACTGGAATTTGATAAAAGTTTGTGACATACCCATCAGATAACACATCCAACCCCTAAACTTCCTTAAAGGCCACTTCAAGACTTTCTATTCTGAAAACCTACTGGTGACTAACCCCACTCCCACCATAGTCTTTATGTTATCCTGAAATTTCTGTGCATTCACAGAATCACATTTTAGATGGTTAATACATGGAAGTTCAGTTCAGTTGTTCAGTCATATCCAACTCTTTGCGATCCTATCGACTGCAAAACGCCAAGCTTCTCTGTCCATCACCAATTTCAAGAGCTTACTCAAACTCATGTCCATCAGGTCAGTGATGCCATCCAACTATCTCATCCTCTGTCGTCCCCTCTCCTTCTGCCTTCAATCTTTCCCAACATCAGTATCTTTTCTAGTGACTCAGTTCTTTGCCTCAGGGGGCCAAATTATTGGAGTTTCAGCTTCAGCATCAGTCCTTCCAATGAATACTCAGGACTGATTTCCTTTAGGATAGACTGGTTGGATATCCTTGCAGTCCAAGGGACTCTCCAGAGTCTTCTCCAACACCACAGTTCAAAGGAATCAATTCTTTGGTGCTCAGCTTTCTTTATACTCCAACTCTCACCATACCTGACTACTGGAAAAATCATAGCTTTGACTAGACGGACCTTTGTTGGTAAAGTCATGTCTTTGCCTTTTAATGTGCTGTCTAGGTTGGTCATAGCTTTTCTTCCAAGGAGCAAGCATCTTTTAATTTCATGGCTGCACTCACCATCTGCAGTAATTTTGCAGCCCCCAAAAATAAAGTCTCTCACTGTTTCCATTGTTTCCCCATCTATTTGCCAGGAAGTGATGGGACCAGATGCCATGATCTTCGTTTTCTGAATGTTGAGTTGTAAGCCAACATTTTCACTCTCTTCTTTCACTTTCATCAAGAGGCTCTTTAGTTCTTCTTCACTTTCTGCCATAAGGGTGGTGTCATCTGCATATCTGAGGTTATTGATATTTCTCCTGGCAATCTGGATTCCAGTTTGTGCTTCATCCAGCCCAGCATTTTGCATGATGTACTCTGCATATAAGTTAAATAAACAGGGTGACAATATACAGCCTTGATGTATTCCTTTTCCTATTTGGAACCAGTCTGTTGTTCCATGTCAAGTTCTAACCGTTGCTTCTTGACATGCATACAGATTTCTCACGAGGCAGTTCATGCGGTCTGCTATTCCCATCTCTTTCAGAATTTTCCACAGTTTGTTTTGATCCACACAGTCAAAGGAGTTGGGACAGTCAATAAAGCAGAAGTAGATGTTTTTCTGGAAATCCCTTGCTTTTTCAATGATCCAACAGATGTTGGCAATTTGATCTCTTGTTCCTCTGCCTTTTCTAAATCCAGCTTGAACATCTGGAATTTCACAGTTCATGTACTGTTGAAACCTGGCTTGGAGAATTTTGAGAATTACTTTGCTAGCAGGTGAGATGAGTGCAATTGTGTAGTAGTTTGAACATTTGGCATTATCTTTTGGGGACTGGAATGAAAACTGACCTTTTGCAGTCCTGTGGCCACTGCTGAGTTTGCTGGCATATTGAGTGCAGCACTTTCACAGCATCATCTTTTAGGATTTGAAATAGCTCAACTGGAATTCCATCACCTCCACTAGCTTTGTTCATAGTTATGTTTCCTAAGGCCTACTTGACTTCACATTCCAGGATGTCTGGCTCTAGGTGAATGATCACACCATCATGCTTATCTGGGTCATTAAGATCTTTTTCATTTGGTTCTTCTGTGTATTCTTGCCACCTCTTCTTAATATCTTCTGCTTCTGTTAGGTCCATACCATTTCTGTCCTTTATTGTGCCCATCTTTGCACAGGATGAAAGGTTCCCTTGGTATCTCTAATTTTTTTAAAGAGATCTCCAGTCTTTCCCATTCTATTGTTTTCCTCTATTTCTTTGTAGTGATCACTGAGGAAGGCTTTCATATCTCTCCTTGCTATTCTTTGGAACTCTGCATTAAAGTGGGTATATCTTTCCTCTTCTCCTTTGCCTTTAGCTTCTCTTCTTTTCTCAGCTATTCATAAGGCCTCCTCAGACAACCATTTTGCCTTTTTGCATTTCTTTTTCTTGGGGATGGTCTTGATCACTGCCTCCTGTACAATGTCATGAACCTCTGTCCATAGTTCTTCAGGTACTCTATCAGATCTAATCCCTTGAATCTATTTCTGACTTCCACTGTATAATAATAGATTTGATTTAGGTCATACCTGAATGGTCTGGTGGTTTTCCCTACTTTGTTCAATTTAAGTCTGAATTTGGCAAAAAGGAGTTCATGATCTGAGCCACAGTCAGCTCCTGGTCTTGTTTTTGCTGACTGTCTAGAGCTTTTCCATCTTTGGCTGCAAAGAATATAATCAATCTAGTTTTGGCATTGACCATCTGGTGATGTCCGTGTGTAGAGTCTTCTCTTGTGTTGTTGGAAGAGGCTCTTTGCTATGACCAGTAAGTTCTCTTGGCAAAACTGTTATTCTTTCACCTGCTTCATTTTGTACTCCAAGGCCAAATTTGCCTGTTATTCCTGTTATTCCAGGTATCTTGTGACTTCCTATTTTTGCATTCCAGTCCCTTATAATGAAAAGGACATCTTTTTTGGGGTGTTAGTTCTTGAAGGTCTTGTAGGTCTTCAGAGAACCGTTCAACTTCAGCTTCTTCAGCATTACTGATCAGGACACAGACTTAGATTCTGTGATACTGAATGGTTTGCCTTGGAAATGAACAGAGATCATTCTGTAGTTTTGAGATTGCATCCAAGTACTGCATTTTGGACTCTTGTTGATTATGAGGGCTACTCCATTTCTTCAAAGGGATTCTTGCCCACAGTAGTAGATATAATGGTCATCTGAGTTAAATTCACCCATTCCAGTCCACTTTAGTTCACTGATTCCTAAAATGTTCACTTTTGCCATTTCCTCTTTGACCACTTCCAATTTGCCTTGATTCATGGACCCAACATTCCAGGTTCCTATGCAATTTTGCTCTTTACAGCATTGGACTTTACTTCCATCACCAGTCACATCCACAACTGGGTGTTGTTTTTGCTTTGGCAGATGGGGAAACAGTGGAAACAGTGGCTGACTTTATTTTTCTGGGCTCCAAAATCACTGCAGATGGTGATTGCAGCCAAGGATGCTTGCTCCTTGGAAGGAAAGTCATGACCAACCTAGACAATATATTAAAAAGCAGAGACATTATTTCACCAACAAAGGTCTGTCTAGTCGAGGCTATGGTTTTTCCAGTGGTCATGTATGGATGTGAGAGTTGGACTATAAGGAAAGCTGACTGCTGAAGAATTGATGCTTTTGAACTGTGGTGTTGGAGAAGACTCTTGAGAGTCCCTTGGACTGCAAGGAGATCCAACCAGTCCATCCTAAAGGAGGTCAGTCCTGGATGTTCACTGAAAGGACTGATGCTGACACTGAAACTCCAATACTTAGGCCACCTGACATAAAGAGCTGACTCATTTGAAAAGACCCTGATGCTGGGAAAGATTGAGGGCAGGAGGAGAAGGGGACAACAGAGGATGAGATGGTTGTATGGCATCACCGACTCAATGGACATGGGTTTGGGTAGACTCCGGGAGTTGGTGATGGATGGGAGGCCTGGCGTGCTACGGTTCATGGGGTCGCAAAGAGTCAGACACGACTGAGTGACTGAACTGTAATGAACTGAACATCTCTTCATTCTTTCTGGAGTTATTTCTCTGCTGATCTCCAGTAGCATATTGGGCACCTACCAACCTGTGGAGTTCATCTTTCAGTATCCTATCTTTTTGCCTTTTCATACTGCTCATGGGGTTCTCAAGGC